>NC_066585.1:458479491-459949491 GCF_024323335.1 Lathyrus oleraceus
TCAATTATTGCACCAGTTTTGCTGCTGTATGGTTTGGTCATCTCCATTGAGTCCTCTCTTTGAGGGAAAGAGAGGAGGCCCACTTTTTCGCTGAAACCATAGACGGCTACTTGGGCATAAGTCATCTTGGTCACTTTCTCTAAATCATTTTGTGCTCCGGTAGAGATTGTCCCAATGAGAACCTGCCGTGAAAAGGGACAGAAACCATCATTCCTGTCTCATGATTAACAATATTGATTGGGAAGCATCAAGGGAGCAGGTAAGAGTGCATATCAAGGAGATATTTATTTTGTTGGAGCTGTATATGACAGCGATAACATTATGCAATAATAAGATTTGCAAATGAAAAACCAAGGCCCATTTACTAATATCTTGTGAAAACATTTTGTATGATAGAAAATATTTTCATGAATAAGAAATGCACCAAGACAAATTGAATTTTTTCAATAGAAGGATCATCATCATTAATTATCGTAAAAGCAATAGATTAAAAAAAGGTGAGTAAACAAAATGAGAAATGATGAAACAACCTTCTCGGCAGCCCGGCCACCAAGGGTCATACAAGTCATATCGAAAAGCTGCTCCTTAGTCTTGAGGAGATTCTCATTAGGAACATACTGCGCAAACCCAAGAGCTGCTGTTCCGCGAGGAACAATAGTTACTTTCAACAGTGGATCAGTATGTTC
Source organism: Lathyrus oleraceus (assembly GCF_024323335.1). Taxonomy (NCBI): domain Eukaryota; kingdom Viridiplantae; phylum Streptophyta; class Magnoliopsida; order Fabales; family Fabaceae; genus Lathyrus; species Lathyrus oleraceus. The sequence continues at coordinate 458,480,178 of NC_066585.1, forward strand.
CAAGAACCAACCTGTAACAGCATGACCTGCTTCATGGTAAGCAACAGTACGCCTTTCCAGCTTACTTATTACCTAGATACAAAACATGAATATTTTTAGAGACTATAACCAATAGTTAAAAAAAAAAAAAAAGTGGACAATTCTAATAATTTTCAGGTCATTGTAGCGTATAATTTTCATCATCATGATGTCTTGAACTACAACCTAATATAAGACTATTTCTTCATATTAAATAAAGAAAATTTTGAAAAGATGGCTTGAATGTGTAAATTGTAAAAAATATTTGTGATATTTTACATATAACAGAGGCAATATTTCTTGAAGTTACAATAACGAAGAGCACTTTTTTGTTCAAAAGTTAATAATATCACTAATTTTCAGTCAAAATAGCTTCTCAAATATTTAAAAAACAGCTTAACAAGCCACGGCCTGCAAATACTTGGTTCTTATTTTAAAAAGGTGTTTTTTCATATAATAAACAAACCAGCTTTTTAAAAGCCTACCTTGTTCTTCTTCTCCAAACCACCAATGATTCTATCAATAGCTGCCTCAAAATGATCCATTGTGACTTGTGCTTCATCAGTTCTTGCAGCAATCAGCGCAGCTTCATTGCAAACATTAGCAATGTCTGCTCCAGCAAAACCTGGAGTAAGGGCTGCAAGCCTTTGAGAATAATATGAGGGCTCGTGGTCAAGTTTGATCGTTTTCAAGTAAATCTGAAAAATCTGGTCACGGCCTTTAATGTCGGGTACATCAATTGTTATCTGGCGGTCAAAACGCCCAGGCCTAAGTAGGGCATTGTCTAATATATCGGGTCTATTTGTACCTGCTAGCACAACAACTCCAGCAGTGGTTCCAAAACCATCCATCTCCACCAACAATTGATTTAAAGTACTTTCACGCTCATCATTTGAACCAGAGAAACCTCCACGGCCCCTTTTCCGACCAATTGCATCAATCTCATCAATAAATATTATACTGGGAGCACACTGCCTTGCTTCCTGAAACAAGTTTCTCACCCTTGACGGTCCAACACCGACAAACATTTCCATAAAATCGGAACCAGATATAGAAAGAAATGGCACACCAGACTCCCCTGCAGTTGCTTTTGCTAAAAGGGTTTTTCCTGTGCCTGGGGGACCGACCAGAAGAGCACCTTTTGGAATTTTGGCACCAAGCTCTTCGTACTTCTTAGGATTCTTGAGGAAGTGCACAAACTCCATAATTTCTTGTTTTGCCTCATCACAGCCAGCAACATCTTTAAAATAGACCTGAACAAAATGAATTCAAATAAGAAAAATATTCAATTAAATGAACTTATCACTGACGCTATTCACCACCACAACACCCTAAAGAAAAAGTGAGAATGGGAAAGGCAGATATGAAAAATATTATCTATTATTTATAGAAGAATAAGTTACCAACCTTGTTTTTGGCATTTTTGTCTACTTTAGTAACATGTGCTTTTCCAATGTTAAATATTCCACGAGCACCCTTACCACCGCCGCCGCCGCCAACACCAAATCCACCTTGCATTCTCCTTCCCATATACAAGAGAGTTCCCAAAAGTAACAGGGTTGGAGCAAACCTCATCAACTCCTGGTACCAAACCAGTTCAGAAGAATATGTAACAGGTACATAATCGTGAGGGTCAACACCTAGTGTTTCTTGCACTTCCTCTAACTTCTCCTCAAAAGACTCGACACTTCCAATATTGAAATAATATTTATAATGGCCACTAGACCCCTTTGCAGGAAGGTTTCCTTGTAGTACTTCGCTGTCAGCTTGATCACGGGGAGAGTTTCTCACATATATTTTGGCAACTGATTTGTTGGAGACAACAATATGGTCTACTAACCCTGGTTCCAAAAGCTTATTTTTAAACTCCTGAAAGCTAATCTGCAGAGAATCAAATTCTTATCTTCATTAGCAATATGATAATACCTAAATATGCTACAAAAGCCAGACAAAGATGAAGAGTTGTCACATTGTCACAGGGCATGTAGTTCAGTTTACATTGTAATTATCCTACAAAGGCTTGCACGCTAATAATCATATGAAGGTCCCCTCGGGACAAATAAAATATAGTGAAATGTCATTAATTGTTCAAAACTAAGCTAGTTTGAGACTTGCAACCAGATGCTAGCAAAAAAATGGATAATAAAAACCTCAAATATATCCTAATAGTATTCTTGTTTAATGGACCTTCAATAAAAGCTGTCAATCCCAGCAGCACAAAGCTCGTCTCATAGATATCCACTTTTCAATTATAACATTGCAGTCAAACAGTAACTTCTAGCTACAACAACCAAGCCCTACCCCACTAAGTGGGGTCGGCTACATGGATCAACTTTCTCCCTAATATTCTATTCAGAACCATGCTTCTATCCAAATCATTAATCTCCAAATCTATCTTAGTAACTTCTCTTATAGTTTTAAGTCTTCCTCTACCTCTAGTTGTTTGACTCCTCTCCATCTACAAATCTTCTCTCTACATACCCAAATCACCTAAGTCTATTTTCCACCATCTTTTCTGCTATAGGTATTACCCCATCACTCTAATACTTTCATTTCTAATCCTATTATGTCTAGTCTTACTCTTACCAGGCATTCATTGCAACATTCTCATCTCTGTTACACTTTATTCTCATTTTGATTCTTAATCGCCCAACATTCTGACCCGTACAACATCGCATGTCTTACCGCATTCCGATAAAATTTTCCCTTTAACTTGAGTGGCACCTTCCCTTATGTCACATAAAATCCCTGAAGCCCTCCTATATTATACCATGTAAAACTCACATCTAACTAACATAATCTCTTGAATTCATCATTTCCCCCATTCACCCAAAGAATGAAGCCTACAGTTGCATAGTGTGCCTAGCAGCACAAGATTCATTTCTTGTGCATTAGATTCATTGCTTCTGTAAAATGGAATGCTGATATTCATAGATCGCACGCGTTCTCAACTCAAACCAACTTCATCGGCACAAGCAAGTTAATAGCCCCAAACATGTTTAAAGTTATGGTTACCTGCTGCTGCTCACGAGGACCAAAAGAAAACGATGACAGAAATAGCCCCATCACCAACAATGGGGTGAGAAAACTTTGAAATTGCTTCATGAAGGCTTCTTGAAAACCACCTTGATCCTCTGTGTTTGACTTGGAATCCTCTGAAATCAAAGCATGAATTCAAGTGTCAGATGTTTCTGGTAGTTACCATTTATTGCAAGACAAACTGAAATGCAGATGCAAGATTAATTCCCCACACACATACATAAGTACCTCAACTAAACCAGTATAAACCAAAAACATGAGTGAGAGAGAGCATATAGTTGGGATTGGAAGATGTTCTTCAGAACCCAAATTCACCCATATAGTACAAAATGTTCATTTAAGTTTGAATCCAACACTAACTAGAATGCCAGAGAGGGACAAGGAGAATGCTACTTGATTCTCAAGTATCTCATCAGAAAGAAGGTACTTGTATAATAAATGCTATAAAAAAAACAATAAAAAAAGTCAAGAAAAAAATCACAAAAATAAACCAAATCTAGTAGTGTAACAAAAATCTCCATGAGCAACACATTGCTCATCACACATCAGCTATGACCACAATTCTCAAATAATTTTCTGTCACAGTTTCCCAATTCCCAATAAAACAAACTATATAACCAATATATAATTTCATTACCTTTAGACTCATTCTTTTTGTCATTCCCCTTAGGTACTTCCTTCTGTCCCTTGGGATAAAAGTTTTCATAATCTGCAAAAAAACACCAAAATACTAATCAGAATCGAAAGCATACACTAACATTACGAGATAATCACAATAAAACCCTAACTTACTCTTCTTCTTTGGGGCTTCGCTGGAAAACAAGCGAAGAAACCTAGGGTTTCCAGCAACAGATTTAAAACCAGACAAATTAGAAACAAAACCATTATTGCGAGCTACTGAAGAAGATACGTAACCCCTGAAAAACCCTAACCCCCCTTCAACACCCTCAGAATAGACATCTATTCGCGGAACTCCAGAAAGCGCCCCCAATCTCGAATCACCGTGCAACAAATTCTACACAACCCAATGAAAAATAATCATCAAAGTTAGAATCTTGCGTGAAGAAATGGACCGAATTGAAGAGAAGAAGAAAATGAAAGCTTACTTTAACGCGAGAAGAACGCGACAGAGCGCGCCCAATCCTTGAGAAAATCATGATATGAATGAGGAAGAATATTATTATCTAGGTCGAAGTAGAAGTATAAATAAAACCTTAATTCACGATTATTAGATCTGAAAAAACAAATACGAGATACGATAAAATGATGGTGATATTTGTAGTTGTCGGGTAGAACAACATAAGGGAGATAATATCAAGTGGTTTAGGAAGAAACGACGTCGTCTTGGATTTTCTTTAAGTATAAAAGCTTGTTTGGGGTCAACAAAGGTGCACGTTGGTTTGGTTCTATATTGTCTTGGCAAACAAGGTAGTATACCAGAGCCCACAGATATTATTATTCTTTACAATGAGCAATGCTTTAATTTAGACCAGAAATTAGTCACAATTTATTAGTTTTTTATATAAATGGAACATGTAAAAAAAAGTAAGCAAAATTACACCATAGATGGTGAAGACAACTTCTAATGGTGTTTAAAACAAAATCAAACTATGGAGAGGATATGGCTATTGAAAATAATACTAACAAGCATTTAACTTGATACCTTTCAATTAAATATGTCACCTTTATTTGAAGCGAAATGATCTTGATAACTTTGTAAAAATTCTGGGATGTATCGTTTTCAGAAGGCATGTATTGGAAATTTTAAAATTTTCAGAAGAGTTATATCGAAAATCATGACTTTAGCATAAAATGGTTAAAAATCCCGAAAATTTTGAATTTTCGATATACTGGAAATTGCAAATTATACTAAATTTCCGGTATACTCCCAGAATTCTCAAAAACATGAAATTTAAAATATATAAAAAATTGGTACAACGGTCTACATAAATGGTTCGATTAAAAAGTCATCTCATATAACAGATACATAATTACCACAAAATTTTATTCTACATACAAGATTACAATACTACTTAGGATGATTTCCTAACTTCATCTTCTCAATGTCTAATTCGTCCTGCATATGCTGATTCTCGTGCTTTTGCATCTTCAGTACACTTCAGTACAGATCAAGACTCAAATATTTGTCATTTACATCAGAGAAAGAGTATAATATCAATATCATATAAGGGCGAGAAAATGTTTAATTTAAACTTTATTACATAGCAAAACATAATTTGTCTGTGGTGAAGAATTGTGTACAATAGCTACACGAATCTGTAGATCACCATGTCGTTTCCGGACCACACAAATAAAACATTTTTTGAAATTTCTGCTCTGTTGCCGAAAATTTCAAATATACTCAAAATTTTTTGGTATAACTGAAATTTGGAAAATTTTGGTACTTGTTTGTCCTCGGAAAATTTGAAAATTTTCTAGTATTACATACCAGATTTTTTAAAATTTCCGATATTTTTTACTGGATTTTTCCAAATTTTCGATATGAATGCGTGAATTGTGAAAAACACGAAAAAAATAAATATCGGAAATTTCAAATTAACTACTAAAAATTTTGTTTTAATAAATTAAAAAAATAAAAATTATGGAAGAAAAATAAATTTTGAAGTGTAAATATTAGCTAGGCTATTTTGAAAATTTGAGGAATATCAGATTTAATTAAGGGGGTGGGGAGGAAGAATTCTCAATTCTAATAAAATGAATTGTATCGGACACAAAAGGGCACTAAAGAGAGAAGGTGAAAATAATCCTAAAAAAGTGAATTTAAATAACATTAAAGAGAAAAGGAGGATAGTGAAAATAATCTTAACAAAAAAAAAGTCCAAAATAAATTGCATTAGATAAAAAAATGAAAAAAATAATTATTTCATTCTTAATAAGATGAAGTATAGAAATATATTCTAGAGGAAAGGTTGAAGGGATGTCATTCTTTTACTCTAAAGTAATCATATATGTCACATAAAAAAATTAGTTTAAGAATAATTTATGAGAATTCTAAAATTTATACTTTGAAATAATGTCCTAATTCAATCTAATGTTCTCAAGTAGTAAATCAATATTCATTGGACTCTCATTAACAAGTATTGTTATTGTAGCTGAATTGATCCACTCCAAAATCCCTTACCTCAATTTTATTGAAAAAGATTTTAGACATAACAAAGCTAAAAACTTTAGTTCTATTAATTATATGCCTTTTAAAAATTCACCTTAAATAATATTAAGGGCCTGTTTGAAACTGTTTTAAAAAATAGTTTTATAATTTTTAAAAATTGAAAAACAAAAAATTTGTTTGATACATTTGTTTCTCAAAACTATTTCTAAAAACACTTTTAAAATTTAGTGTTTTAAAATCTAAAAAACTGAAACTATCAAAATATGTTTTCCTTTTCAATTTTCAGTTTTACTTTTCAATTTTCAATTGAGGTAAGTTAAAAAAAAACATTGTTTCATTAATCACGATATAGTAATTACTTGCAATATTTTTTAATTACAATATTTCACTCTCAATCTATTGTTAATCTTCATTTATTGTTAATGAAAATTAAAATTCTCACTCTCAATTATTCTCTCTCTAATTAATCCTCTTAATTATATACTTTTATACATTAAGTGAATCGTATATATATATATATATATATATATATATATATATATATATATATATATATATATTATATATATATATATATATATATATAATATATATATATATATATATATATATATATATATTCAAACCAACACTCAAATATAATTTTTATATATTAAGTGAATTGTATACTTTTTCATTAATTATTAAAAATATTTTAATGAACTTAAATGTATATTAGCTGAATTTTTATATTTTCATAAAATATATCACAATTATTTTTATTTAGTAAAATAGATTTTTAAAATATAGATTATCAAATAAGCTATATTGTTCTATTTCAAAAAAAAAATAGTTTTTACAAATTATACTATCAAACATATTTTTTCACTTTTTAATTTTTAAAACAGTTTCAAAAATTGAATTACCAAATGAATTCTTTTTTTTTCTCAAAAACAAATTTGCAAAATAGATTTGTAAAACAGATTTTAAAAATTAAAATTGAGAAGAGATTCAAACATGCCCTAATTCTTTCTTACTTCATTTTACGTCATCAACCACCTCATTTGCACGGTTTACACATACATTCTGCCAAGGATATTGGTCGAAAATCAGAAAGGCTCAAAGATGCATCAACTTTAGAAATCAAAACAATGAAGACACAATTAGAGGTTTTGACCAACTTCTCTCATTTGTGAATAAATCATTAATAAATCTCATGAAGTCAAACTTAAGGTTATTCTATAACTCTTTTAAAAACCAAAATCCACACAATCAAAGATCCAAAATTTTGAAAGTTATCACAATCTCGCACCGTCTTTTTGAAAGAACAAAACATTTGTGATGATAATTTACGTTTCTTTAATACTTCTAAATCTTTCATAAGAGTATTTTTACCTTTTAAATTCAGAACATGTTATATTTTAAATTAAGGTTGGAGTTGACCCCCTTTTAAGGATAACACACTTACAATTTATGGATAATACATTGATTATGGGAGATGAAAATTGGATCAATATTAAAGTTATGAAATCTATTCTATTTATCTTTAAATTGATGTTAGGGATGAAAGTTGATATTTATACAAGCTTATTGATGGGTGTTAATGTAGTTATTTCATGGTTGGAAGAGACTTCCAATGTGTTTCTTTGTATTTTTTGTAAAATTGGAAGGAAAATATATCATTTAAATGTCATGCACTTCTAATCGGTGGTCCTCGATGAGTTTCATTTAGTATAGCTTTGGTTGAAAGAATTAAAAAATGGTATTAGGTTGGAAGTGTTAAAATCTATCGGTGGGTGGTGATGATGAGGCTTGTATTAGGTTGGAAGCATTTATTTTATAAAGTTGTCTCCCCATCTTTGAGATCATTTTCTTTCTTCAAGTATCCCTTAGATATTATTTATTTAATTTATGTCATTTAAGAAAATAGGGAGGAGGGGGATGATATGACTTGTAAATTTTAGGTATAATTATTCACCAAGTCCTTTGACTTAATTTAATGTTCTGCTTTAGTCCCTTAACTAAAAAAAAGTTACAAGTTAGTCCATTAACTTCACTTATGTTACCCTATCTAGCCTCTTCCTTTAATTTATGGCAAAAAAACGTTAAGTTCTGGTGACGTGACAGAAAGGCCATTGGTACAAATTTGAGTCAACATATGTAGTTAAAAACTGATACACTGTTTAAACTGATACTATATTCAAGACTGGACATGATCGAGTTTCCAATGTCGTTTTTGAGAATTACGAGTCTTGGATCGTGGAAGATCAAGCTCTTTTTACATGGCTACTATCCATGATCTCTAAAGGAGTCTTACCACATGTAATATTATGAAAACATGACTTTGAAGTATGGGATGAAGTGCATAAACATTATAACTCGTAGATGAAGGCTCGTTTTCACCAGCTTAGGTTTGAGTTAAAGATAAGCTAGAAAGGTAATAAATCAGTTTCTGAATGCATTTTTTGCATTCATACTATTACAAATTCCCTTCTTGCTAAAGGGGGTCCAATATGTGAGTGAGGCTAGGTTGATGCCATTCTTCAAGGACTGGCTGAAAAACACAACACATTCATTATGGTGTTGCATAGTAAGGGGAACATGTGGGCATTTATGATGTATAGGCGCTCTTGTATGTTCAAGAAGCTCAGTTGGACAAGTACAAACAACAACTAGCAACCCCTGGTGCAAATTCTAACGTAGTTCAAGGCACATTTCAACTAAATCACGCTCGCAGTGTTAACTTTCATGGAGACTCCTAACATTACATTTGTGGTAGAGGAAGAATTGCATGTGGAAGAGGTTGAGGTGGTAGACAAAACTACACCACAAGAAATCGACCAACTTGTCAACTGTGCAATAAATATGGTTACTCCGTTTTTGAGTGTTGGCGTTGATTTGATAAAAGCTTTGAACCCTCCTTAACTAAGTCACAAGCTCGAGGCTCAACAACTAACAACACAAGTGATACACAAAGCTCAAATCATCATGGCACTACTGCACCACAAGCTTCAGTCTATCTTGTGCATCATGAATAGCTGAAAATACCTCTGAAACTTGAAGCATAAGCCTGGTTTGTATACTCAGGTGCTTCTCACCATATTATATCTCATAACTTGCATTTACAAAATATTACATCTTGTGTAGGGCCAAATAAAGTTATCATTGGTAATGGACAAAGTCTGAATGTTAAGTTTATAAGTTTCTCAACATTTTCCTCCAATCTTGTGACAAATCACATGCTAGAACTCAATGACTTGCTTTATGTTCCTTATATTACTCGAAATTTGATTTCAGTATCCAAATTTTCTAAGGACAATAATGTCTACTTTGAATTCCAATATAACAAGTGTTTTGTTAAAACCCAGGCATCTAATCAGGTGCTCATTGAAGGCTTACTAGATGAAAGTGTTAGATGATGGGTCAAGATCTATAGGGGGTTAATAGATCACAAGTTAAAACTTGAACCAAAATTGGTTTTGAAATAGTTTATAGCACGGAAGCAAGTTTCAAACTTTTTTCATATCAAAAATCGTCTAACCGAACCTATTGTCGAAAAAGCTCAGATATATGTAGAAGTGTCAATGCTATGATAATAATCCATAAGTCAATCAATAACAATTAAACATAACTAGTTGAATATAATTCAATAGGAAAAGCCTATCTCCAACAAACAAAACACAAAAAAAGTTAAGTCAAGCAATTTGTCGAACACTTAGGGCTTGTTTGAATCACTTTTGATTTTTGGTTTTTAAAATCTATTTTGAAAAAAAAAATTGAGAAAAAAATAAAAAGTAATTCGTTTTGTAACTCAATTTTTTAAAACTATTTTAAAAATAAAAAATTAAAAAATTATATTTGGTAGTATAATTTGTAAAAACAGTTTTTAGGAATGGAACAAAATAGTTTGTTTGATTGTATATTTTCTTAAAATCTATTTGATTATATTAAAAAATAATCATGATATACTTTTTGGAAATATAAAAATTCAGCTAATATACATTTAAGTTTCTTAAAAATATTATTTTATATTTAATAATAAAATATATAAATTACTTAATGAGATACATAAAACTTAAATTTGAAGGTTAATTTGAATATATAGGAACAATTATATAATCATTTAAAGCTAATAAAATTGTTGTATCAAAGTTAAAGTGTTTGATAAAAATGCAACATGATATCAGCAAAATTTATGTCAAAAGAGACAATTAAACTTAAAATGGATAAAGGAACTAGCATAATACTATTTAATATTTTTAAATTCTAATTTATGTTATTATATTTTTATGGGTGTTACATGAACTACCTTATTAGAAAGTATAAGAGATCTAGAGATAGTATAGATATCCAACAACTCCCCCATATCAATGGTCTAGAAAATAACAGGTTATTATAAACGCTTCACTATAAAAAGGACATGTGTGCTAAATATCGTGTACACAATTTCAATTTCAAATTTAATTCACTTTTCTCCTTCACATACTGACTTGAGTATTGAAGTGTTAATTCTGCAGGTTAACTCGTTCTCCTCAGCATCTTAGATTCAATTTTGTTATTGTCCATTGCAATTGTTAGTGTTTGAGACACTTTTAGTAACGAGAGAATGAAGAAATAAGGATTGTATTATTGAATTGAATTATAATACTGAATTACAAAGTGTCTATTTATATAGACTTAAGTGACTTGAATACTAAGTAAAATAACAAACTAAGTAATAAACCACACACCTTAATTAGTTTTGGGATTGTGCTACACAACTCAACTTAGACTATATCTAACATCTTAATATACCCCTCTGAAGCTAGCGGAAATATACTCGAACGTATCGCACACTCAAACATACAACAGAGTCACCATTGAACTTTATTTATCCTCAAAGGGAAGGGAAAACATCGATAAAACCCGGAGGAAAGAGATATATTGGGTAAGGAAGTCGGTTATGTAAGGGGAAGGTATTAGCACCCCAAACATCCATGGTACTCCATGGGAACCGTTTTGATTGTTCTCTCTCGAATAGGTGTTAACTAAAGATTACTCGCAAAAGAATAAGAGAAAGGAAAGGAAATAGATAGAGTGTTCAGTGAGGATTGGGGCCCTCATGCCTACGTATCCTCATAGTGCAATGAGGAATTTAGAGCTCCGTAGTTCAAAGAACTAGATGCGGGAGATGAAAAGAAGTATGATCAAAGTATGGTCTGATCCAAAGGATAATGTTATTTAAACTCCAAAAAGGGTGAAAAGATGAACTTAAGAGTAAGGTGGTTATTACCAATACGCGGACTAGCAGGCTGCCACAATAAGATAAAGCTGAAAAGACGAAGAAACAGGTGTTTGGACACAGTCCCAAACATCTCTTGGTTCACAAGGTGACGCAAGAAGGAGTGCAAAGGTATAGTGTATTTGGCTCAAAGAATATGTATATCACATGGAGTGAAAGAAGGTAGAATACAAATGTATCATGGAGATGGATGGAGTGAAGTGACTGAAGTCACAAAATAGAGGAACTTGGTAACAAGTGACTGAATAAGTATTGTTTGAAATCGAAAGGTGAAAGTGTATTGAAATCCATAAGAGAAATGAGATTTCTACCATAGAGGGAAACAACGTTAACCAATACGTGGACTAGCAGGCCGCCACTATAGGGTTTTGGCTAAAAAAAGGAAGGAATTAAGTGTTTGGGGTTGTTTGCCCAAACAACTCTAGGTAGAAATGCGGACTACATCAGGTGTCCTAAAAGGATGTATATGGAATTCCAAATAAGGTGTATTTCGATGTCAAAGAGACAACATGTCACTGGGTGAACGATTTATGATTGAAGGTAGATAATGGATAATGAAAGATATGGATGATGCCCTAAGGCGAAGGAGGAATAATTAGAAGTATGCTCGCCAAGGATTCGCATCCTCGTGCCTTCGTATTCTCATTGTGCAATGAGAAAGTCAGAGCAATCGTAGTTCGAAACTATGAGAACAGAGAGAGGAAGACATTGTAGTACTGGAGTGCAAGGAGTAGTGTCACTTGTTGGGGAATCGATAATTCGAGATCAACTAAGGATAGTATCTTGGATCCAAGAAGGAGATAAACTCTTAATAGAAGAGCAAGGTAGGCATTTACCGATACGTGGACTAGCAGGCCGCCACTATATGGTAAATCCAAAAAGAAAGACTGAATTAAGTGTTTGGGGTTGTTTGCCCAAACAACTCTTGATTGAAGAGATGGACTGTCATCAGGACGTCCTAAAAGGATGGACAAAGAGTCCAAGGAGAAGTATGATTGATCTCAAAAGATGGTAGAGATTGTATGGATGTAGAATGATTCATTGATAAATAGGGTATAACTCACGAAGAAATTGGGTTCTCCTGCCTACGTATCCTTATAGTGCAATAAGGAAATCAGAGCTTTTGTAGTTCAGCCTACTAGGGCTGAAAACAAGATGATGGAGGTAAGAAAAATGAATGATTGAGATTGAATTGATTAGAATGGAATGAAGAGTGAAGTGATAAGAGACTTGACAGTCGATTGATAGGAATCACACTAAAGTCTATGAATAAGGGCGAACACTTTGAATATTTGGGGCATACGCCCCATACGCAAAGTCGCTCTAGACGAGGATGGGAGAGACTCTGTCTCGTTATTCCCTATTACTTAAGACTCGAATCACATGGTACTTCTCTTGACTGACAAGTTGTTGGTGAAAAACCTTTGTTGTTGATCCTTATGTTGATGTTGAACTCGTATGAAGAAGACTTGGTAGTTTAATCGATTCGTATTGTACTAACGTCTATGAATAAGGGAGAACGCTTTGAATATTTGGGGAATACGCCCATACGCAAAGTCGCTCTAGACAAGGATAGGAGAGACCCCATCTCATCATTCCTCATTACTTAAGGCTCGTTTTATACAATTTGAATCATATTTACCAAGTGTTGACCTTTGATTTATCTTGTATAATACGCTGCTTGGTGTGACTGAGGATGCCTTGATTGAAGATCTTGACTTGAGGCTTCGAGCTCCACAGCTTGGAAGAAAAAGTCTTATTAAGTGACCAATGGTCTTTTGGTCACTCAATTTAGACTGTGGGATTATACAAGTTCAAAAAATTTAATTAATCAAAATTGTTTTTAATCAATTTAATCATGGATTTATTTTGGCTTAGGGAACTAGGTTTGAATCTAATCAAAATTAGTAATTGTTAGAAACTACCCTATGTATTAGAAATTTGATTAAAAATTCTAAGTTAGAAATCCTAAGGGAGCATGTGCAAATTGGTCAAAATATTGATTAAAAGTCCTAGGTATAAGTCCTAAAATTGTAAGGAGGTGATTAAATTCTATGTCACATTCTAGTTCTAATGGGATCATGTCATTCTATCACTAAAATAACAAAATAAGTCCATAAGAGCAAAATGGTCATATTCTAGAAATTGACTAAATTGAGGGATAGTTCTAAAATCAATACTTAATAAGGAGTTAACCCTAATTACAAAATCATGTCAAATTCTAATTAAACTTTGATTCTAAAATTCTAACGGTTCGTACTTTAATCTAAAAACTATTCAACCTAATTAGTATAAAATCTATTATTTTCAAGATTTAGTCAAGGTTATTATGAATTAATCTCCTTCAAAATTTCCTAATCAACCTGATTATAATACTCCTAATTAGTTCTAAGCTAACCTAATTAAATTTAATTCTACCTAATTGATCCTAAAATTTCGTAAGAATTCCAATATCTTAATTATTTAGCCAATTACCAATTTTTAAAAAGTCTAATTAAAATTAATCTATACAGAAAATTTGATTAAATTAATTAAGATTCTAACCATCCTAACTAAGTCAACATCCTAATTAAATCAAGTTAGAATTGCTTCCATTTATGATTTCTTCTGAGATTTTCTGCTTATCAGGTTCCGTGAAAGGAGTGCAGAATGATGAAAGATGGAGAAAGGTTGAAGAAATGGTTGCAATGTTGAAGAAATAGTTGAAAGGTTGAAGAAATGGTTGAAAGGTATTGAAGGAATCATTGAAAAGTTGAAGAAAATGGTTACAAGTGAGTATTTATAGAACTTTTTTATTTCTGTTAGAGATTTTCCATTCAGTTATAAAGTCTGTTAGATGGTTTTGATTCAGTTATCGAGTTGGTTACAGCGGTTAGTTTCAAGTGAGAGTTGGTTAGAAGTTTAGATGCAGATGAAAATAATTGAAATTAACTTGAAATGTAACTTAAATTCTGTCTGAAATACTGCTATGAAAATTCTGCTATGACAGTTAATGGAGTTTCCTATTAGCCTTTCGCAGTTGGTTAAAGTTGATTTTCCCTGTTTAAAAACTGCTAAATATTTCATGAACTGCATCTATCCATTTTTGTCAATGTGTGGCCTGTGTTGTGAACTTTTTCTGTTAGAAAATACAATTATTAATTTGTGATGTTAGGTTGATTAATGTTAAATTAATTTGTTATTGCTAGTTTTGAGTTTGGAAATTGGTGACTACAACAGTTAGATTAATCAGTAACTTAGAATTGACTCTTGGAATAGGTAATAACAATTAATTCCCACGGGTTTCATAACAGGTTTTGGAAGTGATTAGTCATTGTTCTTGCGCATGTTTATTCCGTGTTTGCTGCAGAATCGCATTTTTTATTGGCTCAGCATTGCATTGGTTCAGAATTGTTTCGGATCAACTCTGTTTTGATTCGGTAAGTTCTGTTTTGGTTTGGAATAGCGTTTGCAATTGGGATTACCTTTTGGCTCTGGTTTGTGTTCAACTGAAGAGAAAATGCGGTTTTTCGACGTCGCTCACAAACCACTATTTTGCTTCCTTTACTTGATTCTAGCTTAGACTTAAACTTATTGTTGCTACTTCTTGCCGGTGCTGAATTTTTGGTTGTTATGGTTGTGCAGGTCGGTTGAACATGTTTGCGTATGGTGTGATTGATTTGGAAGGTGGAAACGTTATCTTCATGAATGGATTATTTTGTTTTGTGTAGTTTATAATTAGTTTTGGAAATTCTGTAACTTTGGATGGGAATGAATCATGAATTGGAAACATGGATTAACTTGTAAGTAAATGAAGAATGGGTTTGTATGGAATGTCAATAAATTGTATATTAAACGGGAATCGTAATAAGCTTATGGAAATATTATGAATACAAACTTAGAAATTTGTGAATGGCATTGAATGTAAGTTTGGGAGATTTGGAATGATTTGAAATGGCAAATGTATTGGGACTAAATGGTGTACAATGTTGAATGGTTTACATCGAAAGGGTAAAGCTTTGTATGAAATTGATTGAAAGTAGAAGGATTTTGTTTTAGTTTCAAAGAAACAAATTAAGCTCACATCCAAGTATTGATTGTTATTCTAAAACAAATGATACATTAATAAGTTGAATTGAGAAACAAAAGAAAATTGGGTTATGTAAAATGATTTAAAGATTCAATTTAAACCAACATTTGAAAGCCGGGTAAAGAAGGACTAAATGGAAAGCAAACAATGGTTAATGCACCTTAATCAATATCGAACCAAATGGGCGTGATTAATGTCAAATGGGTTATGAGAGGGATGGTTGACTTTGGTTAATTACTTGACCAAAAGTCAATAGTTGATCAAAGTCAACTGTAGGGCATGAATGGGACGACATTAGACCAAATGGATCATCAAATATATGGGTACATAATAAGCCTTAGTCTAAGGATGATTTATTCCAAATACACATAGCGTAAGGCATGCGATAATGGCCAAATGTAGGGTTCCAAATGCATAAATGAAAGCTTCATGAGGTCATCCCCATGTAAGATCAAGAATTAGGGTTTTGAATCTATGAGGTTTTATGCAAATGAATTTCAAGTCATAGGTTGGATGAAAGGTGAAAAGGCGAGGGAAAATTTTGGGGTACGACACCCCCTATAATTCAAGTTGTCGAAACACTTGTCAATCTTCAAACATTTGATAAAAATATCGGTCAATTGTGTTTCACTTGAGCAATGCATTACTTCAAGTTAACATTGATTTACCTTCTCCTTTAAGAAGTGAAATCTAACATCTATGTGCTTACTTCTTCCATGCAAAACTGGATTCTTCGCAAGATTTAAGGCTGACTTGTTGTCGATCTGCAGTATCAGAGGTTTCTTCACTTCGACCTCGATCTCTTTCAGCACAGATCTAATCCAAATTACTTGACACGTAATATAGGATCTTGCTATATATTTAACCTCGCACGATGATAATGTCACCACAGGTTGCTTTCTCGAGCACCATGAGATTGTGGCACCAAATACTTGAAAGAAATATCCAATAATGCTTCTTCGATCTTTCTTATCTCCACACCAATCAACATATGAATAACAAGTAACTATAGGTTATTTACTTTCAGAGTCTCATTGAAATAAAATTTCATAGATTGTCGATCCTTTTAAGTATTATTGAATTGAATTATAATACTGAATTACAAAGTGTCTATTTATATACACCAAAGTGACTTGAATACGTAACAAACCTTAAACCCTAATTAGTTTTGGATTTAGGCCACACAACTCAACTTGAATTATATCTAATATCTCAACAACAACTACGATTCTTCAATCAATTTTAAACATGATACTATCTATAGTTAAATATTTCACTTAAATTTTAACAATATTTTATAATAAAGTTTTAAACAATGTTATTAGTATAATATCCATATTAACATGTTGATTACTTTTTTTATATGCAATAATATGTTGATTACTTACATTGATAATGTGATTATTATATTCGATTAATTAAATATAATTCATTTAAAAAAATTACTTCGGGTATCCTCGCTCTTATTTTAAAAAATAAAATCGATTGGAGTGAAAAAATCCACCATGTTCAATAAGGTTTTCATGTATATTAGTCAAGGTTAAATGCAAGTAATTGTTGGTCTAAATTTTGAATTTTTTAAAACAATTTTTAAGATGATTATCGAATAGTGTATAAAAAAGTTAAAATAAATATTTTATTAAACAATTTTTTAAAATCAATAATAACAAAAAAAATTAATGCATGATCAATTTCCTTAATTTTATTAACATTCATGTAAAGTAATGGAAAGCAAAAGGGTGGAGTCATTGGCTAGCTCTTTAATAAGTGAAAATCAAAATTATTGAAAATGTGAAATGCATGCTAATTTAAAAACATAGCAGTGTTATCAAATATTTCAATTAATTTCTTTAAAAAAATTAATTACCATATTGACATTAATGAAAAACTGAGGTATGTTTTCCGTGTTTTTTAACTTACCTCATTTGAAAAGCAAAACAAAAAATTGAAAAACTAGAACATGCTTGGATAGTTTTGGGTTTTTAGATTTTAAAACAGTCAATCTTAAAAGTGTTTCCAAAAATAGTTTCGAGAAACAAGTTCATCAAACAAGTATTGTGTTTTTTAATTTTAAAAAAACTATAAAACAGTTTTTCAGAACAGTTTCAAACAGGTCTTTAGTGTGCGATCAACAATGTTTAGAACTTTATGTAGTGTTTGTTGTTCTTAAAAATCCAATCACAATCAAATGGTTCTACACAACAACACAAATTTCAAAACGCATGCAAAATTATGATCCAAACAATATTGATCAAATGATCAATGCAATCGATAATTTGCAAATCATAAGAAAAAATAGAGAGAGAGAGAGAGAGAGAGAGAGAGAAAGTACATAAGGATTTGTTTAAGCAGTTCCCCAATTGACCTCGTTATGGGTACGTATGCCATCAATTCAAATTGAGATATTATAATAAATCTTACTTTGCAAAATGTGTGTATACAAGAGATGATGAAATCGAACTTTATAAATCATGAGTTTGATGTTGACTCTACCACCTCCAAAACCCTTGATCAAAGATTGATGAAGTAACCAACAATGTCACCTCAATTCACATGTTCTTGATGCTTCCTTGCAAGGCATTCCTTGTCCCAAGGCTTTCACATGGTTGAATTAATCTCAAGCGCACACTTGTTGAAACCCAAGATTTTCCAACATGATTCATTGTCTCACACTACTCCCTTGCAAGGCACCCCTTGTCCCAAGGCTTTCACTCGACTGGATCTGAATTGCACAATCTTGTCAAAAACTTTCAAATCCTAAGAGATCTTGAAGTAAAACCCCAACTCGGTTTTCTGATTTGAATACCTCAAATTTCTCAATCCAATATTCTCGTTATAACAAACCTAATTGGACGTTATAAACCCTAATCTAGATGACACCCAATCAAAAAATGATTATGTGTAGTTTGATTGTTTGTATGCATATATGGAGTTAAAGATGATGAAAATGCTTTGAAATCCTGGACTCATATAGGTTTTACTCACTCTATAAACCTTACTAGAGAAAGATGCATGCATGTAATATTTATCTGCATGGGTGATTGAAGGTAAAAAGGAATCAAAAGAACTTGGAGAAAATATGAATTTTTTAAAAACTTCATCGCATAGGTCGACCTATGAAAGTTATGTATCGACATATTCGATGCATAGGTCGACTTGTCTAAGGTCATGTGTTGACCTATGACTATCATACGCACCCTATGTGTCGACCTGAAGAGTCGGCATATGAAACAGAAGCTACAACCTTTAATACTGCAACAAGGGTGTCGACCTATAGTCAAGAAAATTCATCTATAGGTAGACGTATGTGTCGACCTGTACTGATATTTTTCATTAAAACTTGATTTTTTTATGCATGTTTGATGCATGAGACCTTTTCCAAGTTGTTTCCAAATGCTTATATGCTTCATAATACTATGATGCATATAAAGAATCAGATGATATCGTCTAATATACATTAATGCTAAAATATCCTAGTTTTGACATCATACGAAACACATCTAACGGAAGTTGCACTCACATACTCCTCTTTTTTTATGATGCCAAAACTTGAGACGATGCGTTTGAAATGAAAGGCTCCCCCAAAATATATGTGTCCCAACTTCATCTTGCTTCTTCCATTTTGACAACATCAAAAAGAAAAAAAGCATATCATGAGAAGTATCTAAAATCACGCGTCCGATTTTTATTCAATTTAATTCCTTTATTTTTATTTTTTCATCAAAATATCAAGAATAAATAAGTAAAGACAAATAAATAATCAATTTAATTTAATTTATTTATATAAAAAAATATTGATTTTAATTCTTTTAATTCAATTTAGTCACTCAAAATATCTAAAGATAGATTGGAGATTAATCACAAAAATCAAAACCTTAAAAATATTCTATAAGAACTAATATGATTGGCATTGGATTCAAGTAATCAATGGCTCCCAAAAAAAATACTCCTCATCCACTTGGATCCATTCACTCGCTCCATTTGAAAATAAGAAAAATATAGCTAACTGAAAAAATAAGAAAAGGGGATCCTCTTCTTCACGTGTTAGCCCCCCACATCAAAAATCACTTCTCATTCACCGATCACTTATTGACACGTCTCTCTCTCTCTCTCTCTCTC
The DNA here is from genome assembly GCF_024323335.1 of Lathyrus oleraceus. Classification (NCBI taxonomy): domain Eukaryota; kingdom Viridiplantae; phylum Streptophyta; class Magnoliopsida; order Fabales; family Fabaceae; genus Lathyrus; species Lathyrus oleraceus. The sequence continues at coordinate 458,499,813 of NC_066585.1, forward strand.
TCTCTCTCTCTCTCTCTCTCTCTCTCTTTCAAACTCCAATTTTAAAAAAAAAATTAAAAAAACTGCGTTTTGTTTTTCTTCTTCTGCAATCACGTGGCATGCGCAATACTCATCACCTTTTTCATTTTTCCTAAACCACCTACAACCCTCATATCACCACTTATTCTTATCCTCCCTCTAGACTATTCACGTAAAAGAAGACTCACATCCCTTCACTTTTCTCTCTCAAAAAACTCACCAACAACATACCGCCATATTTCACTCATCACTACAAAAACAACTCCACTTCTATCCTTCTTCTTCGACTCACCTGCTACAATCACATAACACCACTCCATTAGTCACAAAAAAATAACTTCCTCCGCTACACTGCTACACAAATTTTCAAACACGTTATCTTCTTCTTACTTTCACCATCTAACCAACACACACCATCTTCTTCTACTTCAACACCACACGCAAACCACAACACCTCAATCTGAGAAGTTTTTTTAAAATATTCAATTTTAAAAAAAAAAATCCAAAAATACCCACATTTTCAAAAAAATTACAAAAATGGGCATTTTTTGCCCTATTTTGTTCATGGGCGCCACCCTAGTTGGCGCCTACCCTTAAAGGTAGGGCAAGTCGCCACTAGGAGTGGCGCCTACCCTTGTTTCCTTTTTTTTTTTAATATGTTTTTTTTTAAATCTTTTTTAAGTTATTTTAAATTTATTAATTTATATTTATTATAAATTATATTAATTTATATTAATACATATATATATAAATAATGTTATTTACAAGATATATATATATATATATATATATATATATATATATATATATAATTTATATATATATATTAATTTAATTTAATTTATAAGTAATTAATATTATTTATAATTTTTTGGGAGAATTAGGGTTAATCATGTTAGGGTTAATTAATCAATTATAATTAGGGTTTATTGATCGGTTATAATTAGAGTTTGGTAGTTATGACCTAATTCAAACCCTAATTCCCCCTAAGACTAATTAATCAAGTGCGACACTAATTAGGGTTAAGTACATTGGTGTACAACCTAGATCTTTTCCTATAAATAAAGTGTTATTTCCTTGCATTTTCTTCACCACTATTTCCTATCACTTTCTCTATCAAGTTGAGTTCATGGCATCCCCCAGACCGTCGTCATGGCAGTGAACATCATCAAGGCGCCCGGATCCTGAACCAGTAATCTTAAAAAGGGATGGGCATGTTATTTTCTCGCATGTGAAACCCCCAATGGAGATGAAATTTTGGAACATCCGTTCGTTGGACCAACTAAAAAGGTCCTTGATGTCTTGGTTAGAGGGAGATTACGAACCTGGTGAAGTCATCAGAAGGATTCAGAGGCTTAGAAGAAGTATCTCATTTGAAACTGGAGAAACGGTATGTTCGTGGGTTGAAGTTGAAAGCGACAGTTTTTGCATCCAAATGATGCATGGATCAGACGACATAGTGTTAACTGTTATAATTTCCTAGATTTTAATGGTTGTTTGTGTTGTTGTTGTTGTATTTGTTATTGTTCTAGTACTTGTTTTTGTTTTAGTACTTGTTCTTGTTCTAGTATTTGTTTTTGTTTTAGTAATTGGTGTTGTAATGTTAGATGTTTGTGTTTGTTGTTCCAGTGTCATCTTCTATTTGGAATAAAAAGTAAACTTTATTGATAAATAGCATTGGTACACAGAGTTATGAATATGAAAACTATGTTGTGGAACTAGATCCACGATATGGACATTTGTTCTTATTATGCCCTAGTTGTCTACATATGCTACACTTCCTCTGCATTTTCTCTGCGACGTCCATTTCAGTTCTAATGCGCCTGCTATTTGCGCGACCACTTTTATTCCTCCGCATCTATTCGTTGTGCCAAACAATTTCCCCGTCATACTCTGGCCAATATGCCTCTAATGCTACCACCGGAAAGGGATTGTCGTATACATTTAGCAATGTTGCAACTTTGTAGATGGGAGACACTAGCGACAATGCATCGAAGTGGCTGTGTGAACACGCTGCAATGACATGGGAACAAGGCATACGATAGGCCTGAAATTGACCACAGTCGCACCAACAGTCTGGTATTAGGACCCTATACTCTTGCCTGGGCAGCCTCTGGTTGTGGTCAATTGTTTCCTTGACACTAAAAGTGTGGCCATGGCGGTCGAATTCCGTAACCCGATGGCTGCTGGCTTTGGCAGATTCCTGCCTCATAAACTTCATGCAGGCATCACTATATACTTGACTCGTCTGTAACACTGCATGCCAGCGCTTGCCTCTTGTTACGAACAACGTTTCCATCCGAAAATAGGTCGCACTCACCAAAGCGGTTACCGCGAGGTTACGTATGCCCTTAAAGACGCCGTTCATTGATTCCACAAGATTTGTTGTCATGTGGCCCCACCTCACCCCATCGTTGTATGACCTAGTCCACTTTGCTCTGTCAATATTATCGATCCACCTCCCTGCATCAGAATTTTCCAACACTATTTCCCGGCGGTAGTATTGGAATCCAGGTTGGTTTAATGCATACCCCGCGTTTATCAAATTTTGCTTCAAGAAATTATCTTTGAACTTCCGCACAAAATTTTGAGCAATATGCCTGATGCAGTAGACATGCGTAGACGGGGGGTCATGCCAACCATTTGCTGGATTATTGTATGCACTGTCTATAGAAGCGTGCCTGTCAGAAATCACACAGATGCCAGCTTGTGGAGTCACGTGCGTTCGGAGATTCTTAAGGAAGAAACTCCAAGCAGCAACCGTTTCTCCTTCTACCAATGCAAAGGCTATTGGGAAAATATTAGAATTTCCATCTTGTGCGACTGCCATCAGTAACGATCCTTTGTATTTCCCATACATCCAAGTTCCATCGACTTGAATAAGTGGCTTGCAGAATGTGAAATCGATGATGCAGGGACGGAATGCCCAGAAAAGTCTATGGAATATTCCATTACCTTCTAGACGAGTTCCGTCAGGGGATTGTGCCGGCAAGGTCTCCATTATAGAAACCATCCCAGGTGAACACAAATGTAGTACAACCAGGTAGCGCGGAAGTTGTTTGTATGATTCCTCCTAATTACCGTATACCAGTTCAATTGCCTTGGTTTTCGCTAACCAAGCCTTTCTGTACGACGGTGTATATTTGAAAACAGCAACACAATGGGAGATAATAGTTTTGACCTTGATTGACGGGTTAGCTTCAACAAGAGGTATTATGGAATGGCAGATCATATCATGGCTAAGTTTGCGATGATCATGTGCCATGTTTGTGTTAACGCACGTGTGAGCTTGAGAAATGGACCCTATCACCCACGCATTATGTTTCTTCTTGTACGATGCCATCAACCTATACCCACACTCCGAGTTTTTGCATAAAATAACGTATCTTTCCGGGTTTGATTTGTTAACATCGTAGTCAACACAGTTTTTCAAGTGCCAGTTTTTTATTGCTATCAGACACTCTTCCTTGGTCCGAAATTGGTCACCCTTCTTTAACTCCTCATCAGACCTCATATATGGGTTGTAGAACATATCTGACGAGGGCTCATCCTTGCCCAAGTTAAGGGTTGTGAAGTGCGCAGGCGGTGAGTACCGTTGCGCTATAGGTATTTGTACTTGGTCTTTGTCTTCGGAATCACGGTTCACCAAGTCATCAACCACGTCTTCTGCATCATCAACGACATCGTCTTCAACGGGGTGTTCAACGTCTTGTTCGTCATCAACCACAAGATCAATAACCTATGACTGAATATTCTGAGTTGGTTGAAATTGTTCCAACACAATGTACAACACTATATAGTCGTAACCAGAATACTCATGGTTACGAAACATGTATTGTGCCTCCATGTCATTTTGAATCAATGACTTGTAAAACCTGACTGAGTTATTCTCAGAAAAAAAAGGTTGTTGATAAAAAATTTGGGACATAGGTTGTCTAAGTTTGGACTCAATCTTTTTTTTCAGATAAGAGAAGTCAGCTCCTCTATTTAGACAAAAACAAGTGCAATCGGTGTTTCTAAATAGGAAGCCAGACATATCACATTCATAAGTCTCACCATTCACGTGAGCTTTGATTTTGTATTGTGATGAAGATGCCATGATATGTGAAGATTTTGTGAAGATATTCTGAAGATATATGTGAAGATATTGTGAAGATTTTGTGAATACCTTTGTGAAAATTTGTGTGAATACTTATACTCACACATCCACCAAGCCTTCCTCACGCATGCCTATCCATCAAATGTCTTCACCACCTAGTCTGCAAGATTCCCACGCATGCCTTACACGTGTCACATTTTTGCATGCAACACTACCACCAAGCCTTCCCCTAGACAAGACAAGTGCAACCTAATCTGTACCAATGCATGCTAACCTATACACCTAGCCTGCATCTAGCCTGCACCTAGCCTTCAAGATTCTCACGCATGCCTATCCATCAAATGTCTTCACCACCTAGTTTGCAAGATTCCCACGCACGCCTTTTCAAATATGTTGTCTCGGCTTTAGCTTTGCTTGCACCAACATTAGCTTCGTCTTCATGTGCAAATTGAAAGTGAATAACTCCATAGCGAAAAGTTTAACTTCTTGAACTTCCAATACTGAATATCACGCTTCAAACAAAAAGAAGCCATAACAAGTGAATGGAATAAAACATCTACTTAACAACTTGTGAGCCAGAGGAGCACAATAAGAGAATTCAAACAACAATGACAACTCTGAATTTTCAGTTACTGTTCTTTCCTTCATCAACGAAAAGACTGATAGAATATGCAGGATACAATGTTATTCAAAAGCTAAACTATCTCCTTTTTCCATTATGTGTTTAAAATAATATTCAATCTTACTTAAGCTTAATTATTTATTTTAAACAACCTAATTAACTAAATTGAATTAAAAACCAATTTAAACTTTCTAAAACTGTTTTACTAAAATAATATTCAAAGCATCCGAGTACCCTATTTTTCTAAAAATGTCTTCACCACCTAGTCTGCAAGATTCCCACGCATGCCTTACACGTGTCACATTTTTGCATGCAACACTACCATCAAGCCTTCCCCTAGACAAGACAAGTGCAACCTAATCTGTACCAATGCATGCTAACCTATCCACCTAGCCTGCACCTAGCCTGCACCTAGCCTGCAAGATTCTCACGCATGCCTATCCATCAATTGTCTTCACCACCCAGTCTGCAAGATTCCTACGCATGCCTTACACGTGTCACATTTTTGCATGCAACACTACCACCAAGCCTTCCCCTAGACAAGATAAGTGCAACCTAATCTGTACCAATGCATGCTAACCTATCCACCTAGCCTGCACCTAGCCTGCAAGATTCTCACGCATGCCTATCCATCAATTGTCTTCACCACCTAGTCTGCAAGATTCCCACGCATGCCTTACACGTGTCACATTTTTGCATGCTCATACTATTTGAAAACGGTTATAAATAGCAGGTCATTCTTGAAAGTTTTCATTAACCACTAACACTTTTATTCAGAGAACGCCGACGAAACTTCTCATCCACCAAGCTTCGTTCTACATTGCAATCATGTCTCTTCTTACCATGGGCCAAGAACACAGAGACACTAGGGCAAACATTGCCTCATTCTTAAGTTTTTCTTGAACATTGCCTCTTTCGTATGTTTACAATTTATTTTTTAAAACTCCAATCTAATGATTGTTTATATTGTTTGTTTTTAAAGGATCCTAAGAAATTTCATCAACGTTCACACCCTATGCCTTATCCAGACCCATGGTGCGTACCTTACATAGAGCGTGCGGGGTTCGGTCATGTTATGCATGTGGTAAATGCCACAATTGATGTGAAACTTATTCTTGCTTTGTGTGAACATTGGAGACCAGAGACACACACTTTTCACCTACCAATCGGTGAATGTACCGTCACACTAGAGGACATGTACATGCTTTTTGGTCTTAGAATAAATGGTAAGTCTGTGACTGGAAATGTTCAACAGCCCAACGAACTATGTGTTCAAATGTTGGGCGTAGATCTGGTCGAGGGTGAGGGATCTGCAAAAGCAAGGGGCCAGGGTATTAAACTATCGAGCCTCCAATTCTACCACGACTCTATAAATTTGACTAAGGATTCGTCCGAACAAGAAAAAATCATAAAAACAAGGTTTTACATTATGTTATTGTTTGGGAACTTGTTATTTCCCAAAGGCACGGGAAATAGCATAAACTTTATGTACTTGAGTTTGCTCGAGGACATTGATAGAATAAGCACGTATAGTTGGGGTTCTGTTGTATTGGCTTTCCTATATAGCTCTTTGTGTAAAAATGCACAAAATGACCACTGTACATTTTCTGGATGTGCTTTTTTGCTCCAAACATGGGGGTGGTGGTGATTGCCGAGGCTAGCCCCAGAAAATCCTAACGTCTACTCCTTCCCCTACGCAACTAGGTAAATTTATGATGTTATTTCATTTTGTATATTTATTCTATAAATATTTGTAAATAATATTATTTATCTTTTTTTGTTTAGGTTCATTACAACCAGACTAGATTACAGTCTTACTCCGAAAAATAAAATAATATTTTATCGTCAACTCTTGGATCGTCTCCGAGCACAAGATGTATTACCACTAAATCATTCATCTTCTAACTAATTTATTAATATCAAGCATTCTCAATAAATAACATATTTATTTTTTTCTTTGCAGTTTATTTGGAGGCCATATTTGGGATTGAACATCAACCCAACCCCGAAGATGCAGCTGTTTGGACAACAAAAACGGCTATCATGCGGTTCACCACTGTGGAGATGCACCAAAGTGACCGTGTCAAACTGCAATTCGGAATGCATCAAGAAATCCCAGGCCCCCCAATGTCTTTGGAACCCTGGCATCTAAAAAAAGTCAGCCACCAGTGGTATGCCCAAAATTGGAAGGCATTTGCAAAAGAGTTCCGTAAAATGTGGAAAGAGCGTGCCCACTATGTTCTACAATTTCCGGTGGCGCCCAACGAAATGAAGCCGACAAGGGAATATGTGGATTGGTATATAGCAAATACAAATCCAGAAATGATTGTGTCTGACCCGTTCTATTTGGACGATCCCCGAATGCAACAACCATATTTCCAACAACAACAACCACCACAATATTCCCAACAACAACAACCACCACCGTATTACCAACAACAACAACCACCACCATATTACCAACAACAACCACCACCACCGTATTACCAACAACAACCACCACCACCGTATTACCAACAACAACCACCACAACCCATGTCCACCCCCAAACCAAATCAACACTACATACCACAAACTCAACCCCAATATCATGAAGATTACCAACATCAACCTCAATATTCCCACCACCATCAACAGTCCCAACACCTACCACAAACTCAATCCCTCCACATCCACCAATCCCAACACTTCCATCACGACGATGTCCCGGGCTCTTCCAATCCTCCAGTTAGCCCCGACACAGGTATACAAGAGGATTACCAACAAGACTACTACACACCACAACAGACATTGTTCTTTAGCCAACCCGATTCAACCCTCAACTACCAAATGCCACATTTCGAGGGCGCACCCACAAGGAGTCAGTTTGTCCCACCGAGACAAAGCTTTGAGGGCGCAGAGGGCACCCGCCTTTACTACAGCATTGAAGGGACTTCGACTCAACCACAACGGCAAACGGCAAGGGGACGCGTTAGGACTAGGGGTGGTAATAGGGAAGCACCACCACCACGTGAGCCGTCTAGACGAGTAGTTAGACCTCCCCCGTGCGGATCGTACCAGGGACCGCATAATATGTGATAAATCCCAAATTAATAATGCATTTTAATCATATCTTTATAATATTTGTCTTGTGTATTATTTTAATATAAATATTTGTGTTTATTAATATAAATTAATATATATATATATATATATATATATATATATATATATATATATAATATATATATATATATATATATATATATATATATCTTGTGTATTTTACAAATATATACATAATATTATTTATTTACATGTATATAAATTAATATATTTTAATAATTTATAAATAATATTAACTACTTATAAATTAAATTAATATATATATAAATTAATATATATATATATATATATAATATATATATATATATATATATCTCTTAAATAACATTATTTATATATATGTATTAATATAAATTAATATAATTTATAATAAATATAAATTAATAAATTTAAAATAACTTAAAAAAGATTTAAAAAAAAAACATATTAAAAATAATTAAAAAAAAAAAGAGAAACAAGTGTAGGCGCCACTCCTAGTGGCGACTTGCTCTACCTTTAAGGGTAGGCGCCAACTAGGGTGGCGCCCATGAACAAAATAGGGCAAAAAATGCCCATTTTTGTAATTTTTTTGAAAATGTGGGAATTTTTGGATTTTTTTTTTAAAATTGAATATTTTAAAAAAAACTTCTCAATCTGAACCACCAAAACCAATTCCGCACAACCGTAACAGCTCAAAACCACATAAGTACCACCCTTGCACCACCATACATGGCCAATTAACACACTCTACCTCATGCGTTTCTTCCATCCTACAACAACAACGTCCAAACACAACCATATAGTAACGTACCTTTTTTCTTCTACTCACTCCAAAACCATCACACTGCCACTCATCTCCATGGATCCTCCACCATCTCCGGCGTACATGCAAGCCTGCGAAACTCACCATATAATAATGTGATTCACTTCATAAATGAACTCACTCCCTAATTGCTTGTGGTAAACACAAAACCACCATCATTGCTATGCAACAACCTTCGTTCTTCATAAATTCGAACACCCTTCTCATTGCAACCACGTTCTCCACCATCAACTCACACCACAACTATGTAAAACCACCACTGCAACCTCTGAAATATAACATTCTCAGCCATGAACACACAATAGTAATAAACTCAAACCTCAGGCTACCACTTTCAGCAACAAACGCCAGCAAATCACACAAAACAACCATCCACCATTTTCGACGAATAACTCACCACAACACTGTCAACTTTGTTTTGTTAACATCTCAGACATCGCAACAACAACGTTGTGCATGGTAACGATTTATTTCTAATTTCATTTGTGTTTGTTATCTTTATTTATTGTTTGGATGTATATTTGATTTTTGGTTATCAGTCGCTATTTATGCTGGATCTGGCTTGTAATACTCTATAAATTTTGTAAATATTCTATGTTCCTGCTGTTTTTGTTGCTTTCGTTGCGTTACAATATCGGGAGGTCAAACTCAATTTCGCTCTTGAATACGTATTAAGCGCATATATTATATCGGTTGCGTGAGATTGTTTTTTGATTATGTATTGATGGTGGAGTGTTGTAAATGTTATTCATACTATGATACTGGATTTGTATTGTATCGCGCGTTTTATGTATTTTTTGATTCGTTTGCGATGAGCATATTAAGCGTTAGCAACTTGTCGGATTTTTCTTGTATTTACGTGCAGCATTTGCAATTTCTTATCATATATTATGTTATATCATTTCATTGCGTCTCACACGATACATTATGTTACGAATGTTAAGTTTCATTTCGTTATGATCTCGTTTCTTTGCGTTATGTTTCATTCGCATTTCGATTCATTTGCAATGATCGTGTTTCGAGTTAGCAATCTGTTTTTTCGATTCATGTTGGCACGCAGCGTATCAACATCATTATGTTTAATTAGCCTTACGGGAGAATTTATGGCCATACGAAAGAACTCGCAGCCTTATAAAAGAATTTGTGGCCTTACGAGAGAATTTATGGCCATACGAAAGAACTCGCAGCCTTACAAAAGAATTTGTGGCCTTACGAGAGAATTTATGGTCATATGAAAGAACTCGCAACCTTACAAAAGAATTTGTGGCCTTAAGAAAGAATTAATGGCCATACGAAATAATTTGTGGCCTTACGAAATAATTCACAACCTTATGAGAGAATTTGTGACCTTACGAAGGAACTCACAACCTTTTATGAGAGAATTTGTGACATCGTGTCAATACACGATAAAGTATGGACCATGTCCGGACTAGGTCCGTGACCAGGTCCACTTCGCAACCTCGCTTTATAATTCGTGCACGTTAACTCCATGCATGTCTTCACTTTTTACCTTCGCGCGTTAACCTATTTTGTGCATTGCGCTACTTCTCAATTATTTTTGCACGACATTTCATCAACCTATTTTCACAGCTCGATTAAGTATTTTTGATAATAAAATTGGAAGAAAGGAACATTGGAGTTTTACATTCCATGAAAACATTGAATAATCGGCCGCAAGGAAGACGTCTTTGTCTTACAGAACATTATCCTTCCGCTATAAAACACCTAACCAAATTTGAAAGAAAAGAAACATTGAAGTTTTACACTCCATGAAAACCTTGAATAATTGGCTCTGAGGCACACATCTTGGTCTTACGGAGCCTTCGTCTTCCGCAAACAAATTTCATAAACACTTTAGATGAAAAAGGAATGTTGGAGTATACATTCCATGAAAACCTCGAGCAATCATCCCCGAGGCATACGTCTTAGTATTACCGAGGTTCGTCATCCTCCTAAAAACATATAAACCAATCAAACTTATCGTTCCCCCCGATCGAAAACCTTTTAAAAACCGAGCAATATTTTGTCCATTCTACGTGACATAAACAAGCGCTTATGTCTCACATGTGCGAGCATACAAGCAGCGTTTAACCTCTAGAAAGCAATCAAGCAGGATCCTTTCTACCGTGATACAAATAAACGCTTAAGTCTCTAATGTGTTAGCATACAAGCAACACTTAACCTCTAGAATATGACCTAAACATTAGTTTTTTTTACTAAAATCAAACAACCAACACTCATTTTGTATCAAGAACCACGTAGATTTGAGTTTCCCATCGCACATGGGGATACGTATTAGCGAGATTCAACGTCTCGTCAAACACTATAACAAAAAACTTAAAAATATATTTTGTCTTGCCTAGAACTACAAAGATTTGAATTCTTCATCGCACCTGAAGATGTCTAGGAGTAGGACCCACAATCTTGTCAAACACTCTAATAAAAACCTTTTTGCGACCCCTTTTATTTTCCTTTTCAACCTTTTAATCACTCGAAGAAAAGAATTGATGGAAGCTAACATTCTAATCACAAATCTAACTAAATAGTTTCCGTTGAGTACAACGGATGTGAGGGGTGCTAATACATTCCCCTTGCATATTCGACTTCCGAACTTAAATTTTGTTGCGATGACTATTTCCTTTTTCTTTTAAAGATTTTATCGATATTTTTCCTTCCCTATTTTAAAATAAATAAAATTTGATGACGACTCTATTCAATCATTATGTGAACGCCCGAACGCTCGTAAGTTTGATGATGTAATCTTAAATGTATTGATAATGTAAAATAATATTACATCATCATTCAATAAAAAATTATTATTTAACTATATTATATTATTCCCTTTGTCCCACAATGAGTGACCCATTTGAAATAAAAAAGTATCTCAAAATGAATGACTCATTTCAATTTCCAATGCATTTTTTTCAATTTTACCCTCTAATTAATATTACCTTCATCATTTCCAATACATAATAAGGGTAGTTTAGTATAAATATCACTCTCTCTCTTTCATTTATTCATTTTTCTTAATATGTGTGAAATAATCAGCTGAGTCACTCATTGTGGGACAAATGAAGTATTAATTAAAAAATATTAGTGTGATTTAATAAAATACATGACGATCATTGGTTGACAGAGTAAAATTATTTTACACTAATAATACATATTATATTTTCTCTAAATGTAAAGCGTGATTTTTCAAAACAGTTTTATAATTTGTTGTCTCACACCGTGTCATACCATTTTTTTTCTTCAGTTTTATCCATTTAACGAGAATTATTTTGCGGGATTTAAACTGCTACATTTAAAAAAAAGCTTTGAAATGGCGAGAGTTATTGACCTCCGCAACATACTGTACTGATAAGTAATACTAAGTATTGTTGTAATTTGAAAACTCTACAAAATAATCCCCGCTAAATAATTAAAGTAACGAGAAAAAAATATTTTGATCTCATTAAGGTCTCTCACGGTTTAACCGTGTAATTGAAGTAGTGTTTGTGCAATGCAATAACAAACAAGTTTTTTTTAACAATTACAAACAAGTTATACACACAACAAATCACTATAAGCTTAACAATACATTTTATAACCAAATCACATGATTATAGTTGGATTTTATCTTCAAATCAAAGACTACAAAATAAAAATTTTGACCAATGATTTTATGAAATATAACAGTTTAAAATTATGTGAAATGCAATAGTTGAATTTCGGGTCGAGCTAGACTTTGCTAAGCTTGAGTTTGACCTGTCTAAAATTTTAAAGCCTAAGTTTGACTTGTTGCTTATCATAGACTTATTTTTAAGCTTGAGTCTAACCTTTTTGAATGTCTGATTGACCTACTAGCATACTTAAAAGCCTAATTCATTTTAACATTTACAAATAAGCAATTTAACTAATGTTAAATCACTACTACAAAATATACATTTCGTCACACTAAACTACAACGGTCTGACTGTTAACCATGATAATACCTCATTTTTGGACGTAATTTGTTTATTTATATTTACGAAAATACATTGCACTATGATCAAACTAAAAAATTGTGATTATACATTTATGGAGTGATAGGGTTCAAATCTCTGCTCCAACTATTTTCTACTTTTTTGTTACAATTAATGTTGTCATTATAATTATAATATATAAATTAAAGATAAAATACCTATCACCGTGGTTGTTAATGTGAACTGTTGTGAAAGATATTACATTTTATTATTGAATTATAATTCCTTGTGTCGAAGCAGGTTGCTCGACAAAAGCAAGGAAGTGTCGAACTACCTAGTGTTGAGTTGTGCTAGTGTGTCAAAGTGTTGAAGCATGTTGCTTCACACATGATTTCAACTTAGGCCTATTTTAGTAGTGTTAGATATTTTGGGCTTTGGCTTGGGGTCCAAGTTAACCTAAATTTATAAATAGAGGGAGTAACTCTTATTCTTGTAATGAAGTGAATAGAATATTCATAACATTTTAATTCATAGTATTTTGTAATTGCAAAGTGAATAAGAAGTTTTCTACAGTTTGTGGACAGAGAGAAACTCTGCAGAATTTTAATTCTTCTTCTCCTTCATCGTTCTTTACTTTCTTTCTTTCTCCATTATTCTTCTCTTTTCATTGTTATTATGTGGGTGATAACAATCTTGTTCATCAAGATTGATTGAAATTCTCATAGATTTTGGTGGATTTCCAACATATGGTATCAAGAGCTCTTGGTTGAAACGATTCGTGGGAAGAAAATCATCATGTCAACGAATCATCCAAACAGGAATTTTCCAGCATATCTTCCCATTCTCAAGAACAACAATTATGAGAATTGGTGCAAGAAGATAAAGGTTATGTTCTGTTATCAAGATCTTTGGGATCTTGTGAAGGAAGGAGTAACAATGCTTGCAGAAGACACGGTAAATCAAGAAAAGGATGCACATAAAGAATTAAAAAAGAAAGATTATAAAGCTCTCTTTATAATCCATCAATATGTTGATGTAGATAACTTTGAAAATGTTAATGATGCAGAGTCAGCGAAAGAAGCATGTGAAATTCTGGAGAAATCGTTTGGAGGCGCGAAGAAGGTGAAAGAGGTGAGGTTACAAACTCACGAAAGAATGTATGAATTGCTTCAGATGGAAGACAATGAAAGCACAACCAATTTCTTCACCAAGGTTATGAAACTGGTGAATCAAATGAAGGTATGTGGATAAGTGTTGACATCAAGATCTATTGTTGGAAAGATCTTGAGGTCGTTGGCTCCAAAGTTTGACCACGTGGTAGTAGCCATAGAAGAGTCGAAAGATTTGTCAAAACTAAAAAAGGAAGAGCTTCAAGGGACGCTTGAATCTAATGAACAGAGACTGGCTGAAAGAGCTACAGGAAAATCGAATAGTGATATGGCTTTGCAGGCGCAATCAACAAAATAAAGGAAAGGCAAATGAAGTTGGAATAACAACAAAGGCAGAAGAGGCTACAACAGTTCGACTGGTCAAAATCAGCAAGAAGGAAACTGGTCGAATCAAAGAAAACCCTGGAACCAAGGCAACCAAAGAGGTGGTGTTGCAAGTAGAGGAAAAAGTGATTGTCAAAAGTCAGACAAGAGTCACATTCAGTGTTACAATTATCAGAAGTATGGTCACTATTCTAGTTATTATCCAGAAAAGTAGAAGAAACAAGAAACTTATGCAAAGCTGGCGAAGCATGAAGAAGAAGAGACGTTGCTGATGGTTATAACAAGAGATGAAGAGAGATTCAAGGACCGGTGGTACTTGGACTCAGGATGCTCATCACACATGTCTGGAAGGAAAGATTGGGTTGTCAATATAAAACCCTCAATGAAGAACATGGTGAAATTTGCAAATGACAACACTTTAGCAGCTGAAGGTGTTAGTGATGTTCTGATTATGAGGAAAGATGACAAGAGGTCAGTGATTTCAAATGTGTTGTACATACCAGACATTGAAGAGAAATTTGCTCAGCATAAGGTAGTTAATCGAAAAGAACTACAAGGTGTCAATTGAAGACAAGATGATAAGAGTTCTCGAATAAAATGGAAGGTTGATCTTGAAGGCTCCAATGTCTTAGAATAGAACCTTCAAGATATAACTTAATGTGATGGAGCATAAGTGCTTTGCAACAGCAGCCAACAGAGATGAATGGATATGGAACTATAGACTTGGCCATCTTAATTTCAAAGGCATCAGAGATTTGAAGAGAAGAAATATGGTTTCAGGATTACTGGAAATCAACATTCCAAACGAAGTGTGTGAAGAATGTGTGCAAACGAAGCAACATAAGAACAACTTCAGTAAGGGTGCAGGAAGCATGTCAGAGGCAATTCTTGAAGTCATATACTCTTATGTATGTGGTCCTCTCTAGGTGGATTCGATTGGAGGTAACAAATACTTTGTTAAATTCATAGGCGATTTCAGTCGAAAATTGTGGTCTTACCTGATCAAGAAGAAAAGTGAAGTGATTGAGGTATTTGCCAAGTTTAAATCTATGGTCGAAAGAAAGAGCGGTCGAAAGATAAAGATTTTGAGAACTGATGGTGGTGGAGAATATGTGTCGAAAGACTTCGATGCATTATGTGTGAAAGAAGGGATTGTGCATGAGGTGGTGCCACCCTACACTCCACAGCAAAATGGAGTCGCGGAAAGGAAGAATAGAACCATCATGAATATGGTTAGAAGTATGTCGAAGGGAAAGCATCTACCCAAAGAATTATAGGGAGAAGCCGTGTCGACTGCGACAAATATCCTGAACATATGTACGATGAAGAAGCTAAAAGGAATCACGTCAGAAGAATGTTGGTATGGTGTCAAGCCTATCTTGAGTCATCGGAAGGTGTTTGGATATATATCACATAGACATGTGCCAGATCAGCTGAGAAGAAAACTTGATGATAAGTTGAGTTTGATGATCCTGATAGGATATCATTTGACTAGAGGATACAAGTTGTTTGATCCAATGAATAAGCAAGTGGTGATCAACATAGACGTGATCATATATGAGCTTAAGGAGTAGGATTGGAATGATAATGTCAAGAAAGATCCAGTGAGAATCTTTTGTGATGAACCAGCTAGTGAAGTCGAAAGAGAAGTTCGACAGGAAGAAGTCATAGGTGAAGCAGGCCCAAGCAGACCTTAAAGAACAAGACATATGCATGCAAGGTTGCAAGAATGTGTGATTACATCATATGATATGGTCAATGAAGAAGGTGAGCTGGTACACTATGATTTCTATGCAGATGTCGAACCAGTCAATGCAGCTGAGACATTCAAAAATTCGAAATGGATGAAAGTAATGAACAAAGAGATGAAGTCAATCGAAGTCAACAAGACTTGGTCACTTATCGAATTGCCCCAAGACAAGAAGGAAATTGATGTGAAGTGGGTATACAAGTTGAAGTTGAATCCCAAAGGAGAAGTAACTTGACACAAGGAGAGACTTGTGGCGAAAGGATTTCTTCAGAAAGAAGGAATCAACTTCGATGAAGTTTTTGCACCTGTTGCTATGATCGAAATAATCAGGTTGGTTGTTGGTCTAACAAACATGAACAACTGGAAGATGTGTCAGATGGATGTGAAATATGCATTCCTGAATGACCCCTTAGAATAAGAAGTTTATATTGAATAACCAATTGGGTTTGTGAAACAAGGCGAAGAAAGAAAAGTGTGCAGGCTGCATAAAGCCTTGTACGGACTTAAACAATCTCTAAGAGCTTGGAACAAGAAGATAGATGGATTTCTAAGGGAGAAGGAATTTGTGAAGTGCAAATCTGAACACGAAGTATATGTAAGAAGAAGGAAGAGTGAATTACTTATAATATGTCTCTATGTCGATGACTTGTTGATAACAGGTAGCTGCAAGAAGAAGATTGGAGACTTCAAAGGTGATCTCAACAAAGAATTCAAAATGTCAGATCTGGGTGACATTTCATATTTCCTTGGCACCGAATTCTTCAAGAGTGGTAGAGGTTTGATGATGCATCAAAGAAGGTATGCAGACGAAATACACAAGAGATTTGAGATGCAGGATTGCAACCCAACTTCGACTCCAGATGAGCCCGAATTACAATTGTCGAAAGATTCAAATGAAGATGATGTCGACCCAACCCAATATAGAAGACTTATTGGGTCACTTCGATACCTTTGTCATACTAGGCCTGACTTAGCATACAGTATGGGTATGGTGAGTAGATTCATGCAGAAGCCAAATGTATCACATCTAGCAGCGACAAAGAGGATATTAAGATATCTGAAAGGAACTCTCGACTATGGCATTTTGTTTCCTGCAGCTGATGAAGGAAAAGAATGCAAACTAGTGGGATACACTAACTCAAGTTGGTGTAGTGATGTCGAGGATCGAAAATCCATAATTGACTATGGGTTTATTCTAGGTGGTGCACCATTTGCTTGGAGTTAGAGAAAGGATCTAGTAGTGGCATTATCGTCATGCAAAGCATAATACATATCTACTTCTCTTTGTGCATGTCAAGCAACATAGATGGTGAATCTGGTCGAAGAGATAACAGCGAAGAGTCATGGAGCAATTACCACGAGGATCGGCAACATGTCAACTATCAATCTAGCGAAGAATCCGATAGCACATGGTCGAAGCAAGCACATCGAAATGAGGTTCCATTATATTCGAGAGCAGGTAGCAAATAGGAAGATGAATGTGGAACACTACAGAACTGAGAATTAGATTGTAGACATCATGATGAAGGGAGTGCAAGTTGATGTTTTCAAAAGACTAAGAGCTATGATAAATGTAGATAGCTTAGACACAATGAATTAGGTGGTGTGTTGAATTGTAATTCCCTGTGTTGAAGCATGTTGCTCGGCAGAAGCAAGGAAGTGTCGAACCACCTAGTGTTGAGTTGTGTTAGTGTGTCGAAGTGTCGAAGCATGTTGCTTCATACAGGATTTCGACTTAGGCATATTTTAATAGTGTTAGATATTTTAGGCTTTTATAATTTTGGGTTTTGGCTTGAGGTTCAAGTTAACCTAAATCTATAAATAGAGGGAGTAACCCTTATTCTTGTAATGAAGTGAATAGAGTATTCATAACATTATAATTCATAGTATTTTGCAGTTGCAAAGTGAATAAGAAGTTTTTCATAGTTTGTGGGTAGGGAGAAACTCTGCAAAATTTTAATTCTTCTTCTCCTTCATCATTCTTTACTTTCTTTGTTTCTCCATTGTTCTTCTCTTTTCATTGTTATTGTGTGGATGATAACAATCTTGTTCATCAAGATTGATTGAAATTCTCCATAGGTTTTAGTGGATTTCCAACATTTATCACAGTTTTTGAATATAATTATGGTGAAAATTTTCACTCATACATAATATAAGCGAATACCTATCACTTCTTGACAGTATCATCGTATCTATCACAGCAAAACTCTAGCACATATTTTCTCCCTTCTTCTTCGTCATTAGCTCTCGCTTCATACATAAAGGTATTCTTCTTCTTCCTCGTTCTTTCATTTTCATCTATGTTTTTTTTATGTTTCACATGATTTTCACATGATTTTCTTCTTGTTCAAGGCTTTATGTTTTTTGGTTGTTGTATGTTGTTGTTATTGTTTTATGTTGTAGTATGTTGTTGTTTTCTTGTTCCGATTACAAATCCTTTTCTCAACATGAATAGCAGGAGAAACAAACTTATCCATGAGATTCAGATTACAAAGGAGGTCATTGATATGGTGAAGTTATGATTGAACAAAGCCAATGAAGTTAAATTTGTTAGGGATCACATTACTGATGTTGAACCGTCTGATGGAACTGGATATAAGAAGATTCTTTTCAAGAATCTTAACCCTGAAAAGTTGAATAATCTAGAAGTTACTATGCATGACCTAATGAATATGGATGTAACTGATTCTGAATCAGATGAAGACCTTGAGAACTATGAAGATCTTGAGAACTCCATGAATTCAACTAGGCATGAAGATTGTGGGCCTTTGTTATGTTTTACATGATTTGTTCTTGGTTGTTGTTGTTGAATTTTTTTTGTATGTTATGGTTGTTGTTGCTTGTTGTGTTACAATGTACTAATAGTTTATAACATAATGCTTTTTGTTGTGGCAGGATTTACTTCCTTTTTGGGTTAACAATGTATTACTGGTTATTTTTTTTGTTATGTTACACTGTATTGCTTATTTATGTTACAATGTACTGCTATTTAGTTAACAATATACTGTTGTTTGTTGTTGCTTGTTATGTTACAATGTTAATTCTAGTTTATGTTTTCAAAACGGGTTAACATTACGAAATTTGTTTATATTTCAAAATCTGGTTCAAGAGAACTCATATTATGAGTGTGGTTCATAAATTGTTTATTTTGCTATGGATAAACAATACAAGAAGTATGGAGTAATTTTTGAGGCTTCATCTTCCTTGTATTTTTTCTTCATGGTAACACAAAGCAGATCAACTTTAGATCATTCCACGAATCTTTTCAATAAAAGGTATGTTGTTGTCGTTTTGTTGATGTATGTCGTTGTTGAGTTTATTATAATTTATGTTGATGATTTGTTTCACTAACACTTCATTGAACATGCATTCATTTAAAGTGATTTAGAAAATAATAATATGGAAAATAAGTTATATTTGAAATGCAACATAGAGCAAATATATTTTTCGAATTGCATTCATCTCGTAATTCATCTATATCGCTCTTTAACATGTAGAACTTGGTTCATTTCCCCAAATTCTTCAAAGCAACTATTCATTATCTTTTAATTTATATTTCAAAACATCAAAAGTGTTGAGAAATTAAATCATTTTCGTCGCTGTCATCATAATAATCTTCAATCATTGATTAAAATAATGATGATGATAACGATGATGATGATTTAGAATTAGTCAACATATTGATGTTTTGCAAAATAAATTAGGAATGAACCATTGCTTTGAAGAATTTAAGGCATTGAATCAAATACTATGTGTTAAGAAGCAAGAGATGAATTACGATATGAATGCAATTTAAAAATCAGTTGTTCGTTTAAGTTATTTTCCAAGAATAATTTAATTTTTAAAATTATTATCTTCTACATCAATTTTAATGGTTGTATATGTTTAGTTAGATGTAAGGAAAAATAAACAGTCTACATATTTTATAATAAACTCATGATACTTTCCACAATGATTATTTTATGTAACCGTGATGAAATGTTAATTATATTCTAAATAAACTAGTAGAAGATCCGTGCGTCCGTACGAATAAGTTCATTCATATTTTAGATTATTGGATAAGGCTTGATTGTTTTGATTTGATTGTTGTTATATATAAATGTTATTTATTTTAATTATATCTAAACTTTTCATTGACATTAATTAATTAGGCCCTTCTCAGCACTTCTTCCATGACAGGAACCACCTATAACAATTACACACATATTGAAAGAGAGATTTTTGGACTGATGTAAGTTGTTTAGTGTGATAAAGTGTATGCTGAGATATGTCGCATTTTTCTTCCTTTAACCTAAAGTCTATTTGTGCTTATCAATTATCAATAATACATTAGTAAAAGCAAAATTTGTTCATAGAAAAAAGTAAACATAGAAATTCACCCTTTGATTGGGTTTGATAATTATCAAAGTCCTCTACACTCCTAAAGTCAGAACTATACCTATAGAAATTTAAAGGCAAAATGTAAATTCTTCGCAATTTATAAAATCTACAATTAAAATTAACTTGTAATAGCATATGTCAAATATAATAAAAACTTAAAAAAAATCTAACATATTCAAATACACACACTGTGACTTGCATCAAATATATCTTATTTATAGAATTTTTTTTTTTATATTTTTGTTTGACACAAAAGTGTAGGATTACATCTCTATTTATAGTACTCTAAGAAGAACTCTAGACACACTAATTCTAAAGAGATCTCAACTCTAAATATTCAAAGAGTATTCTAAAATATATTACAACCTTAAAAAATATCTAGACACTCCAAATACTATAAGAGTTTTTTAAAAATATTATTCAAAATTATCTAAATCCAAAAATCAAATAATAAAGTTAGATCCAAATCAAGTTTAATATTTTAACATTGGATTTGCAAAATCTATCAGAAGCATGACAGAGGTTATTATTAGGCAAAATCTATCAGAAGCATGACAGAGGTTATTATTAGGACAGTGCAAAAACTCAAGTAATAATGTTTTGCATAATAGATCTTTTTTCACAATATCATTACTAGTAATGTTTTATGCTACCACTCATTCATATTTAACATTAAATTAGACACAAAAGAATAAGTAGTTGATATCATAATCATTATTAATTAAGTCACAAAAAGGGGAGTAGATAACTTGTAACTATTGAAATGTTCTATTGTGCACACATGTGTTAGTTTTCATTTTTTATGGTAGCTTCATTAGTCAATATTGCTAAGCAAATACAACGGAAAGGTAGTTATCCAGCAAGACCAAATAAAAATTATCAAAAGATACAGCAATTGACCTAGTTCATCAGCAAATTACCAAACACATTGTTGCATAATGATAACATTTTCTATTTGAAGATACAATGTTAGAAAGAAGTGTCTCATAAATGAAAAAATATTTAGCATCGTGGCATTAATATCAGAAATTGAAAAAAATCAAACATGAAAACCATATCAAGTATTAACTTGTAATTATATGAATTATAAAAAGAGAGACTTGAAATCGATACATTTCCATGGATAATAATCTAGCGATCCTTTTTGTTGTTGTGTTTGGAAACTTCCTCAAAAGCAAAAAGTTTGGTATTTGAGGCCATTGGTTTTCTCTGCCAGACAATTTCAAGCACAATTTAGTCATAATCTCTTCTCTCTTTCTTTTCTATTTGGGTTGAACACTCATCTTTCTTATATATTCTAAGGCTTTTTAACTATGTCATTAATCTCAGAAAGCGATGCAAAACGCCAAATTTCAAAACTGATAAACCAATATAACATAGCAGAATAAATGCTAATCACTATACAAATTAAACATAAATATCAACAGGGTACATCAATTTTATAAAATAGTAAAATACACAATAAAAGGGTAATCATATTTAATAATTATAATAAACATTTTTCATTTGTCATTAACATTAAGAATTAAAACTAATATAACTTAACTATTAATTGAAGTTCTAAAATTAATCAAAAGAGACCAACACTTGAAAACAATGCAAACCAAAAGAACAAATTGTTTTATGGAAATCAGAAGAGTCGGTGTCATAATAACTTCACGTAAAATAGAGGAGAAACCCATAAAAAGAGAAAACGAGAAGAATGAAGATGAGGGCTTTGCTCGAGAAGAATGCAATTAGGTCACGTATTTTCAAACCAGGAAGAAAATCGAATTCAAAATAAAAAAGAAGCTTGAAACAAAATAGAGAAAAGAACTCAAATAGCTATGTTGTTGTTTCTTTGCTTCTCTTTTTCTCTTCTTCTATTCTTCTCTCTTCCTTTGCTGCTATGTTATTTGGATTTGAATAAATGGAAGAAAAAAATTCCCTCCAACAAAAAGGTGTATAATATAATAAAGAATGTGAAAGAGGAAGAAATGTACTTTTATGGTTGTGACAAGTAAGTGAATTAGAGGGTGTTGGGAATGATTTTAGACTGATTTTGCTAATTACGAAAAAGGACAATGACATGTGTAATTTTGAAAATAGTAAAAGGGCATTTTCGGGTATTTGGTGCCATATCTTATTAATTGGTAGGTATTTGATTGTTGTTGTTGGGTTTCGAAACCATGACCTTAATATATATGTCACAACAATTGTTTAATATAGCCGTTGTTATAGGTAGCATGCTAACTTATAACCATGATCACACGCCCGTTGTGGAAACCACCATACATACAATCACACGCTACCTAACAACGAACGTGCAACCGTCATTATATGTGTTTCACAACCGTCATTATATGCGTTTTCCATAGTAGTGAATAGACTAGCAAATTAAAATCAATAAGACTAAATATTTATTTTCATTGATTCATTCGAATTTACTTATATATGTTTTTTGATACTATTTATTTGAGAGAACTTATGAAAATAACATTGTTTATAAGATTTTTTACTCAACTTATTTTCATAACTTCAAGATAACTAAACTTTTTTTTTTAATTCAAAATATAAAAAATTTATTAATAATAGAATTATTTATGTTTATTTAAATATGTCGGTTTGATAAGTTTAAAAGATTTTTTATAGCCGGTAACATAGCATTTTTATCTAAATAAATTTATAAAAAAATTAAGCATTTTCTATTTTTTTAAAAGTCTAATCTAACCTTAAATATGTGTAGGTTAGACCGTAGACTCTATTAATTAGTCCGATCTATTTCTACCTCTAATTCTCATCCAGTAAAACTATTAGAGGACACATACTCACCTAACAATTTTTTTAAGGATCATTAACATATACTGGAGTTGATTAAAAAAGGAAAAATAAATTAATAAAGTATGTTCAATTATTCCTTAAAATTAATAATAATAATAAAAAGACTAAACAATAGGACATACTCCACTAATTTTATTACATAAAGTTAAAAAAATAAAAAATGAAATAGAGTTCTTACAACTTCTCCCACCCAAACACCAATATAAATATTATAGAGTACTAGCGTTCAGACGGGCACGGGAGTGCCCGTCTACCCGTTTTTTTTAATGCGCACAGCAGAGAAAAATAAATATTTCTTTTTCTTTTTATGAGGTTTCTACTGTAGGTTGCATTAAAAATAATATTATTACATTTTGAAAATGGTAAATAAAGATATTCAAAATTATATCGAAGCATGCAGAGTAATATTGATACTGTGTAATCAATGACGTTCTTTAAGAGGAACGCCGAACATGAAATCTCTATTCGAAGTATTTTCTTTTTCCCTGCAATTATTTTCCATAGTAAAGAAAAAATGTAAGACTCTTAAATTAGATTTTTTATAGAGAAAAAGATAGTAAAATTAATAGTAAGTTGTGTAATATAACTTTTGCTTATCTTATAAAGATTCGAATCAATTCTTCGTACATCCCTTTATCAATGCGCTCTTGAGATTTAAAAAACTACAAATACATGACGAAATGTCATATTATAAAAGAAATACATTCAGAACACTTGACTCGTTTGAATATAATATGGTTTATTGCGACACAAATAATATTTGGAGAATGGAGATACTTTGTTTTAGTCTAGATTTGGTAGAACAACAATTATGACTTGTTTCTGAATTACCTGGATTTCTGGTAAATAAGGAAAACAATGGACTTAGTAAATATATATGGTTTTATTTACATAAACCACAAATAGCAGTTAAATTCATGCATTCAAAAATAATCTAGAGTAAATATATTCTTAAATGAATTAAATAAAAACCTCTTCATCCTTTGAGATATTATTTTTCTTTTCACCATGTTTCAAAGTTGTGTTTTATCTGTTATCACTGTGGAGCTCCAACCGATGGAGTAAATTTTTAAACGTTTGACCTGTTTCATTGAGGATGATAAAAATGTTACTGAAAGAGTGATGAAAGTGCAAGAATTTTTTTATACGTATTAAGGAAAAGATAAATACACCTTATTGTCGAGTTTGCCGATGGATGAAATACTTTGTTCATCCTTCCATGTGTTCCATTTATCTTCAAAGTCTGTTATCTAAAATTTATTGCATAAGAATAGTGAGAATAACTATCACCCCATTTATATCTAACATAAAAGCATAAAATAAATGATTAAGTATAACTTACTTTCATCTCGAAGCAAGTTTCAACATTCTTTCGTCTCAACTCCTTACATAATTGAAAGATTTCACCGTGTTCTAGTTTGGTTGTATATTAAAGCAAAAGAAAATTATATTTAGTTATTATCTATGATATAAATAATACAATATAAGCTTGGTATGTCATGTAACCAAAATGGGAATCAATATGTGAGCAATTTTTTCAATGTACTTAATAAATACCTGCGGGTGCGATAAAAGAATTTGTTTGTAGACTACATTTTTTGTGTAGTCACCATCTTCTCCTTTCAATTTTCCTTCCCTGGTTAAAACTCTTGTTGTAGTATGTGAAACACCCCTGGATAAAGCCACATATAACTGTCCATGACTAAAAACATATCGTGGAAGATATATTCCAACATTTGGAATGGTTTGTCCTTGTGATTTATTTATTGTAATTGCAAAACTTAGTCGCACAGGAAACTGCTTTCTACTAAGGACAAAATGCAGTCCATCACTTGCAGATGTTTTTATTTTAATTCTAGACAAAAAAGCACGTTTTCCTGCGTTGCTTCCTGTTAAGATTTCCACATCCAACATATTCATAAATAAACCACGACATAATAACCGGGTGCCATTACACAATCCATATCTAGGATCTAGATTTCGTAACAACATCCATGGTGCACCCTTTTTTTATCTTTAGAATATGTGGTGGCAAACTACCTTGTGCAATTGATTTTAAGAATTCTTGCTGGTATAAATTATGATTATCTCCTTCAACCCCGTCAAACAATAACAAATCATGTTCTTCTCTTGGAAACTGATCGATAAACATATCACTCAATTTCTGGACATCATCATTTGTTGGTGTCAAAATAGCTCTTTGTACCATATATGGGGCATCCCAACCATGCAATTCTAAATTAGGAAAAATATGTTGGATAAGTACTTGTATGGAATGTTCACCTTCCCATGGGATTGCAATATGTAAAGGTAACCTCACCATGTCATCTGGTTTGGTAGGTTTAACACCATCACCAATACGAATAAGAAATTCTGCAAACTCTTGATCATGCAATATGGTTAGAATTATGTTGAAGGGAAAGCATCTACCCAAAGAATTATAGGGAGAAGCTGTGTCGACTGCGACATATATCCTGAATAGATGTACGATGAAGAAGATAAAAGGAATCACGTCAGAAGAATGTTGGTCTGGTGTCAAGCCTATCTTGAGTCATCGGAAGGTGTTTGGATATATAGCACATAGACATGTGCCAGATCAGCTGAGAAGAAAACTTGATGATAAGTCGAGTTAGATGATCCTGATAGGATATCATTTGACTGGAGGATACAAGTTGTTTGACCCAATGAATAAGCAAGTGGTGATCAATAGAGACGTGATCATATATGAGCTTAAGGAGTAAGATTGGAATGAGAATATCAAGAAAGATTCAGTGAGAATCTTTTGTGATGAACCAGCTAGTGAAGTCGAAAGAGAAGTTCGACAGGAAGAAGTCAGAGGTGAAGCAGACCCAAGCAGACCTTAAAGAACAAGACATATGCCTGCAAGGTTGCAAGAATGTGTGATTACATCATATGATGTGGTCAATGAAGAAGGTGAGCTGGTACACTATGATTTCTACACAGATGTCGAACCAGTCAATGTAGCTGAGGCATTCAAAAAATTCGAAATGGATGAAAGTAATGAACAAAGAGCTGAAGTCAATCGAAGTCAACAAGACTTGGTCACTTGTCGAATTGCCCCAAGACAAGAAGGAAATCGATGTGAAATGGGTATACAAGGTGAAGTTGAATCCCAAAGGAGAAGTAACTTGACACAAGGAGAGACTTGTGGCGAAAGGATTTCTTCAGAAAGAAGGAATCAACTTCGATGAAGTTTTTACACCTGTTGCTAGGATCGAAATAATCAGGTTGGTTGTTGGTCTAACAAACATGAACAACTGGAAGATGTGCCAGATGGATGTGAAATATGCATTCCTGAATGGCCCATTAGAATAAGAAGTTTATATTGAACAACCAACTGGGTTTGTGAAATAAGGCAAAGAAAGAAAAGTGTGCAGGCTGCATAAAGCCTTGTACGGACTTAAACAAGCTCCAAGAGCTTGGAACAAGAAGATAGATGGATTTATAAGGGAGAAGGAATTTGTAAAGTGCAAATCTGAACACGGAGTATATGTAAGAAGAAGGAAGAGTGAATTACTTATAATATGTCTCTATGTCGATGACTTGTTGATAACAGGTAGTTGCAAGAAGGAGATTGAAGACTTCAAAGGTGATCTCAACAAAGAATTCAAAATGTTAGATCTGGGTGACATTTCATATTTCCTTGGCACCGAATTCTTCAAGAGTGGTAGAGGTTTGATGATGCATCAAAGAAGGTATGCAGACGAAATACACAAGAGATTTGAGATGCAAGATTGCAACCCAACTTCGACTCCAGATGAGCCCGGATTACAATTGTCGAAAGATTCAGATGAAGATGATGTCGACCCAACCCAATATAGAAGACTTATTGGGTCACTTTGATACCTTTGTCATACAAGGCCTGACTTAGCATACAGTATGGGTATGGTGAGTAGATTCATGCAGAAGCCAAAGGTGTCACATCTAGCAGCGGCGAAGAGGATACTAAGATATCTGAAAGGAACTCTCGACTATGGCATTTTGTTTCCTGCAGCCGATGAAGGAAAAGATTGCAAACTAGTGGGATACACTGACTCAAGTTGGTGTAGTGATGTCGAGGATCGAAAATCCATAATTGACTATGGGTTTATTCTAGGTGGTGAACCATTTGCTTGGAGTTAGAGAAAGGATCCAGTAGTGGCATTATCGTCATGCGAAGCAGAATACGTAACTACTTCGCTTTGTGCATGTCAAGCAACATAGATGGTGAATCTGGTCGAAGAGATAACATCGAAGAGTCATGGAGCAATTACCACGAGGATCGACAACATGTCAACTATCAATCTGGCGAAGAATCCGATAGCACATGGTCGAAGCAAGCACATCGAAATGAGGTTCCATTATATTCGAGAGCAGGTAGCAAATAGGAAGATGAATGTGGAACACTACAAAACTGAGAATCAGATTGTAGACATCATGATGAAGGGAGTGCAAGTTGAAGTATTCAGAAGACTAAGAGCTATGATAAATGTAGATAGCTTAGACACAATGAATTAGGTGGTGTGTTGAATTATAATTCCTTATGTTGAAGCATGTTGCTCGATAGAAGCAAGGAAATGTCGAACCACCTAGCGTTGAGTTGTGTTAGTGTGTCTAAGTGTCGAAGCATGTTGCTTCATACAAGATTTCGATTTAGGCATATTTTAATAGTGTTAGCTATTTTAGGCTTTTATAATTTTGGGCTTTGGCTTGAGGTCCAAGTTAACCTAAATATATAAATAGAGGGAGTAACCCTTATTCTTGTAATGAAGTGAATAGAGTATTCATAACATTGTAATTCATAGTATTTTGCAGTTGCAAAGTGAATAAGAAGTTTTTAATAGTTTGTGGGCAGTGAGAAACTCTGCAGAATTTTAATTCTTCTTCTCCTTCATCATTCTTTACTTTCTTTCTTTCTCCATTGTTCTTCTCTTTTCATTGTTATTGTGTGGATGATAACAATCTTGTTCATCAAGATTGATTGAAATTCTCCATAGGTTTTGGTGGATTTCCAACATTTATCACAGTTTTTGAATATAATTATGGTGAATTTTTTCACTCATACATAATATAAGCGAATACCTATCACTTCTTGACAGTATCATCGTATCTATCACAACAAAACTCTAGCACATATTTTCTCCCTT
Organism: Lathyrus oleraceus; assembly: GCF_024323335.1. Lineage (NCBI taxonomy): Eukaryota > Viridiplantae > Streptophyta > Magnoliopsida > Fabales > Fabaceae > Lathyrus > Lathyrus oleraceus. Next base: position 458,527,993 of record NC_066585.1, read on the forward strand.
CTTCTTCGTCATTAGCTCTTGCTTCATACATAAAGGTATTATTCTTCTTGCTTGTTCTTTCGTTTTCGTCTATATTTTTTTTATGTTTCACATGATTTCCACATGATTTTCTTCTTGTTCAAGGCTTTATGTTTTTTGGTTGTTGTATGTTGTTGTTGTTGTTTTATGTTGTAGTATGTTGTTGTTTTCTTGTTCCGATTACAAATTATTTTCTCAACATGAATAACGGGAGAAACAAACTTATCCATGCATTAGATTCATATTACAAAGGAGGTTATTGATATGGTGGAGTTATGATTGAACAAAGCCAAGAAAGCTAAATTTGTTAGGGATCACATTACTGATGTTGAACCGTTTGATGGAACTGGCTATAAGAAGATTCTTTTCAAGAATCTTAACCCTGAAAAGATGAATAATATAGAAGTTACTATGAATGACCTAATGAATCTGGATGTAACTGATTCTGAATCAGATGAAGACCTTGAGAACTATGAAGATCTTGAGAACTCCATGAATTCAACTAGGCATGAAGATTGAAGACCTTTGTTATGTTTTACATGATTTGTTCTTGGTTGTTGTTGTTGATTTTTTTTTTGTATTTTATGGTTGTTGTTTCTTGTTATGTTACAGTGTACTAATAGTTTATAACATGATGCTTTTTGTTGTGGCAGGATTTACTTCCTTTTTGGGTTAACAATGTATTACTAGTTATTTTTTTTGTTATGTTACACTGTATTGCTTATTTATGTTACAATGTACTGCTATTTAGTTAACAATATACTGTTGTTGCTTGTTGCTTGTTATGTTACAATGTTAATTCTAATTTATGTTTTCAAAACGGGTTAACATTCTGAAATTTGTTTATATTTCAAAATCTGGTTTAAGAGAACTCATATTATGAGTGTGGTTCATAAATTTTTTATTTTTCTATGGAGAAACAATACAAGAAGTATGAAGTAATTTTTGAGGCTTCATCTTCCTTGTATTTTTTCTTCATGGTAACACAAAGCAGATCAACTTCATATCATTCCACGAATCTTTTCAATAAAAGGTATGTTGTTGTCGTTTTGTTGATGTATGTTGTTGTTGAGTTTATTATAATTTATGTTGATGATTTGTTTCACTAACACTTCATTGAACATGCATTCATTTAAAGTGATTTAGAAAATAATAATATGAAAAATAAATTATATTTGAAATGCAACATAGATCAAACATGTTTTTCGAATTGCATTCATCTCGTAATTCATCTATATCGCTCTTTAACACGTAGAACTTGGTTCATTGTCCCAAATTCTTCAAAGCAACCATTCATTATCTTTTAATTTATACTTCAAAACATCAAAAGTGTTGAGAAATTAAATCATTTTCATCGCTGTCATCATAATAATCTTCATCATTGATTAAAATAATGATGATGATAACGATGATGATGATTTAGAGTTAGTCAACATATTGATGTTTTGCAAAATAAATTAGGAATGAACCGTTGCTTTGAAGAATTTGAGAGATTGAATCAAATACTATGTGTTAAGAAGCAAGAGATGAATTACAATATGAATGCAATTTAAAAATCAGTGGTTCGTTTAAGTTATATTCCAAGAATAATTTAATTTTTAAAATTATTATCTTCTACATCAATTTTAATGGTTGTATATGTTTAGTTAGATGTAAGAAAAAATAAATAGTCTACATATTTTATAATAAACTCATGATACTTTTCACAACGGTTATTTTATGTAACCGTGGTACAATGTTAATTATATTCTAAATAAACTAATAGAAGATCCGCGCGTCTGCACGAATAAGTTCATTCATATTTTAGATTATTCAATAAGGTTTGATTGTTGTTATATATAATTGTTATTTATTTTAATCATATATAAACTTTTCATTGACATTAATAAATTAAGCCCCTCTCAGCACTTATTCCATGACAGGAACCACCTATAACAATTACACACATATTGAAAGAGAGATTTTTGGACTGATGTAAGTTGTTTAGTGTGATAAAGCGTATGCTGAGATATGTCGCATTTTTCTTCCTTTAGCTTAAAATCTATTTGTGCTTATCAATTATCAATAATACATTAGTAAAAGCAAAATTTGTGCATAGAAAAAAGTAAACATAGAAATTCACCCTTTGATTGGGTTTGATAATTATCAAAGTCCTCTACACTCCTAAAGTCAGAACTATACCTATAGAAATTTAAAGGCAAAATGTAAATTCTTCGCAATTTATAAAATCTACAATTAAAATTAACTTGTAATAGCCTATGTCAAATATAATAAAAACTTAAAAAAAATCTAACATATTCAAATACACACACTGTGACTTGCATCAAATATATCTTATTTATAGAAAAAATAATTTTATATTTTTGTTTGACACAAAAATGTAGGATTATATCTCTATTTATAGTACTCTAAGAAGAACTCTAGACACACTAATTCTAAAGAGATCTCAACTCTAAATATTCAAAGAATATTCTAAAATATATTACAATCTTAAAAAATATCTAGACACTCCAAATACTATAAGAGTTTTCTAAAAATATTATCCAAAATTATCTAAATCCAAAAATCAAATAATAAAGTTAGACCCAAATCAAATTTAATATGTTAACATTGGATTTGCAAAATCTATCAGAAGCATGACAGAGGTTATTAGGACAGTGCAAAAACTCAAGTAATAATGTTTTGCATAATAGATCTTTTTTCACAATATCATTACTAGTAATGTTTTATGCTACCACTCATTCATATTTAACATTAAATTAGACACAAAAGAATAAGTAGTTGATATCATAATCATTATTAATTAAGTCACAAAAAGGGGAGTAGATAACTTGTAACTATTGAAATGTTCTATTGTGCACACATGTGTTAGTTTTCATTTTTTTATGGTAGCTTCATTAGTCAATATTGCTAAGCAAATACAACGGAAAGGTAGTTATCCAGCAAGACCAAATAAAAATTACCAAAAGATACAGCAATTGACCTAGTTCATCAGCAAATTACCAAACACATTGTTGCATAATGATAACATTTTCTATTTGAAGATACAATGTTAGAAAGAAGTGTCTCATAAAAATGAAAAAATATTTAGCATTGTGGCATTAATATCAGAAATTGAAAAAAATCAAACATGAAAACCATATCAAGTATTAACTTGTAATTATATGAATTATAAAAAGAGAGACTTGAAGTCGATACATTTCCATGGATAATAATCTAGCGATCCTTTTTGTTGTTGTGTTTGGAAACTTCCTCAAAAGCAAAAAGTTTGGTATTTGAGGCCATTGGTTTTCTCTGCCAGACAATTTCAAGCACAATTTAGTCATAATCTCTTCTCTCTTTCTTTTCTATTTGGGTTGAACACTCATCTTTCTTATATATTCTAAGGCTTTTTAACTATGTCATTAATCTCAGAAAGCGATGCAAAACGCCAAATTTCAAAACTGATAAACCAATATAACATAGCAGAATAAATGCTAATCAGTATACAAATTAAACATAAATATCAACAGGGTACATCAATTTTATAAAATAGTAAAATACACAATAAAAGGGTAATCATATTTAATAATTATAATAAATATTTTTCATTTATTGTTAACATTAAGAATTAAAACTAATATAACTTAACTACTAATTGAAGTTTTAAAATTAATCAAAAGAGACCAATGGTTTTACGGAAATCAAAAGAGTCGGTGTCATAATGACTTTCCGTTGTGGAAACCACAATACATACAATCATACGCTACCTAACAACGGACGTGTAACCGTCATTATATGTGTTTTCCATAGTAATGAATAGACTAACAAATTAAAATCAATGAAACTAAATATTTATTTTCATTGACTCAACTTATTAGCATAAGTTTTTTGATATTATTTATTTGAGAGAATTTATGAAAACAACTTATGACATAGTTTATAAATTTTTTTATTCAATTTATTTTCATAACTTCAAGATGACTAAACTTTATTTTATATTTTAATTTAAATTATAAAATAAATTTAATAATAAAATTATTCATGTTTATTTAAATAGGTCGGTTTAATAAATTTAAAAGATTTTTTTATAGTCTGTAATCTAGCATTTTTATCTAAATAAATTTATAAAAAGTTAGGCATTTCTTATTAATTTTTTTTAATCTAACCTGAATCTATGTAAATTAGACCATAAATCCCTGTTAATTAGTCTGATCTATTTTCATCTCTAATTCTCATCGAGTAAAACTATTAGAACACACATACTCAACTAACGACTTTTTCAAGGATCGTTAACATATACTGGAGTTAATTAAAAGAATAATAAACTAATAAAATATGTTCAATTATTCCTTAAAATTAATTTAAAAAAATGACTAAACAATAGGACATACTCCACTAATTCTATTACATACTGTTGAAGTTAAAAAAATAAAAAATGAAATAGAGTTCTTACAACTTCTCCCACCCAAACACCAATATAAATATTATAGAGTATTTTGTCAAAAATTTCCACCAAAGTTTATTCATCTTTTAATAATTAATCAATAATAAAAAACATTAGTCTACTAAATCCATTAGTTCTCATTTTTTTTTATGAATTGCAAACCTTCCACTATTAATTTCAAAAAACAGTTGAAGTTAAAAAAAAATATAACTCTCAACTATTTATTAAAAATTAATAATAATTGTTAATAAAAATATCAGCTAAAAATAGGACGCGGATGTATTCATTTTTATTAAATAAAAATTAATTAAATTGGAGACATATTGCAAACCTAAAAAATATGAAAGAAATGTTATTAAATTATTAATAAAAATGTTCAATTCTTGACAAAAAAATGATAAAAATGTTCCATAATTCATTAAAAATTAATTTATTGAAAAAATAACTAAAACTAACTTTTATAACCCACCACTCCAAATCATCTTTGTAATAACCCCACTAACACATTAACTCGTAAAACTCTCTTCCATAATGATATATACTTCTATTTCTTCATGTTGATTCTCTATATATAACCAACCATTTTGAGATGTGTTGTCTTTTGTATTTCTTTGTTAATGTTATTTATTTATTTATTTTATTTGTCTCTTATGTTTTAGTCTAATTACACATCTTCATCTCGATCTTTTATAAATATAAATATGTAATAATAAATTTTATTCTTTATTGTTTTTATTATTTTTATTTTTGTTATTATCTAATTTTATATCATCTTACTTTCTTCTAATTTTATAGATGTGATTAATTTTGTTTTTTTACGAGTACAAGATTTCGAAGTTTACAAAATACATGGATGCACTTGTCAAAAAAGTACATGTATGTGTAACATCTATACAAGGGTAGGAGATATTCAGAAATCTTACTAGTATTATAGCAGTTAGAGGTTGCCCGCAATGGCGAGAGATCTTGTATGATAGTGTTAGGGTATTTTCGATGATAAGAAAGGTTAGTTAACGTGAGGTGAGATGCTATGTATTATCCGATATATAAGTTATGATCTATCTTCTCCCTCCAGGGAAGAAATATTTATATAATTCTTTTGGCCTAGAGTTTCCATGGGGAATGATAACCACCCACTAGTCATGGTAGACCGTTGAATCTCATATTCTTAGGAGAATGTGGATCAGTTATTGAATATGACTTTCCTCTGACCAATAAACGACTTTTCTCACGTTTTTCATAATTGGGCAAGTGAGAGACACATAGGTTGAGGCTACTCCTATTAGAGGGAGATATATGGGCATTGCCCCACCTCTCAAGGCTACAGTCTTTTTGCCTTCGTAGGCCCTTTACAAATATATCACTGTACAGTCCCTTAAACACAAGGAAGGGTGTTGGACATGTGACTTTACACATGAGAGGGGGTGAATCGTGTAGTTTCAAAAAACATTATTTAAAAAACTTTTTGATTTAGAATAAGAGTTTAAAATCATTTTGAAAGTTGTTTTAATATTAGGAAGCGGAAAAATAAATTTGCAAAATGTAAAATGCATAAAGTAAAGAGTTAAGGGAAAAGAGAGAACACCGAGAATTATAGAGGTTCAATCAAACAAAGAGAAAATACATACTCCTCTCCCTAAGAATTTATCTTGAGAATATCCAATGAACATGAGAGATTTTAGTAGGTTATACTCACAAACTCCCTTATAAAAGAAAAAATGAAGTTTAAGGTTGACTTCCAACCAAAAATAAATAACAGAGTGAAGCGGCAAGTCTTCCTTCTAAACGGAGGATCAAAGCGGTTATGCATCAGGATGATCCATACTATGGAAAATACCTATCACAATGGTTGGAAATGGGAAATCACCATGTTGGTCCAACCACTGTGAGGTAAGGTGTGATTGTACGTATGATGCTTTCCATCACGGACGTACGACCATGATTGTATCTAAGTAGCACGTTACCTACTACAATAGTTACTTTAAATAATTGTTGTGATATCCTTTAATGCACTATATTTAAAAACGGTTGTGCTAAACAACCGTTGTGATATATAGAAATGAGTTTGTTGGTCCAACCACTGTGAGGTAAGGTGTGATTGTACGTATGATGCTTTCCACCATGGATGTGCGACTATGATCGTATCTAAGTAGCACGCTACCGACTACAATAGTTACTTTAAATAAACGTTGTGATATCCTTTAATGCACTGTATTTAACAACGGTTGTGCTAAACAACCGTTGTGATATATAGGCATGAGTTTATTATAAATTATACGGAATGCTTATTTCACCAATGCTCACTAAACATATAACCTTTAAATATGCACTAGAACATTATAATATAAGAAATCAAGTTATATTAGAAGTACACGTTTACGTTCAATGTTAGACAAGAGTTCTTCAACACCTTATCCGTGTTTTGTTCTTTGACAGTAAGAACTTGGTTTAATGATCCTGGTTCTTCAACTGCCCCTGCCTTCACCTCTAAATCTTTTTGCAAAATGTTATCTACTTTGAAAACAATATTAGAGGTGGAGAGAGAGGTGGTTGAATACCTACAATCATTAAACCAAGTTCTAACTGTCAAAGAACAACATGTAGTTAACGGTGTGAAGATTTTTTGTCAAGAATTGAACATGTACTTGTTTTCTAATACAACTTTATCTATCATATCATAATTTGCTAATTCAGTTTGAAAAGTTATATATTCGGCAAGGGATTGAAAAAAATACTCAAACCACATAATATATAATAAAATCATCTCTTAAACAAACATTAACAACAATATTCATCAAAAATAAACTATAAACAATAAATATAACATATCAAGTCATAGAATTCTTCAGAAACGTACCATACATGTCCCATAATGGCGTGTCCATAATGAAATAAGGATGAAGCTAAAGTTAGAGCAACAAATTTAACATCCCTACCTACAAGTTTGCAACACTAACTTTAGCTTCATCCTCTTTATTGAAACAAGCATCCCTACCTACAAGTCTACACAAGAAGAAAGTAGATACATCATGAAACAAGCTATTGAAACAAATTTTGAAAAAACAAAACTATAGAGAAAACGAACTTGTAAATACCCATTGGTTAAGATTTGATGTTATGATTTCGTTTTGGAGTTTTCATATGGGAGAGATGAGTGACAGAGTTGTTAAGGTTTTGTTTGGAGAGAGACGAGTGAAATAGTTATTAGGGTTTTGTTTTGAGAGAGGCGGTTGTTATGTATTGAAGTGAGAGATAATTTCGCTTATATATAAATAAGTATTACCTTTCATCACGGTTGGTAATAAAAACAATGGTGATATGCATTGTCAATCATATTTTTATCACGATAAATGGCTAATTGTTGATGTTGGGATTCAAACCATTTCACTTCGCGTACCTTTCACTACGATTGCTACATTTGATCGTTGTGACATGCCCTTTAGTAAATACCAAAAACAAAAAACGCCCACAAATAAACTATTACCACGTTTAACACTATAACTGTTGTAAAATTGGTGTTACAAAAGGTCTATTTTTTAGTTGTGAATTCATGAACCTTAAACCTTTGTTTTACCGTGGACTAAACAATAACCAAAGATTTTAATATTGGTCTAATCTCAAACATTAAACCTTTGTTTTATCACGGACTAACCAATAACCTAAGAGATTTTAATGTCGGGCTAATCTCAAACATTATTAAACTTTTAATGTCGAGTTAAACTTTAACATTAACTTGCTTTTACCACGGGCTAATCAAGAACCTATGAAAGCTTTTATCACAAACCGAACCTTCGAATATAAACAAGAGTTTGATCACACAATCTCCAAACTAAAACATTTACGGCTTTAGCTTTTAACCAAAACAAATAATCCCTAATTGAATAAAATGTTCTACCAAAAGTTCATTCACTTAAAAAAATAGGAAAATATGGCGTTTTTATTAAGGCGGTTTCATAAACGGCCAAAAGAGATGTTTTAATAGACCGCCCTAGTTTGCTGTAAATAAAGGCGTTTATAGCCGCCATTATATACAATTATATTTTTAATGAATGAAACTCAAAACGTAGGCGCTAAGTTTATACACTTTTCCCTTCATGAATTTCACTTTATCTTGAGATTAAAATAAATAACAATTTGTTGGCCTAAAAATATAAAATAATAAATAACTTTTTCCTAAAAGCCTAACTTTACCCTCTTCATATTCTTAACTCACCAGCCACTCCCTCACCTCACTGCCTCTCACTCACCTGAACATCTAACTTATTTTCAATTTCAGCAATCATTCTTGAAATTTGTTAATCTTTAAGTCTGTGTTTAAGCGATGACAACATTCATTAATGGTTCATGAATCCTAAAGCGTGCATTGCTATTGTAGACGGCCAAGTCTCAACTATCATAGTGTTGGTGCAAAAGGTTGCTTCAGTTTTTTGGGTCTTTATTGCAGCATGTGTTAATCTTCGGGATGCAGTAGCGGTTGAAGGACGCGGATCAACTGTTATCATGTTTATTAGTTATTTTGTTCATTAGGTTGTTAATTGTACATTTGGATGAGTTCTTGATTGGTCTATGTTTAGTGGAGTCTTGTATTTATGTTCTGGTCTATCTCTATGTATGTTGTAACGTTCTCATGGGAAAAACTCTGATACTGTATAATGAAGCAAGAGCAAGACATGGGTTCAGCGATTTCTTTATTTATAGAAACAATTATTTACCACTTCAACAAACTACAAAGTATATGCAGTTGATACTTGTAAGAAATATTATTTTTCAAAATTGTTTTAGTTTCATTCATGTTTGTAGTTATCTTTATTGTTATTTCAGTGTCTGCAGAAGTTATCCAATGGATACACTTGTATAGAAGTTATCCAATGAATACACATGTATAAAAGTTGTTTAACGTCTTTATAGTATAGCTAGGTGCAACACTAGATGATTTTTATTTTACTTGACAGTAAGAGCTGCTAGGCTACTATAGAAGTGAAAGGAGAGTAGCATTCCTCCATCCATTTGTTTCAAAACTATTTTGATCTCATCAGGATTTTTTACAAATTATAGTGTTTGTTGAATAAAAACATGGTGGTTATATATATAATAACGATATTATGACTTTTTTTTGTCAAAAATATGTAAATTGTGGCGGTTGAAACCGACATAAGGTTTCAGACTTTTTATTCTAAAGCTAAAACTGGCGGTTAAAATGAACACTACTTACAATAGAAAAACCGCTGCTTTTAACAATGCATATAACAAAGATTAAACCGCAATTTTATTCCTAAACCCTTATGCAACAAACCCAAAACAAAAATACCATAATGAAAGTGAAAAAATACACAAGAAGGGGGGTTAAATTGTGTATGCCAAAAATTCGATTTCACTTTTTAATCAGCAAGTTCAAAGAACAAGGTTCAGAGTCTGATATCAGAATCAAATATAGCAGCATAATTAATACTTATCAGAAGTAAAAGAAAGCAACACACAAAAATTATTTTGGTTCCTCTCCTCAATTAAGAGTAGTCCAGTCCCCTAGCCTCAACAGGAACTTTTCACTATAATCAAACAAGTTACAAATTTCTCAAGCACATTTGCAAGAGACTTCAATGCTCAATCAACCTAGAAAGAGACTTCTGCTCAAGCAACCTTGCAAGAGACTTCTGCTCAATCAACCTAGAATGATACTTCCTTGCTCAAGTAGACAAACAAGAGGCTTCATTGCTCAAACACGCATGCAATAGACTTCCTTTGCTTTAAAAAAATATTTTAGCAAAAAGATAACTACTATACTTTACTACAAAATCAACAGTTGTGCAACAATCACAAAGATTTTCAATCTTTTTGAGATTTCTAAGATAATCAAAGATAAGAAATCTTAAGATCTTTAGGCAATAACAGTTACAAGAAATAACAACTCGTAGTTATCTTAAGATCTTTTCAATGTGTTGTGATGTTGTAACCTTCCTTTGAATCTTCAACTTCCTTTTATAAAGATAGAGAAAGAGTCCTTGGAGGGTTTGAACATAACAAGCAAACTTAGTGAAGAAGTATGCCAAGAGGGACGTTGGAGACTAGAATCTGGTTTGAAGCTTTGTCCACTGAATATTGGCATAGTCCACAACACCTTCCAAAGTACTAGGTATCTACCAAAAGGTAGAGCAGACTAAAGAGGTCACATCACCATTCTTTGACCCTTGCAAAATGAAACCCTAGTTGACTCTGTCTAGAAATCTGGGTCCGTAACAATACAAATCTTCTTTATCACAGTGTATAAATCATAGGCTCTTCAAACAATCAGAGTTTGAGATGTCACCATAGGCTGAAGCATGAGACCAGAGTCTGAAGCATTAGAGATTGATGAACTCATTCAGAGTCATCAGATTTTGATCAATCAGAATCAGACTTATATTACTTTTCCAAATATGCTTTCAATCAGGATTAATTTTATACTTGTTATCCTGCACACTTGAACATATGTTAGTATCCCCATTTGTTCGTTAAGTACTTTGTTATCATCAAAACCTAAGGGATATGAACAATCTTGTTCCAACAATCTCCCACTTTTTTATGATGACAAACAAATGTATTTAAAAATAATGGTTGATCAATTTTAACTAACTTGACAACATCAGAGTCTGGGATTTGTAAGCTCCCCAAGAGTCTAATAGTCCATAGGTTGAGGTTTATAAGTTCTCCCTAAGTTCTATCCAAGTTAATTTAAACTTATTTTGATAAAATAGTGTTTATATGAAAGCAATATCAAAATAAATGAATAATCAGGGTCATGATTAATTAAAAGCATTTAAAAAACACTTTTAACCCTTCTTAAGTATTCCCATAAATTTCTCCCCCTTTTGTCATCAACAAAAAGTTAATAAAAAGCCAATACCGATGCCAAATAAGCATATGTACCACAGTTTTTAAGATAGTCAAAGATAGACTGTGACAACATGGTTTCTAAATAACAATAGGTTCAGAGGCACATGACTCAAAGAACACAGTCTTCAAGATAGAGGATATTTGAATCAAACCCATATAAAAATAGATGCATAACAAACACCAAATCACATAGAACCAGAAACTCACAAGAATGGGAAAGAAGAAAACATTTAAGGCAGATAAGCGGTATTTTGAAAAGTAAATCCGCAATGTGATGAGAAGGGATGCAAAATAAGAAAAGAATAAGAAAAAGAAAGCTGGGGATTTGGCAAAGACTCAGAAAACTACACCAACATATAAAGAAGGCACATCTGGTGGAGTTACTGAGAAAAATAAGATTCCATCAGATGAGGAATGGGGTGAAGACTGTAAGGCTTTCTTAGAGACATACAAGGGAATAAAAGACCAAGAAGATTCATATTGAAGACTATTCTAATAATGTTTAGGAACTGATCTTGTAAGGTCTTATGAATATAGTTTCCATTTCTTTGCATCTAGTCATAAACTGCCTTTGATATCGTTCAAAAATATGATTATGCTTAAGAATCAATCAGTAAAAAAAACAAGAAAGATAAAATAAAATAGTCAAATTAGGAACTCTTTATTAAAAAGAAATGAGCTACAGATATAAAAATACATAACACATAAAAACAAACAAAAATAACTAAGTAGAAGAAGAAGATCCATCCACAGAGACCACATTGACCTTAAACGGGTCAACAATCTTAAAAGTTTATGTAAGCTTCAGCTTATCTCCCCTTACCTTTGATTTAAACTTTGTCATAGTTATCTTAACTCCTTGTTGAATGAAGAGTTCAGAAAGAACCCTTTCATAAGGAATGAACATGACTTTCCCTTTTAAAGGAAGTGAGAGTCATTTTCAGATAATCAGACATAAGTTGAGGGAGGTTAATCTTCAGATCTTAGTTAAGAAGAAACAAAAAAGCTTGTTCATTAATATCCAAAGAGGTCAAATCCTTGATCTTTGGCATGAAGTTTAAGGTCAGCAGATGATACCATACTAATGCCTTGGAACTAAGATTAGAAACTTTGGATAGGTCAGAGATATCATCAAAGATATGATGAGAAGACAAGTAAGATTCCCAAACAGGAATATCTAGAATCACACTTTTATCCTTACAATTTATTGTATTAGAAATAGTTGTGGGGTGATGGTGATAGGAACACCATATACAACAAAAAGAATAATAGGTTCTAGATTTAGATCCTGGATGGAAGCATTTACCCAAAAATCCTTTATTAGGTTTGGGTAAGTAGGACCATAAAGCATGTAAAATAAATTATCCCAACCATTTTGGGAGATAATGCTTTGAAGATCAAAGCCAAGAGCCATCATTTCTTCAAAACCCACTTGTCCTTCAATGATTACAACCAATTGATTTTCCATCCCAAAGTTAGATTTATATATCATCTTAGATAGGGAAAGATAAAAGAAAGAAAAGAAGGATGGAAACAAAAAGAAATAAGTTTCTAAAGATATAGAATATGAGTTGTCAAAAAGATTCAAGACAATTGTCTTTGGTTTAAGACCAGTCAAGGAACATCTTTAGAAAACAAAATAATAAACACAAGTAAACAAGTAAGCAAACATGAGTTGATGATATATGGGTAATATCACATAAACCAAGAAGTTTCACATCATTACCCAACATTCTTTACCCAAACAGCTTCTGTGTAAGATAATCATCACACATGTGAATACAATCTGAAACAAATAATCCACCTCCAGAGTCTGATAATTTTCAGAAGCCACTTTTCATTAGAGGCAGTTTTCTAGTCTCTGATTGAAGCTACTTCACAACATCAGACTTTGATACTCTGATCAGATTCAAGCATTATTCCTCAATATAGACCATGTTCATATTTTTCTTGATGAAATCAAATCTTTCAATGGCTAAGGGTTTTGTTAATATGCCAGGCCATTGATGATCAGTATCAATGAACTTCATATCTATAACTCCCTTCTGAGCATAGTCTCTTATGAAGTGATATTTAATCTCATTATACTTGGTTCTAGAGTGTTGAACTAGATTCTTCGTTAGACAAATAGCGGCAGTATTATCACAGAAGATAGGAATATTGTTTCCATAAATTTCATAATTTTTTAACTGATATTTCATCCAGAGTAGCTGTGTGCAACACTTAGTAAAATAGATGTTAGGTTTTGACCATACACTACTTCAAAAACGACTTCGTTCAGAAATGCGCTCTTAACATCCACTTGATAAAGAATAATATCGTGATTGACAACATAAGAAAGAAGAAGTATGATTGTCTATAACCTTGCTATAGGAGCAAAGGTTTCATAGAAATCTATACCTTCATGTTGATTATAGCCTTGAGATACTAGTCGAGCCTTATTCCTTACCACTTCTCCATGCTTGTTTAGCTTGTTTTTGAAGACCCGTCTTGTTCCAATGATGTTATTCTGACTTGGTCTTAGAACCAGATCCCAAACATCATTACTTTGGAACTGATTAAACTCTTCTTGCATGGCCACAGTCCATCCATCATCTGATAAAGCCTCATCCACATAAGTTGCCTCAATCAAGGAAATAAACCTTAGCATGTAGTTATCATCTCTGAAAGTTGATCTAGTTCTTATGTGATAATCCTTATTTCCAATGATTAGATCTTCTGGATGAGAATCTTTATATTTAAAGGAGTTCTTGGGTTGTGCGTAAATTTTTAAATAATCTTGGGGTTCTTATGAATCCTCCAGTTTTGGAAGAGCTTCAGATACATGATCAGCTTCTGGTTTAACAACTTCTAAATCTCTGACTTCCGAGACACTAACTTCTGAAGATCCATCATCTGGATGTTCTTCCGAGACTAATAGGCTTCCCTTTTTGTCCTACTCCAAACCCCACACTGCCTTCCTCCTTCAGAGTCAGGTTTGGAACATAAGCTTTTCTCCCATCATATGACGTGAGTAGCCACTGTCCAGGTACCAAGATTGTTTCCTTTATTCTCCCTTTATGCATATCTGTAGATTTTTTTTTGAGATTTAGGTACCCATACTCTTATGGGTACTTTTTTGTTAGATCTTACATGTTTTCTTTTGTTTTGAGCCTTCTTCTGATAATAAGGTCTATACTCATTCTATAATTTTTGTTTATCAAAACTTTTTCTGGGATAAGTTCTGACATCTGAACTCTTCAGAGCCTTAGGTCTATAGGTCTTAGGTTCCACTCTCTTTAAAACCTTAGACTTGGAGTCTGTAGGTTCTGGATTCTTCAAAAGCTTTGATTTTTGAATGTTAGGTTCTAAATTTTTTACTACCTTTGATTTTGACATATTAGGTATATATTTGTTCAAAACCTTTGATTCATTTATCTTGGGTTCTGATTTGATCAGACTTTTACCTTTGGTAGAAGCAGGCACAAAACAAGTTTTTAGCCCTGCTTGAGCCTTACTTGAAGAAGAACTATTTGATGTTTTTATGGTTTGAGCTTTAGCACATTTCTTATTGTATCCTAGACCTTTTCCTGTGCTCTTGCTTACTCCATATATTATGGAAGCAAGTTTGGTCCTTTCAAGACCCGTTATGATAAAGTCTTGAAGAGCTATCTCATGCTCACTCAAGTTTTTATCAGATTTATTTACTAGAGTAATGTAATCTTTCTCCAAAGTTTCAACTTTATTTTGAGAAATTTTTAGTTCTTCTTTCAAAAGATCACATTCCTTTTTCAATGTCTTCATGAGTCTTGCTTTATATTGACAATGACTCATGAGCTCTTGGATGAAAGATATTAAATTAGAACGAGATAAGTTAGAAAAATACCTCATCTTTCTCCATCTAAATCTGAATCAGAGGTTGATTTATATTCTATATTTTAGGGTGTTGTGGCCATAAGAGCCAGGTTTACTTCTCCCTCATCTTTGTCAGATTCATCCTTATTATCAAGTTCATCTATGTTGCCATGAGACTCTTCTTAAGTTTATACCTAAATCTATACTTTTGAAAGCTTCCTTTCTTTGATCTCTCCTTTTGTAGATCAAGATAATAAGCTCTTAAGTGACCTGATTCTTACAATTAAAGTAGTTTTTTTGGTCATTAGTATTATCTTTAGAACTAGACCCTCTGAAGCCATTGCTTTTACCAGATAACCTTTTGTTATTTCTAGACAGTTGTTGGAACCTTATGATGATAAATGACATTTCCTCCTCATCAGAGTCATCATTATAAGCTTCTTCATCAGAAGATTCTTATGATTTCCATACTTTAGAGGATCTGATGGTTTTACTACTAGATCTTCCAGGCAAAGATTTCAATACAAGAGTTTTGGATTTCATTACTGGCTCATCTCCATTTAGTCCCATTTCATGGCTCTGAAGGTTTCTTATTAGAATTTCAAGACTCAATATATTCAGGCATTTAGCCTTCTAAATAGATATGACTTTAGGTTTGAATCTAACCGGAAGACTTCTCAAGATTTTCTTTATATGGTCAATCATAGTGAAACTTTTTCTCAGGATCTAAAGGCCTGGTACAAGAGTTTGAAACCTGGAAAACATGGTTTCAATGTCCTCATCATCCTTCATCCTGAACAACTCATAGTGTTGAACAAGAAGATTTTCCTTAGCTTATTTCACTTGTTGGTTTCCTTCATAGGTGGAACATAACGATTCAAAGATAGTCTTGGCAGTAGACTTATCAATGATTTTTATGTATTTCGAGTGAGGTAGAGCCTCAATCAGAATACCTCTTACTCTGTGATGTTTTCTATACATTTTCTTTTGAGATGGTGTAAGAATTTTTCTATCTTTGACCATCCCAATATTATCGATAGCCATGTCTATGCCATCTTCAAGTATGCCCTATAACTCGTCATCAAGGCCAATGATGTAAGTGTACATTTTTCTTTTCTACCATTCAAGTTGAATGGAATCACCACTGAATGAAAGTGGTTTAGAAGAATAATGGTTTTTCTCATAAGCACTATAGTCATACGAAATAGAAACACCCGATATGATAGAACAATCATTTTTTCTCATAATTGATTACTACACCACGGTTAAGTGTTTAACATATATTTTGCTTTGATGCTAACTATAGGCGAGAAAAATACACAAGAGGGTGAATTGTGTATGCCAAAAACTCGATTTCATTTCGAACCAGCAAGTTCAGATTCTGAACAAGGTTCAGAGTTTGATATCAGAATCATATATAACAGCGGAATAAATACTGATCAAAAGTAAATGCAAGCAACATACAAAGATTATCCTAGTTCCTCTCCTCAACTAAGAGTAGTCCATTCCCCTTGTCTCTACAAGATCTTTTAACTATAATAAAAAAGTTACAAATTGATCAACCTAGAAAGAGACTTTTGCTCAAGCAAACTTGCAAGAAACATTTTCTCAATCAACCTAGAAAGAGACTTCCTTGCTCAAGTACATAGATAAGAGACTTCCTTGCTCAAGCATGCAGGAAAGATAATTCCTCCACTTTAAACAAATAGTTTAGTTAAAAAGATAACTATTATACTTTGATATACAATCTGAAGTATAGCAGTTGTGCAACAATCGCAAAGGTTTTCAACGTTTCTAAGATTTCTAATATAATCAAAGATAAGAAATCTTAAGACCTTTAGGAAATAACTGTTACAAGAAATAACAACTCAAAGTTATGCTTAAGATCTTTTCAATGTGTTGTGATGTTGTAACATTCCTTTGAATCTTCAACTTCCTTTTATAGAGGTAGAGAAAGAGTCATTGGAGGGTTTGAACATAATGAGCAAACTTAGTGAAGAAATATGCCAAGAGAGACGTTGGGGACTATCATCTAGTTTGAAGCTTTGTCCACTGAATAATAGCATAGTTTATAACACCTTTCAAAGTACTAGGTATCTACGAAAAGGTATAATAGACTGAAGAGGTCACATCACCATTTCTTGAGCCATGCAAAACAAAACCTTAGTTGACTTTGCCTAGAAATTTGGGGTTGTGACAAGACAAGTCAACTTTAGCACAATGTACAAATTAAAGGCTCTTCAAACAATCAGAGTCTGCGCTATCACCAGAGGCTGAAGCATGAGACCGGAGTCTGAACCATCAGAGGATGATGAACTCATTCAGAGTCATCAGATTCTAATTAATCAGAATCAGACTTATTTTACTTCTCCACATATGCTTTCAATCAAGATTAATTCTATACTTTTGATCCTACACACTTGAACATATGTTAGTATACCCATTTTCTATTTAAGTACTTTGTTATCATCTAAACCAAAGGGATATGTACAATATTTTTCCAACACAGATGGATGACAACAACAATGATATGGTTGAAATTGAAGGAGAATAGCGATCCATAACGCAGCAAAATTTAAATTTTCTCCTTTAGTATTCCTTACGAATGGGCATGATCAGTGATATAATCGTTACCTCTTGTGGCAATTGTAAACTTTGATGCAGATCTACGGAGCGATCATGAACATTGAACGATGACAACGCCTCTACTCAGTCCACACGAACAAATTCCTTCAATCTCAGTGCTAGCTGCTACGAATGAAGACTTTGAGTGAGAGAGGGAGAAACGAAATTGCAACTGCACTAATGCTTCTACACAGGGGTTCTATTTATAGAACCACTTGTGTGGGCTGCAAGCTAAAAAAATCCCACTCAAGTGTATGTGGCCCATATCTTATAATATGCCAAAATCACTTAAGCGCGTGGTACATTACCATATTTCGTATTCTACTTAAGTACATCGTACCTTACGATGTTCTACAATTCACTTAAATGCATTGTACATTACGGTATTCCTTAGTTACTCTATCTCTCATCAATCCGTCCTTTTGTGTGTGACCCTGTAGGTTTTCGCGACATTGACAATTATATTAAATCACGTATTTAACATAATAAACAGTGAGCGGTATCTAGCAACACATCACTGCTACACAAGACACGAAAATGTCATGTGATCTGACAAATCCTTTTGTGATAATACTTATGTGTATAGTTACCCTTTTTCCTTATGTTTATATTGAACACAAGGCATAAACCGTGTCATCCTTGTCCAGTTCAATATTGGGCCCATAGACATTTATCCTGTTACGCAGGATGGGAAAATTCCATCTAGGTCACTCATGTCGCTTAGCATGCTTCATGGAGTACCCATCAACTGTCTTTATGGTCATCCAGTTACGGACAATGTTTGATCAGCAATAAGGCACTCGACTCTACATCTAGGGTCCATAATGGTTTCAGATCGAATGGTGGTATACACCATTATCACCATGAGAATAACTTATGACACTTTTCATAACATTCTATATAGTATTCTCATAGCAGGTCAATCCAGTATAAATATTACTCTTAATATTCATACCTATGTTTAAGACTTGATAACTCCTTATCCATGATCCATGAGATGTGATCATCAGTCTATGTACATAATAGTCTTAATGCTTTAATGTTATCCCACTTCACAATAAAGCTCGACTACGGATACTTTAAGAATAATGTCCTTATGTGTAATGTGATCTCATGATTAAGTCATACTTGATACATTAAACGGACTAGCTATTCTAGGGACTTTATTAAACAAACATAATAAAGAAAAAGCCTTTCATTATTAATAAATAATTCGATACAAGTACCAAAAGTATTGGCCTCTAGGGCTTACACAACAATCTTCCACTAGCACTAGAGCCAATCAGGCATACCCCTAATATCCATAGATCTAGTATGGCCATCATGCTTCTGCTGCGCAAGAGGCTTTGTCAGTGGGTCAACAATATTGTCAAGTGTAAGTACTCTGCATATTTTTACATATCTTCTATCAATTATCTCTCGAATGAGGTGATAACTCCTAAGTATGTGTTTGGATCGTTGGTGAGATCTAGGCTCATTAGCTTGTGCGATAGCACCATTGTTATCACAATAGAGACCAATGGGACCCACAATGCTAGGAAATATGCCAAGTTCACTAATGAACTTTTTGATCCAAACAACTTCTTTTGCTGCACTTGAGGCAACAATATAATCGACCTCGGTTGTAGAATCAACAATTATATCTTGCTTTGAACTTTTCCAGCTCACATCGCTACCGTTTAAGAAAAACACATAACCAGATTGCGATCTAAAGTCATCCTTATCTGTGTGGAAGCTAGCATCGGTGTATCCAATTACAACCATCTCTTTCTGAACTCCATATATCATGAATGAGTCCTTAGTCCGTCTCAAATACTTAAGGATATTCTTGACAACTACCAAATGAGCATCACCAGGATCATATTGGTACCTACTCTTTGCACTTAAAGCATACGAGACATCTGGTCGAGTACATAACATGGCATACATGATAGATCCTATTGCAGATGCATATGGAATCTTATTCATGCGATCCCTTTCTTCCTTAGTTGAAGAGGATTGTGTTTTTGATAGACATAGGCCATGTTGCATAGGTATGAATCCTTTCTTGGAATCATGCATATTAAAGTGTTTTAACACTTTGTCTATGTACGTACTCTGACTCAGGCTAAGCAGTTTTTGTGATCTATCTCTATAGATTATGATTCCTAATATATAGGCTGCTTCACCTAGGTCCTTCATAGAAAAACATTTCTCCAACCAAGACTTTACTTACTGCAGGGTAGGGACATCGTTTCCAATTAGTAATATGTCATCTACATATAATACCAGGAAAATGATCATGCTCCTACTAACCTTCTTGTAGACACAAGGCTCATCTTCGTTCTTGATGAATCCATATTGTTTTACTATTTCATCAAAATGAAGATTCCAGCTTCTGGAAGCTTGCTTCAATCCCTAGATTGATCTTTGTAACTTACATATCTTTTGGGCTTCTTCTGGTATGTCAAATCCTTCAGGCTGTGTCATGTACACATTCTCAAGAAGATTCCCATTAAGGAAAGAAGTTTTGACATCCATCTGCCATATTTCATTATCATGATATGCAGCGATAGCAAGTAAAATCCGAACAGATTTAAGCATTGCAACTGGTGAAAAGGTTTCATCATAGTCAACCCCATGAATTTGTTTATATCCTTTTGCAACCAGTCTTGCCTTATAGGTATGTACCTTACCATCCATGTCAGTATTCTTTTTGAAGACTCACTTGCATCGTATAGGGTTAACTCCTACAGGAGGCTCTACCAAGGTCCAAACTTAGTTTGTGTACATGGAACCCATTTCAGATTTCATGGCTTCTAGCCACTTCTCAGACTTGGGACCAGTTATGGCCTCTTGGTAGGTCACAGGCTCATCTTGATCCATGAGTAATACATCACCTTGATCAGTTATGAGATATCCATATCTCTCAGGTAGGTGACGTATCCTGCTTGACCTACGCTTGTCTTGTTCTACTTGAGCAGGTTGCTCTTCCACAACTACTTGTGTTTCCTGCTCTAATTCCTCCATAGGTGTATCAATGCTTTGTGATTCTTGAATTTCTTCAAGCTCTACTTTCCTCACACTGATTCCTTTGGAAATAAAATCCTTTTCTAGGAAAACTCCAGTTCGAGCGACAAACATTTTGCCCTCAGAAGGATTGTAGAAGTAATACCCTTTTGTTTCTTTAGGATACCCCACAAATAAGCATTTGTCAGATTTGGGCTCAAGCTTAGTTGAAATTTGTCGTTTCACATAAACTTCGCAACCCCAAATCTTCATGTAAGACATATGTGGTTTCTTACCACTCCATATCTCATATGGTGTCTTCTCAACCTTTTTGGATGGAACACGGTTAAGTGTGTAAATTCCTGTCAATAGTGCATGTCCCCAAAAGGAGTTTGGAAGATCGACGTGACTCATCATGGATCGGACCATGTCTAACAGGGTTCGATTTCTTCTCTCAGATACACCATTCCATTGGGGTGTTCCAGGAGGAGTAAGTTGGGATAGGATCCCACACTCTTTCAGATGGTCATCAAACTCTAGGTTTAAATACTCACCACCTCGATCTGATCGAAGAGTTTTAATATTCTTACCTAGTTGGTTTTGTACTTCATTCTTGAATTCCTTGAACTTTTTAAAGGACTCTGATTTGTGTTACATTAAATACACATAACCATATATACTGAAATCATCAGTAAATATGATAAAGTACTGAAAACCTCCTCTGGCTGGTATCTTCAGTGATCCACATACATCAGTATGTATGAGGGCCAAAAGATCATTAGCTCTTTCACCTTTTCCTGTGAATGGAGACTTTGTCATCTTTCCAATTAAACAAGATCTGCATGTCTCATATGATTCATAATCAAAAGAGTCCAAGAGTCAATCTTTATGGAGTTTGGATATGCGTTTCTCATTTATATGGCCTAATCGACAATGCAAAATGTAAGTTGGATTTAACTCATTAGGTTTCATCCTTTTAGTATTAATGTTATAAATAGGCATTTCAAGATCAAGGACATATAGTCCATTGTTCATTTGTGTAGTAGCATAAAATATATCATTCAAATAAATTGAGCAACAATTGTTCTTTATTATAAATGAAAAACCGAACTTGTCCAAACAAGAAGCGGAAATAATATTCCTGCTAATTGCAGGTACATAATAACAGTTCTCTAACTGAATTATTAAAACATTAGGTAAAGTCAATACATAAGTTCCTACGGCTAAAGCAGCAACCTTTGCTCCATTGCCAACTCGTAGGCCAACTTCACCTTTTGCCAAATCTCTACTCCTTTTTAGCCCCTGCACATTGGTACAAATGTGAGAACCACATCCAGTATCTAATACCCATGATGCAGAAGTAGATAAATTAATTTCAATAACAAAAATACCTGAAGTTGAAGTCTCTACTCCATTCTTCTTATCTTCCAGGTACTTTGGGCAGTTTCTTTTCAAGTGTCCGGTCTTACCGCAATGGAAGCAGGTGCCTTCCTTTGCTATGCCTCCACTAGGATTCAAAGCAGCAACAGTGGGTTTAGGTTTGGCAACTTCCTTGCCTTTCCCTTTATCACCCTGCTTGGTGGGTCTTTTGTTCTGTCTCTTTCCATTTCCGATCATCAGAATGGACTTTCCTTTTGACTTCAGATTCTGCTCAACAGTTATTAACATGGCTAGCAGTTCAGGAAGAGATTTGTCCATATCATTCATATTGAAATTTAGGACAACATGACTGAATCTATCTGGCAACGATTGCAAGATCAAATAAGTCGCAAGTTCCTTTCCGAGGGGAAAACCCAACCTCTCAAGGTTTTCCACATACCCAATCATCTTGAGCACATGGGGACCTACAGGGGATCCATCAGCTAACTTCCCTTGAAAAAGGGCTTTTGAAACTTAAAACCTTTCATGCCTTGCTTGCTCTTGATAGAGCATCTTCAGGTGTTCGATCATATCGAACGCTGCCATGTTCTCATGTTGCTTTTGCAACTTTGAGTTCATGGTAGTTAGCATGAGATAAGCAATTTCATTGGCATCATCGACATGCTTCTTATAAGCATCTCTTTCTGCCTTAGGTGCATAACTAGGAGGTTCCTCTTCAGGAACAGGTTTCTCCAAGACATACAACTTTCTATCATGTTTGAGGACAATCCTCAGATTTCGGTGCCAATCCAGAAAATTTATCCTAGACAATTTTTCCTTGTCAAGGATTGATCGCAAAATGTTGTTAGAGGTGTTTGTTGTCATGGTAATCTACATGAAAATAATGAAAATATAAGTATCAATAACATATTTAATTAGGCCTTTAATTAAATATGCTCCCACTATTTTACTCAAAACAAATGACCCTCACCATTTGATTCGGAAAATCCCGTTGGAAGATTTTCTAATGGGTCGAGATCCACATTTCACTTTGTATTAAGTCCGCATAGGCGGATTACACAAAACTAGGTTATTTAGGTAGGAACTCCTTCCAATTGTATCTAATACAACTCTCGAATATTTTAGTTGGGTGAATAACTTCTTATTCCAATCCATCACATGGATCATTTCCAACTCTTGCTTCTAAACATATATAATCTTATTATAATTTGTTTAGTTAAGTTTGACCCACTGTTTTAGCAATTGGATATTACAATTATTCCATCGCACCTTACTAATATAGAACATGCACCTCGCGTAGGCGAAACCTACATTATCTGATACTAGTCTTGATGAGTGCTAAAACTTGGAAAGCATAAACTTAATATTTAATTTGAGGGAATTTGCAATTATTCTGATCTCACCGGCTTATTTATCATATAAATCGTGTCTCACATACATCAACATACATTCACATGCATCAACATACATAATGAAACAGTTATGACCCCTAGCGCAATTGTTCTCCCAAGCCAATGAGAGAACCTAAGCTAACCTAATAACGATCTAAGCTTCTCCAAGTAAGATCTTCAAGGTTGTCCTCCTTTGATATTGAATTCTTCTCGTTCTTCATAACATTACATTACATAAAAGAAACTCGTTTTACATACGAGGGAGTGAGATGAGAAAAGAAGTTACATTAAGAGATTAAAAGAGAGGCACGACACGCAGGTCGTATTTAAAAAACCCAAAACAAAATAAAGGAAAACTAAGGCCATAACCGATCACCACAAGACAATAACAATAAACACATTATTATTAATAATTTTAATTCTTTTAATTAATTAAAACCAAATTAAATTTCGGCGACTGGTCACACTACGCAGAGTTAGCCGAGGGTCCGCTGCCCGGTCAGCGAATGGTGGTTCCGCTGACCGATCAGCGGACGGGGGTCAAGGGGGTAGCGCCCCCTTGCGGGGTTGTAGGGGCAACGCCCCTGACCGAAATTTTTAATGAATAATTCATTTGAAATCGACGTCATTTTTCGCATCAACACTTGATACTTTAAAGCACAACTCTTGCGCAGTCACAACCCTAATCGCATAACTCTTTGACAACACAACCCTTGTGTCGTCATTAACCCTAATGCACCAATTTCAGACCGTCAAACACACCTCAATTGTTGATTCAATATGATTGATCAACATGTCATTGCTTCACCATACTAATGTCGGATCAAGAAACAAACGACCATTGATCGCTCAAAGGAAAAAACCATTAAGTGTTTGAATGAACGAAACAGAAACAGTATATCATATATACCGTATTTTGCATCAGGATTACTTATATCATATATATAACTTGATCGATCTCAATTGCATAACCTATGGACGATCGATGCATCACTACTTCACCATACTAATGTCGGATTCCGAAGCATAGTCAACATCAACCATCCAAATCGTACACACATGATGCCAAATTTAATTACTCGTTTATTTTTTGATTCATTATGTCTTTTAATCGTATTAATACAAAAAATACAGAAAATAAATAGCTATCAGATGCATGGTTTCGTAAGTGGCTCTGATACCACTGAAGGAGAAGAGCGATCCATAACGCAACGAAATTTAAAATTTCTCCTTTAGTGATCCTTACAAATGGGCATGATCAGTGATAGAATCGTTACCTCTTGTGGCGATTGTAACCTTTGATGCAGATCTACGGAGCGATCACAAACGTTGAACGATGACAACACCTCTACTCAGTCCACATGAACGGATTCCTTCAATCTCAGTGCTAGCTGCTACGAATGAAAGCTTTGAGTGAGAGAGAGAGAGAGAGAAATGAAATTGCAACTGCACTAATGCTTCTACACAAGGGTTCTATTTATAGAACCACTTGTGTGGGCTACAAGCTAAAAAAATCCCACTCAAGTGTATGTGGCCCATATCTTATAATATGCCAAAATCACTTAAGCGCGTGGTACATTACCATATTTCGTATTCTACTTAAGTACACCGTACCTTACGATGTTCTACAATTCACTTAAGTGCACCGTATATTACGGTATTCCTTAGTTACTCTATCTCTCATCAATCCGTCCTTTTATGTGTGATCCTGTAGGTTTTCGCGGCATTGGCAATTATATTAAATCATGTATTTAACATAATAAACAGTGAGCGGTATCTAGAAACACATCACTGCTACCCAAGACACGAAAATGTCATGTGATCTGACAAATCCTTTTGTGGTAATACTTATGTGTATAATTACCCTTTTTTCCTTATGTCTATATTGAACACAAGGCATAGACCGTGTCATCCTTGTCCAGTTCAATATTGGGCCCATAGACATTTATCCTGTTACGCAGGATGGGAAAATTCCATCTAGGTCACTCATGTCGCTTAGCATGCTTCGTGGAGTACCCATCAACTGTCTTTATGGTCATCCAGTTACGGACAATGTTTGATCAGCAATAAGGCACTCGACTCTACATCTAGGGTCCATAGTGGTTTCAGGTCAAAGGGTGGTATACACCATTATCACCATGAGAATAACTTATGACACTTTGCATAATATTCTATATAGTATTCTCATAGCGGGTCAATCCAGTATAAATATTACTCTTAATATTCATACATATGTTTAAGACTTGATAACTCCTTATCCATGATCCATGAGATGTGATCATCAGTCTATATACATAATAATCGTAATGCTTTAATGTTATCCCACTTCACAATAAAGCTCGACTACGAATACTTTAAGAATAATGTCCTTATGTTTAATGTGATCTCATGATTAAGTCACACTTGATACATTAAACGGACTAGCTATTCTAGGGACTTTATTAAACAAACACAATAAAGAAAAAGCTTTTTATTATTAATAAATAATTCGATACAAGTATCAAAAGTATTGGCCTCTAGGGCTTACACCAACATAAATACCAAATAAATCAGAAGAGAAAAACACATTGCAGGCTACAAAAAGGGATGAAACATCATTGCCCGATCCTTTGATTCTGCACCATTTTGACACACCATCTATCACATTGGTTAACAAACATGTGAATGGACGTAACTACAGTGAATGGAGTCACATAATGCGCCTCAGCCTTAGTGACAAGAACAAACTCGACTTAATCGACGGAACCGTGAAAGTGCCATCAACGGATGGTCTAAGATTCCCTTTGTGTAGAGTTGCAATGAATTGGTTTTAACATGGATTCTTCACTCCATTTAGCCCTACATAGCTCGTAGTGTAGTCTTCTAAGATACGGTAGGGACAATTTGGAGTGACCTACGTGACATATTCTCTCAAAGAGGCGAATTCGACAGGAAATTTATAAATGTCGTCAAGGTTCCCTCTCGATCTCCGATTATTACACAAAACTCAAGAGTCTTTGGGATGATTTAGGATCCTATCAGGAACTAATTACATGCTCTTGCGACATGTTGAAGAAAGTTATTATTAGAGAAGAAAAAGAGGAGGTGATGCAGTTTTTGATGAGGCTTAACGAATCTTATTTACAAATTCATGGATAAATTTTGATGATGAGTTCTTTTCCAGATAGTCTAAAAGTTCATGGATTAATCCTTAAACAAGAGAGACAAATTAAGGTTGCAACACGCAGGGAAATTCCACTAGCATCCCACACTATATAGATTGTTCGCGCACCAGCGCAATAGGATGAAAAATCCTTCTCCAATCGCAGAGACTTATGGTGCACCCACTATGAATAAGAAGGACACCTAGACAATCGATGCTATTATTTGAAAGGGTTTCCAGTGGGACACAAATGAAATGGAAATAATATGACACATGAAAACAAGAAAGCATCAATCCATAATGTTAAGGTGAAGAGAGAACCGACAAATGACATCCCAACCTTTATAACTAAGGCATACCGACATATTATGGCTATGCTTCACAACAAAAATGGTAATGACCAACCACTTGCAAATGTATAAGGTAAATTTACATCTAACTGCAATAGTATTAGATATGATGCACATTTAACACTATACTGGATTGTGGAGCAATAGATCACATGTCACATATTTTACCTATCCACAATAAAAATAAAATAGCTTAGGATCTTGTTGGACTGCCTAATGGAGAAAAAGATGCCATTAAAAACATTGGATCTATCCAATTGTCATTAGAATTTCCTCTTGATGGAGTTATACATGTTCCTAAATTTCATGTGAATTTGATATATGTGAGTAAATTGACACAACCATTGAAATGTATAGTAACATTTTATCCAAATTTTGTGTTGTGCAAGAAGTGGATATGAAGAGAACGATTGGCCTGGACAAGCATTTTAATGGTCTTTACTACCTCACACCGACTCAGAACCCTCGCCTTGTTTACCATATAACACGTACTTCTGACCTTTTGCACAAACGTCTTGGACATCCATTCGCTTCCCCTCTCTAGAGTCTATCACAATGTTTCCCATAAATTTATTTTAATTCTAAGCATGTTTGTGAGATTTATCCCTTAGAGAAAAAAACTCACTTGTACTTTCCTTTAAGTTCAATAAGAACGATTGCATCATTTGATTTAATCTACTGTGACATTTCGAGACCGCACAAAATTCACAGACATTCATGGACTCTTTATTTTCTTAACATTTTGGATTATTTTACTCGCTACACATGGGTACATCTCACGAGTTTCAAATCTAAGACCCAAAATATATTAAAATCATTTTTTGCTTGGGTTAAAACTCAATTTAACCAAGTCATTAAGACTTTACGCTCCAATAATAGGGATGAATTCACATCAATGCGCCCTTTCCTTGATGAACATGGAACTATTTTTTAGCACACATGTGCCTATACCCCCAACAAAATGGAGTAGTTGAACGTAAATACCATTACCTTTTAAATGTAGCCTGTGCTCTACAATTTCAAGAAAAATTACCTTTGCAGTTTTGGGGTGAAAGTGTTCAAACAACATGTTACCTCATTAACCGCCTACCTACACCTTTATTTTCCAAAAAATCTCTACATGAACTTCTACATAAATCTCCACCCAATTATTCCAACCTTCGGGTCTTTGGTTGCCTATGCTATGCCACAAATCTTACCCCAATAACAAATTTGACTATCATGCACGACATTGTATTTTCATCAGTTATCCTCTTGGGCAAAAGGGATACCGTGTTTACGACCTTGAAGGAAATATTTTGTTCACCTCTCAGGATGTTGTAATACCCCAAAATTTACCCTTCATTTTTCCTGGAAGCATACGCTTTACACCTCATGCATACATTCATTTTTAGATCATTTAGCATTTGCATTTCATCATGGCAATCAGAATATTTTTTCAAAAAAAAAAAAAAACGAAATAGAAAAAAAAACGAAATAAAATAAAATTAATTACAGGTTCCTTCGTCAAGGATGTGTGTTGAATATGCTCAGGATGTGTGTTTATTTTTTTTTACAGGTTCCTTCGTCAAGGACTGCCTTTTTGCATGAGCATCCCAAACCCTAACCCTTCATTGATTTTTCTTCTCCTAAACACACGTTTACTCCTTCTACTACAGGCGAGTAAGTCTCCAAAGGTCGAGCATCCAGTAGATTGCGTAGTAACGTCGTTCGTCCAAAACCCAATCCATAACCCCGTAGTTAGCCGAACCACGGCTTGCTATGATTCTCATTCCAGATGAGATACGTAGGCATAAGACGCGATGTCTTAGCGAGCATACATCCCCCAACCCATAGGTCAGCCGAGCTACGAAGACTCTGATTCTCATATTCAGATGAGATACGTATACAGTGGATGCGACATCCGCGCGAGTCATTTTCATTTAACCTTTTTTTTAGTAAACAACACAAGATAAACTCACACCCTTTAGACAAGAACTACAAAAGTGGATCCCGTAGAGTACTACGGATGCGTAGGGGTGCTAATACCTTCCCTTCGCATAACCGACTCCCGAACCCAAGATTTGGTTGCGAGACCTTGTCTTTTCCTTTCCTCTTTTCAGGTTTACTTCGAGCGTTTCCTTTCCCTCCTTTGGGATAAATAACGCACGGTGGCGACTCTTCTGTCATTTTCTTTCGCCGGTTGTTTTTTCGCACACTGTATTTTTCAGGTTGCGACAGATGTCATATTCCATGAACATATATTCCCGTTACACAACCTCCCAACATAAAAACAATATGACAATAATATTGTCTTACCCATCCCTGATGATCTAATTCCACTTTCTGAGCCTGATCAAACACATTCCCACTCACCAAATATAACATATGATCCCTCACCCAACATAACTCAATCTCACACAATACCTACATTCGGTCTTACCCCTACCCCCACTACAAGTTTACCATCGACTCCCTTCACGTATCACCACCAATTCCTTACCCGCACCCCTACCATGACACCTTTACTGGAGGATCATTCCCCTTTAGATGACACCCATCACTTTGATCACCCTTTTTCTTTTTTTGTACCATCACCATCATCTCCACCAACCACTTCATCACAGCCAACTCCCACAACAAGCCCCATACCTTCGTCGTTGATCCCGAACCTCCCAACCTCCATCACATCTATGAGTTTTCAAAACGTACTAAGCTCTTGTCCTAGGCCATAATAACTCCCCGTCCTTCGTGTCAAACGCTCTCTATCCATTGCAATGGTAAGTTTCTCACTCTGGTTTATCGAATACATATTGTTACGTTGTGAATAACATATCTCTCTTGGTTGAGCCTACAACTTATGAACATGCATGTCATGATCACAATTGGGTTGCCTCTATGAACTCTGAGATTCAGACCCTTTATGAGAATAAAACATGGTACATGGTTCCACTACATCTTGGCCAACGACCTATCGACTACAAGTGGGTGTTTAAGATCAAGTATCATGCTGATGGTACAATCGAGCATCACAAAGCTCAGATTGTCACCAAAGGTTTCACCCAACGTGAATGCATTGATTATAAGTATATATTTGCACCAGTTGCCAAATTAGTCATTGTTTATTGCTTATTAGCCATTGTTGTCGTTCCACATTGGCCTTCACACCAAATAGACGTGCAAAATGCATTTCTTCACGAGGATCTTGTTGAGGAAGTATACATGTTGCTCCCTCTAGGCTCAAGCAAGCATCTTGCGGTTGGTTCCAATACTTTTCTTGTGCATTTCAATAAATTGGCTTTCAACAATAAAAGGTTGATTATTCATTGTTTATACAGATTCGTGGGGATTATATTACCATGGTACTACTCTATGTATATGATACGGTCATTACTAGGAACAATGAGATAACCATCAATGATCTCAAGAAGTTTCTCAATAGTTGTTTCAAGATTAAAGACCTTGGAGTGCTCAAATACTTTCTAGGAATTGAAGTGGCTCAGTCCAAGGTAGGAATAACAGTTTTTCAAATAAAATACACATTAGACATATTAGAAGAAGTTGGACTACTTGGAGAACAATGAACAATTGTCCCCATGGAACCCGACTTTGTATTGACAAAAAATGGAAGTGAAGCTCTCAAGGATCCAAGTCGTTATCGTAGGCTACTTGGGAAACTAATCAAACTCACAATTAATCCGCCCAAAATCACATACTCTGTAAACATACTTAGTCAATTTATGCAGGAACTAAAAGTAAATCACATGAAGGATGCACATCAACTTCTCCAATACTTGACCGCAATTTCAGGACAAGGATTATTACCCCATCAGAGAACTCACTTAATTTGTTCGAATATTATGATGTTGATTGGGAAAGATGCCTGATCACACATCATTCTGTAACATGTTATTGTATATTTCTTAGAAAGTCATTTATCTCATGGAAAATAAGAAACAAGAAACATGCAACAATTTCACGATCATTAGCAGAAGAAGAGTATCATTCGATGGTCGCAATCACTTGTGAGCTTTCTTGGTTGAGATACTTGTTAAAATATTTACATGTTCCACATCCTAAGGCAACAACATTATTTTGTGACAATCAAGCAGTTGTACACATTGCTGCAAGTCCCGTCTATCATGAGAGAACGAAGCATATTGAAATAGATTATCACATTTTTTTATGAGAGAATCAAAATTGGATAAATCAAGACAACATATGTACAAAATGGGAATCACATAACTTATATATTCATGAAGCCGTTGCGATTAACCGCATTTCATACACACCTCAACAAGTTAAGTGTTATTGACATCCACACTCCAACTTGAGGGGGAGTGTTAAAGGAAATAAAATCACCAATTAATGTGATCGACAACTTCCATTTGTAAATATAGAATTATAATATTATCATTATTATTGTATCCCTTAGACAGCTCATTATGATTGAGCATTGTCCTATGCTATGTCTATATAACAAACCGTTTGTACAAATTATAGATAACAATGCAAATTACATGTTCTTATATTTGTTTACCAGTGTCAAACACATATATAACTTCAATACCCACTCCTAAGTCTAACTTTGGGTGTGGGTATGAGTCCAATTCTCATACTGTAGTCTTTAACCCGACCCTAATATTATGTTAAATATGGTTGAATTTTATTTCTAAAAATTAGTTTAAAGAGTGAGGTTGTCCTCTGACAATTATTCATTCAACAACCCAAAAATTTAAATAATGTGAAATTTCAAACAAATTCCAAACAGTCTTTAACCTGTCTCTAATATTATGTTAAATATGTTTGAATTTTATTTCCAAAAACTAGTTCAAAGAATGAGGTTGTTCTCCGACAATTATACATTCAACAACTCAAAAATTTAAATAATATGAAATTTCAAATAAATTCCAAACAACACAGATACAATTCCAATACAAATGTGCTCTCATTTTTTAGTATGAGCACACTCGGTGAAAAAATTTTCTCGAAAAAGGTTTGAATACCATGATTTCGGAAAAGAGGGTGTAAGTAAGTAAAAATCGCTAACACAAACAATTCTAGCCTGAAAAAATGGTGGAAAAAGTTGTTTGGCCCAAACCTATTTTTATATTACTTAAGTTTCTAATATAATACTCTTAAAAACAGTTTAGTTCATTTATAATTATAATATTCTTCAAAAATACTAATGTTAAACAAAAATATAAAATAAAGAAAATAAATAAATATAATAAAGTGACAATTCTTTTTGATTAAATATTTTAATGACTGAAGTTCATGAACAATAAGATATCATGAATTCGAACTTACTCTCTTACCTATAATATTCTTATATTTTTTTATACCATTATCAATTTTACTCTCTAAAGTCTAATATATATAAACTTATCGCGCTCATAAATAAAAATAAAAATATGTTGTTAAAATGTTATATTAAAAAGAAATATGTGGTGTGTAACTCTCTCATCCTAAATAGTAAGTTGTGTTTCAAAACATATATCACATGTTCATATTTAATTAGATATTTACATTTAACACATATTCTCACCTCCTTTCAAATTATACATAAATCGCAAGGATTTAAACATATTAACTATAACAAAACAAAAAAACATATAATCATGGGTAAATAAAAAATATGCTGTTTTATCATAATATTACCCACCACCAAGTCACATGTGTACATGTGGGACTCTCATTGCTTATATTCTCCTGCCCCGACATGGTCGGCAATACCATTATCATAACCTAATAAACATCTCTATCATCCAAGAACACACTTGGCCACACACTCTAATAATTATACACCATTTTTCTATAACTTCACATGAATTTATGTTGACCATACCATTCTTAATGCATATACTTTTCTGACTTAACCAATGTGTGTTAAGTTTCTTCTTAATAAAACTTATCTCGAGGAAAAGTCTAAGTTTGATATAATAGTTATCAAGTAGTAGTATCATAAGTTTAGTACAAAAAAAACTCTGGTGTATTTATGGGTAGTTCCTCAATTATTCACAGTTTTTTCGGTGGTCTGAATGCATGCGTAAGAGTTACAGGACTATATATGGTCCCCAAATGAAACATCGTATACCCTTCATTTTTACTGCTGACACCCGTGTTGTCTGTCAATCAAATATTTCTTAGAATATCATAGGAGTAGGTCGGTCGTTCTCTTTTTTGAATAGTCAAATGGAGTATTATTTATTTTTTTAGAGAAATCTTTTTAGATGTCGACTT
The DNA here is from genome assembly GCF_024323335.1 of Lathyrus oleraceus. Classification (NCBI taxonomy): domain Eukaryota; kingdom Viridiplantae; phylum Streptophyta; class Magnoliopsida; order Fabales; family Fabaceae; genus Lathyrus; species Lathyrus oleraceus. The sequence goes on from NC_066585.1 coordinate 458,561,239, forward strand.
TGGTTCCGGCAGAGATATGTTGATAACAAGTTTTGGTGATTTTAATGTTGTTTTTGGTGTTGCTGGAAGTTTGGGAGCCTCTTATTGCGATAAGTTTTATAATTGAAGTGATTTAAATATGCTTAGAATACTGGTAAAGGGAGTTAAGTACCATTAAACATTAACTTTTTTTAACGGTTGGAAGTTTCAACCGAGGTAAAAAGTTAATCAATCCAATTTTTCATCTTTGCCACATGCATTGGCCGACAATAGTAAGAACTTCCCTCACAACATAGAATATAAAATATTTCTAACAACAACAATAACAATAACAACAACAAAATTAATAGAATCATTAAACATTAAATCTCAACAACAATAAAAAAACAAAATCAATAGAATTGTTAACCCTTAAATCTCAACAACAACAAAACCAAATCAATATAATCGTTAAACATTGAATTTCAAAATTAACAACAACATTAAACATTTTACCTAACACAACAACAACTAGCATTACTAAGTTGAATCCATGTTTTTCTTACCTCATTCGAGTTGGAGAAGAGATGATAGAGTTTTGAGACTTGTTAATGGAAGAAATCATGTTTTCGAGTTACGTCTATAGAAGAAATGATTTTTTCAAATTTGGTTTTATGGAGAAATAGTTTTGTAAATGGAAGATGGAGTTTGGAGGCAAAAAATGAAGTTCGACCATGGAAAGAGCGAATGAATGTAAACCGTTCACTACAATAGAAAACTAGCAAGTTGTGATGGATAACTTTGGCAAATTATAGTGGTTAGAACCGTCACAAATAGCAAGTCATGACGGTTCTTGTTCTGTCACAAAAACGTGTGCCGCGAGGCTGTTCTACGACGTTTGTTAAACTGTCACTCCAACTGCCGTAACATCCGTAACGGTTTTGAAATTGCCTCCAATTTATTATTGTGACGGTTGTAACCGTCATAATTGTATAATATATATTTCATTAAAAATAGGACGGTTTAGAACCGCCGTTAATTGTATTAATTTTTTCATAAAAAAATTAAAAATTGCTATATTATCTCCCCTCTTCACGTTAGTAGAATACCAATATTATTACAATATTCAATTCTAACAAAATAAAATACCATGAAAACTTATAATTTTATCAAACAAAAAAATTATCAAGATCCACAATAAGGTCAATAACCTGTTTAATTTCACCATGATAAGATTTTAAAAATCAGAATATTAACCAATTAACCACAAAACTATCAAGAGCATATGATGAATGTTCTACATACTTTTGTGGCCAAACACAAGACCATAATTAGAGTATTAAACTTATAAAGCACATTAACACAATAAGTTATAACAATCATAATATATAATCTTAATTAAGTAAGATGCACATTAATCTAAAGTGTTCTTACCACATGTACCATCTTGCAACACTCACCCCTCTTCAGGTTTTTTCCGAGACTCTACAACAAGTATATTGATTCTCACCATGAATTCTTCATACTCTCTCTGCATAATTGAAAAGAAAAATTTATTAAGCCTCACATGAAAAAATAAAACAACATCATAGAGTCACCATCATAGTTTCACCTACATAACAAACCAAACAGCTTAAGAGAGCAAACTACAAAAAACTAGTTCTTCAAACATTGCAACATTTCTTGTCTATTAGCCCAAATTCAAACTACTTCAAGGAAAAATACTTAATAAATGTCAAACAACATACTCATTCGAGTCAATGATAAATCTCTGTCTGTGTGAGCTCTGATATGTTACTTCTAAATGTGATAGTATAGAACCACAAAATAAATTCACGGATTCATATAAAAATAGAATATAGAGGGGGAAATGATTGAGTAACTTACACATAGGTTGTTATACTGCACAAGTATCAGGTATTCAAAGATTTTCCATGTCATTCATCATCCATATCAAAATAGAAGATGACGAGTAATACAAGCCTGCAAATGGAAAGTTGGTTGAAAGGTTATTGTAGCGGTAATATTTTTTGAAATTAAGCTATTGATTAACTTAACTCACAAAGCAAGAGTCGCCACCGCGCTTTTATTATTTTCAAAGGAAAGGGAAAAAGAACGAACAAAATCCAAAGAAGTTTTAAAACAAAACTAATAAAAAGAGATAGAGGTCCGGGAGTTGGTTATACAAAGGAAATGTATTAGCATCCTAAATATCTATAGTACTCTATAGGAACCTCTTTGAAAATTTGTGCATTTTGCCTTAAAAATGGTGTTGTTTGCAAAAGATTGGGGAGATGAGAAAAGAAATGATTTTTTTTAATTTTGTGTTTGCCAAGACTTCCTGAGTCTCATACCTACGTATCAACTAAGTGCAATTGAGGATCAAAACCTCGTAGTTCATGGTAAAAATAACAAAGATGTTTGTTTTGATTCATTTTTTTAATGAAAAGACATTTTGTCATTTTAAGGAGAACACTCAACTAGCCACCCACAAGTATGATAACTTTACATCACCATAGAGAAGGGCTCCAACTTGGATAAAGATCAACAAGTATGTCACTAGCTCTCTTAGGTGGAAAAGAATTATCATCAATACCATGGGAATATGAGAATTATATCTCAACTATGAAAATGACTCATCTAAACTTTGAGAAAACAAGTTTTTAAAAGAAAAAGTGCACAAAGGGCACAAAATAGTTTGAATGAGTTATGTATTTTTTTAAGTCTTTTGAAATTTATTTGAATATGCTTAAGATGTGTTAGCGTTTATTAAGAAAAGATTTTGAAAATCACAAAAGTCAATGTTTATTGAGAAAGTGGTTCATGTTTGAAAACGAGAAGGTTTTTGAAAAGAAGAGAGAAGATTTTAAAAATTAAAGAAGGGGAGGAGATGGAGATGCTATCCTAGATCATCAAGTAAAAGTTAGAGAGGAAATATCTGACCAAGAAATAATAAGCTTTATGACACGAGTCAAGCAAGAATTCCCTCCTTTGGATTAAACCTCAAGCAAACCAAGTAAGAAAAGAATAATCCATGAGTCAGATGAAATCAAAATAACCAAGCCAAGTCTTAAAAAGAAGACCAAAGTCAAAGGTACCAGATGAATTCCAAGATATCAAATCACAAACTACCAAAGCAAGAGTCAAGGTCCTAGTTCTAAGTCCATAACTCCATAAAAATAGGTGTAAAATCTATAGGTTTTTAAAATCTATTTTACACCTTTATTTTAAAAATAGGTGTAAAATTATAATTTACTTTTTAAAATCTATTTTATATTGTTTTTTTTAAATTTTGATATAAATTTTGATTCTTTTTGGTCTATTTTAAAATTAAAACAGGGCTCCCGAATTGATTGGGTCGGTCTTGGATATGAGATGCAAAAATAAAAGCCTAAAGTAAATAGTAAGAAATAAAGAGCATAAGATAAAGGATATTTAAAGTAAAGTTAATGCAATAACATGTTAGTAAGTGGTGTTAGTAATAAAAAATAGAAAGATAATTTGTTATTTTTGGAGAACACTCGAATATTCACCCATAAGTATGAAAATAGGATCCTTTACATCACTATGAGAATGATTCCAACTTGGATAAAATCAACAAATATGCCACTATGAGAATAATTTTCATACAATACTATAAGACCCCAATTTTGACCCTAAGGTCCCTCATGCAATTTCATCATAAGCATTAGCATTGGGATCATACCTTTGCATCCTCCTTACCCCTCTTTCATTGAGTTTGTTTTGGGGAGAGATTACCAAGCACCATGTGTTTGTATCATACTTGTATATTATCATTTTACTAACCAAAATACCAAAAATATGTCTTTGTATTTGCCTAATTCTTTTGTAGGTAGGGCATGACCATCATTGATTTATCAAGTTCACATCTAGGGTTTGAGACCCTCATGACAAAAAGCACAACCATAAATTGATCCAAGAATGGTTATGATCATCATATATGAGTCCCATTAATCTCTACATGTCATATTGATCAAGTTTTCTTCAAGAGTTTGAGGGTGATTTGCCTTGGAAACCCTAGTTTGACTGGGTATCTTGAGTAACTTCTCCAACAAGCTATCTCACCAATTGATAAAATTTCTCAAGGGACACTTAAAAATTCATCATCTTATGCATATATGATCTACCATGAGCCAATAAAGTCAAGATAATTGAAGGATATCAAGTTGGTTGATGGTGGTTGGCCAGATGAATTCATCTAATCAAAACCGGGTCTCTCTAGACCCTATCTCCTACAATTTTCACCATATGAAAATGATTCCAAGAAAAAAGTTACTCTAAATTACATTCCAAACAACTTTCATGTTGAGACCTAGATCTAGTTTTGCTTGGAAAATTATTTTCTATGTTGAAACATTATAGGTCATTTTGTCTAAACCCTAATTTGAAAGTCAACTTCCCAAGGCCATAACTTGCTCAATTTTTATGAGATGAAAGATTTACAAGTTGAAAAATCAAATTAAAGATGTCTAATTCAACTTTGATGTTTTGAGTGGAAGAAAATTCAACTTTTATGAGCATGTGATATGAGGATACATTATAGGTCATTTTTGACCTATACCATTGAACAAGTGATTTTTCCAAACTTCAAAAATGAATAAATCTATCATTCTAAATCCATATGACATGAAATTGGTGACCATTTTTAAGGTCTTTTAAAGAGCTATAACTTTGATGAAGACACTTTTCTCATTTGAAGTTCACATAAAAAGTAAGCAAGGTGGAATATTGAAGTATATGACTTTACACATAGAAATTTTTTCAACATGTTGAAATTTCCGAACTTCCACCTCAAAATTCTCCATGTTCCAACCTCCAAATGAAAAAGTGTTGAGCATCAAACTTGTTCCCCTTGATCCAAGCTTTCCAAAGAACCCAAGCTCATGCATTTTGGATGAAGATTGCTAGGTCTGCGCATGGTTTTAACATGGTTGCATCATTGTAAAGAATCAAATGCACAAACTTTAGTTCACATTGCCTTACCATTCAAGCTTCATTCAGACTTCAACATGAATCATTTTGGACCTTAATGCATTGCATCATGGGCCTGTACATGCCCATGCACTCGTGCCCTTCACATTGCCAATTTTGGACAGATTTTGAAGTGTGCAAATATCATTCCCTTTGGCTATAAATAGAAGGCTTATGAGCTCATTTGAATGACACCTTGCGCGCCAGCTTTGCCCCCAAATTTAAACCCTCTCATTCTAAAGGAAAACCTGAGAAATTTCAATTTGAAATTTGAGTTTGAATCTCAACTGTTGGAGATTCAAGAACTCTAGGATCCACTACCTTGCAACCTCTCCAATCACTTCATGCAAGCTTCTCACGTGTGATCAGATCGTGTTTGAAGCAAGCAACATCAAGTTCTGCACATCATTGAAGGCAATTTTTCAGAAAACTTCATCTCTTCGATTCTCACTCAATTCTACTCAATTCTCTTGGATCTTTGGTTGTCTGAAGTCCTACCAATGTAGGCAAGAAGATTGAGTTGCTTAGAGGTCAAATCGAAGCAACTTAGTTGACACACCTCAAAATTCAACTCATCATATCTTTCCATATATGTGGATTTAGTTAAAATTGAGGTCAGATTCATGCTCTACGCCATTTTTTCTTTCAGATCATGTCCTCCTTTTTTATTTTGGTGATGGTTGAGGGTGGACCAGTCCGGTGAGGTCCATCGGAGAAGAAAACCGGAGTTACAGCTTCGACGGTGCGTTGGCACGTCTCCCAGCCAAAGGATCCATCCAATTTGTTTTAATCCTGAGCGCTCATTGTGATTATCATCTCGGCAGCGCGCTAACTCGTGTGTTTGGTGGAACGCCCGTTTCAGGCCACTTGATCTGCCACCACAATTAATGAGGGAGATCAAGTGGCTCACATTTTTTTGATATTTTCCGATTTTCTTATATTCCTTTTATTTTCATTAATTCATATTAATTTTAATATTGATCCAAAAAATATGAGAGTTTCCCCAAAAGTTTTCAAATAATTTCCTCTTTCATATTTTCAATTAAAATTATTTTTTGGATCATTATTAATATTTTTCATGATTTAATTGATTTTATGTTTGTTTTTAATTGTTTAAAAATACTTTTAAGTCTTTAAAAATTCTAAATTTTTTTCTCCAAGGTCCTTTGACCTTGTTTGACCTATGATAAATCTCATGGCTATATCTTTGGTGTTTTGATGAGGTTTTAGGAATTTGACAAACCATATTTAATTTAAATGTATTATTTTAGTATTTTTAATTTGAATAAATGCCAATTAATTGTGTTGACCTATTGTGATGACTTGTTTGAGTTTGACTCTTGTTGTTGGGCCTTGGTCAAAGTTGATTTGACTTTGTCAAGTTAATATCATTGGATTTAGGGGATTGATGGAATGTACATCCCATCTCCCAAAATGAATGAATGATATTAATTTGGTAAAAGTCCTCCTTTGACCAATTTGAGTTTTGATCCATTCCCCTCCCTCTTCATCTCATTCCCTTTCTTTATGCATTCATCTCATTTGGCGTATGATATCTCTAAGTCCTAAGGCTAGTTGATTGCAAAATAAACATAAGTATGAATGAGATTAGACCACCTCTTTTGCATATTCTTTTTGTGTGTGGTATGTTTCATGAGCATAGTCCATTATACTATGTCTCTAATATGCATTAACACCAAAATTCTATTGCCCGACCTCAAATAGTTGTGACTTCTACATAAGTCCAATTATGATTGCTTAACATAGTGCTAAATTTGTGACACAAAAGGCATAGCATTCTAGTTAGTGAGATTGAAAGTCTCCCCTCTTTCATGGTATTGTGTGGAAACTTGGCCTTTTTTCCTTCCTTTGGAAGATGTCTTGGTTCAAGGATCCATGCTTGTGATAAGTGGATTGAGTGTTCTCCAAAGAATGACTTAAAATGGAAAGCATAAACAAAACCATACTAACTTCTAACTCATTAACAACTAACATTTAATTTTAAGTCCTTTATTTTAATGCACTTTAATTTTTAAGCTCTATTCATTTGCCATTATTCATACCATTCTAATTGTTTATGTTAATGCAATTTTCACTTTGTCTACTTGGACCATATTGTGTGACATATCTTGCTTGTATATATTTTGTTTGTTTGTGTGGTCTTGGACCATTAATGGACACAATAAGAACAAAAAACTCTAAAAAACTTTTGTGTGGACTGTTGACTTGATCTTGGACAAATTGGACTTAGAATTTGGGCAACCTCCCTATGCTAAAGGACTTGGCCAATGCCAACATTTGTGTAACCAAGTGCTTGCAGTTTGAAACTTCATCTGATACATCATTCAAGATCCCTTTGAGTTCATCTTCAACATGATCATTGTGAAGCTGTTATTTTGAACCTGTGACTTGTGAGTTCATCTGTTACCTGGGCTAATCTTGAAGAAGATCATGGAGTGGCTAAAGCTTGGATGTGGCTATCTTTATCTGATGCCTTGCTCTTCAAGTTAATATTGTATGCATTATTTGTTGCTTGATTCTAATATCGAAGGGAATTTTGGGTTTCTGTATGGCATTCTTGCCTATTGGATTGCTACCCATCGGTCAGATCTTTTCAACTCTTAAATTTTGATTTTGTACATAGGATTAGTCTCTTCATCTCCTCCCCATCTCTTTAATTTCAAAATATCTACCTCCCTTTAAAAATTTCTTTGTTTGAACTTGTTATTTTTTCTAAATTTTGACCACTTTGCAAACTAGAAACTTTGGCCTTATGCCATTGCATTTTCAAACTTCTTTTCTTAATTAAACTTGTAAATGAACTTAATTATACTTGACTTAAACATTCAAAAAGCCAAAAAGAACTAACTCATTTAAACCATTTTTAGGCCTTTGTGCCTTTCAAACTTAACTTTGTTAAAAGTAATGCATCCACTTTGAAATTTTATCACGAACTACGAGGTTTTAATCCCTCATTTTTATGTTGGTACGTTGGCATAAGTTCGAAGGGCTTGTCAAACACAAAAATATAATTAATGAATTATTTTCTCACCCCCCATTCTATTTGTTTGTAAACATCATTTTGAACAAAATACATATGCACACAAAAAAGGGCTCCCTAGGAGTACCTAAGACACTTTGGGTGCTAACACCTTCCCTCTGTGTAACCAACCCCCTTACCTGTAATCTCTGACATTTTATTAGTTTTGATTTGAAAACTTTTTACTTTTGGGTTTTGTTCGTACTTTTTCCATTTTCCCTTGGAAACAATAAAAACGCGGTGGTGACTATTGTTATTTGATGTCTTGTTTATTCATAGCTTGATGATCATGAATTTACCGCTACAGAAATTAAGTGGCGACTTTGCTGGGGAGTAGTCTCCAGTTGATTTAGCCTACATTTTTGTGTGTATATAATTGTATATATGTGATGTTTGTATATTTGTTTGTATGATATAATCTGCTTGTTGTGCTTGGTGATCTCTGAGTGGTGAGATAAGTTTCGACCCGAACTTGAGTGCAATTAAGATAGGAGGATGGTATAGTCATGTTCGACTTGTGTGGAGTAGTCCTTAACAAGTTGGCTTGAGATCCATCTGCTTAGTGGAGACTCTTTTGGATTTGGAAATGTCTCACAAGTATTTATGGTTAGGCATTACTATCTCTAATTTGGGTCCGAGAAGTTGAGGATCGTAGAACATTTAACCCCTCTTGGCCTATTTAAGATGTAGTGCGGAGATTGTTCAAGTGTAGACTTGATAACAATTATTACACGATACTACACTCAGATGAGTTTCTCTTGAGAATATTATGGGTCGATGAGTCAGTCATCTTAACCTATAATATCCGATAGATGGAATTAAGACTCTGGGAACTTTTTAGAACATGATCTACAGGTTTTTATCCTTAGTTCACTCCTTTAGGATGGTTCTTACCCAGACTCCATGCTCGTGACTCACAACAAACCCTTGATTCTTGGTTGATCCAATCAAGTCTTGTCAATATCAATGGAACTTGGGTTTTGATAAGGTGTAAACCATAATCCACTAAAATAGATGATTGATCTTGACAATGACTTGATTCATCCCTTGACCTTTGTCTGTTTGCCTTGTGTGTGATCCCTTATTTTTGATTGTTGCATTCATGCATTCATGCGCATCATAATATTCATCACACGAAAATTTCAAGGAATTGAGGTATTATGTGCAAATATTTTTAGACCATGGATTATGGACGAAGGAACACTAAGAAGTACATTTTTAGATGTCCCGACTTGAAAGAGTTAAGGAAGCTAGCATCTTTTGTATTAGATCCATTGGACTTCAAACAACGTCATGGGAAGCTTCTATCTATCTTGTCTGCTGATGTGGTTGAAGGAATTTTGAGTGTACTAGTGCAGTTCTATGATCCTCTCTACCGCTGTTTCACTTTGCTAGATTTTCAGCTTGTGCCTACCTTGGAGGTGTATTTCCATCTCTTGGTAATACCTATTTCTAGCAAGGTACCTTTTAGTGGATTGGAAGAGATTCCCAGATCTCATCTTATTGCTGAAGCTCTTCACTTGAAGAAGTCTGAGATAGAGGCTCATTGGGTGAAGAAAGGAGGATTGTTTGGGTTGCCATCTGATTTCCTCATCAAGGAAGCTACTGCTTTTGCTCAAGCTGGTAGTGTGGACGCTTTTGAAGCTATCTTTGTGTTGCTCATTTATGGATTAGCTTTGTTCCCTAACATTGACGGTTTTGTTGATGTTAACGCCATTAGACTTTTCTTGATTGGGAATCATGTGCCTACTTTGTTGGGTGATATGTATTTCTCTTTGCATCTAAGGAATTCTAAAGGTGGTGGAACCATTGTCTGTTGCATTCCTCTTCTGTACAAGTGATTTATTTCGCACTTGCCTTAGACACCTGCTTTTGTGGAGAACAAACAATGTCTACGGTGGTCTCAGAGACTTATGTCCCTCACTAATGATGATATAGTTTGGTATGATCCCTCTTTGAGCAGTTTGGAGATTATTGATTGTTATGGTGAACTCTCTAATGTTCCTCTCATTGGTACACAAGGAGTAATTAACTACAACCCTGCTTTGGCTCGTCGTCAACTTGGGTTCCCCTTGAGAGACAAACCTAATAACACTTTGTTAGAAGGTCTTTTCTATCAAGAGGGTAAAGATCCCCAACATTTGAAGCAAAAGATTGTGCATGCTTGGCATAATGTGCATAGGAAGGGAAAATCCGAGCTTGGTCCGTGCAATTGTGTAGCTTTGGAAGCTTACACTCTTTGGGTGAAGAAGAGAGCTTTGGAGTTGAAGATGCGTTATCCCTGTGAGAGACCTATATCTATGGTTGTGGTTGAGCCATTAATTCTCCCTAACCAAGATGTAGAGGAGTTAGAAGACGCGCTCGCCAAGATGAAGCAAGAGAAGGATATGTGGGAAGAGCGTTTCCGTGCTTTGAGCAAAAAGCATGAAGAGTTGCAGTTGGAGTCTAAGGACAAAGATGCACTTATTGAGTTACTTGAAGACCGAGTGACAAAGAGACAGAGAGAGCCAAAGGTTTCATCTTCTAGAATGCCTCAGCCTTCCGTTGCTTGGAAGAAGATTGTTGATAAGCTTGTCCTCGAGAAGACTCAGATGAAGACTTCTTTTGAGACCGAGATTCAACGCATTTGGAGGAAGTACGCGCCTTCAGCTAGGTCTTCTGACATTGTTGTTAAGGATCCTTAGGATGACTAGTCTCCTTTTCTCTTGTATTTTTCATTTGGTTTCTGAAATTGTACTCAATGTAATCCTTCCAATTATATAAATGAAAAGAGATTTTTGGTCATATAAAAAGTATTGCAATTGTTTATATATATATATATTTGCAAATGATATAGTAAGTTCCTTAAAAAATAAAAATAAATAGACAAGCATTGCATTTCATGCATCATTTGCATAAGCAGGTTTCTCTTTCGCCAGATGTCTCATTGGTGTTTCTTCTGTGCTTTAGCTAAGTTGACTCATCAGTACAATACTTGCGCCAATCATATCAGAATCATGGAACAATTGGAGCAAGAGAACAAAGAACTGAAGGACGAGATCGCCTGATTGACTGTCATGATGGAGTCAGTGCTAGCTGCTCAGAGCCAGTCTTCTCCAACACCCGCAACTCCTCTTTAGAGGATAGTTATTTTAGAGGTGGCTACCTCTACCATGCCTGCTGCTTCCATTCACTTCGCGCCTGCTATGTCTGCCGGATTCCCGTGGGGAATGCCGCCAAACTTTATGCCTGAAGGCTTTGCGCCTACTTTTGCTTCCATGCTGACATTTAGACCGGTCATGTCTGTACCACCTCCCGTTGTGCACACCTTACCTCGTGTAGAGGACACCATTTATCACTCCGAGCCGTCTGAGGGTCCGGATGTTTACGAGAAAATGGATGAAATGAAGGATCAGTTTCTTGAGCTACGCAAGGAATTGAAGACACTAAGGGGTAAGGACTTGTTTGGGAAGAGTGTTGTTGAGTTGTGTTTAGTGCCCAATGTCAAGATCCTGGTGAATTTCAAAGTGCATGACTTTAAAAAGTATTAAGGGAACACATGTCCACTCAGTCATCTAGTGATGTATGCTCTCAAGATGTCTACTCAGACTGACAATGATCAACTGTTGATTCACTACTTCCAAGACAGTCTGATCAGTGCTGCGCTCAGATGGTATATGGGGTTGGACAGTGCAAGCATTCGCACCTTCAATGACTTGGAAGAGGCTTTTGTCAAATAGTATAAGTACAACGTGGATATGGAGCCCGATAGAGACCAGCTGAGGTCTATGTCTCAGAGAGATAAGGATACATTTAAAGAGTATATGCAAAGATGGAGGGAATTGGCTGCTCAGATCACTCCTCCTTTGGAGGAAAAAGAGATGACAAAGATCTTTCTGAAAACTCCGAGTTCATTTTATTATGAACGAATGATTGCTAGTGCCCCCAGTGACTTTACCAAAATGTTAAACATGGGGATGAGGCTTGAGGAAGGAGTCCGAGAAGGACGATTGTCAAAAGATGAAGCATCGTCAAGTAAGAGGTATGGCAGCAGTTTTGGGAAGAAGAAGGACAACGAAGCCAATGCAATTTCTAGTGGGAGGCAGAGGAGGCCTCAGATCAGAAGGATCCAACCATCCTGTCAACATCATCATCAAGTATCTTCAATCATTCCAGTATTTTCAAATAATCAATCAACACCAGTTCAACAACAACAACCGCAACAACGAACAAACACCTACAACAACAGCAATACCAACAACAATCATCATCAACAAAACTTCGAGAGGAAGAAGGTCTCTGTCGACCTGATTCCTATGTCTTATGCAGAGCTATACCCATCTTTGGTTTTCAAGAACCTACTTCAACCAAGAAACCCGCCACAAATTCCAAAACCACTTCTATGGTGGTACAAGCCTGAACTCCGTTGTGCTTTTCATCAAGGGGCACCCGAACATGATATAGAGAAATGTTATCCACTCAAGTATGAGGTCAAAAAGCTGATAAAGAGTGGAATGGTGTCCTTTGAGGACCGAGCGCCGAATGTGAAAGAAATCCATTACCCTCCCATGGGAACTCTTCTGTGAATATGGTGGATGGTTGTCCTGGCAAGTTTAAGGTTTTTGATGTTCATTTTATCCGGAGGTCCTTAGTGAAGATGCATAAGGACATTTGCATGGTGAGTGATTGTGAGCATAACCACAATGGTTGTGCTGTTTGCAGTATTAATTCAAGGGGTTGCGAAGTTGTGAAAAGGGACATCCAGCAACTGATGGATGAAGGCATGATTCAGATTGTTCAATCTTGTCATGTAGATAATGATGTAAATGTCATAGTGCCCATTTTCAAGCAACCAGAAAGATTGGTAATTCAATACGACAGTAGCAACAATAACAATGTCAGCAATAAATCAGTATCGTCGTTGGTTATACGGTTAACGGGCCCAGTCCCGTATTCATCTAATAAAGTTGTTCCATATCAGTATAATGCGACAATGATGAAGGATGGTCAAGAGGTCCCGTTGCCTACGACCAACTCTGTAGTGAGCATTGCTGATGTTACCAAGGTGACCCGTAGTGGTCGTGTGTTTGGGCCAGTGTTCCCAAAGGATAAGGAAGAATCAATTGTTAGTAAGAAGGTAGAGGTGCCTGCTGTAGATCCGGTTAGTGCTTCAAAGGGTAAGTCTGGTGATTCCAGTGATTTGAAGGCTAATGATGATGAGGTACTTCGATTGATCAAAAGGAGTGAGTTTAATGTGGTGGAGCAGCTGCTCTAAACCCCCTCAAAGATCTCAGTGTTGTCTCTGCTCATGAACTCAGAAGCGCACAGAGAAGCACTACAAAGAGTTCTAGAGCAAGCGTTTGTAGAACATGATGTTACAGTGGATCAGTTCGATCATATTGTGGCTAACATCACTTCCTGCAACAATCTCAGCTTTTGTGATGAAGAACTCCTTGAAGAGGGCATAAATCATAACTTGGCTTTGCATATCTCCATGAATTGCAAAGATGATGCTTTGTATAACGTGCTAGTTGACACCGAGTCTTCGTTGAATGTGCTTCCAAAGTCAACTCTGTCAAAGCTATCGTATCACGGAGCGCCCATGAGGTATAATGGTGTAATCGTCAAAGCTTTTGACGGTTCATGCAAAACAGATATTGGTGAAGTGAACCTTCCAGTTAAGATAGGTCCGAGTGATTTTCAAATTACTTTTCAAGTAATGGATATCCATCCGGCCTACAGTTGCTTGTTGGGAAGACCATGGATCCATGAGGCAGGAGCTGTTACCTCCACTTTGCATCAGAAGCTCAAATTTGTGAAGAATGGAAAGCTTGTAATCATTGGCGAGGAGAAGGCGCTGTTGGTTAGCCACCTGTCATCTTTCTCTTATGTTGAAGCTGAAGATGAGGTTGGAACTCCATTTTAAGCCTTGTCTATTATTGTTGAAAAGAGAGTTGGGGCTCCTATGTCCTCATTGAAAGATTCAAGGAAGATTGTAGAAGAAGGCAATGTTAATCAGTGGGGGCGCATGGTAGAACAGGTTTGGGATTCCAGCGAGGTTCATCAACTGCAAGGTCCGAAGATATGCAACTTAGTGTAGGTGTTTAATTGGCTGCATTGTATGGTAAAACACTAGCTGGATTCTAATGTCTTGACTGATGTCATGACATGCTGTGGAGGTGTTTGTTTGACTGCATTGTATGTTAGAATATCTAGCTGTACTCTGATGTCTTGACTGATGTCATGACATACTTGAGTAGTATACTACAGGATTAGCTAATACAGGATTTATTGAATGTCAAACTGGATGTTATGACATTCATCCCTGTCAGCAGATACTGAGGAATAGAACAGTTGGTGTTCTGTTAGAACTCAGTATTTATTTTCAGTCTGGTTATCAAGGAAATACCAGACCTGGCATAAGGCCTACTGTTGAATGTCAAACTGGATGTTATGACATTCATCATTGACAGCATATACTGAACAATAGGCAGAGTGGTTTTCTGCTACACTTCAGTATGTATCTCAGTCTGTTCTTCAGGAGGATAACAAACCTGACATAAGGCTAATTGTGTAAATGTCAAATTGTATGTCTTGACATTTACTAATGTACGCTGATACTGAGGTATGGACAGATTGGTCCTGTACAGTTCAGCAAATTTGTACAGTGTGTTTTCAAGAAAAACAGACTTAGCATATGGTCCTTGATTTGGATGTCAAACTGAATGTTGTGACATTCATTCCTGACAGCGTATGCTATATTCACTACGCCAAAAACTGGAATAGACAGCGCACCTTAGAGGGTGCTTTATTACAAAAGCGCTCTCTAAAGTGAAGCGAAAAAATAAGGAGCAATAGACAGCGCACTTTAGAGGGCGCTTTTGTAATAAAGCGCCCTCTAAGGTGAAGCGAAAAAATAAGGAGGAGATAGAGGGACAACAATACATGGCGCTTTTTAGAAAGCGCCCTCTAAGGTTACCCTTAGAGGGCGCTTTTAATAAAGCGCTGTTATAAGTCCATGTGCATTTCCAGTTTATAAAGAGCTTCTGGAAAGCCTTAGAGAGCGCTTCCATAAGCGCCCTCTTAGGCCCCCTTTAGAGGGCATTTTTTTTCCACAAGCGCCCTCTAAGGTCCCCTTTAGTAAACATTAAAATTATAACATACTGCGCATTTTGTTATTTCACTCTCTATTATTTTCGTTCTTTTTCACGTTAGGGTTCTAAGGCGTTCTCCTTCCACCTCTGTTAGATCTACGACGTTTCCTCCTTCTACCAATCAAAGGTACACGATGCATACATTATTACTTGCACTATTGCTTTGTTTTAGCTTTGCCCCATTTTAGTTTTATGTTATTGTTGTCTATGCTACGTTTGTTTCGACCTGTAAAGTTTCAATATTCATAGTCATTTAAATAGTTTGGGTTTATTAGGCAATTGACGGTTGGTTTTTAAATTGCTGAATTTGATATCGCTATGAATCACATTCAAAGACTGTTGTTAGGGTTCGGTTATGGTTGCATTATAGAGACATTAGAAACCTTTGATTCTAGTAAATTAGCGTACATAGCGTAGCTAGTAACTTAAGAAGTTTAGGTATGGATGTTATTTGATAGAGTAAATGGAGACATGAATGCCCTGCACAGAGACTAACTCAATAAAGCGAAATTGTTTTGTCTCATCCCATTTTTGGTTTCTCTTCTGAAATTGTTTTTTGTTTATTCTAATTAGTAATGGATAATACATGGATGTCTTCCAATCGATTGTCGAGAGAGTACGAGAATGGGGTATCAGAATTCGTTAAGTTTGCCGTTGCGCACGCCGAAGACCCCAGTAGAATGATATGTCCTTGCTTGGGTTGTTGTTATGGGAAACGGGATGACGCAGTTCAGTTGACATCGCATCTAATGAGGCATGGAATTGATCGAAGTTATACATGTTGGAATTTGCATGGTGAGAAAAGTAACGAGAATGTTGAACCGGGGGATAGTACGACATATGCCTCAAACTATAGTGGCGCAGATACATACGATTGAGATCGAGTTGAAGAGATTGCAGAAGCACTTGAAGGAGATCTTAAGGATTGTCCCGAAATGTTTGAGAGGTTGGTAAGTGATGCAGAGAAACCTTTGTATGATGGTTGCACTAAATTCACAAGATTGTCTGCGGTATTAAAGTTGTACAACTTAAAGGCGGGCAATGGATGGTCGGATAAAAGTTTCACAGAGTTATTAGCCCTTTTGAAAGATATGCTTCCTGAGGATAATGTTCTTCCCAATTGAACATATGAGACCAAAAAGATGTTGTGCTCTATTGGCATGAGCTATGATAAGATACATGCATGTCCAAACGATTGCGTTTTGTTTCGAAATGAGTATGCATTGTTAAATGAGTGTCCTAAATGCGGTGTCTCGCGATATAAGAACAAGTTGTCTCCAGCAAAAGTCTTGTGGTATTTTCCTGTTATTCCGAGATTTAGACGCATGTTTCGTAGTGAAACCGATTCAAGACACTTGACCTGGCATGCAGATGAAAGAATTATAGATGGAAAGTATCGACATCCGGCAGATTCACCACAGTGGTTGAAAATTGATAATGATTATCCTGAATTTGGAGAAGAATTAGGAAACCTTCGCTTGGCGTTATCTACTGATGGAATGAACCCACACGGTATCCAGAGTATCTCACACAGTACATGGCCTGTGATTATTATGATTTATAACCTACCTCCATGGCTATGTATGAAGCGTAAGTACATGATGTTGTCTATGTTGATTTCTGGACCTAAAAAACCAGGGAATGACATAGACGTGTACTTGAAGCCCTTAATCGAAGATTTAAAGATTTTGTGGGAGACCGGTGTGGAGGTTTATGATGGATATAGGAAAGAAAGTTTCAACTTGAGGGCGATGTTGTTTGGCACAATTAATGATTTTCCAGCATACGGAAATCTATCAGGGTATAGCATAAAAGGTCAATGTGCGTGTCCTATTTGTGAAGATAAAACAGATTGGAAGCGCTTAGAGTTTGGTCAGAAGAATGTCTTTCTCGGTCATCGGAGATTCTTAAATTCAAATCATCACTACCGTGGATGGAGAAAGGCGTTCAATGGAGAGACAGAACAAGGCAGAGCTCCACCTATATTGACGGGTGATCAAATTTTTGAAAAGGTGAAAGATTTGGATACTCAGTTTGGCAAGCCTTTTGCCCAGACACTTGTCAAAAGTGGGTGGAAGAAGAGGTCAGTTTTTTTTGAATTGCCGTATTGGAAGTCCTTGTATGTGATACATTTTCTTGATGTTATGCATATTGAAAAAAAATGTATTTGAAAGTGTTATTGGCACGTTACTCAATATACAAGGAAAGTCTAAGGATGGCCTTAAGGCAAGAAAGGACTTGATAGCGATGGGAATAAGAACTGAATTAGGACCCTTGAAGAAAGGAAATCGAACATATCTACCGCCTGCTGCTTATACTCTATCTAGAAAGGAGAAAAAAACATTGTGTAAGTTTCTAAGTGAAGTTAAAGTTTCAGAAGTGTACTCTTCAGATATTAGAAGACTTGTGTCTATGAAAGACCTCAAGTTAAAGAGTTTAAAGACCCATGATTGCCATGTTATAATGGAACATTTTCTCCCAATAGGTATACGTTCTATTCTTCCAGAAAAAGTAAGAAGCTCTATAACTAAGTTGTGTTCTTTCTTCAAGTCAATTTGCAGTAAGGTGATCAATCCTGCGATCTTACCAATGTTGCAAAAAGAAATCATTATTACTTTGTGTGAGCTTGAAATGTTTTTTCCTCCATCATTTTTTGACATAATGGTACATCTAGTTGTTCATCTTGTGAAAGAGACACAATTGTGTGGACCAGCTTATATGAGATGGATGTACCCTGTTGAACGTTATATGAAAATATTAAAAGGGTACGTGAAGAACCGAAGTCGACCAGAAGGTTGTATGGTTGAAAGATACATTGTTGAAGAAGCGATTGAGTTTTGTACTGAATATTTGTCTAATGTTCAGTCAATCGGACTCCCCAAGTCTCAGCTTGTCGAAAAGAAAGAAGGAAAAAATCTAATTGGAAATAAAATCGTGGCAGTATCAAGGGTCGAACGGGATCAAGTGCATTTGTATGTTCTGCGCAATGAGAATGAGGTTGAGCCGTATGTTGAAATTCACAAGGATGTTCTCCGAGGTTTAAATCCCAATAGAAATGAAAATTGGATAGTACGAGAGCACAATCGATGTTTTATACCTTGGTTTAAGGATCATATTTATTCAAAGTATTATTCAGATCCCGCTTCAATAACAGAAAGGTTGAGATGCTTAGCATATGGTCCAAGTTTCCATGTTTTTTCTTATAGCGCATACACGATTAATGGATACACATTTTATACCAAAGAACAAGATGATAAAAGTACTATGCAGAATAGTGGTGTCACCGTGGTAGCTGAAGCAATGCACATATCAAGTGTGAAGGACTTAAACCCCAAATTTGCAAATCTGTCGTATTTTGGTGTTATCGAGCGCATTTGGGTGTTTGATTATGAGAAGTTTCAGATTCCTATATTTGGTTGCAAGTGGGTTGAAAATAATAACGGCATTCGAATGGATAAGTCAGGATTTTTGCAAGTGGATCTTAATAGGGTGGGATACAAAGATGAGTCTTTTATTTTAGCCTCTCAAGCTAGACAAGTGTTCTATGTCAATGATCCGAAAAGTACGAAATGGTCTATAGTTCTTTTTTCCAACAAAGTAATTGATGAAAACACTGGAGATCAAGGTGATATTGATGTTGAGATTGAATCGTTTACCAGAAATGATCAAGATGAGAATATTATATCAAATGATTCATATATTAGAAATGATCATAATGAGGGTATTTGGATCAATCCAACCGTCCGTGTTGTTAAGAGACATGTAGAACATATTCCAACCAAGAAAAGAAAGAGAACTTAGTGAAAAAGGTACAGGTCAAATGATTTTAATTGTTTTCTTTATTACAGGTAAAATGACTTTTATGATTTTAATTGTTTTTACATTTGTCATCTGATTTTAATTGTTTTCTTTATTACAGGTAAAATGGCAATTATGAAGTCAATCTTTCGTGCAAGGGGCAAGGGATACTTGAAAGTATCAATTGATATTTGTTTAGATGGAGATGTTCCATTGTCGTCAAGCCTCATTCGCATAGATGATGATGCTGGATATTTGAAAGTATCCCTCTACGACAATGGAACATGTCCATCTAAACAAATATCAATTCTATCTTCAAAAGATAAGGGACCAAAAATATAAGGGGATTACGCAGCAAATCGAGTCAGTTGCATAAAAAAAAAAGGTATAAACACAATTATGTGATATTTATGCATAGAAAATGTTAAATTCTTGATCTTATACTTCACCTAACTAATTTTATGATATTTTAGGTTCATGCTATTGATATTGAACAAAAAGAGGTTGTTGCTAAGAAGACTGCTGCTAGCAAAAAAAACATACATCTCAGAGATGCTTTTGCTACTTAGTTTTATTTCTTTTTAAGTTATGAATTGGTTGTATATTTAGAATCTTTAGAAGTTAAACGATTATATATCAGTGGATTGTTGTATATGTATGGATTGTTGTATATAAGGCTTGTTGAATGCAATGTGTGAAAAAGGGCTTCAAATTATACAGTTTTGGGTGTACTGCTTCAATATACAGGTTGTCTAAAATAAATAAAAAAATATAGCGCTTTTTAAATTTTTTTTTTAAATAACCACCCACTTTAGAGGGCGCTTCCCAAAATAAGCGCCCTCTAAACCCTTTAAATTTCCACTTTAGAGGGCGCTTTCCAGTAAAAGCGCCCTCTAAACCCTTAAAAGTTTCCACTTTAGAGGGCGCTTTCTAGTAAAAGCGCCCTCTAAACCCTTAAATGTTTCCACTTTAGAGGGCGCTTTCCAGTAAAAGCGCCCTCTAAACCCTTAAAAGTTTCCACTTTAGAGGGCGCTTTCCAGTAAAAGCGCCCTCTAAACCCTTAAATGTTTCCCCTTTAGAGGGCGCTTTCTTTAAAAAGCGCCCTCTAAAGTGGCCCTTAAAGGGCTTAAAGAGCCACTTTAGACAACACTTTCACCAGGAAAAAAAGCGCTGTCTTTACCTATGCCAGCGCCAGATTAGAGGGCGCTTTAAAGCGCTGTTATAGGCCAAAAAAAGCGCCCTCTTTTCCCTTATTTGGCGTAGAGATTGTATGTTGTTTAGTTTTTCTGTTTCAGCATTTTTCTCAGGCTATTCTTCAGGGATTCAACAGCTGAGAGAAAATCCAGGAAACCAACAACCAAGCTACAATTAATGAACCTAAAAAATAGCCTATTTGTTAGTAACCTAGATGTGGAATTTAGGGGAACTCGCGTGACCTTAATTTCAGGAAAATACAAGTACAAGGCCCAAGTGCTGCAATATAAAAGGATGGCAATCCTTCATTCAAAACTAGGGATTTTAGGCGTGAAGATTTAGTGTGTCCATCATACTTCACTGCTGTATTTTTTGTGTGTCTTGTATTAGACGTATCTTGTAAGCCAAGCTATTATCACGTAGATGATTGCATTGGTATAGGGTGTTCATTGAGTTGTAAGTGTTGTGTCACTCTAAGCTTTTAAGCGTGAGTGTTGTGTATCTTGATTAAAGCTGTTAAGCACAATCAAGAGTTGTTTGAAGTGTGACTTCATAATTGCCTTTAATATTGATTAAAGGTAGTAATCACTGAGGTGATTGAGGGGGAGTGAGTAGGAACTCTGATCTTAGTGTAAGATTGAAATTGCATTGGGTAGGTATTAAGTGATAGGGTCAAACAGTTGGTTTAAGGTCTGAATTAATACTACTGATAATGGATTTCCTCCCTGGCTTGGTAGCCCCCAGACGTAGGTCATGTTGGACCGAACTGGGTAAACAATTACTTGTGTTATTTACTGCACTTACATTTTAAGTTCTGCATAATTCTTGTCTGCGCAGAATTGGATGTCATAACAACCCTTGTGACATCGGAAGTCTGTTAACTAGAATTTCACTTGGTATCAGAGCAGGCACCCTGCCTGTTAATTTCTGGGTGAGATCTAGGGAAGTTACTTTCTAGTACCATGGACAAGGATATAGGACACTCAAATAGACCAGCCATGCTGGATGGTTCTAACTATGATGACTGGAAGCCTCGTATGATAGCCTTCTTAAGGTCTCTAGATAGCAAAGTCTGGAGAGCTGTCAACAAAGGATGGGAACATCCAACGAAGACAGGTGAAGATGGAGTCAGTGTGCAAATTCCTGAAGAAGAGTGGGACAAGGAGCAAGAGGCATTAGCCCTTGGAAATTCTAAGGCCTTGAATGCATTGTTCAATGGAATAAGTAAGAACATCTTCAGATTGGTGCACCACTGTGAGCTAGCCAAGGAAGTTTGGGATACCCTCAAGATAACTCATGAAGGTACCTCCAAGGTGAAGATGTCTAAACTTCAGATGCTGACCACCAAGTTTGAAAATCTGAGGATGAAAGGGGATGAGACTATTCATGACTTCCACATGAATATTCTTGAAATTGCCAACACCTCTGGTGGCTTAGGTGAAAAAATGGCTGAAGAGAAACTTGTAAGAAAGATCCTCAGGTCATTACCTAAGAGATTTGCCATGAAGGTCACTGCTATAGAAGAGGCTCAGGAGATCTGCAGTATGAAGGTGGATGAGCTCATTGGTTCTCTCCAAACCTTTGAAATGGGCTTATGTGAAGATGCTGAAAAGAAGAACAAAAGCATAGCTTTTGTATCTAATACTGAAGAGAATTCAGAAGAAGGAAAGATTGGAGGAAATGAAAGCATTTGAGAAGCCATAGCCATGCTTGGAAGACAGTTCAACAAGTTCATAAAGAAGGTTGATCAACAGGGTAGACCTAATGTCAAGAACTCTTCATATGACATCAGTAGAAAGTCAAAATATGAAGAAAAGGTCACTCAAGGCAAGGGAATCCAGTGTCATGGATGTGAAGGGTATGGTCATATTAAAGCTGAATGCCCTACCTTTCTCAAGATGCAAAAGAAAGGGCTATCTGTCACCTGGTCAGAAGGAGACTCTGAGAGTGAATCTGAAGGAGAATCTGCCAAACATGTCACTGCTCTGACCAGTGTCTGTGCCTCAGATGATGACTCAAGCGGAGATGAGCTTACCTTTGATGAACTTGCTGCTTCATATAAAGAACTATGTGTCAAAAGTGCAGAAGTGTGTATCCAAGGAGAAAAGCAGAAGAAACTCATCAAAGAGCTGGAAGCTGAGAAACAGAAGCAGCTGAAAGTCATAGATGGTCTGAATGGTGAGATATCTTTGCTGACATCTAAGCTAGAACAAATGACTAAATCCATCAGAATGTTGAATAAAGGAACTGACACCTTGGAAGAGATTCTAAAGGTGGGACAGAAGTCAGGAACCATGTCTGGTTTAGGCTTTGCTAAGAAATCTTCAACTGAACTCAAAAGATCAAAGGCTGAAGTTCAGAAATTCAAGCAGAAGTCACAACCGATGTCTCAACATCAGGGAACCAGAATGAGTAATCATCAGAAGAAGAAATTTCAGAGATGGAGATGTCATTACTGTGGTAGATTTGGTCACATAAAACCCTTCTGCTACAGGCTGCATGGTTATCCTAACCAGGCCACTCAAGTCAGACCTAAGTAGAAGGCTTCTAAACATAATGCCCCCATTAAGAAACAAAAATGGGTTGCGAATCAGACACCTCAAGTCAGACCTAAGCAGCAGGCATCTAAGCTTAAGCTCCCCAGTGAGAATCAACAATGTGTTGCTAAACTAGCTCACACATCTCCAAGGGCATCTACCAGACAAGACTGGTACTTTGATAGTGGCTGCTCAAGACATATGACTGGGATGAGCAACCTATTAGTGGATCTACAATCCCATGCCACCAGGTATGTGACATTTGGTGATGGAGCTAAAGGAGAAGTCAAGGGTGTTGGTAAGCTGGATTGTCCTGAAGTTCCAAAACTGAGTAATGTGCTGTTAGTAAAAGGACTAACTGTTAATCTCATCAGCATAAGCCAGCTATGTGACCAAGGATTCAATGTGAAATTCACTAGGGGAGGATGTGTGGTGTTGAATGGTTGCAATCAGGAAGTGATGAGAGGAGCCAGATCCAAAGATAACTGTTATCTATGGGAATCTAAAGACTCACTCTACTCCTCCAAGTGCCCCTTAGTCAAGGTAGAGCAGGAAGTGAAGCTGGGACATGGAAGACTTGGACAACTCCATTTAAAAGGAATGAAGAAGATCATATCCAAGGGAGCAATTAGAGGAATCCCAAATCTGCCTATGGATAAAAGAACAGACTGTGGAAAACGTCTGATTGAAAGCAGCGAGGCATTGTCACCTATTGGCCATCAGTCAAACGGTGCAGTGGCAAGGGATAAACAGATGTGTGTATCATTGTCCTCTGCAGAAGCTAAGTACCTAGCTTCTGGTATCAGGTGTTCATCACTGGTATGGATGAACCTGATGCAGACTGAGTACAATGTCACTTAGAATGTCATGACATTGAATGCTACTCAGTTTGACAATGGTAGGGGCAAAGAGGGAATGTGCTCCTCTGAGAAATTGTAGCAACTAATGATGTTAGTTAGCTACTGTTTAGTAAGTCAACTTATTAAACAATTAAGAGTGCACTCTGAGTGGTCAAAAATTAATAGACATTACTCGTGCAACAAGCGTTCCCTATTCCATCTCTTCAACTTTCAGTCTTGCAAACCCTCTCCCAAAGAAACTGTTCAACTCTCCTTCGAGATATTCAGCATGGCAGACCAATCCGATTCCACCTCCTACACGACCCTGTCCGATTCCTCCAGCACTGAGTCGTGCAACCCTAACTGGGAGAACTCTGCTGCTAACGCTGCAACTGCTTCTCATGCAAGAAGACCGAAAGAAACGGTCTCCGGATTCTCCTCAGCAATCGCTCTTGAAGAACCAACCAGGGAAGGCTCGAGGTATGTGCATAATGCCATTGCATCTATTGTCACGAAGATACTATCTGGTGATCAGAATGTTTCTGGGGTTTCCGTTCCCTTGAACACTATCATACCTGATAGAGTTGCATGTCAAGAAAACGCAGTCATCTTAAGAAAGAATGTTTCTGACGATAATGAGCAACCTGATGCTCATGAGGGTTCAAGGAGTGAAAATCCCTTGGACAATGTGGGAGGTGAGAAGGTCCGTGTCACTCAAGATGTCAGTGACAACCCTAATGCTAACACAGTGAATCTGGAAGAGTTCTCTGATAATGAACTGTTGACCTCAGTTGTCCCTAGCATAGCAAAAAGGGTTAGGACTAGGAGGGAGAGAAAGACTGTGGTGCAAAGGTCCCCAACTAGGGAGGTTGATGTGACAACTTCTCCCAAGCAAAAGGTGACAGAGAGTCCCCTCAAAAGAAAAGGACATGGACCTGCAAAAGCTTGGAGCAAAGAGATGCCCAAGAAAATGAAGACCAAGGCTGTTGTGGTGGAGTCTGATTCAGATGTCCCCGGTGATGTCACAACATCCCTGTCTAAGAAGAAGCCAACCACTAGCAAGTTGGCTGCTAGTGTTCCAGAGGTACCTATTGACAATGTGTCATTTCATTTTGCCTCTAGTGTGAACATGTGGAAGTATGTCTATCACAAGAGGCTGGCCTTGGAGAGGGAACTGGCTTAGAATGCCTTGGAGTGTAAGGAGATTGTGGACCTTATTAAAGAGGCAGGGCTAATGAGAACTGTGACTCAACTCCCAAAGTGCTATGAGACCTTGGCGAAGGAGTTCATTGTCAATGTGTCTGAGGAATGTGCAGATGGGAAGTCCAGAGAATTCAGAAAGTTCTATGTGCGAGGCAATTGTGTGAACTTCTCTCCCTCCGTAATCAATCTATATTTGGGAAGAGCTGATGTAGTGCAACCTGAGCTTGAAGTGACTGACAACAGAATCTGTCAAGTCATCACTACAAATCAAGTCAGGAAGTGGCCTCTTAAAGGTAAGCTGGTGGCCGGCCAACTCAGTGTGAAGTATGCTATACTACACAAAGTTGGAGCTGCCAACTGGGTGCCCACAAATCACAAGTCAACCGTGTCTGTGATGCTTGGAAAGTTCATCTATGCTGTTGGAACCAAGGCAAAGTTTGACTATGGAACCTACATCTTTGATCAGACTATGAAACATGCTGGGAGTTTCAGTGTGAAGGGACCTATAGCCTTTCCTTCTCTCATATGTGGCATTGTGCTGAATCAATTCTCAAACATCTTGACACACAATGACTTTGTGAAAAGAAGAGAGAGTCCGTTGGCCTTCAATTACAAACTGTTCCTGGGTAAGCATGTCCCTGACATTGTCATGACAACTGGAGAAACATCCAGTGTTGGCAACCAACCAGATAAAGCTGCCGTTATTTCCGTACTCAGAGAGACTTGCAAAGAGCTGGAGGCTAGGAAGGTCACTTTGGAAAAGCTGATTATCCAGTTGGAGAGGTCTGATGATGGTGTGCTTGGTGAAGCTGCTGAGGTTACAGATGGAGCTGCAAGGCAGAGTTCAGAGGGTGAGGAAGAGGATAGTTCTGATGATGACACTAATGATGAGGCTGACTCTAAGTCAGATGAATAAATCATTTTCTGTAATTCTGTCATTTGTGTAATTCTGTTTATGGTATGTTAGTCTGTAATTTAAAGTGTTGCTTTGGCAACATTTTTGACAAAAAGGGGGAGTAACACCTGTGAGGCCCCAGGACAACAGAGGTTGTGCTGCAGCTGATGTTCCACCTTATGTGTGCTGCAGTTAGAAGTTTTTATTTAACTTCTGTATGTGTGCTGAAATGTGAAGTTTTTATTTAACTTCCATATGTGTGAGTGTGCTGCTACTCTGAGTATATTAGCTAGGTTAATTTCCTGCTAGATGTGTGTTTTCCGCTGCTATGGACTCTGTTGTGAGACCAGAGTGTTTTAGCCAAAAATTTGCCAAAGGGGGAGTTTGTAGGTGTTTAATTGGCTGCATTGTATGGTAAAACACTAGCTGGATTCTAATGTCTTGACTGATGTCATGACATGCTGTGGAGGTGTTTGTTTGACTGCATTGTATGTTAGAATATCTAGCTGTACTCTGATGTCTTGACTGATGTCATGACATACTTGAGTAGTATACTGCAGGATTAGCTAATACAGGATTTATTGAATGTCAAACTGGATGTTATGACATTCATCCCTGTCAGCAGATACTGAAGAATAGAACAGTTGGTGTTCTGTTAGAACTCAGTATTTATTTTCAGTCTGGTTATCAAGGAAATACCAGACCTGGCATAAGGCCTACTGTTGAATGTCAAACTGGATGTTATGACATTCATCATTGACAGCATATACTGAACAATAGGCAGAGTGGTTTTCTGCTACACTTCAGTATGTATCTCAGTCTGTTCTTCAGGAGGATAACAAACCTGACATAAGGCTAATTGTGTAAATGTCAAATTGTATGTCTTGACATTTACTAATGTACGTTGATACTGAGGTATGGACAGATTGGTCCTGTACAGTTCAGCAAATTTGTACAGTGTGTTTTCAGGAAAAACAGACTTAGCATATGGTCCTTGATTTGGATGTCAAACTGAATGTTGTGACATTCATTCCTGACAGTGTATGCTATATTGTAGGTTGTTTAGTTTTTCTGTTTCAGCATTTTTCTCAGGCTATTCTTCAGGGATTCAACAGCTGAGAGAAAATCTAGGAAACCAACAACCAAGCTACAATTAATGAACCTAAAAAATAGCCTCTTTGTTAGTAACCTAGATGTGGAATTTAGGGGAACTCGCGTGACCTTAATTTCAGGAAAATACAAGTACAAGGCCCAAGTGTTGCAATATAAAAGGATGGCAATCCTTCATTAAGAACTAGGGATTTTAGGCGTGAAGATTTAGTGTGTCCATCATACTTCACTGCTATATTTTTTGTGTGTCTTGTATTAGACGTATCTTGTAAGCCAAGCTATTATCATGTAGATGATTGCATTGGTATAGGGTGTTCATTTAGTTGTAAGTGTTGTGTCACTCTAAGCTTTTAAGCGTGAGTGCTGTGTATCTTGATTAAAGCTGTTAAGCACAATCAAGAGTTGTTTGAAGTGTGACTTCATAATTGTCTTTAATATTGATTAAAGGTAGTAATCACTGAGGTGATTGAGGGGGAGTGAGTAGGAACTCTGATCTTAGTGTAAGATTGAAATTGCATTGGGTAGGTATTAAGTGATAGGGTTAAACAGTTGGTTTAAGGTCTGAATTAATACTACTGATAATGGATTTCCTCCCTGGCTTGGTAGCCCCCAGACGTAGGTCATGTTGGACCGAACTGGGTAAACAATTACTTGTGTTATTTACTGCACTTACATTTTAAGTTCTGCATAATTCTTGTTTGCGCAGAATTGGATGTCATAACAACCCTTGTGACATCGGAAGTCTGTTAACTAGAATTTCACTTAGTTTGCATAGCGAAGGGTTTATTCATGGCAATGAACAACACTTAGCTGCTGTGCTAGAGAATTTCACTTAATTGCTTTTATATGTTTTAAAAAAAAATCCTTCTTTTATGCCTAAGGGATAAGTGAACATTAGTTGGGTATTTTCAAATTGACCATTAATAAAATGAATTCTGTTCATCCACATCTATGATGTTTTGTTTTTACTTTTTGCTTTATTCTGAAAATGGTAATCACAAAAAACATAAATAAACAATATAATTATCCATCTGCATAATATTTGGTTACAAATCCACTTCTCTAAAATCAAAATATCAAATCATTATGCAGGTTGGTTTCTAACCCCATTGAATACAATGATCTTTCTCCTTCTCCAAATTTTGAATTCCCTGTGTTTGAGGCCGATGAGGAAAGTGATGAAGAAGTGAGTGATGAATTATCTCGTCTTCTTGAGCAATATGAAAAGACCATTCAACCGATCGAAGAGCAGATTGAGTTAGTCAACATGGGTTTCGAGGATGATGTGAAGGAAGTCAAGATTGGGTCTCGAGTGTGTTCAGATGCCAAGAAGGGGTTGGTTGATCTTCTTCGAGAGTATTCAGATGTGTTTGCTTGGTCCTATCAAGACATGCCTGGTTTGGATTCTGAGATTGTGGAGCATAGATTGCCGTTGAAGCCAGAATGCCCACCAGTCAAGCAAAAATTGAGAAGAACGCATCCTGAGATGACTGTGAAGATCAAAGAAGAAGTGCAGAAGCAGATTGACACCGGTTTCCTTGTGACCACTAAGTATCTGCAATGGGTGGCCAATATTATGCCTGTGCCAAAGAAAGATGGAAAAGTCCGCATGTGTGTCGATTATAGAGATTTGAATAAAGCCAGTCCGAAATATGATTTCTCTTTACCACACATTGATATGTTGGTAGATAATATTACTAAATTCAAAGTCTTTTCATTTATGGATGGATTTTCTGGATATAATAAGATCAAGATGGAACCCGAAGATATGGAGAAGACCACATTCATTACACCTTAGGGAACATTCTGCTATAGAGTGATGCCTTTCGGTTTAAAGAATGCTGGTGCAACTTACCAAAGAGCAATGACTACTCTTTTTCATAATATGATGGATAAAGAGATTGAGGTATATGTCGATGACATGATTGCTAAATCAATTGATGAAGAGGAACATGTTGAGCATTTGTTGAAGCTATTCCAGCGTTTGAGGAAGTATAAACTCCGATTGAATCCCAATAAATGTACTTTTGGTGTTCGTTCTGGTAAGTTGCTGGGCTTTATTGTCAGCGAGAAGGGTATTGAAGTTGATCCTGCCAAGGTCAAAGCAATACGAGAGATGCCTGCGCCTAAAACCGAGAAGTAAGTCAGAGGTTTTCTCGGCCGCTTGAATTATATCTCCAGATTCATTTCACACATGACTGCCACATGTGCGCCTATATTCAAGCTCCTTCGGAAAGACTAGTCTTGTATTTGGACCGAAGACTGCCAGAAAGCTTTTGACAGTATCAAAGAATATTTGCTTGAACCTCCAATTTTGTCTACACCTGTTGAAGGAAGACCGTTGATCATGTATTTGACTGTGCTTGGTGAGAGTATGGGTTGTGTTCTTGGTCAGCAAGATGAGACTGGAAAGAAAGAATTTTCAATTTACTACCTCAGTAAGAAGTTCACCAATTGTGAGACTCGGTATTCTATGCTTGAGAAAACTTGTTGCGCATTGGCTTGGGTTGCTAAGCGTCTGTGCCAGTATATGTTGAATCATACCACTTGGTTGATATCTAAAATGGATCCGATCAAGTATATATTTGAGAAGCCTTCTTTAACTGGGAGAATCGCCCATTGGCAGATGTTGTTATCAGAGTATGATATCGAATACCGATCTCAGAAAATGATCAAAGGTAGTATCTTGGCCGACCATTTGGCTCACCAACCGATTGAAGATTACCAGTCAGTACAATATGATTTTCCCGATGAAGAGATCTTGTACTTGAAAATGAAAGATTGTGATGAACCATTACTTGAAGAAGGGCTAGAACCTGGTTCCCGTTGGGGCATGGTATTTGATGGAGCTGTTAATCAATATGGTAATGGCATTGGGGCAGTGATTATTACTCCTCAAGGCACACATTTTCCATTTACAACCAGATTGACTTTCAAGTGTCTAAATAATATGGCAGAATATGAAGCTTGCATTATGGGGCTCGAAGAAGCCATGAATCTCAGAATCAAGTATTTAGATGTCTTCGGAGACTCAACTTTGGTTGTAAATCAAATCAAAGGAGAATGGGAGACAAATCAACCCGGTTTAGTACCGTATAGAGATTATGCAAGGAGGATTTCAACTTTCTTTACAAAAGTTGAGTTTCATCATATCCCTCGAGATGAAAACTGGATGGCAGATGCTCTTGCAACGTTGGCGTCAATGATTGTAGTGAAATATTGGAATGAGGTTCCTAATTTGTCTGTGATGCGTCTTGATAGGACAACTCATGCGTTTGCTGTTGAAGAAATCAAAGATGAGAAATTATGGTATTATGACATCAAATGTTTCCTCCAAAGTCAAATTTACCAATCTGGGGCATCATTGAAAGATAAGAAGACTTTGAGACGATTAGTCGGCAATTTCTACTTGAATGGTGATGTACTGTACAAGAGAAACTTCGAATTGCTCAGATGCGTGGATAGACACGAAGCAAACTTGTTGATGACTGAAGTGCATGAAGGTTCCTTTGGTACTCATTCCAATGGACATGCAATGGCGAAGAAGATGTTGCGAACATGTTACTATTGGCTGACAATGAAATCTGACTGTTGCAAGTTTATGAAGAAATGCCACAAGTGTCAAATTTATGCGGATAAGATTCATGTTCCTACGACACTATTGAATGTTAAGAGAGCCTTTTCAGGGGATTGACTACTTCACAAAGTGGGTTGAAGCGGCATCGTATGCAAATGTAACCAAGCAAGTTGTTGTAACGTTTATCAAGAATAAGATCATATGTCGTTATGGTGTGCCAAGCAAGATCATTACTGATAATGGATCGAACTTGAATAATAATATGGTGGAAGCTCTTTGCAAAGACTTCAAAATTGCACATCATAATTCTTCTCCCTACAGACCTAAGATGAATGGGGCTGTTGAAGCTGCGAATAAGAACATCAAGAAGATTATTCAAAAGATGGTTGTCACATACAAGGATTGGCATGAGATGCTCCCGTTTTCTTTGCATGGGTATCGAACATCCATCCGCACTTCAACAGGGGCAACCCCTTTCTCTATTGTATATGGTATGGAAGCAGTGCTCCCTATAGAGATTGAGATTCCTTCATTGCGTGTGCTCAGGGAAGCCAAGTTGACTAAGGCTGGATGGTGTCAGACCAGGTTTGATCAGCTGAATTTGATTGAAGAGAAGAGATTGACTGCCATGTGTCATGGTCAGTTATATCAGCAGAGGATGAAGAAAGATTTTGATAAGAAGGTCAGACCTCGTGTGTTTAGAGAAGGTGACCTTGTGCTCAAGAAGATTCTATCATTCAAACCAGATTCTAGGGGAAAATGGACTCCTAATTATGAAGGCCCATATGTTGTTAAGAGAGCCTTTTCAGGCGACGCTTTGATTCTTACAACTATGGATGGTGAAGAGTTCGCTCGTCCTGTAAACGCAGATGTAGTCAAGAAATACTTCGGCTAAAAAAAAGAACAACTCACTAAGTTGAAAACCCGAAAGGGCGACTTAGGCAAAAATGAGCGTCTTGGTGGATTGAAAACCCGAAAGGGCGATCCAGGAAAAAATTAGAGATATAAAAACAGAAAGAACTTTCCTGATAAGTTGAGTACCCCACCTTGGGGCAACTTATGCAAAAATTAGGGATCATGGCAAGTAACTACAGTCTGCTGATCGTTCAGTTTTGGAAAGATCTTAGTTGAGCACAAAGGTTGACGTCGATTCATCATCGCAGTAGCGGTCAAGAGCACAGTAGATATCAAGAATTGGTAGAAGGATTAAGGATCATTTGTATTTAATGTACCCTTTTTCCATGTAAATTACCATTTTCAACTTTGTAAAAATCTATGGAGTCTTGTCATTTACAGACTACCATCCCATTAAATAAAGTTGAGCTTTTGTCCAATTGTTTCTACTCTTATTTACTTCAACCGATAGTTTAAATTTTATTATGATCATTTTGGAAATTTAAATTTTTTAATCATAATCATTTTTTTTCTTAAAACGTATAAAAATAAGAAAATTTTCAAAGCAATTAAAAGGAAGTATCAACAACACTTCAAAGAGCAGCAAGTTCTTAAGTGCTAAGCATCAGAGGTTCCCTAAGCAGTTAACCCTTCAGGTATCCCTAGTTATTTGTGTTGATCCGGTTCCCCTACGGAGTGTTTGTTCCTTAGCGGACTTTCGATTCTTTTCTCCAGCTGAGTTGGTTGATTCAGTACCTTGCGGCGTGTTATTTCCCCGGTAGAGTTTCTGTCTTCCCCAACGGAGTTCATGTTTCTTCAACAAGGTTGATCTTCAGCAGAGTAAGATGTCCTTCCTCAGTAGATCGTGTTGGTTTCTCCACCAGTGATCACCCGACTCGCTCCCAGTCAGAGTTTCCTCCTAGTTTCTGAGCAGCTATTGTGTGTTTATCCTCTGCATGGTTGTCTCCCATTTGATGTGGTGATTGACCAAAAATTCCATGCAGACTCAATATTGATTCCTCTCCTCAGCAGATCTCCTCCCTTGGCTAGATTTGAGCATTTGGAATATTGATTTCTCTGTTCTCCAGCATTTGTCTCCCTCTTTTTGTGGATTGACCGAGGATTGTATCGATGATTCGAATTCTGTAAGAGTTTGTTACCTAGTAACTGGTAATATTCTTCTTAGTTGGCTGTTTATTACTTATTGCCCAATACACGGCAAAAGTATCCCTATTTTTCTAGCAGTGGAATCCCTAATGGATTCATTTTTTCTGATTCCCTAGGAAGTATATCCTTGATATGTTCATCCTAACCGATGATAGATATCTTTCTTTCCCCTCCCTGAGTCTATCCTTGATTCATCCTAACCGATGACGAATACTCTCATTTTTGGTATTCTACCCAGTAAAAAGGTAGTTGTAATCCCTATTTTGTTCCACAGAGAGTTAATCCTTGATATGTTCATCCTAACCGATGATGGGTTTCCTCCTCTTTGTGGTATTCTACCCAGTAACCGGTAGTTGTAAACCCTACTTTCTCCCGCAGAGTCTATCCTTGATATGTTCATCCTAACCGGTGACGAATTTTCTCTTTGATGGTAATCTATCCAGTAACTGATAGATGTAATTCCTATTTTCTCCCCTCACAGAGTCTATCCTTGATATGTTCATCCTAACCGGTGACGAATTTTCTCTTTGATGGTATTCTATCCAACATTAGATAGATGTAATTCCTACTTTTTGTTCAGTTGGTATATCCTTGATATGTTCATCCAAACCGATGACGGGTATCCTCCTTGACATTCCCAAGCAAGTCTATCCTTGATATCTTCATCCTAACCGATGACGGATTTTCTTCCCTATTGAGTTTATCCTTGATATGTTCATCATAACCAATGACATATATTCTCAGCTTTGGTCTTCTGCCCAGTAATTGGTAGTTGTAAATCCTATTTTCTGTAGTTTTCCCCAGCAAGGCTATTCTTACCCAGTAACCGGTAATGAATACTCCCTCCTGGCGTATTCTCAGCGAGTCATCCTTGATATGTTCATCCTAACCGATAACGGATGTCCTCTCTAAAGAAGAATTGCGATCCAAAATGCAGCGGAAATTAAAATTTTCTCCTTTAGAGATCCTTACGAATGGTCATGATCAGTGATAGAATATTTACCTCTTGTGACGATTGAAACCTTTGGTGCAGATCTCTTGTGACGATCAAAAACTTCGATGCAGATCCACGGAGCGATCACGAACGTTGAATGATGACAACGTCTCTACTCAGTCCACACGAACGGATTCCTTCAATCTCAATGCTAGCTGGTATGAATAAAGGCTTTGACTGTGAGAGAGAGAGAGAGAACGAAAATAATGCAACCGTAATCAATGCTTCTGCACAAGGGTTCTATTTATAGAACCACTTGTGTGGGCTTCAAGCTAAAAAGCCCACTTAAGTGTATTTTGGCCCATATCTTATAATATGCCCAAAATCACTTAAGCTCATGGTACCTTACCATATTTCGTATTCTACTTAAGTACACCGTACCTTTACGATGTTCTACAATTCACTTAAGGGCACCGTACCTTACGGTGTTCCTTAGTTACTCTATCTCTCATCAATCCGTCCTTTGTGTGTGACCCTGTAGGTTTTCGCGGCATTGGCAATTATATTAAATCATGCATTTAACATAGTAAACAGTGAGCGGTATCTAGCAACACATCACTGCTACCCAAGACACGAAAATGTCATGTGATCTGACAATTCCTTCTGTGATAATACTTATGTGTATAATTTCCCTTTTGCCCTTATGTCTATATTGAACACAAGGCATAGACCGTGTCATCCTTGTCCAGTTCAATATTGGGCCCATAGACATTTATCCTGTTATGCAGGATGGGCAAATTCCATCTAGGTCACTCATATCCCTCAGCATGCTTCGTGGAGTACCCATCAACTGTCTTTATGGTTATCCAGTTACGGACAATGTTTGATCAACAATAAAGCACTCGACTCTACATCTAGGGTCCATAGTGGTTTCAGGTTGAAGAGTGGTATACACCATTATCACAATGAGAATAACTTATGACACTTTGCATAACTTTCTATATAGTATTCTCGTAGCGGGTCAATCCGGTATAAATATTACTCTTAATATTCATACCTATGTTTAAGACTTGATAACTCCTTATCCATGATCCATGAGATGTGATCATCAATCTATATACATAATAGTCTTAATGCTTTAATGTCATCCCACTTCACAATAAAGCTCGACTACGGATACTTTAAGAATAATGTCCTTATGTTTAATGTGATCTCATGATTTAGTCATACTTGATACATTAAACAAACTAGCTATTCTAGGGACTTTATTAAACAAACGTAATAAAGAAAAAGCCTTTTATTATTAATAAATAATTCGATACAAGTACCAAAAGTATTGGCCTCTAGGGCTTACACCAACAATCTCCCACTAGCACTAGAGCCAATCAGGCATACCCTTAATACCCATAGATCTAGTATGGCCATCATGCTTCTGCTGCGCAAGAGGTTTTGTCAGTGGGTCAGCAATATTGTCAAGTGTAGGTACTCTGCATAATTTCACATCTCCTCTATCTATTATCTCTCGAATGAGATGATAACGCCTAAGTATGTGTTTGGATCGTTGGTGAGATCTAGGCTCCTTGGCTTGTGCGATAGCACCATTGTTATCACAGTAGAGACCAATGGGATCCACAATGCTAGGAACTATGCCAAGTTCACTAATGAACTTTTTGATCCAAACAACTTCCTTTGCTGCACTTGAGCCAACAATATACTCGGCCTCAGTTGTAGAATCAACAACTGTATCTTGCTTTGAACTTTTCCAGCTCACAGCGCCACCGTTTAAGCAAAACACATAACCAGATTGCGATCTAAAGTCATCCTTATCTGTCTGGAAGCTAGCATCGGTGTATCCAATTACAGCCAACTCTTCCTGACCTCCATATATCAAGAATGAGTCCTCAGTCCTTCTTAAATACTTAAGGATATTCTTGACAGCTACCCAATAAGCATCACCAGGATCAGGTTGGTACCTACTCGTTACACTTAAAGCATACGAGACATCTGGTCGAGTACATAACATGGCATACATGATAGATCCTATTGCAGATGCATATGGAATCTTATTCATGCGATCCCTTTCTTCCTTAGTTAAAGGGGATTGTGTTTTTGATAGACACAGGCCATGTTGCATAGGTATGAATCCTTTCTTGGAATCATGCATATTAAAGCGTCTCAACACTTTGTCTATATATGTACTCTGACTTAGGCCAAGCAGTTTTTGTGATCTATCTATATAGATTCTGATTCCTAATATATAGGCTGCTTCACCTAGGTCCTTCATAGAAAAGCATTTCCCCAACCAAGACTTTACTTGTTGTAGGGTAGGGATATCGTTTCCAATGAGTAATATGTCATCTACATATAATACTAGGAAAACGATCATGCTCCCACTAACCTTCTTGTAGACACAAGGCTCATCTTCGTTCTTGATGAATCCATATTATTTTACTGTTTCATCAAAACGAAGATTCCAGCTTCTGGAAGCTTGCTTCAATCCATAGATTGATCTTTGTAACTTACATATCTTTTGGGCTTCCTCTGGTATGTCAAATCCTTCAGGTTGTGTCATGTACACATCCTCAAGAAGATTTCCATTAAGGAAAGCAGTTTTGACATCCATCTGCCATATTTCATAATCATGATATGCAGCGATAGCAAGTAAAATCCGAACAGATTTAAGCATTGCAACTGGTGAAAAGGTTTCATCATAGTCAATCCCATGAATTTGTTTATATCCTTTTGCAACCAATTTTGCCTTATAGGTATGTACCTTACCATCCATGTCAGTCTTCTTTTTGAAGACCCACTTACATCCTATAGGGTTAACTCCTACAGGAGGCTCTACCAAGGTCCAAACTTGGTTTATGTACATGGAATCCATTTCAGATTTCATGGCTTCTAGCCACTTCTCAGACTCAGGACCAGTTATGCTCTCTTGGTAGGTCACAAGCTCATCTTGATCCATGAGTAATACATCACCTTGATCAGTTATGAGATATCCATATCTCTCAGGTAATTGACGTATCCTTCTTGACCTACGCTGGTCTTGTTCTACTTGAGCAGGTTGCTCTTCCACAACTTCTTGTGTTTCCTGCTCTAATTCCTCCTTAGGTGTATCTATGCTTTGTGATTCTTGAATTTCTTCAAGCTCTACTTTCCTCCCACTGGTTCCTTTGGAAATAAAATCCTTTTCTAGGAAAACTCCAGTTCGAGCGACAAACACTTTGCCCTCAGAAGGATTGTAGAAGTAATACCCTGTTGTTTCTTTAGGATACCCCACAAATAAGCATTTGTCAGATTTGGGCTCAAGCTTAGTTGAAATTTGTCGTTTCACATAAACCTCGTAACCCCAAATCTTTATGTAAGACATATGTGGTTTCTTACCACTCCATATCTCATATGGTGTCTTCTCAACCTTTTTGGATGGAACACGGTTAAGTGTGTAAGCTGTTGTCAATAGTGCATGTCCCCAAAAGGAGTTTGGAAGATCGGCGTGACTCATCATGGATCGGACCATGTCTAGCAGGGTTTGATTTCTTCTCTCAGATACACCATTCCATTGGGGTGTTCCAGGAGGAGTAAGTTGGGATAGGATCCCACACTCTTTCAGATGGTCATCAAACTCTAGGCTTAAATACTCACCACCTCAATCTGATCGAAGAGTTTTAATATTCTTACCTAGTTGGTTTTGTACTTCATTCTTGAATTCCTTGAACTTTTCAAAGGACTCTGATTTGTGTTTCATTAAATACACATAACCATATCTACTGAAATCATCAGTGAATGTGATGAAGTACTGAAAACCTCCTCTGGCTGGTATGTTCAGTGGTCCACATACATCAGTATGTATTAGGCCCAAAAGATCATTCGCTCTTTCACCTTTTCCTGTGAATGGAGACTTTGTCATCTTTCCAATTAAACAAGATCTGCATGTCTCATATGATTCATAATCAAAAGAGTCCAAGAGTCCATCTTTATGGAGTTTGGAAATGCGTTTCTCATTTATGTGGCCTAATCAACAATGCCAAAGGTAAGTTGGATTTAACTCGTTAGGTTTCATCCTTTTAGTATTAATGTTATATATAGGCATTTCGAG
Source organism: Lathyrus oleraceus (assembly GCF_024323335.1). NCBI lineage: Eukaryota > Viridiplantae > Streptophyta > Magnoliopsida > Fabales > Fabaceae > Lathyrus > Lathyrus oleraceus. The sequence goes on from NC_066585.1 coordinate 458,598,609, forward strand.
ATCAAGGACATACAATCCATTGCTCATTTGTGCAGTAGCATAGAATATATCATTCAAATAAATTGAGAAACAATTGTTCTTTATTATAAATGAAAAACCAAACTTGTCCAAACAAGAAATGGAAATAATATTCCTGCTAATTGCAGGTACATAATAACAGTTCTCTAACTGAATTATTAAACCACTAGGTAAAGTTAATACATAAGTTCCTACGGCTAAAGCAGCAACCTTTGCTCCATTGCCAACTCGTAGGTCAACTTCACCTTTTGCCAAATCTCTACTTCTTTTTAGCCCCTGCACATTTGTACAAATGTGAGAACCGCATCCAGTATCTAATACCCATGATGCAAAAGTAGATAAATTTATTTCAATAACAAAAATACCTGAAGTTGAAGTCTCTACTCCATTCTTCGTATCTTCTAGGTATTTTGGGCAGTTTATCTTCTAGTGTCCGGTCTTACCGCAATGGAAACAGGTGCCTGCCTTTGCTATGCCTCCACTAGGCTTCAAAGCAGCAACAGTGGGTCTGGGTTTGGCAACTTCCTTGCCTTTCCCTTTATCACCCTGCTTGGTAGGCCTTTTGTTCTGTCTCTTTCCATTTCCGATAATCAGAATGGACTTCCCTTTTGTCTTCAGATTCTTCTAAACTGTTCTTAACATGCCTAGCAGTTCAGGAAGAGATTTATCCATATCATTCATATTGAAATTTAGGACAAATTGACTGAATCTATCTGGCAACGATTGCAAGATCAAATCAGTCGCAAGTTCCTTTCCGAGGGGAAAACCCAACCTTTCAAGGTTTTCCACATACCCAATCATCTTGAGCACATTGGAACTTATAGGGGCTCCCTCAGCTAACTTGCTTTGAAAAAGGGCTTTTGAAACTTCAAACCTCTCATGCCTTGCTTGCTCTTGATAGAGCATCTTCAAGTGTTCGATCATATCGAACGCTGCCATGTTCTCATGTTGCTTTTGCAATTCTGAGTTCATGGTAGCTAGCATGAGACAAGCAGTTTCATTGGCATGATCGACATGCTTCTTATAAGCATCTCTTTCTGCCTTAGGTGCAGAACTAGGAGGTTCCTCTTCAGGAACAAGTTTCTCCAAGATATACAACTTTTTATCATGTTTGAGGACACTCCTCAGGTTTCGGTGCCAATCCAGGAAATTTGTCCCAGACAATTTTTCCTTGTCAAGGATTGATCGCAAGATGTTGTTAGAGGTGTTTATTGTCATGGTAATCTACATAAGAATTAATGAAAATATAAGTATCAATAACATATTTAATTAGGCCTTTAATTAAATATGCTCCCACTATTTTACTCAAAACAAATGACCCTCATCATTTGATTCGGAAAATCCCGTTGGAAGATTTTCTAATGGGTCGAGATCCATATTTCACTTTGTTTTAAGTTCGCGTAGGCGGATTACATAAAACTAGGTTATTTAGGTAGGAACTCCTTCCAATTGTATCTCATACAACTCTCGAAAATTTCAGTTGGGTGAATAACTCCTTATTCCAATCCATCATATGGATCATTCCCAACTCTTGCTTCTATACATATATAATCTTATTATAATTTATCTAGTTAAGTTTGACCCATTGTTTTAGCAATTGGATATTACAATTATCCCATCTCACCTTACTAATATAGAACATGCACCTCGCATAGGCGAAACCTACATTATCCAATACTAGTCTTGATGAGTGCTAAAACTTGGAAAGCATAAACTTAATATTTAATTTGAGGGAATTGTAATTGTTATGATCTCACCGGCTTATTTATCATATAAATCGTCTCTCACATGCATCAACATATATTCACATGCATCAACATACATACACATGCATCAACATACATAATGAAACAGTTATGGCCCCTAGCGCAATTGTTCTCCCAAGCCAATGAGAGAACCTAAGCTAACCTAATAATGATCTAAGCTTCTCTAAGCAAGATCTTCAAGGCTGTCCTCCTTTGATCTTCAAGGTTGTCCTCCTTTGATATTGAAATCTTCTCTTTCTTCATAACATTGTCTTCTTCTCTTTCTTCATAACATTACATTACAGAAGAAACTCGTTTTACATACGAGGGATTGAGATGAGAAAAGAAGTTACATTAAGAGATTAAAAGGAGAGGCACGATACGCAGGTCGTATTTAAAAACCAAAAACAAAATGAAGGAAGACTAAGGCCATAACTGATCACCATAAGGCAATAATGATAAACACATTATTATTATTATTAATTTTTAATTCCTTTAATTTATTAAAACCAAATTAAATTTCGGCGACCGATCATACTACGCAGAGTTACAAAATAGAACTCTTGCGCAGTCACAAAACAGAAACCCCGAGAATTCTGACTCTGTGAGTGTGACGACCGTCACAAGCATGTTACGACCGTCACAGGCCCATGACGAACGTCACGCGGCCAAAACAGAAACGCCTAGAATTCTGGATCTGTGAATGTGACGACCGTCACAAAGCACGTGACGACCGTCACATCCAACTTGTTACAATCGTCACAAGTCCATGGCGATCGTCACGCCAACAAAAACCAGCGCTTTGAAACAGTCAGCAGACGTGTTCCAACAAGCCCTCAATTCACAACTCCTTGACGGCACAACCCTTGCGCCGTCACTAACCCTAATGCACCAATTTCAGACCGTCAAACACACCTCGATTGTTGATTCAGTATGATTGATCAATAGGTTATTGCTTCACCATACTAATGTCGGATTCCGAAGCAAATGACCATTGATCGCTCAAAGGAAAACAACCATTTAGTGTTTGAATGAACGAAACAGAAACAATATATCATATATACCGTACTTTGCATTAGGATTACTTATATCATATATAAGTTGATCGGTCTTAATTGTGTAACCTATGGACGATCGATGTATCGCTGCTTCACCATACTAATGTCGGTTCCGAAGCATAGTCAATATCAATCATCCAACTCGTACACTCATGATGCCAAATTTACTTACCCGTTTAATTAATTGATTCATTCTGTCTTTTAATCATATTAATACAGAAAATAAATAGCTATCCGATTCATGGTTTCGTAAGTGGCTCTGATACCACTTAAGGAGAATTGCGATCCAAAACGCAGCGGAAATTAAAATTTTCTCCTTTAGAGATCCTTACGAATGGTCATGATCAATGATAGAATATTTATCTCTTGTGACGATTGAAACCTTTGGTGCAGATCTCTTGTGACGATAAAAAACTTTGATGCAGATCCACGGAGCGATCACAAATGTTGAATGATGACAACGTCTCTACTCAGTCCACACGAACGGATTCCTTCAATCTCAGTGCTAGTTGGTATGAATAAAGGCATTGAGTGTGAGAGAGAGAGAGAAAATGAAAATAATGCAACCGCAATCAAGCTAAAAAGCCCACTTAAGTGTATTTTGGCCCATATCTTATAATATGCCCAAAATCACTTAAGCTCATGGTACCTTACCATATTTCGTTTTCTACTTAAGTACACCGTACCTTTACGATGTTCTACAATTCACTTAAGGGCACCGTACCATACGGTGTTCCTTAGTTACTCTATCTCATATCAATCCGTCCTTTGTGTGTGACCCTGTAGGTTTTCGCGGCATTGACAATTATATTAAATCATGTATTTAACATAATAAACAGTGAGCGGTATCTAGCAACACATCACTGCTACCCAAGACACGAAAATGTCATGTGATCTGACAATTCCTTCTGTGATAATACTTATGTGTATAATTTCCCTTTTGCCCTTATGTCTATGTTGAACATAAGGCATTTATCCTGTTATGCAGGATGGGCAAATTCCATCTAGGTCACTCATATCCCTCAGTATGCTTCGTGGAGTACCCATCAACTATCTTTATGGTTATCCAGTTACGGACAACGTTTGATCAGCAATAAAGCACTCGACTTTATATCTAGGGTCCATAGTGGTTTCAGGTTGAAGAGTGGTATACACCATTATCACCATGAGAATAACTTATGACACTTTGCATAACTTTCTATATAGTATTCTCATAGCAGGTCAATCCGGTATAAATATTACTCTTAATATTCATACCTATGTTTAAGACTTGATAACTCCTTATCCATGATCCATGAGATGTGATCATCAGTCTATATACATAATAGTCTTAATGCTTTAATGTCATCCCACTTCACAATAAAGCTCGACTACGGATACTTTAAGAATAGTGTCCTTATGTTTAATGTGATCTCATGATTAAGTCATACTTGATATATTAAACAGACTAGCTATTCTAGGGACTTTATTAAACAAACGTAATAAAGAAAAAGCCTTTTATTATTAATAAATAATTCGATACAAGTACCAAAAGTATTGGCCTCTAGGGCTTACACCAACACTCTCTATCAGATCTTTATTATCTCCTCACCCAGTAACAGGTAGTGGATAGTAAATTTCTGCTCCTCCTGCGTTGAAGTTTATCTTCCCCAGTCGAGTTGAGTGCGCGTTTCCTTAGTGAAATCACCTTTCCTGCATGATTCAAGCACTTCAGTTTTATCCTGACTTACTCGTATCCCTTGCAGATGTTGCTATTCCCCGACTGCGTCTTTTTCATTTTTGTATGGAATTCCTCAAGTCCCCCAGCAGTTTTAAGTCGTATCCTGGCCTACGCATAACTTCTTTATCCCCCAGAGTCTTTGTCTCTCCAGTGAGTTTTCCTTACGGAATACATTATACTCCTGCGGACTTTCGGTCTCTCTGATTTCTTTTCCTTTGTGGCAAATATTTCCCCACAGGGAATTAACTTTTGCATTCATATCACTTGCATCATGAGGTCTCTTAGGGACCAAAATTTGTTTCTAGGTTGTTATTTAAGCCCATTCTACTGAGTCGACATGAAGATTTTAACCTTCGCCTCCTCAGTTAGAATGTCCTTAAATAGGGGCAGCTGTAAGACCCCAATTATGACCGTCCCAATGCAATTTCATCATAAGCATTAGAATTGGGATCATACCTTGGCATCCTCCTTACCCCTCTTTCATTAGGTTTGTTTTGGGGAGATATTACCAAGCACCATGTGATTGTATCATACTTGTATATTATCATTTTACTAACCAAAATACCAAAAATATGTCTTTGTATTTGCCTAATTCTTTTGTAGGTAGGACATGATCACCATTGATTTATCAAGTTCACATCTAGGGTTTGAGACCCTCATGACAAAGAGCACAACCATGAATTGATCCAATAATTGTTATAAGCATCATATATTAGTCCCATTGATCTCTACATGTCATATTGATCAAGTTTTCTTCAAGAGTTTGAGGGTGATTTGCCTTGGAAACCCTAGTTTGACTGAGTATCTTGAGTAACTTCTCCAATAAGCTATCTCACCAATTGATAAAATTTCTCAAGGGACACTTCAAAGTTCATCATCTTATACATATATGATCTACCATGAGACAAGAAAGTCAATATAATCGAAGGATATCAAGTTGGTTGATGGTGGTTGGCCAGATGAATTCATCTGATCAAAACTGGGTCTCCCTAGACCCTATATCTTACAATTTTCACCATATGAAAATGATTCCAAGAGAAAAGTTACTATAAATGACATTACAAACAACTTTCATGTTGAGACCTAGAGCTAGTTTTGCTTGGAAAGTCATTTTCAATGTTAAAACATTATAGGTCATTTTGTCTAAACCCTAATTTGAAAGTCAGCTTCCCAAGGCCATAACTTGCTCAATTTTTATGAGATGAAATATTTCCAAGTTGAAAAATAAAATTAAAGATGTCTAATTAAAATTTGATGTTTGGAGTGGAAGAAAATTCAACTTTTATGAGCATGTGATTTGAGGATACATTATAGGTCATTTTTGACCTATACCATTGAACAAGTGATTTTTTCAAACTTCAAAAATGCATAACTCTATCATTATAAATCCAAATTACATGAAATTTGTGACCATTTTTAAGGTATTTGAAATAACTAAAACTTTGATGAAGACACTTTTCTCATTTTAAGTTCACATAAAACATTAAGCAAGGTGGAATATTGAAGTATATGACTTTACACTTAGAAATTTTTTCAACATGTTGAAATTTCCAAACTTCCACCTCAAAATTCTCCATGGTCCAAGCTCCAAATGAAAAAGTGTTGAACATCAAACTTGTTCCCCTTGATCCAAGATTTCCAAAGAACCCAAGTTCATGCATTTTGGATGAAGATTTCTAGGTTTGTGCATGGCTTTAACATGGTTGCATCATTGGAAAGAATCAAATGTACAAACTTCAATTCACATTGCCTTGCCATTCAAGCTTCATTCAGACATCAACATGAATCATTTTGGACCTTAATGCATTGCATCATGGGCCTGTACATGCCCATGCACTCGTGCCATTCACATTGCCAATTTTGGACAGATTTTGAAGTGTGCAAATATGATTCCCTTTGGCTATAAATAAAAGGCTCATGAGCTTATTTGAATGACACCTTGCGCGCCAGCTTTCCCCCTAATTCAAACCCTGTCACTCTAAAGGAAAACTTGAGAAATTTCAATTTGAAATTTGAGTTTGAATCTCATCTGTTGGAGATTCAAGAACTCCAGGATCCATAACCTTGCAACCTCTCCAATCACTTCCTGCAAGCTTCTCACATGTGATCAGATCGTGTTTGAAGCAAGCAACATTAAGTTCTGCACATCATTGAAGGTAATTTTCAGAAAACTTCATCTCTTCGATTCTCACTCAATTCTACTCAATTCTACTCAATTCTCTTGGATCTTTGGTTGTCTGAAGTCCTACCAATGTAGGCAAGAAGATTGAGTTGCTTAGAGGTCAAATCGAAGCAACTCAGTTGACACACCTCAAAATTCAACTCCTCATATCTTTCCATATATGTGGAGTTAGTTAAAATTGAGGTCAGATTCGTGCTCTACGCCATTTTTTCTTTCAGATCATGTCCTCCTTTTTTATTTTGGTGATGGTTGAGGGTGGACTAGTCCACTGAGGTCCACCAGAGAAGAAGACCGGAGTTACAACTCCAGCGGTGCGTTGGCACGTCTCCCAGCCAAAGGATCCATCCAATTTGTTTTAATCCTGAGTGCTCATTGTGATTACAATCCCTGCAGCGTGCTGACTCGTGTGTTTCGTGGAACGCGCGTTTCAGGCCACTTGATCTGCCACCTCAATTAATGAGGGAGATCAAGTGGCTCACATTTTTTTTGATATTTTCTGATTTTGTTTTATTCCTTTTATTTTCATTAATTCATGTTAATTTTAATATTGATCCAAAAAATATGAGAGTTTCACCAAAAATTTTCAAATAATTTTCTCTTTCATATTTTGAATTAAATTTTTTGTGTGTGGATAATTACTAATATTTTTCATGATTTAATTGATTTTGTGTTTGTTTTTAATTGTTTAAAAATACTTTTAATTCTTTAAAAATTCTGAAAATTTTTCTCCAAGGTCCTTTAACCTTGTTTGACCTATGATAAATCTCATGGCCATTTCTTTGGTGTTTTGATGAGGTTTTAGGAATTTGACAAACCATATTTAATTTAAATGTATTATTTTAGTATTTTTAATTTGAATAAATGCTAATTAATTATGTTGACCTACTGTGATGACTTGTTTAAGTTTGACTCTTGTTGTTGGCCCTTGGTCAAGGTTGATTTGACTTTGACAAGTTAATATCATTGGATTTAGGGGATTGATAGAATGTACATTCCATCTCCCAAAACGAATGGATGATATTAATTTGGTAAAAGGCCTCCTTTGACCAATTTGATTTTTGATCCATTCCCCTCCCTCTTCATCTCATTCCCTTTCTTTATGCATTCATCTCATTTGGCCTATGATATCTCTAAGTCCTAAGGCTAGCTGATTGCAAAATCAACATAAGTATAGATGAGATTAGGCCACCTCTTTTGCATATTCTTTTTGTGTATGGTATGTTTCATGAGTATAGTCCATTATACTATGTCTCTAACATGCATTAACACCAAAAATTCTATTGCCCAACCTCAAATAGTTGTGACTTCTACATAAGTCCAATTACGACTGCTTAACATAGCGCTAAATTTGTGACACAAAAAGACATAACATTATAGTTAGTGAGATTGTAAGTCTCCCCTCTTTCATGGTATTGTATGGAAACTTGTCCTTTTTTCCTTCCTTTGGAAGATGTCTTGGTTCAAGGATCCATCCTTGTGATAAGTGGGTTGAGTGTTCTCCAAAGAATGACTTAAAATGGAAAGCAAAAACAAAACCATACTAACTTCTAACTCATTAACAATTAACATTTAATTTCAAGTCCTTTATTTTAATGCAATTTAATTTTTAAGCTCTATTCATTTGCCATTATTCATACCATTCTAATTGAATATGTTAATGCAATTTTCACTTTGTCCACTTGGATCATATTGTGTGATATATCTTGCTTGTGTATATTTTGTTTGTATGTGTGGTCTTGGACCATTAATGTACATAATAAGAACAAAAAACTCTAAAAAACTTTTGTGTGGACTGTTGACTTGATCTTGGACAAATTGGACTTAGAATTTAGGTAAACTCCCTATGCTAAAGGACTTGGCCAATGCCAACATTTGTGTAACTGTCATACGGTGAACTGGACTTTTTGTGGTTTTAATCGCAATGTCGCGGTTAGCAAGAGTCGCCACCGACTTTTCTTTTATCCAATAAGGAAAGGTGGAAAAGAACAGGAAAAACCTTAATTTAGATTTTGGGTTCGGGAGGTACATTATACAAAGGGAAGGTGTTAGCACCCTTTGTATCCATGGTTATCCATGGGCTCTTAATTGCTCGATCACTTATATTATTTTTTAAAAAAAAAAAGTGTTTGTGAATTGTTTAGAAAAATTGTTTTGAAAAGAGAATTTAACTTTGTAATGATTCTTGTATGAATGTATACAAAGTGATTATCTCGTTTAGTTTTGAAAATTGTTTAGAAAAATATAACTCGGTAATGATTCTAGTATGAATGTATACCAAGTGGTGATTTTCTGAAGGTATTTTGAAAGGTGTGAGGTGTGAAAAAATGTTTTAGGTTGTGAGCCAGCAATTAAGAGTTATACCGACCCAAGGTCTTTATGAGTATTTCCTATCCTTATGAGGGTAAAACTGTCCTTATTATTGAGAAATAAGTAGTTTTATCCTTTGGATGTAAAAGGGTCATCGTAGGGTCATCGATTGGTCATTGAAGGCAACAGTTACGAGGATACCTTAGCATTCGAGGGGACTATCATCTTTTAACCGTAGGCAACATCGGAGGGTCATCGAGGGACAAAGTTGTATATTCGAAGGCAACATCCGCGGGACTATAATTTATTTTATGATGATTTAACCGAAGGGTCTTTGCTAAGGGTATCCCCACGTTCGCGGGACATGACCGTAATATCGTAATCGTAAGGCAACAAAGAGAGGTCCAAGATCACTTATTCAAAGGCAAAGTTTTACAATTAATTATATAATTAGGATGAAACTCCACATTAAAATTATTAAAAATAATATATTAAAAAATTAATACATTAGAAATTAATACATTAAAAATTAATTTAGGGTGAAACTCCACAAGGGTATCCCACAAATAAAGTGGAATACCTAGCCAATAACCTTTTCCTGGGATATGTGAACCTTTACGAAACTCAAAAAAAAGAAACATGTCAGAACACCAAATCAGGGTGCAATCGAAGATTACACCGGAGAAATATCACAACAATAAATAGGATAGGATGAATAATGCATGGCTATGATAAAAACATAAAAAAAACAGACTAGAAGAATCAGGTACTGTCTCGTTCGCCTCTGCCTCGCCTAGCGAAGGCCACGGATTTTGAATTTGAAAACAGCCCCATGTTAGGAACTTTGAATTTTATGGCATTTTATCACAGGAATAACATGGTCAAACATTCAGGGTATTCAGGCATATTTAAATTCCCATACGAAAGCAAATTATATATCAACATTTAATCATGATGCATTATATATGTAGATATGGCCAATTGAAAGTATAAACAATAGAGATACACAAACCTGTTTGCCAATTCAAGGTTGAAGGGATTGACCACTTGTAGTATCGGAATAAGTTAGGCAGCGGGAATTGGACGGCGATGACTTCGGTGCAGATGGGCTGCCTTCAGGGTTTCTTTACTCTGAATTCTCCGGGTAGGCAGGGTTCCTATGCCAAAGTTTCTATCCGTCCTTCTCTGTTCTCTCTCTTTCTTTTTCCTCAAGGTTTTGTTCCAAGGAAACCTCAGAGTGTTTTGCTTCTCTTCCTTCTTTCTCCAGTGAATCTCCCAGTGTAACTCCAAGTCTAACTCCCCTACTGAAACTTCAGTATTTATAGACTAATTTCGTGGGTAATGGGCTTGGAATGAGGGAGACCCAAGTCCAAAATAATTTGTTATATTTTATTTATATATTTATTTTAATTATTTAATTAATTAATTAATTAATTAATTAATTAATTAATTAATTAATTAATTAAATTTTTTTTTTTTTTTTTTTTTTTTTTAGGAAAAATGATGGGTAATTTTTGGGGTATGACAGCTGCCCCTGTTCAATATTCTTGAACCGAGAGAGTTAGGATGGCGTGTATGCCATTCGTGGTCTGGAGGTGGAAGATTATTGAACACTAGAATGCCCCAAAAATTTGCACTTGAGAATCGACAGTTGGCCTTGATGGAGATGGGCTTAAAGATGCCATCCGGGAGGTTTGATGACGAAAGCTTCAGATCGAGCCGTACATTAGGCCAATTTGAAGACATGGGTGCCACACTGGGTCGTACGTTAGACCGTATAATGAGTCATCCATTAGGCTGCCGACTTCGCTGGGGAGTCGGAGTGTGTCATATGCTGTTGGGGATAAAGGATCAGAATGGACCATACGCTAGATCGTATCTGAGTTGCAGAATGAGCCGTACGTTAGGCTGAATCTGATGACGAAAGGGGTAGTCGTACGTTAGACTACACTTCAGAAATGTACCGTATGTTAGGTAGCATCTGAGGGGATGGACATCCGAACGGGTCGTACGTTAGACCGTCGCAGAATGAGTCGTCTGTTAGGCCGCATCTGATGATGAAAGCGGTAGTCGTACGCCAGACTACACTTCAGAAATGTACCGTACGTTAGGTAGCATCTGAGGGTTGTAAGATCCAAACGGGTCGTACGTTAGACCGCGTTGGGGTTGTTGAAGTTCATAATGGATCGTACGTTAGATCGTATCCGAGTTGTAGAATGAGCCGTCCGTTAGGCTGCATCTGAAAAAGAAAGTAGTCGTACGCTAGACTACACCCCTGAATGTACCGTACGCTAGGCAGCATCTGAGGATTTGAAGGTCCAAATGGGTCGTACGTTAGACCGCATTGGAGTTGCTGAAGGAGTCATATGTTGGGCTGAATCAGAATGAACCGTACGTTAGGCTGTATCTGATAACCTGTATATGTTGTACTTGCAATAAATGTCTGGGATGGGCTTAAAGATGCCATCGCTAGGAGGATATCGAAGTGTTGTCAGAATGAATGTTCCCATGAACTGTATTTGAAATATGTATCTGAATCTTGAATGTGATTGATAAAGGTGTCTGTCTGAATGAACCTTTTATTTTGACTATATCAGGAGGATAAATAACCTGCAAAGAAAAGTTAGCTTCATGCTATGTCATGATGTATGAGATGTTTCGTGTTATGCTAAAATAAATGCGAATGTTGTATGCATGCGTATGCTGTGAAAGGATGTAATGAATGAGTTATGCGTATGAGAAGTTCTGCTTGGGGACTCTACTGGGGAAAATAAATCCCCATCTACTGATTTGAGACATTTGTGTCGATGACCCTTTCTCGGCTGGGGATGCTTGATTTCTGTCTGATGGTGGAAATATTCAGCAGAGTCGGGCTGGAGATGGATGAGATGATCAGCCTGTCTGGCGATGCCGACCTCTGTTGGGGAATAGCTGGCTGTGCCGGGGAATACTGCCAATTTCTTCTGGGAAAAATAGGCTTGCTGGGGAAGAGAATTGGTAGCGGATTCATTGGAAGCATGGTTAGACCTTATCCTCGATCCTGAAGTCTTATAGTAATTGCTATTGCTATTCTATGCATGTATTTTGGTAAACATTGGTCATATTCAAATGCATATATTAATTCAAATTAAATCAATGGACATTTACGCAACCAAAACAGAAAAGTAAAAACAAAAGCATCTTTTTTTTGAAAGAGGGTTGTATTGATTTTGAAAGGAGGCCTATAAACAGGCAATTTGTGTACAAGGAGACAGAAATCCTAGTAAGAGGAAATTGTCGAAAACAAAGAGAAAGCTATGTGGAAGAAGTCCTATTGATTTTAAGCCTACTACTGTCATTATGTCTTCGAGCATCTCATCCCTTGCTGTCGGATAGAAGTGATTGGCTTGGTCAGTCCCTCGAACTTGGATGAAAGTTGACTGAGAACGGGACATAGTCATACGCTTTAATCCCTAATTTTTGCCTGGACCGCCTTTTCAGGTTTTCAGTCCACCAGGATACCCTTTTTTGCCCAAGCCGCCTTTTCAGGCTTTCGACTTGCCGGGTGTACATTTTTTTTATATATCCCTAATTTTTGCCCGAACCCTTTTGGTTCGCCGGGATGCCCTTACTTTTGCCTAGATACGTCGATCTAGCGGGTCTCTTTTATGCGTAGTATTTTTTAACTATGTCCGCGTTCACGGGATGTGGGAAGTCTTCACCATCCATAGTAGCGAGTATCATGGCTCCACCAGAGAATACCTTCTTAACCACAAATGGCCCTTCGTATGTGGGAGTCCATTTGCCTCTGGGATCACCTTGTGGTAGAATGATACGCTTGATCACCAAGTCGCCAAGTTGGTACACCTGTCTCTTAACTCTTTTGTTAAATGCCTGGGTCATGCATTTCTGATATATCTGCCCATGACAAACAGCCGCAAGTCTCTTCTCATCAATCAGATTTATCTGATCAAGTCGAGTCTGAATCCATTCATCTTCATCTAAGCCCGCCTCTTTCATGATTCTTAGAGAGGGAATCTGAACTTCCACTAGTAAGATGGCTTCCATTCCATAGACTAAAGAGAACGGAGTTGCCCCTGTCATAGTGCGCACTGAAGTGCGATAACCGTAAAGAGTAAAGGGTAACATCTCATGCCAGTCTTTGTATGTTACTGTCATTTCTTGCATGACCTTCTTGATATTGTTAGCAGTCCCCACGGCGCCGTTCATCTTTGGCCGGTACGGAGAAGAGTTATGGTGTTTTATTTTGAACTGCGTGCAGAGTTCAGTAATCATCTTGTTGTTCAAATTAGTACCATTGTCAGTGATAACTCTTTCAGGAGACAGCAGGTTTCTCAAATAGGTATTTGATAGAATCCATCTTAGAAGTCAATAAGGTGGTATGATTCAACATATACTGTCTTAGTCGGCGAGCAGCCCAGGCCAAAGCACAGCAAGCTTTCTCGGGCTGTGAGTATCTTGTTTCACAGTCGGTACCTTTTGCTAAGGCAGTATATGGCATGCTCTTTTCGACCAGACTCGTCATGTTGCCCCAACACACCTCATTGAATTTTCTAACACGGTCAAATACGTAATTAAAGGTCTTCCTTCAACTGGTGGCATCGGAACTGGAGGTTCTTGGCGATATTTCCTGATTTTGTCATAAGCTTCTTGGCATTCATCATTCCATACCATCTCTTGATTTTGTCTCAGTAATTTGAAGATGGGTTTGCAGGTAGCAGTCAAGTGTGGAATGAATCGGGCAATGTAATTCGAGTGCCCCAAGAAACCTCTGACTTCTTTCTTGTTTATTTCAGTACCCAGATTTACAATTTCAATTGATTCCTCATGCGGCTGTATAGTCTTTTCTTCTTGCAGTAGTCGGGCAAGTTCTCCAGGGACTTCACAATCTTCCTCGCTTCCATCCTCGGCTTGGTAGATCGGATTTTCAAAGTCATAATGAACAGTAGCAGAGTCATTACCAACAGGATCCAGAGTGGATAGGGATCTGCAATTCGTTACGTGCGTGTGTGTAAGAAAACATAGCTCGTTTGAAAGATAATAGGAAAGACAAAGAGCGCAATATTTGAATGCAAAACGTCCATTGATTTATTGAATATAAATATGCTTATGAAAATGACAAAACCCTTAACAAATTAGCTATTGTGCCTCGGGCATAGACACAATGCTTTAAGAAGTTTGATTGTAAAAGAAAATTAAAATTTGCAATTCTAGAATAAACAATAACAATTACTCCTGACTAAAGGAAATCGGGATAATGTCTTCAGTCTTCCAATTGTTGAGTCCGTCACCAATTGTTGGGAAAATCCAGCTATCCAAGTCGCAATCACTATCAGCATCTTCCATAGCATTAATCTGATTTTTGACTATCTTTCCAGAGTTAAACCCCAGGCCCGCTTTATCAGACTTGTACGGTACATTGATCAGTTGACCCCAACCAGCACGATCACCATTTTCAATCGCGGCTTGAGCATCTTTCAGAGAGATCATGACAGGGGGAGCACGAACAACCTTGGGCACAAGGGGAGTTGGCTTAAGGACAGGACTGGGTGGAGGAACCACTTCAAATGACTGAGAAGGAGTCTCAAAGAATTCACCATCCATCTCGACGTATTTGAAGGCTTGCACACTACTGACAATATACTCTTCTTCTCCACATACAGTGACAACCATGCCTGCTATTGGATACTTCAGCTTTTGATGAAGCGACGAAGCTACCGCACCTGCCCCATGGATCCAAGGGCGCCCCAACAAGCAGGAGTAGGCGGGACGAATGTCCATCACGTGAAAGGTAGTGTTGAAGACTTGAGGTCCTATCTTGATAGGGAGAACCACTTCACCATAGACAACACTCTTCGCACCATCGTAAGCACGCACCACAACATCACTAGGTTTCAGTTCAATGCCTTTGTAGTCAAATTTATCGAGTACAGCTTTCGGGAGCACATTCAAGGAAGAGCCGTTGTCGATCAACACGTGAGCCAGGGTGATCCCCTCACACTCGATGGAGATATGCAGAGCTTTATTGTGATTCTTTCCTGCTGGCGTCAGGTCAGAATCGGAAAAGCCTAGGCCATTGTCAACAGTCAAATTAGCAACATAATGTTCGAATTGATCGACGGATGTTTCTTGAGGCACATGAGCGGTCTTCAAGAATTTCATCAATGCATTGGCATGGGATTCAGAGGATAATAACAAGGACAACATTGAGATTTTAGACGGAGTATGCCCCAATTGTTCCACTACATCAAAATCGCTCTTACGGATGATTTTCAGCATCTCTTCCATTTCCTGTTTGGCAACATCTTCAGAAGTAACTTTGACCGATGTCTCTGACTGAGGAGGATTGACTGGTCTTTTTCCTCGAATTTCGGGAGCGGGAGGTGAGATTTCTGGGGAGTAGATCCTTCCACTTCGAGTAACTTTACTAGTCCCCACAATATCATTAGGATTAGCAGAACTACCAACCTGCTTTATGCCATGGATGTAAACGTCGCCTCCATAGTTCCACGGAATAGCTTTGCTGGAGGAATATGGCACGGGGCCAGGTGCGGTAATAATCAGGGGAGCCACTTTGGGCTCAGCGGTAATCTTCACAGGCACTCTAGTAGCGGTAATCTTCACTGGAGCTTTGGACCTAGCAATCACAGATACCTCTTCAATAGAGTTGTCCACCTTAGGAACCCTTTCAAATAGAATTGTACGATCATCCATCAGCCGTTGAATGCCGTTCTTCAACTTCAAACAATCATTGGGTCGGAGTACGCAGAGATCGCAATCTTCAGCACAACCTGGAAATAAACCAGCTTGCAATAAATTCTTCTTAACGATCAGGAGAGGAGATGCTAAATCAGCAACGTCAGTAACGTGAGAATTGTCGTCCACAACATTAACATTCTGGTCATGATTAGGCATAGGTGCTGTGATGACATTGGGGGTCGCCGGAGGATCAAATTCAATTTCCCCAGCGTCGATCATATCCTGAATCTTGTTCTTCAACAACCAGCAATCATTCGTATCATGCCCGGGGCTATCGGAGTGATAGGCACACCTGGCGTTGGGATTATAACGAGGAGAAGTAGTGTTGGGATTTGCAGGAGGGCCTCTGAGGGTAATCAAATTGGCCTTTAACATACTCTGCAGTGCTTGGGTTAAAGTCATATTGATCTTGGTAAACTGTCTTCTCGACCTGTCTTATCTGTGTTGGAAGTTCTGAGATGGCGGTGCGGCAATTGTAACTGCCCCAACAGTATGGTCACGATTCTTCTTGTTATGCTTCCTCTCACTGTACACAGCATTTGATTCACTCTTTCCCTGATAGGACTTTTTGGTGCTTGCAGAAGTAGCTGCCTGTATCTTTCCACTTCGAATGCCGCTTTCAACCCGTTCACCTGTCAAGATAAGTTCAGTGAAACCTGACGAGGAACTTCCCAGTAGATGGCTGTAGAATGGGCCAGTCAGTGTACCCATGAACATGTCCACTAACTCTCGATCAGTCATAGGGGGTTTGACTCTGCCAGCCAAATCTCTCCACTTTTGAGCATATTCTTTGAAACTTTCTTTAGAGCCCATAGTCATATTTTGTAGCTGTAGCCGAGTAGGCGCTAACTCAGAATTATACTGGTAGTGCTTGTAGAAAGCTGTTGCTAAATCAGTCCATGTGCGGATGTTAGAGCTCTCAAGCTGATAATACCACTCTAACTGTGTGCCAGACAGACTCTCTTGGAAGAAATGGATCCACAGTTTCTTATCAGTAGTGTGCGGCTGAATCTTTCTCACATAAGCCCTTAGATGCATCTGAGGACAAGAGGCACCATCATACTTAGTGAAAATGGGAACCTTGAATTTGCGGGGAATGACCACATCAGAGACCAGACCCAAGTTTTGAAATCCAGACCGGGCACTTTCTGCCCCTCCATAGCTAGCATACGTTCTTCCAGCAACTTGTACTTATCATCCTTCGGAGAGTACTGTTCATGTTCATAATCTTCATCGTCGTCCTCAGAATTGACGAGATTAGGATTCTCATCTTCCGAATCATTCTCGGTCTCTTCTTCTGAATCCTTCGGAATTCTAATCTTGACTCCTGTAACCTGTCCCTTAGATAAGCTCAGCATCATTTCCTGGAATTGAGCATTCTGGGCCTGGAGATCTTTGACAGTTTGTTCGAGAGCCATTGTTCAATCTGTTTGAATCTGCTGGAATCTGTTGGAATCTGTTGGAATCTGTTTGATAGGAAAATCGTGAGAACACTGATCCTTTAGAATACCTGTTATGCGATGCAATGCAATGTATGAAATGTTTTCAAGGACTTTCGGGATTTAACTTTGCATAAACTAACAAAAAGAGCTTTTTTTTTCTTTTCTCTTTTGTTTTTGCTTTTGTTTTTGTTTTTTTTCTGTTTTTTTTTAGCAGAGTTAAATCCCTAAATCCTTGAAATGGTTAGTACAATGCCATGATGTTATGATGTTATGTTGTTATGATGTCATGTTGTTAGATAAATAACAAGCACAAGCAAGTCACACAACAATCATTCCTAGGTTTTAAGGCTTGCGTGAGTTCCATAGGTAAATACCCTCCCCACTGAAGTTTGGTTGGTTCAACCTGTCTTAGAATAGTAACCGGGTTCTAGAAGGATCTCAAATCATTGACCTTTCCTTAAGTCCACTTCAGTGCAACACCAAGTGGTTGACCGAAGCTTCCCTAAAGTCCAATCTCAAAGAGTGTAGTATCGAGTCTCAACCAACTCCAGTCGGAACCGAAGCCAGTTATCTCACTACTTTCTAATGGCCAGGATGAGTCAATTAGGGTTCTAAAGGTCTGGTTAATGCTTTTATGACACCACGCGAATGCCAAATATTTCCTCAACTAACATGAGGAACATCAGGACATCCAAAGTGCCACATTAACCGTAGCCATCATTTTGACCATTCCAGTATACGCCGGACAGTCGCGATGATCTCTTGCTACTTACCTAAGGTACACTAGATCCGGGTGTAGGATCTTTCACTCAAGCATAACATACCCAAGCAATCCCTTAAAAATAAATCAGACAAATTGAATAAGTGATCTTGTTTTTAAGGTAACCTCTCTTTTTAAATATTTAGGGTCCCCAGCAGAGTCGCCAGTTCTGTCATACGGTGAACTGGACTTTTTGTGGTTTTAATCGCAATGTCGCGGTTAGCAAGAGTCGCCACCGACTTTTCTTTTATCCAATAAGGAAAGGTGGAAAAGAACAGGAAAAACCTTAATTTAGATTTTGGGTTCGGGAGGTACATTATACAAAGGGAAGGTGTTAGCACCCTTTGTATCCATGGTTATCCATGGGCTCTTAATTGCTCGATCACTTATATTATTTTTAAAAAAAAAAAGTGTTTGTGAATTGTTTAGAAAAATTGTTTTGAAAAGAGAATTTAACTTTGTAATGATTCTTGTATGAATGTATACAAAGTGATTATCTCGTTTAGTTTTGAAAATTGTTTAGAAAAATATAACTCGGTAATGATTCTAGTATGAATGTATACCAAGTGGTGATTTTCTGAAGGTATTTTGAAAGGTGTGAGGTGTGAAAAAATGTTTTAGGTTGTGAGCCAGCAATTAAGAGTTATACCGACCCAAGGTCTTTATGAGTATTTCCTATCCTTATGAGGGTAAAACTGTCCTTATTATTGAGAAATAAGTAGTTTTATCCTTTGGATGTAAAAGGGTCATCGTAGGGTCATCGATTGGTCATTGAAGGCAACAGTTACGAGGATACCTTATCATTCGAGGGGACTATCATCTTTTAACCGTAGGCAACATCGGAGGGTCATCGAGGGACAAAGTTGTATATTCGAAGGCAACATCCGCGGGACTATAATTTATTTTATGATGATTTAACCGAAGGGTCTTTGCTAAGGGTATCCCCACGTTCGCGGGACATGACCGTAATATCGTAATCGTAAGGCAACAAAGAGAGGTCCAAGATCACTTATTCAAAGGCAAAGTTTTACAATTAATTATATAATTAGGATGAAACTCCACATTAAAATTATTAAAAATAATATATTAAAAAATTAATACATTAGAAATTAATACATTAAAAATTAATTTAGGGTGAAACTCCACAAGGGTATCCCACAAATAAAGTGGAATACCTAGCCAATAACCTTTTCCTGGGATATGTGAACCTTTACGAAACTCAAAAAAAAGAAACATGTCAGAACACCAAATCAGGGTGCAATCGAAGATTACACCGGAGAAATATCACAACAATAAATAGGATAGGATGAATAATGCATGGCTATGATAAAAACATAAAAAAAACAGACTAGAAGAATCAGGTACTGTCTCGTTCGCCTCTGCCTCGCCTAGCGAAGGCCACGGATTTTGAATTTGAAAACAGCCCCATGTTAGAAACTTTGAATTTTATGGCATTTTATCACAGGAATAACATGGTCAAACATTCAGGGTATTCAGGCATATTTAAATTCCCATACGAAAGCAAATTATATATCAACATTTAATCATGATGCATTATATATGTAGATATGGCCAATTGAAAGTATAAACAATAGAGATACGCAAACCTGTTTGCCAATTCAAGGTTGAAGGGATTGACCACTTGTAGTATCGGAATAAGTTAGGCAGCGGGAATTGGACGGCGATGGCTTCGGTGCAGATGGGCTGCCTTCAGGGTTTCTTTACTCTGAATTCTCCGGGTAGGTAGGGTTCCTATGCCAAAGTTTCTATCCGTCCTTCTCTGTTCTCTCTCTTTCTTTTTCCTCAAGGTTTTGTTCCAAGGAAACCTCAGAGTGTTTTGCTTCTCTTCCTTCTTTCTCCAGTGAATCTCCCAGTGTAACTCCAAGTCTAACTCCCCTACTGAAACTTCAGTATTTATAGACTAATTTCGTGGGTAATGGGCTTGGAATGAGGGAGACCCAAGTCCAAAATAATTTGTTATATTTTATTTATATATTTATTTTAATTATTTAATTAATTAATTAATTAATTAATTAATTAATTAATTAAAAATTTATTTCTTTTTTTTTTTTCTTTTTTTTTTTTTTTTTTTTTTTTTTTTTTTTTTTTAGGAAAAATGATGGGTAATTTTTGGGGTATGACAGTAACCAAGTGCTTGCAGTTTGAAACTTCATCTGATACATCATTCAAGATCCCTTTGAGTTCATCTGCAACATGATCATTGTGAAGTTGTTATTTTGAACCTGTGACTTGTGAATTCATCTATTACATGGGTTAATCTTGAAGAAGATCATGGAGTGGCTAAAGCTTGGATGTGGCTATCTTTATTTGATGCCTTGATCTTCAAGTTAATATTGTATGCATTGTTTGTTGCTTGATTCTAATATCCAAGGGGATTTGGGGTTTCTATATGGCATTCTTGCCTATTAGATTGCTACCCATCGGTCCGATCTTTTCAACTCTTAACTTTTAATTTTGTATATAGGATTAGTCTCTTCATCTCCTCCCCATCTCTTGAATTTCAAAATCTATCCTTCCCTTTAAAAATTTCTTTGTTTGAACTTGTTATTTTTTCTAAATTTTGACCACTTTGCAAACTAGAAACTTTGGTCTTATGCCATTGCATTTTCAAACTTCTTTTCTTAATTAAACTTGTAAATGAACTTAATTATACTTGACTTAAACATTCAAAAAGCCAAAAAGAACTAACTCATTCAAACCATTTTTAGGCCTTTGTGCCTTTCAAACTTAATTTTGTTAAAAGCAATGCATCCACTTTGAAATTTGTATCATGAACTACGAAGTTTTGATCCCTCATTTTTATGTTGGTACGTAGGCATAAGTCCGAAGGGCTTGTCAAACACAAAAATATAATTAATGAATTATTTTCTCCCCCCCCATTCTATTTGTTTGTAAACATCATTTTGAATAAAATACATATGCATACAAAAAAGGGCTCCCTAGGAGTACCTAGGACACTTTGGGTGCTAACACCTTCCCTCAGTGTAACCAACCCCCTTACCTGTAATCTATGATATTTTATTAGTTTTGATTTGAAAACTTCTTACTTTTTGGTTTTGTTCGTACTTTTTCCCTTTTCCCTTGGAAACAATAAAAGCGCGCTGGCGACTCTTGTTATTTGATGTCTTGCTTATTCATAGCTTGATGATCATGAATTTACCGCTACAAATACCATGGGGAGTAAGAGACTTACAATCTCACTTATGAAAATGACTTACTTTCAAATTAAATTTAGCGCTATGTTAAGCAATCATAATTGGACTTATGTAGAAGTCACAACTATCTAAGTCCGGTCAATAATAATATTTATGTTAATACATGCTAAATAAATGATATGTAAATCATTCTCCTAAAGTTATTCCACACAAAAATAAAAGAGGATTGATCAAATACAAAGGCTAGGAGAGTGGTCTATTACATTAATCAATACTTCATGACACTTAGGACAAACTTATGCATCAATCTAAAATACCTTAAATGATCCATGATTAATTAAGAGGTAGATTTGAAATGATAAAAGTTCATCAAGCACCAATCTAGACATCATGAACAAGATGGACACAAACCATCCAATTGATTAGAGAAAAGGAAGAGAAAGAGATGAAGAAGAAGAAGACAAGAGAAACCAAATCCAAATTGGATCAAATGCTTGATCAAGTCATCATCAGAACCAATCATCCATTTCAGTGGATTAGGGTTTTCACCTCATCAACACCCAAGATCCATTGAGTTTCATGAGATCTATGATCAAAGCAACCATAATCCAAGGCCAGCAGAAGTCAACAAAGGTCAAACAAGCATAAAAATGCAAGAAAAAAAAATAAAATGCATTAAAATATTTTTAAAATAGAAATAAAAGAAAAAACCCATAAAGCCCTTCAAAACACCAAATAAATGGCCAAGAAAATTATGGAAGGTTGGAAATAAAATAAGAGATATAACATAAATTTTTCAGAAAATTTAAATGCCTAAAAGTATTTTTAAACCAATTAAAACAAAGGAGAAAAGAGAAAATTTGAGAAAAATAGAAAATAAAAAAATAAAGTATGGAAAAATAAAAATCAGATAAAGAAAAATAAAAGAAAATTTTAGGAATTATTTTGGGTTTTTTTTGGATGAAAAATGAATTTATTATGAATTTTCAAAGAAAATGCAATTTAAAATGAAAAAAAGAAAAAGAAATAAAATCAGAAAAAAAACAGAGCGTTGGATTTGGCATCATTAATTGACGTGGCAGATCCAATAACTATCAGGCTAGGGCGCATGGTGGAAATTAACCAAAATAAAACACAGGATCTAATTCAAAATGGACTAATCAGAACATTTCGAATTGCCAATACAAACTCAGATGACCTGAGATAACTTCGGTCATCTTCCCCGATGATCCTTCACCAGAGTTTCATCGTTTGGTAAATTCAGAACACAAGACTACCACTAATGTGATTGCCTCATCATCACGAATTCAACCTCATGCTCGAAATTTATTTATCTAAACTAAGCATGGAGAATTTCATAGAAGTTTCAGAAGCAAGCAAGTCATAGAAAATTAAATTAAATGATGAACAAGATCAATCAACACCACACAAGTTAGGGGAAAACATCAGAGGGTGAAGGACTTAATTATGGTAACTTGTTTAAGTTCAAATGATGCTCAGAACTACCTTGTCCAAATGATGATCAGAAGTTGATGAAGCTTGATCTGGTCAGGGCACTTCAGAAGGTCTTAGAGCTTGGGAATTGTTGCAAAAGCTTCAGAGAGGACCAAGGTGCTAATAGAATCAAGAAATTGGATGGAAACAACCTAGAATTCAAAACACGATAGTTCAATTTTCTGGAAAAATTTCAGAGTGAAGTAGAGGTTTCGTGTATCTCAAAAGCTTGGAAATGAAGCAAACATGTTGCTCTATTTATAGGGAAGTGATTGGTGATCTCATACGTGCCAAATGATGCTCAATTCATGCAAAATGAAATTGCTCATGATGTGAGAAAGGTGACTTGCAAACCATCAAATCTCAGCCAAATCATGCATTTTAGGAGTCATTTAACTCCTGGAGACTTGACTAAACATGTTTAGATCCAAAACGCATGGTAATTTGGCTTGCAATTAAGATTAGTGAAGTTTAAAATTCGGATCATGGTGATTTCTCCAGTTTCAAGTCAGCATGTTTAACTCAATATGTCACCTTGCTTATAAGTCTTTTTGATCCCATTCTTATTGCAATTTGTTGACATCATATCAAAGATTACAATGTGCCAAGAAAGGTTGCATTTGGATGCTTGAGCACAAAGTTGTGGCATGTTGAAGTTGGAACGAAAATCTAGTAATGTAACTTAGAAAATTCTAAGTACCAAATGGCTGAAAATGGCCTATAATGTCGCAGAATTCAATGGCCTTCCAAGCATAATTGACTTTGAAACTTGAAAAAAACATGTAGAGAGCATCACAAATAATATTGTGAAAAAATAATCATCCTTAAATTTTGAAAATTGTAAAAGTTATAATCCTTGAAAGTTGAGAAAAAGTCACTTGAAAATATGTCAAATTTCACTAAGTCCACAAATGACCTATAATATCTCCAAACTTTTAATGATCCTTCAAGTATAACTCGCTCTTGTCATGTAAAGACAAGTTATATAGGATATTAAGAAGAGTAATATGAAAAAATAATCATTCAAAAATGTTGAGAATTGAAGGAGTTGTGATCCTTTGAACTTTGACTTCAAATGTTGACTTTTTGGTCAAACCTCTTGGAATAAACTTATGTACTTGCAGTTTTCTTGCATTTCAAGGTACATGGGTGATCTTATGATATCAAAATGAGGTTTCCTTGAATTTCTCTTATTGTGTTGCTCAAAGCTTAAGGTAACTTATTGAAGAAGGTGTGAAAATAAACACATGAACCTTTGACTTCTCTTGAGAAATAAGCAATAAAAATTTGAGATGATCTTGATCAAAATGAGATTGAAAGATGCTATAGGACCTTAGAGATCATGTCTTAAGATATATCCCCTTGAGAATCAATGGTTGACAACACTTTGACTTGAGGAATCAACAAGAACCCTAGCTGAGGAACCATGTTTGATGCTCTTTATGAAAAGCCCTACCTTGCACAATAAACTTAAAGAAAACAAAACATATTTTTTCTATTTTGATTAGTGGTTAGATAAGCAATAAACATATAAACACACAGATAAAACACTAACAAAAAGGTGCTCGATGATCCCTGCATAAAGGCAAACCCAAAGATGAGAGGGAGAGGACATATATGTGATCTTGTTTGCTTGCAAGGATGCAAATGACATGTGGGATCTTAGGGTGAAAGATTAGAGTATGACAGTTATCCTTCAGGCACTTTGAGAGAATGATAAATAGCAGGCCATGAAAAATGTTACTTAAATTAAAGATACACTAGTTAGCAGTGTAAAATTATAATATTCAATATTTCATAAGGCATTAGAAGTTTAGCACAAGTACAACTTTTTCATGAAATTTCCCCTAAAATCTAGTCCAGGTACACCCCCATCAAGAATCAACAGTACGTCTGCAACACTCCCATGTGATGACAAGTGTTGACGATTTTTTTTAGGGTAGGGAAGAATTTGGCATAAGAAACATTTTAGAAATCAAAATTGAAGACTTAATTTTTTATTTTAATTAAACATGACCAATTAGGTCAATTTTAAAGCCATCTAATTCATCTAACTTATATGACAAAGTTTGAATGGACTTGGATTTAATTGGATTTGTTTGTTCCAATCCAATACATGACAAAGCAAATGGTAGCAGAGTAGTCTTTGATGTTGTAGTGTAACTCATAAACCATTCTAGCATCCTTGACAAATGAATTTTCACCAGATTGAAATTACCAACTGTCAGTGACTTTTCACCGTGATTGGAATTACCAACTCAGAAAAAATGTAATTTATTTTTAATTTTAAAAAAATAAAAATAGGAAGGCGTCGCTTTTTAACACGGTTGAAATTCCCAACCGTGAGGAAATGTGGCTTAAAAATAAATAAAAAACAAAATCGTTGGTGATGGCATTCGAACCCATGACCAGTGCAATTTTTTCCCACAATTGGAATTCCCAACAGTGGGAAAGGTGACTTAAAAATGAATAAAATATAAAATAGTTAGTGTTGAGATTCGAAGCGTATCCTGGAGAGATATTCCACCATGATTAAAATCATTGACCGTGAGGAAAAGTGACTTAAAAATTAAAATGAAAGAGTTACTCCTAATGGAATAGATTTTTCCTTAGTGAATTAATTAGTCGAGGTAATAGTTCGTTACGAAATGTACATTTTATAGTGATAAAAGTAGTAACATCAAAGATGTGATAATTGACATATTAAAATCACATCACATTGGATTGGAGAGATCTAACATGTCTGGATCATTGGTTTGTGTCGTTTCCTTTTTTTTTTGGACTGATTCCCCTTGGATGATGATTGAGTTGGTTGTAGCGGTTGTTTTTGTTGTTTCTTTTTTTTGTCGGGTTTGCTCTTGATTTTATACTTTTTATGCTTGTTTTCAGGGTTACAATATATTTAGGCCTATAACGCCTTTCTCTTATTA
This sequence comes from Lathyrus oleraceus, assembly GCF_024323335.1. Classification (NCBI taxonomy): domain Eukaryota; kingdom Viridiplantae; phylum Streptophyta; class Magnoliopsida; order Fabales; family Fabaceae; genus Lathyrus; species Lathyrus oleraceus. The sequence goes on from NC_066585.1 coordinate 458,624,200, forward strand.
TCTATATATCATATTTGCCTTTCAAACAAAAACCATTAGATAATCAATTAAAAGAGAGGACACAATCCTAGCAGTCAAAGTATGAAAAATTAAATAAATTTCAAATTTGTCCCAATGATAAACTAATAGATAGAAGAAGAACCTTTAACAAATGAAGTCTTAATAAGAAATAAAAGAGGATTAAGTAAGAAATATATAGAACTTAAATTTAAAGATTCTTGAAGAAATATGCATATCATACTTTTGATTATTTGACACCACAACCCAATAGGAGTGATATGAAGTATTGGAAATTCACCAATTTCCCTTCAAGAAATTCACCAAAACCTATGTAGAATTCCGCTGCAATCTTAATGAACAAGATTCAATCAACCGATTGAATACTCCTTTTGTTCGTCACTCTTTACTTGAATGAATAAACCACTATAGGTAGCAAGATTATATCGCTGCACAATGGTAATAAAAAGACACAAGATTGAATTGGGGAAGAATGAAATATTAGGGTTTTGAAGAAAGGAAAAAGAAGAAATTTCTGTAAAGTTTCTCTGTGCTCTCGAACTGAGAATTTTACTCAACTGTGCAACTCCACTTTTGTTATGTTATTCAAGTGTATTACAATCAGTAAGGATTACTCCCTATTTATAGATTTTGGACTTACTTGCTCCTCAAGAAAAGCCCAAGATACATAATTCTTCTAACACTACAAAATTGGGCCTTATTTGAAATCCATGTTGAGGCTAACTCCTCGACACTTCGACAACTAGGTGTTTCGATAAAAACAAGCTTCGACGCCATGAATTACAATTCAACGCACCACCAAATTCATTGTGTCTAAGCTATTCTCATTCATCATAGACCTTAACTTCTTAAACACTTCGACCTGCACTCTTTTAGTCATGATATCTGCAATATGATTCTCAGTTCTATAGTGTTCCAAGTTCTGCTCCAATTATGCTACTTGCTTTCGAAGTTAGTAGAACCTCGTTTCGATGTGCTTGCTTCATCCATTAGTTATCGGATTCTTCGCCAGATTGATAGCAGACATGTTGTCGATCTTCATGGTAATTGCTCCATGATTCTTCCCTATAATCTCTTTGACCAAATTGACCATCTAAGTTGCTTGACATGCATAAATAAAAGCAACTATGTATTCTGCTTCACACGATGATAATGCCATGACTGGTTCCTTTCTTGAACTCCAAGCAATAAATGCACCACCTAGCATAAACACATAACCAGCTATGGATTTTCTATCTTCAGCATCACTACGCCAACTTGAGCCTGTGTATTCCACTAACTTGCATTCTTTTCCTTCATCAGTTGTAGGAAAAAATGCCATAGTCGGGAGTTCCTTTCAGATACCTTAGTATCCTTTTCGTTGCTACTAGGTGTGATACCTTTGGCCTCTTCATGATACTGCTCACCATACCTACATTGTATGCTATATCATGCATTGTATGCCAAATGTATCGAAGTGATCCAATAGGTCTTGTGTAATGTGTTGGATCGACATCATCTTCATCTGTGTCTTTCGACAGTTGCAAGTTGGGCTCACCCGGAGTCGAAGTTAGGTTGCAATCTTGCATCTCAAATATATTGAGTACTTCACCTGCATATCTTCTTTGGTGCATCATCAAGCCTCTACTACTCTTTTAGAATTCAATGCCAAGGAAATATGAGAGGTTTCCCAAGTCTGACATTTCAAACTCCTCACTTAGGTCATGTTTGAAAGCTTAGTTCTCCTTCTTGCAACTTCTGTTATAAATAGATCATCGACATAGAGACATAGTATAAGCAAGTCACTATTTCTTCTTATTACATATACTCCATGCTCAGTTATTCACTTCACAAATTCCTTCTCCCTTAGGAAACTGTCTATCTTCTTATTCTAAGCTCTTGGAACTTGCTTAAGTCTATACAGGGCTTTATGCAACCTGCATACTTTTCTTTCTTTGCCATGTTTCACAAACCCAACTAGTTATGCAACATAAACTTCTTTATCTAAAGGACCATTCAGGAATTCACATTTTACATCCATATGACACGTGTGTCAGTTGTTCATGTTTACTAGACAAACAACAGACCTTATTGTTTCGATCCTAGCAACAAGTGCAAAGACATCATCAAATTTGATTCCTTCCTTCTGAAGAAATACTTTTTCCATAAGTCTTGCCTTATGTCGAGTTACCTCACCTTTGGGATTTAACTTCACCTTGTATACCCACTTCACATTGATTTCCTTCTTATCTTGAGGCAATTCGACAAGTGGCCAGGTGTTTTTGACTTCGATGGACTACAATTCATCATTCATTGCCTTCACCTACTTCGAATCCTTCAATGCTTCATGTAACAACCCAATTTTTAGTATTTATTTCTTATATTATTATTATTATATTATATTTTATTTTATTTATTTGGAGTGTTAATTAATTAATTGTACTTAGGTGGTATAATAATTGATTATATTAATTAATTTGGTGTGTTAATTAATTATTTAGTTGATATGAGATATAATGAATAATTGAATTAATTAACTTGGTGTGCATATTGAGTTGGTTTAATTTATTGGAATTAAATAGAGATATTATAATACTAGGTCTTATTGGGCCTAATAATTAAATTAGAGGTATCATTCTTTAAGCCCAAATATAACACTAGGATATAAGAGGTGAGGAGAGTGAGAAGTAGGATTCATTTGATCATTTGACAGTAACAGAGAAAGAAAAGAGGAAAAGTAAGGAGAAGAGAGGAAGAACAAGAGATAAGCTAAGGGTTCCAGAAAATCGAAGAGGTAAGTGGGAGAATCCTTATTATTATGGGTTAGTATGATTAGGTCAATGGGTAGAAATATTTTTACGTTGAAATCCCTAAATTTCAAGGTGTTTGGAATTGTTAGGTTTTGATGAGTATTCTTGATTGTGGTGATTTAATTGTGTTAAAACTGAAAATTAACTTTATATACCTAGAGTATTGTATGAGTTATAATTTTCTGAGCGTTTGACTTTTTACGGAATCGAAATCGGAGGTCTGAAAGTCCTCCAACGATGAAAAACGCATTAAATTCTGCATTCTGTTTTGTGTTAACCGGTTACCCTCCGAGCCTTAACCGGTTACTTGCTAAAAACCTTCCCAGAAGTTGATTCTGTTTTGTGTTAACCGGTTACCCTCCGAGCATTAACCGGTTACTTGCTGTTGAAAAATGAAAAATTGAGATTTTAAAAGTTGTATTCATTTGAAATGAAACCTAGTGTGCGTATTTGATAATTAGCCTATATTTATGAATGATATATTGTTATGAATGTGTATATGTACCATTGGTGGATAATTCATAGAGTTTAATTATGGTATTATGTGGAATGTTAAGATGGTAGAGATGATCTTAATTGCATATGTGTTGGTATTTGTACATTCATTCATGGCATGGTCGGCTTCATGGTGGAAGCGGTGAAACTGTGGGTTCACATGGTATTAGACGTTGATCCTTGAATGGAAATAGGCGTAGCAGACGTTGATCCTTAATTGGAAATAGACGAAGTGGCTTTGATCTTGTCCGGATCAGAAGCGTGGCTTGGATTCTAGATATTGAATCGGAAAGCGGTGAAACATTGGGTTCACATTACGGTACCACATGCATAGAGTCACATGTCTTGCATTGAGTCACGTTAGAGTTATGTGATAATTGAAGGTATGCATTGATGTGATTGTGAGGTGTGTATGAGATATGGTAATTGAATTTGGTGATGTTTGGATACATAATTTGGAAAATATGTGATTATGTGATAATTGTAGTTATGTGTATATTAAGGGAATATAGTATTGGATTTTAATATTGTACTCCTTGAGTTTTGATGGATGTTTGAAACATGTGAAATAAATGTTGGTTAGTATTATTTACATGGTTATACAAGGTATGATGAATTCCGTTAATTGTTGATTATATCATTGTGCTTTATTATACTTCTTCATAATGATTTGAATTCTCACCCTTCTGTTTGAATGTTGACTAGGAAAGGTCAAGCTTTCATTTGGACTTCGCAGTGTGAAGCGAATTTTCAAGAGCTTAAGAGAAGATTGACTACGGCTCCTATTTTGATTTTACTGGATCCGTTAGAAACTTTCGTTGTGTATTGTGATGCTTCTTTGTTGGGTTTGGGAGGTGTTCTGATGCAAAAAGGGCAAGTGGTAGCTTATGCTTCAAGGCAACTTAAAGCTCATGAGAGGAATTATCCGACGCATGATTTAGAGTTGGTCGCCGTTGTGTTTGTGTTGAAGCTTTGGAGACATTACTTGTTTGGATCGAGATTTCATGTGTTTAGTGATCACAAGAGTTTGAAGTACTTGTTCAATCAAAAAGAATTGAATATGAGGCAAAGGAGATGGTTGGAATTCTTGAAAGATTATGATTTTGGTTTGAATTATCATCCTGGAAAGGCGGATGTTGTAGCCGATGCATTGAGTAGGAAGTCATTGCACATGTCTATGTTGATGATTCGAGAATTTGAATTGTTGGAGAAATTTAGAGATTTGAGTTTGGCTTGTGAAGCGACGTCTTTGTGTGTTAAGCTTGGTATGTTGAAGCTTACGTGTGGCATTCTTGACGAGATTAGAGAAGGTCAAAAGTCAGATTTGAAATTAGTCGATGTTATGACATTGATTAATCAAGGCAAATATGGTGACTTTCAGATTGATGAGAATGGTATCATGAGGTGTCGTGATCGAGTTTGTGTTCCGGATGTTGCGGATTTGAGAAAGAGGATTCTTGAGGAAGGGCATAGAAGTGGTCTGAGTATTCATCCTGGTGCTACTAAAATGTATCAAGACTTGAGAAAGATGTTTTGGTGGCAAGGTATGAAGAAGGATGTAGCGGAATTTGTGTATTCATGTTTGACTTGTCAAAAGTCAAAGATTGAACATCAAAAGCCGTCTGGTTTGATGCAACCGTTATCTATTCCCGAGTGGAAGTGGGATAGTATCTCTATAGATTTTGTTTCAGGCTTGCCGAGAACATTGAGTAATTATGAGGCGATTTGGGTCGTTGTGGATAGGTTGACAAAATGTGCTCATTTTATTTCGATGAGGATGGATTATTTGATGGAGAGACTTGCTAAGTTGTACATCGAGAGGATTGTGTGTTTGCACGGTATTCCTTCAAGCATTGTTTCAGATAGAGATCCGAGGTTCACTTCGAGATTTTGGGAAGGTTTGCAAAGTGCTTTGGATACGAAGTTGCGTTTGAGTTCGGCATATCATCCGCAAACTGATGGTCAAACGGAGAGAACTATTCAGTCACTTGAAGATCTTTTGAGGTTTTGTGTTTTGGAACAAGGAGGAAATTGGGATAGTTTCTTGCCTTTGATCGAATTTACGTGTAACAACAGTTTCCATTAGAGTATTGGAATGGCACCTTTTGAGGCTCTCTATGGTAGAAGGTGTAGAACTCCTTTGTGTTGGTACGAATCGGGAGAGAGTGCTGTGGTTGGACCCGAGTTGATTCAAGAGACTACGGATAAGATTAAGATGATTCAAGAGAAGATGAAGGCTTCTCAGAGTCGTCCAAACAGTTATCATGATAAGAGGAGGAAAGCTCTTGAGTCTGAGAAAGATGAGCATGTGTTTCTTCGAGTTACGCCAATAACGGGTGTTGGTAGAGCTTTGAAGTCGCGTAAGTTGACGCCGCGTTTCATTGGTCCTTATCAGATTTCCGAGAGGATAGGTGAAGTGGCATATCGGATTGCATTACCACCATCACTTTCTAATCTTCATGATGTGTTCCATGTGTCTCAATTGAGGAGGTACATTGTGGATCCATCGCATGTTGTTCCAGTAGATGATGTTCAAGTGCGGGATAATTTGACGGTTGATACATCACCTATGCGAATTGAAGATCGAAAAGTGAAGAAGCTTCGTGGTAAGGAGATTGCTTTGGTGAAAGTGATATGGGGCGGAGCCGCCAATGGAAATATTACTTGGGAACTCGAGGATAAGATGAAGGAATCGTATCCGGAGTTGTTCGTTTGAGGTATTTTCGAGGCCGAAAATCTTTTAAGTGGGGGAGAGTTGTAACAACCCAATTTTTAGTATTTATTTCTTATATTAATATTATTATTATATTTTATTTTATTTATTTGGACTGTTAATTAATTAATTGGTTGTTAGGTGGTATAATAATTGATTATATTAATTAATTTGGTGTGTTAATTAATTATTTAGTTGATATGAGATATAATGAATAATTGAATTAATTAACTTGGTGTGCATATTGAGTTGGTTTAATTTATTGGAATTAAATAGAGATATTATAATACTAGGTCTTATTGGGCCTAATAATTAAATTAAAGGTATCATTCTTTAAACCCAAATAAAATACTAGGATATAAGAGGTGAGGAGAGTGAGAAGTAGGATTCATTTGATCATTTGACGGCAACAGAGAAAGAAAAGAGGAAAAGTAAGGAGAAGAGGGGAAGAACAAGAGAGAAGCTAAGGTTTCCAGAAAATCGAAGAGGTAAGGGGGGGAATCCTTATTATTATGGGTTAGTATGATTTGGTCAATGGGTAGAAATATGTTTACGTTGAAATCCCTAAATTTCATGGTTTTTGGAATTGTTAGGTTTTGATGAGTATTCTTGATTGTGGTGATTTAATTGTGTTAAAACTGAAAATTAACTTTATATACCTAGAGTATTGTATGAGTTATAATTTTCTGAGCGTTTGGCTTTTTACGGAATCGAAATCGGAGGTCCGGAAGTCCTCCAACGATGAAAAACGCATTAAATTCTGCTTTCTGTTTTGTGTTAACCGGTTACCCTCCGAGCGTTAACCGGTTACTTGCTAAAAACCTGCCCAGAAGTTGATTCTATTTTGTGTTAACCGGTTACCCTCCGAGCGTTAACCGGTTACTTGCTGTTGAAAAATGAAAAATTGAGATTTTAAAAGTTGTATTCATTTGAAATGAAACCTAGTGTGCGTATTTGATAGTTAGTCTATATTTGTGAATGATATATTGTTATGAATGTGTATATGTACCATTGGTGGATAATTCATAGAGTTGAATTATGGTGATATGTGGAATGTTAAGATGGTAGAGATGATCTTAATTGCATATGCGTTGGTATTTGTACATTCATTCATGGCATGGTCGGCTTCATGGTGGAAGCGGTGAAACTGTGGGTTCACATGGTATTAGACGTTGATCCTTGGATGGAAATAGGCGTAGCAGACGTTGATCCTTAATTGGAAATAGACGTAGTGGCTTTGATCTTGTCCAGATCGGAAGCGTGGTTTGGATTCTAGATATTGAATCGGAAAGCGGTGAAACGTTGGGTTCACATTACGGTACCACATGCATAGAGTCACATGTCTTGCATTGAGTCACATTAGAGTTATGTGATAATTGAAGGTATGCATTGATGTGATTGTGAGGTGTGTATGAGATATGGTAATTGAATTTGGTGATGTTTGGATACATAATTTGGAAAATATGTGATTATGTGATAATTGTAGTTATGTGTATATTTGGGAATATAGTATTAGATTTTAATATTGTACTCCTTGAGTTTTGATGGATGTTTGAAACATGTGAAATAAATGTTGGTTAGTATTATTTACATGGTTATACAAGGTGTGATGAATTCCGTTAATTGTTGATTTAATCATTGTGCTTTATTATACTTCTTCATAATGATTTGTATTCTCACCCTTATGTTTAAATGTTGCTTTAAATGGGCATCGTGCAGATACTTCAGAGTAGTACTGCTGAAGTAAGTGGAAGGTATCTCACTCGAGATTAGCTGGAGAGCTTCGGTGCCTTATTTTAGAGACTAAGTAGTGAGTCAATGCTCTGGTCATGTAACACGGGGTAGACTAGTAGTATTGAACTCATATCTGATTTGGATACGTATTATGTTATTACTTGTGAACATGTTTATTTGAAATTCGCTGTTTGGGAGGCCCCAGTGCCAAATATCCTGGATATGGTTTTAGTTTATCTTGAAAAGATTATTGAGAGATGATCATGGTATGGGACATGAATCATTTTATGAAATGCATGGATATTCATTATTTTCCGCTGCGAATGCATATTCTTGAATATTCATGATAATTGAAATGTGCTATTTTAAATGACCAGGTGTATTGTGTATTGATGATGAATGATGTTTGGTTTTTGAAAGCTTTTAGTTTTTGAAAACGTTGATGTGACGCCCTTTTGTTTATATGCGTGCTTATTTACTCTGATTATATGTTAAGTATTTTGGGGTAGAAAAAGGGGTGTTACATTGGTGGTATCAGAGCATGGCCGACCAATTGGTCAATATTCGTTAGGGTTTTCCATCCCGTTGTATTTGATTTGTGTATCTGACACGATCGATACTGTTTGTCTGGTTGTTCGGACTGTTCAGGACGATGGTTGCAGGCAGGAATGACGATGCCATTGCTGAGGCGCTGAGGATGTTGGCTGACTCCATTGGTCAGATCCCTCAAGCGAATGCTGGTAACTGAAATGGAGATGATGATGAGTTCCATGCTTTGGGGAGATTCCAGCTGAACAATCCTCCTGTCTTTGAGGGTGAGCATGAACCTGATAAATCTCAAGCTTGGCTGAAGGCAATTGAGAAGATCTTCAGAGTCATGAACTGTACCGATGCTCAGAAAGTGCAGTTTGGTACTCATATGCTTGAGAAGGAAGCTGAAGATTGGTGGAGTAACACTCTTCAGAGGTTTGAAGGAGACATCATTGAGGTTACTTGGGCTCTTTTCCGTGATGTCTTCTTGGAGAACTATTTTCTAGAAGATTGTCGTGGGAAGAAAGAGGTGGAGTTCCTTGAATTGAAGCAAGGAAATGGTACTGTTGCTGAATATGCTGCTAGATTTCAGGAGCTTATCAAGTATTGTCCTCATTACAATACTGCTAATGCTGAGAGATCTAAATGCTTGAAGTTTGTGAATGACTTGAGACATGATATCAAGAAGGCCATTGTTTACCAACAGATTACTCGTTTTACGGAGTTGGTTAACAAGAGTCGGATTTATGATGAGGATAGTAGGGAAAATGCTTCTTTCTACAAGAGTTTGAAGCAAAAAAACCAGGATCGTGGGAAACCGTATGATGACAAGAGGAGACAATCTGGTTTTGGCAAGAAGCCAAGTGGGGGAGGATCTTCTACTCCACTTAAGTTTTGCAAATGTGGCGTTGAAGGTCATCGTGTTGTTGATTGTAGTAAGGATTCTGTGACGTGTTTCAAGTGTGGCAAGAGTGGTCACAGAGAAAACCAGTGTGGAGTTGGTTCGAGTGTGACTTGTTACAATTATGGTGAGAAAGGTCACATTAGAACCAAATGTGATAAGCCAAAGAAGGAACAAGAGAAGGGAAATGTGTTTGCATTGTCTGGTGCGGAGGCCACTACCGATGATAGGCTAATCCAAGGTACGTGCTTTATTAATGGTACACCTTTGACTGCCATTATCGATACCGGTGCAACACATTCTTTCATTTATTTGGATTGTGCTAAGCGATTGAATCTTATATTATCTGATATGCGTAGAAGTATGGTTATTGATACAACTGCTATGGGTTCTGTTTCTACTTCCTATGTGTGTCTGAATTGTCCGTTGAGTATCTTTGGTAGGGATTTTGGAATTGATTTAGTTTGTCTTCCTTTAGAGCAACTTGATGTGATTTTGGGTATGAATTGGTTAGAATTTAATCGGGTGTATATCAACTGTTTCGAGAAGACGATTATTTTCCCTGAGGCTGGTGCTAAGGAAGAATGGTTTGTGTTTGCTAAGCAAGTTGATGAATCGGTGCAAGGTGGTGCCGAGTTGTTTATGTTGTTGGCAACCTTGGATATTCCCGAGAAGAGGACGATTGAAGAATTGCCAATAGTTTGTGAGTTTGCGGAGGTATTTCCGAAAGATATAAGTGATTTACCGCCGGAACGTGAGGTTGAGTTTTCGATTGATTTAGTTCCTGGAACTAGTCCTATATCGATGGCTCCCTATCGAATTTCTGCTTCTGAGTTGAAAGAGTTGAAGAGTCAACTTGAAGACTTGCTCGAGAAGAGGTTTATTCGTCCTAGTGTGTCGCCGTGGGGTGCACCTGTTCTGTTGGTCAAGAAGAAAGAAGGTTCTATGAGATTATGTGTTGATTATAGACAACTGAACAAAGTGACGATTAAGAACAAGTATCCACTTCCGAGGATTGACGATCTGATGGATTAGCTGGTTGGAGCTTGTGTGTTTAGCAAAATTGATTTGAGGTATGGGTATCATCAGATTCGTGTAAAGGCTGAGGATATTCAGAAGCCTGCTTTTCGGACAAGGTATGGTCACTACGAGTACTCCGTGATGCCTTTTGGTGTGACTAATGCACCTGGTGTATTTATGGAGTATATGAATAGAATTTTTCATGATTATCTGGATAAGTTTGTTGTTGTGTTCATCGATGATATATTGATCTATTCTAAGAGCGAAGGGGATCATGCCGAGCATTTGAAGGTTGTGTTATCGGTGTTGAAAGAGAGGAAGTTGTTTGCTAAACTCTCTAAATGTGAGTTTTGGTTGAGTGAAGTAAGTTTTCTTGGACATGTGATTTCGAGTGGTGGTATTTTTGTGGATCCTACGAAGATTGAAGCTGTATCTCAATGGGAAGCTCCTAAGTCTGCTGCTGAGATTAGAAGTTTCCTTGGTTTGGCTGGTTATTATAGGAAGTTCATTGAAGGATTTTCTAAGTTGTCGTTACCATTGACGCAGTTGACTAGGAAAGGTCAAGCTTTCATTTGGACTTCGCAGTGTGAAGCGAATTTTCAAGAGCTTAAGAGAAGATTGACTACGGCTCCTATTTTGATTTTACTGGATCCGTTAGAAACTTTCGTTGTGTATTTTGATGCTTCTTTGTTGGGTTTGGGAGGTGTTCTGATGCAAAAAGGGCAAGTGGTAGCTTATGCTTCAAGGCAACTTAAAGTTCATGAGAGGAATTATCCGACGCATGATTTAGAGTTGGCCGCCGTTGTGTTTGTGTTGAAGCTTTGGAGACATTACTTGTTTGGATCGAGATTTGATGTGTTTAGTGATCACAAGAGTTTGAAGTACTTGTTCGATCAGAAAGAATTGAATATGAGGCAAAGGAGATGGTTGGAATTCTTGAAAGATTATGATTTTGGTTTGAATTATCATCCTGGAAAGGCGAATGTTGTAGCTGATGCATTGAGTAGGAAGTCATTGCACATGTCTATGTTGATGATTCGAGAATTTGAATTGTTGGAGCAATTTAGAGATTTGAGTTTGACTTGTGAAGCGACGTCTTCGTGTGTTAAGCTTGGTATGTTGAAGCTTACGTGTGGCATTCTTGACGAGATTAGAGAAGGTCAAAAGTCAGATTTGAAATTAATCGATGTTATGACATTGATTAATCAAGGCAAAGGTGGTGACTTTCAAATTGATGAGAATGGTATCATGAGGTGTCGTGATCGAGTTTGTGTTCCGGATGTTGCGGATTTGAGAAAGAGGATTCTTGAGGAAGGGCATTGAAATTCTGGTGTAGTCAGAGTTCAGATGTTCTACTCCAAGTCATGACATCTGATCCAACATTGTTAGAAATACAGCAAGATAGCTATACAATTAACACCCAGTACTAATGTGCACACATTCACAGATGTCACGACATCTGCTACTATATTACCATGGAATGGAAGAACACCCAGTTCTGTCCATCTGGCACAAAGACTCAGCAGAGATTAAACATTGCACTAACTTCTGTTGAGCCTACACAGTTATCAGCATGATGTCTCAATAGTGATTTGAACATCACCTGTTACAGTATTACAGTTTGCTGGCCTTGTACTTGTATTTCCTAAAATAAAGGTTAAACAAGTTAACCTAATTTCCACATATTAGGGTGCTAACAAATAGGCTATTTGTTAGGTTCATTAATTGTAGCTCAGTTGTTAGTTTTCTGGATTTTAGCTCAGCTGTTGGATTCCTGAAGAATAACCTGAGAAAAATACTGAAACAGAAAAACTAACCATCCTACAATTTAGCATATGTTGTTAGGAATGAATGTCACAACATTCAGTTTGACGACCAGAACATATACCACATGCTAAGTCTGTTATGTTCCTGAAAACAGACTATGCTAAATGTTGTACTGTAAAAGACCAACCAGTCTATACTTCAGTATCAGCTTACAATAATAAATGTCAAGACATCCAGTTTGACATTTTTACAATGAGCCTTATGCCAGGTCTGTTATCCTCCTGAAGAGCAGACTGAAATAAATACTGAACTGAAGCAGAAAAACCAACCTGCCTATTATTCAGTATATGCTGTCAATGATGAATGTCAAAACATTCTGATTAAAATTCAAACAATAAGCTATGTACCAGGTCTGTTATTCTCTTGATAAACAGACTGAAATACATGCTGAGTTATAACAGACAGGATTATAACGTGCAGAAGAAAAAACAAACACAGGAAATTATTAACCCAGTTTGGTGCAACATCACCTACTCTGGGGGCATACCAAGCCAGGAAGAAGATCCACTATCAGTAGTATTAATTCAGAGTTAAACTCCCCCGTTTACAACTCTTCACTTAATCCCTACCCAATGCAATCTATACCTAGGAACTCCTAGATAGAAACCACCAGTTTCCATTCCTATCACTACAATTTCAAAGTAATGCTAAACAAATTTGAACTTGCTTCACAGCTTCGTTCAAGACCATAACAACTCTTACCTACAAGCTTTGAGTTACAAATAATCTCAACTTTGAGCACTGAGAAACACATGGTAACCTTCCCACAGGTTGGGAGGTTTACCTTACACACACCCCTAATTTTTACATTGTTTGAGGCTCACTAAACCTAGGTTCCAATCTGCTATTTATAACCTAAACACCCAACTGGATTTGAGCCTTAGAAATCGCAGCAAGCTTCTCCTTTGCTGTTACAAAGTCAGCAGAAAACTTCTGCTACAATCAAGGTCTTCAATCTTTTAGTTCCTAAAATATCTCCATATAAATCTCCATATTTAGAAACTGTCTATTCTGATTGAGTCTTTAAGACCTCCACAAGGAAGTTAGGATATTCACCAAATATCCTCACTAATCCCAGAATATATGCCTGAATTAACTAATTCAGTTTTCTACACATGTGTGATGTCACAGTCACGATGTCGTGACATCGTACATGACATGTTGGTCCAGATGTTGAACTTCTTCAACCCAACATATTAAAACAACAGAGGTGATTACATTATTTGTTTTACAAAATTAATGCCAATCCTAAGGTATTAACAATCTCCCCCTTTGGCAAATTTTAGCTAAAACAAATAAACGTTACACTAGACACTACATCCCAATATGGGTATGCACTTCCTCTCTGTCATTATCTGCACCACCACGAACACCAAAGTTGGTGTACATGAGGAAGTAGATGTACAAGAATCAGTTGCATCAAAACCCTTCCACTCAACAGTTGAGCTTCCTAAAGAATATGTAATGCTGAGTACATAGATAATTTAACTCAGATCACAAGACACAATTGTCCTCTTAACTCAGATCACAAGTCACAAGTGATTCTCTGACTTTTGTGCCTGAAACCAACTTCTGCTCGCTACCATATTTTGCTTGCTTCTGGTACATCCTCAATACAGTGTTTCTCTCCCCCTTTTTAGCTAAACATTTATACATGAAACCTTCGCAAAACCAGATCCAGGCGCAGTATGCCCAAATCTTAACAAACCCCATGGTTTAGAGAGAATGGAATGTCGCTCTACTGAGAGGAAGAGTGCTGATGCATCCTTTAAATAGACCAGACCGTGCTTATGAATTAACGGTAGGAATAAATGCTTGGTCAAGATTCATTAATATTTGCTGAGAAACAGTCAGAGAATCACCAACAAAATCTCAGACTATCTTTGAATACCTTTTATAGCTCTTGACTGTTTCTTTTCTGAAACAACAGTTCCAATGCATGGAGACTATTCCATATATGCAGTCAGACACGTTGCACGCGATGTCTTAACATTCATCACGGCTTTTGCCTGCATTCTTCATGTATTCTTCCTATCATCATTTCCTAAGACCACTTTCGTGCCTCCAGTGGTAGCTTGACATTTGGCACCACTACAACCAAACTCACAAACACCAGTAGGTGGTTACTCCCCCGGTACCACACAACTGTAACACTCGGGCTTATTCTACTACACCACACCCATATTTCCTAATGACTGTGAGTTTCAGAAGGAACTAACAATATTGTCCAAGGCAATGTCATGACATCCGGTCAGACATTCTTATGCTCACTTAGCCTTGACACACACCACATCATCCCAATTACCAACAAGGGTCCATACCTTGTTATCTGAGAACACATAGACCATAGGCTTGATGATTACTTGTAGCGCAAAGATAGAACTCCCCCTGTTATGAACAACCAACTCTCCTCTTGAAACTTGGAGATTACACATGAACATATCCAACATCCCAAAGTTGGACCTTCACATACTTCCTGATTCAAAGAGAACTCAAACCACTTGATGAATGGAGAACATAAGACGCATCTTCATGTCTTCAAGAGCACTCCCTCTGTTCAACCTTCTTGGCTGAACACATCCACACTCTGTGTCAATCTCTCTTCTAACCAGAACAGAAGGTCACTTCACAAAATATTCTAACATTAGTTAGGACATCCTTCACAACGGACACCATCTAATAATCTCCAGATATCACTGAGTCACACGCTTGATCCAAAAGAACCCAGACACAAATTTGGACATATACATTCTCATCCCATTACAAGAGATGATCTTCCATAGATAGCTCAGAACTCCCACCACAAGCTTCGAGAGATGAATAGACAACGCCTCCCTTTGTCTTCAACTTACTACTTTTCTGCTCAAAAGTAATTTGTCTCAGACTTTCCTCAAGAATAATCAGCTGCCATATGTTGATTATCTTGATCCTTCAAACTCACTTCTGAGATGGACCAAATGCCACTGGTTGATTACCTCCTCCATGAATCCTCATATGAAAAAGTCAAATGCCACTTTTTGGCCTTTCCACGTTTATCAGACTTCTCCCAAAGATATTCTGACCTTCCAAGTGAGACTTGAACTTCAAGCTACATGTTAAACAAAACTTAGATTCTCTAAGACACGAACATGTAACATCTTCTCCATCCAGCAACTCCAAAGTACTGCAATGAGACCGATCTTTTTGAAGTACCCAATCTACCACTTTGTAGCTCCTTCTATCTTAAGTTGATGTGCCACTTCACCAACTAAGATTCTTATGTTGAACCAAATGTCACAACATTGTGTTTTAACATCTAGTTGTTGACTTCAGCTCCTTCTTCTGCCACTTGAAAAAGACTTCCTCCCTACACAGAACAAGAGTTCAACGCTCTCATAGACTTGATTGTGGAACCAAGTTTGAGTAAACATCCTCCATCCTGCAGGTTTGCAATTAAGTCATCCAAGCTCACACCTTGATGAATCCCTGCTTCTTCTCCAAAGACATCAGACACTCTGATGCATGAGTCTTCAGAAGGACCAGTTAGAGACTAACCCTTCAGCTATACCAAGGATTCCACTTCCTAAAGTAAGCCTGTTCCCATGATGTCAAGAATGCAGCCACTTGTTCTTCACTCCACAGTGTGCATTAGCCAATGCACTTCATTACCTAGATCAGAAATAAACTGATCCAAGTAACCACCATCAAGACTATGATGTCTTCTTCTTCTTGTACACACCAAGGCTTAACATGTTTCTTGCAAGGAAACCTTTTCAGAGATCATATGCTTTTGCTTCCACCAAAGTGATAGATCATAAACCAATGTACTATCCTTCCTGTGATTCTGCACAGGGTCTCGGGGAAGAGATGTTCCACCATCTTTAAGAACATCAGTTATCTTGAGCTCCAAGGATAATCAATTAAATACTTGTACTTGGCACAAGTAGGCATTGATCTGAAATCCTTTCCCAATTATCCTTTCAGATACTTCCACCATAAGAATACTTTGAAAATACTCTTCTTGTGTCAACATCTTCTGAGTGCAAGCACCTCAATAGTTTTGAGAATCTCTCCAGATTAGATTCACCCTTAGGAATGAGAGAGATGCATCCTTCCTTGCAAATGTGTGACACAACAATTAGAACCCATGTGACACAGGTCAACAGCCAACCAGACCCTAGGCTGACCCAACGTGAGGAGGTTAACCAAAACTCCCCCTCAAATTAAAAATCATGGAAACTCCACACCAATATCCATGCATTGTACACAAATGTCTCAACATGACATACACCATCCCTACCAGTGGCAACTAACTCTATGAGTTATACCTATACATACTCCAATCACACCAATCAGACTCCAGCTGACCATAAGTACTAGTGAAAAAAAACAGCACCAGTCAATAGTAGATATGCATTGCCAGAGCATACTACCTCAACCAACCTCTGAATCTTCATATTCTCACTCCTTGAAAGAAATGCCACTTCTGAGCGTGGTGTTTGAATAAAAAGATTCATGGTCCCAATCCTCTTAAATGAAATATCAATCAGGTTACCCCATTATTGACTTCTAACATCCAGGGGACTTGTCTTCCAACACAACATAGTACTTCAGGGAACAACTATCCAACCCTGATCAATCTACAGGAATAAGACAAACAGCAGGAATTGCACAATGTCACATCTCAACCAGCTCCACTTCTAGAGATCAGACTTCTAAAAGTGACCTTCTTGAGCATACACACAGTTGACCCTACCCTTGTCAACTTAGCACACACAGATGTCTCCTCTTCCAGGTCAGGAGTAGGTTCCAAACAAAAGTATCCCTTTGTTTGACACCTAAAACATCTGCTCTTCAACCAGTAGGTGCATACTTGTTGAACAACATGTTCTAACATCACATAGAACATTAGTTCCACCTCCTTGGAACAGACCCTCCTTGAAAGTCTTCAAGGTCTTCATATGCACTACCCAAGAGAGTAAAAGAATCAGTGATCAGGTGATTCTTACCATGATGAGTGGACTTGAGGAGACTCAAGTATCTTTGACATCTTCAGTAGATTATGATGAAATCTTGAATACAACAGCCTTTCATCCACATGAGGGGAAACTGCATCAGAGTCTGAGTTTTTCCAGGTATTATGCAGCGGAAATCATAATACAACTCAACCTATGAACACACACTTCACCAGATCAGCCTCCAAGAACATACCCAATTTGAATATGATTCAATACTAGCACAGCTGTCCCACACAAAGGCCAATTGCCAATCTCCAGAGACAGGTGCACACATTTCCTGTCATGAATAGTCCATCCACCTACTTCAAGGGACCATTCAGGGAAATCACAGAACCTTCCACAGGTTCCAACATCCGTACTTACATAACTCCTTGCAAGATACCAGAAAGTATCACCCATGGATCTCATCCAGAAACAGAATAGGATGCCTGCTCTGATACCAATTGAAATTCTGGTGTAGTCAGAGTTCAGATGTTCTACTCCAAGTCATGACATCTGATCCAACATTATTACTAATACAACAAGATAGCTATACAATTAACACCCAGTACTAATGTGCACACATTCACAGATGTCACGACATCTGCTACTATATTACCATAGAATGGAAGAACACCCAGTTCTGTCCATCTGGCACAAAGACTCAGCAGAGATCAAACATAGCACTAACTTCTGTTGAGCCTGCACAGTTATCAACATGATGTCTCAATAGTGATTTGAACATCACCTGTTACAGTATTACAGTTTGCTGGCCTTGTACTTGTATTTCCTAAAATAAAGGTTAAACAAGTTAACCTAATTTCCACATATTAGGGTGCTAACAAATAGGCTATTTGTTAGGTTCATTAATTGTAGCTCAGTTGTTAGTTTCCTGGATTTTAGCTCAGCTGTTGGATTCCTGAAGAATAACCTGAGAAAAATACTGAAACAGAAAAACTAACCATCCTACAATTTAGCATATGCTGTTAGGAATGAATGTCACAACATTCAGTTTGACGACCAGAACATATACCACATGCTAAGTCTGTTATGTTCCTGAAAACAGACTGTGCTAAATGTTGTACTGTAAAAGACCAACCAGTCTATACTTCAGTATCAGCTTACAGTAATAAATGTCAAGACATCCAGTTTGACATTTTCACAATGAGCCTTATGCCAGGTCTGTTATCCTCCTGAAGAACAGACTGAAATAAATACTGAACTGAAGCAGAAAAACCAACCTGCCTATTATTCAGATATGCTGTCAATGATGAATGTCAAAACATTCTGATTGACATTCAAACAGTAAGCTATGTACCAAGTCTGTTATTCTCTTGATAAACAGACTGAAATACATGCTGAGTTATAACAGACATGATTATAACGTGCAGAAGGAAAAACAAAGACAGGAAATTGTTAACCCAGTTCGGTGCAACATCACCTACTCTGGGGGCATACCAAGCCAGGAAGAAGATCCACTACTAGTAGTATTAATTCAGAGTTAAACTCCCCCGTTTACAACTCTTCACTTAATCCCTACCCAATGCAATCTATACCTAGGAACTCCTAGATAGAAACCACCAGTTTCCATTCCTATCACTACAATTTCAAAGTAATGCTAAACAAATTTGAACTTGCTTCACAGCTTCGTTCAAGACCATAACAACTCTTACCTACAAGCTTTGAGTTACAAATAATCTCAGCTTTGAGCACTGAGAAACACATGGTAACCTTCCCACAGGTTGGGAGGTTTACCTCACACACACCCCTAATTTTTACATTGTTTGAGGCTCACTAAACCTAGGTTACAATCTGCTATTTATAACCTAAACACCCAACTGGATTTGGGCCTTAGAAATCGCAGCAA
The DNA here is from genome assembly GCF_024323335.1 of Lathyrus oleraceus. NCBI lineage: Eukaryota > Viridiplantae > Streptophyta > Magnoliopsida > Fabales > Fabaceae > Lathyrus > Lathyrus oleraceus. The sequence goes on from NC_066585.1 coordinate 458,643,071, forward strand.
ACTTCTCCTTTGCTGTTACAAAGTCAGCAGAAAACTTCTGCTACAATCAAGGTCTTCAATCTTTTAGTTCCTAAAACATCTCCATATAAATCTCCATATTTAGAAACTGTCAATTCTGATTGAGTCTTTAAGACCTCCACAAGGAAGTTAGGATATTCACCAAATATCCTCACTAATCCCAGAATATATGCCTGAATTAACTAATTCAGTTTTCTACACATGTTTGATGTCACAGTCACGATGTCGTGACATCGTACATGACATGTTGGTCCAGATGTTGAACTTCTTCAACCCAACATATTAAAACAACAGAGGTGATTACATTATTTGTTTTACAAAATTAATGCCAATCCTAAGGTATTAACAGGCATAGAAGTGGTCTGAGTATTCATCCTGGTGCTACTAAAATGTATAAAGACTTGAGAAAGATGTTTTGGTGGCAAGGTATAAAGAAGGATCTAGCGGAATTTGTGTATTCATGTTTGACTTGTCAAAAGTCAAAGATTGAACATCAAAAGCAGTCTGGTTTGATGCAACCGTTATATATTCCCGAGTGGAAGTGGGATAGTATCTCTATGGATTTTGTTTCAGGCTTGCCAAGAACATTGAGTAATTGTGAGGCGATTTGGGTTGTTGTGGACAGGTTGACGAAATGTGCTCATTTTATTCCGATGAGGATGGACTATTCGATGGAGAGACTTGCTAAGTTGCACATCGAGAGGATTGTGTGTTTGCACGGTATTCCGTCGAGCATTGTTTCAGATAGAGATCCAAGGTTCACTTCGAGATTTTGGGAAGGTTTGTAAAGTGCTTTGGGTACGAAGTTGCATTTGAGTTCGGCATATCATCCGCAAACTGATGGTCAAACGGAGAGAACTATTCAGTCACTTGAAGATCTTTTGAGATCTTGTGTTTTGGAACAAGGAGGAAATTGGGATAGTTTCTTGCCTTTGATCAAATTTACGTATAACAACAGTTTCCATTCGAGTATTGGAATGGCACCTTTTGAGGCTCTCTATGGTAGAAGGTGTAGAACTCCTTTTTGTTGGTACGAATCGGGAGAGAGTGTTGTGGTTGGACCCGAGTTGATTCAAGAGACTACGGATAACATTAAGATGATTCAAGAGAAGATGAAGGCTTCTCAGAGTCGTCAAAAGAGTTATCATGATAAGAGGAGGAAAGCTCTTGAGTTTGAGAAAGATGAGCATGTGTTTCTTTGAGTTACGCCAATAATGGGTGTTGGTAGAGCTTTGAAGTCGCGTAAGTTGACTTCGCGTTTCATTGGTCCTTATCAGATTTCCGAGAGGATAGGTGAAGTGGCATATCAGATTGCATTACCACCATCACTTTCTAATCTTCATGATGTGTTCCATGTGTCTCAATTGAGGAGGTACATTGCGGATCCATCGCATGTTGTTCCAGTAGATGATGTTCAAGTGCGGGATAATTTGACGGTTGATACATCACCTATGCGAATTGAAGATCGAGAAGTGAAGAAGTTTCGTTGTAAGGATATTTCTTTGGTGAAAGTGATATGGGGCGGAGCCGCCAATGGAAATATTACTTGGGAACTCGAGGATAAGATGAAGGAATCGTATCCGGAGTTGTTCGTTTGAGGTATTTTCGAGGCCGAAAATCTTTTAAGTGGGGGAGAGTTGTAACTACCCAATTTTTAGTATTTATTTCTTATATTATTATTATTATATTTTATTTAATTTATTTGGACTGTTAATTAATTAATTGGTTGTTAGGTGGTATAATAATTGATTATATTAATTAATTTGGTGTGTTAATTAATTATTTAGTTGATATGAGATATAATGAATAATTGAATTAATTAACTTGGTGTGCATATTGAGTTGGTTTAATTTATTGGAATTAAATAGAGATATTATAATACTAGGTCTTATTGGGCCTAATAATTAAATTAAAGGTATCATTCTTTAAACCCAAATATAATACTAGGATATAAGAGGTGAGGAGAGTGAGAAGTAGGATTCATTTGATCATTTGACGGCAACGGAGAAAGAAAAGAGGAAAAGTAAGGAGAAGAGGGGAAGAACAAGAGAGAAGCTAAGGTTTCCAGAAAATCGAAGAGGTAAGGGGGGGAATCCTTATTATTATGGGTTAGTATGATTTGGTCAATGGGTAGAAATATGTTTACGTTGAAATCCCTAAATTTCATGGTTTTTGGAATTGTTAGGTTTTGATGAGTATTCTTGATTGTGGTGATTTAATTGTGTTAAAACTGAAAATTAACTTTATATACCTAGATTATTGTATGAGTTATAATTTTCTGAGCGTTTGGCTTTTTACGGAATCGAAATCGGAGGTCCGGAAGTCCTCCACCGATGAAAAACGCATTAAATTCTGCATTTTGTTTTGTGTTAACTGGTTACCCTCCGAGCGTTAACCGGTTACTTGCTAAAAACCTGCCCAGAAGTTGATTCTGTTTTGTGTTAACCGGTTACCCTCCGAGCGTTAACCGGTTACTTGCTGTTGAAAAATGAAAAATTGAGATTTTAAAAGTTGTATTCATTTGACATGAAACCTAGTGTGCGTATTTGATAATTAGCCTATATTTATGAATGATATATTGTTATGAATGTGTATATGTACCATTGGTGGATAATTCATAGAGTTGAATTATGGTGTTATGTGGAATGTTAAGATGGTAGAGATGATCTTAATTGCATATGCGTTGGTATTTGTACATTCATTCATGGCATGGTCGGCTTCATGGTGGAAGCGGTGAAACTCTGGGTTCACATGGTATTAGACGTTGATCCTTGAATGGAAATAGGCGTAGCAGACTTTGATCCTTAATTGGAAATAGACGTAGTGGCTTTGATCTTGTCCGGATCGGAAGCGTGGCTTGGATTCTAGATATTGAATCGGAAAGCGGTGAAATGTTGGGTTCACATTGCGGTACCACATGCATAGAGTCACATGTCTTGCATTGAGTCACCTTAGAGTTATGTGATAATTGAAGGTATGCATTGATGTGATTTTGAAGTGTGTATGAGATATGGTAATTGAATTTGGTGATGTTTGGATACATAATTTGAAAAATATGTGATTATGTGATAATTGTAGTTATGTGTATATTTGGGAATATAGTATTGGATTTTAATATTGTACTCCCTGAGTTTTGATGGATGTTTGAAACGTGTGAAATAAATGTTGGTTAGTATTATTTACATGGTTATACAAGGTGTGATGAATTCCGTTAATTGTTGATTTAATCATTGTGCTTTATTATACTTCTTCATAATGATTTGAATTCTCACCCTTCTGTTTGAATGTTGCTTTACATGGGCATCGTGCAGATACTCCAGAGTAGTACTGCTGAAGTAAGTGGATGGTATCTCACTCGAGATTAGCTGGAGAGCTTCAGTGCCTTATTTTAGAGACTAAGTAGTGAGTCAATGCTCTGGTCATGTAACACGGGGTAGATTAGTAGTATTGAACTCATATCTGATTTAGATACGTATTATGTTATTACTTGTGAACATGTTTATTTGAAATTCGCTGTTTGGGAGGCCCCAGTGCCAAATATCCTGGATATGGTTTTAGTTTATCTTGAAAATATTATTGAGAGATGATCATGGTATGGGACATGAATCATTTTATGAAATGCATGGATATTCATTATTTTCCGCTGCGAACGCATATTCTTGAATATTCATGATAATTGAAATGTGTTATTTTAAATGACCAGGTGTATTGTATATTGATGATGAATGATGTTTGGTTTTTGAAAGCTTTTAGTTTTTGAAAACGTCGATGTGACGCCCTTTTGTTTATATGCGTGCTTATTTACTCTGATTATATGTTAAGTATTTTGGGGTAGAAAAAGGGGTGTTACACTTCAACTATATTGACTGGTTCGGCATCTGCATAGAAAGCATAGTGTACCAACTCACCTTCATCATCGACCACATCATCTGATGTAATCACACATTCTTGCAACCTTGCAGACATGTGTCTTGTTCTTTGAGGTCTGCTTGTGCTTGCTTGACCTCTGGCATCTTCTTGTTGAACTTATCTTTTAACTTCACTTGCTAGTTCTTCAATAATATTCTCACTGAATCCTTCTTGACATTTTCAGTCCAATCCCATTCCTTAAGCTCATATATGATCACGTCCCTGCTGATCAAAACTTTCTTGTCCATTGGATCGAAAAAACTTGTAACCTCCAGTTGGATGATATCCTATTAGAATCATCTGACTCGACTTGTCATCAAGTTTTCTTCTAAACTGATATGGCACATGTCTATGTGTTATAGATCCAAATACTTTCAGATGACTCAAGCTAGGCTTGACACCAAACCAACATTCTTCTAGCACGATTCCTTCTAGCTTCTTCGTCTGATATCGGTTCAAAATAAATGTTGTTGTCGACACAAATTCTCGCCATAATTCTTTGGGTAGATGCTCTCCTTTCAACATACTTCTCACCATATTCATGATGGTTCTATTCTTCCTTTCTACAGTTTCATTCTGTTGTGGAGTGTAGGGTGGCACCACCTCATGAACAATCCCTTCTTTCTCACATAACATATCGAAGTATTTCGACACATATTCTCCACCACCATCAATCCTCAAAATCTTAAGCTTTTGACCACTTTGTCTTTCGACCATAAATTTAAACTTAACAAATACTTTGATCACTTCACTTTTCTTCTTGATCAGGTAAGTCCATAGTTTTTGACTAAAATCATCTATCAATGTGACAAAGTATCTGTTACCTCCAATAAAATCCACTTGGATAGGTCCACACATATCAAAGCATATGACTTCAAGGATTGTCTTCGACTTGCTTCCTGCATCCTTGTCGAAGTTGTTCTTGTATTGCTCCTCCTGCACACATCTCTCACACACTTCATTTGGAATGTCGATTTTTGGTAAACCTAAAACCACATTTCTTGTCTTCAGATCTATGATGTCTTTGAAATTTAGATGTCCAAGTCTATAGTGCCATATACATTCATCCATGCTAGTTGCAGTTGCAAGGCACTTGAGCTCCATCACATTTACTTTAATCCTGAAAGTTCTATTCTGAGACATAGGTGTCTTCAAGATTAACCTTCCACCTGAGTCGAGAACTCTCATCATCTTGTTTTTGATTGACACTTTGTAGTTCCTTTCAACCAAATGCCATATGCTTAGAAAATTACTTTTCATGGCCGATATGTACAGTACATTGGAAATTATTGACCTTTTTCCATCTTTCCTCTTAACCAGGGCATTACAATATCTTAAGTTGCTCGAGTATTATCATTTGCAAATTTTACCATGTTCTTGATTGAGGGTTTCATGTTGTCAAACCAATCTTTCTTACCAGTCATGTGTGAAGCATTCTGAGTCCAAGTACCATTGGTCCTGGAATCTTTCTTCATCTCTTGTTGTGACCATCATCAACATCTCTTCTTATCCATGTTTCGCAAACTTTGCATCATTATCTTGATTCTTTTGTTTTTTAGAATAATCACTAGAGTAGTGACCATACTTCTGATAGTTGAAACACTGAATGTGACTTTTGTTAGGTTTTCGACCATCACCTCTTCCTCTACCTGCAACACCACCTCTTTGGTTGCTTTGGTATGAGGGCTTTCTATGATTTGACCATCCTCCTTCTCTCCGATTTCGACCAGTCAAATTGTTGTAGCGTCCTCTACCTTTATTGTCGAACCACTTCCCTTTGCCTTTCTTTTCTCTTGCTGATTGTTCCTGCAAAGCTATATCACTCTTCGACTTTCCTGCAACTCTTTAATCCATTCTTTGTTCATGAGATTCAATCGTCCATTGAAGCTCTTCCTTTATCAATGTTGACAAATCTTTCAACTCTTCTATGGCTACTACGACATGGTCGAGCTTTGGAGCCAATGACCTCAAGATCTTTGAAACAATTGTTCTTGATGTCAACACTTCTCCACATACATTGATTTACTTTACCAATTTTATAACCATAGTGAAAAAAACAGTTATACTTTCATTATCTTTCATTTGAAGCAATTTATACGTTCTTTTTGTGAGTTTGTAACCTCTCCTCTTTCACCTTATGATCTCCTCCAAACAATTTTTCAAGAATATCCAATGCTTCTTTTGTTGATTCAACATCACTAACCTTTTTGAAATTGTCTGCATCAATGCATTTATGGATCATAAAGAGAGCTTTATGATCTTTCTTCTTCAATTCTTTTTGTGCAGTCTTTTCTTCATCTGCCGCCTTTACTGCAACCGACGTCACTCCCTTCTTCACAAGATCCCTAAGATCTTGATAGCAAAAGATAACCTTTATCTGCTTGCACTAATTCTCATAGTTCAGATTCTTCAGAATTTGGAGACTCCCTGGAAAATAACCGCTCAGATGATTCATCCCCATCGTGTTCTGCTTCAAAGAATCACTCAGCCAGTGCTCTAGATACTAGATGATGGAAATTAATCGATTTCCCTTCAAGAAATTCACAAAACCTATGGAGAATTCCGTTGCAATCTTGATGAACAAGATTAAATCAACCGATTGAATACTGCTCTTGTTCTTTACTTTTCACTCGAGTGAATCAACCACTCTAGGTTACAAGATTATATCGCTGCATTATGGTAATGAAAAAAAAAAATTAAATTGGGGAAGAAATAAAGATTATGGTTTTTAAGAAAGGAAGAAAAAAAACTCGGCAGTCTTTCTCTATGCTCTCAAACTGAGAATTTTATTCAACTTTGCAACTACACTTCTATTGTGTTATTCAAGTGTATTACAATCAATAATGGTTACTCCATAATACCTAATTCTGCTAACACTACAAAATTGGGCCTTAGTCGAAATCCATGTCGAGGCTAACTCCTCGATACTTCGACAACTAGGTGTTTTGATAACAACAAGTTTCGACATCATGAATTGCAATTCAACATTAAGTCGCTGTGAGAGAGAAATACTTTTTATTATTTAACACCACAACCCAATAAGAGTGATATGAAGCCGCTGTAAGAGAGGTTTTCCACGAGACAGAGAATTCATCAATAAAACTATAAACAAGATTTATGGTCGCGACCTTGAATGACAAGAACAACGTCGATAACTTGTTTTTAATTTTATTTATAATTTAAACAAAATATGGTTTATTTTGTGATTATTTTTGTTATGGTTTAAATTTTAAAATTAAAACATATCATATAAATTGTTTGAGATGACCTTTTAAACGAAGTTAATATCACATAGATTAATAGTAAAAAATGTATCATTTGTTGCACTTTTTTTTAGTCATTTCAGACATAGTTCATCTTTATAAAATAGACTTATAAGACAAGAGGTGTCACTCTATATAAACTCTTTTAATACTCTATTTCCAACCAATGTGAAATATACTACATAATTCTTATTGTGTCCGGGTTGATGATATATACTACATAATCTTATCATTTTATTAGCTGTATCCATTTCTATTCTAGTACGCGTGTTGTTTGGTCGTCCTTTTTTATTTCTTTGCATCTCATCGTTGTGTCAACCTATTTAACCAAACCCTTATTCTTCTGCTGATATTATTCCACCATTCCCGAACTATGCTACACTCCAGTATGCTTATTCTGGGGTACCTCTTGCTCCAAATGTGAAACCTGGGGGATATATTACTTAGGAGGGTACTCCAACTACCTAGACTTTGAACCCGAATATGATATATCAGATGTTTCCATAGTTTATGCCGCCACCAATGCTTGCTCAGAATGTTATCCATCCTCCTCTTAGGGTTGCTACTCAAAGGGTACATGGGACTAATCAAGCTAGGCCTACTGAATATCAACTCTTAAAGGAAAGAATCCGTGCCATATAAGGTTTCTCTGCTCTCGGTTTGAATGCAAGAGAACTATGCTTGGTACCCAATGTTGTGCTCCCTGAACAGTTCAAAGTACATGATCTACCCAAGTACAAAGGCTTAAGCTGTCAGTGTAGTCACAATACCATGTAATGCAGAAATATGGCCTCTTACGTTGATAATGATGAGTTGTTAATCCATTATTTCCAAGATAGTTTATCTGGGGAATCTTTGGATTGGTATATGAATCTAGAGCCAGGGAAGATAAGGACCTGAAAGGATTTATCCGATGCTTTTTTGAACCAGTACAAATACAATATGGGCATGGCACCTACCAAATTACAACTTCAGAACCAGGGACAATAGACTAATGAAACTTTTAAAGAGTATGCACAAAGATAGTGTGAAATGGCTTCAAGGGCTAGACCTATCTTGACAGATACCGAGTTAGTGGATATTTTCATGGGGACGCTCCAAAGTTTATACTATGAAAATATGGTTGGGAGTTCATCTTACAACTTTGTTGATATAGTTATAATTGGAGAGAAGATTGAAAGTGGTCTTAAAATAGAGAAGATTGACGGTGGTAGTAGCCAACAATGTGCAGTTAGAAGACCTCCTAGTGGGTATATCAAGAAGAAAGAAGGAGAGACGAATGTCGTAACAGCCAGTGTTCCAAAATATCAAGCTCCCATGGTTCCTCCACCATATTATCCATACCCATATGTGGTAGCAGCGCAGTTCCAACAATTTTTTTAGTATCAACCATGTATCATCAGCCTCCTCGGGCTCAACAACAATAACAACAACAGACTCAAGGACAAGCTTCTCAAAGGCAAAAGATAAATAACAAAGGTTCAAATCAAAATCATTTTGGGAATCAGAAACAGAATCAAAATCGGAATCAGAGGCATCCTTAATATACCAGAATCAAAATCAGAAATAGAGGCATTGCTTTCTGCCGCTCACTAAGGGGCACATCATCTTCATCTACAAGGATAACAACCTTCTTCTTATTCTTCCGAGGCCTTGAAGATACTTCTTCTCTTGATTATTTCTTCCTCTTCCCATGCACATCTGTATAAGTTTCTAGTAGGTTGAAAGGATCAACCTATGGATCAATTCCATCCTTAAGACAACTTTCGAGATAATATTCCAGAACATCCATAGGATCAATCTTAGTGAAGATTGGAAACTTGTCAACTAGAATCCTTATGCCACATATATCATCCTTTGAGGGAATGAAATCTGGCCTTACTAGATTAGAGATGAGACCCATGCTCTTAAGATTCTTCCCCCAGAAGATCTTTTTGTCATCCTTCACTAATTCATCAGTTAAACCACTGACTAGAAGGTCATCCACGAGACCATTCTCAACAAGAATATCATAAATTAGCCTTCCATTGGGAATGAACATTCCCTTCTCGGATGTGCTTGCAGTTCTGGTTTCTCTAATGAAATCCTTGAGAAATTTGAACATAATCACTAGAAATTCCAATCTGTACCCTTTTTCCAAGAAGAACATCATATACTTATGGATAGTGTTTGTAAGACCCCAATTTTTACCCTAATATCCTCATGCAATTTCATCATAAGCATTAGCATTGGGATCATACCTTGGCATCCTCCTTGCCCCTCTTTCATTGGGTTTGTTTTGGGAGAGATCACCAAGCATTTTGTGATTATATCATACTTGTATTTTATCATTTCACTAACCAAAATACCGAAAATATGTATTTGCATTTGTCTAACTCTTTCTTTTAGGTAGGGCATGATCTCATTGATTCATAAAGTTCATATCTAGGGTTTGAGACCCTCATGAAAAAGAGCACAACCATGAATTGATCCAAGAATGGTTATGAGCATCATATATGAGTCCCAATGATCTCTACATGTTATATTGATCAAGTTTTCTTCAAGAGTTTGAGGGTGATTTGCCTTGGAAACCCTAGTTTGACTGGGTATCTTGAGTAATTTCTCCAACAAGATATCTCACCAATTGATCAAATTTAATAAGGGATACTTCAAAATTCATCATCTTATGCATATATGATCTACCATGAGCCTAGAAAGTCAAAATAATTGAAGGTTGGCAAGTTGGTTGATGGTGGTTGGCCAGATGAATTCATCTGATCAAAACTGGGTCTCCCTAGACCCTATCTCCTACACTTTTCACCATATTAAAATGATTCCAAGAGAAAACTTACTCTAAATGAAATTCAAACAACTTTTGTTTTGATACCTAGAGCTAGTTTTGCTTGGAAAATCATTTTCTATGTTGAAAGATTTTAGGTCATTTTGTCTAAACCCTAATTTGAAAGTCAACTTCCCAAGGCCATAACTTGCTCAATTTTTATGATAAGAAAGATTTACAAGTTGCACAATATAATTAAAGATGTCTAATTCAACTTTTATGTTTGGAGTGAGAGTAATTCAACTTTTATGAGCATGTGATATGAGGCTACATTATAGGTCACTTTTGACCTATATCATTGAACAAGTGATTTTTCCAGACTTCTAAAATGCATAACTATATCATTTAAAATCCAAATGACATGAAGTTGGTGACCATTTTGAAGGTATTTGGAAGATATACAACTTTGATGAAGACACTTTTCTCATTTGAAGCTCACATAAAAAGTTAAGCAAGGTGGAATATTGAGATATATGGCTTGACACTTAGAAAATTTTTCAACATGTTAAAATTTCCAAACTTACACTTCCAAATTCATCATGATACAAGCTTCAAATGGAAAAGTGTTGAACATGAAAATTGTTCCTCTTGATCTCACCTTTCCAAAAAGTCCAAGTTTATCCATTTTGGACAAGAATTGAATAGACTGCACATGGCTTGAACATTGCATCATCATTTGGCAAAGATCAAACTTCAAGTTTCCATGTACACTTGCCTTGCAACCCAAGTTGATTTCAGACTCTCTCACACTTAATTGTGGACCTAAAGCAATGATCTCATGGGCCTGTACACGCCCATGCACCCATGCATCATCCATTGCCAATTTTGGTAAGTGATTTGGAAGGTGCAATTATCACATGATCCAGCTATAAATAGAGCTCCATATGCTCAGAATTCAACACACATTTGCGCCAACTTTGATCCTAGACCCCTAACCCTTCCATTTGAGAGGATAATCCTAAGAATTTCACCTTGAAATTGAGTTTGAATCTCACTGTTTTGAGATTCAAAACTCCAGGGATCCAAGACCTTTTGTGCATTTCATTCTACTTCTGCAAGCATTCTGAGTGAGATCAAGCACGAGCCAAGGCAAGAATAATTGAATCCAGACCTGCATTGAAGGTATTTTCCAAAAAGTTTCATCTATTCGATTCTCTCTCAATCTTGCTCAATTATCTTGATTCTTTGGTTGTCTAAAGTCCTACCAATGTAGGCAAGAAGATTGAGTTGCTTACAAGTCAAATCGAAGCAACTCAGTTGACATACCTCAAAATTCAACTTCTCATATCTTTCTATATGTGAGGAGTTAGTTAAAATTAAGGTCAGATTCATGATATACGCCATTTTTTATTTCAGATCATGTCCTCCTTTTTCATTTATGATGTGGTGATGAATGGACCAGTCCGGCCAAGGTTGCCTGAGAAGACGACCGACGCTTTGCTCCGAAAATGATATGGCACGGTCCAGAGCCATTAGATGGATTCAAAATATTTTAATCAAGAGCGTACATATTGATTACCAAGCGTGTGGATGTTTGACTCAGGTGCATCATGGAACGCGCGCAGTTAATCTCTTGATCTGCCACCTCAATTAATGAGGCAAATCAAGTGGTCCAGGTTTTTTTGATTTTTTAATTTTAATTTTTATTCCTTTGATTTTCATTAATTCATATTAATTTTAATATTTATCCAAAAAATATGAGAGTTTGATGATGCGTACTTTTCGCAAGTATACGAATGCGTCAGAGTAATATAAAAGATTGTCGAATCCACAGAGACCAAGTGTCAATCTATCGTTATCTATTGTTATGGTGTTTATCAAAGGCAATCAAAATAGGTGTTTTTAGAGTGTGCAAAGAAAAGTAAAATATTGTATAAAGTTTAATTAATAAAGACAGGGTCGAATGTAATTCACATAATCAATTAATAATCCAAGTACTCGCTAATAGAACTACTTATGGGTAATGTTTCCTACTTTGAAAAGAACTAATTTAACGGGAATTGTCGCTTTCACGTATTCAGAACCGAGTTGTACTCCCTAATCAAACCCTCTTATTGTCACTTATAAAAAGGCGCGCATTGCGTTAGAGTAGTAAACCTATTTTTAAGAAATATAGTATCTTGACTAAGTTGAAAAGTATTATAACCTGGATTTCTTAACCAAAAGAGGTTCTTACGAACCAGACTCTAAACTTATAAACGCGTCCGAAAATAGTTTTAAAATCTCTTTTCTTCTTAAGTTAAAATCTCCTAATGAACTAAACAAAGCGCTTTCGCTGTTTTTGAAATAGTTAAAAACAATTAAGTTTAGATAGACGTTGGACGGCTTTCGATCTTACCCAACGGAATTGAAGTGCAGGAAAACTTAAGTTGAAAGTTAAAATATCCTTTAAGTGCTTCTACGAACAATTGTACGGATTGTCGGTTCAATTACCACTATGCCAAACAAGGGATTAGACAACGCTTTTTTTGACATTAGACAGCGCTTAAAAGCGCTGGCTATACTGGCGCTGGTATAGGTCTTAGACAGCGCTTAATTTACTAAAAAAGCGCTGGCATAGGGGGGGTTTAGACAGCGCTTTTTCAGTAAAAGCGCTGTCTAAAACCCCCCTATGCCAGCGCTTTTTTAGTTAATTTCATGTTGAAATTAACTAAAAAAGCGCTGGCATAGGGGGGGTTTAGACAGCGCTTTTACTGAAAAAGCGCTGTCTAAACCCCCCCTATGCCAGCGCTTTTTTACACTATATTTTGTTGAATTAAGCTGGATGCATGGTAGAATTAGACTCATCTTTCATGCTGAACCTCTCAACTGTAGAGTGTTTCTCAAACAATTTAGGCAAACTTTTCAAGCTTTAGATTATGAGTACTAGTACAAAAATGAACCAAGGTCTAAGAAACTAATAACAAAAACTTATAATTGAAAGTTCATGAGTGAAGGAAAAAATCATCATTTCATGAGTGAATAAATATCTGTTACAACAGAGTATTAAATATCAGTTGAGGAGTCCTCTAACTGTCAGTAGCTTTAACATCATGGTCTTTATTGTTCAACTTCTGTACAGGCTTCACCTCCGACATGCCCAGAAGAGCCCTTTTCTGTGTCTAGACGTATTAAAAGCCTTTCAAGCAATTCTTGGCAGTCCATTGCAGTAACCATCACTGACAACCTTGCCCTACCCCTCCAGCATCCGATGGCTATTGTTGACTCATCAACTTTGAGGGACTCTTTAGTAACTGTGTTCTCTGCAGAAAAGGAAAAATGCCAGTAATCAGATATATCGATGTCAACGGGATAGTTTAAACTTTTCTAGAGCATCACCTGGGATTATACATACCTTTACCCAGAACTATCACGCAACAGCCTGGCAATAGATTTTCTGCCTTTTTACCAAACTCGGCATCAGCAAAATCTGTAAATTTTACATCTTTGTCTTGCAGAAGATGCTTGAAGTCCACGGGAGAAGCCTGTATAATTTGCTTTGTTATGTATGGGAGAATAAGGGGCAATCCTTCAGATGATATCCTGAAAGCACATGGTGCATCAGTACCTTCTCGTGCTGTTTGTCTTTCCTATAAGATAAGGCAAGAACAGTTATTCACAAGTACTAGTAAAAACAAACTGAGACTTATATCTCAATCGGTCAAAGACTGACTCCTTGACCAGAAAACCACTTCCATTACAAGGACAAGTTTACAAACTACAAGGCCATGTCATTCAAATACTAATAGATTTATTCAACAGTGTAGATTGTGACAATTCCTTGTGGCGTGCATGCTATTTTTACTATGCTAGAATGACGCATAGAAAAATCAGGTTGGTAAAGCAGTTTTAAATACATAAACTATTATATCACCATATAATCCTTACAGAATATATGTCAAAATGAGATATGAAAGCTTGACTATATAATTCATATCCAATAAAACTATAAACAATTTGAGCCAAAAAAACAAGTGCTGAAATTCATTAAATGATCTATGATATGAAATACTAGTTTCTAACTCTAATAGAAGATACAAGGTATAATTAACATTGACTTGAATGTTTTTAAAAAATTTATACATTTCCCTTTCATTATTTAAACTCAAACTCTGACAGAATGCCTCCCAAACCCAGCGCCAACACCATATCTACCAACCAATGTATTTAGGCCTTCTAATGGTGAGATTACCCACAAATTATTACGACCTCTGGCCCTTTATAACCGACCAAATACATTTGATATTCAATGAATCTAAAAAACGAGTTGTCTCTTATATAGAAGAACGGAGGTAGTATTTATTTAAACCCGAAAAATGGATGACAAATAAAATAAGACAATCATGTAATATAAAAATTCTAACAAGACCAGCAATATCTCTAAATTGAGAATAAAGTATACTTACAAACATCTTCATGCCAACTGAGGTTATTTTCAGTTGCTGCCCAGCTGAAAAGTTTAACTCAAGAATATCCTTGACAAACTTGGAGACATAGTAAATTCTTTTCACGTGACTGGTATCACTGTTTCGTGTAATAAGGTGGCCATTGAATGGAAAACCCTCATCAATCCCATAAAAGTCCCTTATACTATTAATAATTGTGTCATCTTTAAAAAAGACGACAGGGTCAACACCTCTCCATTGGCCCTGCTAAGAGTAGTATGTGTTGTCAGTCTTGATTATGTAAGTCTCAAATGATAGAGTATTATGACATCAGGATACAGATTGAAAAATCCTATCAAAATAGCATGCATGAAAAAAGCAAAATTACATAATGCATCAATATTGAAAAGATTAAGCAGAACTGAACAGAAATTCAATAACAGAACCGTCAAAAACCACAGAACAGCCAAGGGTAGTGGCAACAGCAAAATAGCTACTGCTCAGAAGAATAACAAAAACACTGCTGGGGCACAGCACAACCACAAACAACCAGTTGCATGTGTTGAACAAAACACACAACATCCACACACATTCTGTTTGAAGTTAGTACAGATAGGTTATTTTTATGGAAATAGAAGATTAACTATTCCAAATATTGAGTTTTTAACCAAGAATTTCCTATTTCATAACTGGCCACAATAATCATTACACGTGCACCTCAGTCCTAGGTAAACACAGAACAGGCAATCAAATGTAAGTCATCAAGAGCCATCAATCAAAAAATAAAAACCAACCATACATTACATACTACAAACCTGGCATGACCTATTTGATAAAGTCATACATCTAGCCATTTGAAACTCATCATAAGTGAAGAATTTTAAATTTATAAGCACACAAAAGCTATGAAAAGATGCATACAAGAAGCTCGCAATGTTTCAAAGACTAAACCGCGAGCCATTCAACCAGTAGAATTGTGAACTGCATTGTTTACACTTCGGCTATTTGACCGGATCAATCACACTTTCACCTAAGCTCAAGCTATTCAAAACCATGACCCAAAGATCTCACCCGTTCAAAAACATCGATATATAAAGCTTATTAAAGAATTAACTAACTAGCTATTAACAAGTTCAAACATACTAACTAAGCAAATTAATGCCTATTTGGATAAACAGTTAAAATAAAGAATGAAGATGTGGATGTCACAACAACATAGGTTTGATCTATATTCACACATATTCAGAAATTTAGGAATACCATAGTTGTTAACAACAAACACCATGACCATAAGCCAGGTGCAGTCTGTGGTTCCTGCTTTGAGCCTTCTTGGTTTCAAGAAAGGCGCGATTGGCAAGAGTATAAGTAAGGATGATAGATGACATACCCGTTTGCTTTCATCCATATCAGCTTTGTTGCCTACCAGTATCTTGTTAACATTGTCAGAAGCATGCTGCTCAATGTTACGAATCCAATTCCTGATATATGGACACAAGATGATATAAGACTATTTGCCATGTAGAAAAGAAATAAAAATACATTTGAAGCACATGATCTGGACACAGTAAAATAAGTTGTATTGTCATGTAAAAGAACTTAAAACACATTGCAAGCCAAATTGTCCAATTGAACTGTTGAATAATTGAATTGGCTGAATATAATGGGTGTTCTACTAAGACATTAAGATTTAAGTAAATCCGGATTTAAGGAGTGGAAATGATGAAAGAGGAATAGCATGCAACACGAGAGTGTGAGGAAGAGAAAATTACTGTTAAAAGAAGATTCGTCAGTATCGTCATATACAAGCAAAATACCCATGGCTCCACGGTAGTAAGCTGCAAAAGAGGGAATAATTTTTGTGACATAAGATCAACAATTTGCATATATTATGAAATGGTAGCAGAAGCCAATTGACACTTAAATTTGAACATTCTACAACAAAATCTTACGATAACAACAAAGGTCGTTTACATTAAGGTGGAATCAGCAACATAGATCAAATACCCCCATGATATCCCAAAATAAGCACATAAAAGCTATAAATTGTATTCAAAACAAACCTTATCTTGCCAAACTTTGAAAAAATGGTATGAGTAACAAGCATAGAAGGTTTAGAAGAAACCCTAGTCTCCGCGAACCACCGCGACGGCACACCACTAACAACAACCGTATCCGGTTCGCGCCTGGAACTCCGATTGACATTCCGAAGACCATTCCTCCATTTCACAACGTCGTTTTCATTCTTCTCACTCAAAAACGACAGGTCCCAGATGTGGAGTGTACCGTAAACGACGGGATCTTCGCGTTTACGCTTTTTGAGGTCTTTGTTGAAGCGTTTGAATTGAAGATCTTCTTCGGGGAGAGGAAAGGGAAGAGAATGAGAGGTTTGGAGAAAATCGAGTAAGGCTCGTTTGGTTTTCCATTCGTCGATTTGGTTTGTTATGGAGGATGAAGGTGTGGAAGGGTGTACGGTGAGGTTGAGTTTGATGCGTGGTAGGAGAGTGAGGTCTTTGTCTATTTCTAGGGTTGCTGTTGGGGGGATTAGGTTTAGATTTTCTTGCTCCTCCATTTTCATCTTCATGCTCATCACTCAGTCACTCGCTGACTAAATTGGTGTTATTTTCTTCTGCTACTTTTCTCTTACATCGTTAAAAATTAAAATCAGTTTAAACAGCGCTTTCTCAAAAGCGCTGTCTAAGGGGGGGTCTTAGACAGCGCTTTCTAAAAGCGCTGTCTAAGACCCCCCCTTAGACAGCGCTTTCTAAAAGCGCTGTCTAAGACCCCCCCTTAGACAGCGCTTTCATTAAATTTTTAGAACATTTTCCGTGTTTTATTTTTATTTTAACCTTAGACAGCGCTTTCTTTTAAAAGCGCTGTCTAAGATGCGCTGTTAAAAAACCTTTTTGGCGTAGTGTACGATCCTTACATTCTAACCTTATAAATTTAGTTAGACATGGTAAAGTAAAAGTGCATTAATTTAAATAAAAGTAGTGCGAGTGCGGAAAGTAAATAAAAGTAGTGCGAGTGCGGGAAATAAATAAAGTAAAGCGAGTGCGAGAAAATAAATAATTTAAAGCGAGTGCGAGGAAATAAATAAAAGTAAAGCTAGTGCGAGGAAATAAATAAAAGTAAAGCGATTGCGAGAAAATAAATAAAGTAAAGCGAGTGCGAGGAAATAAATAAGATAAAGACAAGTAATAAAAACCTGCTCCAATCGGAGGGTTGAATAAATTGCAAAGCGGAAATGAAAATGGTGGCAGTATTAACTTCCTTCCAAAGTGCTCCAAACTCGATTACAGACTCAATCATAGACTTGATTACACAATTGTGGTAACACTTCAATGCAAAGCGATTACCACTTTAAAATACTGAATATATGCCTAAGTGAAACAAAGTTTGCTTCTAAGTTTGCCTCTACTCTAAGTTTGGATGATTGAAAAAGTGATTTCGAGTTTCTATTTATAAGCAAGTAAAAAGATGGAAATGGCAAGGATGCCCTTCAACTTGAAAATGGGAGGGAAAACTTTTCCTCTTGTGGCGCCCGCCACAAGGCCAATATGAGGCGCCTTAGTAGAAGTAGTGGGGAATGTGGAAGTTGAGGGAGGTTGAGCTTGGACACATCATGGCAGGGTCTATGGCGCCAGCCATGGTGGAAGCCACAAGTACAAAATGCTGAATTTTAGGGTTTTTAGCTCTTTTTCACTCCTTTTCTCGATCGGGGCTCCGATTAAAGTAAAAACCTGAAAACAAAGAGAAACATAGTAATAACACAACAAAATGACAATAAAACTACTAAAATGCATGTGAAATCGGAGTCGAAAATATGGTAAATTTCAGTGTTATCAAACTCTCCTACACTTAAACCTTTGCTTGTCCTCAAGCAAAACATTAAAAAGCTCATAAAATAAAAACTGGTGTAAACGAGTGCTTTAGGTAAGAATTCTAAGTTCAAGTCGGGATGCAGTGATAGGTACTAACTGAGTGAACTAAGGGTATCATGATGACACTAATCCGTAAATACGGACATAAACTTCATTCCTATATTAACCAACCCATATTATCCCACAATACCTAGGCCTGCCTCTTCATCTCTTTTTGTGTCCTTTTCATTCAGGCGCAATCACATTAAGCCCGTTATCCGTACATGCTTCATAGTAGAGTGACCTTTTAGTGATTATGATCTGAGCATGGGGTTTCTGGCATATAAATATGTGTAAACCCTTTTATTGGACCCAACTGTAGTTGTGGGGGATCGGATCGTAATCCGCCCTACCGAGTTCAGTGTCAGATACCTCTGAACCAACTAACAGTGGGTAAGTTTTTCTTTTTTTCTTTTTCTTTTTCTTTTTGTAGCAAATTTTTACAATTCTTTGGTTTAAATGACTTTGTGAGGGTCACCTATACCGGAGTTGCCTTTTTGCTTTCTTTTATTTTTTTGTTTTGCTGGATCATTCACTTATTTGCATCGGTCCCCTACGTAGAGGATGCGTAGGCCGGAGCTGACTGCTGAGATAAACTACTGAGGACTTATACGGAAATGATGATTAAGGCCATGGTATATGGGGTTTCGGGAGTGGTTCCTATATTTACGAAGTCTATGGTGCTAAAATAATACTGATGTTTCGCAAAGTTCTCCCAAGTCACCGCATCCTTACTGAAAACATGTCTTTAAAACCTGAAAACTTTCGGAATAACACTGTTTTCTTTTGCAAAAAAAAATCGGTGGGGCTAAAGGTATGGGGAGATTAGATTGTACTAAAGATATACTATATTTGGTGACTCATCAGACTCATGCATTATACTAAAAAGAAAAATAAACAACTAAAAGGAAATAAAAATAAACAAGCTATCTAAAAACAACAAAGAAAAGCGATAAAGGAAAGACGAGAAAGGTAATAAGAAAGACGAGAAAGGTAATAAAGAAAAGACGATAGAGTCTCCTCCCACACTTAAATCGAACATTGTCCCCAATGTTTCAAAATAAGATAAGGGAAGAGTTACCTGACAACCTACTGCTGACCACTGGTGCCTTCGCCATCCTGAGGTGGACGACGGGATCGGGTACGACGATGATCTCTCTGATCCATCCTCGCCTGTAGGGCATGCTGAGCGGTCCTCACCTCTCGAAGGTTATCCAAAATGGAACCCTGAGTGTTTTCTATGAGTGCAATATGCTGACGGTGGTGGTGTTGCTGACGGGCTTGTGTATCTGTGATCGTTTGCAGAGATTGTAGAACAGTGTCGTAGGACCTGTCTGTCCTCCGCTGCGACTCTTGCATGAAGCTCATGTTATTCGCCAGTTGTTGTTGGATGGTAGAGAGTAGGTCGTCACGCCTTTGCTCTCTAGCCATGTGGTCACGCCACATCTCCTCTGTAATATAAAAGCCAGGAGTGGTACCTGCAAAAGAAGAAGATGGTGCGGTGTGTGGTGGTGAAGGATGGTGGGGGGACACATGGGGTACGGGAGATCTCTCTCTCCGATCATATTCATCATCAGTGTCATGTCCCGCCTCATCAGGAATGTTAGGAGGAAGAGGACCCAAAACAGGTGGGGCATCTAAAGCGTAGGTCCAATTCCTTTAATCTCGTACATCTGTACGTCTAGTGCAAGGTAGAACAACAGATGGGATGGCTACACCATGTACCATAAGCATATAGCCTCCTTCTCTCCTCAAACGGCATAATTTCATGTCTCTCAGAAATTTTAGGTTAATTGTGCGAAGAGGTAAGAGGTCTAGAGTAGCCATCTCATTGTCCAGGTTAAGCGCCCGAGCAATAGACGTAATCAATCCACCAAAAGAAATCGGTCCCGCTTTATTTAAAGTTAAAGTCATATGGGCAAGCATGAACGGGACCGAATTAATTCGTCTATTTGTGAGGCTTCCTTGCAAAAATAGAAGCTCTCTAGCATTAACCTTATTTGGATTCTCCCGGCCAAAAATAGTGCATGCCGACAGATATCTAAAAACTCTGATGGTCGGGTTATGGATAGTTGAGGCAAGAACTCCTTCAAAAGAGTTTATGGAAGTGTTTGATAATCGCTCCCAGAAGGAAAATACCTCAATTGACCACTCCGAATCCAAAGGGGCCTCACAAATAGCACCGTCCCCATGAGGGATTCCTAACAAGCCTGCTAGTTCGTCGGTACTGAATTCATATTCGACAGCAAACATTCTAAATCTGATAGTACCAACTTTGCTAGCAGTGTTAGGATTGACAATATAGATTAAGGAACTCAAAAATTCAATTGTCAATCGCTCATAGGTAGGTTCTTTGTTGGAAAAGAAATTATGCAAACCTAAGTTATCTAATAAATGAAATATGCTATGATAGATACCTAAAGTGTAGAGACAGTTTTCGTCAACATACCTTGTCGGGAGGATCTCCCGATTTTGAAACCGTTCGATGATTTTTCTTTTTCTATCCCCCGGTTTCCCTCCTCAAAGAATGAATCCATTACACTCCATTTGTGTAGCTCTTGAAAAGTGACGAAGAATATAAAGTGGAATGTGAAAAGGTTGGATTTTTACGAAATCCGACGGATGAAAATGAAAATGGAAATCGGAAAAATGATTTGTACGGTGTGGTGATTAGAAAGGTGTGAGCTTTTTGTGAGTTCAAGGACGTTTCTGCAAGGTGGAAAAATGGGTTTGGAAGGTTGTAAGGTGTGAAAATGGTGAAGAAAGGGGTTCTTCCCCGACCTTTTACAGACGTTGTGGCGGGCGCCACAGGGTCTATGGCGGGCGCCACAAGGCAAAATCTGGCTGGGCCGGATTGTGGTCCTTTGCCTTGGGCTTCTCTTGTCTTTTGGCTTTGAGGGGTCTGGATAGCATTTGTCTTGTGATTTCCTAGTATCATTGGCTTGCATAATTTTTATAGAAGTAAAAATAAAAATAAAAATGAAACAAAAATTAAATATTAGACTAATAAATAAATAAACGACTAAAATAAAAAATGCAAATAAAAGGAACATAAGACATATATAGATAAAAGTAGGAATATCAATGTATACACATAGTTTATATAATATTCCAAATGCGATAATATAAAATGAGTTATGTAAATACGAGAAATATTAAAAAAAGATAAAATAAGATGAAATGGTGAGATCATATAGTAGGGATGTCGTCTTTCTGAGTGGATCCACGGAGCATGGCTACCTCCTGCCTGAGCTCTGCGATTTCTCTATGACACTCAGCAATCTGGGTGCGGATGTCGGGGGTCTGCAATGAAAGATTATTAGAGAAAACAGTGATCTTGGGAGAAGGCGGTGTAGGCGTGTACTCAACAGTGAGTGGTGATCTCGGCTCCTCGACGGTCTCTCCCTGGCCCTCTAGAGCATAACTCCAATTCGCTGGATCATGCACACTGGTCATCATAGGATCTGGCAGTGTGAAATAATGGATAGCCTCGCTGTCGACCAGCAATCGGAACTGACATGGGTGGAAAGAGGCTCTCCTTATCAACCCTCTGGTCAAATAGAAGTCGATGTCCATGGTAGTGTACCCACAGTAGATCCGGAGATGTGACAGCTTGCGAGACAGACCTAAAGCGACAGCAATCTGCGTGATGATCCCGCCCACATGGATGACTCCTTCGGTAGATCTGGAGATACCGCTGAGACCATATAACAAAAAGTTCCCACATGCTACTGGGCGAGACTAAGATGCACAAAATAGTAGGAAGATCTCCTCTTCACTCAGTAATGTCTCTGCATCCGGTCTTCCTAGGAAGGAATGTACCAATATCATCTGAAAGTATCTAAAGGCGGGGTTATGTATAACATGAGATAGCTGCGTAGATGGATCCTGGCTTCCGCCACCTGATATATCACTCCAAAACTTCTCCACCTCCTTACCCAAAAAATATCCCATAGGTGTCTCCGGGATAGCATCAGGAGTGGTCTGGAAGCCCAATAGGTCACCGAACTCTTTCTGGCTGAAAGAGTACTCAACTCCAAAGAGCCTGAAAGCAGCATACCCATCTGGTCCAGAGTATGGGTCATAGTCGAATGAACTCAGGAACTCCAATGTCAGGTTCCTGTAGGTGTTATTCAAGTCGTCGGCAAACTCGTCCCAGTGAAGCTGGTGGCTAAGGAATCGGATACTCGGCTCGATACCCAGTGCCTCCATACAGTGCTGATCAGGATAACGTGTGGGTGCCATAGGGCGCTGATACAGAGCGATGTAGCGCTCTCTCTGAGCATTATCTCTATAGGCCACGTGCATATCATCGAAATCCTGCATCCTGTAAAAGTTAAGAAAGTGATCCTGAAAATGCAAACCATTCAAATTTTTAGTCTCGATGCAAAATATGATAAAATAAAATAAAAATAAAAATAAATAAATGCGAAAAAGTAAAATGAAAGAAAAACCATGGGTTGCCTCCCACGCAGCGCTTGTTTAACGTCATTAGCTTGACGATTAGAATTTATACACATGTAGTAGTAGGGATTCGTGGATCAATCAGGGTGTGGCTTGAGTAGTATGCTGGAATGTCTCCTCCTTCGTAGAGCTTCAATCTTTGTCCATTTACAATGAATGGACTACAGGTTTCGTTCTTGATTTCTACGGCTCCGGATCTCAGAATCTTGGATACTTCGAAAGGACCAGTCCACCTTGAACGTAGCTTTCCCGGGAAGAGTCGTAACCTAGAGTTGAAAAGGAGAACATGATCGCCTACATTGAAGTTTTTCTTTACTATTCTTTTGTCGTGATAGGCTTTTGTTCTTTCTTTGTATATTTTTGCATTCTCGTAGGCAGATTGCCTAAGTTCTTCTATTTTATGAATGTCTAGGGCACGCTTTTCTCCAGCGGCTAGGTAGTCTAAATTCAAAGTTTTAATGGCCCAATAGGCCTTATGCTCTAATTCGAACGGTAAGTGACATGATTTTCCATAGACTAGTTGGTAAGGAGTAGTTCCTATAGGGGTTTTGAAAGTGGTTCTATAGGCCTATAATGCTTCTTGAAGCTTCTGAGACCAGTCTCTCCTAGAAATAGAAACAGTTTTCTCTAGGATTTGTTTTATCTCCCTATTAGATACTTCTACTTGGCCACTAGTCTGTGGGTGGTATGGTGTTGCTACTCTATGCCTAACTCCATATTTTCTTAAAAGTTTGTCAAATATTCTCGATATAAAGTGTAATCCTCCATCGCTTATGACTAAACGTGGTGTTCCAAATCTAGGGAATATATAGTTTTTAAATAGTTTGATTACTACCCTAGTGTCGTTTGTGGGTGCAGCTATAGCTTCAATCCACATAGGCACATAGTCTACAACTACTAAGATGTACCTATTTCCTAAGGATGGTAGGAAAGGTCCCATGAAATCTATACCCCATACGTCAAATAGTTCTACTTCCTGAATGTTTCTTAGAGGCATTTCATCACGCCTTGAAATGTTTCCAGTGCGTTGGCATCTATCACATTTGACAATGCAAGCATAGACATCACGCCACATGGTAGGACAGAATAGGCCAGCTTGAAGAATCTTGGCGTATGTCTTAGAGGTGCTCGCATGTCCACCATAAGGTGCAGAATGACAATGCTTGATAATATTATTTACCTTTTCTTCTGGAACGCAACGGCGAAAAATTCCATCTTTACCCCTTTTGAAAAGGAGCGGTTCGTCCCAATAGAAGTTTCTCACATCGTGGAAGACTTTCTTCTTGCGGTGGTAGTCAAGA
Organism: Lathyrus oleraceus; assembly: GCF_024323335.1. Classification (NCBI taxonomy): domain Eukaryota; kingdom Viridiplantae; phylum Streptophyta; class Magnoliopsida; order Fabales; family Fabaceae; genus Lathyrus; species Lathyrus oleraceus. The sequence continues at coordinate 458,667,128 of NC_066585.1, forward strand.
TCAGGGGGTACTATATCAGCAGCTAGGTAATTAACGAAGTCTGCATACCAGGGTACGTTACTTATTACTAAGGAAATTTGGGGATGCTCATGAGGGCTTAGGTTATTATCTTCAATGGTTTCTACTTTAGCTATCAGTCTATCATAGGCGAAATCATCATTTATGGGTACTAGTTCAGGTTTTAGATGTTCTAGCCTAGAAAGGTGATCGGCTACTACATTTTCAGTGCCTTTTTTATCTCTTATGTCTAAATCAAATTCTTGTAGTAATAGAATCCATCGGAGTAACCTAGGCTTGGCATCTTTTTTACTTAATAGGTAACGAATGGCAACATGATCAGTGTAAACTATAATTTTTGCTCCTACCAGATAAGATCTAAATTTGTCTATAGCGAAAACTACAGCGAGTAATTCTTTTTCAGTTGTTGCATAGTTAAGTTGGTTAGCATCTAGGGTTCTACTGGCATAATAAACGACATGTAATTTTTTTATCTTTCCTTTGTCCTAGAACGGATCCAACTGCGTAATCACTTGCATCGCACATTATCTCAAAAGGTTCTGACCAATCAGGTGGTTTCATAATGGGTGCTGAGATTAATGCTTGCTTTAAAAGATTAAATGCGTCATTACATTTTTCATCAAAAATGAATTCAGCATCTTTCATTAAAAGTCCAGTTAAAGGTTTGGTTATTTTGGAGAAGTCCTTAATAAAACGCCGGTAGAATCCAGCGTGTCCAAGAAAGCTTCGGACTTCTCTGATGGTTTTTGGGGGTTTTAGGTTTTCTATAACTTCTATTTTAGCTCTATCTACCTCTATAACTTTTTCAGAAACTATATGTCCTAAAACTATTCCTTCGGTCACCATGAAATGACACTTTTCCCAGTTTAGCACGAGGTTCACCTCCACGCATCTCTCCAGGATTTTCTCAAGGTTAGCAAGGCAATTATGGAAGTCAAATCCGCAAACTGAGAAATCATCCATAAACACTTCCATGATACCATCTAGGTAATCCGCAAAGATTGACATCATGCAGCGTTGGAAAGTAGCTGGGGCATTACAGAGGCCGAATGGCATTCGTCTGTAGGCAAAAGTTCCATAAGGGCATGTAAAGGTAGTTTTTTCTTGATCTTCGGGGTGGATAGGTATTTGGAAGAATCCAGAGTATCCATCTAGATAGCAGAAGTAAGAGTGTCTGGCTAGACGCTCCAGCATCTGGTCTATAAATGGTAAAAGGAAATGATCCTTCCTGGTTGCTTTATTTAATTTTCTATAATCTATACACATCCGCCATCCTCCTTCTAAATGTTTTGCTACATGTTCGCCTTTATCGTTTTGCACGACTGTGATGCCTCCCTTTTTAGGTACTACCTGCACAGGGCTCACCCACTTACTATCAGAGATCTGGTAGATTATACCTTCCTCAAGTAACTTAAGAACTTCCTTTTTAACAACATCACTCATTATAGGGTTTATTCTTCTCTGATGTTCCCTGGAGGGTTTTGAATTTTCTTCGAGTGAAATCCGATGCATGCATACGGATGGGCTTATACCTTTCAGGTCAGAGATATTATATCCTAAGGCCGGGGGATATCTTCGTAAAACGTCTAAAAGTTGGTTCGTTTCCTCTTGGCTCAAGGAAGCGCTGACTATAACTGGACGGTTCATCTTTTCATCGAGGAAGTCATATCTCAGGTTCTTAGGCAGTTCCTTAAGTTCTAAGGTTGGTTTCTTAGGGCATGGCATAGGATCTGGGGTAAGGGATAAACATTCGTAAAGGTTATCATCGATGTAGGGTTTCTTAGAGTCATCATCTTCCATTATGAGAGTTGATGGTAACTTAATTGTTTTTATAATTTCTCCTTGTTCTAATTCTCTAACACATTCATCAATGATATCTAAGGCATAACACGCGTCTCCCATCACAGGTGCCATAAGAAATTTTGAAAGTATAAATTCTATTTTCTCGTCACCTACCTCAAATGTCAACTTTCCTTTCTTGACATCTATTATGGCTCCTGCAGTCGATAAGAATGGTCTACCTAGAAGGATTGGTATATCATTGTCCTCTTTGATGTCCATGACAACAAAATCAGTAGGGATAAATAACTGACCTATCCTAACAGGGACATCTTCTAAGATGCCTATCAGATATTTAACAGATCTATCGGCTAACTGAAGTGACATCTTAGTGGGCTGTAATTCTCCTAAGTTTAACCTCTCACAAACTGCTAAAGGCATTAGGCTCACACTAGCTCATAGGTCTAGAAAAGCTTTTTTGATGACATGATTGCCCAAAAGGAAAGGAATAGAGAAATTTCCAGGATCTTTATCTTTCTTTGCTAATTTGTCCTCGGAAATAGCATTACATTCCAAAGGCTTCGGATCGTCAAGTCTACGTTTGTTGGTAAGGATGTCTTTGAGAAACTTTGCATAAGAAGGTATTTGGGTGATGGCTTATGTGAAAGGGATTTCTACATGAAGTTTTTCTATAACTTTAATAAATTTTTGATACTATTTATTGATTTAGGTTTGTTTGAGTCTTTGTGGATATGGTATAGGTGGTTTATATGGCGGGAGTGGTACGTAAGTTTTGTCTTTAGGTTCTTCTCCTTTTTCTCGACCTTCCTGGTTTTCAGATTCCTCTGGTTCCTTTACATCGTCCGTGGGTTTGGTACATTCCTTAGAAGTTTTGGGTTCATTCAATATAGGGTTTGGTGGCTCATCATAAGCGTTCCCACTTTGTAGGGTAATGGAATTGGCTTGTCCTCTCGGATTTTGTTGAGGTTGTCCAGGGAATTGTCCTCCAGGCGTAGTCTGAGGGGCTTGGTTTTAAGCTACCTGAGAGATCTGGGTTTCAAGCATCTTAGTATGAGTAACTATTTGGTCAATTCGTTAACATGAATGTTCTGGTTCATGAACTCCTTGTTTTGTTGGGTTTGAGCGGTGATAAAATTTTCCATAATTTTCTCAAGGCTCGACTTTGGTGGTACAGGTTGCATAGGTTGATTTGATCTTGGGGCTTGATAACTAGGTCTCGGAGGTGCATTATTTTGGATTGGGTTATTGTTTTTATAAGAGAAGTTCGGGTGATTCCTCCATCCAGGGTTATAGGTATTCGAGTATGGGTTCCCTTGGGTGTAGTTCACTTGCTCGGAGTGGGTTTCGTTTAATAGAGTGCATTCTGCAGATTGGTGTCCTTTGGCTCCACATATCTCACAATCCGACGAAACTGCGGCTACAATATTCAGGTTTATGCACATATGCTCGACCTTAAGGGCTAATGCGTCCATTTTAGCTTGCATCATGTCTATAGAGCTTAGTTCATGCACTCCTCCTTGGGCTTCCTTCTTCTCAACTGTCGCTCGTTCGACTCCCTATGATTGATGGTTTTGAGCCATATCTTCGATGAGGGCACTAGCTTCAGGATAAGGTTTGTTCATCAGAGCACCGCCTATGGCAGCGTCGATGGTCATCTTCGTGTTATAGTGAAGTCCATTATAGAAGGTTTGAATGATTAACCAATTTTCTAAACCATGATGTGGGCATGCTCGTAACAACTCTTTATATCTCTCCCAAGCTTCGAACAACGATTCTCCTTGGTTTTGGGTAAATCTAGTTATATGGTTTCGAAGAACGGCGGTCTTACTCGGGGGAAAGTATCTAGCAAGAAAAACTCTTCTAAGGTTATCCCAAGTCGTAATGGAATTGGGTGGAAGGGAATCTAACCATGATAGGGCTTTATCTCTGAGGGAAAAAGGGAATAATCTTAAACGTATTGCCTCAGGAGAAGCTCCATTGGTTTTAAAAGTGTCTGCTAATTGAAGAAAAATTTTTAAATGTTGGTTTGGGTTCTCAGTAGCGAGACCTGCGAATTGTCTCTGTTGCACTAGTTGCAACAGGGATGGTTTAAGTTCAAAATTATTAGCTGGGATGGTTCGGTTTACTATACTAGAACTAGGTTCTTCATTTGATGGTTGAGCGAAATCTTTAAGAGGTCTTTGGTTTTGATCTTCGGCCATAGCTCTCTTAATTCTATGAAAGAATAAACGTGCGCGAGCGTAACGTTCAGGTTCCGCCAGAGGATATACTAAGCTTAAACTTCCGGTGCTGCGAGTTCTTCGCATTGACTAGCGGGAAATAGCCTAAGTCTAAACGATATAACAACATAAAAAATGAAATTTGACGAAATTGGTCCCCGGCAACGGCGCCAAAAACTTGATGCGTACTTTTCGCAAGTATACGAATGCGTCAGAGTAATATAAAAGATTGTCGAATCCACAGAGACCAAGTGTCAATCTATCGTTATCTATTGTTATGGCGTTTATCAAAGGCAATCAAAATATGTGTTTTTAGAGTGTGCAAAGAAAAGTAAAATATTGAATAAAGTTTAATTAATAAAGACAGGGTCGAATGTAATTCACATAATCAATTAATAATCCAAGTACTTGCTAATAGAACTACTTATGGGCAATGTTTCCTACTTTGAAAAGAACTAATTTAACAGGAACTGTCGCTTTCGCGTATTCAGAATCGAGTTATACTCCCTAATCAAACCCTCGCCAAAAACTTGTTGCGTACTTTTCGCAAGTATACGAAAGCGTCAGAGTAATATAAAAGATTGTCGAATCCACAGAGACCAAGTGTCAATCTATCGTTATCTATTGTTATGGTGTTTATCAAAGGCAATCAAAATAGGTGTTTTTAGAGTGTGCAAAGAAAAGTAAAATATTGAATAAAGTTTAATTAATAAAGACAGGGTCGAATGTAATTCACATAATCAATTAATAATCCAAGTACTTGCTAATAGAACTACTTATGGGCAATGTTTCCTACTTTGAAAAGAACTAATTTAACGGGAATTGTCGCTTTCGCGTATTCAGAACCGAGTTGTACTCCCTAATCAAACCCTCTTATTGTCACTTATAAAAAGGCGCGCATTGCGTTAGAGTAGTAAACCTAATTTTAAGAAATATAGTATCTTGACTAAGTTGAAAAGTATTATAACCTGGATTTCTTAACCAAAAGAGGTTCTTACGAACCAGACTCTAAACTTATAAACGCGTCCGAAAATAGTTTTAAAATCTCTTTTCTTCTTAAGTTAAAATCTCCTAATGAACTAAACAAAGCGCTTTCGATGTTTTTGAAATAGTTAAAAACAATTAAGTTTAGATAGACGTTGGACGGATTTCGATCTTACCCAACGGAATTGAAGTGCGGGAAAACTTAAGTTGAAAGTTAAAATAGCCCTTAAGTGCTTCTACGAACAATTGTACGGATTATCGGTTCAATTACGATCCTTACATTCTAACCTTATAAATTTAGTTAGACATGGTAAAGTAAAAGTGCATTAATTTAAATAAAAGTAGTGTGAGTGCGGAAAGTAAATAAAAGTAGTGCGAGTGCGGGAAATAAATAAAGTAAAGAGAGTGCGAGAAAATAAATAATTTAAAGCGAGTGCGAGGAAATAAATAAAGTAAAGCGAGTGCGAGGAAATAAATAAAAGTAAAGCGAGTGCGAGGAAATAAATAAAAGTAAAGCGAGTGCGAGAAAATAAATAAAGTAAAGTGAGTGCGAGGAAATAAATAAGATAAAGACAAGAAATGAAAACCTGCTCCAATCGGAGGGTTGAATAAATCACAGACTTGATTACACAATTGTGGTTACACTCTAATGCGAAGCAATTACCACTTTAAAATACTGAATATATGCCTAAGTGAAACAAAGTTTGCTTCTAAGCTTGCCTCTGCTCTAAGTTTGGATGATTGAAAAAGTGATTTCGAGTTTCTATTTATAAGCAAGTAAAAAGATGAAAATGACAAGGATGCCCTTCAACTTGAAAATGGGAGGGAAAACTCTTCCTCTTGTGGCGCCCGCCACAAGGCTATGGCTCCCCTACAAGGCTAATCTGAGGCGCCTTAGTGGAAGTAGTGGGGAACGTGGCAGTTGAGGGAGGTTGAGCTTGGACACGTCATGGCAGGGTCTATGGCGTCAGCCATGGTGGAAGCCACAAGTACAAAATGCTGAATTTTAGGGTTTTTAGCTCTTTTTCACTCCTTTTCTCGTTCGGGGCTCCGATTAAAGTAAAAACCTGAAAACAAAGAGAAACATAGTAATAACACAACAAAATGACAATAAAACTACTAAAATGCATGTGAAATCGGAGTCGAAAATACGGTAAATTTCAGTGTTATCATTTGACCAAAAAATTTCAAAAAATTTCCTCTTCCATATTCTGAATTAAAATTATTTTTTGGATCATTACTAATATTTTTCATGATTTAATTGATTTTTCTTTTTTTTTTAATTGCTTAAAAATACTTTTAAGTCTTTAAAAATTCTGAAATTTTTTCTCCAAGGTCCTTTGACCTTGTTTGACCTATGATAAATCTCATGGCCATTTATTTGGTGTTTTGATGAGGTTTTAGGAATTTGACAAACCATATTTAATTTTAATGCCTTATTTTAATATTTTTAATTTGAATAAATGCCAAATAATTTTGTTAACCAATTGTGATGACTTGTTTGTGTTTGACTCTTGTTGTTGGGCCTTGGTCAGGGTTGATTTGACTTTGTCAAATTAATATCATTGGATTTAGGGGATTGATGGAATGTACATTCCATCTCCAAAAATGAATGGATGATATTAATTTGGTAAAAATCCTCCTTTGATCAATTTGAGTTTTCATCTTCTCCCTATTTCTTTAATTTCAAAATCTCTCCCTCCCTTTTTCAAAATCTTCTTTGTTTGAACTTATTTTGTGCTAAACTTTGACCACGTTCCAAAAAGATAGAAACTTTGGCCTTATGCCATTGTATTTTTAAACTTCTTTTCTTAAATAAAACTTGTAAATAAACTTAACCATACTTGACTTAAACTTTCAAAAAGACAAAAAGAACTAACTCATTCAAACCATTTTTAGGCTTTTGTGCCTTTCAAACTTAATTTTTGTTAAAAGCAACGCATCCACTTTGAAATTTGTATCACGAACTACGAGGTTTTGATTCCTCATTTTTATGTTGGTACGTAGGCACAAGACCAAAGGTCTTGCCAAACACAAAAATATAATTAATGAATTCTTTTCTCATTCCCACATTCTATTTGTTTGTAAACATCATTTTGTACCAAATACATATGCACACAAAAAGGGCTCCCTATGAGTACTTAGAACACTATGGGTGCTAACACCTTCCCTCTGTGTAACCAACCCCCTTACCTGTAATCTCTTACTTTTTATTAGTTTTGATTTGAAAACTTCTTACTTTTGGGTTTTGTTCGTACTTTTTCCCTTTTCCCTTGGATACAATAAAAGCGCGGTGTCGACTCTTGTTATTTGATCTCTAGCTTATCCATAGCTTGATGATCATGAATTTACCGTTACAGTGTTTATATATTAGGAGGAGTTTGTATTGGGTCGATGATGAATGCATCCCAAAATAATCTTGAACCAAACCCTCAAATTATCAATTAGGTCTTTAGCACTAGGACCTTTTCCTTCTTCCAACTTGGTTCCTTCCTTTAAGATGACAAATGCAACCTAAGCTTCTCTTCTTGCATCAGTTTTAATGTTGTAGACCCTTTTTCCACAACTGTTATGAGAGATAAGATCAACGATAGATTTCTCAGTGACAATAATCTTTCTGTTCATGACGAAGGAAGAAATTATGTCCTTTGTAGCTACAACATGAATCCAAAATTGCTTCACAAGGATTGGATAAACATGACCTATTAACCTTTCAAAGAAACTCTTCCATCCTTGGAATTTTAATGTTTCAGAAAAATCGAAGCCATTGTCCTTCACATTTTTGAAGTCCACGATAGTTTCGCAAAGTACCATTAACTCATTAACATGATTATTTAGAGTTAACTCAGGAATCCCTTCCATAATGGGATGATTTTAATCAACCATGGAGCGGCTGGGAGATTGTTGTTCTTGAATCTATTGTTGAGGAGAAGCCATTGTTGAAGTGGAAGGAGAGGATGAATAGTTGCAAAGAGGTGTTTTAGGCTTGAAAGATGAAAGTGTGGGAATATTGTGCATGTAGTGTGAAAATGTGAGTGAAGTGGGTTTATATAGAATTGTTTTGCAATATTGACAAGGTAAAAATACGCAATCATGGGGGAAGCGTAAGAGATTTTAACCTGATTCCAAGAATTGTCAAACCCAATGTGTCACGCTATTATCACGTATGCTCAGAAAGTGGGGAAACTGTCACCACTTAGAACCACGTGAAATCAAATGATATGACAACCATTTAATGCAAACACTATTCAGAATCAAGAAGACAATCAATAAGATTACTTCTGATCAAAACATTTATGATTCATGAAACTTCCTTACTTCAGAAAGCTCATGTCTCAGAGTCAACAAATAAATTCTCAGAGTATAATCTTGAGTTCTGAAGACTTAAACGTTCTGAAATACATATTTTCATTTTGGACATAAATCCATAAATAAGTTTTTCAAAATAAAAATGAATCTATCTTCAACAAGGGGTTTTGTAAATGTATCATCCCATTGATGGTCTGTATCAATAAATTTTAAGTGAAAAATACCCTTCTGAACAGAGACACGTAAAAGTGATGTTTAATTTCAATATGCTTAGCTCTAGAATGCAAGATAGGATTCTTAGACAAACAAATAACATAAGTATTATCACATAGGATAGGAATGTTACTCTCAAATATCTTATAATCTTCCAGCTGAGTCTTCATCCAGAGTATCTGAGTGCTGCATCCAGAAGCTGCAATATATTCAACTTCGGCTGTTCAAAGCGTAATTGTTGACTGTCTCTTGCTGGACCATGAGAACAAATTATCTCCCAGAAATTGACAACTTCCAGAAGCACTCTTCCTTTCTATTCTGTCTCCAGCATAGTCAGCATCACAATAGCCTACTAATTTGTATTCACTTGATTTTCTATAAAACAAACCAATGTTAGGAGTATCTTTCAGATACCTAAAGATTCTCTTAAAAGTAGTTAAGTGATTCTCCATAGGATCTGATTAGAAGCGAGCACATAAGCAGACACTGAATAAAATATCAGGTCTAGAAGTGTAACACCTCAAAATTTGCCCTCCTCTCTTGGGACTAGCATTAACATATTGCATATCATTTTAGGTCATTAGGCATTGCATATTGCATATCATGTGGTTACATTGTGCAAGTCATCCTCTCAAGTCTTGATCAGAAGATGAGAAAGTCAAAGTGCAAGCCTAGGGTTTACTGACTGATCATTGGCCATCTGAGGATTGGGCTATGAATTAGGGTTTTATGATTCTCAAAGGATGTTGGTCTTCATCTTGATTGCAATGATACATCATCATCATCATGGTTTATTATCATCAAGTGTTGAAGCAGGATTCCTTGAGATTAGGGTTTTGACCACTGGTCAACCCTAATCAGTTGCATTGGACCAGTCAGGGCATAATCAGGAGATGGGGTCTATGATGACTATGGGGTTCATTATATGATTATATGGAGATTATTGAGGCTAGGGTTTCACCCTTGAGCCATTTCATCAGGAGAATGGGGCTCAGATTGATCTATGCTTGGCCAAATTCATCTATCAGCTGAAAAGTCAACTGTGGTCAACTGTACATGATCTGATGGATTTGGAGGTGGAAATGAGTTGGATACACTGCATTCATGTTGGAACAAGTGTTATTTGACATCTCAAAGCTTAAGAATGAAGAAAATCAAGTCAGAGCAAAAACTGCCAAAAATAGAAAGTGACTTGTAATTGAAGTTTCCAAAAATGGAAAGTTTTTGACCTCAAGACCACGTGTCCAAAAATGCTTCAAATGAAAATTTGTTCAACATGAAAGTTGTAGATCTTGTTCTCACCTTTCCAAAAAGTCCAAGAACTTGAAAATCCCATGTATGGTTGGAAAGTTATGGCTCAGTGAAATTCAAAAATGACCCATAATCAGGAGGCCATAATTTCCACATGGTTTGTCCAAATTGCAAGTTCTTTATATGCACAAACTCCATTTGACATGTACTTTCATGGTGCATAATTGGATTTTCTCAAAAGTGGTCAATGCAAAAAGTCAAATTTCAACTGGACAGTTAAAATGGACCAGGGGCAAAATTGTCCAACTTGTGAAATAATTGGAATTTTTGAGTGGGGATTTTTGCTACACTTCATAAATGACATTTGAAAGTTGTTGGAATCATCATTTCATGGCTAAGGCTTGTGGTTTGGAATTTGACTTGTAGAATGAAAGTGCAAAAATTGAATAAAGTGCCATCACATGTGGAAAATGAGAAATACTTGTCCAATCAACATGAAACAAGTGGCAACAGTTCATGACAGGTGTTTAGGGTTTGTATGAGTTGGCAATGAGCTGGCATGAGCTGGCATGTGAAAGTTCATTTTTGCCCTTACTTGAAATTAACCATTTTCACTAACAAATGCAATTTGGTTAATTAACATGTTTAATCATGGTTTAAGCACACATATATATTCCTAATCACATGATAATCATAACAAAAAAATCATTTCACCAAAAACCAGATCTGAAAACTCTTCATTCTCTCAACATTTCTTCAAGAACACATTGAACTCAAATCCTTCAATCTTCCTCAATCCTTGATCAATCTGCGAATTTCTTTTTGGTCTGATCTCCTTTCATCATTCTCATCAACTGTTTGTAAAGTTTGGAAGGAAAGAAGCTGTGGATCGTGACTGTCCAACATTGCATCATCTATGGCAAATCGAAAATTCGTGCTCTAGGAATGAAAGTGGTTGAACCTGAGCCTAGCATTCATCTTCCTGGAGTTTGTGCTGCTGCTGTTTCGGACTTATAGGCCTGAAAGCATCAAGATCAACACTGCCATTGCCAGGTTTTGCATTTTTATGAATCTCAAGTTATGCTTAATGCTTATGTGCGTTTTAAAGTGTATGTCATGTAGATCATTGTGATGTTTGTAGTTTTGCAAATAGATGACTGTAGGCTAAGAAATCTGGATTGGAAGTTTTGTAACCAAACCCTAACATGATCGATTCGTGTGATATAGCAACTGTTAGGTTAATTCGAGTTCGTATTTGGATTGTGCATGTTCATACGGTTCTAACGAGTACTCATTTGCGCATTTTGGTGTTGGTTTGGAAATTCCATGTTCTTGCGTGTTCTGGTGATTTCTGATTGGAAACGACGATAAACTTGTGTTTGATCCAGATTTCCATTCGAATTTTTGAATTGGACGTTTACCGCCCCCGCCATAACTTAATTACCATTGTGCCATTGTCAAATTTCAACTAATTTAATTAATTCATAAAAAATTCATAACATGTTAAATAATTCATAAAAAATTATAGAAAATTCAGAAAAATATAGGAATTTTTTCTTTGACTTCCTTGTTGACTGTAGATGATTTTTGACCTATTGGTCAAAGTTGTGCATGGTAGAAATAATATTTGACCTAGGGTTCTTTCACATATGTGCATTTTTGGTACCTTGTGCTATTGTGATCATGAAATCCTCATATTCTAAAAGAAATTCTTGAAAATTTTTGTGACGATTGTGGACTGGCTGATGTTTATTTCCATGTAAACTTTATGAGTTTTTGATTCCTGGTCATTGAGTTATGAATTTTGGAACTTAGGTGTGACAATTTGTGTCACACCTCATTATGTCAACTTGCTGGATTTTTTTTAGTGATCTATACTTGTTGGATTAATGTGAAATTTTGCATGATGGTTGATTAACATGTCAAGATGCTATGTGAATTTTTGTGGAATTTTATGTGGCATTTTCAAATTGATTGCTATTTTTCATCTCTGGTGGTTGAATTTGCAAGTTCATGTGACATAGGTTGGTAGATATCCTTGTGAAATGCTCATATGGTGTTGAATGCTTATGAAATTTGGTATGATAGTTGTAGACACATGATGTGACATCCCTGTTTTGGTCTCACTCATTTCTTTACTGTTTTCAATGAGTTATGAATTTTTGAAGTGAATGCATATGTTGATGTTGTGATTTGGAGCATATAATTGTGTCTGTTTTTGTTGATTTTCATTGACATAGTTCCCTTGGTCCAATTAGGCTAAAATTTGGTATGCTAGACCTTGGATAGTCCCTGTTTAGGTGTAAATTATTTGAGAATTTTTGGAAGTGTTTTGATGTGGATTTGAATGCAATAGTTCTGTTTGCATGTTTGATGCTTCATTTGAGCTAGTTTGCCTTGTTTTGTGCATAAAATGAACATAATGAATGATATGGACATAAGACTAATTGTGTTGGCTTTTGTTTGACATTAATTTGAGTTTGGTTAGAGATACCTTGCTGTTTAGGAATTTTTCTTGCCTTTGGACCCTAGGCTTGGCCTATTGGTCTAGCTGCTAATATTTGCTTGATTTTTCAGGATGAAAGGTGCAATGTGTATGGAGAATGAATCAAGTTAAATGCAATTGATGTTGTTTGATGTTTGTACACTAACATAACATTGTTTTGTAGGTTGTGAAGTTTGGGATTGAGCTTTGAGCTTGCTTTGTTGTGCATTGATCTGTATAGATTAATTGGTTGATACTTGCTGTTTAGTTTTGTCTGTCTGAGTACTAACTGTGTTTGACTGTTTCCAGGTACTTTTAGTTGCTCAGTTCCTTGTGAACTTTTGCTTTGCTTTGCTTAAGCAACTTGCATTGAGGTATAACTTCCTAACTTCATGTAGTCTGGAGACCCGGCTGTTACCGGGCCGGGCAAATAAATGTCTGAAGTCCTCCTTAAGAGGCGATGATTGTGATTGTTAAATTTTGTGCCAAGCAGGTGAAAGTCCTTTAGATAAGGCAATTGGTGGAAGTTAGGGATAAGCAATCTATCCCCCACTATTCAGTTGAGTCTTCTCCTTGCTCCCATCACATGGTTGTAGCATTGAGATCACAAGCCCAAGATCTTGTGCAGTGCACATTGTGTCAGAGTCTCTGAGTATAGAAGGGTTCCCCCATTCTGGACCCATGCTCATTTGTCAGAAGCTCTCCCTGGTTAGGGATAAGAGCTGTGAGGTCTGATCCTCACTTCACCTCTCATCTGCTTCACCTTAGCCTCGTAATGGCAAGGTTAAGAGCAAACCCAGCCCGTACAGACGACTCGCTTCGGCAGTCAAACCTATTGATTGAGCCCCTTGTTTGGCTATAGTGCGTGCTATGTGGATATCTGTTTGAGATGCTTGTTCTCATTTGATGTATGCTTGAATTATTTTGTATGCTTGTGTGCTGGCTTCTTTCCTGGATAGGAGTAGTTTGCTTATGCAAGTAGGATAGAAAACCGAACTTAGGGTAAACGATGCATGACAACACTAGGCTCGAGTCCAGCTCCCTAGTAGTGTGTCTTTCCCTGGTTTCTGGCTAGTAATTCAGTCCCTTTCAGGGGAACTACATCGCCCTGATCCTCGTTCCAGACGAGGTATGTAGGCAGGGGGTCGTGCGAGACCTCTCTGGGCAACCTTTTTTTCTTTTTTGTGTGTGTTTACTTGTTATCTGATTGTGTTTTGGTTCGGATGCCGACGTAAGCCCAGTGATTGGCTGTCGGGCTCCACGTTTGCCGTTTTGTGCGTGTTTTGGTTCGGATGCTGACGTAATTCCATCCAGTGGTTGTCGGGCTCCATGTTTGCCACCCTTGCTTGTTTGTATGTTTTGTGTTGTTTGGCGTGCGTAAGCCGAACTACAGAGGCTCTGATTCTTGTTCCAGACAAGATATGTAGGCATAAGGTGCGATACCTTATCGAGCTCGTTCCTCTTAACCCCACCTGCGTTCCCTTGTGTGTGTGTGTGATGTTTTAGCAACCTTTTCTTTTCTTAGAACGTGGATCCCGTCGAGTACGACGGACGTGAGGGGTGCTAATACCTTCCCCTTGCGTAACCGACTCCCTTACCCTGTCTCTTTGGTCGCGAGACCATTTCCTTTCCAGGTTTCTCTGAGCGTTTCCTTTCCCTATCTTGGGATAAATAACGCGCAGTGGCGGCTCTGTGTGTGTTTTGTTTTCGAGCCTCGCCGGTTGATTTTTCGCAGGATGCGACAGTTGGCGACTCTGCTGGGGAAACATAAGATGTTGACCTGTGCTGGTCCATCGTCCCTAAGCGAGTCCTTCCTAGCGTTCTAGGATTAGTTTAGGTTGCTTGTGTGTGCTATTTATTGCATTTATTATTCTAACCCTCCATATTTGCATTAAATATTTGCATGCATCATACTATCATGCTGTTGCCGTCCTCTGTGCAGGTGGTTCCTCTGTTTGGGGTGGGTGTTCTGAGAGGGGCTAAAACCCAGGCCCGAGTATACACCTAGGATTATTGTGGTCTCATGTTGCCTCCTTCATGTTAGGTCAATATGTGCCTGGCAGCATGATGTACCACAAGCCGGACGAGGTTCATTTGATAGTGCTTGCCTCTGTGGGTATTCCACTTTGGTTGAGTTACGTCATTTGAGCTATTGACTCTGGTGACCGATCATTTCCCGGATCTTTGGTTTAGACGATCTCAGGAGAGCTACAATGGCACACCCGAAAGGGCAAACCCATTGAGTATCTTTGCCCGATTGTCGAGACTATTATCCGCCTTAGGATGACCTGATTAGAATTTACCTGTGAGGGGAGGGTGATTCTTTCAGATGCATGTTCAGATGATGGTGACTTTTTGTTCCGCGGATCAGAGTCCTATTTATAAGACGGATTTATGGCCATTTATTGCGGTGACGCCGGAGTGCTGTCCGTGATATTTATCAGTGGGGATCCGTTTATTTCAGGATTCCCCGGGCCGAGATATTTATCAGTGGGGATCCGTTTATTTCAGGATTCCCCGGGCCGATTAAGAGATTCAGTGGGTATCTGCTCAGAGATTGTCAGGTGATGATGATGATGATGTATCTTTTTTCCGTTTATTTCGGAACCCGTGGGTCAGATTTGTGGTTACATATTCCCTCAGATGGTTATGATCAGTTCAGAAATCAAGGCTGTGACTCAGAGCAACAAATGATCAGATGACTTGGAGGATGGCCCAGTGCATTGCATACATCTGCATCATTCTCATTTTGCATTCATCTGCATCAAACTCACGTCTAGCCATATGGGGAGTATTATTGATTGAGAATCTGGTTGAGAGACATCTTGAATTTCAGAATGTGGATGTCAAAATATTAGCTGTCTCGATGAAACCAGAATCAAAGGACAGAATCTTCCTCATATGGACAGACGTTGCATTCATGCATACTAACCCATTTGCTATTTTGTAGGTGTCGACCGGTGCGCATAGCTCGTTTGCTCAGATATCCTGCTAGGGGCAACAAATCCAAACTGATGGATCCTCCCAACGCCGACATCCTCGAACTGAAAGAGATGGTGAGGGATTTGTTCAGGGTTGTGCAAGGGCTTGCCTTGGGGCAGAAAGCCATGGCCGAGAGATTAGAAAGGATTGAGGGCTGGATGATCAAGGAGAAAATTCAGGGAAAGGCTCCGTCATCCGAAGTAACAAATCCCTCTGGTTTTGTGGTGAAGAAATCCCTTGACAGTAGTCAGCCCAAGAGGAAGGTTGAATCAGGTGATGCGCAGACTAAAAGAGAATGCGGTAAGGATCGTTACCACCCTTATGCGGCCACCGTAACCATTCCTGTTGGTGATTCATCTGCACAATGGCAACAGTCACCTCAACAGAGGACACAAAGATCTGTGGGCCAATTGAGAAGGAGGACGACAGACCGTCATTTCAATAAGCCGCCCGTGACTTATGCCTCTCTGTTTAAGAAATTGACGGATCTTGGGTTGGTTCAGCCGAGGGCGATGGTTCCGATGAGAACAGATCAGAGGCCTCCTAACTATGATGAGAACGCCCAGTGCGAATTTCATTCTGGAACACCGGGGCATAATATTGAGGGCTGTAGAGCATTCAAGAATGTTGTCCAGGATCTGGTAGACTCCAAGGCTATCAATTTTGCACCATCTCCGAACGTTAATGCCAATCCCATGCCGGCACATGGTCAGGCAATGGTGAACGCAGTTGCTGAAGATTCGGATCACGCCTGTGTGATGGGGGAAGAGAATGACAGTAACTGCAGGTTTGATGGGTGGATAAAGCCGTGCGTACCAGGAAGCTGGAAGGCTTGAAAAGATCATCACTGCCACTCATCCGGAAGAGTAATGATTTTTGTTTTCAGTTTATATGCATGAAAGCCATGCGTGTTGCCCGACACGTAATGGTCCATTGTAAGGGACACCTCATGTTTAAATTTGCATTTCTGCATCATTAATAAATGGATGTTTTTCAGTCAAAAAGCGGTGTTCCTTGTTTTTCATTTATTTTTGCAGTTTAAAAACAAATAAAAATGGCAATGTTTATTTTCATTTTTATCTTTTTTGATTTGTCTCGTCCCAAAGTCGAAAAATAATTCTCCGGATCTCGTTGATAACAATTTGGTTACACCTCATATGACTTCGACAAACCGATCTATCATGCCGAAGAAGAAGGCGAAGAAGATTGTGATCTGCTGGAATTAGCCAGGTTGTTTAAACAAGAGGAGAAGGTGATTCAGCCGCTCGAGGGCGATGTGAGATTGTTATCCCAAGCACCGCCGAGATCAGGAAAGAAATAGGAAAATAAGGCCGCTTCAGAGGCGAGTCAAGAGCAGAATGGTAGCCCTGTTGGCAGAACATGTGAATACCTTTGCCTGGTCATGTCAGGGTACGCCAGGGTCGGATACCGATATCGTTGTGTACAAGCTACCATGGAAAGGAGACTGTCCTCCAGAGAGGCGAAACGCCGGTGCTACTTATCAGAGAGCCATGGTGACTTTGTTTCATGATATGATTCATCGTGGAATCAATTGCTATGTTGATGACATGATAGCAAAGTCCCATGCGGAAGGAGGGCATCTGGCAGATCTGGCCAAGTCGTTTGACCAGTGGAGATAGTTCAGACTGAGGTTGAATCCGAACAAGTGCACTATCAGAGTGCGGGCCGGTAAGCTGATGGGGTTCATTGTAAGGGAGGAATCGAGGTTCATCCTGCAAAAAATAAAAAAAAAATAAAAAAAAAATAAAAAAGAAAGAACAATAAGAATGCCTGAACCGAGGAAAAACAGAAAAAGAGGTTCGTGGTTTCTTAGAAAGATTGAACTACCTGTCATGGTTCACATCTCATCTAACAGCCACGTGTGAACCAATATTCAAGATGTTAAAAAAAAAAAAAAGATCAAACGGTCAGGTGAAATAATGGTTGCCAAGGGGCATTGAAGAATAAAAAAGAATAAGTTGCAGGAACCTCTGATTCCGATGCCTCCCATGGAAAAAATTGTTAATCTGGTACTTGACAAGCCTTCGAGGGGTCTACGAGGTGAAGTGGGTCAGCATGACGAGTCTTGTCGAAAAGAGCATGCAATTTACCTTAGCAAAAAGTTTACCGACTGTGAAACAGTACATTCACTGTTCGAGAAAACTTGATGTACTTTGGCATAGGCTGCTCGCCGACTGAGACAGTATATGCTGGTTCATACCACTTTGTGGGTTTCGAGATGGATGCGATCAAGTATGGGTTTGAGAATCCAGCATCGACCGGACGGGTTGCGAGAAGAGCAAAAGAATGTTGACTGATTTGTGATACTTTCAGAAAGCAATAAAGGGGTGTATTGTCTGATTACATCGCTTCGCAACCCATTGAGGATTACCAACTGATGAGGTTTGAATTCCCTGATGAGGACATCTCGAGGTGCTCAAATCGAAAGATTGAGAGTAACCGATCCCGGAGGAGGGGCCTGACCCTGAATCCGAACGGATTCTGATGTCTGATGGGGAGGTTAAGGTAAATGAGATTTTGTTGCCCGGATAACGTTTGAATGCACTGACGGTGTGATTGTGCAGAAAATGGTGGTAACCTACAAAGACTGGCATGAGATGTTACCGTTTGCGTTGCATGGGTATCGAACGTCGGTACGCACATCTACTGGGGCAACTCCTTTCTCATTGGTATATGGGATGGAGGCTGTATTGCCAGTTGAGGTTCAGATTCCCTCTTTGAGAGTCCTGATGGACGTCAAGTTGCAAGAGGCTGAATGGGTAAGGACCCGGTACGAAGAGTTGAGCCTGATTGAGGAAAAGAGGCTAGCAGCCATTTGTCATGGGCAGTTATACCAGCAGAGGATGAAGCGGGCTTTTGACAAGGAGGTACGACCTCGGGTGTATCACGTGGGTGATATAGTGCTGAAAAGGATCCTTCCTCCTCAAAATGATCGAAGGGGCAAATGGACGCCGAATTATGAAGGTCCATTCGTGGTCAAGAAGGTTTTCTCTAGAGGAGCCTTGTTGTTGACGACCATGGATGGCGAAGATTTTCCATCCCCTGTGAATGCGGACGCAGTTAAAAAATACTTCGTATGAATTGACCCGCTGGACGAAAAGAATAAAATAGTCCAGGCAAAAAAGGGCATCCCGGCGAACCAAAAACAGAAAGAAAGGTTCGGGCAAAAATTAGGGATAAAAATGAAGAAATTGTACACCCGGCAAGTCGAAAACCTGAAAAGGCGACTTGGGCAAAAAAGGGTATCCCGGTGGACTGAAAACCCGAAAGGGCGGTCCAGGCAAAAGAGGGGTTGAAACGAACAACTGCGTCTGGCATGATCGTTTTCGCTTTGGTTAAAGCATCACGGATAATACCCGGTAGGGATCAATCAGAATCGTCTTGTTCAGAAGGCAGAAAGCACGGAGAGTCTGAGGACATATGGGGTGTAACCGAGTTGGAACTCGATGAGATCACGGGTTTCACATTGCCATTAGGATAGATTTTTCCTTTTGTGCGCAATTACCTCTTTTCAGGAATTGCTTCCTTTGTATTGCTCATTTGAGCCACACTTTTCCAATCAATAAAATGCATATTCAGTCAAATAATTTTGTTTTTGTTTTTCATTACCGCTTTGATTGCAAAAACATCCGATTATTTTTGATAAAGAATCTTTGCATTTTAAGACATACAGGTTCCTTCCAATGCATGTTTATAAGATTGAAAGCTTGAAATCTTATTTGGAAGGTTGAGTGACCCAAGTGTTGAAATCTTGACGCGCCTGGGGCACGGTTTTATCTAACGATCTGTTTTGCAGGAACTGTTAGATAGTTTCACTCACTTGCAGGTTGTGATGTGGAAGCTGTTGATAAAACAGATCCCCAGAGAGTTCGCTCAGGAACGAATGAATGAAAGAATGACGAAGACGTTGAGACGTACGACGATCCTTGATTTTAATCAAGAGGACTCTTCAAAGTCGGAAGATTGGAAAGTCTGTAGAAATTCCCCGCAGAGTCTGACCAGAGATGAATGGGTAGGGGGAAGAGACTACGTTGAGACGTCCGACGACCTTTGGAATTAATCAAGAAGACTCTTCAAAGTCTGAAAATTGAAAAGTCTGTATAATCCCAGGAGTACGCTCTCCGTCGAGCGCGGAGCGATTGGGAATACAGGATGATGGAGCAGAAAAGGTCCAGAAGAGTCTGGGAATTCTCAAAAGTGGAAAGCTGATTTGAGATTGGGAGGTGGATACCATGGTTCGATGAGTCGACGGGTGTTTTGTACCAACTTTTCTCATTTCCCAGCTAAGTCCCCAAGCAGAATCATAGGACCAACTTCCCAGCAGATCCAGGGTATGTGATTTCTCCAGCCGAGTCAAGATGGTTATCCCCGGCAAGTTTACAATGGTGCCTCAACAGCCAGGCCTGAAGGTTGCTATTCCCCGAGTGGAGCGGGTTTCAATGGAATATATCTCCAGCAGTGTTCATCCTACCAGTGGATTGGACAAGTTCCCGTAGCGGACGGATTTTTGCATGCCCAGCTAAGTGTGTCCTACATGTGGATTGCATGGGTTGTCCCCAGCGGAGTAGCATTCGTTTTCCCTAGCAGGGTCCGGATGGTTATCCCCAGCAGATGTCAGATCGATGCTTCCCCAGTTGCCAGGCCTGGAGGTGGCTGTTTTCCCAGCAGAGTATCTGTGAGCATCTCCCCAGTGAAGTCGTCAGGTATCTGTGAGGGTTCCAAGCAGAGGTAGGATGTACATCCCCAGCAAGTCAAAGATCGTGGTATCCCCACAGAGTGTTGGTGGTTCTTATCCCCAGCATTTCCTCGAGCGGATTGGGTGCAAAGGAGATGTTTCCCCAGCAAGGGTTACCTTTTCCCAGTAGCAGTGCTATTCCCCAGCAGGGTGGAATCAGAGCAGTGACGAGTTCCTCAGCAGAGAGTCTCGTATTCCCCAGAGGAGTCCCTTGAGGGGATACTTTTTATGCATTCATCATGTAGAGTAAGCATAGCATATTGCATAGAAAAAATAATAAATCGCGTAGCATTTCCATAAGTATGGAGCATTACGCAGAAAAAGATCATGCATCATTGTTGCAAGCATAGAGCTAGTCTCAAGCCGTGGTTACCGTTTGAGAGGTGGTTGTGCCAGAAAGCGAAGATGTTACTCTGTGGAGTTTAGCATCATGACGTCAGATCAGCAATGTTCCCCAGTAGTGCGATATTGGAGGAAATGTTTCCATCGGACAGAGATGGAAATAACATCAGAAGACGTTACGCGATCAGCGCGATTCAAGCCGTGGTTACCGCTTGAGGATTGGTTTTATCAGACAGTGAAGGTGTTACTCCGAGGAGTCTAGCATCATGGTTTTAATCAAGGATATTCCCCAGTAGTACGATACTGGAGGGTAAGTTTCTGTCGAGCAGAGATGGGAATGTTAATCAAGAAAGTTTCGGGGTCCAAAAAGAAAAACAAGAAAGAAGATAATCCCCAGCTAAACACGAAGTGTTTGTCTGCCAGGGTTGAATGGAGAGCAGTCGGCTCAGGGCTTGTCATCCTCAGCATGGACCGATGTGGCACTCCGGCCAGTTTCCGATTTCCAGATCGAAGAAGTTCTCAACCATCAGGACGAAGAACTTGTGGCATTCCGGCCAGTTTCCGATTTCCAGATCGAAGAAGTTTCCGATTTCCAGATCGAAGAGGTTCTCAACAGTCAGGACGAAGAACTTGTGGCACTCCGGCCAGTTTCCGATTTCCAGATCGAAGAGGTTCTCAACCATCAGGACGAAGAACTTGCGGCATTCCGGCCAGTTTCCGATTTCCAGATCGAAGAGGTTCTCAACAGTCAGGACGAAGAACTTGTGGCACTCCGGCCAGTTTCCGATTTCCAGATCGAAGAAGTTTCCGATTTCCAGATCGAAGAGGTTCTCAACCATCAGGACGAAGAACTTGTGGCACTCCGGCCAGTTTCCGATTTCCAGATCGAAGAGGTTCTCAACAGTCAGGACGAAGAACTTGTGGCACTCCGGCCAGTTTCCGATTTCCAGATCGAAGAGGTTCTCAACCATCAGGACGAAGAACTTGTGGCATTCCGGCCAGTTTCCGATTTCCAGATCGAAGAGGTTCTCCACAATCAGGACGAAGAACTTGTGGCACTCCGGCCAATTTCCGATTTCCAGATCGAAGAAGTTTCCGATTTCCAGATCGAAGAGGTTCTCCACAATCAGGACGAAGAACTTGTGGCATTCCGGCCAGTTTCCGATTTCCAGATCGAAGAAGTTTCCGATTTCCAGATCGAAGAAGCTCATGATGATTAGATCGATGCAGCTTGCGGCAATCCGGCCAGTTTCCCGGTATCCAGACCGAAGTGGTATCCAGACCGAGGAGGTGTTCAGACCAAAGTGGTGTTCAGGCCAAGAAAATGAAAAAAGAAGAGAAAATTCTGGGGTCCAAGAAAATCAAAAAGAAATAATAATCCCGAGCGGATGAGCGGTGTTCAGGCCATAGTTATCCCTGTGTTACCATTTATTTTGGTATCCAGGTTGACAGTGTTGTTTTGGTATCCAGGTTGATGTTGCTGTTTCGGGGTTCAAGCCGAGTTTTCTCCGTACCAGACGGATTTTGGTTTCAAGACTGTTCTTCGCCGATTCTGACAGGCGTTGTTAATTATTATCCCATCAGAGTGCAAATTGTTCGTCTGTTCTTAGTATTCAATCACTCTTCATCCTGATCATCTGAAAGCCGAGGCTATTCATATCGACAGGTTCACAGTGGATTGAATAGGGGCAGCTGTAACACCTCAAAATTTGCCCTCCTCTCTTGGGACTAGCATTAACATATTGCATATCATTTTAGGTCATTAGGCATTGCATATTGCATATCATGTGGTTACATTGTGCAAGTCATCCTCTCAAGTCTTGATCAGAAGATGAGAAAGTCAAAGTGCAAGCCTAGGGTTTACTGACTGATCATTGGCCATCTGAGGATTGGGCTATGAATTAGGGTTTTATGATTCTCAAAGGATGTTGGTCTTCATCTTGATTGCAATGATACATCATCATCATCATGGTTTATTATCATCAAGTGTTGAAGCAGGATTCCTTGAGATTAGGGTTTTGACCACTGGTCAACCCTAATCAGTTGCATTGGACCAGTCAGGGCATAATCAGGAGATGGGGTCTATGATGGCTATGGGGTTCATTATATGATTATATGGAGATTATTGAGGCTAGGGTTTCACCCTTGAGCCATTTCATCAGGAGAATGGGGCTCAGATTGATCTATGCTTGGCCAAATTCATCTATCAACTGAAAAGTCAACTGTGGTCAACTGTACATGATCTGATGGATTTGGAGGTGGAAATGAGTTGGATACACTGCATTCATGTTGGAACAAGTGTTATTTGACATCTCAAAGCTTAAGAATGAAGAAAATCAAGTCAGAGCAAAAACTGCCAAAAATAGAAAGTGACTTGTAATTGAAGTTTCCAAAAATGGAATGTTTTTGACCTCAAGACCACGTGTCCAAAAATGCTTCAAATGAAAATTTGTTCAACATGAAAGTTGTAGATCTTGTTCTCACCTTTCCAAAAAGTCCAAGAACTTGAAAATCCCATGTATGGTTGGAAAGTTATGGCTCAGTGAAATTCAAAAATGACCCATAATCAGGAGGCCATAATTTCCACATGGTTTGTCCAAATTGCAAGTTCTTTATATGCACAAACTCCATTTGACATGTACTTTCATGGTGCATAATTGGATTTTCTCAAAAGTGGTCAATGCAAAAAGTCAAATTTCAACTGGACAGTTAAAATGGACCAGGGGCAAAATTGTCCAACTTGTGAAATAATTGGAATTTTTGAGTGGGGATTTTTGCTACACTTCATAAATGACATTTGAAAGTTGTTGGAATCATCATTTCATGGCTAAGGCTTGTGGTTTGGAATTTGACTTGTAGAATGAAAGTGCAAAAATTGAATAAAGTGCCATCACATGTGGAAAATGAGAAATACTTGTCCAATCAACATGAAACAAGTGGCAACAGTTCATGACAGGTGTTTAGGGTTTGTATGAGTTGGCAATGAGCTGGCATGAGCTGGCATGTGAAAGTTCATTTTTGCCCTTACTTGAAATTAACCATTTTCACTAACAAATGCAATTTGGTTAATTAACATGTTTAATCATGGTTTAAGCACACATATATATTCCTAATCACATGATAATCATAACAAAAAAATCATTTCACCAAAAACCAGATCTGAAAACTCTTCATTCTCTCAACATTTCTTCAAGAACACATTGAACTCAAATCCTTCAATCTTCCTCAATCCTTGATCAATCTGCGAATTTCTTTTTGGTCTGATCTCCTTTCATCATTCTCATCAACTGTTTGTAAAGTTTGGAAGGAAAGAAGCTGTGGATCGTGACTGTCCAACATTGCATCATCTATGGCAAATCGAAAATTCGTGCTCTAGGAATGAAAGTGGTTGAACCTGAGCCTAGCATTCATCTTCCTGGAGTTTGTGCTGCTGCTGTTTCGGACTTATAGGCCTGAAAGCATCAAGATCAACACTGCCATTGCCAGGTTTTGCATTTTTACGAATCTCAAGTTATGCTTAATGGTTATGTGCGTTTTAAAGTGTATGTCATGTAGATCATTGTGATGTTTGTAGTTTTGCAAATAGATGACTGTAGGCTAAGAAATCTGGATTGGAAGTTTTGTAACCAAACCCTAACATGATCGATTCGTGTGATATAGCAACTGTTAGGTTAATTCGAGTTCGTATTTGGATTGTGCATGTTCATACGGTTCTAACGAGTACTCATTTGCGCATTTTGGTGTTGGTTTGGAAATTCCATGTTCTTGCGTGTTCTGGTGATTTCTGATTGGAAACGACGATAAACTTGTGTTTGATCCAGATTTCCATTCGAATTTTTGAATTGGACGTTTACCGCCCCCGCCATAACTTAATTACCATTGTGCCATTGTCAAATTTCAACTAATTTAATTAATTCATAAAAAATTCATAACATGTTAAATAATTCATAAAAAATTATAGAAAATTCAGAAAAATATAGGAATTTTTTCTTTGACTTCCTTGTTGACTGTAGATGATTTTTGACCTATTGGTCAAAGTTGTGCATGGTAGAAATAATATTTGACCTAGGGTTCTTTCACATATGTGCATTTTTGGTACCTTGTGCTATTGTGATCATGAAATCCTCATATTCTAAAAGAAATTCTTGAAAATTTTTGTGACGATTGTGGACTGGCTGATGTTTATTTCCATGTAAACTTTATGAGTTTTTGATTCCTGGTCATTGAGTTATGAATTTTGGAACTTAGGTGTGACAATTTGTGTCACACCTCATTATGTCAACTTGCTGGATTTTTTTTAGTGATCTATACTTGTTGGATTAATGTGAAATTTTGCATGATGGTTGATTAACATGTCAAGATGCTATGTGAATTTTTGTGGAATTTTATGTGGCATTTTCAAATTGATTGCTATTTTTCATCTCTGGTGGTTGAATTTGCAAGTTCATGTGACATAGGTTGGTAGATATCCTTGTGAAATGCTCATATGGTGTTGAATGCTTATGAAATTTGGTATGATAGTTTTAGACACATGATGTGACATCCCTGTTTTGGTCTCACTCATTTCTTTACTGTTTTCATTGAGTTATGAATTTTTGAAGTGAATGCATATGTTGATGTTGTGATTTGGAGCATATAATTGTGTCTGTTTTTGTTGATTTTCATTGACATAGTTCCCTTGGTCCAATTAGGCTAAAATTTGGTATGCTAGACCTTGAATAGTCCCTGTTTAGGTGTAAATTATTTGAGAATTTTTGGAAGTGTTTTGATGTGGATTTGAATGCAATAGTTCTGTTTGCATGTTTGATGCTTCATTTGAGCTAGTTTGCCTTGTTTTGTGCATAAAATGAACATAATGAATGATATGGACATAAGACTAATTGTGTTGGCTTTTGTTTGACATTAATTTGAGTTTGGTTAGAGATACCTTGCTATTTAGGAATTTTTCTTGCCTTTGGACCCTAGGCTTGGCCTAGTGGTCTAGCTGCTAATATTTGCTTGATTTTTCAGGATGAAAGGTGCAATGTGTATGGAGAATGAATCAAGTTAAATGCAATTGATGTTGTTTGATGTTTGTACACTAACATAACATTGTTTTGTAGGTTGTGAAGTTTGGGATTGAGCTTTGAGCTTGCTTTGTTGTGCATTGATCTGTATAGATTAATTGGTTGATACTTGCTGTTTAGTTTTGTCTGTCTGAGTACTAACTGTGTTTGACTGTTTCCAGGTACTTTTAGTTGCTCAGTTCCTTGTGAACTTTTGCTTTGCTTTGCTTAAGCAACTTGCATTGAGGTATAACTTCCTAACTTCATGTAGTCTGGAGACCCGGCTGTTACCGGGCCGGGCAAATAAATGTCTGAAGTCCTCCTTAAGAGGCGATGATTGTGATTGTTTAATTTTGTGCCAAGTAGGTGAAAGTCCTTTAAATAAGGCAATTGGTGGAAGTTAGGGATAAGCAACCTATCCCCCACTATTCAGTTGAGCCTTCTCCTTGCTCCCATCACATGGTTGTAGCATTGAGATCACAAGCCCAAGATCTTGTGCAGTGCACATTGTGTCAGAGTCTCTGAGTATAGAAGGGTTCCCCCATTCTGGACCCATGCTCATTTGTCAGAAGCTCTCCCTGGTTAGGGATAAGAGCTGTGAGGTCTGATCCTCACTTCACCTCTCATCTGCTTCACCTTAGCCTCGTAATGGCAAGGTTAAGAGCAAACCCAGCCCGTACAGACGACTCGCTTCGGCAGTCAAACCTATTGATTGAGCCCCTTGTTTGGCTATAGTGCGTGCTATGTGGATATCTGTTTGAGATGCTTGTTCTCATTTGATGTATGCTTGAATTATTTTGTATGCTTGTGTGCTGGCTTCTTTCCTGGATAGGAGTAGTTTGCTTATGCAAGTAGGATAGAAAACCGAACTTAGGGTAAACGATGCATGACAACACTAGGCTCGAGTCCAGCTCCCTAGTAGTGTGTCTTTCCCTGGTTTCTGGCTAGTAATTCAGTCCCTTTCAGGGGAACTACATCGCCCTGATCCTCGTTCCAGACGAGGTATGTAGGCAGGGGGTCGTGCGAGACCTCTCCGGGCAACCTTTTTTTCTTTTTTGTGTGTGTTTACTTGTTATCTGATTGTGTTTTGGTTCGGATGCCGACGTAAGCCCAGTGATTGGCTGTCGGGCTCCACGTTTGCCGTTTTGTGCGTGTTTTGGTTCGGATGCTGACGTAATTCCATCCAGTGGTTGTCGGGCTCCATGTTTGCCACCCTTGCTTGTTTGTATGTTTTGTGTTGTTTGGCGTGCGTAAGCCGAACTACAGAGGCTCTGATTCTTGTTCCAGACAAGATATGTAGGCATAAGGTGCGATACCTTATCGAGCTCGTTCCTCTTAACCCCACCTGCGTTCCCTTGTGTGTGTGTGTGATGTTTTAGCAACCTTTTCTTTTCTTAGAACGTGGATCCCGTCGAGTACGACGGACGTGAGGGGTGCTAATACCTTCCCCTTGCGTAACCGACTCCCTTACCCTGTCTCTTTGGTCGCGAGACCATTTCCTTTCCAGGTTTCTCTGAGCGTTTCCTTTCCCTATCTTGGGATAAATAACGCGCAGTGGCGGCTCTGTGTGTGTTTTGTTTTCGAGCCTCGCCGGTTGATTTTTCGCAGGATGCGACAAGAAGCCGTTAGATAAAGAAGAGAGCCTATCATACCTTTGAATAGCTTCTGATTTATCTTACTGCTTACCTCTTCTTTCTCTAGAATACATGTAGGATGCATTGGAGTCTTTGCTTGTTTGCATTCTGACAAGTTGATCTTTTTCAGAAGTTCCCTTTATATTCTCTCTGATGAATGTACGGTCCTTCTGATCGTTGATCAATCTGGATTCCCAGAAAGAACTTGAGTTCTCCCATCATACTCATTTGAAACTCTTCTTGCACTGACTTAGCAAAATTCTTACACAACGAAGCATTAGTAGAACCAAATATAATATCATCAACATAAATTTTCACAACCAGAATATCATTCTTAAAGGTTTTGCAAAAGAGAGTTGTGTCCACTTTCCCTCTTGTAAAATCACTTTCCAAAAGGAAATTACTTAGTTTATCATACCAAGCTCTGGGAGCTTGCTTCATACCATTTAATGAATTTTTTAATTTAAAAACAAAGTCAGGATTTTGAGAACAAAGATCCTAGATCTTAGAGATCATAGAAATCGACTACAAGATCCTAGAGATCAACATCGTAATCAAGAAAGAAAATTTCTATTCTATCATTCCAATAATTTTTTTTATCACCATCAAAGATTGGTGGTTTTGCATTGTAGTGATCTCTTTCATTGTTGTTAACAATATTAGCAGCGTTAGTAGTGGTTATTTTTTTTCACATAAACTTGGATCAGTACTGAACATGGTGAAACGTTGATAAAACCTTTATCATAATCAAATTCGTAGCTCTTGTACCAACTGAAGGTGTGAGAAACACAAGAAAGGGGGTATGAATTGGGTTTTACATAACAAAAGCTTTTACCAACTCAAGAACATCACAAAAAAGTTAATAACAAACAGATAAAAACATAAGTATTTTTATCCTGGTTTGCTTGAAACTCAAATCTACTCCAGTCCACCCGCCAAGGTGATTTTTCCTTATACACAAGGACTTAATCCACTATAATCAACTGATTACAATAAACACAAAGAATAACCTTCTTTGTCTTCTCAAGGGTCCGACTATATCCTAGTCTCCTTAAGGACTCACAAAGAATAACCTTTTTTATCTTCTCAAGGATCCGACTATACCCTAGTCTCCTTAAGGACTCACAAAGAATAACCTTTTTTTATCTTCTCAAGGATCCGACTATACCCTAGTCTCCTTAAGGAATCAAACAAATAGTTTGAATAATATTTTGTATGTTACAAGTTTCTTCTATACAAGTAGATTTTACACAAATGACAAACAATTAATTAAATAAAAATTGTGTACAAAAATTGATAGCTTTTCACAAAGAAACAGACTTGTTAACTTGTTGTAGCACGACCTTTTCTTCAAGTCTCCAAGTCTCCAAGTCTCACTTTTATAGCATAAAAAAAGACCGTTGGAGGGAAAAATGGGGAAACCTCATAGATCACCTGTCCACTGTTGGATGGTGAAAGGAGTGATATTGCATACTTTCCCTCGCCCACAAATTCAGCGACAGGTATGATGTATAGTACTGTCTTTGTCCATGAATTCAGGTAGTGGAAAGGATATTTGATTTGTACAATGTACTATTTGATCACATGACAATTTTGCCTTATCTTCAAGCTCACTGTCTTCTGATGAAATTTGATGAAGCATGAAATGAAGAAACATAAAGCTGAATTCATAAACTTTAGAATCTTTGGTCATAACCTTGACAATGTTAGTAGTCTGGCTTGAGATCTTCGGTATCTTCAGAATCTTCAGAGTCTTCAGAACCTATAGTTAGAACCTTGATAATCGTAATGTCTGGCTTGAGATCTTCAGAATCTTTAGCTAAGTAACACAACTTCAGAAGCTTGCCATTCTTCAGAAGCTTAGTGATCAGAGTCATGTCCAGAAGCACGAACTGAGAGAATGTTGCAGCAACAACATAATGTCTCCTCAGAAGCTTCTCAGGAGTGAATCAACACAGAAGTAGAAAGATCATTGCAGCAGCAACATTGAACATCTTTCAGGACTTCTTATGACTGCGTAAGAAGAGGAATTGGAACTCACCATTCAGAAACCGATGACGTTGCACATCATATACTCAGAATAAAATCTGGATGTTAAAGCTACACAATAACAAACCATTAGGATACCAAAATTATTCTCACAACAAATACAACATTGTTAAGTAAAAATCAAGCTGTCGTATAGAATGATGATTGTCAAGAGGAATTTAACAAGATAAAAACGTATTTTCAAGAACCACCGATTTTGAAACTACCTGTTCCGGGTAGGCCATTAATCATATATCTCACCATGCTAGATGAATCAATGGGCTGAGTATTGGGTCAACATGAAGACACAAGCCGTAAAGAGCATGGAATCTATTACTTGAGCATGAAGTTAACCAAGTGTGAGACCAGATACTCACCGTTGGAGAAGACATGTTATGCTCAAGCTTGGCCAGCTCGACGCTTGAGACAATATATGATTTTCCATACAACTTTGTTGATTTCCAAAATGGATCCAATAAAGTACATTTTTGAGAAGTCCGCTGTCATTGGAAGAATTAAACGTTGGAAAATACTGTTAACCGAGTATGACATCCAATATGTGACTCTGAAAGCCATCAAGGGGAGTGTCTTGTCTGACTACCTTGCTCATCAACCCGTGGAGGGTTACAATCCGATCAAGTTTGACTTTCCCGATGAGGACATCATGTTCATCAGAGGCTGCAACATTTTTGGCCCTGACGAAGGACCCAAACCAGGAGCGCGATGGATGCTCGTGTTCGATGGTTCCTCTAATGAAAAAGACCATGGAATAGGAGAAATTGTCACATCTCCGAATGATTTTCACATTTCGGTTCATCGCTAGATTATGCTTTGACTGCACCAATAATATGACAGAATATGAAGCATGCATCTATGGTATTGAAACAACCATCGAATTAAGGATCAAGATTCTTGAAGTGTTTAGAGACTCTGCTTTAGTAATCAGTCAAGTCTGAGGAGATTGGGAAACTTGGGATAAGAAGTTGATTCTATACAAAGAACACATTGTGAAGTTGATTCCCTATATTGATGAAATCACTTTTCATTATATTCCGAGGGAAGAGAATTAGTTGGCCGATGCTCTAGCTACTCTTTCATCCATGTTTAAAGTCAAGTAGAAGATTGAAGCACTTGTCATCCACATTTACCACTTGGATGCACCAGTGCACTATCTAGCAATCGAGGTCGAATATGACGATAAGCCTTGGTTCTACGAAATTAAGAGATATATGGAAAGACAAGAGTATCCCGAGAAAGCATCCATCATAAATAAGAAGTCTTTGAGAAGGTTTTCTGCTAAGTTTTTCTTGAATGGAGATGTTTTCTACAAGAGGAATTATGATTCAGTGTTTCTCAGATGCATGGATAGACATGAAGAAAGCATGATCATAAGGTCCATACATGAGGGTTGTGAAGGTGTACATGCTAAGTGGCCTGCTATGGCTAAGAAGATCTTTTATGCTGGTTATTATTGGACAACTATGGAGGTCGACTGTTACAACTTTGTAAAGAGAATTCACAAATGTTAGATATTTGGTGACAAGATTGATTTTCCTCTGACTCCATTGAACGTCTTGACTTCTTCTTGGCCTTTTTCTATGTGGAGCTTTGACATGATTGGTATGATCGAGCCGAAAGCTTCTAACGATCATCGTTTCATCCTTGTTTCCATTGTTTGCTTCACAAAGTGGGTTGAAGTTGCGTCCTATACCAACGTCACGAGAAAAATGATTACGCAATTTGTCAAAAAAGAAATAATTTGTCTCTATGGTGTTTCTAGCAAGATTTTTATTAACAACTCGAGTAACCTCAACAATAAGATGATGAGTGAGTTGTGTCAAGCGTTTAAGATCGAGCATCATAACTGTTCACCACACCAGCCCAAGATGAATGATGTCATTGAAAATTCTAACAAGAATATCAAGATAATCATCTAGAATATGGTCAAGACGTATAAGGATTGGCATGAGATGTTTCCTTTTTCATTGCATGGCTACAGAACTTCAATGCGTACTTCTACTGGGGCAACTCGTTATTCGCTAGTATATGGAATGAAGGTTGTTATGTCTAATGATGTTGAAATCCCCTCTCTGAGGGTCATCATGGAAGTAGATCCGAATGAAGCTGAATGGGTGCAGTCCATATATGATCATCTGAACCTCATTGAAGAGAAGCACTTCACGACCGTTTTCCATGGTCATTTGTACCAACGATGCCTCAAGAGAGCTTTCAATAAGAAAGTTCTTCCCCACTCATTCCAAGCCCGTGAGCTTGTTCTCAACATACTTTCTCCTATACACTCGGATCCTCGGGTCAAGTGGAATCCAAATTATGAAGGGCCATTTGTTGTCAGAAAGGCCTTCTCAGGAGGGGATCTCATTCTCACCATAATAGATGAGGATGACTTACCGATACGAGTAAACTCAGATATAGTCAAAAAATATTATGCCTAGAAAAAAAATGAATACAAAGCCCACTAGATTGGTACTCGTCAGAACCAATCTAGGAAAAAATGGATATCCCGATAGATCCTTGTAAGACCATAATTTTGACCCTAAGATCCCTCATGTTATCTCATCATATGCATTAGCTTTTGGGATCACACATTGGCATCCTCCTTACCCTTCATTCATTGGGTTTGCATTGGGAAAGGTCAACAAGCACATTTGATCGTATCATACTTTGTTTTTTTATTTACTAACCCAAATGCAGAAAATATGTCAATATATAGTTTGTTGTTTTTGTAGGTAGTGTGTGTGTTCACCCATACTCCATCAAGCTCATATCTAGGGTTTGAGACCCTCAATGCAAAAAGACTAATAAAGAGATGGTTCACAATGACTCTAGACATCATATATGGATC
Source organism: Lathyrus oleraceus (assembly GCF_024323335.1). Lineage (NCBI taxonomy): Eukaryota > Viridiplantae > Streptophyta > Magnoliopsida > Fabales > Fabaceae > Lathyrus > Lathyrus oleraceus. The sequence continues at coordinate 458,699,057 of NC_066585.1, forward strand.
CCCATGATCTTCACATATCATTTTTATCAAGAATTCATCAAGAGTTTGAAGCTTGTTTGCCTTGGAGCTATAATTCATCTAGGTATCTTGTGTGACTTCTTCAGCAAGTTTCTTCAACATTTGATCAAATATTTAAAGGGATACTTCATATTACATCATCTTATGCATATATGATTCTCCATGAGTCCTAAATATCAAGATAAATTCAAGTTTACAAGATGGTTCATGGTGGTTGACCAGAGAAAGTCAACTGGTCAAAACTGGGTTCCCTAGACCCTATATCCTATAAGTTTTGTCATATGAAAATGATTACAAGATAAAAGTTACTTCTTATGATATTCCAAACAACTTTTATCCTTAAGTCAAGAGCTAGTTTTGCTTGGAAACTCATATTTTATGATGAAATATTATAGGTCATTTTGTCTGAACCCTAGTTAGGAGGTCAACTTTCAAGGATCATAACTTGCTCACTTTTTATGAGATGAGAGCCATTCAAGTTTCATGATCAAATTCAATATATACTCTCCAATTTTTATTCTTTGAATAAATTCAAATTCAACTTGAAAATGCATGTGCCAAGAGGAAACATTATAGGTCATTTTGGGCCATTACCATTGAACAAGTGATTTTCCTCAACTTCTAAAATGCAAAACTCCTTCATGCCAAATCCCAATGAGGTCAAATTTATGACCAAATTCAATAAGTTTGAAATATATACAACTTTTATGAAGGAACTTTTTCCATTTGAAACCCATAGCAAAAGTTATTCAGGTGGAAGAAGTGAACATTTGACTTGGTACTTAGAAAATTTTCAAATATGTTTGATTTTCCAAACTTACACCTCAAAATTCATCATGATCCGAGCTTCAAATGGAAACATGTTCAACATTAAAGTTGTTCCCCTTGACTTCACCTTTCCAAAAAGTCCAAGATCATCTCATTTGGCCAGGAATTGGAGGACTTGCGCAAGGTTTCTTTTCAAAGGTTCATTTGGATGAATTTCATATTCACATTTCAACCTCCTTTGCATGACCACATGACATGATTTCAACATTGCACATGACTAATTTTGGACCTGATAGCATCTTTTGATGGACCTATCACACGCTTATGCAAGCATGCAAGGGAATTGCTATTTTTGGCCAATTTTGGAAGTGTGTGAAAATCAAATGCATAACCTATAAATAAGACCCTCTTGGCTCAGAATTAAGGACCCCATGCCCAAGCTTTGAACCTGCAATCCAAACCCTCACCATTAAAGGATAATCTTGAAGGTTTTCATTTGAAAATCGAGCTTCAAATCTCTTTCTGATTTGAGATTGAAACTCCAAGAGTCCAAGCTTTTCCTTGATCCAACTCAATTCCTACAAGCTTCTAAAGTCTAGCCAAGGCCAATTGGAAGCAAGATCAAGCAAGTTTGAAGCTCACTCGAAGGTGATTTTTCAGAATTTTCATCTCTTCGATTCTCTCTAAATTCTTCACTATTCTTTGTGATTTTTGGTTGGCTGAAATCCTACCAATGTAGGCAACAAGATTGAGTTATTTTGAGGTCAAATCAAAGCAATTCAGTTCATGATCCTCAAAATTCAAATCCCTGTATCTTTTTATATACTTGGAATTGGAGAAAATTGAGGCCAAATTCGTGATCATGAGCATTTTCTCTTTGAAATAGTGTCCTTGTTTTTAATTTTCCATTGAGATGAAGTTGGACCAGTCCGGTCATTGTCACCAGAGAAGATGACTGGAGCCCTAGCTCCGATGGTGTGTTGTCACACTTCCTGGCCATCTGATCAAGTTTGAATGTTCTAATCTGGACCGTTGCATCTGATTACCACGCGTACATTGAGTTAACTAGAGTCCACCAAGGAACACGCGCGTGTGGCCATCAGATCTGCCACCTCAATTAATGAGGGAGATCTGATGGCCCTTGTTTTTTCTATTTTTATTTTAATTTCTGATTTTATGTTTAATCCTTTTATTTTATTTAATGCGTAATAATTTCATTTTTAATCCTAAAAATATGGGACTTCCACCAAAAATCCTTAAATATTTTTCTCTTTCATATTCTGAATTAAAATTATTTTTTGGATTAATTTTGATATTTTTTATGAATTAAACGTTTTTGTGCATATTTTTAATTGTTTAAAAATACTTCTGAATTTTCAAAAATCATGATTTTTTTTTGTCTAAGATCCTTTGACCTTGCTTGGCCTAAGACAAATCTCTTAGCCATTTATTTAGTGTTTTGAAGGGATTTTACGTTTGACCAAATTAAATTGTATTTTAATTCATTTTTAAATTGATTTTTAATTGATTAAATGTGTAAAAATTATGTTGAGCCATTTTCATGGTCTTATGATGTTTGACTATTTGTTTGGGTCTTGGTCAAGGTTGATTTGACTTTTGTTGGATTAAAGCCGTTGGATTTAGGGGATTGATGAAATGCACATTTCATCTCCCAAAATGAATGAATGGTTTTAATTTGATAAAATCCTCCCTTGATCAATTTGTGTTTCTATCTTCCCCTCCCTCTTCATCTTCATCCCTATTCTTTCCCATATTCTCATTTGACCACTCTAATGTCTTAAGGCTAATCGGTTCATCAATGACCTTGTGTCAGATGAACCAATACAAGTATGAATGAGATAAGTCCTTCCCTCTTGATCTTTTCTTTTAGTGTGTGGTATGTTTTAGGAGTTTGGTTCTTAATACCAAATCTCTAGCATGCATTAACACCTAATTTTTTTTTGTCCGGCCTCTGATAGTTGTGCCTTCTACATAAGTCCAATTACGATTGCTAAACATAGAGCTAAATTTGACACTAAAGGCATAGTATTCTAGTAAGTGAGATTGTAAGTCTCCCATTTTTCATGGTATTGTGTGGAAACTTGACCTTTTTTCCTTTCATTAGAGCTACTGGCATACTTGTTGAATTATCCAAGTTGGAGCTCTTCTCGTGGAAGATGTCTTGGTTTAAGGATCCATGCTTGTGAATGGATGGTTGAGTGTTCTCCAAAGAATGAATTAATCAATTAAAAAAAACACCACTAATATTTGAATAACCTTTAACTAACATTTGACTAACTCTTGTTAATATTGCTTTACTTTCAAGTCATTTACTTTATGCAATTTAAATTTTAGTCATTTATCATTCCTTGCCATTTACATTCCATCTAACTTATTTATGTTTATTTCATTTTGACTTTGCTCATTTGAGCCATATCTTGTGATTGTATATATTGTTTGTGCATTTTGGTTTTGTTTGTGGTCTTAGGACCTTAAAATACTTAATAACAACAAAAACCCTAAAAAATGTTTGGTGGATTGTTGATCTTGATCTTCACTCTTGGACTTAGGATTAAGCAACATTCCCTGTGCAAAAAGGACTTGGCCAATGCCAACATTTTGAGACCAAGTTATTCGGAACTAAGCCTTCATCTGGTGCAAGTCTTGGGATTTGTTTGAATTCATCTGCTACTTTGTCTTGGTGCTAATTGTTATTTTGACCTTGTGTTTAATGCTTTGCTTTAAGTTGATCAAGGAGTATTTCATCTGATACATGGGAAGACAAAGAAGACTGCTAGCTATGGGAATTGCTTATTTGGATGTGGTTATCTTTATTTGATTCCTTGATCTTCATAATGTCTGGATATTATTAATTTCTCCTTGCTTATTGCTTGATTCAAAGTCCAAAGGGAAAATGGGTTTTCTATATGACATTCTTGTTTGTTGGATTGCATCCCATTGGTCAGATCTTTTCAACTCTTAACTTTTAATTTTTATGCTTAGGATAACCTCTTCATCTTCTCCCACTTCTTAAATTTCAAAATCTCTCCCCCTTTTCAAAAACTTTCTTTGCTTGTGATTTCAAACTTAGACCTTATTTTAAATAGAAACTTTGGCCTTATACCAACGGATTTTCAAACTCTTTCTTAAACCAAATTTTTAAAGAAACTTAATCATATTGACTTAAAATTTCAAAAGACAAAAATAAATAACAACTTCATTCAAATTTTTGGCCCTTGGTGCCCTTTTTCATTTAAAATTTTGATTAAAAGAAATTCACTAACTTTGAAATTGTTACCATGAACTACGAGGTTTTGATCCCTCATTTTTATGTTGATACGTAGGCACAAGTCTGAGGGTCTTGTCAAACACAAAAATATAATCAATGAATTCTTTTCTCATCCCCACACTCTATTTTTCTCAAACATCTTTTATACCAAAACCATATACACACATAAAAAAGGGCTCCCTAGGAGTACCTAAGACACTTTGGGTGCTAACAGCTTCCTTCTGTGTAACCAACCCCCTTACCTATAATCTCTGGCATTTTATTAGTTTTGATTTGAAAACTTCTTATCGTTGGGTTTTGTTCATAATTTTCCCTTTTCCTTTGGAAACAATAAAAGTGCGGTGGCGACTCTGGTTTTATTGAAGTCAAGCTTATCCATAACTTGATGATCATAAATTTACCGCTACAACCCAGAAAAGAAATGTCCATGCAAACGTTAGGGATTAAACAAAAAAAATGAGCCCGCTAAGTTGAAAACCCGAAAGGGCTACTTAGGCAAAAATGACATTCCGGTGGACAAAAGAATAAAAAATTCCATGCAAAAGTTAGGGATAAAGGCATTTGACTATATCCTGACATGATTTTTGGAGCATATTCTAACCCTTAGCTTGGCATCAGACGACACCAGATCGGTCCAATCACCGTCAACAGAAGCAAAGTATTGGAACCTAGTGCTATAGGAAATGCCAACCAATGTTTTGATTAGTGGAAAGTCAAACAAATTTCCCATTCCCATTTTTTTTTTCAATGTTTGCAAATTCCTGTTCAAGGATTTTTGCATCCTTGTACACACTTTATTTGTATAAAGTTTTCCACAACCAATAAAATTTAGTTGTTATGCATTAACGTCTCATCTTTTTATTTTCCCGTATTTTGTTTGCAAAATAACTGTCGATATTGATTGCATAATGTCATAAAACCTTGAGAATAATAAGAAAAACTAAATTAAAAGGAAAACTCTATGCATTGCTTTGATTGTTGAAAACGCCCAGTGGATTATCACTAGTGTACACCAAGCAATTTTCGTATGTTTTGTATCTCAACTAGTGCTCAGTCAAGTTATGCACTATTTTTCCCAAAGCGGAGACAAATGGTAGTCCTTCACCAGCAGGATTTTCACCAGCAACATTGGTAATTCAAAAGTTTTTCCCTGCAAATTCTTTGATGTGGATACTAACGAGTCGAAGTCTATCTTTCACCAGAACAACCTTACTTTGCTATTTAATATCGCATTGCATACACATCATAGACAAGCAATCATGCATTGCCTTACATACATCATATCAAGCATTGATTTTTCAACTAATCTATCTCCCCAACAAAATATTTCATTTTATCCCCAGCAGTTAAAACCAACCAGATTATCTGTTACTATTTGTAACTGCCCTTTCTCGGGATTTTTTTTTGTTATTTATGTATTTACTCCTTTTCCACCTGAACAATCGAAAGGCTAACACAATCCGCACCTTCAGGTCTAAGATGATAAAATAGGGGCAGCTATCATACCCTAAAATTTACCCTCCCTTTTCTTTTTTTTACATATCCCATTTGCATATATCAAATCATATCATGCATGACCATTGTATTTGGTCATGAAATCACAAGCATGACCACATTGTGTCTTGTATCGTAACATTAGGGTTTCATATTGTTTTGCTTATAAACTAACCCTAACTTTGTTGAGAGATGGTACTTATTTATTCTTGTTACTCATGTAGGTGATCATGCTCCAAATCATGTAAAGACAAAGCCCTTTTGATCAAGGGAAATGCAAGTTTGTTCTTGATGATTCAAAGGTGGTTCATGTGTTTATTTCCATGCCACAACACTCAAAATTCAAGCTATATTCAAGATTAATCAAGCCCTAATCAAGTTTTACTTAAGGGATACTTGTTCCATCATCATTGCAGTTCGAAATGCAAGAAAATATCAAGTTTGCACAAAGGGGTACAAGTTGGTTTGACCTAATTTGCAAGTATGCCATGCCTTTGGTCAAAACTCTATAACTTCTTCAATTTTTATCCAATTGCCAAGCTTCTTTGAGCCAAATGTTCCTTTTTAGATCCTATACAACTTTTATTAAAGGGTTAAAAATAAATTCATTCATTAAGGACCTCATTTGTGCAAGGGAATAAGTTGCCAAAGTGGGCCAAAACCTTGTCATGACCCCTACTTTCCACCATTGCCGTTTTCAACTCAAGCATTTTATCCCATTCTTTTTGCATCTTGTTAATCTTATGTCAAAGATCATTGGCCCAAGTTTGGCTCAAAATGCACGGGGCAATAAAAAGTTACGGTGTCACCAACTCAGGACCTTAAAATGACCAAACATGCCTCAAACTTCTTGACCAATTGCCAAACCTAAAAATTAGGTCACGACCTCAAATTCCCAAGCATGTAACTTTCATCTCAAAGCTCCTTTTGACTGGATTCTTTTTGTATCATGTTCTACTCCATGAAGTGATCATCAAAGAAAATTGGAAAACACACGAGTGGATTGGAATTGGCCTAAGCATGAACATGATGACCTAAACTTTGTTTTGAACCATGACCTATAATTTGGAAACATGCCAAAATCAACTTGTGACCCCTTCTCGCGCGTGCAAACTTGTTTCCCATGACCAAATGCATCATACCATAACATAAAACGACCTGTAAAGCTCCAAAATCATGAGTTTGGTGCCAAATTTTTACAAGGTTTGGATCTGAAAATTCTTGAGTTGATTCACACGAGTTAAGATCCATTCCACAAATATTTGAATCCCAACACGTTCCCTATAAATAGAGTAAGGTATTGCCTTCATTTCCATGTATACAAAGCCAAGAAATCCCAGCCTCACTGAAACTCGAAAGCACCTAAAATCCAATCACTGTAATATTCCTGGCCCTGACGAACTACCCGAACCAGGAGCGCGATGGACGCTCATGTTCGATGGTTCCTCTAATGAAAAAGGCCATGGAATAGGATAAGTTATCACATATTTGATTGGTTTTTCACATTCCATTCAACATGATATTATGCTTTGACTGCACAAACAATATGGCAGAATATGAAGCATGCATCTATGGTACTAAAGCAACCATCAATTTAAGAATCAAGATTCTTGAAGTGTTTGGAGACTCTGCTTTAGTAATCAGTCAAGTCTGAGGAGATTGGGAAACTTGGGATAAGAAGTTGATTTTGTACAGAGAAAACATCGTGAAGTTGATTCCCTATTTTGATGAAATAACTTTTCATTATATTCCGAGGGAAGAGAATCAATTGGCTGATGCTCTAGCTACTCTTTCATCAATGTTTAAAGTCAAGTCGAAGAACGAAGCACCTGCCATCTACATTGACCAATATGATGAACCAACATACTTTCTAGGAATGGAGGCCGAATCTGACGATAAGCCTTGGTTCTACGACATTAAGAGATATCATGAAAAACAAGAGTATCCCGAGAAAGCATCCATCACAGATAAGAAGGCTTTGAGAAGGTTTTTTTGCTAAGTTTTTTCTTGAATAGAGATGTTTTGTACAAGAGGAATTATGATTCCATGTTGCTCAGATGCGTGGATACACACGAAGCAAGAACGATCATAAGGTCCATACATGAGGGTTGTGAAGGTGTACATGTTGGTGTAAGCCCTAGAGGCCAATACTTTTGGTACTTGTATCGAATTATTTAAAGGCATTTTCTTTATTATGGTTGATTAATAAAGTCCCTGGAATAGATAGTCCGTTTAATGTATTAAGTGTGACTTAATCATGAGAACACATTGAACATAAGGACACTATTCTTAAAGTATCCGTAGTCGAGCTTTAATGTGAAGTGGGATAACATTAAAGCATTAAGACTATTATGTTTGTAGACTAATGATCACATCTCATGGATCATGGATAAAGAGTTATCAAGTCTTAAACATAGGTATGAATATTAGGAGTAATATTTATACCGGATTGACCCGCTATGAGAATACTATATAGAAAGTTATGCAAAGTGTCATAAGTTATTCTCATGGTGATAATGGTGTATGCCACTCTTCGACCTGAAACCACTATGGATCCTAGATGTAGAGTCGAGTGCTTTGTTGTTGATCCAACGTTGTTCGTAACTGGATAACCATAAAGACAGTTGATGAGTACTCCACAAAGCATGCTGAGGGACATGAGTGTCCTAGATGGAATTTGCCCATCCTGCGTAACAGGATAAATGTCTATGGGCCTAATATTGAACTGGACAAGGGTGACACGGTCTATACCTTGTGTTCAATATAGACATAAGGGCAAAGGGGTAATTATACACATAATTATTATCACAGGAGGTTTTGTCAGATCACATGACATTTTCGTGACTTGGGTAGCAGTGATGTGTTGCTAGATACCGCTCACTGTTTATTATGTTAAATGCGTGATTTAATATAATTGCCAACGCCGCGAAAACCTATAGGGTCACACACAAAGGACGGATTGATGAGAAATAGAGTAACTAAGGAACACCGTAAGGTACGATGCACTTAAGTGGAAACGAAATATGGTAAGGTACCAAATACTTAAGTGATTTTGGCATATTATGAGATATGGGCCAAAATACACTTAAGTGGGCTTTTTAGCTTGAAGCCCACACAAGTGGTTCTATAAATAGAACCCCTTGGGTAGAAGCATTGTCACTCCACTCCACTCAGACTGAAATTCAAGTAGAGACTTGGAATTTTGTTTCCCTCTTTCTCTCACTCAAAGCCTTCATTCATAACAGCTAGCACTGCGATTGAAGGAATCCGTTCGTGTGGACTGAGTAGAGACGTTGTCATCGTTCAACGTTCGTGATCGCCCCGTGGATATGTATCAAAGGTTTTGATCATTATCAGAGATCTGCACGAAAGGTTTGAATCGCCACAAGAGGTAACGATTCTATCACTGATCATGCCCATTCGTAAGGATCACCAAATGGAGAAATTTTTAAATTCCGCCGCGCCTTGGATGGCAATTCTCCAACAGTGGTATCAGAGCCACTTACGAAACCATGAATCTGATAACTGTTTTTGTTTTATAATAGTATGATTAAAGACAGAATGAATCAAAGGTTAAATTAAGATCAATCAAGTTACATATATGTGATATATGTAATCCTGATGCAAAATACATTATGATATAGTGTTCTCGTTTCATTCATTCAAACCCTCAATGATTGTTTTCCTTTGAGCGATCAATGGTCGTTTGCTTCTTGATCCGACATTAGTATGGTGAAGCAATGACGTGTTGATCAATCATACTGAATTAACAATCGAGATGTGTTTGACGGTCTGAAATTGGTGCATCAGGGTTAGTGACGGCACAAGAGTTGTGTTGTCAGAGAGTTATGCGATTGGGGTTTGACTGCACAAGAGTTGTGCGTCCTAAACACTTTTCCGAACAGTGTTAACCGGTTAACGCGTATGGTTAACCGGTTAACGCAATACGAAATAAATTTTTTAATTTTGGAACAGTGTTAACCGGTTAACGCATATGGTTAACCGGTTAACGGAATGCGGAATAATTTTTTTTGAGATTTTCAAACAGTGTTAACCGGTTAACGCATTTGGTTAACCGGTTAACGCAAGGCGGAAAACAGTTTTCCAAGAAATTTTTCAACAGTGTTAACCGGTTAATGCATATGGTTAACCGGTTAACGCAAGGCAGAAAAGAATTTTCTAAAAGTTTTCAAACAGTGTTAACCAGTTAACGCATATGGTTAACCGGTTAACGCAAGGAAAAATTCACCCGTTCGGCTAGAAAAAGTGCTTTGAAGTATCAAGTGTTGATACGAAAAACGACGTCAATTTTAAATGAATTGTTCATTAAAATTTTCCGGGCAGCGGACCCCCGGCTAACTCTGCGTAGTGTGATCGGTCATCGAAATTTAATTTGATTTAAATTAATTAAAGGAATTAATAATAATAATAATAATAAAGTGTTTATTATTGTCTTGTGGTGATCGGTTATGGCCTTAGTTTTCCTTTGTTTTATTTTGGGGTTTTAAAATACGACCTGCGTGTCGTGCCTCTCTCTTAATCTCCCAAATGTAACTTTTTTTCTCATCTCACTCCCTCATATGTAAAACGAGTTTCTTTCATGTAATGTAATGATATGAAGAAAGCAAAGAAGTCAGTGCTAAAGGAAGACAACCTTGAAGATCTTGCTTGGAGAAGCTTAGATCGTTGTAGGTTAGCTTAGGTTCTCTCATTGGCTTGGGAGAACAATTGCACAAGGGGCCATAACTGTTTCATTATGTATGTATGTATGTTGATGCATGTGAATGTATGTTGATGCATGTGAGAGACGGTTTATATGATAAATAAGCCGGTGAGATCAGAAAAATTGTAATTCCCTCAAATTAAATATTAAGTTTATGCTTTCCAAGTTTTAACACTCATCAAGATTAGTAATGGATAATGTAGGTTTCGCCTACGCGAGGTGCATGATCTATATATTAGTAAGGTGCGATGGGATAATTGTAATATCCAACTGTTAAAACAATGGGTCAAACTTAACTAAACAAATTATAATAAGATTATATATATGTTTAGAAGCAAGAGTTGGGAATGATCCATATGATGGATTGGAATAAAGAGTTATTCACCCAACTGAAATTTTCGAGAGTTGTATGAGATACAATTGGAAGGAGTTCCTACCTAAATAACCTAGTTTTGTGTAATCCGCCTACGCGGACTTAGAACGAAGTGAAATATGGATCTCGACCCACTAGAAAATCTTCCAACGGGATTTTCCGAATCAAATGATGAGGGTCATTTATTTTGAGTAAAATAGTGGGAGCATATTTAATTAAAGGCCTAATTGAATATGTCAATGATACTTATATTTTCATTAATCCTTATGTAGATTACCATGACAGCAAACACCTCTAACAACATCTTGCGATCAATCCTTGATAAGGAAAAATTGTCTGGGACAAATTTTCTGGATTGGCACCGAAACCTGAGGATTGTCCTCAAACATGATAAAAAGCTGTATGTCTTGGAGACACCTGTTCCTGAAGAGGAACCTCCTAGTTCTGCACCTAAGGCAGAAAGAGATGCTTATAAGAAGCATGTCGATGATGCCAATGAAACTGCTTGTCTCATGCTAGCTACCATGAACTCAGAATTGCAAAAGCAACATGAGAACATGTCAGCGTTCGATATGATCGAACACCTGAAGTTGCTCTATCAAGAGCAAGCAAGGCATGAGAGGTTTGAAGTTTTAAAAGCCCTTTTTCAAGGCAAGTTAGCTGAGGGAGCCCCTGTAGGTCCCCATGTACTCAAGATGATTGGGTATGTGGAAAACCTTAAGAGATTGGGTTTTCCCCTTGGAAAGGAACTTGCGACTGATTTGATCTTGCAATCGTTGCCAGATAGTTTCAGTCAATTTGTCCTAAATGTCAATATGATTGATATGGACAAATCTCTTCCTGAACTACTCGCCATGTTAAGAACTGCCGAGCAGAATCTGAAGTCAAAAGGGAAGTCCATTCTGATGATCGGAAATGGAAAGAGACAGAACAAAAGGCCCACTAAGCAGAGTGATAAGGGGAAGGGCAAGGAAGTTGCCAATCCCAGATCCACTGCTGCTTTGAAGCCTAGTGGAGGCATAGCAAAAGAAGGCACCTGCTTCCATTGCGGTAAGACCGGACACTGGAAGAAGAATTTCCCAAAGTACCTGGAAGATAAGAAGAATGGAGTAGAGACTTCAACTTCAGGTATTTTTGTTATTAATTATCTACTTCTGCATCATGGGTATTAGATACTGGATGCAGTTCTCACATTTGTACAAATGTGCAGGAACTAAAAAGGAGTAGAGATTTGGCAAAAGGTGAAGTCGACCTACGAGTTGGCTATGGAGCAAAGGTTGCTGCTTTAGCCGTAGGAACTTTTGTATTGACTTTACCTAGTGGTTTAATAATTCAGTTAGAGAACTGTTATTATGTACCTGCAATTAGCAGGAATATTATTTCCATTGCTTGTTTGGACAAGTTTGGTTTTTCATTTATAATAAAGAACAATTGTTGCTCAATTTATTTGAATGATATATTCTATGCTACTGCACAAATGAACAATGGACTATATGTCCTCGATCTTGAAATGCCTATTAATAACATTAATACAAAAGGGTGAAACCTAACGAGTCAAAACCAACTAGGTAAGAATATTAAAACTCTTCAATCAGATCGAAGTGATGAGTATTTAAAGCCTAGAGTTTGATGACCATCTGAAAGAGTGTGGGATCCTATCCCAACTTACTCCTCCTAGAACATCCCAATGGAAGGGTGTATCTGAAAGAAGAAATCGAACCCTGTTGGACATGGTCCGATCCATGATGAGTCACACCAATCTTCCAAACTGCTTTTGAGGACATACACCATTGACATCAGCTTACACACTTAACCGTGTTCCATCCAAAAGGTTGAAAAGACACCATATGAGATATGGAGTGGTAAGAGACCACATATGTCTTACATGAAGATTTGGGGTTGCGAAGTTTATGTGAAACGACAAATTTCAACTAAGCTTGAGCCCAAATCTGACAAATGCTTATTTGTGGGGTATCCTAAAGAAACAAGAGGATATTACTTCTACAATCCTTCAGAGGGAAAAGTGTTTGTCGCTCGAACTGGAGTTTTCCTAGAAAAGGATTTTAATTCCAAAGGAACCAGTGGGAGGAAAGTAGAGCTTGAAGAAATTCAAGAATCACAAAGCATTGATACACCTATGGAGGAATTAGAGCAGGAAACACAAGTAGTTGTGTGAGAGCAACCTGCTCAAGTAGAACAAGACCAGCGTAGGTCAGGCAGGATACGTCACCTACCTGAGATATATGGATATCTGATCAAGGTGATGTATTACTCATGGATCAAGATGAGCCTGTGACCTACTCATGGAATCTTCGTTTTGATGAAACAGAAAAACTATATGGATTCATCAAGTACGAAGATGAGACTTGTGTCTACAAGAAGGTCAGTGGGAGCATGATCGTATTCCTGGTATTATATGTAGATGACATATTACTCATTCGAATCGATATCCCTACCCTGCAACAAGTAAAGTCTTGGTTGGGGAAATGTTTTTCTATGAAGGACCTAGGTGAAGCAGCCTATATATTAGGAATCAGAATCTATAGAGATAGATCACAGAACTGCTTGGCCTAAGTCAGAGTACATACATAGACAAAGTGCTGAGACGCTTTAATATGAATGATTCCAATCTGGTTATGTGTTTCGCTTAAATGGTGGCACTGTGAGCTTGAAAAGTTCAACGCAAGATGCAGTTGCTGATTCTACAACCGAGGCCGAGCATATTGCTGCCTTAAGTGCAGCAAAGGAAGCTTTTTGGATCAACAAACTTGGCATAGTCCCTAGCATTGTGGATCCCATTGGTCTCTATTATGATAACAATGGTGTTATCGCACAAGCTAAGGAGCCTAGATCTCACCAACGATCCAAACACATACTTAGACGTTGTGTGAAAATATGTAAAGTACCTACACTTGACAATATAGCTGACCCACTGACAAAGCCTCTTGCGCAGCAGAAGCATGATGGCCATACTAGATCAATGGGCATACGGGGTATGCCTGATTGGCTCTAGTGCTAGTGGGAGATTGTTGGTGTAAGCCCTAGAGGCCAATACTTTTGGTACTTGTATCGAATTATTTAAAGGAATTTTCTTTATTATGGTTGATTAATAAAGTCCCTGGAATAGATAGTCCTTTTAATGTATTAAGTGTGACTTAATCATGAGAACACATTGAACATAAGGACACTGTTCTTAAAGTATCCGTAGTCGAGCTTTAATGTGAAGTGGGATAACATTAAAGCATTAAGACTATTATGTTTGTAAACTGATGATCACATCTCATGGATCATGGATAAAGAGTTATCAAGTCTTAAACATAGGTATGAATATTAGGAGTAATATTTATACCGGATTGACCCGCTATGAGAATACTATATAGAAAGTTATGCAAAGTGTCATAAGTTATTCTCATGGTGATAATGGTGTATACCACTCTTCGACCTGAAACCACTATAGATCCTAGATGTAGAGTCGAGTGCTTTGTTGCTGGTCCAACATTGTCCGTAACTGGATAACCATAAAGACAATTGATGGGTACTCCACAAAGCATGCTGAGGGACATGAGTGTCCTAGATGGAATTTGCCCATCCTGCGTAACAGGATAAATGTCTAGGGGCCCAATATTGAACTGGACAAGGGTGACACGGTTTATACCTTGTGTTCAATATAGACATAAGGGCAAAGGGGTAATTATACACATAATTATTATCACAGGAGGTTTTGTCAGATCACATGACATTTTCGTGACTTGGGTAGCAGTGATGTGTTGCTAGATACCGCTCACTGTTTATTATGTTAAATGCGTGATTTAATATAATTGCCAACGCCGCGAAAACCTATAGGGTCACACACAAAGGACGGATTGATGAGAAATAGAGTAACTAAGGAACACCGTAAGGTACGGTGCACTTAAGTGGAAACGAAATATGGTAAGGTACCAAATACTTAAGTGATTTTGGCATATTATGAGATATGGGCCAAAATACACTTAAGTGGGCTTTTTAGCTTGAAGCCCACACAAGTGGTTCTATAAATAGAACCCCTTGGGTAGAAGCATTGTCACTCCACTCCACTCAGACTGAAATTCAAGTAGAGACTTGGAATTTTGTTTCCCTCTTTCTCTCACTCAAAGCCTTCATTCATAACAGCTAGCTGTAACACCCCAAAATTTGCCCCCCTCATTCGTGCATTCATTTAGCATTTCATATTGCATTTCATCATGTCAATCAGAATTAGATCCAAGAAACCTTATTTAAAAAAAAAAACGAAAAAAAATAAAATAAATAAATAAATAAATAAGTAGATAATAATAATAATAAATAAATAAATAAATATAATAATAAAAAATAAATAAAATATAATAGAAAAAACATGGACTTGGACCTCTCTCATTTGAGCCCACAAAGCCATGAAAATCAGGTTATAAAAGAGGGAGATCAGACAGAAAAAGGAGGAGAAGCAAAATACTCTGAGGTTTCCTTGAAACAAAACCCTGGACAAAACCTGGAGAGGAACCTGACAGAGAACTCAGAGCAACCCCCATCTCACGCAAACCCTAACATTTCAACCGGTCTCTCCCATCAGGTTTGCCTCATTCCCATAATTTTATGCTCTTAATTTGGATCATCTGAATGTATGAGGTATGATGGATGAATTTCATTATGTTTTTGCCCACGGGTTTAATTATGCATGAATGGGTGAAACCTATGCCTTGAATGTTTAATTACATGATTTCTGAAATGTATGCCACAGGGTTTGAGGTTTCTGAAACCATATTGTTATCCATGAAAAAAATGCTTATCGTGTTTCACTAATCCTTTTGTTGAGTTTTTGTGAGGGCTCACAGACTCTTGCAGAGATGGTTTGCGTGGTTTTCCCACTTTATTTGTGGGATACCCCCTGGAGGTTCATTCCAATTACCTGTACTGACTCACCTTTCTTTGATGGCATTAGCTTGGGAGATCCCTGGGTTTCTTACTCCTTTAATTGCTGTTACTTCGGATCTTTATCCGTGTGGTACTTTTACCTCTTTTCCACATTTTATCGCTTTCTTAGCTAGAAGACCTCGATAGGAGGCATTTGTTTTCTTTTGTTTATTTACTTCTGAGCCCCTTGTTGGCACATTTACTTTATACATGTTTGTTTTGTATGTGTTCGTATCCCTGCAGGTAGCGCGGTTCCTCCGTCAAGGACTGCCTTTTTGCCCTTGAGCATCCCAAACCCTAAAACCCAAAGCAACACGTTAACTCCTTCTACTACAGGCGAGTAAGTCTCCAAAGGTCGAGCATCCGGTAGATTGCGTAGTGACGTCGTTCGTCCAAAACCCAATCCATAACCCCGTAGTTAGCCGAACTACGTTTTGCTCTGATTCTCAGGCTAGATAAGATACGTAGGCATAAGACGCGATGTCTTAGCGAGCACAATTACCCAACCCATAGGTCAGCCGAGCTACGAAGACTCTGATTCTCATATTCAGATGAGATACGTATGCAGTGGATGCGACATCCGCGCAAGTCATTTTCATTTAACCCTTTTTGTTTCGGTAAACAGCACAAGATAAACTCATACCCTTTAGACAAGATCTACAAAAGTGGATCCCGTAGAGTACTACGGATGCGTAGGGGTGCTAATACCTTCCCTTCGCATAATCGACTCCCGAACCCAAGATTTGGTTGCGAGACCCTGTCTTGTCCTTTCCTTTTACAGGTTTACTTCGAGCGTTTCCTTTCCCTCCTTTGGGATGAATAACGCACGGTGGCGACTCTTCTGTCATTTTCTTTCGCCGGTTGTTTTTTCGCGCACTGTATTTTTCAGGTTGCGACACTAGCACTGCGATTGAAGGAATCCGTTCGTGTGGACTGAGTAGAGACGTTGTCATCGTTCAACGTTCGTGATCGCCCCGTGGATATGTATCAAAGGTTTTGATCATTATCAGAGATCTGCACCAAAGGTTTGAATCGCCATAAGAGGTAACGATTCTATCATTGATCATGTCCATTCGTAAGGATCACTAAATGGAGAAATTTTTAAATTCCGCTGCGCCTTGGATGGCAATTCTCCAACAGTACATGCTAAGGGGCCTGCTATGGCTAAGAAGATCCTTTGTGCTGGTTATTATTGGATAATAATGGAGGTCGACTATTACAACTTTGTCAAGAGATGTCACAAATGTCAGATATTTGGTGACAAGATCCATGTTCCTCCGACTCCATTGAACGTCTTAACTTCTCCTTGGCCGTTCTATATGTGGGGCATTGACATGATTGGTATGATCAAGCCAAAAGCTTCTAACGATCATCGTTTCATCCTTGTTTCCATTGACTACTTCACAAAGTGGGTTGAAAGTGCTTCCTATACCAATGTCACGAGAAAAGTGATTACACGATTTATCAGAAAATAAATAATCTGCCGCTACAATCTTCCTAACAAGATTATTACTGACAATTCCAGTAACCTCAACAATAAGATGATGGGTGAGTTGTGTCAAGAGTTTAAGATCGAGCATAACAACTCTTCACCATACCAGCCCAAGATGAATGGTTTCGGGGAAGCAGCTAACAAGAATATCAAGCAAATCATCTAGAAGATGGTTAGGACGTATAAGGAGTGGCATGAGATGCTTCATTTTTCTTTGCATGGCTACAGGACTTCAGTGCGTACTTCTACTAAGGCAACCCCTTATTTTCTAGTATATGGAATGGAGATTGTTATGTCTATTGAAGTTGAAATCCCCTCTCTGAGGGTCATCATGGAAGCACTCCTCAATGAAGCTGAATGGGTGCAATCCATATATGACAAGCTGAATCTCATTGAAGAGAAGTGCTTGACGGACAATTTCCATGATCAGTTATATCAATGATGCCTTAAGAGAGCTTTAAATAAGAAAGTTCTTCCTCGCTCATTCCAAGCCGGTGAGCTTTTGCTCAAGAGACTTTCTCCATACACTCGGATCTTCAGGGCAAGTGGACTTCCAATTTTGAATGGGCTTTTGTTGTCAAAAAGGCCTTATAAGAAGGGGCTCTTATTCTCACCACCATGGATGGGGATGACTTACCGATGCTGGTAAACTCAGATATAGTAAAAATATATTATACATAGAAAAAATGAATACAAAGCCCGCTAGATTGGTACTCGTCAGAACCAATATAGGAAAAAATGGATATCTCGATGGACCCAAAAAAATGAATGTCTATGAAAAAGTTATGGATTAAATAAAAAAATACGAGCCCGCTAAATGTGAAAACCCGAAAGGGCGGCCTAGGCAAAAATGGCATCCGGGTGAACAAAAGAATAAAAAATTCCATGAAAAAGTTAGGGATAATGGCATTAAACTATATCTTGGCCCAAAACCTTAATACCTTAGGATTGGCATTAATTTTGTAAAACAAATAATGTAATCATCTCTGTGGTTTTAATATGTTGGGTTGAAGAAGTTCAACATCTGGACCAACATGCCATGTACGATGTCACGACATCATGCTTGTGACATCGTACATGTGTAGAAAACTGAATTAATTAATTCAGTATATATTCTGGGATTAGTAAGGATATTTGGTGAATATCCTAACTCCCATGTGGAGGTCTTAAAGACTCAATCAGAATATATATAGGCTCAAAATAAGGAGATATATATGGAGAGATTTTAGGATTGAAGACCTTGATTGTAGCAGAAAGTTTTTGCTGACTTTGTAACAGCAAAGTACAAGTTTGCTGCAATTTCTGAAGGCCCAAATCCAGTTGGGTGATTAGGTTATAAATAGCATATCGTAACCTAGTTTTTGTAAGCCTCATAGAATGAAAATTTAGGGGTGTGTGTGCGGTAAACCTCCCAACCTGTGGGAAGGTTACCATGTGTTTCTCAGTGTTCAAAGCTGAGAGTATTTGTAACTCAAAGCCTGTAGGCAAGAGTGATTATGTTCTTGAATGAAGCTGTGAAGCAAGTTCAAGTTGGTTTAACATTACATTGTATTTATAGTGATAGGAATGGAAACTGGAGGTTTCTATCTAGGAGTTCCTAGGTATAGATTGCATTGGGTAGGGATTAAGTGAAGAGTTATAAACGGGGGAGTTTAACTCTGAATTAATACTGCTGATAATGGATCTTCTTCCTGGCTTGGTAGCCCCCAGACGTAGGTCATGTTGGACTGAACTGGGTTAACAATTTCCTGTGTTTGTTTTCCTTCTGGATATGTTATAATCTTGTATGCCATAACTAAGCTTGTATTTCAGTCTGCCTACCAAGATAATAACAGACCTGATACATAGCCTTCTGGTTGAATGTCAATCAGAATGTCTTGACATTCATCATTGACAGCATATACTGAATAATAGGCATGTTGGTTTTTATGCTTCAGTTCAGTATATATTTAAGTCTGGTTTTCATGTGGAAAACAGACCTGGCCAAAGGATCATTGTGAAACTGTCAAACTGAATGTCTAGACAGTTATTCATGTAGGCTGATACTGAATTAGAGACTGGTTGGTCTTTTACAGTACAGCAAATTTAGCACAGTCTATTTTTCAGGAACATAACAGAATCAGCATGATGTATATGTTCTGACTGTCAAACTGAATGTTATGACATTCATTCCTGACAGCATGTGCTAAAGTGTAGGATGATTAGTTTTTCTGGTTCAGTATTTTTCTCAGGCTATTCTTTAGGAATCAAACAACTGAGCTAAAATCCAAGAAACCAACGACTACCCTACAATTAATGAACCTAACAAATAGCCTATTTGTTAGCAATCTAATAAGTGGTAATTAGATTAATGTATTCAACCTTTATTTCAGGAAATACAAGTAAAAGGCAAGCACACTGGAATAATGTAACAGATGATCAATTAAGACATCGTGCTGATAACTATGTAGGAAAACAACAGAAGTGATAGCTATGATTGATCTCTGCTGAGGTTGTATACCTGATGCACAGGACTAGGGGTTCCTTCATTCTAGGGTGACATAGAAGGAGATGTCGTGACATCTGTGAAAGCGTGCTTTAGTACAGGGTTTAATGTGTTAACTGTCTTGCTATGATAGTTACAATGTTGGATCAGATGTCATGACTTGGAGTAGAACATCTGAATTCTGACTACGCCAGAATTTCAAATGGTATCAGAGCAGGCATCGTATTCTGCTTCTGGATGAGATCCATGGGTGATACTTTCTGGTATCTTGCAAGGAGTTATGTTAGTACTGATGCTGGAACCTGTGGAAGGTTCTGTAATTCCCCTGAATGGTCCCTTGAAGTAGGTGGATGGACTGTTCATGACAGGAATGGTATGTACCTGTCTCTGGAGGTTGGCAATTGGCCTCTGTGTGGGACAGATGTGCTAGTATTGAATCATATTCAAGTCTGGTATGTTCGTGGAGGCTGATCTGGTGAAGTGTGTGTCCATAAGTTGAGTTGTATTATGATTTCCGCTGCATAATACCTAGCAAAGCTCAAACTCTGATGTAGTCTCTCCTCTTGTGGATGAAAGGCTGCTGTATTCAAGATTTCATCATAACCTACTGAAGATGTCAAAGATACTTGAGTCTCCTCAAGTCCACCCATCATGACGTTCTCTCTTCAGGATGGTAAGAATCACCTGATCACTGATTCGTTTACACTCTTGGGTAGTGTATATGAAGACCTTGAAGACTTTCAAGGAGGTTTTGTTCCAAGGAGGTGGAACCAATGTTCTATGTGATGTTAGAACATGTTGTTCAACAAGTATGCAGCTGCTGGTTGAAGAACAGATGTTTTTAGGTGTCAAACAAAGGGATACTTTTGTTTGGAACCTACTCCTGACCTGGAAGAGGAGACATCTGTGTGTGCTAAGTTGACAAGGGTAGGGTCAACTGTGTGTGTGCTCAAGAAGGTCACTTTTAGAAATTTGTTCTCTAGAAGTAGAGCTGGTTGAGATGTGACATTGTGCAATTGCCTGCTATTTGCCTTATTCCTATAACTTGATCAGGGTTGGATAGTTGTTCCCTGAAGTACTATGTTGTGGTGGAAGACAAGTCCCTGGATGATAGAAGTCAATAATGGGGTAACCAGACTGCCATTCCATTTAAGAGGATTGGGACCATGAATCTTGTTATTCAAACACCTCGCTTAGAAGTGGCAGTTCCTTCAAGGAGTGAGAATATGAAGATTCAGAGGTTGGTTGAGGTAGTATGCTCTGGCAATGCATATCTATAATTGACTGGTGTTGTTTTTCACTAGTACTTATGGTCAACTGAAGTTTGATTGGTGTGATTGGATTATGTATAGGTATAACTCATAGAGTTAGGTGCCACTGGTAGGGATGGTGTATGGCATGTTGAGACACTTGTGTACAATGCATGGATATTGGTGTGGAGTTTCCATGATTGGTAATTTGAGGGGGAGTTTTGGTTAACCTCCCCACGGTTGGTCAGCCTAGGGTCTGGTTGGCTGTTGACCTGTGTCACATGGGCCCTGGTTGTTGTGTGACACATTTGCAAGGAATGATTCATCTCTCTCATTCCTAAGGGTGAATCTAATCTGGAAAGAGTCTCAAGACTGCTGAGGTGCTTGCAAGCAGAAGATGTTGACACTAGAAGAGTATCTTCAAAGTAGTCTTATGGTGGAAGTATCTGAAAGGAATATTGGGAAAGGATGTAAGATCAATGTCAACTTGTGCCAAGTACAAGTAGTTAATTGATTATCCTTGGAGCTCAAGATAACTGATGTTCTTAAAGATGTTGGAGCATCTCTTCTTCAAGACCCTGTGCAGAATCACAGGAAGGATAGTACATTGGTTTATGATCTATCTCTTTGGTGGCAGCAAAAGCATATGATCTCTGAAAAGGTTTCCTGGCAAGAAACATGTTCAGCCTTGGTGTGTACAAGAAGAAGAAGACATCATAGTTTTGATGGTGGTTACTTGAATCAGTTCATCTCTGATCTAAGTAAGGAAGTGCAATGGCTAATGCACACTATGAAGTTAAGAACAAGTGGCAGCTTTCTTAACATCATGGAAACAGTCTTGCTTTAGTAAGTGGAATCCTTGGTATAGCTGAAGGGTTAGTTTCTAACTGGTCCTTCTGAAGACTCATGCACCAGAGTGTCTGATGTCTTTGGAGAAGAAGCAGGGATTCATCAAGGTGTGAACTTGGATGACTTAACTGCAAACCTGCAGGATGGAGGTTGTTTACTCAAACTTGGTTCCACAATCAAGTCTATGAGAACATTGAACTCTTGTTTTGTGAAGGGAGGAAGTTCTTTCAAGTGGCAGAAGAAGGAGCTGGATTTAACAGCTGGATGTCAAAAGACAATGTTGTGACATTTGGTTCAACATCAGATTCTTAGTTGGTGAAGTGGCACATCAACTTGAGATAGAAGGGTCTACAGGGTTGTAGATTGGACACTTCAAAAAGATTGAAGTTCAAATCTCACTTGGAAGGTCAGAATATCTTTGGGAGAAGTCTGATAAACTTGGAGAGGTCAAAAAGTGGCATTTGACTTTTTCATATGAGGATTCAGGAAGGAGGTAATCAACCAGTGGCATTTGGTCTATCTCAGAAGTGAGTTCGAAGGATCAAGATAATCGACATATGGCAGATGATTATTCTTGAGGAAAGTCTGAGACTAATTACTTTTGAGCAGAAAAGTAGTAAGTGGAAGACAAAAGGAGATGTCTCTCTATTCATCTCTTGGAGCTTGTGGTAGGAGCTCTAAGCTATCTATGGAAGATTATCTCTTGTAATGGGATGAGAATGTATGTGTCCCAATTTGTGCCTGGCTTTTTTGGACTAAGCTGGTGACTCAGTGATATCTGAAAATTATCAGATGGTGTGCCTTGTTATGTTATGAGGATTTCCTAACTAATGTTAGAACATTTTGTGAAGTGGTATTCTGTTTTGGTTAGAAGAGAGATTGACATAGAGTGTGGATATGTTCAGCCAAGAGGGTTAAACAGAGGGTGTGCTCTTGAAGACATGAAGATGCGTCTTATGTTTTCCATTCATCAAGTGGTATGGGTTCTCTTTGAATCAGGAAGTATGTGAAGGTCCAACTTTGGGATGTTGGATATGCTCATGTGTGATCTCCAAGTTTCAAGAGGAGAGTGGGCTGTTCATGACAGGGGGAGTTTTGTCTTTGTGCTGCAAGTAATCATCAAGCTTGTGGTCTATATGGTCTCAGATAACTGGGTATGGCACCTTGTTAGGATGATGTGATGTAAGTCAAGGCTGAGTGAGCAGAAGAATGTCTGACCGAATGTCATGACATTGCCCTGGACAATGCTGTTAGTTCCTTCTGAATCTTAAAGTCATTAGGAATTATGGATGTGGTGTGTCTAATTCTGATAAATTAGAATAAGCCTGATGGTCACAGTTGTGTGGTACAGGGGGAATAACCATCTACTGGTGTTTGTGATTTTGGCTTTAGTAGTGCCACATGTCAAGTCTCTACTGGAGGTATGAAAGTGGTCTTAGGAAATGTTGAATACTGGCAGAATGCAGGGAAAAGCCGTGTGGAATGTTAAGACATCGCGTGCAACGTGTCGGACTGCATATATGGAATAGTCTCCATGCACTGGAACTGCTGTTTCGAAAAAGAAACAGTCAAGAGCTATAAAAGGTATTCAAAGATAGTCCGAGATTTTGTTGGTGATTCTCTGACTGGTTCTCAGCAAATATTAATGAATCTTGACCAAGCATTTATTCCCACCATTAATTCCTAAGCACATGCTGGACTATTTAAAGGATGTATCAGCACTCCTCCTCTCACAAGAGAAACATTCCATTCCCACTAAACCATGGGATATGTCAAGGTGTGGGTAAATTGTGCCTGGATCTGGTTTTATGAAGGGTTCGTTTGTAAATGTTTAGCTAAAAAGGGGGAGAGAAATAGAGTCCTGAGAATGTACCAGAAGCAAGCTAATTGTGGTTGTGGTAGCAAACAGAAGCTGGCGTCAGGCACAAAATCCACCAACTGGGTATACCACTTGTGTCTTGTGATCTGAGTTAAGAAGACAGCTATGCCTTGTGATCTGAGTTACATTGTATATGTACTCAGCATTACATATTCTTCAGGAAGCCCTCCTGTTGAGGGGAAGGGTTCTGGTACAACTGATTCTTGTACCTCTACTTCCTCATGTACACCAACTTTGGTGTTTGTGGTGGTGGAGTCAATGACAGAGATGAAGAGCATACCCATATTGGGATGTTTTGTCTAGTGTAATGTTTATTTGTTTTAGCTAAAATTTGCCAAAGGGGGAGATTGTTAATACCTTAGGATTGGCATTAATTTTGTAAAACAAATAATGTAATCATCCCTGTTGTTTTAATATGTTGGGTTGAAGAAGTTCAACATCTGGACCAACATGTCATGTACGATGTCACGACATCATGCCTGTGACATCGTACATGTGTAGAAAACTGAATTAATTAATTCAGTATATATTCTGGGATTAGTAAGGATATTTGGTGAATATCCTAACTCCCATGTGGAGGTCTTAAAGACTCAATCAGAATATATATAGGCTCAAAATAAGGAGATATATATGGAGAGATTTTAGGATTGAAGACCTTGATTGTAGCAGAAAGTTTCTGCTGACATTGTAACAGCAAAGAACATGTTTGCTGCGATTTCTGAAGGCCCAAATCCAGTTGGGTGATTAGGTTATAAATAGCATATTGTCACCTAGTTTTTGTAAGCCACATAGAATGAAAATTTAGGGGTGCGTGTGCGGTAAACCTCCCAACCTGTGGGAAGGTTACCATGTGTTTCTCAGTGTTCAATGCTGAGAGTATTTGTAACTCAAAGCCTGTAGGCAAGAGTGATTATGTTCTTGAATGAAGCTGTGAAGCAAGTTCAAGTTGGTTTAACATTACATTGTATTTGTAGTGATAAGAATGGAAACTGGAGGTTTCTATCTAGGAATTCCTAGGTATAGATTGCATTGGATAGGGATTAAGTGAAGAGTTGTAAACGGGGGAGTTTAACTCTGAATTAATACTACTGATAATGGATCTTCTTCCTGGCTTGGTACCCCCCAGACGTAGGTCATGTTGGACTGAACTGGGTTAACAATTTCCTGTGTTTGTTTTCCTTCTGCATATGTTATAATCTTGTATGCCATAACTAAGCTTGTATTTCAGTCTGCCTACCAAGATAATAACAGACCTGATACATAGCCTTCTGGTTGAATGTCAATCAGAATGTCTTGACATTCATCATTGACAGCATATACTGAATAATAGGCATGTTGGTTTTTATGCTTCAGTTCAGTATATATTTAAGTCTGGTTTTCATGTGGAAAACAGACCTGGCCAAAGGATCATTGTGAAACTGTCAAACTGAATGTCTAGACAGTTATTCATGTAGGCTGATACTGAATTAGAGACTGGTTGGTCTTTTACAGTACAGCAAATTTAGCACAGTCTGTTTTTCAGGAACATAACAGAATCAGCATGATGTATATGTTCTGACTGTCAAACTGAATGTTATGACATTCATTCCTGACAGCATGTGCTAAAGTGTAGGATGATTAGTTTTTCTGGTTCAGTATTTTTCTCAGGCTATTCTTTAGGAATCAAACAACTGAGCTAAAATCCAAGAAACCAACGACTACCCTACAATTAATGAACCTAACAAATAGCCTATTTGTTAGCAATCTAATAAGTGGTAATTAGATTAATGTATTCAACCTTTATTTCAGGAAATACAAGTAAAAGGCAAGCACACTGGAATAATGTAACAGATGATCAATTAAGACATCGTGCTGATAACTGTGTAGGAAAACAACAGAAGTGATAGCTATGATTGATCTCTGCTGAGGTTGTATACCTGATGCACAAGACTAGGGGTTCCTTCATTCTAGGGTGACATAGAAGGAGATGTCGTGACATCTGTGAAAGCGTGCTTTAGTACAGGGTTTAATGTGTTAACTATCTTGCTATGATAGTTACAATGTTGGATCAGATGTCATGACTTAGAGTAGAACATCTGAATTCTGACTACGCCAGAATTTCAACGACCTCTACTTTCCACCATTTCCATTTTCATCTCAAGCATTCTTTTGATCCCATTGCGTCTTGTTAAGCTTATGTCAAAGATAATTTGGACCATGTTTGGCTCAAAATTCACAAGGGAATCAAAAGTTACGATGCCACTAACTCAGGACCTCAAAATGACCAAACATGCCTCAAACTTCCCAAGCATGCAACTTTCACCTTAAAGCTCCTTTTGAATGGATTCTTTTTGCATCATGTTTTACTCCATGAAGTGATCATCAAAGAAAATTGGAAAATGCACGAGTGGATTGGAATTGGCCTAAGCATGAACATGGTGACCTAAACTTTGTTTTGCATCATGACATATAATGTGGAAACATGCCAAAATCAACTTGGGACCACTTCTCGTGCATGCAAACTTGTTTCCCACGACCAAACGCATATGACCATAACACAAAACAACTTGTAAAGCTCCAAAATAATGAGTTTGGTTCCAAATGTTTACACGGTTTGGATCTGAAAATTCTTGAGTTGATTCACACGAGTTAAGATCCATTCCAAACGTATATTGACTTCTTTTCCTAACTTAAAAAGCTAAGAAATGTCTGCCTCACTGAAACTCGAAAGCACCTAAAAACCAGTCATTCTCTTTTTTGATTCAAGTCCTTTTGCTTCTAACTCTTTGCCTAGAATCCTTCATCGACATCATCTGAAGCTTTCTGAAGCATTTCCATGGTCTGAATCCACATATAACCTTACTTCCAATTCCATCATTGTTGACTTCGAGCTTCGATTTGGACAAGGTAGTTACGAGTAAAATTACACTTCAAACAAGTTACTATTCTCTTTGTGTGGTTCCACTGATTGAAACCCCTCATCTACATTTGATTTATCTTTTGATTTGGTCATTTAATTTAACTTTGAAGAACTAGGGTTGTTCATGAGTTTGATCAAATTCTCATTGCTCAGAGCAAATCAATTGCTCTGATGCAGGGGGACATGAATGATGAGTGAAGTAGAAGATTTCACAATGCATGTTTGAGCTTAAAACTTCAAGTTCATGAAGTTGCAAAATCAAAGTTTCGAAGGTTGAAGATGAAGTCTACCCGAGTGTAGCACCTCAAATTTGCCCCCCTCATTCATGCATTCATTTTAGGTCATTTAACATTTCATATTGCATTTCAGCAAAGTTCATCTGAATTACCTCTGGTCAACTTTGGTCTACTAAAGGTCAAATGGCTAGGGAATAACTTGAGTTACTTCCAACATGTTCAAATGAGGCTTATTCATTATTCAACATTAATCTTGAAGGAACAAAGGTCCAGTGCACAGGTTACCTAATTTGGAAAGATGTTCCTGAGCTGTCATGTTCGCTAGGCGAGCAAAATGGTTCGCCTAGCGAGCCACCAGAGTCTGAACTGTCATGCTCGCTAGGCGGGCAAATTCTTCGCTAGGCGAAGCCCACGCGTTTTAAAAATAAAAAAAATATAACAGAAAGTTATGGGCTTGAGTTTCCCTCATTTTGAGCCCATAAAGCCACAAAAATCAGAGTATAAATTCTAATTTCATTGAAACAAAACCCCAGAGACCTCTTCTAACTAATTCAGAGCAGCCTCCAGAGACTGAAGAGAACGAATTTGCAGCAGCCTCCAAACAAATTCACTCGGACTCTGAGACTTTTCACTTTGACTCACACATTTATCAGTTCCATCGCACACAAACCATTGCTGTTGCATTGCAAACCCCAACTGTGCGATTCAATTTCGATCGATCCTCCCAATCAGGTATGCCCTATTTCTATTACTTTACGCTTTAAATCTGAAATTCCTGAAGCATGAGGTATTATGGTTGAATCCGGGAGAGTGGGTATAGTTAGGTTTTGCATGTGGGTTTAAATGTGTATGAATGTGTAGAACAATGTCTTGAATGTTTAATCACTTTGCTTCTGAGATGGATACCATAGGGTTTAGGGTTCCTGAAATCAGACTGTTATCAAGGAAGAACCCAGAACCCGCAGGCATTCGCTAGCACCTCGCTAAGCGAACATGTAGTGAAGCTTCGTTAGCATCTCGCTAAGCGAAGCAGTAGTGATGATGACAGTAGCTGTTTTTTCTGTTTGCTCTCTAATCTGTTTTGTGTTGTTATGACATGCTTTTCTATTGCATCCGTGCACTGTTTACCTGACACTGTTGTTGTTATGTTTCTGTTGTGCAACTCTTGATTTCACCCCATCTTGTTATTCTAACTTGTTTGTTGAGTTTCTGTGAGGGCTCATATGACTCCTGAAGAGATAGCTTGCTTGGTATTCCACTTTATTTGTGGGATACCATTTGGAGACTTATTCTGATCACCTTGCTGACCTGTTTTCTTTGATGGTGCCAGCTTGAGAGATCTCTGGGTTTCTAGTTTCTTTAGTTGTTGTTACTTCGGATCTTTATCCGTGTGGTAGATCTTTTGATCTCTTTTACACCTTTCCCGCACTTCACCGCTTTCTTAGCTGGAAGACCTCGATAGGAGGCAATGTTTTTGTGTATTTAATTTTGTGCCCAAAGACCTCCAAAAAGAGGCACCAGTGCTAAAGACCTCCATGAAGAGGCAATTGACGGATAAAAGGGATTAGTAGTCAATACCCCGTTATTCAGTATGTCGTTCTTTATGCTCGCACTACGTGTCGATGCTTCAGAACAAAAGCCTAAGATCTTTTATCCGGTCAGTCAGTGGAGAGGGTCTCACCTTTCTGAATCCCCACTTTTTGTCATGAGCTCACCCTGTCCAGGGTTAAGAGCTATGAGGTCTTATCCTCATTACCCTTTTGATCTGCTCACCCTGACATTCAATGTCAGTGGTTAAGAGCCCATTTGATTACCTTTCCATGGCTTGTTTGTCGAGGTTGATATGACCCCTCTTGACAAAAGCCCTACCCATGTATGTTTGAGTCCCCTTGTTGGTGTGTTTACTCTATGCTATATGTTTTTTTTGTGTGGTGTGATCGTCTCCCCATAGGATTGCTAGGCTTCGTATAGTCTCTCGTCTGCATGCCAATTAAGGTAGCACGGTTCCTTCGTCTAGGACTTCTGAAATTCTAGTTATCAGACTTTAGATGTCACACGGGTTGTTATGACATCCAATTCTGCACAGACAAGAATTATGCAGAACTTAACAGTAAGTGCAGTAAATAACACAAGTAATTGTTTACCCAGTTCAGTCCAACATGACCTACATCTGGGGGCTACCAAGCCAGGGAGGAAATCCACTATCAGTAGTATTAATTCAAAGCTAAACTCACCCGTTTACAACTTGTCACTTAATCCCTACCCAATGCAATTTCAATCTTACTCTAAGATCAGAGTTCCTACTCACTCCCCCTCAATCACCTCAGTGATTACTACCTTTAATCAATATTAAAGGCAACTTTGAAGTCACACTTCAAACAACTCTTGATTGTGCTTAACAGCTTTAATCAAGATACACAGCACTCACGCTTAAAAGCTTTGAGTGACACAACACTTACAACTCAATGAACACCCTATGCCACAGCAATCATCTACTTGATAATGGCTTGGCTTACAAGATATGTCTAATACAAGACTCACAAAAATACAGCAGTGAAGTATGATGGACACACTAAATCTTCACGCCTCAAAATCCCCAGTTCTGAATGAAGGAACGAATTCCTTTTATATTGCAGTACTTGGGCCTTTGCACTTGTATTCTCCTGAATTTAAGGTCACGCGAGTTCCCCTAAATTCCACATCTAGGTTACTAACAAATAGGCTATTTGTTAGGTTCATTAAATGTAGCTTGATTGTTGATTTCCTGGATTTTCTCTCAGTTGTTGAATCCCTGAAGAATAGCTTGAGAAAAAGCTGAAACAGAAAACTGAACAACCTACAATATAGCATATGCTGTCAGGAATGAATGTCACGACATTCAGCTTGACATCAAGGATCATATGCTAAGTCTGTTTTTCCAGAAAACAGACTGTACAATTTTGCTGACCTGTACATGACCAAAATGACCATTCTACAGTAACAGCTTACATTAACAAATTTCAAAGTATCCAATTTGACATTTACACATTTGGCCTTAAGTTAGTTCTGTTATCCTCTTGAAGAACAAACTAAGAAACATACTGAAGTGTAGCAGAACACCACTCTGTCTATTATTCAGTATATACTGTCCATGATGAATGTCATAACATCCAGTTTGACATTCATACAGTAGGCCTTATGCCAGGTCTGGTATTTCCTTGATAACCAGACTGCAAATGAATACTGAGCTCTAACAGAACACCAACTGTTCTATACCTCAGTATCTGCTGACAGGGATGAATGTCACAACATCCAGTTTGACATTCAAAAAATCTTGTATTAGCTAATCCTGCAGCAACTACTCAAGTGTGTCATGACATCAGTCAAGACATCAGAGTACAGTTAGATATTCTAACCTACAATGCAGTCACACATACACACCATGTCATGACATCAGTCAAGACATTAGAATCCAGCTAGTGTTTTACCATATAATGCAGCCAATTAAACACCTACAACTTCCTTTTTGCATGAGCATTCCTAAAACACAAACAAACTCATTGATTTTTCTTCTCCTAAGAACATGTTAACTCCTTCTACTACAGGTGAGTAAGTCTCCAAAGGTCGAGCATCCGGTATATTGCGTAGTAACGTCGTTCATCTAAAAAACACAAAACAAACAAAATAGGTTAGCTGAGCTACGGTGCTCTGATTCTCAATCCTTCTTGAGATACGTATGCAGCAGGGTAGGGCCTGTGCGAGCAATAACTTTTTTTCCCTACTTTGATTTTCTCTCTTTCGCATCGCATATAGGACTTTTTATACACACACTTTAGACATAAATAGCAAACGTGGATCCTGTGGAGTACCACAGACGTGAAGGGGTGCGATAACCTTCCCTTCACGTAACCGGCCCCCTTACTCAGTTTTCTTTGGTTCGAGACTTTGTTTTATCCGTTCCCTCTTAGTTATGCAGTACTACCTTTCCCTCCTCTTGGGATAAAAGTACATAGATGGCGACTCTACTCTTTTTCCGCGCCACTCTTTTTCGCGTTTGTACTTGGATTCGGGAAATTCGGGGAGCGACAGCTGGTGACTCTGCTGGGGATTTATTTTCCCTAGTGGGCCTTTCCTAGCGTTTGTTTGTTTATTGCCTATTGTGTGTTATTTATTTATTGCTTTGCATACTTATCTGCTTGCATTGCATCCTATGTGCGCTTTACTGTTTCATGCATACTGTGCTGGCTGTGTGTCTGTTTCGCTGTGGGGTGGGATTCACAAGAGGTAAAAGGCCCAATACACAGGCTATGAGTGAACTATAGGACACCTAGGAATAAAGTGATTCATGGGAAGCGGGTGGTATGGCGCCACTTAGCGGAAAATGGTATCACGAGCTGTTCAGATTCTGATGGGGTATTATCGTTGCATACACCTGGTGTGCATATGATGATATTCTTGAAAGGATTGTTTATCCTACGTTTCTCTTGACCTTACCCTGGCCTAGATTACACCCGTGAGTGGGGCGGGAATGAATCATTTACAGGTACTGATGGTGACTTATTCTGTTGGTGACCGTGTCCTGTTGGTGACTTTTGTTTGGTTCTTGTTGGTGACCGTTGGTTCTGAAGTATGGGTTCTAAGTTGATGACTGTGTTCTATGGTTCCCGGTTCCAAATTCATGCTGAAGTTCTGATCCTGTGCCTTGTGATACACAACCAACCAGCCATCATTTCATCATTTTGCATCATAACATGTGTATTTTAAAAAAATAAATGCATAAAAAAAAGTCAACCCGCATATGCATATCATTTTTCAACCTTTTCAATCATCAGAGCAGGGTGTCCAGAATCAGAAAGGGCCGTGTACTTTCACTAGTGCTGGATTGATGAATCACGGGGATGTCTTCGCAATAGACAATGAAGATGGTGACAATGATTGTGATATGGATAAGTGGGTGCGCCCGTGTGCTCCAAGGGAGAAGATCAACAACTGGACTACTGAAGAAATAGTCCAAGTTACTCTTCAGACATAGTAATTTTCTTTTGTTTTTTCATTTTGCATGAAAATCCTACGCTCTGCCCAAGGCGTAGTGGTTCATTGTAGGGCCACATCATGTTTTGAATTTTCAATGATTATCATCAATAAAGGACGTTTTGCAATCAAATTTGTGTTCACTGTCTTTCTGTTTTTATTACTTTCATTTTCAAAACAATAAATGGCAATGTTTTTTCTGTTTTTTGTGACTTCCTTGAACTCTTTTCTAAAATCAAGCATGAAACACCGTTCGTGCAGAATTGATCTTGCGGATTCCATTAAAAACAGTTATGTTATGGCTCAGTATGACTTCGATAACCCCATTTACCAAGCCGAAGAGGAGAGTGAAGAAGATTGTGAACTCCCCAAAGAATTGGCCAGACTATTGAAATGGGATGAAAGGGTCATTCAACCTCATTAGGAAGAGTTGGAAGTCATTAACCTTGGTACTGAGGACGCTAAGAGAGAAATCAAGATAGGGGCTGCTTTAGAGGAAAAGGTCAAGAGAGGGTTGATTGAAATGCTGCGAGAATATATGGATGTATTCGCATGGCCGTATCAAGATATGCCTGGTTTGGATACAGATATTGTGGTGCACAGGCTACCTCTCAGAGAAGATTGTCCTTCGGTAAAGCAGAAGCTTCGCAAAACTAGTCCTGATATGGCTGTCAAGATCAAAGAGGAGGTTCAGAAACAGTTGGATACAGGTTTTCTAGCAGTTACCAATTATCCCCCTTGGGTGGCCAACATCGTACCCGTGCCGAAGAAGGATGGTAAAGTCAGGATGTGTGTCGATTACTGAGATTTAAACAGAGCCAGTCCGAAAGATGACTTCCCATTACCTCACATTGATGTATTGGTCGATAACACTGCTCAGTCCTCGGTTTTCTCTTTCATGGATGGATTTTCTGGCTATAATCAGATCAAGATGGCGCCATAAGACATGGAGAAGACGACATTCATTACACCATGGGGCACGTTCTGTTATAAGGTAATGCCATTTGGGTTGAAGAACGTTGGTGCTACCTACCAAAGAGCTATGACGACTCTCTTTCATGGCATGATGCACAAAGAAATTGAAGTGTACGTGAATGATATGATTGTGAAGTCTCAGACAGAAGAGGAGCACTTGGTAAACTTGCAAAACTTGTTTGAAAGATTGAGAAAGTTCAAACTGAGGCTGAATCCAAACAAGTGTACATTTGGAGTGAGATCTGGAAAGCTGTTAGGTTTCATTGTCAGTGAGAAAGGGATTGAGGTTGATCCAGCGAAAGTAAAAGCTATTCAAGAAATGCCTGAACCAAGAACAGAAAAGCAGGT
Source organism: Lathyrus oleraceus (assembly GCF_024323335.1). Classification (NCBI taxonomy): domain Eukaryota; kingdom Viridiplantae; phylum Streptophyta; class Magnoliopsida; order Fabales; family Fabaceae; genus Lathyrus; species Lathyrus oleraceus. The sequence goes on from NC_066585.1 coordinate 458,732,071, forward strand.
TCGTGGGTCTTTAGGGAGGCTGAACTACATTGCACGGTACATATCTCACCTAACAGCTACGTGCGAACCGATATTTAAATTGCTAAGAAAAGATCAAGCAATCAGGTGGAACAATGATTGTCAAAAAGCTTTTGATAAGATAAAAGAATATTTGCAGAACACCTCTAATTCTTATACCTCCGGTTCCTAGGAGGCCTCTGATAATGTACCTTTCAGTAACAGAGAATTCGATGGGGTGTGTATTGGGATAGCATGACGAGTCTGGTCGAAAAGAGCATGCAATATACTACCTTAGAAAAATGTTTACCGACTGTGAAACAAGATATTCGCTGCTCGAGAAAACTTGTTGCGCTTTGGCATGGGCTGCTCGCCGACTAAGATAATATATGTTGAACCATACTACCTTGTTGATTTCTAAGATGGACCCAGTAAAGTATATCTTTGAAAAGCCGGCTCTTACCGGACGAGTGGCTCGTTGGCAGATGATTTTGACAGAGTATGATATCCAATACACGTCGCAAAAGGCCATCAAGGGTAGTATTCTGTCTGATTACCTTGTCGAGCAACCAATTGATGACTATCAGCCGATGATGATTGAATTCCCCGATGAAGATATCATGTACTTAAAGATGAAAGATTGTGAAGAGCCTCTTGTCGAGGAAGGAACGGATCCCGATGACAAGTGGACACTGATGTTTGATGGTGCGGTAAATGTGAATGGAAATGGTGTTGGGGAAGTACTCATTAACCCTAAAGGTGCACAGATACCTTTTTCTGCCATATTGACTTTTGAAGTAACCAACAACGAAGCTGAGTACGAGGCCTGTATCATGGGGATTGAGGAAGCCATCGATCTAAGGATCAAAACTATGGACATTTACGGAGATTCTGCTCTAGTGATTAATCAAGTCAATGGAGACTGGAATACTCATCAGCCGCATTTGATTCCTTATAGAGATTACACCAGAAGGATCCTGACTTTCTTCAAGACAGTAAAGTTGTATCATGTACCCCGAGATGAAAATCAAATGGCTGATGCCTTAGCCACATTGTCTTCCATGATTAAAGTTCATTGGCAGAATCATGTGCCACACGTTGCTGTGAATCGACTCGAGAGGCCTGCATATGTGTTTGCAGCCGAGTCTGTTATTGATGAGAAGCTGTGGTTTTATGATATTAAGAATTTCCTCAAAAGCCAAGAGTATCCTGAAGGAGCGTCAGAGAATGACAAGAAGACACTAAGAAGGCTAGCTGGAAGTTTTTACTTGAACAAGGATGATGTGTTGTACAAGAGGAACTTTGACATGGTTCTGCTCAGATGCGTGGTTAGACACGAAGCAGACATGTTAATGCAGGAAGTACACGAGGGATCTTTCGGTACCCATGCTGGTGGTCATCCAATGGCCAAGAAATTGTTAAGAGCCGGTTATTACTGGATAACCATGGAATCTGATTGTTTCAAATACGCTCCGAAGTGCCACAAATGTCAGATCTATGCAGATAAAGTGCATGTACCACCAAACCCTCTGAATGTTATGAATTCTCCTTGGCCATTCGCAATGTGGGGCATCGATATGATTGGAAAGATTGAACCTACTGCTTCTAATGGACATCGCTTCATCCTAGTCGCGATTGATTACTTTACCAAGTGGGTGGAAGCAGCTTCCTATGCCAATGTTACCAGACAAGTGGTTGCTCGATTCATTAAGAAAGAAATTATCTGTCGTTATGGGGTTCCTGAGAGAATCATCACTGATAATGGTTCGAATCTCAATAACAAGATGATGAAAGAGCTTTGCAAAGACTTTAAGATCGAAAACCACAATTCTTCTCCTTACAGACCAAAGATGAATGGTGTTATAGAGGCGGCAAACAAGAACATTAAGAAGATTGTGCAAAAAATGGTTGTTACGTACAAGGATTGACATGAGATGTTGCCTTTCGCTTTGCATGGGTATCGTACCTCAGTACGTACGTCAATCGGGGCAACCCCGTTTTCACTTGTGTATGGCATGGAGGCAGTCTTGCCAGTAGAAGTTGAAATCCCTTCTTTGAGGGTGATGATGGATGTAAAACTTGACGAGGCCGAGTGGATTCAAGCCAGGTTTGATGAGTTAAATTTAATTGAGGAAAAGAGATTAGCATCTGTGTGCCATAGACAACTATATCAGAGAAGGATGAAGAAGACCTTTGATCAGAAAGTGCGTCCTCGAAGCTATCAGATAGGTGACTTAGTTTTGAAAAGGATCCTTCCTCCCGGTACAAATAACAGGGGGAAGTGGACTCCAAATTATGAAGGTCCATATGTTGTTAAAAAGGTCTTTTCTGGTGGAACCTTGATGCTTACAACTATGGATGGTGAAGATTTTCCGTCTCCTGTGAATTCAGATGTAGTCAAAAAAAACTTTGCATAAACTGACCCGCTGGACAAAAAAAGAAAGTCCAGGCAAAAAAGGGCATCCCGGCGAATCAAAAGGAAAAAGAAAAGAAAAAGGTTCGGGCAAAAGTTAGGGATAAAAAAATAAAAAAAATAATATGTACACCTGGTGATTCGAAAACCTGCAAAGGCGGCTTAGGCAAAAATGGGTATCCCAGTGGATTGAAAACCTGAAAAGGCGGTCCAGGAAAAAGAGGGATTAAAGCGAAGACTACAGTCTGAATTATCTGTACTTCATTGCGTTTCAGTGTCTACCATCTTGAAGGATATGATCGGTCCAATCACTCTTCTCGGAAAGCAAATAATTTGAGGAAATTGAAGATCTATGAGTCATAACAGAATTGGAAAATAGTGGAATGCCGTGTTCACATTGCTAATAGGATAGTTTATTTTCTCTTTTGGCGCAATTACCTCTTCCTAGGAATTGCTTCCTGATGTATTTGCTTTTATAGGCCATTTTCAATCAATAAAAGTCGTTATTCAGTCAAATTGCTCTCTTGTTTTTTTTATTTCTACCGTTTTGTTTGCAAAAAACGTCAGAATTTTTGATAAACATTGCATCTAAAAACATGAAGGCTAGACAATGACGTGCGGAAAGATAAAACATCTGAAAATCATTTTGAATGTTGAGTACATTTGAGTATATTTTGTCCATACGATCCCCTGAGGCATGTATGTCCTGCCGTTTTGCAGGTTACTATCTTTGATTGATGGCTAAAGTAGATGAGCCAAAGTTTGTTTGGAGGAAGACCCTGTTGTTTCAACACTGTCCAGTCGTGTAAGAAATTGGGTCGTCTAAGTCAAGTTCAGAATTTGTTTCCCCAGCATGGTCGAGAAGTTCGTGTTTTCCCAACAAGTGACTCCCCAGTTGAGTTGGTTTCTCTACCATTCTGAGAATGTCAGACCAGTAAGTATCCTCAGCAGAAGTGTTGTATGTCCCCACAGATTGGAAGATCGAATCAGAAATTGTGTACTCAGTAAAGTGATCATCTGCTTTCCCAGCAGAAGTTTTCCTCTCTTTGTATCTTGCATGTAGTAATCATCATTTGCATTCGCATTCTCAAATCGCGTAGCATTTCCATTCGGTATGGGGCATTACGCCATGGAAAATTCAAACATATGCATACATGTGTTAAACCATATTGGCTCGTATCCCCAGCAGAGACAGATCATTGTTCAACATCAGTGTAGCACATTTGCAGCAGTTGCTCTTGGCAACATTCAGAATCGATAATCCCAGTGAGATTTATTTTCTCACCAGTCCGTGGAAGGAAAGCTTGATTCCCTCCCGAGTTAGTCACCAGTAAGTGTCTGCCTTATTTTGACATATGTAAATATCGTCCTTGTGACACCGGTAAGTGTCGTGTCAATCCCCGTAAATGTCTGTGCTTTTCTTTGATGTCGGCGAACATCATCTTTCGATGTCGGTAAACGTTGAATTCCAATCGTTGGCCATCAGTAAATGGTATGTCTCTCATGGTGTCTACAAAAAAAAATTGTTCTGTCAACACCCGTGTGTGTCCTTTCCTTTTTTTGGTGTCGGTAAACATCATTGTTCGATGTCGGTAAACATCAGCTGCTTGTTAACCATCAGTAAATGGTTTTGTCGTTTAAGATTCCCCAGCAGATTCGCTATCCGTAAATATCGAGTATTTCATTTTCTCCATCGGTAAATGGTCTCGTTTCATAGATGTTCCCCTTTTTGGTGTCGGTAAACATCGAGTTCCTTCCCAGTCATCGGTAAATGTTTGGTCTTGTTTCACTTATAAACATCATTGTTCGATGTCGGTAGACATCGAGTTCCTTCCCAGTCATCGGTAAATGTCTAGTCTTGTTTCACTTATAAACATCAGTGTTCGATGTCGGTAAACATCGAGTCCCTTCCCAGTCATCGGTAAATGTCTGGTCTTGTTTCACTTATAAACATCATTGTTCGATGTCGGTAAACATCGAGTCCCTTCCCAGTCATCGGTAAATGTCTGATCTTGTTTCACTTGTAAACATCTTTGTTCGATGTCGGTAAACATCGAGTTCCTTCCCAGTCATCGGAAAATGTCTGATCTTGTTTCACTTGTAAACATCTTTTTCCTCCCCATGGAAGCCGCCATCGGTAAATGGCGTCGCTTTCTTTGATATCGGTAAATATCAAATCTGTTTTGAAGCCGCCATCGGTAAATGGCCTCGCTTTCTTTGATATCGGTAAATATCAAATTTGTTTTGAAGCCGCCATCGATAAATGGCCTCGCTTTCTTTGATATCGGTAAATATCAAATTTGTTTTGAAGCCGCCATCGGTAAATGGCCTCGCTTTCTTTGATATCGGTAAATATCAAATTTCTTTTAAAGCCGCCATCGGTAAATGGCCTCGCTTTCTTTGATATCGGTAAATATCAAATCTGTTTTGAAGCCGCCATCGGTAAATGGCCTCGCTTTCTTTGATATCGGTAAATATCAAATCTGTTTTGAAGCCGCCATCGGTAAATGGCCTCGATTTCTTTGATATCGGTAAATATCAAATCTGTTTTGAAGCCACCATCGGTAAATGGCCTCGCTTTCTTTGATATCGGTAAATATCGAATTTTGTTTTGAAGCCGCCATCGGTAAACAACCTCGCTTTCCCTGATTCATCACCTACAGAGTGCAAATTCTCCAATTCTTTTGGTATTCAATCCCTATTTACCTTGAAAGTCTGATAGCCGCTGCTTTCATCCGTTCAGGTTCACAGTTGATTGAATAGGGGCAGCTGTAGCACCTCAAATTTGCCCCCCTCATTAATGCATTCATTTTAGGTCATTTAACATTTCATATTGCATTTCAGAAAAGTTCATCTGAATTACCTCTGTTCAACTTTGGTCTACTGAAGGTCAAATGGCTAAGGAATAACTTGAGTTACTTCCAACATGTTCAAATGAGGCTTATTCATCATTCAACATTAATCTTGAAGGAACAAAGGTCCAGTGCACAGGTTACCAAATTTGGAAAGATGTTCCTGAGCTGTCATGTTCCCTAGACGAGCAGAATGGTTCGCCTAGAGAGCCACCAGAGTCTGAACTGTCATGCTCGCTAGGCGAGCAAATTCATCGCTAGGCGAAGCCCACGCGTTTTAAAAATAAAAAAATATAACAGAAAGTCATGGGCTTGAGTTGCCCTCATTTTGAGCCCACAAAGCCACAAAAATCAGTATATAAATTCTAATTTCATTGAAACAAAACCACAGAGACCTATTCTAACTAATTCAGAGCAGCCTCCAGAGACTAAAGAGAACGAGTCTGCAGCAGCCTCCAAACAAATTCACTCGGACTCTGAGACTTTTCACTTTGACTCACACACTTATCACTTCCATCGCACACAAACCCTAGCCGTTGCATTGCAAACCCCAACCGTGCGATTCAATTTCGATCGATCCTCCCAATCAGGTATGCCCTATTTCCATTACTTTACACTTTCAATCTGAAATTCCTGAAGCATGAGGTATTATGGTTGAATCCGGGAGAGGGGGTATAGTTAGGTTTTGCATGTGGGTTTAGATGTGTATGAATGTGTAGAACAATGCCTTGAATGTTTAATCACTTCGCTTCTAAGATGGATACTATAGGGTTTGAGGTTCCTGAAATCGGACTGTTATCAAGGAAGAACCCAGAACCCGTAGGCATTTGCTAGCACCTCGCTAAGCGAACATGTAGCGAAGCTTCGCTAGCATCTCGCTAAGCGAAGCAGTAGCGATGATGACAGTAGCTGTTTTTTCTGTTTGCTCTCTAATCTGTTTTGTGTTGTTATGACATGCTTTTCTATTGCATCCGTGCACTGTTTGCCTAACACTGTTGTTGTTATGTTTCTTTTGTGCAACTCTTGATTGCACCCCATCTTGTTATTCTAACTTGTTTGTTGAGATTTTGTGAGGGCTCATATGACTCCTGAAGAGATAGCTTGCTTGGTATTCCACTTTATTTGTGGGATACCATTTGGAGACTTATTCTGATTACCTTGCTGACCTGTTTTCTTTGATGGTGCCAGCTTGAGAGATCTCTGGGTTTCTTGTTTCTTTAGTTGCTGTTACTTCGGATCTTTATCCGTGTGGTAGATATTTTGATCTCTTTTACACCTTTCCCGCACTTCACCGCTTTCTTAGCTGGAAGACCTCGATAGGAGGCAATGTTTTTTTGTGTTTACTTTTGTGCCCAAAGACCTCCAAAAAGAGGCACCAGTGCTAAAGACCTCCATGAAGAGGCAATTAACGGATAAAAGGGATTAGTAGTCAATCCCCCGTTATTCAGTATGTCGTTCTTTATGCTCGCACTATGTGTCGATGCTTTAGAACAAAAGCCCAAGATCTTTTGTCCGATCAGTCAGTGGAGAGGGTTCCACCTTTCTGATTCCCCACTTTTTGTCATGAGCTCACCCTGTCTAGGGTTAAGAGCTATGAGGTCTTATCCTAATTACCCTTTTGATCTGCTCACCCTGACGTTCAATGTCAGTGGTTAAGAGCCCATTTGATTACCTTTCCATGGCTTGTTTGTCGAGGTTGATATGACCCCTCTTGACTAAAGCCCTACCCATGTATGTTTGAGCCCCCTTGTTGGTGTGTTTACTCTATGCTATATGTTTTTTTTGTGTGGTGTGATCGTCTCCCCATAGGATTGCTAGGCTTCGTATAGTCTCTCGTCTGCATGCCAATTAAGGTAGCACGGTTCCTTCGTCTAGGACTTCCTTTTTGCATGAGCATTCCTAAAACACAAACAAACTCATTGATTTTTCTTCTCCTAAGAACACGTTAACTCCTTCTACTACAGGTGAGTAAGTCTCCAAAGGTCGAGCATCTGATAGATTGTGTAGTAACGTCGTTCATCTAAAAAACACAAAACAAACAAAATAGGTTAGCCGAGCTACGGTGCTCTGATTCTCAATCCTTCTTGAGATACGTATGCAGCAGGGTAGGGCCTGTGCGAGCAATAACTTTTTTTCCCTACTTTGATTTTCTCTCTTTCGCATCGCATATAGAACTTTTTATACACACACTTTAGACATAAATAGCAAACGTGGATCCTGTGGAGTACCACAGACGTGAAGGGGTGCGATAACCTTCCTTTCACGTAACCGGCCCCCTTACTCAGTTTTCTTTGGTTCGAGACTTTGTTTTATCCGTTCCCTCTTGGTTATGCAGTACTACCTTTCCCTCCTCTTGGGATAAAAGTACATAGCTGGCGACTCTACTCTTTTTTCGCGCCACTTTTTTTCACGTTTGTACTTGGATTCGGGAAATCCGGGGAGCGACAGCGAGCTATGGAGCCAAACTCAAACTCCCCATCCAATCATAGCGTGACACCTCTCCTAGTCGTTATATTCAAATGTTTTATTTTCTTTTTTTCTTTCACTTAATTCATTTTCTCTCTCAAAATTCATTTGAATTAGCGCCTTTATTATTTTTTTGTCCAACTTTTTTTCATAATTTCATAAGAATATTATATACCACATATAATATTTCCAGATTTTTTAAAATTCATTTTGCATTTAATCCATATTTTATCTTATTTTTAATTTTATTTTATTTTAACATTTTTATTTTAATCATTTTAAAACATTTTTTATACCAACTTTTTAGGTCAAGTTACTCTTATTTTTTTTGACCTTATCCATTTTTCTTGGACTTTTATTTTGTGTTTTGATATCTCTTTGACATTTTCTCTTTTATTTTCTTTTATTAATCATCATTAAATCATTTTTAATCATCTTTTATTTCTTATTTCATTCACATGATTGTTTTGAATTAAGTTGATTGCTTGGTGGATGAGTTCTTCTACATCTCAAATCATTGATAGATGGGATTGAGGTTGATTTCACTTCTTTGATAAAAAACTGTTGATAGATGATCATGAATCGTCTTCAATACTTTGCATCAATGATAGTTCGATGTGCCATTTTTTGAGTCATTTAATTTGCGGATAGAATGATCCCTATGTGATTACCTTGAATCTCCCTTTCACTCTTTCACTCTTTCACTCTTCGTCTCTTCTCTTCTTTTCTTTAATCATTGTATTACATGTTGTAGGAGATTAACTTTGTGTTAATTCTTTAACATGTCTTACATATACATTGTTATTGACCGACCTTAGATAGGTATGGCTTCTACATAAACCTACTTACGATTGCTTAACATAACGCTAAATTTTCCCGACGCAATCAATTGACCATTAACTCCTAACATTACTTCTTGAACTTTACTTTATTGCCATTTAATTCATGTCATTTTGTTTATGTCATTTAATTTGATGTCATTTAATTTGATGTCATTTACTTAATGCACTTTAATTTTATGTCCCATTAATCAATATATCACTTCATACTTTATTCATCTTTCCTTATTCATATATTTCTTCTTATCTTGTTTAATTGATCTGCTTGTTAATCTTAATGGACCAAAACATGATAAAGCAACTTGGACTTAATTTTAACCCTATGCTTGACTTGGAGTTTTGAAGACCTCTTTGGACTATGGACTTTGACTTAGGTTTTAGACAATATCCTTGACTTGAGTGACCTTGGACCCATGGACGTGATGGACACTTTGACTTGCTTTGCTCCTATTGAACTTTTGAGTTTGTGGTTGTTATTCATTTGCTTTATCCCTCTGGATTATTGAATTCATCTACTTAGGCTTAACACACATTTGCACCCACCAGGATTTCTCTTGGGATACCTAACAATGAGACATAGGACAATACATTTTACACCCACATGGCTTTCTCTTACGCTACCTAACAATGATACCTTATGCTAGTTTTGTATGATCATGCATATTTGTTTGTTCATCAATCCCTTTCCTTTGATTTGGCTTGATCAAATTTCCACTTGATCAACTAAATCACTTCATCTGTCACATTCCCTTTGTCTTTGTCAAGTGACCATAAGTCCCTTGGCCAGTTTATGAGACTTGTCTCAGTTAATTTGAAATTTCATCCTCCTAACAAGTCAAGGCTCCTAGTGGATTACATATCTTCTTAGCAAATCACAATCATCTGATCCATCCCCACAAGCATCTTAAGGAATCCGATTCAACAACTTGTCAGACATTGACTAGCTTGCATGCCATGAGCCTTAAGTAATGGAGAAGTGTTATAGGGGATATTCCCTACACTTATTTAGAGTACCTCTGAGTACGGGACGAATGACCCAGTTGCTCAGAGTATTTGTCTATATTTATAAATTTAATGAAATTCCCGTCAACTCACTGTTGAGTTTGCAACTAGCCATGATGCTCTTTTTTTTCTCTTCTCTTGGTTTAAACACCATTGCGATCACTTTTCTTAGGGACACACTTCTATGGTTAACACATATTATTTTTTTCTTTAGGGACTCACCTTCATGGTTAACCCCCTTTTTCTTGATTATGCCACCACAATTCAGGGACCCACCTTCATGGTTAACCTCCTATCTTCATTTTAAAACCGCTTTTATTTATGTTCTTATTTATGACACCATAATTCAGGGACACTTTCATGGTTAACCCCCTCTCTTGGTTTTGACACCAACTTTTATCTTTTCTTTTCTTTGTTTTGACACCATCATTCAGGGACACGCCTTCATTGACTAAACCTCTCTTTTGTCATTCCTTATTTCTTGGTTATGACACCACAATTCTGGGACACGCCTTCAGGACTAAACCTCTCTTTTGGTTTTGGCACCACATTTTATCTTTTCTTTTCTTGGTTTTGACACCATTTTCCTTTTGGGATACACCTTATTGGTTATTCCCTTTTTCTTGGTTATGACACCACAATTCAGGGACACACCTTCATGGTTAACCCCTTCTGTGGGTTTTGACACCACCTTTTATTTTTTCTTTTCTTGGTTTTGATACCATTTTCCTTTTGGGATACACCTTCATTGGTCATTCCCAATTTCTTGGTTATGACACCAAAATTCAGGGACACGCCGTCATGGTTTACCCCTCTCTTGGTATTGCCACTACCTTTTATATTTTATTTTATTGGTTTTGAGACCATTTTCCTTTTGGGATACACCTTCATTGGTCATTCCCCATTTCTTGGTTACGACACAATAATTCAAGGACACACCTTCATGGTTAACCCCTCTCTTGGTTTTCACACCACGATTTATATTTTCTTTTCCTGGTTTTGACACCATTTTCCTTTTGGGATACACCTTCATTGGTCATTCCTCATTTCTTGGTTATGACACCATATTCAGGGACCCACCTTCATGGTTAACACCCTATCTTTTTCTTTTGGGACACACCTTTTCGGTTAACCCTTATTTATTGGTTATGACACCCCTTTCTACCCATTTCTTTCGGTTTAAACACCACCCTAAATCATTTCTTTTTCTCAATCTTTATCCTCTGAACTACAGAGCTCTAACATCGGTGGGCATATTTTAGCGAGCTTCACCTGCACCCTTTCCCAACTTTGAATTACCTGTATCTGATGCAGAAGAAGAGAGTGATAAATACAATGATATTTTAGAATAAATTACTCGACTACTTGAGCACGAGGAGAAGACTATTCAACCATATAAAGAGCCCGTCGAACTGATCAAATTGGGTTCTGAAGAGAACAAGAGAGAAGTCAAGATTGAGGAACTGCTTGGTGAAAATGTTTAGAAAAGGTTGATATAGTTGTTGAATTAGTATGTTGATATATTTGCTTGGTCGTATCGAGATATTCCAGGATTAGATACTGGTATTATAGAGCACCGACTGCCGCTTAAACCAGAATGTCCACCAGTGAAACAAAAGTTAAGAAGAACTCATCCTGATATGGATGTCAAGATTAGAGAAGAGGTGTAGAAACAAATTGATGATAGTTTCCTTGTCACATCTATTTATCCTCAATGGGTGGCCAATATTGTGCCAGTTCCAAGGAAAGATGAAAAAGTAAAAATGTGTGTGGATTATAAAGATTTGAATAAGGCAAGTCCCAAAGATGATTTTCCTCTGCCACATATTAACATGTTGGTAGGCAATACATATAAATTAAATGTTTTCTCCTTTATGGAGGGCTTTTCTTGGTATAATCAGATTAAGATGGCACCTGAGAACATGAAAAAAAACAATGTTTATCATCCCTTGGGGAACATTCTGCTATAGAGTGATGTTCTTAGGCTTGAAGAATAATGGTGCTACGTACCAGAGGGATGTGACTACCCTATTCCTTGACATGATGCATAAGAAAATCGAGGTATATGTTGATGACATGATCTCCAAGTCTAACATCGAATAAGATCATGTGGTATATTTGTTGAAGTTGTTCCTGCGTTTTAGAAAATTCAGACTCCGCTTGAATCCAAACAAATGAACTTTTGGTGTTTGTTCCAGGAAACTTTTGGATTTCATTGTTAGTCAGAAGGGCATAAAGGTGGATCTAGATAAAGTCAGTGCTATTCGAGATATGCCTGCACCCAAAATAGAAAAGCAAGTCAGAGGATTTCTCGGACGCTCGAATTACATTTCCAGGTTCATTTCTCATTTGACTGCAACTTGTGAGCCAATCTTTAAGTTGCTTCATAAAGATCAAAGTATTGTGTGGAATGAAGATTTTCATAAGGCTTTTAATAGTATAAAAGGTTACTTGATGGATCCTCGCATTTTGATCCCTTTAGTGGAATGGAAGCCTCTAATCATGTATTTCATAGTCTGGGAAGAATCAATGGGCTGTGACCTCGGACAACAGGATGAGACAGGTAGGAAAGAGCATGTTATTTATTACCTGAGTAAGAAATTCACAAATTTTGAATCCCTGTATTCTTTGCTTGAGAAAACTTGTTATGCCTTGGCATGGGCTGCCCGACATCTTCGGCGATATATGTTGAACCATACTACTTAGTTGATATCCAAAATGGATCCTATCAAGTATATTTTTTAGAAACCTGAACTGATAGGAAGAATTGCCCATTAGCAGATGTTTCTATTAGAGTATGACATTGAATATCATACTCAGAAATCTATTAAAGGAAGTGTGTTGGTGGATCATTTGGCTCATCAACCAATGGAGAACTATCAGCCTATCCAGTTTAACTTTCCAGATGAGGATGTTATGGCCATTAGAGCTAAAGATTATGATGAACCTGGTCTTGAAGAAGGACCAGAGCCTGGATCCCGATGGGGTTTGATATTCAATGGAGCTTCTAATGCATATGGAGTTGAGCTATTATAATCACCCCTCGAGGTTCTCATAGTCCTTTTACTGCAAGGATATGTTTTGATTGTACAACTAATATGGCTGAATATGAAGCATGCATCCTTTGCCTCGAAGAAGCTCTTGATCTTAGGATTAAGATCCTCAATGTATTTGGGGATTCATAATTAGTTATTAATCAGATAAAATATGAATGGGAAACTCGTCATCTGGGTTTGATTCCATACAACTATTATGCTAGGTGGTTATTTCCTTTCTTTGATAAAGTCAATTTCCATCATGTACATCGACAAGAGAATCAAATGGCAGATGCTTTAGCCACCTTTTCCTCCACGTACTAGGTAAATTTTTGCAATGAGGCACCCCAAATTACGATCAGACATATGGATAGACCTGCTTATGTGTTTTGACCAGAAGAGGAAGTAGACGATAAACCATGGTATCATGATATTAAGTGTTTCCTCCAGAGTCAAGAGCACCAAACTAGGACATCCGGTAAAGATAAGAAAATGTTGAGAAGATTGGCATAAAACTTCTTTCTCAATGAGGATGTTTTATACAAAAGGAATTACAACATGGTCTTGCTCAGATGCGTGGACAGTCACGAAGCAGACATGTTAATGGAGGAAGTTCATGAAGGGACCTTCGGTACTATTGGTTCACAATGGAAATTCTATGGATAAAAAGATGCTTAGAGCCGATTACTATTGGTTCAATCATGCCAATGGAAATTCTATGGCTAAAAAGATGCTTAGAGCCGATTACTATTGGTTGACAATGGAATCTGATTTCTGTTAGTTTGTCAAGAAGTGTAGTAAATGTCAGATTTATGCGGACAATATGCATGTGCCTCCGACTCTACTCAATCTTATTTCGTCTCCGTGGCCATTCTCCATGTGGGGAATTGACATGATTGAGCCTAAAACTTGAAACGAACATCGTTTCATTCTGGTAGCTATTTATTACTTCACCAAATGGGTCGAAGCAACATCATACACCAATGTGACTAGACAAGTGATGGTCCGATTTATCGAGAATCAAATCATCAGTCGATATGGTATTCTAAGCAAGATCATTACTGACATTGGTTCAAACTTGAACAACAAGATGATGAGATAACTCTATGGAAACTTCAAGATTTAACATCACAATTCTTCACCTTACAGACCCAAGATGAACAGGGTTGTTGAAGCTACGAATAAGAACATCAAGAAAATCCTACAAAAGATGGTTGTAACCTACAAATATTGGCATGCAATGCTTCCTTTTTGTTTGCATGGATATCAGACGTCTGTCCTCATTCAACAGGGGCAACACCTTTCTCCTTAGTCTATGGCATGGAAGTAGTGCTCCCTATAGAAGTTGAGATCCCATGAATGCGGGTCTTGATGGAAGCCAAGTTTACAAAAGCTGAATGGTGTTAAAATAGATATGACCAGTTGAATTTAATTGAAGAGAAAAGAATGACAACCTTATGTCATGGCCAGTTGTATCAAAAGAGGATGAAGAATGCATTTGATAAGAAAGTTCGTCCAGGTGACCTCATGCTAAAAAATATATTACCTCCCCACAATGATTCCCGAGGCAAATGGACTCCAAATTATGAAGGCCCATATGTCCGGTGAAGAGCCTCACAGTCCGGTGAAAGGCGATGCAGTCAAGAAATACTTTGCCTAAATAATCAAAACAACAAGTAGCTAAGTCGAAAACCCGAAAGGGAGACTTAGGCAAAAATGAGCATCTCAGTGGACTAAAACCCTGAAAGGGCGGTCCATGAAAAAATTGGAGACATATACAAAAATAATTCATCCCAGTAGATTGTAAACCTGAAAGGTAAATCTAGGCAAAAGTTAGAGATTTTATGACAAGTAACTATATCAGAAAAGGCTTGACCACTTGAAGCAACAACATCATCGATCAGGAAGTCTCAGTCCAATCACATAAGCTTAATTACAGGAATTCAAAGTTGTTAGGGAGAATAATGGTCATTGTAGTTCAATGTAGCCTTTCCATTTATCATTTTCCAAACTTTGTAATGATCCATGGAGTCACGCCTTTTATGGACTACCATTCTATCAATAAAATCCTGACTTTTTACCAATTAATTTCAATTCTTATATTGTTGTTTCTTTTTCAAAACTTCATTTATTTTCGATAATAATTTTTGAAACAAAGGTTTAATAATAAACATGCTTTTGAAAATTACAAAGTGTTTTCCTTTGATTTTTGAATAAAACTAAAAGGAACATTGACATTTGTTTGTGATTTATCAATTCTTGAAGTGTGGAGTTCAAATTCACCATCATGTCTTTGGTTTGATAATCTTACTTTCTCCAACATATTTGTTGTTAGATAGTGGCTTCCTCCAGTCAGTTTTGTTGTTGCAATGATGATTTAGGGTTTCTCCCAAAACAAAGCCAATAAAAGTTTCTACGCCCTGGCATACCCTAATTTTTAAACCTAAGATCCCACATACCATTTGCAACCTTGCATACAAACAAGTTCACATTTTGGTCTTCTCCCTCTCATCTTTCGGTTTTCTTTTTGCAGGGATCACCAAGCACCTTTTTGTTGATTTTTTACCTTTGTGTTTATATGTTCATTAATCATCTAACCACTAATAAAAATATAAAAAATATGTTTTGGGTTCTTTAAGTTTATTGTGCATGGTAGGGCTTTTCCATCAAGAGCATCAAGCATGGCTCCTCAGCTAGTGTATGTTTTGATTCCTCAGTAAAGTGTGCTTAACCATTGGTTCTCAAGGGGATTACCTCTCAAGCATGATCTCTAAGGCTCTCAAGCACCTTTCAACCTCATTTTGATTAAGAGTATCTCAAAGTTTTGTTGCTAACTTATCAAGAAAGATCAAAGGCTCATGTGTTTATTTCCATGCCTTCTCCAATTAGTTACCTGAACCTTTGAGAAAATCAATTAACAGAAATTCAAGGACACCTTATTTTGAGTTCATATAATCATGATTTTACAATAAAATGCAAGGAAAGTCCAAGTGCACAAGTTAATTCCAAGAGGTTTGACCAAAAAGTAAACATTTTAAGTCAAAGTTCCAAGGATCATAACTCCTTCAGTCCTCAACATTTTTGAATGCTTCTTTTTGCATAGACTCTTCTTAATATCCTCTATAACTTATCTTTACATGACAAGAGCCAATTATGCTTGGAGTATCATCAAATTTTTGGATACATTATAGGTAACTTGTGGACTTTTTCAAGTGACTTTTTCTCAACTTTCACGAATTACAACTTCTTCAATTTTTAAGTGACATTTTCTCAACTTTCACGGATTATAACTTCTTCAATTTTTAAGTGACCTATTTTCTAGTGACCTTTTCTTAACTTTCAAGGATTACAACTTCTTTAATTTTTAACATTTGAGGATGACTCTTTTTTCAAAATATCCTTTGTGATGCCCTCTACAATTCTTCTTCAATGATCAAAGTCAAATTATGCTAGTAAGGCCATCGAATTCATTGAGATATTACATATCATTTTAAGCCTTTTGGGACTTAGAGTTATCTAAGCTACATGACGAGATTTTCGTCCCAACTCTAACATGGCATAACCTTGTGCTCAAACTTTCAAATGAAACCTTTCTTGGCACATTGTAGTCTTTGTTATGATGTCAACACATTGCAAAAAGAATGGGATCAAAAAGCCTCCTCAGCATGATGCCCCATTGAGTTGAACATGGTGACTTGGAACTGAAGAAATCACCATGGTCTGAATTTGAACTTCACTAATTCTCAATTACAAGCCAAATTACCACGCGCTTTGGACCTAAACATGATTAACCAAGACTCCAAAAGTTAATTGACCCTTGAAATGCATAATTTGACTGAGTTTTGATGGATTGCAAGTCACACTTTTCTCACCTCATGATCAAATTCATTTTGCACGAATTAAGCTTGATTCGACACGTATTTGGATCCAAACACATTACCTATATATAGAGGAAGCTACTGCATACATTTACAGGCTTTTGAGAGTCAAGAAACCCCCTACTTCAAGATGAAATTTTCCAGAAAATTTAACTATCGTATTTTGCATTCCAACTTGTTTCAATCCAATTTCTTGATTCCATTAGCATCTTCGGCTTTCTCTAAAGCTTTTGCAACAATTACCAAGCTTTGAGACCTCCTGAAGTGCTCTAACCAGATCGAGCTTCGTCAACTTTTGATCACTATTTGGACAAGGCAGTTTGAAGCACCATTTGAACTCAAACAAGTTACCTTAATGTAGTCCTTCGCACTCTGATGCTTTTCCCTAGCTTATATGGTATTGATTGATCGTGTTCATCATTTAATTTTATTTTTCGTGGCTTGCTTGTTTCTAAAACTTATATGAAGTTCCCCGTGCTCAGCTTAGATAAATGAATTTGTAGCATGAGATTGAATTCGTGATGAGGAGGTGATCACATTGGTGGTGGTCTCGTGTTCTGAATTACCAAACAATAAAACTCCGGTGAGGGACCATTGTAGAAGACGACCAGAGTTTATCTAAGGTAATTTGAGTTTGAAGACACATTGGACATTCAAAATGTTTTGATTGGTCCAATTTGAATTAGATCCGGGTTTTATTCTAGTTAATTACTACCGTGCATCTCAGCCTTCTGATTTTTAGATCTACCACATCAACTAATGAGGCGAAATCCAACGCTCCGTATTTTTTCTGATTTTATTTCTTTTTCTATTTTCATTTTTATTGCATATTCTTTTAAAATTCATAGAAAAATCATTTTACATCCAAAAAATCCCAAAATAATTTCTAAAATTCTCTTTTATTTTCTTCATTTAATTTTTATTTTTTACAATTTATTTTGATTGATTTTCTATTTTTCATGGAATCTCTCTTTTATCCTTTATTTTAATTGGTTTAAAAATATTTTTATGCACTTTTTAAATTCTAAAAAATTTATTATATGCTTCTTATTTTATTTCCAATCTTCCATAATTTTCTTGGCCACTTAGTTGGTATTTTGAAGGAATTTATGGATTCTCCCTTTTATTTCCATTTTAAAATTCATTTTAAAAATATTTTTGATGCATTTTGTTTCATTTTTATTGCATTTTATATTTGTTTGACATTTGTTGACTCCTGTTAGCCTTGAATCATGATTGTTTTGATCATAGATCTCACCAAACTCAATGGATGTTGGATGTTGATGGGGTGAAAACACTAATCCACCAAAATGGATGATTGATTTTGATGATGACTTGAGAAAACCTTTGATCCAATTTGGATGTGATCTCTCTTGTCCTCTTCTTCTTCATCTCTTTCTTTTCCTCTTGATCAATCGGATGGTTTGTGTCCATCTTGTTCATGATGTATGGATTGGTACTTCATGAACTTTCATCATTTCTAATCTACCTTCGAATTGATCATGGATCATTTAAGGTACTTTGGATTGATACATAAGTTTGTCCTAAGTACTTAAAATAATGGACCATCCTCATAGCCTTTGTGCTTGATCCATCTTTTTTTTTATGTGACATAGCTTTAGGAGAATGATTTATATATCATGTCTCTAGCATGTATTAACATAAATATTATTATTGACCGGTCTCAGATAGTTGTGACTTCTACATAAGTACAATTACGGTTTTGGTTAACATAACGTTAAATTTATCCCGAAAGTAAGTCATTTTAATAAGTGAGATTGTAAGTCTCCGATTCCTTATGGTATTGTGTGAAAATATTGCCTCCTCTTCACTTATGAGAGTTAGTGGCATACTTGTTAATTTTATCCAAGTTAGAGCCCTTCTGATAGGTGATGTAGAGGTCCACATTTTCATACTTATAGGTGAATAGTTAAGTGTTCTCTAAGAAATGACAAACCATCTTTATCTTTTGATTACTAACATTTACTAACATATTTTTGAATTAACTTTACTTTAATCTCATTTACCTTATGCTCTTTATTCTTCTGTCATTTACTTTATGCTTTAGTTTTAGCGTCTAATGTCATATTATTTGTGTTTATGTTATTTGTTCTTTATCCATTTGGTCTTTCATTTCGTTGTAAAAGACACTAATAAATGAAAGACATAAAAAAAATAAGAATAATTGATTCCTTGGATTCATAGACTTATGGTTACTATCCATAGAATTATTGTGGAGTTATGGAGCCAGGACTAAAATCTTGACCTTTGCTTTGGGAGTTCGTGATTTGAGACCTTCGGTTCCATCTGGAAATTTTAAACTTTGGACTTCTTTGTAAATACTTGGTTTGGTTACTTTGATTTCAACTGATACATGATCGATTCTTTTCTTATTTGGCTTGCTTAAGGCTTAATCCAAAGGAGGAAATTCTTGCTTGACTCATGTCATAAATCATGTTATCTCTTGGATATATCTTTTCTCCCTAGCTTTTACTTTATGCTCTATGATAGTATCTCCATCTCCTCCCTTTCTTTATTTTTCAAAATCTTCTCTCTTTTTTCAAACCTTCTTGTTTTCAAATTTAAACCACTTTCTCAATAAGCCTTGACTTTTGTCAAGTGATTTTCACAATCTTTTCTTAATAAATACTAATACATCTTAAGAATATTCAGATCCATTTTAAAAGACTTAAAAATGCATAATTCATTCAAATCATTTTGTGCCCTTTGTGCACTTTTTCTTTTAAATTCTTCTCCTAAGTTTAGACATGAGTCATTCCATAGTTGAGATATAATTATCCTATCTCCATAGTATTGATGATAATTATTCCCCACTCTAGAGAGTTAGTGCCATACTTGTTGATATTTATCCAAGTTGGAGCCCTTCTTTGTGGTAATGCAAAATTCTCATACTCGTGGGTGACTAGTTGAGTATTCTCCTTATAATGACAAAGTTTCTTTTCATTAAAAATAAATCAAAACAAATATATTTGTTATTTTTACCACAAACCTCAAGGTTTTGATCCTCCATTGCACTTTGTTGGTACGCAGGCATGAGACTCATAAAGTCTTGGCAAACACAAAAATTATAAAAAACATTTCTTTTCTCATCTCTCCAGTCTTTTGCAAACAACACCATTTTTAAGTCAAATACACAGATTTTCAAAGAGGTTCCTATAGAGTACTATAAATTTTTAGGGTGTTAATACCTTTCCTTTGCATAACCAACCCACAGACCCTTATCTCTTTTTTATTAGTTTTTATTTTAAAACTTCTTTGGGTTTTGTTCATTTTTTTCCCGTTCCTTTGAAAATAATAAAAGTGCGATAGCGACTCTTGCTTGGTGAGTTAAGTTAATCAATAACTTCATCTCGAAAATTTTACCACTATAGAAAAGTGGCGACTCTGTTGGGGAGTAGTCCCTAGTGGGTTAAGCCCATCTTTGTTTACCTGTCTAGTGCTTGGCAATCTCTGTGTGGTGAGATAAGTCCTATACCCGGACTTGAGTGCTCTTATGTTAGGAGGGTGGTATAGTCTTGTTTGGCTTACATGGAGTTAATCCTTAATAAGCCAACTTGAGATCCCGTGCTCAGTGGAGGCCCCTTTAGGATTACTGATGTCTTACAAGTATTCGTGATTGGAATTACTTTTTCCGATCTGGGAGACCGAGAAGTGGAGCACCTTAGAAACCTTAACCCATCTTAGCCTTTTAGGATGTAGTGCGGTGGCTATTTAGGTGTAGACTTGAATTAGTTGTTACGCGATACTACACTCGGACGAGTTTCTCTTAAGAATATTATTGGTTGGCGAGAAGTCGTTTAAGCTGATAATATCCAAAAGATAGAACTATGACTTTAGAAACTTATTAGAACCTTGTTCTACAGGTGATTATACCCTTAGTACATATCCCGTGGGTTGGTTCTTACCCCTTGGCTCCATGCTCATGACTCCGAATCTTTGGACCTTGCTTGTGTGCCTTGTGTGATCTTGTTTGTGATTGTTGCATCATGCATTCATTACATTCATGAGCATTCTTCCCAGTTTTCAAGGAACTTTGAGATTCTCTTTGCAAACATCGTAGATATTTTGACCATGAATATTGGAAGAAGGAATACATGGAAATACATTTTCATATGTCTTGGTCTTAAGGAATTGAGGAAGCTAGCATCGTTTGTGGATGATCCTAAGGATTTCAGAGCCCGTTTTGGAAGACTTTTGTCTGTTCTATCTACTGATGTTGATGATGGTCTTCTTTGTACCCTGGTTCAGTTCTATGATCCCATCTACTAGTGCTTCATTTTCCCTGATTATCAGTTGTTGCCTACCATGGATGTGTATGCTTATATTTTAGGTATATCAGTTTCAGATAAGATTCCTTTATATGGTTTGGAAGGGATTATGGAAACTTATGTTCTTGCTGAAGCTATTCATCTGAAGAAATTTGACATAAATGCCAATCTCATTGTCAAAGGAAGTATTAGAGGGTTGACTTCAAAGTTTCTAACTAAGAAAGCCTTTTTATTTTGCTAATGTTGGTATCATGGTGTTTTTTGAAACTATTCTTGCCTTACTCATCTATGGTTTGTTCTTATTTCCCAACATTGACAACTTTGTTGATGTTAATGCTATTAGGATCTTTTTGGTTGACAATCATGTTCTAACTTTGCTTGATGGAACCTATTTCTCCATTCACCATAGGACTTCTAAGGGGAATGGAACTATTATCTATTGTGCAAGTGGTTTACTTCGCACTTGCCACAGTCTCCTATCTTCAAAGAAAACAAGGGTTATTTAAGGTGGTCTCCAAGACTGATGTCTCTAACCAATGATGACATCACCTGGTATTCTTTTGTTTACAACTACGTCAAGATTATTGATACTTATGGGGAGTTCTCTAATGTGTCTCTTCTTGGTACACAAGAAGGAAACAACTACAGTCCGGCTTTAGCAAGACGTCGACTTGGGTTTGCTAAGAAGGACAAACCTAATAACAATTTGTTAGAAGGTTTATTTTTCCAAGAAGGGAAAGAAACTCAAGGATTAAAGGCTAGGATGGTGCATGCTTGGCACAATATTCATTGGAAAGGAAAAAAGTGAGATTGGATTGAAGAATTGTGTAGCTTTAGAGCCTTACACTAGTTAGGTGAAGAAGAGAGCAAAGGAATTTAAGATGCCATACGCTTATGAGAGACCTATGTCTTTAGTAGTGGTTAAATCACCCACTATGCATATTAAGGACATAGAGGAGTTGCAAGAAGCTTTGTATAGGATGAAGCAAGAGAAGTATGATTGGGAAGACAACTTTCACATTTCAAACCTTAAGAAGATATAATTGGAGAAGAAGTTGAAGGAAAAGGATGACTTGATAAAGTTTCTTGAGCAACGTGCTATGAAGAGGTCAAGGAACCAAGAGGGTTCATTTTCCTCTACCACTTCATCATCTACTCATCTTTCTACTTCCGGCGTTTGGAAAGCCAGTGTAGATAAGCTCATGATGGAGAAGGATACCATGAAGAGAAACTATGAAAGAGAGATCAAAAGACTTCGCAAGAAGTATCAACTTATAATTGAGTCATCATCGAATATGATTCCATAGACTAGTTTCTTTCTGCTTATGTTTTAGGATTATTGAGATTGTATTTCAAATTATAATCCTTCTAATTATTAATAAAATGAGATTTTTAGTATTTCAAAATGTGTTATTTCCTTTATTATGTTTGTAATTTGTTTTATGTCTTGAAGTTCCTCGAAAATTTGGCATTTGCATTTGTATATCATGCATCATGTTGCATCTTGGTCTTGCTTTGAGTAAGTTTGTCGGGGGTCTTACTTCTTCCTTTTCTCAGTCTTTATTCAGACAAGTTATCTCACCAGTACAACACTCGTGCTAATCAACAAAAGAAGATGGATCGTTTAGAGCAAGAGAATCGTGAACTCCGTGAAGAAGTGACTATTTTGAAGGATAGTTTTGAAAGGCTCACTGCTATGGTGGAAGCTCTGGTAGCTACTAATAATCCTCCTCTTCCTCATCAGATTCCGCTTCAGAGAATCGTGATTTCTGAAATCATCTCTACGCCCGTTTCTGTGGCTCCAGTCTCCATAGAACCAAATGCCTCCTGGTTTCCCTTGGGGTATGCCTCCTCACCTTGTGCATGAAGGATATCAACCAACTATTAATATTCCCATTGCTTAGCCTGTTATATTTGTACCATCTCGTATGGTGCATGCTGCTCCTTATGTGGAAGAACCTGTTTTCCATGCTGATCAGAGTCAAACAGTTGGTGTCTATGAAATGATGGATGAATCTCAAGATCATTTTCAAGCTATGCAAAAAGAGATTCAAGCTTTGAGGGGAAACAAATTGTTTAGGAAGAATGCTAATGATATGAGCTTAGTTCCTAATGTGAAGATTCCTTATAAGTTCAAAGTTCTATATTTCGAGAAGTATAAGGGAAACCCTTGTCCTTTTAGTCATTTGGTGATGTATGCTCGCAAGATTTCGACTCAAACTAATAACCATCAATTACTGATTCATTACTTTCAAGATAATTTGATTGGTGTTTCTTTGATATGGTACATGAGACTTGATAGCACCCAAACCCGCACTTTCAATGATCTAGGAGAAACTTTTATTCGTCAATACAAATAAAATGTTGACATGGCGCCAGACAGAGATCAACTTTGCACTATGTCCCAAAAGGATAAAGGAACTTTCAAAGAGTATGTGTAAAGATGGCGCGAGATTGCTGCACAAGTTAGTCCTCCGTTAGAAGAGAAAGAAATGACAAAGCTATTTTTGAAGACGTTGAGTCCGTTTTACTATGAATGGATGGTTGCAAGCGCTCCTAGTGATTACATGAGATGGTAAACATGGGAATGATATTAGAAGAAGGTGCCCATAAGGGACGATTGAAAGAGAGTGGTTCATCTGATAGTTCCGGAAAGTATGGGAATGGTTTGCTCAAAAAGAATGAACATGATGCTAATGCTATTTAAAGAGAAGTGTACGAGATCTCGGAGAAGCAATCAACTTCATCAACATGTGACATCAGTTACCCCGGTTATTAATCCTGCTCCAATTTTTCAAGTAGCACCAAATTATCAGCCATGTTTTCAACAACAAACCAATCAACAGAATCAACAGAACCATGTCTAGAGACCAGCGCAATTTGATCCAATTCTGATGTCCTATGCGGAATTACTTCCTACTTTTATACAAAAGAATTTGGTACAGACGAGGACTCCGCCAACTGTTCCAAAATAGCTTCCATGGTGGTATAAACCTGAACATCATTGTGCATTCCATCAAGGAGCACCCAGACATGATATTGAAAACTATTTTTCTTTTAAAGTTGAGGTGAGAAGACTAATGCAAAGCGATATTTTGTATTTTGAAGACTATGGTCTTAATGTGCAAGCTAATCCGTTGCCTAAACATGGAGGTTCAACTGTGAATATGGTTGAGGGATGTCCTAGAAAGTACCATGTTTTTAATGTCAATCTAATAAGAAGATCCTTGGTCGAGATGCACGCAACTTTGTGCGAGTTGAGTTATTATGAGAACGATCATGCTTCTTGCCACATATATTCAAGAAACCTTCGAGGGTGTGTTGTGGTGAAAAGTGATTTGCAAGAGATGCTGGATCAAAATCTTATTCAGATTACAAGAGATATGGATGGAGATAAGCATGAGGTAAGTGTCATAGTTCCCCATTTTAATATCCCAGAACTAGTTGTGATTGCCTATAATAGTCAGAAGACTACTATTTCTCCTTTGGTTATTCGTTTGGAGGGTCCTACGCCTTATGAATCTGATAAAGTTGTTCCTTACAAGTATAACGCTACCATGTTGGAAGATGGAAAAGAAGTCCTTATTCCTTCCTTTTCTTCTGTTGTGGACATTACTGCTGTAAGTGATGTGACCTAAAGTGGTCGAGTATTTTCTTTTGTGGCTCCTAAAAGAATTTAAGATGCTTTGGCAGGGA
Organism: Lathyrus oleraceus; assembly: GCF_024323335.1. Classification (NCBI taxonomy): domain Eukaryota; kingdom Viridiplantae; phylum Streptophyta; class Magnoliopsida; order Fabales; family Fabaceae; genus Lathyrus; species Lathyrus oleraceus. The sequence continues at coordinate 458,756,538 of NC_066585.1, forward strand.
AGCAAAATCAAGCGGAAACTCCTATTGTTCAGTCTTATCAGTCCAGCGGTGTAAATTAGAATTCTAACCATGATGAAGTGCTGAAATTGATTAAGAGAAGTAAATTTAGTGTGGTGGATAAGTTATTGCATACCCCATCCAAAATATTCGTCTTATCTTCGGTAATGAATTTGAAAGCTCACAGAGAGGCTTTGCAGAAAGTCTTAGAGCAATCTTACATGGATCATGATGTAACAATTGTTCAATTCGACGATATTGTGGAAAATATTACTACATGTAACAATTTAAGCTTACTGATGAAGAAATGCCTGAGCAAGGGAGGAATCATAATTTGGCTTTGCATGTTTCCTTAAACTCCCAAGAAGACGCTTTGTCTAATGTGTTGGTTTAGTCTTCTCTGTCTAAGATCTCCTATCAAGGTGCTCTAATGAGGTTTAGTGTAGTTATTGTGAAAGCCTTTGATGGCTCGAGGAAGACTCAGATTGGGGAAGTTGATCTCTCGATAAAGATAGGTCCGTGCTTATTTCAAATTACTTTTCAAGTGATGGATATCCATCCCTCCTATAGTTGTCTCCTGGGTCATCCATGGATTCACGAAGCTTTGGCGTGACGTCAACTCTCCATCAGAAGTTGAAGTTTGTGAAGAATGGGAAGTTAGTGATTATGGGTGGAGAGTAGGCCATGTTGGTGATTCATATATCTTCATTCTCATACATTGACACTGACGAAGCCGTGGGAACTATGTTTCAAGCACTTTCTGTTGATGATAATGATTTTAAGAGGAATGGGACATCCATGACTTCTTTGAGAGACGTCCAACAAGTTGCATAGAATGGTCAATCCACTAGATAGGGTCAAGTTGTTGAGCTAGCTGAAAACAAGAACATAGCTAGTTTAGGCTTCTCGCTTGGTTCAACCCAAAGAGATTTGAAGCGAATTCAAGAAGTTTTTCACAGTGTTGGCTTCATTCACTCGAAAGATTAGTCTGCTGCTGCAATCCTGGAAGATGATCAAGAACAAAAAGTGCCAAACTTTGCGGCACAAATTGATGTGCCAGAATTGGTCTGCTGTTGTTATTCCCTCTGTTATTCACTTGTCAAAGTAATATATTGTTTTTTTATTTTCAAAAAAATCCTTTCACTATGCCCAAGGTGAAAGTGAATCTATGTGGGCTTTGTTTCAACTTTTATCATCATTAATAAAATGTTATTTTGTTTATCCATATTATGTTTTCTCTTTTTTCTTTTCCTGAAAAAATGGTAACCTAAAAAATAAGATAATAATCAATTTTTATATTTGACTCACAATGTGCATTTATTTTTTCATATTCTAAAATCAAGCATAAAATTATTGTGCAGATTGATTGTTAAACACATTGAAAATAATGACCCTATGCCTTCTCCCAACTTTGAATTCCTTGTGTTTGAAATGGAAGAAGAGGATGTTGAAGAGATTCCTAATGAGATTTCTCGTTTGCTTGAGCACGAGGAAAAGACCATTCAGCCTCATAAAGAGCCATTGGAGGTGATTAATTTGGGTTCTGAAGATAACATGAAAGAAGCCAAGATTGGGGCACTCCTTTGTCCAAATATTAAGAATAGGATGGTATAGCTTCTTAGAGAATACATGGATGTGTTTTCTTGGTCTTATCAAGATATGTCAGGTCTTGATACTGATATTGTGGAGCATCAATTACCATTGAAGCCAGAATGTCTGCCAGTTAAGCAGTAATTGAGAAGAATTCATCCTGATATAGCTGTTAAGATCAAAGAGGAGGTTCAGAAGCATATTAATGTTGGTTTCCTTGTTACTTCTGAGTATCCTCAATGGGTGGCCAACATTGTTCCTGTTCCAAAGAAGGATGGAAAAGTTCAAAAGTGTGTTGATTATAGAGATTTGAATAAAGTTATCCCGAAGGATGATTTTCCTCTGCCATACATTGATATGTTTGTGGATAATATAGCTAAGTTCAATGCCTTCTCATTTATGGATGGTTTCTCCGGTTATAATCAGATCAAGATGGCATCTAAGGATATGGAAAAGACAATATTTATTACACCATGGGGAACATTCTGCTATCGAGTGATGCCTTTCGGTTTAAAGAATGCTGGTGCAACGTACTAGAGAGCCGCAACTACTCTTTTCCATGAAATGATGCACAAAGAGGTAGAGGTTTATGTCGATGATATGATTGCTAAGTCGAAGACTAAAGAGGATCATGTTGAGTATTTGTTGAATCTGTTTCAGCATTTGAGAAAGTTTAAACTCCACTTGAATCCAAATAATTGTACTTCTGGTGTCCGTTCAGGAAAGATGTTAGGCTCCATTGTCAGTCAGAAAGCTATTGAAGTAGATCCTAATAAAGTCAGAGCTATTCAAGAGATGGCTACACCAAAGACAAAAAATCAAGTCAGAGGTTTCCTCGGGCAACTGAATTACATCACCATATTTATATCTCATATGACTGCCACATGTGGGCTAATATTTAAGCTTCTCCGTAAAGATCAAGGTTGTGTTTGGACAGAAGACCGCTACAAAGCTTTAGACAACATCAAGGAGTATCTGCTTGAACCTCCTATCTTGTCTCCTCTAGTGGAAGAAGACTATTAATCATGTATTTAACTATGTTAGAAGCGTCCATGGGTGGTTTACTTGGACAACAAGATGAAACTGGTAGAGAGGAGCATGCCATCTACTATCTGAGTAAGAAATTTACTGATGGTGAGTCTCGGTATTCCATGCTAGAGAAGACTTGTTGTGATTTAGCCTGGGCTTCCAAATGTCTACGCCAATATATGATTAATCATACCCCTTGGTCGATATCCAAAATGGACCCAATCAACTATATTTTTGAAAAGATTGCTTTGACTGGGAGAGTTTCTCATTGGCGGATGCTATTGTCTGAATATGATATTGAGTACCATACTCAGAAGGCGATTAAAGGAAGTATTCTAGCAAATAATTTGGCTTACCAGCCAATCGGTGATTATTAATCCATCAAGTTTGAATCCCCTGATGAAGATGTTATGTACTTAAAAGCTAAAGATTATGATGAACCATTGTCTGAAGAAGGACCAGAGCCTGGATCCTGGTGGGGTTTAGTCTTTGATGGAGCTGTTAATGCTTATGGTAATGGAATTGGGGTAATCATCATTATTCCTTAAGGTTCTCATATCCCTTTCAATGAAAGATTGATGTTTGATTGTACGAACAAGGGAGAATTAAGATCCCTGATTTAAGAATTAAGATCCTTGACGTATATGGAGATTTAGCCTTGCTGGTTAATCAGATTAAGGGAGAATGGGAGACTCGTCATCCTGGCTTGATTCCTTACTAAGATTATGCAAGAAGGTTATTAACTTTCTTCAATAAAGTTGTGTTTCATCATATACCTCATGAAGAGAATCCGATGTCGGATGCTCTGGCTACTTTATCTTTTATGTATAAAGTAAATCGTTTGAATGATGCACCTGATATCATAATTATGCGCCTTGATAGGCCTGCTCATGTTTTTGGAACAAAAGAGGTCACAAATGATAAGCCTTGGTATCATGATGTTAAGTGTGTCCTCCAAAGTCAGGAGTACCCGCTTGGAGAATCCAGCAAAGATATGACGACTTTGAGAAGATTGGATGGCAATTTATTTTTGAATGAACATGTGTTGTACAAGAGAAAATTGGACATGGTCTTGCTCAGATGCGTGGATAAACACAAAGTAGACATGTTAATGGAAGAAGTTCACGAAGGATCCTTTGGTACTCATGCCAATGGACATGTAATGACTAAAAATATGTTAAGGTATTGCTGTAAATATGTGAAGAAGTGCCATAAATGTCAAATTTATGCTGATAAGATTAATGTTCCCCCGACTCTTCTCAATATTATTTCATCCCCATGGACTTTCTCTATGTGGGGAATTGACATGATTGGTATGATTGAACCAAAAGCTTCGAACTTACATCATTTCATTCAGGTGGCTATTGATTACTTCACCAAATGGGTCAAAGCAACATCTTATGCTAATGTAACCAAGCAGGTTATGGTCAGATTTATCAAGAATCAGATTATTTGCCGATATGGTATTCCAAGTAAAATCATCACTAATAATGGGTCAAACTTGAACAATAAGATGATGAAAAAGCTTTGTGACGACTTCAAGATTGAACATCATAACTCTTCTCCTTACACACCTAAGATAAATGGGGTTGCTGAAGCTGCAAATAAGAATATTAAGAAGATTATCCAGAAAATGGTTGTGACACATAAGGATTGGCATGAGATGCTCCCTTTTGCTTTGCATGGGTATCATACATTTGTCCGCACTTCAATAGGGGCAACCCCTTTCTCTCTTGTGTATGGCATGGAAGTAGTGTTACCTTTAGAGGTTTGTATCCCATCAATGTGAGTCTTGATGGAAGCCAAATTGTCTGAGGCTGGATAGTGCCAAAGCAGATATGATCAGTTGAATTTGATTGAAGAGAAGAGGATGGCAACTTTGTGTTATGGCCAATTATATCAAAAGAGAATGAAGAAAGCATTTAACAAGAAGGTTTGATCTCGCGTATTCAAAGAAGGCGACCTTGTTCTCAAGAAGATCTTGTATTTCAACACTGATTATAGGGGAAAGTGGACTCCTAATTATGAAGGCCCATATGTTGTTAAAAGAGCCTTCTCTGGCGGTGCAATGACTCTTAGGACTATGGATGGTGAGGAGCTCCCTCCTCATGCGAATTCTGATGCAGTCATGTAATACTTCGCCTTAAAAACAAAAAGAACAGCCCGCTAAGTTGAATATCTGAAAGGGCAGCTTAGACAAAAATGAGCGTCTTGGTGGATTAAAAACCCGAAAGGGAGGTCCAGGCAAAAATTAGAGATATAAACAGAAAAATAATCATCCCGGTAGATTGAACTTGAAAGGGCAATCTAGGCAAAAGTTAGGGATTATGGCAAGTAATTGCATCAGGTCAGACTTGATCATTTGAATTAACAATGCCTATCAAAGATTCTCATTTAGTCATCCTCAATCAAAGTTTTAAGCATATCGGAATTCAAAGTTGTTAGGGAGAATAATGGTCATTGTATTTCAATGTAGCCCTTTCCATGTACTTACCATTTTTCAAGTTTGTAATGATCCATGGAGTCACACCATTCGCGATCTGCCACTCTATCAATAAAATTTTAGCATTTTTCCCATTTGTTTGTGGTTCTTATCTTGTTTCAATTTACGAAATTTCATTTAGTTTTTTATAATAATTTTTGAAACAAAAGATATATAAAAACAATCATGTTTTTGAACTTTACAAAAATATATATTTTCTCAATTTGTGAATAAAAGAGTAATGTTAAAAGCAATCTCAAGAACAGTAAGATCTTGAAGAGCAGAGCTCAGTGATCTCTTAAGATAGGATTTTCCCTATTTGAATGTATTCAAGATCATTAATTTTCCTAACATGAGATTATGGGAATAGTAGAATCCCTAGTGAATACACCAGCATGGTCCTCGTCACGGAATTTGTCCGGATGTTTCTTATCCCCGACGAGCCTTTCCCTCCTTCGGAGTGGAGTTCATGATTTTAGAAGATTAAACTTTGGGCCTACAAACAATATCTTCTTTTCTCTCTCCAGAAGGATTTTAGCTCCTTTGATGGTTTATGATCATTGCAGGGTTCTCTTTAGCTGAATCCCTAGCAAGATCTTTGGTAGCATCTCCACCTTGTTGAGATTATTCGAGTATCCGGTTGTACTATGTTATTAATCTAACCCTTTATGCATGTTTTGTCAGCATATTCATACACATATTCATACGCATATGCATAACATCGTGATGATTATCTGTGCATCTTGCATTTCTTGGTTACTTCTCCACTCTTTGGTGTTTTTATCCCCGTAAAGTATGCATGTTCTCTATCCAGTAGAGTGTCTAACTTAAGCAGAAAGCATTTATCCTATCTAATTCCCCCTATGGAGTTTGATCCTCGTGGAAGGCTTTGTTTTAGTTTTCCTTTCCAGTTCATTATTTGGATGGAATTAATCCCCAACTGAGTTTATTTCCTCATTAGACTGAGTTTTCTTTGATCGTTTCTCTCCAATTTATCCCTGGGAAGAACATTGTTCCTTTTGAACTTATTACCTTTTGTTAAGCTATCACTCGGCTGATAGTAGGTAATAAGTTCTCTTACATTTGGTTTATTACCTTTTGTTAAGCTATCACTTGGCTGATAGTAGGTAACATCTCTCTTATCTTTGGTTGGTTACCTTTGTTAAGCTATCACGTGGATGATAGTTGGTAATCATTCTTTTGAGTTTTTTTACCTTTTGTTAAGCTATCACTTGGCTGATAGTAGGTAATATTTCTCTTATCTTTGGTCGGTTACCTTGTTAAGCTATCACTTGGCTGGTAGTTGGTAATCATTCCTTTTGAACTTATTACCTTTTGTTAAGCTATCACTCAACTGATAGTAGGTAATAACTTCTCCTGCCTTTGGCTTATTACCTTTAGTAAGCTATCACTTGGTTGATAATAGGTAATTTTTCTCTTATCTTTGGTTGGTAAGCTTTGTTAAGCTATCACTTGTTTTATGGTAGTTGGTAATCATTTCTTTTGAACTTATTACCTTTTGTTAAGCTATCACTTGGTTGATAGTAAGTAATATTTCTCTTATCTTTGGTTGATTACCTTTGTTAAGCTATCACTCGGCTGGTAGGTGGCAATCATTCCTTCTGAACTTATTACCTTTTGTTAAGCTATCACTTGGTTTATAGTAAGTAATATTTCACTTATCTTTGGTTAGTTACCTTTGTTATGCTATCACGTGGTTGGTAGTTGGTAATCATTCCTTTGCGCTTATTAACTTTATTAAGTTAACACTTGGCTGATAGTTAGGTAATATTTCTCTCCCTAATGGAGTTGGGCATCCCCTCATATTGATCTTTTCCCCGATGGAGTGTGGCCTTGATAAGTGTCCCCCCATTGGACCCTTGGTTCGTGTGCTTTCTAACTGTGCATTGGTTTCCTTCCAATACGATAGTAATTCCCAAGTCGAGTCATTTCTCCCGTGGAAGTTCGTTTGTCCCCAATCGCGTCCCCCTTTGGAATCTGTTATTCCCCTGTATAGCTCTAAATTTTTTTACTTAAAGTTATTGATGAACTTAACTCGCAAAGCAAGAGTCACCCCCGCGGTTTTATTATTTTCAAAGGAAAGGGAAAAAGTATGAACAAAACCCAAAGTAGTTTTAAAACAAAACTAATAAAAAGAGATAAGGGTCTGGGGGTTGGTTATGTAAAGGGAAGGTATTAGCACTCTAAACATTTGTAGTACTATATAGGAACCTCTTTGAAAATCTGTGCATTTTGACTTTGAAATGGTGTTGTTTGTAAAATATTGGAGGGATAAGAAAAGAAATGTTTTTATAATTTTTGTGTTTGCCAGGACTTTTGGAGTCTCATGCCTACGTACCAACAAAGTGAAATGGAGGACCAAAACCTCGTAGTTCATGGTAAAAATAACAAAAATGTTTGTTTTGATTCATTTTTAATGAGAAGGCATTTTGTCATTTTAAGGAGAATACTTAACTAGTCAGCCACAAGTATGAGAACTTTGTATCATCATGGTAATGGCTCCAACTTGGATAAATATCAACTAGTATGCGACTAACTATCTAGGTTGGAAAAGAATTATCACCAATACTATGGAGTTAGGAGAATTATATCTAAATTATGGAAATGTCTCATGTCTAAACGTAGGTAAAGAGTTTAAAAGAAAAAAGAAGTGCACAAAGGGCACAAAATAATTCGAATGAGTTATGCATTTTTTAAGTCTTTTGGAAATTGGTTTGAATATGCTTAAAATGTGTTAGCATTTATTAAGAAAAAGGTTTTGAAAACCATTGACAAATGTCAAGGTTTATTAAGAAAGTGGTTCAAGTTTGAAAGCAAGAAAGGTTTTAAAAAAAAAAGAGAAGATTTTGAAAATTAAAGAAGGAGATGAGAAGAAGAGGCTATCCTAGAACATAAAGGAAAATCTAGGGAGGAAAGATCTAACAAAGAGATAGCAAGCTTTATGACATAAACCAAGCATGAATTCCCGCATTTGGATTAAGCCTCAAGCAAGCCAAATAAGCAAAGAATAGATCATGTATCAGATGAATACAAAGTAAATGAGCCAAGTCTTCTAAAGGAAACCAAAGTCAAATGTACCAGATGGATCCCAAGGTCTCAAGTCACAAACTCCCAAAGCAAGGGTCAAGATCTTAGTTCTAAGCCCATAACTCCACAACAATGCTAAGGATGGTAGCCTCAAGTCCATGAATCAAGAGAACCAATATTTTTTAGAGGTTTCTTCCTTTATTAATGTATTTAAAATAAAAAGAAGTCAAAATGAAAAAATGAAAAATAGCATAAACATAAACAAAGGTCCAAGTGGACAAACAGCAAAAAGCATAAGCATAAACAAAATGATATGAGATGCTAAAATAAAAGCATAAAGTAAATAGAAAAAATAAAAAGCAGAAGGTAAATGATATTAAAGTAAAGTTAATACAAGAGTATGTTAGTAATCAAGAATAGAAAAAGAATTTGTAATTTTTTGGAGAACATTCAACTATTCACTCACAAATATGAAAATATGGACCTTTACATTACCATGAGAATGACTCCAACTTGGATAAAATAAAAAAGTATGCCACTAACTCTCTTAGGCAAAAAAGAAACATTATTTTTCACACAATATCATGGAGAGTATGAGACTTACAATGTCACTTATGAAAATGGCTTGCTTTCAGATTTGGGATAAATTTAGAGCTATGTTAAGCAATCGTAATTAGACTTATGTAGAAGTTACAACTATCTGAGGTTGGTCAATAATAGTGTTTATGTTAATACATGCAAGATAAGTGACATGTAAATCATTCTCCTAAAGTCATGCCACACAAAAGAAAAGAGGATGGATCAATCAGAAAGGCTATAAGGATGGCTCATTACTTCAATCCAAACTTCATGAAACTTAGGACAAACTTATGCATCAATCCAAAATACCTTAAATCACCCATGATCAATTATGAGGTAGATTTGAAATGATGAAAGTTCATCAAGCACCAATCCAAACATCATGAAGAAGATGGACACAAATCATCCAATTGATCAAGAGGAAAAGAAAGAGATGAAGCAGAAGGGTACAAGAGAGATCACACTCAAATTGGATTAAAGGCTTGATCAAGTCATCATCAAAATCAATCATCCATTTTGGTGAATTAGGGTTTTTTACCCCATCAGCACACAAGATCCATTAAGTTTGATAAGACATATGGAAATAAATGGCCAAGAAAAATATGGAAGGTTGGAAATAAAATAAGAGACAAATAATAATTTTTTCAGAATTTAAAAATGCAGAAAGGTATTTTTTAGACTAATTAAAACAAAGGAGAAAAGAGAAATTCCATGAAAAATAGAAAATCAATAAAATTAAATGTGAAAAAATAAAAATCAGATGAAGAAAAATAAAAGAAAATTTTAGAAATTTTGTTTTGAGATTTTTTGGATGTAAAATGAATTTTCTATGAATTTAAAAAGAACATGTAATTAAAATAAAAATAGAAAAAGAAAAAAAATCAGAAAAAAATACGGAGCGTTGGATCTGGTCTCATTAATTGATGTGGTAGATCCAACAATCCTTAGGCTGGGGCGCACGATGAAATTTAGCAAAAAGGAAACACGTGATTTAATTAAAATTGGACCAATCAAAACAATTCAATTGTCCAACGTGTCTGGCCAAACTCAGACGAACTAAAACACTCTGGTTATCTTCCCCGATGATCCCTCACCGGGGCTTCATCGTTTCGTAAATTCAGAATACGAGACCACCACCAATGAGATCGTCTCCTCATCACGAATTCAACCTCATGCTCCAAATTCGTTTATCTAAATTGAGCACGGGTGGTTTTATAGAAGTTTCATAAGCAAGCAAGCCACGAAAAATTAAATTAAATGATGAACACGATGGATCAACACCAGATAAGTTAGGGGAAAACATCAGAGAGCGAAAGACTATATTATGGTAACTTGTTTGAGTTTAAATGGTGTTGATAACTACCTTGTCCAAATGGTGATCAGAAGTTGATGAAGCTAGATCTGGCTAGAGAACTTCAGGAGGTCTTAGAGCTTGAGAATTGTTGCAAAAGTCTCAGAGAATGCTGAAGATGCTAATGGAATCAAGAAACTAGGTTAAAACAAGCTCGAATTCAAAACATAAAAGTTGAGTTTTTCTATATAAATTTTAGATTGAAGTAGGGGTTTCTTAGCTCTCAAAAGTTTGGAAATGAATGCTTCAGCTTCCTCTATTTATAGGGAATGTTTTTCGATCCAAATACGTGTGGAATCCAGCTTAATTCGTGCAAAACGAATTTGATCATGAAGTGAAAAAAATGTGACTTGCAATCCATCAACACTCAGCCAAATGATGCGTTTCAAGGCTCAATTAACTTCTAGAGACTTGGTTAATCATGTTTAGGTCCATAACACATTCTTATTTGGCTTGTAATTGAGAATAAGTGAAGTTCAAATTTGAACCATGGTGATTTCTTCAGTTCTAACTCACCATGTTTAACTCAATGGGACATCTTGCTCATGAGGCTTTTTGATCCCATTCTTTTTGCAATGTGTTGACATCATAACAAAGATTACAATATGATAAGAAAGGTTTCATTTGGATGCTTGTGCACAAAGTTATGTCATGTTGAATTTGGCATAAAAAAGTGGTCATGTAACTTAGAAAAATCTAAGTCCTAAATGGCTGAAAATGACCTATAATGTCTCAATGAATTCCATGGACTTCCAAGAATATTTTGACTTTGATCCTTGAAGAAAACTTGTAGAGGGCGTCACAAATGATATTGTGTACAAAATAATCAACCTCAAATGTTGAAAATTGAAGAAGTTGTAATCCTTGAAAGTTGAGAAAAACTCACTTGAAAATAAGTCAAATTTCACTAAGTCCACAAAGTATTTATAATGTCTTCAAACTTTTGATGATCCTCCAAGCATTATTGGCTTTTGTCATGTAAAGAGAAGTTGTAAAGGATAATAAGAATAGTCATATGAAAAAAGAATCATTCAAAAACATTTAGAATTGAAGGTGTTGTGGTCCTTGGAACTTTGACTTTGAATGTTGACTTTTTGGTCAAATCCCTTCGAATAAACATGTGCACTTGGACTTTTCTTGCATTTCAAAGTACATGGATGATCATATGAGCTCAAAATAAGGTTTCATTTAATGTATCTTGATTAATTTCCTCAAAGTTTGAGGTAGCTTGTTGAAGCAGGCATGGAAATAAACACATGAACCTATGACTTTTCTTGAGAAGTAAGCCACCAAACTTTGAGATTCTCTTGATTAAAATGATATTGCAAGATGATCGGGGACCTTGGAGATCACGCCCTAAAAGATATTCCCTTGAGAATAAATGGTTGAGCATAGTTTGACTTGAGGAATCAAATAAACCCTAGCTGAGGAAACATGCTTGATGTTCTTGATGGGAAACCCTACATTGCACAATAAACTTAAAAGAAATAAGACATATTTTTATGATTTTGATTAGTGGTTAGACGAGTAATGAACATATAAACCCAAAAGTAAAACACCAACAAAGAGGTGTTTGATGATCTATGCAAAAGGAAAACCCAAAGAGGAGAGGGAGAAGACCAAGATGTGATCTTGTTTGTATGCAACAATGCATATGATATGTGGGGTCTTAGGGTTAAAAATCAAGGTATGACAGATGCCCATATTTGAGTTTCTTTGATTTCGAGATATGAAGATTGAAATATTTGTCTCGACGATATTGAAGGGACTTAAATACAGAAAACCCAATTTTTGGCCCTAAGATACCGCAAAATACTTATGATATGATATAAATGTAGACAAGGATCTCTGTTGGGAATATAGCGCCACGAGAGACAAATAATTGCTGGAGAAAAGAGGAGACTGAAATTCTGCAAGGGAATGACAGATTCCAAAGGGGGACCCAGTTGGGGACAAACAGAGTTCCACCGGGGAAGGGAAAAGACTCGAGAATAACCATGGTATTGAAAGGGAGCCAATGCATACTTAGAAAACAAATGAACCAACGACCCACCATGGAAGACTTATCAAGGCAAGACTCCGCCGGGGAAAAGATCGATCAAAGGGGATGCCCAACTCCAGTAAGGGGGCAAATTACCTAACTATCAGCCAAGTGATAGCTTAACAAAGGTAATCAACCCAACAGGAAAAATTACCAACTACCAGACAAGTGGTAGCTTAACAAAGGTAACCAAACCAAGGGTAAAAGAAATATTACCAACTATCAGCCGAGTGATAGCTTAACAACGGTAATAAGAAAAGGAAAGGATTACCAACTACCAGCCAAGTCATAAATTAACAAAGATACCTAAACCAAGGGTAAGAGGAATATTACCAACTATCAGCTGAGTGATAGCTTAACAAAGGTAATAAGATCAAAAGGAAAGGATTACCAACTATCATCCAAGTGATAACTTAACAAAGGTAACCAAACCAAGGGTAAGAGGAATATTACTAACTATCAGCTGAGTGATAGCTTAATAATGATAAATAGCAAAGAAAAGGATTACCAACTACCAGCTAAATGATAACTTAACAAAGTAACCAAACCAAGCATAAGAGGAATATTACCAACTATCAGCCGAGTGATAGCTTAACAAAGGTAATAAGCTCAAAAGGAAAGGATTACCAACTACCAGCCAAGTGATAGCTTAATGAAGGTAACCAAACCAAGGGTAAGATAAATATTACCAACAATCAGTCGAGTGATAGCTTAACAAAGGTAATAAGCTCAAAAGGAAAGGATTACCAACTACCAGCCAAGTGAAAGCTTAACAAAGGTAACCAAACCAAGGGTAAGAGGAATATTACCAACTAACAACCAAGTGATAACTTAACAAATGTAATAGGCTCAGAGACCAAAGTTCAACCGAGGAAGAAACTAGAGAAAAACGGCCAAAGAAGGCTCAGTCCGGTGAGGATATAAACTCAATTGGGGATTAATTTCATCCAGATAATGAACTGGAAAGGAAAGATGAAACAAAACCTTCCATGAGGATCAAAATCTATGGGGATTTATAGAAGATAGACATTTTTTGCTTAAGGTCGACACTCTATTGGAGAGAGGTCGTGCATACTCTGTGGGGAGAAAAACACCAGAGAGCGGGGAAGCACCAAAAACGCAAGATGCACAAATAAACACCATGATGCTATACATGTTCATATAAATATGTGTATGAATATGCTGACAAAGCAGGCACGAAGGGTTAGACTGACAACACAGTTCAACTGAATACTCAGCTAGTCTCAACATAAAAGGACATGCCATTAGAGATTTTTGCCAAGGAATTAGCTGAAGAGAACCCTGCAACGATCATAAGCCATCAAAGGAGATAAATCCTTATACAAGTCTAGAAATCCTTCTGGAAAGAGAGAAAAGATATTCTTGGAGACCCAAAGGTTAATCTTCTAGAATCATGAACTTTTTTCTTAGGGAGGGAAAAGTTTGTAGAGGATAGGAAACATCCGAACAAAGTCCATGACGAAGACCTGTTGGCGACCTCATGAGGATTCTACCATTCCCGTAATCTCATGTTGGGGAAACTAATGATCTTGGATACATTCAATAAGGAAAATCATGTATGGGGAGACTACTGAGCTCCGCTCTTCAAGATCTTACCATTTTTGAGATCACTGTTAACATTCCTCTTTTATATTTACAAGTCGAGGAAAAATATTTTTTTGTAAATTTCAAAACATGATTGCTTATATATCTTTTGTTTAAAAATTATCATCAAAAATAAATATCAAATTTCATAAACTCGAACAAGGTAAGAATAACAAATAAATGGGCAAAAACCTCAAATTTTATTAATAGAATGGTAGCCCGCTAATAGCGTGCCTCCACGGATCATTAAAAAGTTGAAAAATGGTAAATACATGGAAAGGGCTACATTGAAATACAATGACCATTATTCTCCCTAACAAATTTGAATTCTACTATGCTCAAACTTCGGTGGAGGATGACTGAATGAGAATCTTTGATAGGAATTGTTGCTCCAAATGATCAAGATTGGCCTGATGCAGTTACTTGCCATAATCCCTAACTTTTTCCTAGATTTCCCTCTTGGGTACAATCTACCGAGATGATTATTTTTTATTTATGTCTCTAATTTTTGCCTGGACCGCCCTTTCGAGTTTTCAATTCACCGAGACACTCATTTTTGCCTAAGCCGCCCTTTCGGGTTTTCATTTTAGCGAGTTGTTCTTTTATTTTTCTAGGTGAAGTATTCTTGAGTGCATCAGTATTCATAGGACGAGGGAGATCCTCACCATCCTTAATCGTAAGAGTCAGTGCACCGCTAGAGAAGGCTCTCTTTACGACATATGGGCCTTCATAATTAGGAGTCCACTTGCCCCTATAGTTAATGTTGAAAGACAATATCTTCTTGAGCACAATGTTTCCTTCTTTGAATACGCGAGATTGAACCTTCTTGTTAAGTTCTTTCTTCATTCTATTTTGATATGATTGGCCATGACACAAAGATGTCATCCTCTTCTCTTCAATCAAATTCAACTGATCATATCTTCTTTGACACCATTCAGCCTTAGACAATTTGGCTTTCATCAAGACTTACATTGATGGGATCTCAACCTCTATAGGGAGCACGGCTTCCATGCCATACACAAGAGAGAAAAGGGTTTCCCCTGTTGAAGTACAGTCATATGTACGATACCCATGAAAAGTAAAAGGGAGCATTCATGCCAATCCTTAAATGTCACAACCATTTTCTGGATAATCTTCTTATTATTCTTATTTGTAGCTTTAATAACTCCATTCATCTTAGATCGGTAAGGAGAAGAGTTATGATGTTCAATCTTGAAGTCGTCACAAAACTCCTTCATCATCTTATTATTCAAATTCTACCCATTGTCAGTGATAATCTTACTTGGAGCACCATATCAGCAAATAATATGATTCTTGATAAACCTGACCATAACCTGCTTGGTCACATTAGCATAAGATGCTACCTCAACCCGTTTGGTGAAATACATCTTCATTCAGAAAGAAATTGTCAGCCAGTCTTCTCAAAGTCTTCTTATCTTTACAGATGCCTCAAGCGGGTATTCTTGACTTTGGAGGAAACACTTAATGTCATGATACCAAGGCTTATCATCTGTGACCTCTTCTGTTCCAAAAACATAAGCAGGCCTATCAAGGCGCATAATTATGATACCAGGCATGTCGTTCCAATGATTTACATTATACATAGAAGACAAAGTAGCCAGTGTCTCTTCCATCTGATTCTCTTCACGAGTTATATAATGAAACTCAACTTTGTTGAAGAAATTAAATAACCTCCTTAACTAATCTTTGTAAGGAATCAAGCCAGGATGAAGAGTCTCCCATTCTCCTTTAATATGATTAACCACCAAGGCTGAATCTTCATATACGTCAAAGATCTTAATTTTCAAATCAATGGTCTCTTCAAGACCCATGATACAAGCTTCATATTCTGCCATGTTATTCGTACAATCAAACATCAGTCTTGCAGTGAAAGGGATATGAGAACCCTGAAGAGTAATGATGATTTCCAAAATTCTAATACCATAAGCATTAATAGCTCTATCAAACACTAAACTCCACCATGATCCAGGTGCTGGTCCTTCTTCAGGCAATGGTTCATCACAATCTTTAGCTTTTAAGTACATAAAATCTTCATCAGGGAAGTCAAACCTGATGGATTGATAATCATCAATCGGATGGTGAGCCAAATGATCTGCAAGAATACTTCCTTTAATTACCTTCTGAGTATGGTACGTAATATCATATTCAGAGAATAACATCTGCCAACGAGCAATCCTTCCACATAAAGTAGGCTTTTCAAAAATATACTTGATTGGATCCATTTCGAATATCAACCAAGTGGTATGATTAATCATATACTGGCATAGACGTTTGGCAGCCCAGGCTAAAGCATAACTAGTTTTCTCAAGCATGGAGTACCGAGACTCACAATATGTAAATTTCTTACTCAGATAGTAGATGGCATGATCCTTTCTACCAGTTTCATCTTGTTGTCCAAGTACACAACCCATGGACTCTTCTAACACGGTTAAATACATGATCAAAGGTATTCTTTCCACTGAAGAAGACAAGATAAGAGATTCAAGTAGATACTCCTTGATGTTGTCAAAAGCATTATGGCAGTCTTTTATCCAAACATAACCTTGATCTTTATGGATAAGCTTAAAGATTGACCCACATGTGGCAGTCATGTGAGATATAAATCTGGAAATGTAATTCAGACGTCCAAGGAATCCTCTGACTTTCTTTTTTGTCTTTGGTGTATGCATTTCTTGAATAGCTCTGGCTCTATCAGGATCTACCTCAATACCCTTCTGGATGACAATGAATCACAATAACTTTTTTGAATGGACACCCAAAGTACATTTATTAGGATTCAAGCGGAGTTTAAACTTTCTCAAACGCCGAATACTTTCAAGAAATATTCAACATGATCATCTCCAGTATTCGACTTAGAAATCATATCATCAACTTAGACTTCTATCTCTTTGTGCATCATGTCATGGAAAAGAGTAGTCATGGCTCTCTAATACGTTGCACAGGCATTCTTTAAACCGAAAGGCATCACTCTATAGCAGAATATTCCCCAGGGTGTAATAAATGTTGTCTTTTCCATGTCCTCGGGTGCCATCTTGATTTGATTATAGCCGGAGAAACCATCCATAAAGGAGAAGACATTGAACTTAGCCGTATTATCTACCAACATGTCAATGTGTGGCAGAGGAAAATCATATTTTGGGCTAGCTTTGTTCAAAGATATGTAATCAACACACATTCGAACTTTTCCATCCTTCTTAGAAACAGATACAACGTTGGCCACCCATTGAGGATACTAAGAAGTAACAAGGAAACTATTACCAATCTACTTTTGAACCTCCTCTTTGATATTAATAGCCATATCAGGATAAGTTCTTCTTAACTTCTGTTTGACTGGCGGGAATTCTGGCTGCAATGGTAATCTATGCTCAACAATATCAGTATCAAGACCTGACATATCTTGATAAGACCAAGCAAACACATCCACGTATTCTCTAAGAAGCTCTACCATCCTCTTCTTAACATCTGGACAAAGTAGTGCCCCAATATTGACTTCTTTCTTGTTATCTTCGGTACCCAAATTAATCACTTCCAATGGCTCTTTATGACGCTGAATGGTCTTTTCCTCATGTTCATGCAAATTGGAAATCTCATCGGGAATCTCTTCAACATCCTTTTCTTCCATTTTGTACACAAGGAATTCAAACTTGGGAGAGGGAATAGGGTCATTATTTTGAATGAGTTTAACAATCAATCGGTAAAATGATTTTATGCTTGATTTTAGAATATGAACAAATAAACGCACATTGTGATGCAGATATAAAAAGTGATTATTATCTTGGTTTTTTATGTTACCATTTTTTCAGAAAAAGCAAAAAGAAAAAACATATTATGGATAAACGAAATAACATTTTATTAATGATGATAAAATTGGAAACAAAGACCACATAAATTCACTTTCACCTTGGGCATAATGAAAGGATATTTGAAATAACAAAAGATATATTACTTTAATAAGTGAATAACATAGGGAACATCAACAACATTCCAATTCTGGCACATCAATCCGTGCGTCACAAAGTTTGGCGCTTCCTGTTCTTGGTTATGTTCCAGGATTGCAGAAGAAGATTGATCTTTGGAGTGAATAAAGCTAACATTGTGAAAAAATTCTTGAATTCGCTTCAAATCTCTTCAGGTTGAACCTGGCGAGAATCCTAAACCAACGTTGTTCATGTTTTCAGCAAGTTTAACAACTTGACCCCATCTAGCAGATTGACCATTCTCCACGACTTGTTGGGCCTCTTTCAAAGAAGTCATGGATGGCCCATTCTTCTTAACAACATTATCGTCAACATAAAGAGCTTGAAATGGAGTTCCGATAGTTTCGTCGGCATCAATGTATGAGAATGAAGAGAGATGAGTCACAAACATGGTTTTCTCTCTGCCCATAATCACTAACCTCCCATTCTTTACACACTTCAACCACTGATGGAGAATTGACGTCACTGCCCTAACATCAGGGATCCACGGACGACCCAGGAGACAACTATAGGTGGAATGTATATCCATCACTTGAAGAGTAATCTGAAATAAGCACATACCTATCTTTATCGGGAGATCATCTTCCCCAATCATAGTCTTCCACGAGCCATCAAAGGCATTCACAATAACTCCATTAAACCTCATCGAAGCACCTTGATGGGAGAGCTTGAAGATAGTAGACTTGGGTATAACATTTAGAGAAGATCCAGTGTCTACTAGCACATTGGACAAAGCGTCTTCTTGACAATTCATGGAAATATGCAAATCCAAATTATGATTTCTCCCTTGCTCGAGAAATTCTACATCACTAAAGCTTAAATTGTTACACGCTGTAATATTGGCCATAATGTCATCGAGCTGACCAATTGTTACATAATGATCCACATAGACTTGCTCCAAGACCTTCTACAAAGCCTCTTGGTGAGCTTCTGAATTCATCAGCAAAGATAAGACATATATTTTGGATGGGGTATGCAACAACTGATCCACCACATTGAATTCATTTCTCTTAATTAATTTCAGCACTTCATCCAAATCAGACTTCTGGTTCATACCATTGGACTGGCCAGACTGCACAATATGAGTTTCCACCTTAGTTTGCTTCACTACTGAAGCATCTTCAATTCTTTTAGAAGCCACATAAGAAAATAATGACCCCTCCAGGTCACACTACTTACATCAACAATGTAAATAACAGAAGAAAAGGAAGGAATATTGACTTCTTTTCCATCTTCCAACATGGTAGCATTGTACTTGTAAGGAATATCTTTATCAGATTCATAGGGCGTAGGACCTGCCAAAAAAATAACCAAAGGAGAAATGACAGACCTCTGACCATTGTAAGCAATCACAACTGGTTATGGGATATTAAAGGAGAAATGACATACCTCATGCTCATCTTTATTCATATCTCTCATAATCTGAATAAGATTTTGATCCAGCATCTCTTGTAGATATCTTTTCACCATAACACACCCTCGAGGGTTTCTTGAATAGATGTGGCAAGAAGCATGATCGTCCTCATAATAGCTCAACTCACACAAAGTTGCGTTCATCTCGACCAAGGATCTTCTAATCAGATTGATATCAAAAACACGGTACTTTCCAAGACATCCTTCGACCATATTCACAGTTGCATCCCCATGTTTACGCAACGGATTGGCTTGCACATTAGGAACAAAGTCTTCAAAAGACAGAATACCACTTTGTACTAGTCTTTTCACCTTATATTTCAAAGAAAAACAATTCTATATATCATGACCAGGTGCTCCTTGATGGAATGAACAATGATGATTAGGTTTATACCACCATGGAAGCTCTTTCGAAATAGATGGCAGAGCTCTCATCTGTACTAAATTCTTCTGTATCAAAGCAATAAATAATTGTGCATAGGATATCATAATTGGATCAAATTGTGCTGGTCTCTGTACATGGTTCTATTGATTCTATTGATGGGTACGTTGTTGAAAATGTGGTTGATAACTTGGTTCTACTTGAACAACTGGAGCAGGATTAATAACTGATCAATCACTATTTTCATTATGTTATTGTTGCCTAGCCGACAAGAAACCAAGGATTTTGAGACACTGTGCACGTATTATGGTACCTCTAAAGTTAACTTTCACTGCAGTAAGTTATTTTAGCATTTTTATTAATTGTCATTTTTATTTTATGTTTTCTCGATTTTATTCGTGGATTGTCTGTGTTTTCTCCTCCAGGTCCAAGTAGAAGAGTCGAGGGATTCAATGCAAGACAATGAGAAGTTCCGGAAAGCAAGGAAAGGAAAAGACTCAGTACAGGAGGTCTGGCATGGCCACCCGTGTCACCTGACACAGGCCGTGTCAGGAAGAAGGTAGAACAAGGTAGAAGGGACCAAAGACAGAAGCCTGACACAGGCGTGTCAGGCAGAAGGCAGAACAAGGCAGAATGAACCAAAGAAGAAGGAACCAAAGACATAATAGGCTGTGTCAGGTCAGCATGAGGTCGTGTTTAAGCATCTTAGGCGTGTCAGGCTAGACAATGAGCTGACAGGCCACCCGTGTCAGCCCAGGCGTAGATTTTGTCCATTTTTGGGCCTTTCATCTGGCTTGAGCTGCAGGGACGTTTTGGAGATTTCCACCTTTTGTTTAGAGATTTTTCACTATATTAGGAGAGTTTCTACATGAGAAAAGATCATCTTGGAGCGAGGCGAACACAACATTGTCAAACGAGCAAGGATTATAGAGATCAAGGAATTCGGAAAGCAAAAGGTTTTCATGAGCGAAAGCGATTGAAGATCCAAGTCATCCAATTACTTGTAATGTGTATTTTTTATCCTGAATTTGTTTTAAACAATATGAGTAGCTAAACCCCCCAATGCTTGGGGGTTTCCCTGATTTAGAATTGTAATGATTATGAGTTTACAAGTGCATTTATAATATTCTTTTTACATTAATCTTTTGATGTGTTTAATGCTTTCTCTTTTGGACTAATCAAGATTGTTTTATGGTTATCAATTAGGCTGGACCCCCATTGGTAAGGTTTTCATAAGGTTACTCTGCAGTAGATATCACCTAGGACTAGGGATACCCTGTATGAGTCGAGCATTCTTGATATAATAAAGTTTAACCTCACCCTAATTGCCTACGGACATAGAAATTAGGGTAGAATGATTAAAGGTTTTCTCACCAAGGACTTGGGAGAAAATACCTTTGAGAACTGTTAGTAATTGATATTTGTTGATGCAATAGTGACTCAGAGTTGTTATAAGGACAAATCATACACCTTGCTTGACATTATTCCTCTTACCTTGCAAACCCTTATTCTTACAATATTAATTTCTTTTGCCTTTATTTTTATATCTGAATCTAACCCCCCCCCCCCCCCCCCAACAATAGGTTTTGTTTAATTGAACGATAATTTGAACTCGATATTGATTTACAGTCCTTGAGATCGGCATTCAGGGAATTTCCCCTTTATTACTATAATAGGCAAAATAATACACTTGCTATTTTTCTGATCAAGTTTTTGGTATCGTTGTCGGGGACTGCCAAAATATAGAGTTTAATTTTTAGTTCAATTAAAATTTTGTTGCTCTGCAATAAAATTATTTTTCAGTCATTTATATAATTTAATTTACTAATTTGTGTATGAGGGGAGAACCCTCAATTGAATTTCTTTTTGACGCAAAAATCGAGAGAACCCTTCACCGGAGACGCAGGAACGCAAGAGCGGATTCCAAAGAAAAAGTTTCCTCTGATCACTCCGATTCCGAAGAAGAACCTATAGCGGTAAATTCATGACCATCAAGCTATGGATAAACTTAACATCAATAAAACCAGAGTCGCCACCGCACTTTTATTATTTCCAAAGGAAAAGGGAAAAGTACGAAGAAAACCCAAAGATAAGAAGTTTTCAAATCAAAACTAATAAAATTCCAGAGATTACAGGTAAGGGGTTGGTTACACAGAGGGAAGGTGTTAACACCCAAAGTTTCCTAGGTACTCCTATGGAGCCCTTTTTTATGTGTGTATGTGTTTTGGTATAAAAGATGTTTGATAAAAATAGAATGTGGGGATGCGAAAAGAATTCATTGATTATATTTTTGTGTTTGACAAGACCTTGGGACTTGTGCCTACGTACCAACCTAAAAATGAGGGATCAAAACCTCGTAGTTCATGGTATCAATTTCAAAATGAGTGGATTGCTTTTAAGGAAAAATTTAAGTTAAAAAGAGGCACAAAGGGCCCAAAAGTTTGAATGAGTGTTAGTTCTTTTTGCCTTTTGACTTTTTAAGTCAATATGGTTAATTTCATTTACAAGTTTGATTTAAGAAAAGAGTTTAGAAAAGACAGTGGCATAAGGCCAAAGTTTCTAGTTTGCAATAAAGTCTAAGTTTTAAAGTCACAAGCAAAGAAAGTTTTTAAAAAGGGGGAGAGATTTGAAATTTAAGAAATGGGAGGAGATGAAGAGACTAATCTTAAGCATACAATTAAAAGTTAAGAGTTGAAAAGATCTGACCAATGGGATGCAATCTAATAGACAAGAATGTCATATACAAAACCAATTTCCCATTTGGACTTTGAATCAAGCAATAATCAGCAAGCAATTAGCAATATCAAGCATCATGAAGATCAAGGCATCAAATAAAGATAGCCACATCCAAGAAAGAAAATTCGATAGCTAGAAGTCTTCTTTGTCCTCTCATGTATCAGATGAAATACTCTTTGAACAACTCAGAAGAAGATATTAGACACAAGATCAAAATAACAGTTGCATCAAGACCATGTAGCAGATGAATTCAAGGGGATCCTAATACTTGTATCAGATGAAAGGTCAAATCACAATAGCTTGGTCTAAAAAATGTTAGCATTGGCCATGTCCTTTTGCTAATGGAATGTTGCCTAATTCTAAGTCTAAAAGTTCAGATCAAATCCAATAGTCCACACAAACATTTTTTAGGGTTTTTGTTGTTTATTAAGTATTTTAAGGTCCTAAGACCACAAACACAAACAAAATATACAAATAAATATATACAATCACAATATATGGCTCAAATGAGCAAAGTGAAAATGATATAAACATAAACAAGTTAAATGATATGTAAAATGACAAATGAAATGGTAAATGGCTTGAATTTGAATTGCATAAAGTAAATGACTTGAAAAATAAAAGCAATATTAATACAAGTTAATCAAATGTTAGTTGATTAAATGTTAGTGATATTTTGCTTTTTAGTTGATTAAGTCATTCTTTGGAGAACACTCAACCCTCTATTCACAAGCATAGATCCTTGAACCAAGACATCTTCCAAAGGAAGGAAAAAAGACAAAGTTTCCACACAATACCAGGAAAAGGGGGGAGACGTACAATCTCACTTACTAGAATGCTATGCCTTTAGGGTCAAATTTAGCTATATGCTAAGCAATCGTGATTGGACTTATATAGAAGTCACAACTATCTGAGGCGGGGCAATAAAAATTTAGGTGCTAATGCATGTTAGAGATTTGGTATGATGAACCAAACTCCTAAAATATACCACACTAAAAGAAAAGATCAAAATGATGGACCTATCTCATCCATACTTGTATTGGTTCATCTAACACAAAGTTATTGATGAACCAATTAACCTTAGGATATTGAGAATTCATTGGTCAATGAAAAGGATGGGAGAGAATGGGATTGAAGATGAAGAGAAAGGGGAGATTAGAGAAACACAAATTGGTCATGGGAGGAATTTTCTTAAGTTAAAATCATTCATTCATTTTGGGAGATGAAATATACATTTCATCAATCCTCTAAATCCAATGATTTTAACTCAACAAAAGTCAAATCAACTTTGACCAAGGCCTAAACACATAGTCAAACATCACAAGTCAATAAAATGGCTCAACATAATTTCTATACAATTAATCAATTAAAAAATCAAATTAAAAATTCATTTAAATTAAATTTAGTTTGGTCAAAACCTAAAACCTCTTTAAAACACCAAATGAATGGTCAAGAGATTTATCCTAGGTCAAACAAGGTCAAATGACCTTAGACAAAAAATTTCATAATTTTTGAAAAGTTAGAAGTAGTTTTTAACAATTAAAAATATGGACAAAAACAATTAATTCATAAAAAATATCAAAGTTAATCCAAAAAATGATTTTAATTCAGATAAATGAAAGAGGAAAATATTTAAAGATTTTTGGTGAAAGTCCCATATTTTTTGGATTAAAAATGATATTAATATGAATTTATCAAAATAAATGGATTAAATGAAAAAAATCAGAAAATATGAAAAATCATGGGCCACCAAATCTCCCTCATTAATTGAGGTGGCAGATCTGATGGCCACGCGCGTGCTATCCATGGTGGACTTAACTCAAAGCGCCACACGCGTGGTAATCAAAAGCAATGGTCCTGATTAAAACGTGGAACCAAGATCAGATAGTCTTGGCAATGCCAACACACCACCAGAGCCCTAGCTCCGGTCATCTTTTCTGGTGATCACCACCGGTCTGATTCAAGCTCAACATCATGAAAAGTGAAAAGTGAATATACTAATTTGAAGGATAAATTCTCAGGAGCACGAATTTGGCCTCAATTTTTGCATGATTGTAGGTTTTATGTATGGAACGATTTGTTCTTATACAGAAAAGGAATAGATGGGTTGGTTCAGAGATGTGTCCGAGAGGGAGAACAAAGGGACATCATCAGAGCTTGTCATAAATCAGAATATGGAGGACACTTTAGTGGAGATAGAATAGCAGCAAAAGTCATTCAGTCTGGGTTGTATTAGCCTACACTGTTCAAGGATGCCCAAGGGATAGTGAAAGAATGCGACGGATGTCATAGGACAGGTAACATATCAAAGAGAATTCAGATGCCTCAGAATGCCATGTTAGAGGTAGAACTGTTCGATGTTTGGGGAATAGACTTTATGGGACCCTTTCCACCGTCCTTTGGAAAGCATTACAGTCTAGTTGTTGTTGACTATGTGTCAAAATGGGTGGAATCCGTGGCATTGCCCACGAATGATGCTAAAGTGGTGGTCAGTTTCCTAAAAAATTACAACTTCCCTCAGTTTGGGGTACCTAGGGCACTCATTAGTGACGTAGGTACCCATTTTTGAACAAGATGATGGAGAATATGTTAAGGAAATACAATGGCAAACATATAATTTCCACACTGTATCATCCTCAGAAAAATGGACAAGTTGAAGTATCGAATTGGCAGATAAAGTAGATTCTGGAAAAGACTGTCAGTGCTTCACGAAAGGATTGGTCGATCAAATTGGAAGACGCACTATGGGCATACAGAACAACATTCAAAACCCCATTGGTATGTTCCCTTACAAAGTAGTTTATAGTAAAGCATGTCATTTTCCGCTCAAACTCAAGCACAAGGCATTATGGGCCACAAAATTTCTGAACTATGACCTTTCCAAAGCGGGGAATCCAGGATTCTTCAACTACATGAGCTAGAAGAGTTTAGGAATCAAGCATATGAAAATGCAAAGATACACAAAAAACAAACAAAAACATGGCATGATCGATGCATTCAGAAGAAAGAACTCTAGGAAGGAGAACTGGTGTTATTATTTAATTCCATGTTGAAGTTGTTCCCTAGAAAACTAAGGTTGAGATGGTAGGGATGTTTTATAATACACAACGTATTCCCACATGGAGCCATCGAGCTTAAAACCCCAGCAAACGAAGTCACTTTTAAAAAAATGGGCAGAGAGTAGAGTCATACCTCCAACGGTAGGAGGGCGGTCTAATATAGAAGGTTCGTCTTACCTGAGAAAAGGGACGACCGTCGACCCATGCGACTTTAAATGAAGCGCTTTATGGGAGGAAACCCACAGAATTTTATATCTAATCAGTATGCATGTTTTGTTTTTTTTTATTGTAGGTTTACACAGTACTCTGCACTAGAAGGGAAAAGCACTCAAATACATACAAGAGTCATAGTGGATAGAAGAACCATAGTTGAGGAAAAGAGAATGAAAAGTATAAAATCGGGAAAAATAGTAGCATGACACGACCCGTGTTAGGGTCATGAAAAACTTTTGAAAATGAGAAAAACAGTGGTCTGACACGGTCGCTCGTGTCAGCTGACGCGGTCGACCGTGTCAGCTGACACGACCCGTGTTAGGAGCACTGAAGGAATGAATAAGAACTACTTTTGAGAGTGACCTGACACGGCCGCCCGTGTCAGCTGACATGGCCCGTGTCAGGAAGCCTGAAGCCCCACACCTTGGACAGTGGCTTGACACGGCCGCCCGTGTCAGTTGACACGACCCGTGTTAGGAAGCCTGAAGCCCCACACCTTGGACAGTGGCCTAACACGGCCACCCATGTCAGGCATGCAAATGTGAAATATTTGAATTTTTTTTTTGGATTGTTGTGGGCCCACCAATCTTAATTACCCACTAACCACTCATTACCCACCCATATCCCTTCCCAAAAATCAGATTTTCACCACTCATCACTCATTCTCTCTCATATTTTCATCTTCCCCACACTATTTCTCTCAAATTTCTTCAATCTCCATTAAAACCCTTCAATAAAAGCTTCCATCTTTACCACCTCCACAACACAAAAGCCAAACCTCTCTTCACGACTCTTGCTCCATTTTCCACCCTCGTCCTAACCACGATTTCAGATTTTTCTAATTTCAATTCCAAAATTTTCGATTTTTTTTGCAGGTCCAAAATGCCCCAGAGAAGGATTTTGACAGGAAAGCAACAGTTGGCCGAGATATCGAGCTCATGAAAGAGACCCAGTCGAAACTGGAATCAACACAACATTGTCTTTGACAATCTAGAGCAGGAGAAGCGGTATCAAGTTCATAGGAAGCGAAAGCTCACACCTACCAGGTATATGTGTGAGCAAACCCTGAATGTTTTAGGTCTGAAAATTGAAGCGGACAGGACGTTCCACGTATTATGTGTAGCGGGGTATTCGTTACCATTAGAGATATTGACTAAATCCAAGGTGAATCATACAAGTTGAGTCGCCACCGCACTTCTATTTATCCAATGGAATGGTTAGAAAGCGAACAAAAACCTAATAGTTTTAACAAAAACTAGTAAAAGAAACAGAGACCTGGGTAAGGGGGTTGGTTATGCAATGGGAAGGTGTTAGGCACCCAAAACATCCTAGGTACTCCTAGGGAGCCCTTTTCATACTTGTTGTGAGGTTGGTATTTTGTGAAAATTTATTTTGTGCAAACATGATTGAAGAGGTGAGAAAAGAATACACAAATTTATTTACATTTTTGTGTTTGGATGGATAAACCCATTGCCTACGTACCATCTTAAAAAGATTAGGATCAAAACCTCGTAGTTCGGGGTAAAAATCTCAAAAAATGAGTTGGTGAATTGATTGGTCCAAAAGCCTTAAGGTCTTTTGTTATCAAAGGGAGAAAATGTAAGAACAAAAATTGTTCTACAACAGATTCCATGATTTTGATGATAACAAAGGATGAAACCAAAAATGGCACCCTAACGAAAATTTTCTAAGTGTGCAGGGTTCTAAGGAAAGAAGGAAGATATCTGATGACGTCATCAGATACAGAATCATATCAGATACAAATTATCAGAAGATCAGAAGCATCTGAAGTAGAAACACGCTCAAGAAGTTCTAAGTCTGAGCAAAACAGCAGAATATCAGAAGCATCTGAAGAAGAATTGCACTCTAGAAGTTCTGACTATGAACAACGATATATCATTCCAGAAGCTCTCAGTGTTATCTGAAGACTTCATCAAAACTCCTTAAGATAAACATCAGAAGCTCCGAATCATCACAGCAAGATTCCAAGATTCCCAGAGTCACGCAGACTTGGTAAATGGATTCCCTAATACAGAAAGAGTAACGTTAACTTCAAATTTAAATGGAAAGGAACTATATTTGGAAAGAAGTTATTCGGGGAGACAAAGTTGTTTTGGCAAGAAACAACAGAAGTTATGGCATTAATTCCTATTCAAGACAAATTATCTGCCATCAATTTCAACGGTCCTTTCACTCCTATATAAAGGACAACAATCAACATTGAGAGGCGCGCAAGCATACACTGAAACATTCTCTCTCTCTCTCTCTCAATATTTCACAAAGCTTTTGCTTAGAACGTGAAACACTGTTGTTCTTACTGTTGTAATATTTGCTTATCTTAGAAGCACTCTAGATTACATTGTCTTTTATCTATTGCTTTATTTCCTCAAGTGACTCTGCGCAGTCTGTATACTTGAGAGGACTAAGAGATCTTTCTCTTAGACGTTGGTTGTAAATAATCTTTCAAGATTAGTGGATTAAGTCCTTGTTGAAGGCGAAATCACCTTGGCCGGGTGGACTGGAGTAGCTTTGTGTTATAAGCGAACCAGTATAAATTCCTTGTGTGGTCTTTATTTTGAAAAAGCGCTTATTTTCACAACAATTCAAACCCCCTACTTTCTTGTTTTTCTCACCTTCAAAAAACTCAACCAAACCACAAATCCACCATGTGAGGATAACTTCAACATGCTAGTGAGGGGTTAACCCTATAATAAGCATGGAAGACTCATTGTCCATCACTAAGGATATAGGTGAGTATTACATCTACCACAAGGATAACTCAAACCTAATAGCTAAAGGTTATGAAGGATTTGATTAAGGAAAGCGGTCATTGGAACCACAAAAGACATTTGAATGGGTTATATTTACCAATTAGAAGTATATACAAAAGTGGTCAAAGTTGACTTAAAGATTCAATTCAAAATAAGTATTATGAAAAGAAAGTTTGGAAATCAAAAGCATAAGGCTTAGGTTTCTAATGTTTGAAAACAAAGGTTAAATGTTTGCACAAAGAGTTTTGGCTTGGGTTAGAGTGGAGAGAAGAAGAAGAAGGGCTAAGTCCTAGGTAAAACAAAAAGGAGAAGGGATGAAGAATCAAAACCACAATGGAGTTCCTCTCTTGAGATCATATTGATGATTCAAGTAGCTCCCATCCTTTGGAATAAGCAATCACAAAGCATAAGCAATCAAACAAGTCTCATAAGAGATCCTCAATGTGTCTGGTGTCTTTCACTTTGGATGAACATGGCAATGGTCCTCCAATTAAGCTCAAATGGAAACTCCTAGCACAAAAGCACACACATCAAAAGTATCATGAAGTAAAACAAGAATGGATAAGAGTGAGTTTAGAGATTTGGTCATTTTAATCCATCTTCATCATTGAGGTCCATCTACTCCAATTTTGCAAAAGGAAAGTCCTAGAATCTAAGTCCAATTCTCCATTTTTTGAATAGGGGAAGTCCTAGAAACTAAGTCCATTTCTTTGCATTTGTTTCACAACAATTAAGACAAAACACAAGCATAATAATATATACACAATTATGTGCTCAAGTGAGCAAAAGGCAAATGGCATTAACATAAACATGTGCCCAAGTGAGCAAAGAGAAAAGCAAATGGATAATATGTGCAAGAATAGTAGAGTGCAATAAAGGTAAAGTGCATAAAGTAAATGTTAATTGTTAATGGTTAGTGTTAGTAGTTAGTGTGCCATAAGGAAAATTTAGCGCTATGTTAAGCAATCGTAATTGGACTTATGTAGAAGTCACAACTATCTGAGGCCGGTCAATAATAGTGTAGGCAACAACACAAGTTAAAAGTCTTGATTAGTGAACCAAGTTCCAACAACTTGTCATGCCAAAAAGGAAAAAGAGAATTGATCTTGTATTGGTTTAAGCCTTTTGCATGATTTAGGAAACAACCTATCCTTAATGCAAAGCCATTCACTTGATCAATTGATCAAGATGAATTAGATTTGGATCAAGGAAGGTTAAGTCTCCCTAATCAATGCTAACTTATCAACCTTCAACTCATTGATCAAAAAAAGAAAAAGGAGAAGAAAGAAGAGGAAGAAGATGAAGAATGGATAATGAAAATGGCTAAGTTAAAGTGCATTAAATGAAATAACATATACCAATCCACATATGTTGACCAATGCCATTGAAAGTCAAGGTCAAACAATCAAAAACAGAAGTGAGATGAAGATTGGAAGTCAAGAAATGAACAAAATATTTTTGGCATTTTTTTAAATATTAAAATAAACTTGAATTAAAAATAAAAGAAAAGGTCAAACTTCAAAATTACTTCAAAACAACCTTGAAAGGTCCAAGTAATTTATCCCAAGTTCAACAAGGTCAAACAAAGTTTGACAAAAAAATTCAGCATTTTTAAAAGTCAGAAACTATTTTTAATCAATTAAAAATGAATAAAAATAACCTAATTGAACTAAAATCTCAAATAAATCTCAAATCAATTTAAAAATTGATGAGAATATTTTTCATAGATTCATCATCATTCAAATAGGTTAGAAAAATATTTTTGTATTTTTTGAATATCAAAAACTATTTAAAATGAATTAAAAATAACCAGAAAAGAGAAAATTCACAAAAAATAAAAAATTACAAAATAAAAAATATTAAAAATCAGAAATAGAAACTAGAAATTATTTGGAGACTAATGCAATTGGTCCCATAATTTTTGGATAAAAAATGAAAGAGATATTGATTTTTGAAATAAAATGAAATTAAAGAAAAAAAAAAAGAAATTAATAAAATCAGAAAAAGCCTGGCGTGTTGGATGAGATTCATTAAATGATGTGGCACATCAGATGGCTCATAGGCGCACGCGTACCAAACACACTAGTAAACTCAAGCGCAGGGTGCATTAAAAAAAGTCATAACAACTGAAGGTCCAGATTATATCTGGAAAAGAGATCACACGGTCCAAATTTGATATGGAGTTGGGACGGCCACCGGAGCCACCACCTTCTCCGGTGAGACCTCCAGCTCCAGTGAGAATTGCAGACATGGCCAACTCAACCAAATGGAGCGATCTAGATATCAATCTAAAGAGGAAGTGATGTACATCACTCCTATACCATGCACTTCCACTCTAGATCCCTATAAATGGAGAAGTCAGAGCTGGAAGTATGATGGTGTTCATCATGAACTTCATGTTTTTGCAAAATTGAAAGCACAAATCAGATGCCTCTATTGAGAGGACTTTAGCCAGACCAAGGAACACAAGAAATAAGCAAGGATCAAAGAGTTTCGAAGAGAAAAAGTTCTGCTATCCACCTTTGAAATGCAGGTCTTGTGGGCACGATTCTTCATAACCAAAGCTTGCAATGAGATCTAGTGATGAAGAGGAAGCAAGGCTGAGGAATTATAGGTCTGAAAATCAACCAAGGAAGTTGAAATTCAGATCAGAATTTTTTAGAGAAAAGTGAAAATTCCTTTAGTGAAGGTTATGGAGAGAATTCTGCAGCATTTCAGGTTGAATCAGGGTGTCGAATGAGAGCTTACATGCCATGTATTTATAGCCAAAGCCATGCTGAAAGTGTGATTTCAAATTTGCATGAATGGAGAGGGCCTCCATGCATGGGCCTGTACAGGCGCATGGAGGGCCCAATTCCACTTGATTTGGCAAGCTGAGATCACAAATGAATGAAATGGACGTGCAACATAGATGTAATCAGCTCATGCATGGCAATTGAATCAAGTTTCCCAAAAATGCACTAAACATTTTCCTCTTCGAAAATGATATTTGCCAAATCCAAATATGGTCATGTGAATAATGGTTGGAAAGGTCTTGATGTAAGGAAAAAATGTTATGTTGGGAAAAAATCCATATGAAGTGTGGAAATTTATGAAATTTGAGTTTAAAGTGCAAGGTGCGTGACATGTCAAAGCAAGGTTTCCAAATTTGGCCAATTTTCAAGCCCTTCTGTTTTGATGATGCAAGCTTCAAATGAAAAAACTTCCAACACAAAGTTGTAGATCTTTTCAAGGCAATCAAAATGGACTTAAACTTTGCATCATTTGGATTTTTGATGAAGAATTTATGGGCAATTGAAGTTGGACTTTTTTGCCATTTAATGCATTTGGCCCAAAATGACCTATAATGTCTTGCATTATCACATGTATTTCCTTTGAGATTTTGAAATTTTGTTCAACATAACATTTGAAGTATACATCTTAAGCTTTCCAATTCATTTGATCCCACCTCAAAATCATAAAAACTTAATGAGTTATGTCCTTGGGAAGTTGACCCAAAATTCGGGTTTCAGTCAAAATGACCTATAATGTATTGGAATGGGAGATGGCCTTCCAAGCTTAAAATCAAGTTTTGATGAACATGAAAGTTATTAATATTGTCCTTAAGAACATTTGTTCTTTTTGAATCATCTCCATTTGACCAACACATAAAAAGTTAGGTCTCAGTGCATTTCAAAATAGTCAGATGAATTGACTGATCAACTTCTCAAGTCCGTGACTCATATCTTGATGAATTGATGATTGAGGACACTCAAATAAGCTAAAATATACATGAAATGATGAATTAAAGAACTTCCCTTGATTTTATTTGATCATGGGCTGAGGTTGCTTCAAGAGCAAGGCATTGTGGTGCACAGATGAATTAGGGTTTCCTTGGGGCACAAACCTCAAACCCTTTGACTTGCTTTGATCAAAAATGATGAATTGAGATACTAGGGAGGAATACTTGATGGATGAGAGCTTTGGGAACCATTACCATGCTTGCTATCATCTTCTCTTGGCCATGTCTCTGCACAGATGATCTCCTTGAAGCTTTGGACCTTGTGATTGCTCAAGCTACAAACAAAAGATGTTAGTGACATATTTTTTTGCTTTTGGTTAGTAAATACAATAAGAAAAGAAATGATATACAATTCAAGTATGCTTGGTAATCTCAAACCACTCTCAAGAAGTCCCACCCAAAGGCAAAGGGAACCAAGATGCTAAGGATCCTTGAGGCAATGCAAATGCAATGTTATGATGCCATGAGGGATCTTAGGGACAAAATTAGGGTCTTACAAATTCCCCTATTTAAGGTCATTCTAACCGGAGAAGTGAAGGTTAAAATATTCGTCTCGACGGGGTAGAATGGGCTTAAATAATAACAAAGAGACGAATTTTGGTCCCTAAGAGACCTCATGATGCAGATGTCTATATGCAAATGGTAAAACTCTGTGGGGGTAGGAGTCCATAAAGGAAAAGAAATCCGGGGAAACTAAAAAAAATCCCAAAGGAGTAATACACTCACTAGAGAGACAGAGACTCTATCGGGGAGTAAAGGGCTGAAAATGCGTGAGCAGGTCACGACTTGAGACTTTCTAAGAGACACAGAGAGGATCCATGAAATAAATCAATGGAAGAACTCGAGCTGACTCGAAGATGCATGTATTGGGGAATATGCCAATACATCCAAAATTATCCACAATGGATACTTCGGATAAAAATCCGGACTCAGGTGGGTATGTCCACTAAGGACTCAACTGAGGAAGATCCCAACAAAAAACTCCTGGGGAAGCAACAGGATGAGGTATTACCGTTTACTGGGTAATAAGCTCAAAGAGACGTGTGATCTGAACACCGGTATAAGGGTGAGAGAACAACATGCTCGGGGAGAATGAATATCTAAGACCGGTATGAGGGTGAGAGATATCAATCATCCGAATCATCTGAGGGAGACCTAGAAAGGTATATTTCAACTCAGGAAAATCTGACTCCACAGGGGACAAAAAGTCATAATAGGGAGCAGAAAGGGAGGAACACCATGGATGCCGGTTACTAGGCATATAATAGGTGACCAACCAAAGCGTGAATTGGGGAATATTCCCAAAACACTCATCATCCGAAAAGAGGGCAAAAAGCAAACTCGATTATGGGATGGACATTCGATTCCAAAACGGGGATACGAATCTTACTCAACTGGGGAAGGACAAAAGGCTTCGACCAATGAGTGCATGAGACATATTATCTATTACCGTCAGAACATAGATAATATACTCGCATGGAAGATTATCCACAACCGGTTACTGGGTTAATAAAGGATAGATCGACCGACAGAGACAGGCCTCGGGATACCGAAACTAGGTATATAATGATGACCAATAAAGGGGAGCAACAAACATTACCGACAACCGGTAAATGAAAGATGACTCGCTGGGGATAAAATTTCCTAATCAGAGCAATTATCCAAAAGAATGAGGGAATATCACCACCGAATATTGGATAATGATAACCGTCAAGGAGGGGATTACATCTACCGGATATTGGGTAGAAAAACCACGGAAGAGTAACCGTCATCGATTAGGATGAACAAGAAGGTTAACTCTGCAAAAGGGAGAAAATAGGGTTTACAACTACCGGTATAAGGGTAGAAAACCACAGACTCCGCCGAGGATAAGATGAATAATTACCGATTACTGAGCAATTATTCATTTATACCACGGGGAAACACAGGAAACAGTCACAAGGAGCCAATTTAGGATCAAACCAAAGAGGCAAACTGAATCAAGACTCGTCCTAGTAAGGATATAACTCAATAGGGGAACCTATCCCAATATATGTGTTAGGAGGAAGCAAAAACAACTGTCGTCCACGAGGATATAACTCAGTGGGGAATGTGGCAGGAAAGATAAACATTTTCTGCCTAATGGGCCGACTCTATTTTGAGGGATCAGACGCCAACATCTGCTTGGGGAATGTATTACCAACTAGCAGAGGAACAACAAACAAAGATATATGGCAAAAAAATGTAATATGAATATCCGAATGTTTGAAAATTATATGCACGCATGCATGATTTATGTATGATGAATGCTGACAGACAGACATTTCTAACACAAACAGTCTCCAAGGGGTAAGCACACCAACATCCGGTACTACATCTCAAGAGAGAAAGCCAGGTTCACCGGAGAGCATCCAATCTGCCGGGGATCAGAGATACCAGGAAGCAACAAAATCTCTGCAGGGGATGAATCATCGGCCACTCCGACTGGGGAAAGGAGTTTATTGCACAGATAAAATCTGCCGCATAAGCCAACTCTATTGGGGAATCCATCCGAGGGGGTAAAGGGATTCTGGGGATCAACCACCAAGCACCATACCCACCAAGGAGATCACATCTGCTGAGGAGGAAAGATTGCTACTCCGCTAAAGGGGAGAATGGTGCATATCTCAACGAGCATTCCACTCAGCAGAATAAACCACAAAAGGCTCCGGAGGAAGAAGATACAGTCATGTTAGGAATATGAACAACTGTCTTACCCTGTTGGAGATCATACCATTCTTGGGAGGGCACTGAGGATCTCCTAAGTACCCTTTTGTCATTGTGAATGTTCACTTTGTTTAAAACAAATTATGAAAAATTTGTTTCTTCAAAACAATGATATTTTCTCAATTTAAAACAAGCAAAACATTTGTTGAATGGGAACAAATAAGAGTGCAAATAATTGGATAAAAGGCTCAAATTTATTTGATGGAATGGTAGTCTGCAAATGGCAAGACTCCATAGATCTATACAAGTTTGAAATTGGTGATATATATTGGAAAAGGGCTACATTGAAAATAATGACCATTTCTCCACCAATTCTGAATTCAATGTATTTGAAGCTTCGGTTGATGACGAATGAGTAAGAATCTCTGATGGATGACAGTTGTAGAACAAAGTCTTGTCAGGATGCAGTTACTTGCCAGATCCCTAATTTTTGCCTAGATTTCCCCAGGATGAGGTACTCAATCTAGCGGGATACATATATTCATCATTTTTTGTGTCTCTAACTTTTGCCTGGATCGCCCTTTCAGGTTTTCAATCCACCGAGACGCTCATTTTTGCCTAAGCCGCCCTTTCGGGTTTTCAACTTAGCGAGCTATTTTGTTTTTATTTTAGGCGAAGTATTTCTTGACTGCATCTGAATTCACAGGTCGGGTGAAATCCTCCCCATCCATAGTTGTAAGTATCAAAGCACCGCCTGAAAATGCTCTCTTAACAACATATGGACCTTCATAGTTTGGAGTCCACTTGCCCCTGGAATCGGGCGCGAAAGACAAGACTTTCTTGAGCACAAGGTCACCCTCTCGGAACACACGAGGCTTGACCTTCTTATCAAAAGCTTTCTTCATTCTTTGTTGATATAACTGACCATGGCACATGGCAGTCAATCTCTTCTCTTCAATCAAATTCAGCTGGTCATAACGACTTTGAACCCATTCAGCATCAGTCAACTTGGCCTCCATCAAGACTCTCATTGATGGGATCTCCACCTCTATTGGGAGTACAACCTCCATGCCATAAACAAGAGAGAAAGGGGTTGCCCCTGTTGAAGTGCGGATAGACGTACGATATCCATGTAAATCGAATGGCAGCATCTCATGCCAATCCTTATACGTGACAACCATCTTCTGGATAATCTTCTTGATATTCTTATTAGCAGCTTCAACAGCCCCATTCATCTTGGGTCTATAAGGAGAAGAATTATGATGCGCGATCTTGAACTCGCTACATAGCTCTTTCTTTATCTTGTTGTTCAAGTTAGATCCATTATCAGTAATGATCTTATCCGGCACACCATATCAGCATATGAGCTGATTCTTGATAAATTTCACGACCACCTGCCTGGTCACATTTTCATATGACACCGCTTCAACCCACTTGGTGAAGAAATCAATTGCTACAAGAATGAATCTGTGTCCGTTGGACGCTTTCGGCTTTATCATGCCAATCATGTCAATTCCCCACATGGAGAAAGGCCATGGTGATGAAATCACATTCAGAAGTGTCGGGGGAATATGAATCTTATCCGCATAAATCTGACACTTATGGCATTTCTTCACATATTTGCAGCAGTCAGACTCCATTGTCAGCCAATAGTAGCCTGCTCTTAACATCTTTCTAGCCATGGCATGTCCATTGGAATGAGTTCCAAATGAACCCTCATGGACCTAAGTCATTAACAGGTCTGCTTCGTGTCTATCCACTCATCTGAGCTGAACCATGTCAAAGTTCCTCTTATAAATCACATCGCCATTGAGGTAGAAACTTCCCGATAATCTCCTCAAAGTCTTCCTATCTTTCACGGATGCCCCTGGCGGGTAAACCTGGTTCTGAAGGAAACACTTGATATCATAATACCATGGCTTATCATCTTTCACTTCTTCTACTGCAAATACATGAGCTGGTCTGTCCAAGCGCATCACAGTGATATTGGGAACTTCATTCCAAAGTTTAACCACAATCATCGAAGCAAGTGTAGCAAGAGCATCTGCCATCCAATTCTCATCTCGAGGAATATGATGGAAGTCAACCTCAGTAAAGAATGTTGAAATCCTCCTTTTCATAATCCCTATAGGGAATGAGACCGGGTTGATTCGTTTCCCATTTACCCTTAATCTGATTGACAACGAGGGGCAAATCACCATAAACATTAAGACGCTTGATCCTTAGATCAATGCATTCCTCCAATCCCAAAATACAAGCTTCATACTCGGCCATATTATTCGTGCATTTGAAAGTTAGCCTTGCTATAAAAGGAATATGTATGCCCTGAGGAGTAATAATCACTGCCCCGATACCGTTTCCATACTGATTTACAGCGCCATCAAACACCATACTCCATTTGGAACCAGGCTCTGGCCCTTCATCGAGTGTAGGCTCATCACAATCTTTCATTTTCAAATACAGAATCTCCTCCTCCCGGGAAGTCATAATGAACTGACTGATAATCCTCGATCGGCTGATGTGCCAAGTGGTCAACCATGATACTACCTTTAATAGCCTTCTGAGCTCGATACTCAATATCATACTCAGATAACAACATTTGCCAACGGGCAATCCTCCCGGTTAAAGCAGGCTTCTCGAAGATGTACTTGATTGGATCCATTCTGGATATCAACCAAGTCGTATGATTTATCATATACTGGCGTAAGCGCTTAGCGGCCCAAGCCAAAGCACAACATGTCTTCTCAAGCATCGAGTATCGAGATTCACAATCCGTGAACTTCTTGCTCAGATAGTAGATGGCATATTCTTTCTTCCCTGATTCGTCTTGCTGACCAAGGACACAACCCATTGAGTCTTTAAGAACTGTTAAGTACATAATCAAAGGTCTTCCTTCTACAGGCGGAAATAGGATCGGAGGCTCAGACAAATACTCTTTAATACTGTCAAAAGCTTTCTGGAAATCCTCGGTCCAATCATGGGACTGATGTTTCCGGAGGAGCTTGAATATCGGCACACATGTAGCAGTCATGTGGGATATGAATCTGGAAATATAATTCAAGCGGCCAAGAAAACCTCAGACTTGCGTCTCAGTTTTGGGCGCAGACATCTCTTGTATTGCTTTGACCTTTGCAGGATCAACCTCAATACCTCTTTCACTGACAATAAAGCCCAATAACTTGCCGGAACAGACTCCAAATGTACACTTGTTGGGATTCAGGAGAAGCTTGTACTTCCTCAAACGCTGAAAAAGCTTCAACAAGTGCTCTACATGTTCAACTTCCGTTCTTGACTTGGCGATCATATCATCAACATATACCTCGATCTCTTTGTGCATCATATCATGAAACAAGGTGGTCATAGCTCGTTGATACGTGGCTCCGGCGTTCTTCAAACCGAAGGGTATCACTCGATAACAGAATGTTCCCCAAGGTGTGATGAATGTTGTCTTCTCCATATCCTCTGGTGCAATTTTGATCTGGTTATATCGGGAAAATCCATCCATAAATGAGAAGACTTTGAATTTAGCAGTGTTATCTACCAACATGTCAATATGTGGTAGAGGGAAATCATCTTTTGGACTAGCTTTATTCAAGTCTCTATAGTCCACACACATTCGGACTTTTCCATCTTTCTTAGGCACGGGCACCATATTGGCCACCCATTGAGGATATGTAGAAGTCACCAGAAACCCTGCATCAATTTGCTATTGAACCTCCTCTTTGATCTTCACTGCCATATCAGGATGAGTTCTTCTGAGCTTCTGCTTCACAGGCACGTACTCAGGCTTCAAAGGTAAATAATGTTGCACAATATCAGTATCTAGACCTGGCATGTCCTCATATGACCATGCAAAGACGTCAACATATTCTCGTAGCAACTCAATTAACCTCCTCTTAACAGACTCTTCAAGCAGCGCCCCAATATTCACTTCTCGCACACAATCCTCAGACCCCAAGTTGACCGTTTCCAGATTCTCAAGGTGCGACTGAATGATCTTCTCTTCATGCTCAAGTAAACGGGTAATCTCGTTAGGAATCTCTTCAACATCATCTTCTTCTGCCTCAAATACAGGGAACTCAAAATTGGGAGATGGTGTTGGATCATTATGTTCAATGGGTTTGATCAACCTGCATAATGATTTTGGATATGAAAAGCTTTAGAATTCAAACAAGGCAATCATTATGCAAATGAAAAGATTGATTTTATTTTATTTTAAAGGTTTTATGTGATCACCAATTTCATGCAAAAAGCAAAAAGGGATAATAATTGGAAAAACAAACATTTAACATGAATTTATTGAATGAAAATATCATTGTATTTATGCGCCAACAATGTCATCACTCCTCCTTTTGGCATGGGAGGAGGGTTTTTTAAACACAATGAACATTACTTTATCTTATGGATAACTGTTGGCATATCCACAACGACCCAATTATTGTAGATTCCCCCAGGGATGAGGAAGTTGCCAGAATCCTCTTCGTCCTCTTCCAAGATGGCATCAGTCTCCTCGCCTTGGCTGGTGTGGATGAATCCTCCACTCTTGAACAACCCTTGCATGTTGAAAACCCCAGACGAATAACCTATGCCAGCCCGAGACTTGTTGTCTTCTAGCTCAATCATCTTCCCTAAACCAACAGTTGCACCACACTCAATTCCCAACTTTGCATCTCTATAGGAAGCAAATGAATGAGTTCTCTTCTCAATAGGCTCAGCAATAGATAAAGCTTGGAAGGGAGTTCCAACTTCATCTTCAGCATCTATATATGAGAAGGAAGACAAATGGCTAACCAGGAGAGCCTTTTCTCCCCCCGCCACCACCAGTTTCTTGTTCTTCACAAATTTCAGTTTCTGGTGTAGGGTGGATGTCACGGCACCTGCCTCGTGAATCCATGGTCTGCCTAAGAGACAGCTATACGATGGGTGAATGTCCATAACCTGGAAGGTAATTTGGAAATCACTTGGTCCGATCTTGACTGGGAGATCAACTTCCCCAATCACGGTTTTGCGAGACCCATCGAAAGCCTTCACAACTACTCCATTATGCATCATGGGAGGCCCTTGATATGATAGTTTCAAAAGAGTGGTTTTTGGAAATAGGTTCAGTGATGACCCAGTGTCCACCAGCACATTGGACATGGCATCGTCTCTGCAACCCATAGAAATATGTAGAGCCAAGTTGTGGTCTCTTCCCTCCTCGGGGAGATCAGAGTCACAGAAACTCAGGTTGTTACAAGCGGTAATGTTTGCAACAATGCTATCGAATTGCTCTATCATAACATCATGATCCACATATACCACATCCAGCACCTTCTGCAGAGCCTCTCGGTGTGGTTATGAATTCAAAAGCAAGGATAACACCGATATTTTGGATGGCGTTTGTAGAAGCTGGTCTACAACATTGTACTCGCTTCTCTTGATGAGCCTCAGCATCTCATCACAGTCTTCTTTCACGTTGCCTCTTGGGCCAACAGAAGCAGGAGTTATCAATGTAGAGGAGGACTTAACAACAGGTGCCAGATTCAGAGTGCTCACTGCTATCCTCATCGGGCGTTCAACAGAATCAGCATTAGCTTGGTGCCTTGGTGGTGCTGAAAATACACGACCACTACGGGTCAAACCACTAACATCAGCAATATTCACCACAGAAGAAGAAGACAAGGACACGTCTTTCCCATTCTCCACTGCTACAGCACTGTAGCGATAGGGAACTGCCTTTTCGGAAGAGTACAGTATTGGACCGGCAGGCTTAATGATCAGAGAAGGAGAAACCCTCTGCTTGCTACCATCATACTTGATGATAACAGGCTTGGGTATCCGGAATACTGGGGAAATCACGTTGACCTCGGGCTCATCTTTGTCAACATGCCTATTCTGCAGAATCTCAATGACTCCTTCATCCAGCATTTCCTGAATATCCTTGCGCACCTGGCGACAACCCAATCGATTAACAGAGAAGACTCGGCATCTATCATGGTCATGCTCATAGTGACTGTAATCACATAGCAAATGATGCATTTCGACGAGATATTGTCGAATATGACTGACATACTTGACTTTGTATTTTCCAGGGAAGCCCTGGACCATGTTGACAGATTTCCCATGCTCGGGAAATGGGTTCTTCTTCACGTTAGGATCTACGTCCTCGAAACACAAAATGCCACTCCTCACAAGGTCTTTAACCTTGGTCTTCAAAGGGTAGCAATTTTCCACGTCGTGGCCGGGAGCACCAGAATGATAAACACAATGTAATTCGGGCTTATACAACCACTAGGGGTTAGCAGGTATAGCCGGTGGGTCTCTCGGAGTAATCAACTTCCTCTCTATCAAAGAGGGATATAACTCTGCATACGTCATCGGAATAGGATCGAAGGTGACCCTTTTCCTCTCGTAACTCGTGCTGGTTTGATTACTATTTTGAGGCTGGTAAGACTACTGTTGCGGACGGTGTTGTTGTTGTTGATATTGCTGACGTGGTTGCTGATTGTTGTTATGATGTTGATATTGTTGATTGTCTCTGAATACAGGTGCTATATGAGCCACCTGGTGCTGGTTACTGGCGGGACGCGCAGTCTTCCTCCTCACAGAGGGTCTTCTTGGTTTCACATGGGAGGTCACAGCATGTGCCTATCCATCTTTCTTCTTTGCAAACGCCCCATAACGTTTGGCAGAAGAGCCTTCTTCTCTGGTCAGACGCCCTTCTCTGACCCCTTCTTCTAGACGCATCCCCATATTCACCATCTCAGTGAAATCAGAAGGAGCGCTAGCAATCATTCGCTCATAATAAAAAGAACTTAAGGTCTTCAAAAAGATCTTAGTCATATCTTTCTCTTCTAGCGGAGGCACGATCTGTGCTGCCACCTCTCGCCACCTCTGGGCGTATTCTTTGAATGTCTCTTTGTCCTTCTGGGATATGGCCCTCAATTGATCCCTATCAGGAGCCATATCCACATTGTACTTGTACTGCTTGACGAAGGCCTCGCCAAGATCGTTAAAGGATCGGATGTTTGCACTGTCTAAACCTATGTACCAACGCAGAGCGGAACCGGACAGACTGTCCTGAAAGTAGTGGATGAGCAATTGGTCATTGTCGGTCTGAGTCGACATCTTCCTGACATACATGACCAGGTGGCTGAGAGGACAAGTATTTCCCTTGTATTTTTCAAAGTCAGGGACCTTGAATTTTACAGGGATCTTCACATTGGGAACCAAGCAGAGTTCGACAGCAGACTTGCCGAAAAGATCCTTTCCTCTAAGAGTTTTCAATTCCTTGCGAAGCTCAAGAAATTGATCGTTCATAGCGTCCATCTTCTCATAGACATCTGGGCCTTCAGATGGCTTAGAATGATAGATGGTGTC
The DNA here is from genome assembly GCF_024323335.1 of Lathyrus oleraceus. Lineage (NCBI taxonomy): Eukaryota > Viridiplantae > Streptophyta > Magnoliopsida > Fabales > Fabaceae > Lathyrus > Lathyrus oleraceus. Next base: position 458,798,657 of record NC_066585.1, read on the forward strand.
GTCAACTCTGGGCAAAGTATGCACGACAGGAGGAGGAACAACAAGGACCAGGCTAGATGTCGGCATAGAAGCAAAGGTGGGAGCAGGACCCTCGGGCATGAAATTGGGAGGCATCCCCCATGGGAACCCGGCTGGCATGGATGCTGGAGCAAAGTGTGCACTGGCTGCAGGCACAATCGAGGAGATAATCTCAGAGATGACTGTACTCTGGGGAGGAGTTGAAGGTGTCGGAGAAGACTGGCTCTGGGCAACCAAGAACGATTCCATCAGGGCACTTAATCTGGCCACTTCCTCTTTCAGCTCACGGTTCTCTTGTTCCATATGATCCATCAGTCTTGAAATGTTGGCTCTGGTGTAGTACCGGTGAGTCAGCTTGTCTTCAAAATAAATGAAGAACACAGAGTTAGACCACAGGACAAGAAGCTGGGAACAAAACCTGCTTATGCACATGATGCATGCAATGCTTGTGCATATGATTTTTCTTTTATTTTCAAAGGAACTTTAGGGTTTTATTTGCAAATTTTGGAAATACTAAACATTTATCACATATGGAAATATCTCATCAAATAATATCGGGGAAAAGAAGTACAGTATTGTCAATCATATACAAGAGAAAAGGAAAATAATCATCCTATGGATCCCTAGAAACAATCATCTAAAGCTCGGGACACAGGAAGATAGGATGCACGAAGCCTCTTCACCTCTCTCTCGTAGGCTGCCTCCATATCTGCCTTCTCCTTGGCGAGTCGGTCGTATTTCCTCTTCCAAAACTTGGAAGACTGAGGAAGTAGAGAAGTCCATGCATCATCAGGATCATCAATAACCTGATGCTCAAGAAACTCTATCAAAGCATCCTTCTCCTTGATCTGCTGAAGCAACTCTTCTCGTTCACGGATCCAGGCACGTGAACGGTCTTCGTCTCTTAACTCCTCTACCCCTTGATTAGGGAGGGTTGAAGGCCCAGCCATAATCAGAGGTGTAGGTTGTGGATATTCGTAGGGCATAAGATACTCAGACGCTCTCTTCCTAACCCAAGCAGTGTAAGGCTCCATAGCAACACAATTCTTGGGACCCAACTCCTTCCTTCCTTTTCTATGAATCTTGCGCCAAGCGCGGACCATTCTGCCCTTCAAGCCTTGGGGATCTTTACCCTCCTGGAAGAACACACCCTCTAACAGAATGTTATTAGGTTTATCCTTTAGAAGGAACCTAAGCTGACGACGCGCCAAAACAAGGTTGTAGTTAATCCCACCACATGTACCAAGAAGAGGTACATTGAAGAATTCACCACAAGAGTCGATAATCTGCACACCATCATACACACGATTATGCCAAGAGATATCATCATTAGTGAGAGACATAAGTCTGGTGGACCACCGTAGACATCCCTTGTTTTCCTTGAAGGCGACCGTCTGCGGTAAGTGAGAAATAAACCACTTATACAACAGAGGCAAACAACACACAATGGCACCACCACCCTTTGTATTCCTCATATGCAAAGAAAAGTAAGTGTCACCCAACAAAGTCGGAACGGGATTAAGAGTAGAGAAGATCCTAATAGCTTTCACATCCACAAACTTGTCGATGTTGGGGAATAACACTAGCCCATAGAAGAGAAGTACAAATATGGCTTCAAAGGCATCCTCACTCATGGCCTTCCCATATATAGTAGCTTGAGCAATGAGGAACTCAGAAGGGAGACCTTGAATTCCACCTTTGGTAGTCATATGAGCACCAACCAGAGATTCATCTATGTGTAACATGTCAGCTATCTCTTGAGAAGTAGGAATGCTCTCCAAGCCACTGAACAGCAACTGGTCTAGAATCGGTATACCCACAAGGTAGGCAAACTCCTCAAGGGTAGGTAAAAGCTGGAAATCTGGAAACGTGAAGCAACGATACAAAGGATCATAAAACTGCACCAATACACTCATCAATCCTTCATCCACCTGAGTAGTCAGAAGAGGAAGAAGCTTTCCAAAACGAGCTTTGAAACCCAAGGGATCTAGTACATAGGATGTCAAATTCCTTAACTCTTTCAAGTGTGGTTGTCTGAAACTGTACTTCTTTGTATTCCTTCTTTGTCTTTCCATGTCTAAAAATTTGCAAATAGACCCTATAAGTTCCTTGATAATTTTCTTCATTATTGATGATATGGATGAAAATGAATGCATGAATGCAACAATCACACTCAAGGATCAAGCAAAGCACACCAAACAAAGGTCATGGGATGGATCATGTTATCCCTAATATCAATCATCCATTTTGGTGGATTATGGTTTACACCTTATCAACACCCAAGTTCCATTGATATTAAGGATACATGAACGGATCAACCATGAATCAAGGGTTCGTTGTAAGTCACGAGCATGGGGTCTCGGTTAAGAACCACCCAAAGGGAGTGTACTAGGGTTTAAACCTGCCAAACATGTTCTACAAGAGGTTCCCATAGTCATCATCCTATCTTTCGGATATTATCGTAGAAACGACTACTCGTATCCAAAAAATATTCTCAAGAGAGACTCTTATGAGTGTAGTATCGCGTAACAATTGTATCAAATCTTACACTTGAACGACTTTCGCACTACATCCTAAGAATAGGCCAAGATGGGTTTGGTAGACTAAGGTCCTTGGCTTCTAAGGTCTATATCGGAAAAAGTAATGTCTAACCACAACTTACTTGTGTGACATTATTGATCCCAACATGACCTCCACCAAGTGAATGGACTTGAAAGTCAACTTGCTAAGGAATAACTCCACACAATCATTACATACAATACAGTAATCCCAAATTGCACAAAAATATGTCACAAGACAATACAATACAACAAGCATGAAAAGTTGGCAAAACCCACTAGGCAAATGTTCCCCAGTGGAGTCGCCATTTTTCTGTAGTGGGGTATTCGTTACCATTATAGATATTGACTAAATCCAAGGTAAATCATACAAGTCGAGTTGCCACCACACTTCTATTTATCCAAAGGAATGGTTAGAAAGCGAACAAAAACCTAATAGTTTTAACAAAAACTAGTAAAAGAAACAGAGACCTGGGTAAGGGGGTTGGTTATGCAATGGGAAGGTGTTAGGAACCCAAAACATCCTAGGTATTCCTAGGGAGCCCTTTTCATACTTGTTGTGAGGTTGGTATTTTGTGAAAACTTGTTTTGTGCAAACATGATTGAAGAGGTGAGAAAAGAATACACAAATTTATTTACATTTTTGTGTTTGGACGGATAAACCCATTGCCTACGTACCATCTTAAAAAGATTAGGATCAAAACCTCGTAGTTCGGGGTAAAAATCTCAAAAAATGAGTTGGTGAATTGATTGGTCCAAAAGCCTTAAGGTCTTTTGTTAAGGAATTGGCCGGGATTCTCCGGTTTTCGCCAAAATCTTTTTGGATTTCCATCATTGGGAGGACGGATTACACCTCCAAGGGTGTTAAGGCCTTCGGCATCTGGAACTCATGTTTTCGCTATGCCCAGAAAGGTTTGGCATACACCCTATTCGGACGGGGTGATATCACGGGTGTGGCAACTCAGTTGGAGTTGTTTTTCATTTATTCGATGGCACAAAACCAGGCCATTAATGTTGTTGCCTTTGCAGTTGATTATTTGGGTAGAGTTGGCCGGGCAAACTCTGGGGGTATCTCCGTTGGAGACATGATTACCCAGATTGCAGAGCATTTCGGGTATCATGCAGTTTTGCATGAGGACACCCCGGTGGCCGGTAAACCAAAATTAATATGGCTGCCCTAATACAACAAGGTATGATTTCCATTAAACCAAAATTTATTATTCCACTTCCTGATCCGGACAAAGTAAGTATTACTGACTGTGCGACTTGGTTATATGTGAGCGCTGACCCCGATACTGAGGAAGGCTACGACACTGAGAACTTTGATGCAGGTGAGCAGTTTTCAGGTGAACATGGTGCAGATGAAGCGGTAAACAAAGAGGATGAGCCTCACGAGAAGTTTATACCTCCACCTCAAGAACCTTTCCATCAGGAAGCACGGTTATCATCCATGCATCCCGACCAATGGCCCTGCATACAAACTGAGCACGGCGACCTGAGAACCGAGCAAACATGGCAAGGCATCGAGCAGACTCGGCAATGGGCAATGTTGGATGAAATGAACCTCATGATGCGGAAGTTGGTGTTGCATTTTCCACCCTCACCTCCTCAGTAGTGCATTGTGAGTTTTCCTCCTTCTACTTTGTTCGAAAACATTGAGGCTAATGTTTAGTGCAAGTGTGGGGGGGAGGTTTTGTTTTGCTAATATTTTGCTATTTGTTTTGTTTTAATTATTTTACCATTGTTACTGTTTTGCATTTGTTTTGTTACGATTTTCGGGTACTATGTGTTGCATGTATTTCAGATTCGTGGTACTATTGTTTTATTAGGTGATAACCACTACTGGGAGTGGATGAAATGATCACTCCACTTACCATTGCTTGATGTAAAGGATCTTCCCAGGAAGTCGATCCTGCTGAAGAAAAGATCGGATGCAAAGTTTAGAGCTTAACTAACATCAGTCCCATGTATATTCTGAAGTAAGTAAGAAGCCACACCATGCTCGAAGTACTGTGAATGCTGTCAGGCTTTACCTAATAGAATGAGTCATAAAAGCCAAACACATTGATCATCATGAGCGAATTTCAGGTATGTCTTTATCACTCTGAATTTATGTAGGTTCTCTGGGATTGTCACTACATATATACACACATTGAGGCACGTTATTTGAATACAACCCTTGAGCCTTTCTAGCCATCCCATTAATTTTATCCTTTGTTAACCCCATTTGAGCCTGTACCCATTGTTTGCTTAACCACTTAAATGTAACCCGCGACCCAAACACTTCCTTACCCTGTTCGGAGTCAATGTGATATTATTAAGTTGTGTTAAAATTTAAGTTTGGGGTAAACCCTATAAGTATCGACAACCAAGTTGAGTGCGAAAAATTTGAATAAGAAAAAATGATCATCTGAAAAAAAGAAAAAAAAATGAAAAGTACTCGATGGTTCGAAAAGAAGCACTCACCGAAGGAAGAACACTCCATTGAAAAAAAAAAGAGAATATCAAAGACCGAGCTATTTGAAAACATGAAAATGTATCGTAGATTTGACTTCACATGCATTGCTTTTTACTTGACTAACACTTATTATTACGTAATATTTTATGTCTATGCAGGTATTTATCGAATAAATAATGTATAAGCAAGCAAAGTGGAAAATAGAAAAAAGGAAAGAAAAAGAGAAGAAAATGGAGACAAATAGAGAGCATGGACCCACCATACCAAATGGGCATGTGGCGCCCACTACTTGGATGTGTGGCACCCGCCACATGACCTAAAGGGAATGGTGGCGCCCGCCACAAAGCAAGGAAGTGGTGGCACCCATCCCTTAAAAGGTGGTGCTCGTCACGACGATCAAACTAGAGTTACAGTCTCCCCTATTTTCTCTCCACTTTTTTAGCCACGACCTCCACAATATTAGCCATGACTTCCACTTACCTTTTCAACCAACGAATGCTACAATCTAGGGAAGTGGAAAGTATATAAAGGATGGTCGGTTTTCTTTTCAAGGGGAATTTTTTCAATCAGGTTCTTTTGGTTAGTTTTCTTAGGCAGTTTCTTACTTTGTAAAAGCAATAGATTCTCCACATCGGGGACTATTGCAACTTATTGTTTACGCATTTGATTTCTATTGTAACGGTGTATTCGATTGCCAAAGCTTGGCAGTATTATTTAATTTGAAGAATCAGGATTCAGGTCAAGTTCTTGATTTATATTCCCGGTTTTATTTTAATTTCCATTTTAATTATTTATGCCTTATTGTATGCTTGATTGTGTGAATACCATGTCTGTCACCGATTCCATGTCTGGCTAAACCTCTAGGTATCGGTATGTAAAGACTGTTGAAACAAAGAGATTCATAAATAATTGGTGTTAGTTTTTATAAAACTTACTTTTCCGGTTTTAGCTTCTTGTTTTATTCAAAACCGTTTTTCGTACGAGAGTACAAAACAAACAAAGGTTACGGTCAATAAGAACGAGAGTTTGAGATTTTAACCAGATAGTTGAAACTAGACATTAATCCTAAACACAGCGAGAGCACTTTAGGATTAATTAGACTTTATTCATATTCAAAAATTACTTTTAAATTCAAAATGAGTCCGCGAGAGTCAAGCATTCTGGTTTAAGAGTATGGTCGGAGTCAATAAAACGAGAGTGTGAGACTAAGTCCTTTTTATAAATAATTTCTACTGAAGAATATTTTGATCAATAAGATTACACCAACTATCTATCGAATCCCCGAAGTTTGATGCATTACATACCGATATCCCTTTATCAAATATCTTTATTAATCTTCTGTTTACGTTATAGTTATTTCTCTTCATCCCTTCAATCTTAGAATGTTCCTCAGTCTTAGATTTATATAGTAGCATTAGATAATGATCGTTCAATTATTAGTCCTTTGGGTTCAATAATCTTTAAAACTACGTGATACGACTATGCACTTGTAGTCACGATTTCCATAGACTTACTAAGTCACGCGAACAAGTTTTTGACGCCGTTGCCGGGGACTAATCTAGTCGATATTGTAACTCCAGTGTTGCCCAGTATAGACTAAGGAAAACAACTCTATTTTCCTTTCTAATTTATCAAGTGTATGGCATGTACTCGCTCTCAAGGCGAGAAATTAAAGCTACCGTTGGACGAACCTGAGCGTTATCTAAGATTAGAACGCCGGATACGAGACCTGATACGAGAACATCATATCAAGCTAAATCTTCCCGATCCTAATATCCCTATTCCTGAACCAATTATTTGACCAGAGATGGCCGAAGGACCGTAGAACTGTCCTCTTAAGTACTACGCAATCCCTTTTCAGGATGAACCACATAACAACATCGTTGCCCCTACCATCGAGGCCAATAATTTCGAGTTAAAACCTTCATTGTTGTCATCCGTACAACAAAACTAATTTTCAGGTAGTCCCACGGAGGACCCGAACCTACATTTATCAGAGTTTTTTCAATACGCACACACAGTGAAAGCAAATGGTGTCATCCCCAAAGCTATAAGACTACGTGTTTTCCCATTCTCATTAAGAGATAGAGCTAGAGCTTGGCTCCAATCTCTACCATTCAACTTTGTCACTACGTGGAACGAGTTGAAGACAATTTTCTTAGCACGATAATTCGCACCTAGTAAGACAGCTATGCTAAGAGCCAAAATAAACGGGTTTAAACAAAAAGATAATGAATCACTTTTTGAAGCTAGGGAGAGATACAAGGACATGACGAGGCTTTGTCCACATCAAGGTCTAGAAGAATGGTTGATCATCCATACCTTTTACAACGGTCTCTTGTACAACACAATATTGACAATAGACGCCGCTGCAGGTGGCGCACTGATGAATAAACCCTACAATGAGGCCTATCAACTTATCGAAAGTATGGCCTAGAATCATTACTAGTTGGGAAGTGAAAGAACCTCCGTAGAGAAACCTCCAACGAAAGGCGGTATGTAAGAATTAAGCAGTCTTGACCATGTCAATGCCAAGGTAGACGCGCTTACTCAAAAGATAGACAACTTGACCATAAGACCCGCAACCACCGTGGCTGCCATAGCACCAAACTATGAGATATGCAGAGTTCTAGGGCATGCTTCCCTAGAATGTCAACTCTTGACAGGAACCTCCACAGACCTGGTGAACTATGCTCAAGGAAACCCTTACTCAAACACCTATAACGTAGTTTGGAAGAACCATCCTAACTTTTCGTACAAAAACAAAAGTAAACATACAATTCGAGTCGCCACCGCACTTTTATTTATCCAAAGGAAAGGCTAAAAAGCGAACAAAAGCCAAATAAGAAGTTTTATCAAGTCAAAAACTAATAAAAATGTCAGAGATCTGGGTAAGGGGGTTGGTTATGAAATGGGAAGGATTTACGCACCCAAAACATCCTTAGTACTCTAAGGGAACCCTTTTTGCAAATATGTGTTGTAGGTTGGTATTTGTGAAAATATGTGCAAGAGATTGGTGGGATGAGAAGAGAATAGATTATATTTACAATTTTTGTTGTTTGAATGGATGAATCCATTGCCTACGTATCATCACAAAGGTAGGATCAAAACCTCGTAGTTCGGGGTAAAAATTACAAAGATTGGTGAATTGATTTGATCAAAAGCCTTAAGGTCTTTTGTTATCAAAGGGAGAAAACTCAACCTAAACCAACAATCCACCATGTGAGGAGGGCTTCAACATACTAGTGAGGGGTTAACCCTATAATAAGTATGGAAGACTTATAATCCAATCACTAAGGATGAGGTGAGATTTACATCAACCACTATGATAACTCAAACCTATGACTAATGTTTATGAAAATGTTTTAACAAAGGTGGCAATTGGAACCACAAAAATAACTTGAAGTGAGTTATATTTACAAGTTAGACTTATTTACAAAATGAAGTCAAAGTTGGATTAAGATTCATTCACAATGAGTATTGATGAAAAGATTTTGAAAAGTCAAAGGCATAAGGCCTAGGTTTCTAATTTGAAACAATGTCAAAGTTTGAAAGAAAAGATTTTGGCTTGGGTTAGAGTGGGGAGAAGAAGAGAAGGGCTAGTCCTAAAGCAATCAAAGGTAAGAGAGAAGATAAAGCCCTCGGAGTTCCTTTTCTTGAAATCATAGAGATGATTCCAGATGCTCCTTTCCTTTGGACTTAGCAAACACAATCAAGCAATCAAACAATTTGGATTCAAGCTCCTAGGATCTCCATTTGGCTTGTCTCTCTTAACTTGGCTATTCATGACAATGGTCCTCTTTACTATTTCAAGATGGAATCCCTATCACATAAGAGCAAACATCAAAAAGTTCACAACACAATAAGGGGAATAGAGAAAGAAAGAGTTTAGATGAGAGGTCCTTTAAAGTCAACTTTGAGATTTACCATTCTAAAGGCATGAGGCCTAGTTGCTCTTCAACAAATTTAGCATTCTAAAGGCATGAGGCCTAGTTACTCTTGAACTCCTTTAAGCCTGGGTATGTCCTAATTCTAAGTCTTTTCTCCTTTTTGCATTAGGTTCACACAAAACAAAGGAAAAATAACCACAAGACAACAATCTATTTAAATACAATAATGAGCTCAAATAAGCAAAAGGCAAATGGCATAAACATAAAATATGTGCTCAAGTGAGCAAAATGAAAAGCAATATGAATAAATGAGCAAGAAATAAAGTGCATTAAAGTAAAGGGCAAGAAATTAAATGCTCAAATTAAAGTTAGTAATTAGTATGGTTATGTTAGTTTGTCATAAGACAATGTAGCGCTATGTTAAGCAATCGTAAATGGACTAATGTAGTAGTCACACCTATCTGAGGTCGTCAATAAAACTATGGGCAAATAAACACAAGTTAGAGATCATGACTAGTAAGCCAAGCTCCAAAAACATGTCATGCCAAAACAAAATGGGAGAGGCCTTGTATGGACTTTAGGTTTTTTGCTTGACCAAGAAGCAACCTATCTTGGACACAAAACAACTCACTTGATCTTGGATCAAGTTGAGTTTGGTTTGGATCAAAGAAGGTTAAGCCTCTCATTTGTCAAGACCAACCATAAGACATTAACTCATTGGGCAAAAAATAAAAAGAAAGGGATGAAGATGAAATGAATGGACAGATAATTCAAGTATCAAACTCAATTGATCAAATGTGAAAAAAGTCATCATCAACCAATGCCAAACAGAAGAGAAATGAAGATTAAAAGTCAATAAGTCAACCATATGTATTTGGTAATATTTGGATTAAAAATAAATGAAAAATAAAATAAACAAAATATGGTAAAATCTCAAATTTAATTCAAATCAACTTCAACAAGTCCAATTAAATTCTCATAGGTCTAACATGGTCAAATAAGCTTTGACAAATTTTCTCAATAATTTTTGAAATCAGAAACTATTTAAAAACAATTAATACAATGAAAAATAACACCATATGGATTAAAATCCCAAATAAATCTCAAATCAAGTAAGAAATTGATGAGACTATTTTTCATTGACTTATCCTCATCCATAGGTGTTATGAAAATATTTTTGGTTTTTTCAAATATCAAAAAGTATTTTAAAATGAATTAAAACTATTAAAAACTAAATAATTCACAAAAAATATTAAATGAAGTCACAAAAATAATTAAAAATCAAAATATGAAACTAGATTTTTCAAGAAATTTTTTGGCATTGGTCTCATATTTTTGTGACATCAAATAAAATATTTATGAATTTTTGAAAATAAAAGGAATTACCTGAAATTAAAAGAAAATAAGAAAAATAGGAAAAGCCCACGCCATCAAATCAATTCATTAATTGACGTGGCGTGGATCTCATGGCTCAGAGGCACGGTCACATGGTGATCTCAAGTCAAGCGCGTTACACCTTGCATTTAAATGAGTCAACATGAAGAAAGGCCGGGATTAAAACGTTTCAGCATGATCCAAAGGCTGGGAGGCTACCACGTGGGGATGGTGATGGAAACCACCATCTTCTCCGGCGAACCAACAAGATCCGGCCACCACGCATAGGAAATTAAATGGCAATGAAAATATAAAATGAAGGCATCAAAATGAAGCTGAGGTGATGTACATCACCCCTGTAACCATGGATCATCCTCACAGTTCCTATTTAGAGAGAAACATGAGCTTGAAGATCATGGTGCATGAACTGAAATGGAACGATTTGCAAAATTAAGACCACCACTGGCCTGCCTCAAGTGAGAGGACTTCAAAAAACAACATAAACCAAAGAAATTCACATTATATTGCAAGATCTAGATCAAGAAAGTTTGATGTCCTACCTCTGAGATGAAGCTTCAAACAACATGAATTCTCCAAGCTCTTGATCTACTTTTTCCCTGGAAGTGTGATGGTGATGCTAGGTTAAGGAATTGAGCTTTGAAGATCAACTAATGATGTCGAAATTCAAGCTTGAAAGAGAAATAGAAAACTGAAAATTCCTTTAGTGAGGGTTTGGATTTCAATTCAGCAACAATTCAGATCTCCCCTTGGTTGCCATTTGAATGGGAATGCACACTTATTTATAGCTGAAATGTGATGAGAAGCTTGGTTCCCTCGTGTGCATGGAATTTGAATTCCTCTTGCATGGGCTTGTACAGGGGCATGTAAGGCCCAATTATGGGCGCAAATCTTTGCTGATACCACCTGGAAATGAATTGGACGTGCACAATGGATTGCACAAGCTTGCACATCAAGTTTTAATATGAAATGCAAAAATGAACCTAAATAGAAAGCTCTTCGAAACTCACACATGGAAAGTCCAAAAAAATAATGTGAATAATGGTTGGAACGCTCTTGAAATAAGGAACAAAAGTCATGTTGGTAAAAAATTCATTTGGAGTTTGGAAATTAATGAAAACTGGCTGTGAAAGTTTAAGTACAAAACATGTTCAAGTCACCTTTAAATTATTTTACCAAAATCAAGCCTCTTCAAGCCCTTATGTTTCAATGATGCAAGCCTCAAATGGAAAAACCTCCAACATCAAATTTGTAGATATTTTCAAGATGATCAATTTAGACTCAAATTTTGCATCATTTGGATTTTTCAAGAGAAAGGTATGGGTGCTTGAAGTTGGGCATTTTTCAAATTTAATGACTTAGGTCCAAAGTGACCTATAATGTTTTGTATTATCACATGTATTTATTTTAGTATTATGAAATTTTGTCCAACATAAAATTTTAATTAGACATCTTAAAATTTCCAATGCATTTGGTATCACCTCAAAATCATAAAAATTAAGGAAGTTAGGTCCTTGGGAAGTTGACCCAAAATTAGGGTTTTAGTCAAAATGACCTATAATGTTTTGAAATGAATGATGACCTTCCAATTTCCGAATAGATTTTTGATGAACATGAAAGTTGTTTGTATTGTTCTTAAGAACATGTATTCTCTTGGGGTTATCTTCATTTGACAATCACATTAAAAGATATATCTTAGTGATCTTCAGTTTAGTCAAATGACTTGACTGGTCAACTTTTCAAGGCCAAACATCCAATATTGATGAATAATTGATTGAGGGGCCTCACATAGGCTCATATATGCATAAAATTATGAATGAAAGAACTTCCCTTGATTAATTTTGATCATAGGTTAAGGTTGTTTCATGGGCAAGGCACAATAAAGGCACAACTGAATTAGGTTTTCCTTGGGAAACAATCCTCAAGCCCCTTTGAGTTATCTTGATCAAATTGGCAAATTGAGATATCTGGGAGACATATATGATGATTAGGAGTTTTGTGGACCATTTTCATGCTTGTTTTCATCTTCATCTTGCCATTCCATTGAGCTTAGAAGCCTCATAGGAGCAAGGGAGCACATGATCACTTGTGCTTTTGGTTAGTAATCAAAATAAGAAAAGCAATAATATACAATACAAGCATGCTTGGTGGTCTCAAACCACTCACACAAGTCCCACCATAGGGTTAAGGAGCCAAACATGCTAGGATCCCTGAGGCAATCCATAGAGCAATGATATGATGCCATGAGGGGTCTTAGGGTCCAAATTAGGGTCTTACAGATGCCCCTATTTAAGGTCATTCTAGCCGAAGATATGAAGGTTAAAATCTTCATTTCGACGAGGTAGAATGGGCTTAAATAATAACAAAGAGACGAATTTTGGTCCCTAAGAGACCTCATGATGCAGATGTATGCATGCAAAAATAAGAATCTTCATGGTGAATAATTGCCATAAAGGAAAAGAAATCGGGAGAAACTGAAGATCCATAGGAGTAACACACTCACTAGGGATACAGACACTCTGGGGGGAAATAAGGTAAAAATGTGTTAGCAGGTCATGACTTGAAGACTTGTTGGGAGACACAAAGGGATTCCACGAAAATAAATCAGCGGAAAGACTCGAATTGACGCAAAGATGCATGTATTGGGGAATATGCCAGTACATGCAAAACTATCCATAAAGGACACTTCGGATAAAAATCCAGACTCAAGCGGGGATGTCCACAAAGGACTCAGCTGAGGAAGAAACAACGAGATATTACCAGTTACTAGGTAATAGCTCAAAGAGAGACATGTCATCAGAACACCGGTTACTGGGTGAGAGAATAACATGCTCAGGGAGAAAGAATATCTAAGACGGTATAAGGGTGAGAGATACCAATCATCCAAACAAGGGTAAATGAAAGATGACTCGCCGGGGATAAATTGCCTAACAAAAGAAATTATCCAAGAGATGTATCACCAGCTATTGGATGGTATACTCAAAACGAAGGAATATCAATACCGGTTACTGGGTAAAGATAACCAACAAAAAGGGGATTACATCTACCGGTCACTGGGTAGAAAACCACAAAAATATGACTTACAACTACCGGTTACTGGGTAGAAGGCCCAAAGATCCACTAGGGAGAAGGATGAACAATTACCGGCTATTGAGCAATTGAACAGCTGAACCACAGGGAACTGCAGGGGATAACAAGAGAGGAGTCAATCTAGGAACAAACTAGAAAAACACAATTTAAATAAGACTCAACTCAATCAGGATATAACTTAGGGGAGTAGTTTCATCCCAATACAACTGGGAAGGAAACTAAAGCAATAATCATCCACGAGGACATAACTCAGTGGGGAATAAAGAAGGAAAGATAGACACTTTCTGCCTATGGGGGCTGATTCTATATGGAGAGACCAGACACAAACATCTGCTTGGGGAAGAACATTTCACCAATAGCAGGAGATAACAAGAAAAGATATATGGCAACAAATGCAACATGAATATCTGAATGCTATAATTATGAATGTATATGCATGATTTGTGTATGATTAATGCTGACAGACAAACATATCTAACACAAACAGGTCCGAGAATCAAGAATAGACATCCGGCACAAAATTTTAGCAAGAAAGGCAAAGCCTACAGGAGAAATCAACTCTGATGAGGATGCATCAAATACGGGAAGACATCAATCACCGTTGGGGATAGGAAAAGTCACAACTATCAACTGCCGGGGACTTCTCATCCATTCTCAGGAACAAGTGGCTGAAAATCGATAAGCTCCTTCGTAGAGGAAACTCTACTAGGGAACTCATCAAGGAATGATGTGGAATTTTGTGGGGAGAAAATACCCAAACAGACACCATTAATCAAAACACTCCCCTCTAACTGCTGGAGAGAGGTCTCTGCCAAGAGGAGGAAGAACAATTGGCTCCGTTGGGGAGGGAAGCAACACATCTTCTTCACCATCTCTCAATTATAAGAAACCTTCAACCACAGAGGGTGTACAAATTATCAAACTCGGGTCAGGAAAACTTGCAGGGGATAAGTTGTAGGCAACCCTCAAAGGAAACCTCCTTGGCAGAAAGAATTAGAAATGAATCCCCCTTCGACCTGTGATATGATGGGGATAGAAGAGAAATCGATCCTCCACCAACTGCTCTAGCCAACTCCTGCTGAGGAGACAACCTGAAAGCTGATGAAGAGGACATAAACATGCCAGTATATGAACAAATGTCTTACCTTTTGGAAATCATACTATCCTTGGGAAAGCATTGAAGACGTTTTGACTATCCTTTCAGTCTTTGTGAATGTTCATTTTGTTTAAGAACAGTTTATAAAACTTTATTTTGTTTAAAACAATGATATTTATCAATTAAAACATGCAAACATTTGTTAAACAGAAACAAATAAGAGTGCTAAGAATTGGATAAAAGCTCAAATTTATTTAATGGGATGGTAGCCCGCAAATGACGAGACTCCATGGATCTTTACAAATTTGAAACTGGTGATATTCATGGAAAAAGGGCTACATTGAACATAATGACCGTTTCTCCACCAACCCTGAATTCGCTGTATTTGACGCTTCGGTTGACAATGTTTGAAAGAGAATCTTTGACAGATGACTGTTGTAGGCAAAGTCTTGTCAGGATGCAGTTACTTGCCAAATCCCTAATTTTTGCCTAGATTGCCCCAGGGTGAGGTACTGAATTTAGCGGGATATATACATTCATTTTTTCATGTCTCTAACTTTTGCTTGGACCTCCCTTTCAGGTTTTCAATCCACCGAGACACTCATTTTTGCCTAAGTCGCCCTTTCAGGTTTCAACTTAGCGAGCTATTTTTTTATTTTTAGGCGAAGTATTTCTTGACTGCATCTGAATTCACAGGATGAGTGAAATCCTGCCCATCCATAGTTATAAGCAACAAAGCACCGCCTGAAAAGGCTCTCTTAACAATGTATGAACCTTCATAGTTTGGAGTCCACTTGCCCCTGGAATCGGGCGCGAAAGACAAGACTTTCTTGAGCACGAGGTCACCTTCTC
Source organism: Lathyrus oleraceus (assembly GCF_024323335.1). Lineage (NCBI taxonomy): Eukaryota > Viridiplantae > Streptophyta > Magnoliopsida > Fabales > Fabaceae > Lathyrus > Lathyrus oleraceus. The sequence goes on from NC_066585.1 coordinate 458,814,011, forward strand.
AGAACACACGAGGCTTGACCTTCTTATCAAAGGCTTTCTTCATCCTTTGCTGATACAACTGACCATGGCACATGTCAGTTAATCTCTTCTCTTGAATCAGATTCAGTTGGTCAAAACGACTTTGAACCCATTTAGCCTCAGTCAACTTGGCTTCCATCAAGACTCTCATTGATGGGATCTCGACCTCTACGGGGAGCACGACCTCCATGCCATATACAAGGGAGAAAGGGGTTGCCCTGTTGAAGTGCGAACAGATGTACGATATCCATGCAAAGCAAACGACAACATCTCGTGCCAATCTTTGTACGTAACAACCATCTTCTGGATAATCTTATTGATGTTCTTGTTAGCAGCTTCAACATCCCCATTCATCTTGGGTCTATAGGGAGAAGAATTATGATGCGCAATCTTGAACTCGCTACACAACTTCTTCATCATCTTATTGTTCAAGTTAGATCCATTATCAGTAATGATCTTGTCTGGCACACCATATCGGCATATAAGTTGGTTCTTTATAAACTTCACGACCACTTTCCTGGTCACATTCGCATATGATGTCGCTTCAACCCACTTGGTGAAGTAATCAATAACTACGAGAATAAAACGGTGACCGTTTGACGCCTTAGGTTCAATCATGCCAATCATGTCAATTCCCCACATGGAGAAAGACCATGGTGAGGAAATAACATTCAGAAGTGTCAGGGGAATATGAATCTTATTCGCATAAATCTGACACTTGTGGCATTTCTTCACTTATTTGCAGCAGTCAGACTCCATAGTCAACTAATAGTAGCCTGCTCTCAACATCTTCTTTGACATGGCATGTTCATTGGAATGAGTACCAAATGAACCCTCATGGACTTCAGTCATTAACAGGTCTGCTTCGTGTCTATCCACGCATCTGAGCAGAACCATGTCAAAATTTCTCTTGTAAAGCACATCATCATTAAGGTAGAAACTGCCGGATAATCTCCTTAAAGTTTTCTTGTCTTTAACAGATGCCCCAGGTGGATAAGTCTGACTCTGAAGAAAACACTTGATGTCATAATACCATGGCTTATCATCTTTCACTTCTTCAACTGCAAACACATGAGCTGGTCTATCCAAGCGCATTACAGTAATATAGGCGACTTCATCCCAATACTTCACCACAATCATTGAAGCAAGCGTAGCAAGAGCATCCGCCATCCGATTCTCATCTCGAGGAATATGATGGAAGTCAACCATAGTAAAGAAAGTTGAAATCCTCCTCGCATAATCTCTGTATGGGATGAGGCCATGTTGATTCGTGTCCCATTCACCCTTAATCTGATTAACAACAAGGGCCGAATCGCCATAAACATCAAGATGTTTGATCCTAAGATCAATACACTCTTCCAAACCCATAATACATGCCTCATATTTCACCATATTATTCATGCATTTGAAAGTTAGCCTCGCTGTAAAAGGAAAATGTGTGCCTTAAGGAGTAATAATGACTGCCCCAATACCATTTCCATATTGATTGACAACACCATCGAATACCATACCCCATCGGGAACCAGACTCTGGCCCTTCATCGAGCGTAGGTTCATCACAATCTTTCATCTTCAAATACAGAATCTCCTCATCAAGGAAGTCGTACTGCACAGACTGATAATCTTTAATTGGTTGATGTGCCAAGTGGCCAGCCAAGATACTACCTTTAATAGCTTTCTGAGCTCGATACTCAATATCATAATCAGATAACAACATCTGCCAACGGACAATTCTCCCAGTTAAAGCAGGCTTCTCAAATATATACTTGATTGGATCCATTTTAGATATCAACCAAGTCGTATGATTCAACATATATTGGCGTAAGCGCTTAGCAGCCCAAGCCAAAGCACAACATGTCTTCTCAAGCATTGAGTACCGAGACTCACAATCAGTAAACTTTTTACTCAAGTAGTATATTGCATACTCTTTCTTCCCTGATTCATCTTGCTGACCCAAGACACAACCCATGGAATCATCAAGCACAGTCAAGTACATAATCAACGGTCTCCCTTCAACAGGCGTAGACAAAATCGGTGGCTCAGAAAAATACTCTTTAATGTTGTTAAAGGCCTTTTGGCAATCCTCAGTCCAATCATGACGTTGATCTTTCCGGAGGAGCTTGAATATAGGCGCACATGTGGCAGTCATGTGGGATATAAATCTCGAAATGTAATTCAAGCGGCCAAGAAAACCTCGGACTTGCTTCTCAGTTTTGGGCACATGCATCTCTTGTATTACTTTGACCTTGGCAGGATCGACTTCAATACTTCTCTCACTGACAATAAAGCCAAATAACTTACCGGAACGGACTCCAAATGTACACTTGTTCGGATTCAAACGGAGCTTATACTTCCTCAGACGCTGGAAAAGCTTCAACAAGTGTTCTACATGTTCAAATTCTGTTTTCGACTTTGCAATCATATCATCGACATACACCTCGATCTCCTTGTGCATCATGTCATGAAACAAGGTAGTCATAGCGCGTTGATACGTGGCTCCAACGTTCTTTAAACCAAAGAGCATCACTCGATAACAGAATGTTCCCCTAGGTGTGATGAATGTTGTCTTCTCCATATCCTCGGGTGCCATTTTAATCTGATTATAACCGGAAAATCCGTCCATAAATGAGAAGACATTGAATTTAGCTGTATTATCTACCAACATATCAATGTGTGGTAGAGGAAAATCATCTTTTGGACTAGCTTTATTCAAGTCACGGTAAGCCACACACATTCGGACTTTTCCATCTTTCTTAGGAACATGCACAATACTGGCCACCCATTGAGGATATGTGGAAGTCACCAGAAACCCCGCATCAATTTGCTTCTGAACTTCTTCTTTAATAATCACTGCCATATCAGGATGAGTTCTTCTGAGCCTTTGCTTCACACGTACACACTCAGGTTTCAACGGCAAGAAAGGCTGCACGATATCAATATCTAGACCAGTCATGTCTTCATACGACCAGGCAAAGACGTCGACATATTCTCGTAGCAACTCAATCAACCCCTTCTTAACAATATCTTCAAGGAGTGCCCCAATCTTTACTTCACGAATACAGTCTTTAGACCCCAAGTTGACTATCTCCAGGTTCTCAAGATGCGGCTGAATGATCTTCTCCTCGTGCTCAAGCAGACGGGTAATCTCATCAAGAATCTCTTCAACATCATCTTCTTCTGCCTCAAATACAGGGAACTCAAAGTTGGGAGATGGTGTTGGATCATTATGTTAAATGGGTTTGATTAACCTGCATAATGATTTTGAGTATAAAAGAGATTTCAGAATTCAAACAAGGAAAATCATTATGCAGATGAAAAGATTGATTTTATTTTCTTTTTTAGGGTTTTATAGTGATATCCAATTTCATGCAAAAAGCAAAAAGGAAAAATAATTTTGGGAAAACAAACATTTAACATGCGATTATTGAATGAATATCATTGTATTAATCAAATTGTGCCAACAATATCTTCACTTCTCCCTTTGGCATGGGAGAAGGGTTTTCAAACAAAATGAACACATTACGTTGACTTGTGGATAACTGTTGGAACATCAACAGTGACCCAGTTATTGCAGATCCCGCCAGGTATGACAAAATTACCAAGGTCTTCCTCTTCATCATCTTCGACAATGGCAGCAGCTTCCTGATCTTCAACAGTGTGGATGAAACCCCCACTCTAGAACAACCCACGATCATTGGAAACACCAGAAGAATACCCTATGCCAGCTCGGGACTTTTATCTTCCATCTTTATCATTTTCCCTAAACCAGTAATTGCACCATGCTCAATGGCCAACTTCGCGTCATTATAGGAGACAAATGAAGAAAGTCTTTTCCTCGAAGGTTCAGCAATAGATAAGGCTTGGAACGGAGTCCCAACCTCATCCTCAGTGTCAATATAGGAGAAAGAAGATAAATGACTGACCAAGAGAGCCTTCTCTCCCCCTATCACCACCAACTTCTTGTTCTTCACGAACTTTAACTTTTGGTGTAGGGTGGATGTCACGGCGCCCCGTGAATCCATGGTCTGCCAAGCAAACAGCTGTAAGACGGATGAATATCCATGACCTTGAAAGTGATTTGGAAGTCACTAGGTCAAATATTGATCGGGAGTTCTAATTCACCGATCACGGTTTTGCGCGATCCATCAAACGCCTTCATTACCACTCCACTCTGTCTCATGGGAGGCCCCTGGTATGAAAGTTTGGCAAGAATGGATTTTGGTAACACATTAAGTGATGATCCTATGTACACCAACACATTGGACAAGGCATCATCCTTACAGTTCATAGATATGTGTAAAGCCAAATTGTGGTCTTTTCCCTCCTCGGGAAGATCAGCATCACAGAAGCTCAAATTGTTGCAAGCGGTTGTATTTGCAACAATGTCATCAAACTGCTCTATTGTGACATCGTGGTCCATGTATGCCACGTCCAACACCCTCAACAAAGCTTGGCAGTGTGGTTCATAATTCATCAACAAAGATAAGACAAATATCTTTGATGGATTTTGTAGCAGCTGATCAACAACATTATATTCACTCCTCTTGATGAGCCTCAGCATCTCATCACCATCCTCTTTCAAATTGCCATACTGGCCAACCAGGATAGGAGTGTTGTTATTATTGACAGCAACTGGGTCAACAACAAGAACAAAATTATTTTGAGAAGAAGTCCCCATAGGACCGGCAGGATTAGCAACAGCTCTCTTCACGACATCTTCATGGGATTTCGTTGAAGCCGAGAAAACACGACCACTACGGGTCACACCACTAACGTCTGAAATACTCACTACGGACGTTGAGGGCAACAACACCTCCTTTCCATCTTCTAGCATAACAGCATTATATCGGTAGGGAATAACTTTGTCTAATACATATGGGATAGGGCCCGCTGGCTTGATCACAAGAGCTGGTGATACCTTCTTCTTGCTGCCGTCATACTTGACAATAATAGGCTCCGGAATTTTGAATATAGGGGAGATAACATCGACTTCATCCTCATTATGATTCTGAAGTATTTCAATCATTCCCTGATCAATCATCTCTTGGATGTCCTTTCTTACTTGACGACATCCTCCCTCATTGATAGTGCACACCTGACACCTATCATGGTCATGCTTGTAGTGACTGTGTTCACACAACAACTTGTGTATCTCGACCAAAGATTACCTTATCTCATTCATATACAGGACTTTGTACTTGCCAAGGCATCCCTGGACCATGTTAACAGCTGCCTTCCCATGCTCGGGCAATGGGTTCTTTTTGACATTTGGACCTACGTCCTCGAAAAACAATATCCCACTTCTCACAAGGTCTTGCACCTTGGTCTTCAACGAGTAACAATTCTCCACGTCATGTCCGGGAGCACAGAATGATACACACAATGAAGCTCGGGTTTATACCACAACTGAGGATTGGTTGGTACAGCAGGAGGATCTCATGGAGTTATCATCTTCCTATCTATCAAGGAAGGATAATGCTCAACATATGTCATCGGAATCGGGTCAAACGTTACCCTCTTCCTCTCGTAGTTGCTGGTGCTGGTGTTATTATTGTTGTGAGGTTGGTAGGCCTGTTGTTGTTGACGAACTTCTTTGAAAGCAGGTGCTATATGAGCCACCTGGTATTGGTTGATGGCTGGACGCACATCCTTCCTCCTCACAGAGGGGCTTCTTTTAATATGGGAGGACACAACATGGGTCTCTCCCTCCTTCTTCCTCGCAAAGCCTCCATACTTCTTTGTTGAGGAGCTGTCATCTCTGGATAACCGTCCTTCACGGACCCCTTCTTCCAATCTCATCCCCATATTCACCATTTCGATGAAGTCTAAGGGAGAACTAGCAATAATTCTTTCATAATAGAAAGAGCTCAAAGTCTTCAAGAAGATCTTTGTCATCTCCTTCTCCTCCAGGGGTGGCACTATCTGAGCTGCCAATTCTCGCCATCTCTGGGCGTACTCTTTGAGAGTCTCCTTATCCTTCTGGGACATCGCCCTCAACTGGTCCCTGTCTGAAGCCATATCCATATTATATTTATACTACTTAACGAAGGCTTCGCCTGGATCGTTGAAAGTGTGTATGCTTGCACTCTCCAGCTCCATATACCACCGGAACGCAGCACCTGTCAGGCTGTCTTGAAAGTAGTGGATCAGCAGTTGGTCGTTGTCAGTCTGTGTTGACATCTTGCGAGCATACATCACAAGATGGCTGAGCGGGCATGTATTTCCCTTATATTTCTTAAAGTTAGGCACTTTGAATTTAATAGGGATTTTCACGTTGGGCACCAGGCACAACTCAGCAGCACTTTTCCCAAAGAGGTCCTTACCCCTCAAAGTCTTCAGTTCCTTGCGCAACTCAAGGAATTGATCTTTCATTTCATCCATCTTTTCATATACGTCCGGGCCCTCAGATGGCTTGGAATGATAGATGGTATCTTCAACACGTGGGAGGGTATGCACAATGGGAGGTGGCATAGACAGGACCGGGCTAAATGCCGGCAGAGAAGCGAGAGTAACAACAAAACCCTCTAGTATGAAATTGGGAGGCATTCCCTAAGGGAATCCGGCTGGCATAGATAGAGCTAAGTGGGTTGTTGCAGCAGGCACCGTTGAAGTCATTATCTCAGATATAACAGTCCTCGCGGGAGGAGTTGCAGGAGTTAGTGAAGCTTGGCTCTGTGCGGCCAGAACTGACTCCATCATGGCAGTCAGCCTAGCAATATCTTCCTTTAAGTCCCTGTTTTCTTGCTCTAGATGCTCCATTATCCTCGGATGGTTCACTCTAGTATTGTACCGGTGCGTTAGCTTGTCTTTAAAATAAATGAAGAGCAAAGAGTTATACCATTAATCAAGAGCTCAGAACCAAAACCTGCTTATGCATATGATGCATGCAATGTTTGTGCATATGATTTGTTTTTATTAGAGGAACTTTATAGAGATCTATTTGTAAATGTTTGAAAATATTCAACTTTTAAGACATATATGGAATACTCATAGCAATAATATTTGGAAACTTTTTACACCAAAGAAGTAGTACAGTTTTGGTAACCAAATACAATACAAGAGAAAAAGAGAATGAACATCCTATGGAGCCCTAGAAACAATCATCCAAAGCCTTCGAGATCGGAATATAAGTTGCATGAGGCCTCGTCACCTCTCTCTTATAAGTTGCTTCCATATCGGCCTTCTGCTTGGCAAGTTGATCATACTTCCTCTTCCAAAACCTAGATGAGTGAGGAAGAATATAAGTAACCACATCATCAGGCTCATCAATAACCTGATGCTCTAGAAATTCTATCATTGCATCCTTATCTTTGAGCTGCTGAAGAAGTTCCTCACGCTCACGAACCCATGCACGCGAACGGTCTTCATCTCTCAACTCCTCTACTCCTTGATTAGGGAGGGTTGAAGGCCAAATCACAATCATAGAGGTAGGTCTCGGGTAATCATATGGCATGCGGTACTTGAGAGCTCTCTTCCTCACCCAAGAGGTGTAAGGTTCCAAAGCAATACAATTCTTTGGACCAAGCTCCTTCCTCCCTTTCCTATGAACTTTGCGCCAGGCACGGACCATTCTATCCTTCAAGTTTTGGGGATCTTTACCCTCTTGAAAGAATAAGCCTTCCAATAAAACATTGTTAGGTTTATCCTTTAAGGGGAACCCAAGCTGACGGCGAGCCAAAATAGGATTGTATTGAATTCCACCACAAGAGTCAATAATCTGAACGCTATCATAAACACGGTTATACCAAGAGATATCATCATTAGTGAGAGACATAAGTCTCACAGACCACCGTAGACATCCCTTGTTCTCCTTGAAAGCAAGCGTCTGAGGCAAGTGCGATATAAACCACTTGTACAACAGAGGCAGACAACACGCAATGGAACCACCACCCTTTGCATTCCTCATATGCAAAGAGAAATAAGTGTCACCCAACAGAGTAGGAACGGGATTAAGAGAAGAGAAAATCCTAATAGCGTTCACATTCACAAAGTTGTCGATGTTGGGAAATAACACTAGTCCATAGATGAGGAGTACAAACAAGGCTTCAAATCCGGAAAAGTGAAGCACCGATACAGAGGATCGTAGAACTGCACCAACACACTCCTTAGACCTTCATCCACTTTGGTAGAAAGAATAGACATAAGTTTCCTATGGCGAGCTTTGAACTCCAAGGGCTCTAATACATAAGATTTCAAACTCCTTAACTCTTCCAAGTCGGGTTGTTTGAAACTGTACTTCTTCGTATTCCTTCTTTGTTTATCCATGTCTAAAAATTTGCAAATAGACCTCTTAAGTTCCTTGAAAACTCTTTATTATTGATGATATGGATGCATATGAATGCATGAATGCATGGATGCAACAATCACACTCAAGGATGAAGCAAGTCACACCACACAATGGTCACGGGATGGCTCACGTCATTGTCAATATCAATCATCCATTTTGGTGGATCATGGTTTTCACCTTATCAACACCCAAGTTCCATTGATATTGAGAATGTATGAGAACGAATCAACCGCGAATCAAGGGTTTGTTGTAAGTCACGAGCATGGATTCTCGGTTAAGAACACCCCCAATGGGAGTGTACTATGGTTAAACCTGACAATCGTGTTCTAAAAAGGTCCCTATAGTCATCATCTCATCTTTTTGATATTATAGGATAGAACGACTACTCGTACTCCAAAAATATTCTCAAGAGAGACTCTTATGAGTGTAGTATCGCGTAACAATCGTATCAAATCTTACACTTGAACGACTTTTGCACTACATCCTAAAATAGGCCAAGATGGGCTAGGTATCTAAGGTCTTTGGCTTCTAAGGTTTATATTGCAAAGAGTAATGCCTAACCACAACTACTCGTGTGACATTATTGATCCCAACAAGACCTCCACCAAGTGAATAGGCTTGCAAGTCAACTTGCTAAGGAATAACTCCACACAAGTCAACAAGACTATGCCATTCTCCTATCATAAGTGCACTCGAGTTCGGGTATATAACTCATCTCACAAGAAACCACCAAGCATACAAGCAATTAATATATCACGCAAATCATACATTACAAACAATACAGTCATCCCAAATTTGCACAAAAATATGTCACCAATAAACATAAACATACAACACATATAAGCAAAAAGTAGGCTAAACCCACTGGAAACTCTTCATGTCCCCAGCAGAGTCGCCACTTTTCTGTAGCGGGGTTATCGTAACCTTTAGGTTTATTAACTAAACCAAAAGTAAACATACAATTTGAGTCGCCACCGCACTTTTATTTATCCAAAGGAAAGGCTAAAAAGCGAACAAAAGCCAAATAAGAAGTTTTATCAAGTCAAAAACTAATAAAAATGTCAGAGATCTGGGTACGGGGGTTGGTTATGAAATGGGAAGGTTTTACGCACCCAAAACATCCTTAGTACTCTAAGGGAACCCTTTTTTCAAATATGTGTTGTAGGTTGGTATTTGTGAAAATATGTGCAAGAGATTGGTGGGATGAGAAGAGAATAGATTTTATTTACAATTTTTGTTGTTTGAATGGATGAACCCATTGCCTACGTGCCATCACAAAGGTAGGATCAAAACCTCGTAGTTCGGGGTAAAAAACACAAAGATTGGTGAATTGATTTGATCAAAAGCCTTAAGGTCTTTTGTTATCAAAGGGAGAAAACTCAACCTAAACCAACAATCCACCATGTGAGGAGGGCTTCAACATACTAGTGAGGGGTTAACCCTATAATAAGTATGGAAGACTTATAATCCAATCACTAAGGCTGAGGTGAGATTTACATCAACCACTATGATAACTCAAACCTATGACTAATGTTTATGAAAAGGTTTTAACAAAGGTGGCCATTGGAAAACAACTTGAAGTTAGTTATATTTACAAGTTAGACTTATTTACAAAATGAAGTCAAAGTTGGATTAAGATTCATTCACAATGAGTATTGATGAAAATAATTTGAAAAGTCAAAGGTATAAGGCTTAGGTTTCTAATTTGAAACATTGTCAAAGTTTGAAAGAAAAGATTTTGGCTTGGGTTAGAGTGGGGAGAAGAAGAGAAGGGCTAGTCCTAAAGCAATCAAAGGTAAGAGAGAAGATAAAACCCTTGGAGTTCCTTTTCTTGAAATCATAGAGATGATTCAAGATACTCTTTTCCTTTGGACTTAGCAAACACAATCAAGCAATCAAACTATTTGGATTCAAGCTCCTAGGATCTCCATTTGGCTCGTCTCTCTTAACTTGGCTATTCATGACAATGGTCCTCTTTACTATCTCAAGATGGAATCCCTATCACATAAGAGCAAACATCAAAAAGTTCACAACACAATAAGGGGAATGGACAAAGAAAGAGTTTAGGTGAGAGGTCCTTTAAAGTCAACTTTGAGATGTAGCATTCTAAAGGCATGAGGCCTAGTTGATCTTCAACAAATTTAGCATTCTAAAGGCATAAGGCCTAGTTGCTCTTGAACTCCTTTAAGCATGGTTATGTCCTAATTCTATGTCCTTTCTCCTTTTTGCATTAGGTTCACACAAAACAAAGGCAAAATAACCACAAGACAACAATATATTTATATACAATAATGAGCTCAAATGAGCAAAAGGGAAATGGCATAAACATAAAATATGTGCTCAAGTGAGCAAAATGAAAAGCAATAAGAATAAATGAGCAAGAAATAAAGTGTATTAAAGTAAAGGGCAAGAAATTAAATGCTCAAATTAAAGTTAATAACTAGTATGGTTATGTTAGTTTGTCATAAGACAATGTAGCCCTATGTTAAGCAATCGTAAGGGGACTAATGTAGTAGTCACACCTATCTGAGGCCGGTCAATAAAACTATGGGCAAATAAACACAAGTTAGAGATCATGACTAGTAAGTCATGCTCCAAAAACTTGTCATGCCAAAACAAAAGGGGAGAGGCCTTGTATGGACTTTAGGTTTTTTGCTTGACCAAGAAGCAACCTATCTTGGACACAAAACAACTCACTTGATCTTGGATCAAGTTAAGTTTGGTTTGGATCAAAGAAGGTTAAGCCTCTCATTTGTCAAGACCAACCATAAGACATTAACTCATTGGGCAAAAAATAAAAAGAAAGGGATGAAGATGAAATGAATGGAAAGATAATTCAAGTATCAAACTCAATTGATCAAATGTGAAAAAAGTCATCATCAACCAATGCCAAATAAAAGAGAAATGAAGATTACAAGTCAATAAGTCAACCATATGTATTTGGTAATTTTTGGATTAAAAATAAATGCAAAATAAAATAAACAAAATATGGTCAAATCTCAAATTTAATTCAAATCAACTTCAACAAGTCCAATTAAATTCTCATAGGTCTAACATGGTCAAATAAGCTTTGACAAATTTTCTCAATAATTTTTGAAATCAGAAACTATTTAAAACCAATTAAAACAATGAAAAATGACACCATATGGATTAAAATCCCAAATAAATCTCAAATCAAGTAAGAAATTGATGAGACTATTTTTCATTGACTTATCCTCATCCATAGGTGTTATGAAAATATTTTTGGTTTTTTCAAATATCAAAAAGTATTTTAAAATGAATTAAAACAATTAAAAACTAAATAATTCACAAAAAATATTAAATGAAGTCACAAAAATAATTAAAAATCAAAATATGAAACTAGATTTTTCAAGAAATTTTTTGACATTGGTCTCATATTTTTGTGACATCAAATAAAATATTTATGAATTTTTGAAAATAAAAGGAATTAACTGAAATTAAAAGAAAATAAGAAAAATAGGAAAATCCAGCGCCATCAGATCAATTCATTAATTGACGTGGCATGGATCTTATGGCTCAGAGACGCGGTAACATGGTGATCTCAAGTCAAGCGCGCTACACCTTGCATTTAAATGAGTCAACATAAAGAAAGGCCAGGATTAAAACGTTTCAGCATGATCCAAAGGCTGGGAGGCTACTGTCGCAACCTAAATGCGAAAAAAACAACCGGCGAGGGAAAAGAAAACAGAAGAGTCGCCACCGTTCGTTATTTATCCCAAAGGAGGGAAAGGAAACGATCGAAGAAAACCTGAAGAGAAGGAAAAGACAAGGTCTCGCAACCAAATCTTGGGTTCGGGAGTCGATTATGCGAAGGAAAGGTATTAGAACCCCTACGCATCCGTAGTACTCTACGGGATCCACTCTTGTTGTTCTCGTCTAAAGGGTGTGTGTTTATCTAAGTACTATTTACTAAAAGAAAGGTCAAAAGAAAATGACTCGCAAGGATGTCGCATCCACTGCCTACGTATCTCATCTGAGTATGAGAATCAGAGTCTTCGTAGCTCGGCTACCTATGGGTTAAAGAGAAGTGTGCTTGCTAAGACATCGCGTCTTATGCCTACGTATCTCATATGGAATGAGAATCAGAGCAAAACGTAGTTCAGCTAACTACGGGAACAAGGGTCTCGATTGCAACTACGGCAAGAGAAAAGGAAGGTCTCGATCGCAACGATGGCGAGAGAAAAGAATCGCAACAAGGGCGAAAGCAAACAAGGATTAGTTGTTAGTCGTCAGTCTAACTCGGCAAGACATCGCATCTCGTGCCTACGTATCTCATTTGAACATGAGAATCAGAGTTGTCGTAGTTCGCCTAACTAAGGGTTAAGGATTGTCATCTGAACATGGACTTACAAAAGAGAACACTAGTTGTGTCAAAGGAAAGTGGGCAATGTGTTCAACGTCCTAGAAGTAGGTGTCGCAACTCGCTGAATCGAGTCTTAGGCAATTACCTCTTTGCAATCGAAGGGATTGACATGCCACAAGATTGGAGACGCACGGAAGGTCTAAAAGTGGGGAAGCTCTGCCCTAGAGTTGTCATGCAATGTGGACCTATGTGTTAGGATTTACAAATGGGAACATCTACCTAATTTTAGCATGCAAAGAATAAGGGAATTCTACCTATGTTATCATAAAAAGGGTTCTACCTAATGGGTGCTACCTAAACGGAACAAGAGTCGACGGATGGAGCAAGGAGGGGAGCCATAGATAAGGGTAGATGGCGATGCCTGAAGCTATCGACTTACAAGAGGTAGATGGTGATGCATGAAGCAATCGACTTACAAGAGAAATGGCGATACATGAGGCAATCAACTTACAAAAGGATGGATGAATACGTGCCGATTCTGTTAAGTTTTGAACATGATTACTCGACGTTGGATTGAGCTTTTGATCTTGTTTTGAAATGATTATCGGATGTTCGTTTTAATTCTTGTATTAACATGTGAATAAAGAATGAAAGAATAAATATTATACACTTCATGGAAGAGGGGTACATTTGTTATGAATGGGGATGGTTCATGGCAATCAAACAATAAGAATATATGTCTCAATGATCATACAAGTAGGCAACACTTATTAATCAAATCAGGTAAATAAACAGGTGTATAATTAACTCAAAGAATGAAAGAATGAAATAATGGGGCATTAAACAATGCATGAGAAGCATGAACATGTTAAACAATCAAGCAATAGATAGCATGAATGAAAGCAACAAGTATAAGAGATGATAGATGAATCAGACAGATGAAAATATGCACACAAAGGATCACTGAATAATTTAATCGGAAAATGAGGTAAGGACCAAATAAAATCAAGATGAAAGGCCTCTAATACATGGCATATTAGATGAACAAGGGAGGATCAAAAGATCTATTCAATTGCCATAAGCAATCCCTAAGTCAAACATCAATCATAGAAAAGTCAACTGAAAATTCAAGTTAACTTAAAAATTATCAAATAAATAGCAAATTAATCAAGAAAATGAAAAATTAAACTAAGTAAGGTGGGGTCAGGACATCATCATCCCAAAAAAAGATTTTAAAAATAATGAAAATTGGTACATGAATTAATTAAAATGAAACAGAAGTCAAATTAAAAGTCAACCAACAAAATAAATCAAGATTAAATTGAAAGTGGGAAATAAAAATTCAAGAAAAGGTTAGGTTGACCATGGGACAGTGGTCAACCCTCATCCCAAAAATCAAAGGCTAAAAATAATTTAATGCCATGAAAATAAAATCAAGAATTAAAGGTATGCTTAAAAGAACCATTTAGAATTAATAATTGAAATAAAATATTAAAATTAAATAAATACAAAAATAAAAATTAAATAAAATTAAATAAGACATCAAGAATATGGAAAAAAAAATTTGGGATTTTATGGACAAAGGAAATATTTTAAAATAATAAAAATCAAAACTGAAGTTAAAATTGAAATAAAAAGGAGAATGAAAATGGAAGGGGGTGTATAAGTATTTAAAGTGATCTGGGGAATTAAAGGGCGTTGATGGGCCAAACACGTGGGGTGCTAAAAGCGAATGATGCAGGGCCCAGTCCAAATAATTATTTAAGTCAACATGACACATTGCAAACAACATTTTAATTAAATAAATCATGTGACATGATGTCAACTGGTCACGTTTTCATTTAAACACTACAAGACAAAAAACTAGATGGGTGGCCACGATTACAAAACGCGCGCATGATCCAACGGTGCTGAAGACGACATGTGGTCGTCTTCTTTACCAAACCTTTCCCTAACTCCATGCATGCAGAAACACGAAAACAGCAGTGGATTTTGCTCAACTTCCACAACAAAATGCAACCACTATTGTGCACCAAAAATCATGAAATAAAAACCAAAGTTCAAGTATGAAATGTGAAGAGTATCATGGTATCTTATTTTAGGTTAAATGGTGGCTTAAACATGGAGAAATATTGGCCACAAGATGACCACATGAACACGGATATGAACAACATAAACTCAACAACGTGAACAATGCCTCATATTGAGGGCTTCAGCAACAATCATAGCATAATATTAACATGGAAACCAGCATGATGATGAGCATAAGCATAGCATTGTAATGGCATGATAAACAGTTATGAACAAGCATGATATACATGGCCATGGAAGATGGAGTAGAAGGATTACCTAGTGGAAGTTAGTCCACTGCTTCTTGGTAGTGGAGAAAAATGGAAGAAGAAATTGTGCTTTGGTGCTTCAAAGAATTTCAACTCAAAAGCTTGGAGAGAAAAATGAAATTTGATCTGTGATTTTTCCTTGCTTGCTTTGCTCGAAAGTTTCCAGCCTTGCCATTAGATTAGGGTTTAAGTGTTTAAATATGATGGGTCTAAATGTCTTAATGGGCTGAAAAAATCCAAGTTTTGGTTTATGAACAAAAAGATGCAAAAGTGAGGTGGTGTTAGAAGGTTTCTAATTTTGGCAAAAACTCAAGCTAGTGGAAATAATATGCTTGGCCAAATGAGGAAAAGCAACACATGTGCTGGTTTGCTTGGTCTGGCTGCAGCATGACATGACTTGGAAATAAGTCCAAGTTGGTGACTTTGTGGCCATGTATCTTGATGAGCACATGACCAATTGGTAAGACAATGCAAACAGTAGAAAGATCTCATGGAGCTTAGCATCTTTCATGTTGAGCATAAATGGAAATGATGGATGGAAGAAGGTGAAAAATGGTCTCAAAATCGTGTCACACCCACTGCAAAATGGTTGGGCCAGTTTGGCCATGCTGCCTAGAAATTCAGGTCATGATGCCAACTTTAGATGAATGCATCTCTCAAACCATGGGTCCAAATGAGATGATTCCAAAAGGAGGTGAAAGAGGACATGGCAAGGTATAATTGTTGTGAAGAAAATATTTTCAATTGGTGCCTTGAAGTACAAGAAAACTGGCCAAGAAGTCTTGACAAACTTTGAAGATTTTGAGACTTAGAAATGGCTAAGTATAACTTTCTTAATCTTGATCAAAATGGAGCAAACTTTATATCTCTAGAAAGCTTGGAACAAGAGGAACAACATTAATGTTGGATAAATTTTCAAATGGAGCTTTTATCTTGAGGTAAAATGGGCTTAAAGTGAGTGCAACAATCATGAAAACTTGCCCTAAATGGAAAGTTAATAATTTCCAAATTAAGTAACTTTTCCAATTCCTGATTAAATGATGAATCCATGATCCAACCTTGATCAAATTTCACATGTAGGTTCCCTTAGGCAAGGATTTTGATATTCCACTCTCAAAATGTCAGGAGTTGACTTTTCTGGCCCCACAGTTGACTTTTCCCAAACTGTCTGATTCCCGATTCCATTGATCAATTGAAGCACCTCTGGCTCAAATAAAAAGCTTATTTTTTTGTATGTAGACCCTTGTGGTCATATGGAGGGTCATGGAAAAGGGTTTCACCCAATGAATCAGAAATAAATTGATTTTATACCAAACCCTAAGTTAGGGCAAAATTGATCAGGAATTGATTGCACTGATTGCCAATGGATCTTTCTGAGATAATTGTGAATCTTCCTAGGCCAAGATGCCTCTCTAATCATGACATGGATGAGCCCATTTACTTCCAACCAAACATTTCCTGTTGCAGGGAACCATGAAACCCTAATTTCTTGATTAAATCCAGATGAACACTCTGATAGCTCTGAATCCTTCACTGATGAACTGAGGATCATAATAAGATACCTGGACCCACCTGAGACCCTTGAGACTTGTATGCTTAGAGAATGAAGTCCAATTCTCAATCTTGCTTTGTGTGGGCTCCTTCTGTTAAAGAGTGATCAATCAAAACCTGATTTCCATGTAACTAATGCAGTATGCAATGAGTATGACCTAGTATGATGCCAATGAAATGTGAAACATAATCCCATGTTTCCATGAAAAATGAAGCGTAAATTTTGGGGTATTACAGCTGCCCCTATTCAATCAACTAGAAACCCGAAATGAAGATAGAAATGGCTTTCGCAGTTTCGAGGTATCAAGGGATTGAATACAAATAAAAGCCCGAAAATTTACACTGAAGTGAAAAATGAAGTAATAATGCATGTCAGGATCGCAAAGAGGTAGGAAGTTGATCTGAGCATCAACAAAGAATCTGTCTGGTACGTGAGAGTCGTCCTGAACACCGAAAAGAGAATGTTAGCTTGAATACCAAAATAAATGGTAACACAGAAATGACCATGGCCTGAATGCCGCTCATCGATCTGAATACTAGAAATGACTTCGATCTGAACATTGTAGGATACTAGATTATCAAACATCGGTCTGAACATCGGGAAACTGGCCTGAATGCCACTTTGGTCTGAATACCGGAAACTTCCCTGAATGCCACAAGTTGCGTCGACTTGAACGTCGGAAACTTCTTCGATCTGAACATCGGAAAACTGGCCTGAATGCCACTTCGGTCTGAATACCAGAAGCTGGCCTGAATGCCACAAGTTGCGTCGACCTGAACGTCAGAAACTTCTTCGATCTGAACATCGGAAAACTGGCTTGAATGCCACTTCGGTCTGACTACCAGAAACTAGCCTGAATGCCACAAGTTGCATCGACCTGAACGTCGGAAACTTCTTCGATTTGAACATCGGAAAACTAGCCTCAATGCCACTTCGGTCTGAATACCGGAAACTGACTTGAATGGCACAAGGTACGTCGACTTGAACGTCGGAAACTTCTTCGATCTAAACATCGGAGAACTCGCCTGAATGCCACTTCGGTCTGAATACCGGAAACTGGCCTGAATGCCACAAGTTGCATCGACCTGAATGTCGGAAACTTCTTCGATCTGAACATCGGAAAACTGGCCTGAATGCCACTTTGGTCTAAATACCGGAAACTGGCCTGAATGTTATAAGTTGTGTCGACCTGAATGTCAGAAACTTCTTCCATCTGAACATTGGAAAACTGGGCTAAATGCCACTTCGGTCTGAATACCGGAAACTGGCCTGAACGCCACAAGTTGCGTCGACCTGAACGTCGGAAACTTCTTCGATCTGAACATCGAAAAACTGGCTTGAATGCCACTTCGGTCTCAATACCGGAAACTGGCCTGAATGTCACACGTTGCATGGACCTGAATGTCGGAAACTACTTCGATCTGAACATCGGAAAACTGGCCTGAATGCCACTTCGGTCTGAATACTGGAAACTTTCATGCCTGTCAGCATCGGCAGAAATAGGGAAAATGACAATTGAGGCGGCACGTGGGCCAACGACCCCTGCTGGGAATAATAAGGATAAGTCAATGAACAACCTTAAGTCTGAGTACTGGAAACAAACTCCTGGCTTATCACTTGGTATACCGAGAATGTCTTATGCTTTACATGCATATGTTTGAATTTTTCTATGGCGTAATGCTCCACAAAAATGGAAATGCTACGCGATTTGGGAGGATGCAATGCAATATGATTCTACATGCAGGGATGCGAAATGCTAGGTTAGAAAGAACGCCAAGCCGAGGCAAGGAATTCTGTTGGGGCAATGATCACAATCTTCTGGACACTGGCAATGTTGTTGGAGATGCACAACACAATGAATTCTGTGGGGAAATGACCCGCCACACGGTGTTCAGACAATAAAGAAATACCGAGACTCTGACTGGAGAGAGAATGGCACTGAAAGTTTGCTGTTGAGGACTCAGCAGGGGAAGCAAACACCGATACAGTCCCGAGATTCTGCTTCAAGGGAAGAGACCACGGGTATAGCGTCGAGATCATCGATCTGGCATCGAACTTTGAGGAGTAGCCGCTTCTGCTGGGAAGATACAGTCTGGCACTGTCAACTCCGCTGGGGATATACAGTCTGGCACTGTCGACTCTACTGGGGAGTATATAGTCTGAAACACATGCTTGGGGAAGTACAGTAGTGAGAAACTGCTGGGGATTGAAGAATCCAATGCTTGGATTAACTCTGCAGGGATAAGGTACTGTAAGACCCCAATTTTGACCCTAAGATCCCTCATGGCATCATAACATTGCATTTGCATTGCCTCAAGGATCATAAGCATCTTGGTGCCCCTTACCTTTGGGTGGGACCTCTTGTGAGTGGTTTGAGATCACTAAGCATGCTTGAATTGTATATTATTGCTTTTTTTATTTTGTTTACTAACCAAAAGCACAAAAATATGTCACTAACATTTCTTGTTTGTAGCTTGAGCAATCACAAAGTCAAAAGCTTCAAGGAGATCCTTTGTGCAGAGATATGGCCAAGTGAAGATGATAGCAAACATGGCAATGGTTCCCAAAGCTCTCATCCATCAAATATGCCTCCCTAGCATCTCAATTTATCATTTTGATTAAAGCAAGTCAAGGGGTTTGAGGTTTGTTCCCCAAGGAAACCCTAGTTCATCTAATCATCCATAATGCCTTGCTCTTGAAGCAACCTCAGCCCATGGTCAAATACAATCAAGGTAAGTTCTTTAACTCATCATTTCATGCATATTTGAACTCATTTGAGTGACCTCAATCATCAATTCATCAAGATATGAGTCATGGACTTGAGAAGTTGATCAGTCAATCCATCTGATTATTTTGAAATGCACTGAGACCTAACGTTTTATGTGTTGGTCAAATGGAGATGATCCCAAAATAAAAAATGTTCTCAAGAACAATATGAACAACTTTCATGTTCATAAAAAATTGATTTGAAGCTTGGAAGGTCATCTCCCATTCCAATACATTATAGGTCATTTTGACTGAAACCCTAATTTTGGGTCAACTTCCCAAGAACATAACTCATTCATTTTTTATGATTTTTGAGGTGGGATAAAATGAATTGGAAATCTTAAGATATATACTTCAAATTTTATGTTGAACAAAATTTCAAAATCTCAAAGGAAATACATGTGATAATGCAAAACATTATAGGTCACTTTGGACCAAATGCATTGAAAGGCAAAAAAAGTCCAACTTCAGGTGCCCATAACTCTTTGATAAAAAATCCAAATGATGCAAAATTTAAGTCCATTTTGATTTCCTTTAAAAGATATACAACTTTGGTGTTGGAGGTTTTTTCATTTGGGTCTTGCATCATCAAAACAGAGGGGCTTGAACATTGTCCAAATTTGGAAACCTTGCCTTTACATGTTTTGCACCTTACACTTTAAACTCAAAATACACTAATTTCCACACTTCAAAAGGATTTTTGCCCAACATAACATTTGTTCCTTACATCAAGACCTTTCCAACCATTACTCACATGCCCATGTTTGGATTTGGCAAATGGCATTTTCGAAAAGGAGAAGTTTTAGGCATAATTGTGCATAACATGTTGAAACTCATTACACAAGCTTTTGCATTACCAATTACACATCCATTTCAGCTCAATTACACTGCAGATTGCATTTGGTATTGAATTTGGGCCCTTTACATGATCATGCAAGCCCATGCAAAGAGTATCCATTTGCCATGCACACGGATTTGATCACACTTGCCTTGCCTCTCCATCTATAAATAGAGGCATCATTCCATTCAATTTTCATCCATGAATCAACCTGAAATGTTGCTGAATTGAAAACCAAACCTCTCAACAAAGGAACTATTTCATTTTCACTCAAATTTCTCAGATCTGAAATTCAACTAAATCTGGTTGAATTTCTAGATCTAAAGTTCCTAGACCTTCATGGAAGCAAGGAAGCAAGCTCAGATCACCACAATTCAAAGGTTCTCTCCAACTGGTTTTTTCTTCGAAACTCTCTATTTCTTGATCTATTTGCTTGGATATTGTGTTGGCTGAAGTCCTCTTCATAAAGGCAATTGTTTTGAATGCTCAATTGTTGAAATCCATGAAGTTCAGTATGAACACCATGATTTTCTCTCTCTGATTTCTCTCTCTATGAGGATCTAGAAGAGAAATCAATGGTACAGGGGTGATGTACATCACCCCAGCTTTCCAATGATGTATGGATCGTGCCATTTTTTTACCTCCTTTTGCTCTGCAATTTTTTAACATGGCCGGAGTTTGGCCACCGTCTGGTCTCCAGATTCAATCTGGATCGTTCATCCATTTTCCCAGATGCAATCACGTACATCCATTGTTATGACTTTTCATTTGGCATGGTGTGATGCGTTTGACCCGCGTGTATGGTGAACACGCGCTTCCTGGGCGTGTGATGATCCACGTCAATTAATGAATCATCATCAGACGGCTCACGCTTTTTCTATTTTTCATAATTTCTGATTTTATTTCTTTTATTTCCATTATTTTCAAAAATTCATATCTTCTTCATTTTAATTCCAAAAAATATGGGACCAATTGCATTCTTCTCCAAATAATTTCTAGTTTCTAATTTTGATTTTTAATATTTTTTATTTTGTCATTTGATATTTTTTGTGAATTTTCTCTTTTCTGGTTATTTTTAATTCATTTTAAATAGTTTTTGATATTCAAAAAAGACAAAAATATTTTCCTAACCTATTTGAATGATGATGGATCTATGAAAAATATTCTCATAAATTTTTTAATTGATTTGAGATTTATTTGAGATTTTAGTTCAATTAGGTTATTTTTATTCATTTTTAATTGATTAAAAATAGTTTCTGACTTTTAAAAATGCTGAATTTTTTTGTCAAACTTTGTTTGACCTTGTTGAACTTGGGATAAATCACTTGGACCTTTCAAGGTTGATTTGAAGTGATTTTGAAGTTTGACCTTTCTTTTATTTTTAATTCAAGTTTATTTTTAATATTGAAAATGCCAAAAATATTTTGATTATTATTTGACCTCCAATCTTCATTCCATTTCTGGTTTCTCATTGTTTGACTTTGACTTTCAATGTCATTTGGTCAACACACATGGATTGGTACATTTTATTTCACCTTATGCACTTTATTCTTTCCATTTCCTTTTCCATTATTCATCTCTTTCTTCTTCTTCTTCTTTTTCTTTTTGATCAATGAGTTGAAGGTTGATAAGTTAGCATTGATTAGGGAGACTTAATCTTCTCTGATTCAAATCTAATTCATCTTGATCAATTGATCAAGTGAATGGCTTTGCATTAAGGATAGGTTGTTTCCTAAACATGCAAAAGGCTTAAACCAATACAAGATCAATTTTCTTCTTCTTTTTGGCATGGCAAGTTGTTGGAACTTGGTTCACTAATCAAGACTTCTAACTTGTGTTTGTTGCCTACATTATTATTGACCGACCTCAAATAGTTGTGACTTCTAGATAAGTCCAATTACGATTGCTTAACATAGCGCTAAATTTGCCTTATGGCACACTAACTATTAACACTAATCATTAACCATTAACATTTACTTTTTGCTCTTTACTTTTTTTGCAATTTACTATTCTTGCACATATTATCCATTTGCTTTTTCCTTTGCTCACTTGAGCACATGTTTATGTTAATGCAATTTGCCTTTTCCTCACTTGAGCACATAACTGTGTATATACTATTGTGTTTGTGTTTTGTTCGATTGTTGTGGACAAAATGCAAAAATGGACAAAAGGACTTAGACTTTAGGACTTTCCCTATGCAAAATGGAGTCAAAAAGCAACTAGGCCTCATGCCTTTAGAGTGCTATAAATGTCAAAGAGCAACTAGGCCTCATGCCTTTAGAATGCTTAAAGCTTGAAGATGAACATTGAAGGACCATATTCTAAACTCCCTCTTGTCCATTCTTTGATTTGTAAACAAAACCTTTTGATGTGTGTGTTTCTTTGTGCTAGGGATTCCAACTTGATCCAAATTGGGGAACCATTGCCATGTGCTTCTAAGAGAGAGAGATTCAAGATACATTGAGGAACCTTTCAAGAGTTCATTTGATTGTTGATTGCTTGAGTTTATGCTTGTGTGATTGCTTATTCCAAAGGATGGGAGCTACTTGGATTATCCATATGATCTCAAGAGAGGAACTCCTTTTGTGGTTTTGTTTCTTATCCCTCACCTTTTGCATGGCTTAGGATCTTAGCATTTCTTCTTCTTCCTTCCACTCTAACCCAAGCCAAAGCTTTTGTGCAAACATTTAATACTTGTTTTCAACATTAGAAACCTAAGCCTTATGCTTTTGATTTTCAAACTCTCTTTTCTTAATACTCATTTTGAATTGAATCTCTAAGTCAACTTTGACCATATTTTGTATATACTTTTCATTGGTAAATATAACCCATTCAAATGTCTTTTGTGGTTTCAATGGCCACTCTCTTAATCAAAACTTTTTCATAACCTTTAGCTATTAGGTTTGAGTTATCCTTGTGGTAGATGTAATACTCACCTATATCCTTAGTGATGGACAATGAGTCTTCCATGCTTATTATAGGGTTAACCCCTCACTAGCATGTTGAAGTTGTCCTCACATGGTGGATTTGTGGTTTTAGGTTGAGTTTTCTCCCTTGGATAACAAAAGACCTTAAGGATTTTGGACCAATCAATTCACCAACTCATTTTTGAAATTTTTACCCCGAACTAAGAGGTTTTGATCCTAATCTTTTTTTAAGATGGTATGTAGGCAATGGGTTTATCCATCCAAACACAAATGTAAATAAACTTGTATATTCTCTTCTCATCTCTTCAATCATGTTTGCACAAACAAATGTTTCACAAAAAAAAATAACAACCTTACAACAAGTATGAAAAGGGCTCCCTAGGAGTACCTAGGATGTTTTGGGTGCCTAACACCTTCCCATTTCATAACCAACCCCCTTACCCAGATCTCTAACTCTCTTTTACTAGTTTTTGATTCGATAAAACTTTTAGGTTTTTGTTCGCTTTCTAACCACTGCGGTGGCGACTCGACTTGTATGATTTACCTTGGATTTAGTCAATATCTCTAATGGTAACAAATACCCCGCTACAAAAAAGTGGCGACACTGCTGGGGAGAACATTTGCCTAGTGGGTTTTGCCTGCTTTTCATTTTTGTTGTATTGTATTGTATATTGTTTTGTGACATATTTTTGTGCAATTTGGGATTACTGTATTGTATGTATTGATTGAATTGCTTGAATATTAATTCCTTGCATGCTTGGTGATCTTTGTGAGATGAGTTCTGTACCCGAACTCGAGTGCACTTAGGATAGGAGAATGGTAGTCTTGTTGACTTGTGTGGAGTTATTCCTTAGCAAGTTGACTTGCAAGCCCATTCACTTGGTGGAGGTCATGTTGGGATCAATAATGTCACACAAGTAGTTGTGGTTAGACATTACTCTTTCCAATATAGACCTTAGAAGCCAAGGACCTTAGTTTACCAAGCCCATCTTGGCCTATTCTTAGGATGTAGTGCGAGAGTCGTTCAAGTGTAAGATTTGATACTACTGTTACGCGATACTACACTCATAAGAGTCTCTCTTGAGAATATTTTTGGAATACGAGTAGTCGTTTCTCCGATAATATCCGAAAGATGGGATGATGACTATGGGAACCTCTTGTAGAACATGTTTGGCAGGTTTAAACCCTAGTACACTCCCTTTGGGTGGTTCTTAACCGAAACTCCATGCTCGTGACTCGTAACAAACCCTTGATTCGTGGTTGATCCGTTCATGTATCCTTAATATCAATGGAACTTGGGTGTTGATAAGGTGTAAACCATAATCCACCAAAATGGATGATTGATATTAAGGATGATATGATCCATCCCATGACCTTTGTTTGGTGTGCTTTGCTTGATCCTTGAGTGTGATTGTTGCATTCATGCATTCATGCACCCATTTGCATCCATATCATCAAAATAATAAGAAAATTTTTAAGGAACTTAAGAGGTCTATTTGCAAATTTTCAGACATGGAAAGACAAAGAAGGAATACAAAGAAGTACAGCTTCAGACAACCGGACTTGAAAGAGATAAGGAATTTGACATCCTATGTATTAGATCCCTTGGGTTTCAAGGCTCGTTTTGGGAAGCTCCTTCCTCTTCTGACTACTCAGGTGGATGAAGGATTGATGAGTGTATTGGTGCAATTTTATGATCCTTTGTACCGTTGCTTCACATTTCTGGATTTTCAGCTTTTGCCCACGCTTGAGGAGTATGCCTATCTTCTGGGTATATCAATTCTAGACCAGGTGTCATTCAGTGGCTTGGAGAATGTTCTCACTTCTCAAGAGATAGAAGACATGTTGCATATAGATGAATCTCTGGTTGGTGCTCATATGACTACCAAAGGTCGAATTCAAGGTCTCCCTTCTGAGTTCCTCATTGCTCAAGCTACTATGTATGGGAAGGCCATGAGTG
Source organism: Lathyrus oleraceus (assembly GCF_024323335.1). Taxonomy (NCBI): domain Eukaryota; kingdom Viridiplantae; phylum Streptophyta; class Magnoliopsida; order Fabales; family Fabaceae; genus Lathyrus; species Lathyrus oleraceus. The sequence continues at coordinate 458,839,021 of NC_066585.1, forward strand.
AAGACGCCTTTGAGGCCATATTTGTACTTCTCATCTATGGGTTAGTGTTGTTCCCCAACATCGACAAGTTCGTGGATGTGAACGCTATTAGGATTTTCTCTACTCTTAATCCCGTTCCGACTCTGTTGGGTGACACTTATTTTTCTTTGGATATGAGGAATGCAAAGGGTGGTGGTTGTCATACCCCGATTTTGGCCCTGAAAATTTTCACTTTGGTTACTCCCCAAACATCGGGAAGTTCTCGGTCCATTTATGCAAGGGTTGAATGATCCAATACACCATAAAGAATTTGGTGTGAAAGGAGTTTATACATCAACCGTGATTAAAGGTGCAACCCAGTTTTTCCGGCAGTATGTTAGTTTTCTATCACCAAGGAAGCTCTTTGCATTTTATGTAATTTAGCATCCACCACTAAACATCAATCTTTTGGATGGGCTGGACTTATGGGCCTAGCTGAATGCATTGCTTCAGTTTCTGTTGGTATTGGGATTTATTCCTGGAATGGAAAGTCGGACTGGATTCTGGAGGTTGCTGCTTCTGTGGTGTGCACATTTGATATTCCTCTTGGAACTCTTTTGCTCTTCATTTCAGCATGGCCTCACGAATTTACGGATTATGGTGGCGAATTAAGGTCGACTGTGCAAATGATGGTTCTCTGGTTGTGGTTACAAGGATTGTTGTGCCAATTGTTGTATGGATGATACGAAGCTCTACAAGAGTCTTCATGACTTCCCACATAGCTTTATTAGTAATCATTGATATTTCTCTTAATTATTGCAACGGCGACTTTAGTGCATGGGAGTTTGAAGCAAATATATGGGCAAGAGTGCTTTTCCTTGCAATAACGGAGGAGCATCCTCTAGAACCTATTTTAATGTTCATTCAAAAGATTGGCTCGAATATCTTCATACAAAATGAATGCTAAACAGTTCATATCCTAGTTGATGTAAGTGCCAAATTCTGAGCGTAAGATAGAAAATGATGTTCCCATTGTTCATACATATTACACCTACAAGATACAAGACAATACTGAATCAAATTCAGAAAAATGAGTTGCTGAAAAGTTGATGCAAAAGACCTGCAGGAATTGCATAAAACATTCCAAGGCATCCAATATGCCGCATCACCAAGACAACCATGACAGTAACCTCACACGCACTCAAATACATTTTAATATACAAGTTATATAGCAAATAAATGTTGTTATGTTACAGTATATTTATCACTTGCACATGCAATGTTAGAATGTGCTACACACAACGAGCACATGGTATTACTCAATAAACAGCACCCACACAGCTACTACAAGCATAACTATAAACACCTGCATTTTTTTTGAACCGTCCATGATAACAAAACCAGCTTTGGAAGCTCTGAAGGATAGACTCATGACCGAGAGTGTGGCTGAAGAAGTAGATGAGAAGCTATGTGAATCAGTGACAGCAAGTGAAGAAAAACCTGATGACAACACCTATAGTTCGGTCAATTCTGCAATTTCCATTGAAGATAGCACATTAACAAGTTTTAACTTCTCCATGTCAACTTCGAAAAAGCAGTCTTCCTCAAATCACCTCTTCCATTCTGCTTGAACTACCTTTCCATTTCCAAAAAATAAGTCGTGGATAATCCAGCATGTTGCTAATACTTGCATCTCTTTAGGTGAGGGACTTTCACCCATTGATAGCCGGTATCTAAACAGACCTGCAAAGATTCACTACGATAATCAACAACCGATCCCACAAACAATCCTTTTTGGAACAGCATTAGACAAAACCATAACCAAAATTTAAAACACCTTACCAAAAGTCACTAAGGGATTTCCTCATCTCATCGACAATGACACTAGGTTGCGAGTCCCTCAGCATGAAAACACTCTCGATCCAAGACCAGATAAGGCTACTTCTGAAGCAATGACGCTTGTTGCTCTCTTGCAGAAGATTAGCCCCAGGTTCAAAAAAAAGCATTCCGAGAAATATTGGAAGGCAGGGCTTCTGCCCATCCTTTTGAAAATGTCCAGTCATTGTTGCCACCTAATTCTTGGCTTGGCTTGCACCCGATTTCTGACCACAGACGTGATGCTTCTAGGGCTGAGAACGCCTTGACTCTTCTATATGGAAGCGAGCCAATTGGCATGCAACGAGACTGGAATGAGGAGCTGCAATCCTGTCGTGAATTCTCTCATACAACTCCACAGGAGAGGATCTTGCGTGATAGGGAACTTTATAAAGTGACATCAGACTTTGTTGATGCAGCCATTAATGGTGCTACTGGAGTGATCAGTGGCTGTATTCCTCCAATAAATCCAACTGATCCAGAATGCTTTCACATGTACGTGCACAACAATATTTTCTTAGTTTTGCTATTAATGCTGACCTCGATAAGCTGTCGAAGAAACACACAGATGGTAATTCAAAAAAACAAGCTGCACAGGCACTTTGCAAAATTCTTCGGATAAAGTTTCTTGTGTCCGACCTCATGGAGACAGTCCGGTTTCCAATGGGGGGAAAGACGACAGTTCAAGTTTGGAAGATTATAATAGCACAGAAATCACTCAAGACATTTCTCCTGAAGTTCAGCTGGCTGAGAATGAGCAAGCCATATATGCTTCTGCAAACAATGATTTAAAGGGAACCAAGGCTTACCAGGAAGCTGATGTCCCCGGGCTTTACAATCTTGCGGTGGCAATAATTGACTACAGGGGTCACAGAGTGGTAGCTCAGAGTGTTTTGCCAGGCATTCTTCAAGTGGACAAGTCAGACTCTCTCTTGTATGGCTCTGTTGACAATGGAAAGAAAATTAGCTGGAATGAAGACTTTCACACTAAGATGACAAATGCTGCTCTCATAACAGTGGCCAAGAACTGTCCAAATTTTATCCTATTTAGGTTATGCATCCTCGATGCAACAAAACCTGATTTCGACAGCAATTAGCAACCTCCCTGTTACAAGAAATTCACTGCGGTTAAAAACAACACAAACACAAATTAATTACCAAGTCGTTTAAATTCCAAGAAAATATCCCAATTTGGCATAGAGACAAAAGTGAAGAAGAAAGGGTGAGTTCAGAATACCGTTTTTGGTTTTAGCATTAAACAAGCCAATCCAATTTCTGAGCACCGGAGGGACTTCGCAGAGTTACTCCTTTGAACACCAAATACACCATTGAAACCCTAATTCGTGAGAGATAAATAGTGAGAGAAAGCGAATCAGAGGAGGGGACGAGGAGAACGGCGAAGAGATTTCAAAGACAAAAACCCTAAATCCCAAAAATCAAAGAAAAAGCCAGTATTGGAAGAGAGGAGATAGATTCAAGCTCACCTGATTCATTGTCGTAGCCAAAGGTGAGATTCCCGCTTGATGTCTCTGTGAAACCGTGGATTTACGCTTTTGTTGCTTAACGTTGTTGAGTGATGGGTAAGCGAAGGGTACGCGAGAGAGAGGTTTGAGAGATGATGCTTGAGCGATTTCGTGAGGGAGACGGGAGTTTGAGGACTTGAGCGATTTCGTGAAGGAGGGGTTCGTGAGATTGGGGAAGGCAATCATTGAGAGTGTGAGAGAGAAGCGAGTTTGTGAGGCATCTGTTACTATCCTTTTTTTTCTTTTTTTTGTTCTTTTCTTTAATTTATTTTTAAACAGAATAAGTTTTGAAAGCATTAAAGATGTTGTTTAAAATTCCTAGGTTATTAGTTAACAATTGTTTTTATATTTTTAACTTATCCCCCATTGAAAAACCCAACAGCCAAGCGGCTGGGTTTAATTAGGTTGGTCCAACAGTTTTCTTTTTTTATTAGTTTTTTATTTTAATTATGATTCTTAATCCATTTTAGTTTATTTATCCAATCTAGCATCAAAATAATAACTAGTCATAAGTGGCTTGGTGGAGAAGGGTAGTATCATAGTCTTGAGTGGGGTGGGTTCAATACTCATGTGTAGCATTTTTTTTTAGTATTTTATTTTTCTTTTAGCATTTTATTTTCTTTTAGTATTTTATTTCTTTTAACATTTTTTTGTCATGTTTATGCTTTATTATTTTCATAGTTTCATTATCATAACATAGATTTGTTGTCTTTTAATTTCATCATTCATTCAAAACCATTTTTAAACTATAAAAATCATATTTTTCTCGATTTAATATCGAGCCCATTTTTCCACACCCTTGTAAGTCGATTGCTTTTTAAGCGTCGCCATCAACCTCACATAGCTTACTCTTGGGCTTTCTTACAATGAGCCGGTTCTCTTGCACTTACACTCATATTTCGCATCATTTGTTGTTTGGGTCTGATCTAATTATTTCATGATTTTGAATCCCATTTGACAAAATGTACCCCACTTCCCCAATGTGTATATAATGTTGTATTGTTTTATTTCTCTATTTGTTTTAGACACTAACCTAAGAGTAAAATCCACCATTTCTGAAAAAATACAAAAATATGACTCGATCCAACGTCGAGTATTTTCTCAATAAACAAATCAATTCATTTCGCCCTCCTATTCTATTCCTTTTCTTTCAAACTTTCATCAATTGCTTGATTCAACGTCAAGTCATTTTCTCTAATAAAAACTCAAAAAATATTAATTCATAGTCAAGACTTTTTCAATAAAGATGGAAGTGGAACGTGGTGTATACCACGCACTCCTGAGACTAGGATTCGAGATGTATATCTCGCCAATCCTAGCTCTCGCCATCATCCAATTTACCCACTTTGTTTTCTCAAACACTCATTCAAATCTTTCTCAAACGTCCATCAATACTTGATCTAGGTCAAGTCATTTTCACAACAAAACTCAAAATACCTAATTCTTATCTAACACTTTTTCAATAAAGGTGGAAATGGAACATGGTGTATACCATGCACTCCTGAGACTAGGATTCGAGATGGATATCTCGCCAATCTTAGCTCTCGCCATCGTCTAAAATTGTCAATGCGGTTTCTTCAAACCCTTTCTCAATCAAATTCCAAAATACTTAATTCCTATCTTAACCCTTTTTAATAAAGATGGAAATGGAACATGGTGTATACCATGCACTCCTGAGGCTAGGATTCGAGATGTATATCTCGCCAATCCTAGTTCTCGCCATCACTCAAAGCACATCCAACCAATCAAACTCTTTTTTTCTCGCCGCCGTGCGACCAATCAAAAACCTTTTAAAATGAAAGATATATTGTCTTAAGAGATACAAAACAATGTTTCGGCCACGATTGTTGAGTAGAGATAAATGACGTTTTTCCGAATGTAGATTTGTAAATCCTAACACCTAAGTACATATTGCATGACAACTCTAGGGCAGAACTTCCCCATTTCTTTTAGACCTTCCGTGCGTCTCCGATCTTGTGGCATGTCAATCCATCCTATTGCAAAGAGGTAACTACCTAAGACTCGATTCAGCGAGCTGCGACACCTCCTGCTAGGATGTGGACACATTGCCCACTCTCCTTTGACACAACTGGTGTCCTCCTTTGTAAGTCCATGTTCAGATGGCAAGCCCTATGTAGCCGAACTACGGCAACTCTGATTCTTATGTTCAGATGAGATACGTAGGCACAAGATGCGATGTCTTGCCGAGTTAGACTGACAACTAACAACTAATCTTCCTTTCTCTCGCCCTCGTTGCGATCGAGACTTTCCTTTTCTCTTGCCCTAGTTGCAATTGAGACCCTTGTCCCTGTAGTTGTTTGAACTACGTTTTGCTTTGATTCTCATTCCAGATGAGATACGTAGGCATAAGACGCGATGTCTTAGCGAGCACACTTATCCTTCACCCATAGGCAGCCGAGCTACGAAGACTCTGATTCTCATATTCAGATGAGATACGTATGCAATAGATGCGATATCTGTGCGAGTCATTTTTTTTTCTATTGACCCTTTTAGTAAATAGTGCATTAGATAAACACACACCCTTTAGACGAGAACTACAAAAGTGGATCCCGTAGAGTACTACAGATGCGTCGGGGTGCTAATACCTTCCCTTCGCATAACCGACTCCCGAACCCAAGATTTGGTTGCGAGACCTTGTCTTTTCCTTTCCTTTCTCCAGGTTTACTTCGAGCGTTTCCTTTCCCCCCTTTGGGATGAATAACGCACGGTGGCGACTCTTCTGTCATTTTCTTTCGCCGGTTGTTTTTTCGCACCTCTGTATTTTTCAGGTTGCGACAGTGGTGCCATAGTGTGTTGTTTGCCTCTGTTGTATAAGTGGTTTATTTCTCACTTACCATAGACGGTCGCCTTCAAAGAGAACAAGGGATGTCTACGGTGGTCCACGAGACTTATGTCTCTCACTAATGATGATATCTTTTGGTACAACCGTGCGTATGATGGTGCACAGATTATCGACTCTTGTGGTGAATTCTCTAATGTACCTCTTCTTGGTACACGTGGTGGGATTAACTACAACCCTGTTTTGGCACGTCGTCAGCTTGGGTTCCCCCTAAAGGATAAACCCAATAACATTCTATTAGAATGTGTGTTCTTTCAGGAGGGTAAAGATCCCCAAGGCTTAAAATCTAGGATGGTCCGCGCTTGGCGCAAGATTCATAGAAAAGGAAGGAATGAGTTGGGTCCTAAGAACTGTGTCGCTTTGGAGCCTTACACTGCTTAGGTTAGGAAGAGAGCGTCTGAGTATCTCATGCCTTACGAGTATCCGAGACCTACATCTTTGGTTATGGTTGGGCCTTCAACCCTCCCTGACCAAGGAGTAGAGGAGTTGAGAGACGAAGACCGTTCACGTGCCTGGATCCGCGAACGAGAAGAGTTGCTTCAGTAGATCAAGGAAAAGGATGCTTTGATTGAGTTCCTCGAGCATCAGGTTATTGATGATCCTAATGATGCATGGACTTCTCTACTTCCTCAGTCTTCCAAGTTCTGGAAGAGGAAGTATGATCGACTCACCAAGGAGAAAGCAGATATGGAGGCAGCCTATGAAGAGGATGTGAAGAGGCTTCATGCATCCTATCATCCCGTATCCCGAGCTTTGGATGATTGTTTCTAGGGATCCATGGGATGATCATTTTCCTTCTCTCTTGTATTTTTGTCTAGCTACCCATGTTGTACTTCTTTGATGTAAAACCATTTTCCAGATATTAGTGACAAGATACTTTCATATATGATAAATGTTTAATACTTTCAAATATTTGCAAATAGAACTCTAAAATTCCTCTAAAATAAAAACAAATCATATGCACGAGCATTGCATACATCATGTGCACAAGCAGGTTTTGTTCCCGGCTTCTTGTCCTTTGGTCTAACTCTGTGTTCTTCATTTATTTTGAAGACAAGATGACTCAGCGGTACTACACCAGAGCCAATTCTTCAAGACTGATGGATCATCTAGAACAAGAAAACCGCGAGCTAAAGGAAGAAGTAGCCAGGTTGACTGCCTTGATGGAGTCATTCTTGGCCGCTCATAGCCAATCTTCTCCAACACCATCAACTCCTCCCCAGAGGACGGTCATTTCTGAGATCGTGACTTCTACTACGCCTGCTGCAATGACTCATTTTGCGCCATCTATGCCAGCCTGATTCCCTTGGGGAATGCCCCCTAACTTTGTACCAGAGGGTTTCGCCCCTACTCTTGCTTCTCTGCCGGCATCTAGCCCAGTTCTTTCAGTGCCACCGCCCGTTGTGCACACGTTACCAAGGGTCGAAGATACCATCTACCACTTTGAGCCATCTGAGGACCTAGATGTTTATGAAAAGATGGATGATATGAAAGACCAATTCCTTGAGCTTCGTAAGGAACTGAAAACTTTAAGGGGGAAAGACCTCTTTGGTAAAAGTGCTGTTGAGTTGTGCCTTGTGCCCAACATGAAGATCCCTATTAAATTCAAAGTGCCTGACTTTGAGAAGTATAAGGGAAACACATGCCCCCTCAGCCATCTTGTGATGTATGCTCGCAAGATGTCAAAGTAGATAGACAATGACCAACTGCTCATCCATTATTTCCAGGAAAGTCTGTCCGGTGCCGCTCTCCGGTGGTACATGGGTTTGGAGAGTTCGAACATCCGCTCTTTCAATGATCTTGGTGAGGCCTTCGTCAAGCGATACAAATAAAATGTGGATATGGCCCCTGATAGGGACCAGTTAAGGGCAATGTCGCAGAAAGATAAAGAGACCTTCAAAGAATACGCCCAGAGATGGCGCGAGTTGGCAGCTCAGATAATGCCTCCCCTAGAGGAAAAAGAGATGACCAAGATCTTCTTGAAGACCTTGAGCTCGTTTTATTACGAGAGGATGATAGCCAGTGCTCCCTCAGACTTCACCGAGATGGTGAATATGGGGATGAGATTGGAAGAAGGAGTCCGTGAAGGACGCTTAACTCGAGACGAAGGATCTTCGACAAAGAGATATGGGAGCTTTGCGAAGAAGAAGGAGGGAGAGGCACATGCTGTGTCTTCCCATGTCAAAAGAATACCCTCTATGAAGAGGAAGATTGCTCGTCCAGTCAACAATCAGCATCAGGTGGCTCATATAGCACCCGTTTTCAGGGAAGCTCAACACTATCAGCAACCGCAAACTCAGCAATATCAACAACAACAGCGTCCACAACAACAGGTCTATCAGCCTCGAAATAACAACAACAATGCCAACACCAGCTACGAGAGGAAAAAGGTCACCTTTGATCCAATTCCGATGACTTATGCTTAACTCTATCCGTCGCTGATCGATAGAAAGTTGATCACTCCGCGAGACCCTCCCGCTATACGTGCCAACCCTCAGTGGTGGTACAAGCCTGAGCTTCATTGTGTGTATCATTGCGGTTCTCCCGGACACGACGTAGAGAACTGTTATCCCCTAAAGACCAAGTTGCAAGACCTTGTGAGAAGCGGGATTTTGTTTTTCGAGGATGTAGGTCCAAACGTAAAGAAGAACCCTTTGCCCGAGCATGGGAAGTCTGTCAATATGGTCCAGGGCTGCCCTGGCAAGTACAAGGTGAAATATGTCAGTCATATCCGGCAATCGTTGGTTGAGATGCATAGATTGCTATGTAACTATAGCCATTATGAGCATGATCACGACAGATGTAGAGTTTGTTCCGTCAATCAGAGAGGATGTCGCCAGGTGCGCAAAGATGTGCAAGAGACGTTGGACGAATGAGTCATTGAGATCCTTCAAAATAGAAATGTTGACGAAGATGAGCTCGAATTCAATGTAATTTCCCCGGTGTTCCGGATACCTGAGCCTGTTGTCATCAAGTATGATGGTAGCAAGCAGAAGGTTTCTCCTGCTCTCGTCATCAAACCAGTCGGACCTGTACCGTACTCCTATGAGAAAGCGGTTCCCTATCGCTATAACGCTGTGGCAGTGGAAAATGGGAAAGAGGTGTCCTTGCCCTCCTCATCTGTTGTTAACATTGCCAATGTCAGTGGATTGACCCGCAGTGGTCGTGTATTTTCAGCACCGTCAAAGCCTCAAGCTGATGTTTGAGGAAGTGTTGATGCTGATTTTGTTGAGCGCCCGATTGGGAATGTCGTGAGCACTCCGAATCCGGCACTTTTTGTTAAGCCCTCCTCTATGTTAAGAACTCCTGCTTCTGCTGGCCCGAGTGGCAATGCGAAAGAAGATTGTGATGAGATGCTGAGGCTCATCAAGAGGAGCGAGTACAACGTTGTAGATCAGCTTCTACAAACGCCATCCAAAATATCTGTGTTGTCATTGCTTTTGAATTCTGAACCACACCGAGAGGCTCTGTAGAAGGTTTTGGATGTGGCGTATGTGGATCATGATGTCACGATAGAACAATTTGATAGCATTGTTGCAAACATTACCGCTTGTAACAACTTGTGTTTTTGTGACTCTGATCTCCCCGAGGAGGGAAGAGACCACAACTTGGAATTACATATATCTATGGGTTGCAAAGACGACGCCATGTCCAATGTTCTGGTGGACACTGGGTCATCATTAAATGTATTTCCAAAAACCACTCTCTCGAAGTTGTCATATCAGGGGCCTCCCATGAGGCAGAGTGGAGTAGTTGTGAAGGCTTTCGATGGGTCTCGCAAAACTGTGATTGGCGAGGTTGATCTCCCATTCAAAATCGGACCAAGTGATTTGCAGATTACCTTCCAGGTTATGGATATTCGCCCATCGTATAGCTGTCTTTTGGGAAGACCATGGATTCACGAGGCTGGCGTCGTGACATCCACCCTACACCAGAAATTGAAATTTGTGAAGAATAAGAAGCTGATGGTGGTAGGGGGAGAAAAGGCTATCCTGGTTAGCCATTTGCCTTCCTTCTCTTATATAGATACTGAGGATGAAGTTGGAACTCCGTTCCATGCTTTATCTATTGCAGAGCCTATTAAGAAGGGAACTTCTTCATTTGCTTCCTACAGAGATGCAAAGTTGGCCATTGAGCATGGCACAACTGCTGGTTTGGGGCAAATGATTGAGTTAAAAGACAACAAGTCCCGGGATGGCATAGGTTATTCTTCTGGGGTTTCCAATATGCAAGGGCTGTTCAAGAGTGGAGGTTTCATCCACACCAGTCAAGACGAGGAGGTGTTGCTATCTTGGAAGAAGACGAAGAGGATTCTGGAAACTTCGTCATCCCTGGAGGGATCTGCAATAATTGGGTCGTTGTGGATATTCCAACAGTTATCTATAAGTCAAAGTAATGTTCATGGTGTTTAAAAACCCTTCTCCCATGCCAAAGGGAGGAGTGATGACATTGTTGGCGCATAAATACAATGATATTTTCATTCAATAAATTCATGTTAAATGTTTGTTTTTCCCATTATTTTCCCTTTTCGCTTTTGCATGAAATTGGTGATCACATAAAACCTCAAAAAGGAATAAAATCAATCTTTTCATCTACATAATGATTTGCCTTGTTTGAATTCTAAAAGCTCTTTATATCCAAAAAAACATTATGCAGGTTGATCAAACCCATTGAACATAATGATCCAACACCATCTCCCAACTTTGAATTCCCTGTATTTGAGTCGGAAAAAGATGATGATGAAGAGATTCCTAACGAGATTACCCGTCTATGTGAGCATGAAGAGAAAATCATTCAGCTGCATCTTGAGAATCTGGAAACAATCAACTTGGGGTCTGAAGATCGTGTGCGAGAAGTGAAGATTGGGGCACTCCTGGAAGAGTCTGTTAAGAAGGGGTTGATTGAGCTGCTACGAGAATATATTGACGTCTTTGCCTGGTCATATGAAGACATGCCTGGTCTAGATACTGATATTGTACAATATTTCCTACCTTTGAAACCTGAGTGCGTGCCTGTGAAGCAGAAGCTCAGAAGAACTCATCATGATATGGCAGTAAAGATCAAAGAGGAAGTTCAGAAGAAAATTGATGTGGGGTTTCTGGTGACTTCTACATATCCTTAATGGGTGGCCAATATTGTGCCCGTGCCTAAGAAAGATGGAAAAGTCCGGATGTGTGTGGACTATAGAGACTTGAATAAAGCTAGTCCTAAAGATGATTTCCCTCTACCACACATTGATATGTTGGTAGATAATACAGCTAAATACAATGTCTTCTCATTTATGGATGGATTTTCCGGATATAATCAGATTAAAATGGCACCCGAGGATATGGAGAAGACAACATTCATCACACCTTAGGGAACATTCTGTTATCGAGTGATGCCCTTCGGTTTGAAGAACGCCGGAGCCACGTATCAACGAGCTATGACTACCTTGTTTCATGATATGATGCACAAGGAAATTGAGGTATATGTTGATGATATGATTGCAAAGTCGAGAACGGAAGTTGAACATGTAGGGCACCTGTTGAAGCTTTTTCAGCGTTTGAGAAAGTATCAGCTTCGTCTGAATCCCAACAAGTGTACATTTGGAGTCCGTTCCGGTAAGTTATTGGGCTTTATTGTCAGTGAAAGAGGTATTGAGGTTGATCCTGCATAGGTCAAAGCAATACAAGAGATGCCTGCGCCCAAAACTGAGAAGCAAGTCCGAGGTTTTCTTGGCTGCTTGAATTACATTTCCAGATTCATATCCCACATGACTGCCACATGTGCGCCGATATTCAAGCTCCTCCGGAAAGATCAGTCCCATGATTGGACCGAGGATTGCCAAAAAGATTTTGATAGTATTAAAGAGTATTTGTCTGAGCCTCCGATCCTGTCTCTGCCCGTGGAAGGAAGACCATTGATTATGTATCCGACTGTTCTTGAAGACACAATGAGTTTTGTCCTTGGCCAGCAAGACGAATCAGGAAAGAAAGAATATGGTATCTACTACTTGAGAAAGAAGTTCAATGATTACGAGTCTCGATACTCAATGCTTGAGAAGACATGTTGTGCTTTGGCTTGGGCCGCTAAGCGCTTACACCAGTATATGTTAAATCATACGACTTGGTTGATATCCAGAATGGATCCAATCAAGTACATTTTTGAGAAGCCTGCTTTAACAGGGAGAATTTCCCGGTGGCAGATGTTGTTATCTGAGTATGATATTGAGTATCGAGCTCAAAAGGCTATTAAAGGTAGTATCTTGGCTGATCACTTGGCACATCAGCCGATTGAGGATTATTAGTCAGTTCAGTATGACTTCCCGGATGAGGAGATTCTGTATTTGAAAATGAAAGATTATGATGAGCCTACGCTCGATGAAGGGCCAGAGCCTGGTTCCCGTTGGAGCATGGTATTTGATGGCGCTGTAAATCAATATGGAAATGGTATTGGGGCAGTGATTATTACTCCTCAGGACACACATTTCCCTTTCACAGCAAGGCTAACTTTCAAATGCACGAATAATATTACTGAGTATGAAGCTTGTATTATGGGATTGGAGGAGTGCATTGATCTAAGGATCAAGCATCTTGATGTTTATGGTGATTCGCCCCTCTTTGTTAATCAGATTAAGGGTGAATGGGAAACAAATCAGCCTGGCCTCATTCCATATAGGGATTATGCAAGGAGGATTTCAACATTCTTTACTAAGGTTGACTTCCATCATATTCCTCGAGATGAGAATCGGATGGCAGATGCTCTTGCTACACTTGCTTCGATTATTGTGGTTAGACTTTGGAATGAAGTTCCCAATATCACTATAATGCGCTTGGACAGACCAGCTCATGTGTTTGCGGTTGAAGAAGTGAAAGATGATAAGTCGTGGTATCATGATATCAAGTGTTTCCTTCCGAGCCAGTTTTACCCGCCTGGGGCATCTGTGAAAGATAGGAAGACTCTGAGGAGATTATCAGGAAGTTTTTACCTCAATGGTGATGTACTCTACAAGAGAACCTTTGACATGGTTTTGCTCAGATGCGTGGATAGACACGATGCAGACCTGTTGATGACGGAGGTTCATGAGGGTTCATTTGGTACTCATTCCAATGGACACGCCATGGCCAGAAAGATGTTGAGAGCAGGCTACTATTGGCTGACAATAGAGTCTGACTGCTGCAAATATGTGAAGAAATGCCATAAGTGTCAGATTTATGCGGATAAGATTCATATTCCCCCGACACTTCTGAATGTGATTTCATCACCATGGCCTTTCTCCATGTGGGGAATTGACATGATTGGCATGATAGAACCAAAAGCGTCCCATGGACATAGATTTATTCTCGTAGCAATTGATTACTTCACTAACTGGGTTGAAGCAGCATCATATGCTAATGTGACCAGACAGGTGGTCGTGAAGTTTATCAAGAACCAACTCATATGCCGTTATGGCGTGCCAGCTAAGATCATTACTGATATTGGATCTAACCTGAACAACAAAATGATGAAAGAGCTATGTAGTGAGTTTAAGATTGCGCACCATAATTCTTCCCCTTACAGACCTAAGATGAATGGGGTTGTTGAAGCTGCTAATAAGAATATCAAGAAGATTATCCAGAAGATGGTTGTCACGTATAAAGATTGGCGTGAGATGCTGCCGTTTGCTTTACATGGATATCGTACCTCTGTTCGCACTTCAACAGGGGCAACCCCTTTCTCTCTCGTTTATGGCATGGAGGCTGTGCTCCTAGTAGAGGTGGAGATCCCATCAATGAGTGTCTTGATGGAAGCCAAGTTGACTGATGCTGAATGGGTTCAGAGTCGTTATGACCAGTTGAATCTGATAGAAGAGAAGAGATTGACTGCCATGTGCCATGGTCAATTATATCAACAAAGTATGAAGAAAGACTTTGATAAGAAGGTCAAGCCTCGTGTGTTCCGAGAAGGTGACCTTGTGCTCAAGAAAGTCTTGTCTTTCGCGCCCGATTCCAAGGGCAAGTGGACTCTAAACTATGAAGGTCCATATGTTGTTAAGAGAGCCTTTTCATGCGGTGCTTTGATACTTACAACTATGGATGGGGAGGATTTCACTCGTCCTGTGAATTCAGATGCAGTCAAGAAATACTTCGCCTAAAAATAAAAACAGAATAGCTCGCTAAGTTGAAAACCCGAAAGGGCGGCTTAGGCAAAAATGAGCGTCTCGGTGGATTGAAAACCCGAAAGGGCGATCCAGGCAAAAGTTAGAGACATATAAAAAAGGTGAATATATATCCCGCTAGATTGAGTACCTCACCCAGGGGCAATCTAGGCAAAAATTAGGGATTTGGCAAGTAACAGCATCCTGACAAGACTTTGTTCTACAACTTTTATCCGTCAGAGATTCTCGCCCATTCATCATCAACCAAAGCTTCAAATACATCAGATTCAGAATCGGTGGAGAAATGGTCATTATGTTCAATGTAGCCCTTTTCCAATATATATCACCAATTTCAAATTTGTAAAGATCTATGGAGTCTTGCCATTTGCAGACTACCATTCCATCAAAGAAACTTGAGCCTTTATCCAATTATTTGCACTCTTATTTGTTTCTATTCAACAAATGTTTTGCATGTTTTAATTGAAAAAAAATATCATTGTTTTAAATAATCAAATTTTTCATAATTTGTTTTTAAACAAAGTGAACATTCACAATGACATAAGGATACTGGAAATGCCTTCAGTGCTCTCCCAAGGATGGTAAGATTCTTGACAGGGTGAGGCAGTTGTTCATATTCCTGGCATGTTGGTGTCCTCTTCCTCCTGAGCCTTTTGTGGTTTTCCCCCCTAGCAGAGTGTTGGGAAGATTTATTCCTCCCTCCTTCTTTCAGCAGAATAGTGATTCTTCCTCCTTGGAAGATGTGATTTCATTATTTGGGACAGTGTTTGATGACCTTTGGAAATTTCTGATTTGGTGGTTGTTCCCCACAGAGTTCCATGATCCCCTCTGATGATTTCCCCAGTAGGGTGTTTCCATGGCGGATTTTTGATGATCTTTGCCCCAGTTGGAATGACTGATGCTCATCCCCTGCGGAGATCTTTGTTATCCTGGATTTCTCTCTTGAGATGTAGTACCGGATGTTTGTACTTGTTCGATGGACTTGTTGGTGTTAGAGATGCCTGTTTGTCAGCATTCATCATACATGAACTACGCATGTGTGCATATAATTTTCAAACATTCGGATATTCATGTTGCATTCTTTGCCATATATCTTTGTTTGCGATCCCTTGCTAGTTGGTAATACATTTCCCCAAGCAGATGTCGGTGTCTGAACTCCCCATATAAAGTCAGCCCCTTAAGCAGAAAGTGTTTATCTTTCCTTCCATATTCCCTACCGAGTTATAGCCTCGTGGATGATGCTTATTTTTGTTTCCTCCCCAACACATATATGGGGATGGGAGTCCCCATTGAGTTATATCCTCACTAGGACGAGTCTTGATTCAGCTTGCCTCTTTAGTTTGATCCTAGATTGGCTTCTTGTGACTGTTCCCTGCGCTTCCCTGTGGTATAAATGAATGATTGCTCAGTAATCAGTAATCATTCATCTTATCCCCGACGGAGTCTGTGGTTTTCTACCCTTATACCGGTAGTTGTAAACCCTATTTCATCCCCTTGCAGAGTTAACCTCTTTTTCATCCTAATCGATGACGGTTACCTTTCCGTGGTTTTCTACCCAGTATCCGGTAGATGTAATCCCCTCTTTGACGGTTATCATTATCCAATATTCGGTATTGGTAAATCCTTCACCCCCGGTGATATATCTCTTGGATGATTGCTCTGATCAGGCAGTTTATCCCCAGCAAGTCATCTTTCATATACCGATTGCCGGTAATGGTTGTTTCTCCCCTTGAATGGTCATCATTATATACCTAGTTTCGGTATCCCGATGACTTTCTTTGACGGTCGATTTATCCTTTATTAACCCAGTAACCGGTTGTGGATAATCTTCCATGCGAGTATATTACCTACGTTCTGACGGTAATAGATAATATATATCATGCCCTCTTGGTTGAAGCCTTTTGTTCTTCCCCAGTTGAGTAGGATTCGTATCCCTTTTTGGAATCGAATGTCCATCCTATAATCGAGTTTTCTTTTAGCCCTCTTTTGGATGATGAGTGTCTTGGAAATATTCCCCAATTCACGCCTTGGTTGGTCACCTATTATATGCCCAGTAACCGGCATCCCTGGTGTTCCTTCCTCTTCTGCTCCCTATTATGACCTTTGTCCCTTGTGGAGTCAGATTTTCCTGAGCTGAAGGGTACCTTTTTTTAGGTCTTCCTCAGATGATCTCGGATGTTTGATATCTCTCACCCTTATACCGGTGTTCGAATCACATGTCTCCTTGAGCTTATTACCCAGTAACCGGTAATACCTCATCCTGGTGTTTCCTCAGTGGAGTCCCATAGTGGATTTTCCCCACCTGAGTCCGGATTTTTATCCGAACTATCCGTTACGGATAATTTTTGCTGTATTGGCATATTCCCCAATACATGCATCTTCGAGTCAGCTCGAGTCTTTCCATTGATTTACTCCTTTTGGAATTCTGTTCCCCAAGCTTTGAAGTTGTGACCTGCTCACTCATTTTATTCCTTTCTTATCCCCATGAGAGTCCCAGAGTCTCTGTCCCATGGAGTAAATTACTCATATGGATTATCAGTTTCTCCTGATTTCTTTTCCTTCTTTGTGGACACATATCTCCACAGAGTGCTACCTTTTGCATACATACATTTGCATCATGAGGTCTCTTAGGGACCAAAATTCGTCTCTCTGTTATTATTTAAGCCCATTTTACCTCGTCGAGACGAAGATTTTAACCTTCACTTCTCCGGCTAGAATGACCTTAAATAGGGGCATCTGTAAGACCCCAATTTTGACCCTAAGATCCCTCATGGCATCATAACATTGCATTTGCATTGCCTCAAGGATCATAAGCATCTTGGTGCCCCTTACCTTTGGGTGGGACCTCTTGTGAGTGGTTTGAGATCACCAAGCATGCTTGAATTGTATATTATTGCTTTTTTTATTTTGTTTACTAACCAAAAGCACAAAAATATGTCACTAACATTTCTTGTTTGTAGCTTGAGCAATCACAAAATCAAGAGCTTCAAGGAGATCCTTTGTGTAGAGATATGGCCAAGTGAAGATGATAGCAAACATGGCAATGGTTCCCAAAGCTCTCATCCATCAAATATGGCTCCCTAGCATCTCAATTCATCATTTTGATCAAAGCAAGTCAAGGGGTTTGAGGTTTGTACCCCAAGGAAACCCTAGTTCATCTGATCATCCACAATGCCTTGCTCTTGAAGCAACCTCAGCCCATGGTCAAATACAATCAAGGGAAGTTATTTAACTCATCATTTCATGCATATTTGAACTCATTTGAGTGTCCTCAATCATCAATTCATCAAGATATGAGTCATGGAGTTGAGAAGTTGATCAGTCAATCCATCTAATTATTTTGAAATGCACTGAGACCTAACTTTTTATGTGTTGGTCAAATGGAGATGATCCCAAAAGCAAAAATGTTATTAAGGACAATATGAACAACTTTCAGGTTCATCAAAAATTGATTTGAAGCTTGTAAGATCATCTCCCATTCCAATACATTATAAGTCATTTTGACTGAAACCCTAATTTTGGGTCAACTTCCCAAGAACATAACTCATTCATTTTTTATGATTTTGAGGTGGGATCAAATTCATTGGAAAGATTACGTTTTATACTTCAAATGTTATGTTGAACAAAATTTCAAAATATCAAAGGAAATAAATGTGATAATGCAAAACATTATAGGTCACTTTGGACCAAATGCATTGAAAGGCAAAAAAAGTCCAACTTCAAGTGCCCATAACTCTTTCATCAAAAATCCAAATGATGCAAAATTTAAGTCCATTTTGATTTTCTAGGAAAGATCTACAACTTTGATGTTGGCGGTTTTTTCATTTGGGGCTTGCATCATCAAAACAGAGGGGCTTGAACATTGTCCAAATTTGGAAACCTTGCCTTTACATGTTTTGCACCTTACACTTTAAACTCAAAATTCACTAATTTCCACACTTCAAAAGTATTTTTGCCCAACATAACATTTGTTCCTTACATCAAGACATTTCCAACCATTACTCACATGCTCATGTTTGAATTTGGAAAATGGCATTTTCGAAGAGGAGAAGTTTTAGGCATAATTGTGCATAACATGTTGAAACTCATTACACAAGCTTGTGCATTACCAATTACACGTCCATTTCAGCTCAATTACACTGCAGATTTCATTTGGTATTGAATTTGGGCCCTTTACATGATCATGCAAGCCCATGCAAAGAGTATCCATTTGCCATGCACACAGATTTGATCACACTTGCCTTGCCTCTCCATCTATAAATAGAGGCATCATTCCATTCAATTTTCATCCATGAATCAACCTGAAATGCTGCTGAACTGAAAACCAAACCTCTCACCAAAGGAACTATTTCATTTTCACTCAAATTTCTCAGATCTGAAATTCAACTAAATCTGGTTGAATTTCTAGATCTAAAGTTCTTAGACCTTCATCCTATAGTCCATTGAAGCTCTGTTTGGCCAAAGGAAACAAGGAAGCAAGCTCAGATCACCACAATTCAAAGGTTCTCTCCAACTGGTTTTTTCTTCGAAACTCACTATTTCTTGATCTATTTGCTTGGATATTGTGTTGGCTGAAGTCCTCTTCATAGAGGCAATTGTTTTGAATACTAAATTGTTGAAATCCATGAAGTTCAGTATGAACACCATGATTTTCTCTCTCTGATTTCTCTCTCTATGAGGATCTAGAAGAGAAATCAATGGTACAGGGGTGATGTACATCACCCTAGCTTTCCAATGATGTATGGATCGTGCCATTTGGTTACCTCTTTTTGCTCTGCAATTTTTGAACGTGGCCGGAGTTTGGCCGGAGAAGATGGTGGCGCTGGCCACCGTCTGGTCTGCAATTCAATCTGGATCGTTCATCCATTTTCCCAGATGCAATCACGTACATCCATTGTTATGACTTTTCATTTGGCATGGTCTGATGCGTTTGACCCGCGTGTATGGTGAACACGCGCTTCCTAGCCTTGTGATGATCCACATCAATTAATGAATCATCATCGGACGGCTCACGCTTTTTCTATTTTTCTTAATTTCTGATTTTATTTCTTTTATTTCCATTATTTTCAAAAATTCATATCTTCTTCATTTTAATTCCAAAAAATATGGGACCAATTGCATTCTTCTCCAAATAATTTCTAGTTTCTAATTTTGACTTTTAATATTTTTTATTTTGTCATGTGATATTTTTTGTGAATTTTCTCTTTTCTTGTTATTTTTAATTCATTTTAAGTAGTTTTTGATATTCAAAAAATACAAAAATATTTTCCTAACCTATTTGAATGATGATGGATCTATGAAAAATATTCTCATCAATTTTTTAATTGATTTGAGATTTATTTGAGATTTTAGTTCAATTAGGTTATTTTTATTCATTTTTAATTGATTAAAAATAGTTTCTGACTTTTAAAAATGCTGAAATTTTTTGTCAAACTTTGTTTGACCTTGTTGACTTGGGATAAATCACTTGGACCTTTCAAGGTTGATTTGAAGTGATTTTGAAGGTTAACCTTTGTTTTATTTTTAATTCAATTTTATTATTAATATTGAAAATGCCAAAAATATTTTGATTATTATTTGACCTCCAGTCTTCATCCCATTTCTGGTTTCTCATTGTTTGACTTTGACTTTCAATGTTATTTGGTCAACACACATGGATTGGTACATTTTATTTCACCTTATGCACTTTATTCTTTCCATTTCCTTTTCCATTATTCATCTCTTTCTTCTTCTTCTTCTTTTTCTTTTTGATCAATGAGTTGAAGGTTGATAAGTTAGCATTGATTAGGGAGACTTAATCTTCCTTGATTCAAATCTAATTCATCTTGATCAATTGATCAAGTGAATGGCTTTGCATTAAGGATAGGTTGTTTCCTAAACTTGTAAAAGGCTTAAACCAATACAAGATCAATTTTCATCTTCTTTTTGGCATGGCAAGTTGTTGGAACTTGGTTCACTAATCAAGACTTCTAACTTGTGTTTGTTGCCTACATTATTATTGACCGGCCTCAAATAGTTGTGACTTCTACATAAGTCCAATTACGATTGCTTAACATAGCGCTAAATTTGCCTTATGGCACACTAACTATTAACACTAATCATTAACCATTAACATTTACTTTTTGCTCTTTACTTTTTACGCAATTTACTATTCTTGCACATATTATCCATTTTCTTTTTCCTTTGCTCACTTGAGCACATGTTTATGTTAATGCAATTTGCCTTTTGCTCACTTGAGCACATAACTGTGTATATACTATTGTGTTTGTGTTTTCTTTGATTGTTGTGGACCAAAAGCAAAAATGGACAAAAGGACTTAGACTTTGGGACCTTCCCTATGCAAAATGGAGTCAAAGAGCAACTAGGCCTCATGCCTTTAGAGTGCTATAAATGTCAAAGAGCAACTAGGTCTCATGCCTTTAGAATGCTTAAAGCTTGAAGATGAACATTGAAAGGACCATATTCTAAACTCCCTCTTGTCCATTCTTTGATTTGTAAATAGAACCTTTTGATGTGTGTGTTTCTTTGTGCTAGGGATTCCAACTTGATCCAAATTGGGGAACCATTGCCATGTGCTTCTAAGAGAGAGAGATTCAAGATACATTGAGGAACCTTCCATAAGTTCATTTGATTGTTGATTGCTTGAGTTTATGCTTGTGTGATTGCTTATTCCAAAGGATAGGAGCTACTTGGATTATTCATATGATCTCAAGAGAGGAACTCCTTTTGTGGTTTTGTTTCTTATCCCTCACCTTTTGCATTGCTTAGGATCTTAGCCTTTCTTCTTCTTCCCTTCACTCTAACCAAAGCCAAAGCTTTTGTGCAAACATTTAATACTTGTTTTCAACATTAGAAACCTAAGCCTTATGCTTTTGATTTTCAAACTCTCTTTTCTTAATACTCATTTTGAATTGAATCTCTAAGTCAACTTTGACCATATTTTGTATATACTTTTCATTGGTAAATATAACCCATTCAAATGTCTTTTATGGTTTCAATGGCCACTCTCTTAATCAAAACTTTTTCATAACCTTTAGCTATTAGGTTTGAGTTATTCTTGTGGTAGATGTAATACTCACCTATATCCTTAGTGATGGACAATGAGTCTTCCATGCTTATTATAGGGTTAACCCCTCACTAGCATGTTGAAGTTGTCCTCACATGGTGGATTTGTGGTTTTAGGTTGAGTTTTCTCCATTGGATAACAAAAGACCTTAAGGCTTTTGGACCAATCAATTCACCAACTCATTTTTGAAATTTTTACCCCGAACTACGAGGTTTTGATCCTAATCTTTTTTTAAGATGGTACGTAGGCAATGGGTTTATCCATCCAAACACAAATGTAAATAAACTTGTATATTCTCTTCTCATCTCTTCAATCATGTTTGCACAAACAAATTTTTCACAAAAAAAATAACAACCTTACAACAAGTATGAAAAGGGCTTCCTAGGAGTACCTATGATGTTTTGGGTGCCTAACACCTTCCCATTGCATAACCAACCCCCTTACCCAGATCTCTGACTCTCTTTTACTAGTTTTTGATTCGATAAAACTTTTAGGTTTTTGTTCGCTTTCTAACCATTCCTTTGGATAAATAGAAGTGCGGTGGCGACTCGACTTGTATGATTTACCTTGGATTTAGTCAATATCTCTAATGGTAACGAATACCCCGCTACAGGTACCATTTGTTGAAGCAAAACATTCGTGATCATCTGCTGGGAACCTTAAGGAAATGCCCCGAGTGTACCTGTTCGGAATAGACGATCCAAAGCACTTAAAATTTACAATAATTTTAAATGTTTATTAAGCATGTACCTGTAAAGCTCTTATGTTTCATGATGCAATGTTTATCAAAAATTCGAACGTCATTTTTTGCAAATAAAACAGTAAAATGAAAATGAATACAGAGATATTCTGAATAGCATGATTTGATTGATTGAATGGCCTCTAAATAGGCATTTACATCAGGAAGCAATCCCTGGAAAGAGGTGATCGCACAAAAGATAAAAATAGAAATTAATCTAATGGCAATGTGAAATGGATTTCTATCGGGTTCCAATTCTGCTATGACTCGCTCGTCTTCAAGATCCTCCAAATGATCAGCTTTCTGAAAAAAGGTGATTGGACTGTTTCCTATCCTTCGAAGGTTTCTAGTTATCGACACGGGATGAGATTCAGAACTACTCAGAACGCTGTCATTCGCTTAATCCCTAACTTTTGCCTGGATCACCCTTTCGGGTTTTCAATCCACCGGGATACCCATTTTTTGCCTAAGTTGTCTTTTTCAGGTTTTCAACTTATCGGGTGTACAACCTTTTCATTTTTAATCCCTAACTTTTGCCCGAACCTTTTCATTTTCTTGGTTCGCCGGGATGCCCATTTTTTGCCTGGACTATTCTTTTTATTGTCCAGCGGGTCTATTTTATGCGAAGTATTTTTTAACTGCGTCTGAGTTCACAGGGGAAGTGAACTCTTCACCATCCATAGTTGCAAGCATTAAGGCTCCACCATCAAAAATCTTGGTGACAATGTATGGTCCATCATAGTTAGGAGTCCACTTGCCCCTGTGATCTGTCTGAGGAGGAAGGATCCTTTTCAACACCAAATCTCCAACTTGGAAACATCGAAGACGCACTTTCTGATCAAAGGCTCTCTTCATCCGACTTTGATACAACTGCCCATGACAAATGGCTGCCATTCTCTTTTCTTCGATAAGACTCAACTCATTGAACCTTGTCTAAATCCATTCAGCTTCGTCTAGCTTGACATCCAGCAGGACTCTTAGAGAAGGAATCTCCACTTCAACAGGTAGGACTGCTTCTATACCATACACAAGGGAGTAAGGGGTTGCCCCGGTCGATGTACATACTGAAGTACGGTACCCATGCAAGGCGAAGGGTAGCATCTCATGCCAATCCCTGTAAGTAACGGCCATCTTCTGCACAATCTTCTTTATGTTCTTATTTGCTGCCTCAACAGCACCGTTCATCTTAGGACGATAAGGGGAAGAATTGTGATGTTGAATGTTGAAGTCCTTGCACAACTCCTTCATCATTTTGTTATTGAGATTAGAACCATTATCAGTAATGATTCTTTCGGGAATCCCATAACGATAAATGATTTCTTTCTTAATGAATCGGGAAACCACATGTCTGGTGACCTTCGCAAATGACGCTGCTTCGACCCACTTGGTGAAATAGTCGATGGCAACAAGGATGAAGCGATGCCCATTGGAAGCAGTCGGCTCAATCTTTCCAATCATATCAATGCCCCACATAGCAAACGACCACGACGAAGACATCACATTCAGAGGATTTGGCGGCACATGCACCTTATTAGCATAAATCTAGCATTTATGACACTTTCGAGCATATTTGAAACAATCAGATTCCATGGTCATCCAGTAATAACCCGCTCTCAACAATTTCTTAGCCATTGCATGTCCGTCGACATGAGTACCGAAGGAGCCTTCATGAACTTCCTATATTAACATGTCCGCTTCATTTCTATCCACGCATCTGAGCAAAACCATGTCGAATTTCCTCTTATACAGCACATCATCTTTGTTCAAGAAGAAACTGCCTGCCAATCTTCTCAAAGTCTTTCTATCATTGTTGGATGCCCCCTGTAGGGTACTCTTGATTCTTCAGGAAGCACTTGATGTCGTGATACCAGGGCTTGTCATCAACTATTAGTTCAGCAGCGAAGACATAGGGGGCCTTTCAAGGCGCATAACATCGATCCTGGGAGCATAGTTCCACCGAGTCACTTTGATCATGGAGGATAGAGTAGCAAGAGCATTTGCCACCTGGTTCTCATCATGATGTATATGATACAACTTTACTATTGTGAAGAAAGTCAACAGTCTTCTCGTGTAATCTCTGTAGGGGACCAGATTAGGTTGGAGAGTATTCCAATCACCATTCACTTGATTGATCACCAGAGCTGAATCTCCGAAGATGTCCAGAGTCTTGATTCTCAAATCAATGGCTTGCTCAATTCCCAAGATACAGGCCTCATACTCAGCTTCATTATTGGTGCACTCGAAAGTCAGACGAGCGGTGAAAGGCATGTGAGCACCTTTCGGAGTGGTAATGACAGCACCAATTCCACTTCCTTTGGCATTGACGGCCCCATCAAACATTAAAGTCCATTTTTCATCTGGATCAGGTCCCTCCTCAACAACTGGCTCTTCACAGTGTTTCATCTTGAGGAACATGATATCTTCATCTGGAAAATCAAACTTCATCGGCTCATAATCATCAATCGGTTGCTGAGCAAGATAGTCTGACAGAATACTCCCTTTGATGGCTTTCTGGGATGTATACTGGATGTCGTACTCTGTTAGTACAATTTGCCAACGAGCAACCCTTCCGGTGAGAGCTGGCTTCTCAAATATATATTTGAATGGATCCATTTTGGAGATCAACAAGGTTGTGTGAGTCAGGTAGTAGATGGCACAACATGTCTTTTGCCTGGATCGCTTAGCAGCTCATGCAAGTGCACAACATGTCTTTTCAAGCATTGAGTATCTCGACTCGCAATCTGTGAATTTTTTACTCAGGTAGTAGATGGCATGCTCTTTCCTACCTGTCCCGTCGTGTTGACCGAGAACACAACCCATGGAATTATCAAGTACTGTTAAATACATAATCAGCGGTCTCCCTGGGACTGGAGGCATAAGGATAGGAGGATTCTGCAAATACTCTTTTATTTTCTTGAAAGCCCTTTGGTAATCATCATTCCACCTGATAGCCTGATCTTTTCTTAACAATTTTAAAATTGGCTCACACGTGGCTGTTAGGTGAGAGATGAACCTTGCAATCTAATTCAACCTCCCTAAGAAACCACGGACTTGTTTTTCTGTTCTTGGCTCAGGCATTTCTTATATCGCTTTCACTTTGGCAGGATCCACCTCAATCCTTTTTTCACTGACAATAAAACCCAGCAGTTTTCCAGATCTCACCCTGAAAGTACACTTGTTCAAATTAAGCCTCATCTTTAATTTCCTCAAACGCTCAAACAGTTTCTGCAAATTCACCAAATGTTCTTCTTCCGTCTGAACATATCATGGAAAAGAGTTACCATAGCTTGATTTCTGCAATCATATCATCAACATAAACCTCGATTTCATGATGAATCATATCATGGAAAAGAGTTACCATAGCTCGTTGATATGTTGCCCCAGCATTTTTCAGACCGAACGACATCACCTTGTAGCAGAAGGTGCCCCATGGGGTTATGAAAGTTGTCTTCTCCATGTCTTCTGGTGCCATCTTGATTTGATTATAGCCAGAAAAGCCATCCATGAAGGAGAATACCGAGAATTGAGTCGTGTTATCCACCAAAACATCGATGTGAGGTAATGGGAAATCATCTTTAGGGCTAGTTCTGTTCAGATCTCAGTAGTCAACACACATCCGTACCTTTCCATCTTTCTTAGGTACTGGAACAATATTTGCAACCCATGGCGGATAATTTGTAACTGCTGGAACCCTGCATCCAACTGTTTTTGCACTTCTTCCTTTATCTTGACATCCATCTTTGGCCTTGTTCTTCTGAGCCTCTGCTTGACCGGAGGACAATCCTCTTTGAGAGGAAAACGGTGTACTACAATGTCTGTGTCAATCCCTGTCATATCCTGATAAGACCAAGCGAAGATGTCAACATACTCTTGCAGCAATTCAATCAGCCCCTTCTTCACATCATCTTCCAAATCAACCCCTATCTTGATTTCTCTCTTGACGTCCTCGGTGCCAAGATTAATCACTTTGATAGACTCTTGATGCGGTTGAATGACCCTTTCCTCCTGTTTTAATAGCCTGGCAAGTTCTTCAGGAAGTTCTCAGTCTTCATCACCTTCTTCTTCAGCTTGAAAGATTGGATTTTCAAAGTCGAAGCAAGTCATAGCAGAACTGTTATCAATAGGATCCGGTGACGTGCATCTGCATGAGTGATGGTATGTGCTTATGAGTGTGAACAAGAAGTGAAAACTAAACAGAACATTGCCAAATGTATTTTTTTGACTTGTTTTTTTTTAAAACTATAAAAAATAGAAAGGAAGTGAACAAAATATATGAATGCAAAAAGACGTCCTTTATTCATGATAAAAAAATGCAGGTATTTAAATAGACGAGCCCTACAATGAGTCATTACGCCCTGGGCGGAACGTAAGACTTGGATATGCACAAATGAACAAAGAAAATTACTCCTCAAGAAGAGTGACTTGGATAATCTCTTCAAAAGACCAATTGCGGAGGACTTCACGCGGGATCCTCGGACGCACCCAATTGTCAATGTCGCAATCACTATCCCCATCTTCTTCGTCGATTGCAGGGATCTGGCCATACTGAATGATTCCAGCACTGGAGAAAGTAATCGGCCCCTAACAAGTCTATGGCGTTGAAATTGTAGAAGTCAATGTTGGCTGATACCCAATCTCGAACTTGTCTTCTTTCATCGGTAAATCCAACAGACATCCCCAACCGGGGGCAACACCTGAATTTACCAAGGCATGTGCCTGCTTGAAGGACGAAATAGAGGCATCTGCTTTAACCTCTTCGACCGGAGCTGCATCCTTGACTTGAACTGCCTCAAAGGCCTGACACAGGGTCTCAGGAACTTCACCTTCTACCTCTACATACTTGAATGTAGACAGGTTACTGACCAGAATATCCTCCTCACCGCAGATAGTGATAATCCTTCTATTGACCAGGAACTTGATCTTCTGATGCAAAGTTGAGGAGACTGCCCCAGCATTGTGGATCCAAGGACGACCCAACAGGCAGCTATACGAGGGACTGATATCCATCACATAGAAGACGGTGTTGAAGGTTTATGATTCAATCTGAATTGGCAATTCTACCTCCCCGAACACCGACCTCTTAGAACCATCGAAGGCTCTCACAACAAGATCGGAAGGCCTCAAGATCAAACCTTCAACATCTAACTTTGACAGGGCTCTCTTGGGCAACACATTGAGAGAGGAACCTGTATCCACCAGAACATGTGATAACACAGTGTCTTTGCACTCCATCGAGATTTGCAAAGCCTTGTTATGATTGCGTCCAGCTGGTGTCAAGTCAGAATCAGTAAAACCCAACCCGTTGCGCGCATGAACATTTGCAACGATCCCTTCTAGTTGGTTTACTGAGATCTCCTGAGGCACATATGCAGCATTAAGGACCTTCAGAAGTGCCTCCCTATGTGCCTCCGAACACAGCAGGAGTGAGAGAATGGATATCTTGACGGAGTCTGAATCAACTGATCGACTACCTTGTAGTCGCTTTTTTTTTATGATTCTCAAAAGCTCGTCCACATCCTTCGCGAAAGCAGGCTCAGAGCCAGCCTGTGGTGTGGAGGTACCCTCATTCACAACTTGCTTGCCTTTGGCTTTCGCCGCGGCGTCAACACTATCAGCTTGGGTAACCGGTGAGAACAGTCCACCACTTTTGGTGAATCGCCCGATTCCACCAACATTTGTCCACTGCGGGATCTTTTATCTCAACTTCAGGTTCCGACTTCTGATCATGCACCTCTTCTACTTTCAGTGGCTGCTCCACTCTATGATCATGCGTGTACATACTCCCCCCGTAATGCCAAGGAATGGCCCTTTCGCTGGTGAAAGGTAAAGGACCAGGGGTCGTGATAGTCATAGTGGATGGTCGCACTGGTGGCACCGGTTGCGCTTCTGGCACACTGATCTGAGTAGTTGGGTAGAAAATTGTGATAGTGGCAACATCACAGTCATACTCAAAAATCTTATTCATTGAAAAACAAGCATCTGAAACATCGGAATCAAGTTCAATAAGTACACCAGAATCAACCATAATGTTTGGGATATCAGCAACAGCATTAGAAAAATTAAATACATTATCAGGAATTACAAGATGAACAGGAATAACATTTGTGAATTCTTCAACAGCATCTTCAAACACCTCTTCAGCAACCCCTTCACCAGACTCTTGGGCAGATAGGTCTTCAGCCTGGAGGATACCATCGTCAAGCAAGGCCTGGATACCCTGCTGCAGCTTCAAACAACCTTCGCTCTGTGCGACACAACCCAAACAACCACTGTAAGAACAAAAATAGTTCTACAATAGATTCCATGATTTTGATGATAACAAAGGATGAAACCAAAAGTGGTACCCTAACGAAAAGTTTCTAAGTGTGCAGGGTTCTAAAGAAAGAAGAAATAAATCTGATGATGTCATCAGATGCAAAACAAGATCAGATGCAAAATCTCAAGTATCAGAAGCATCTAAAGAGGAATCTCATTCAAGAAGCTCTGACTCTGGACAAAACTGCAAGTATCAGAAGCATCTGAACATGAAGTAAAGTCTAGAAGCTCTGACTCTGAACAAATGCCTTCTGTAAATTCTGAAGTTATCAGCGCTTTCTGAACTCTCAAGAGATAACATCAGAAGCCAGATCTCAAGAATCTTCAGATACACAAAGACTCTAATCAGAATTGTTAATCATGATGAAGTAACGTTTAAACCAAGTTAAAGTTCTGCAAATGGATTTCCTCAATCAGAAAAGAGACGTTAATCTCCACTTCCAAGAGAGAAGTTACTAATTGTGGTAAGTAGTCACTTCTAAGTGAAAAAGTCTACTGCAGAAGCTATTAATGGAATGGCGTAACTACATCTCAATATCCAACAGACTCAACGCTACTTCAACTCTACTTCAACTCCTATAAATAGAGAAGAAATCTCATTCAGTAAACACGAAGAAATCACTAGCCAAAACTATACTGAAATAATATCACGCTCAAGAAAAACATCTTTGTTCTTCAAAGATTTTCACTAAGCTGTTGCTTATCAAGTGAAAAATTTGTTCTTAAGTTTGTAATATTTGCTTTCTTAGAAGCACTCTAGATTACACATCTTGTATCTATTTTTATTTGATTTCCTCAAGTGACTCTTTGTAGTCTGTAGACTTGAGAGGACTAAGAGATTTTCTTTTCTCTTAGGGGTTGTTTGTAATCTTTCAAGATTAGTGGATTAAGTCCTTGTTGAAGGCGAAATCACCTTGGCCGGGTGGACTGGAGTAGCTTTGTGTTATAAGCGAACCAGTATAAAATCATTGTGTGATTTCATTTTGCAAAAGCGCTTATTTTTCAAACAATTCAAACCCCCCCTTTCTTGTTTTTCTCACCTTCAATTGGTATCAGAGCTCCGGCTCTGTTATTGATTTTCAAATCAAACACTTAACCGTGTAGAGAGATCCAGTGCGAGAAAAACAAATGGCCCACTCAAATGAGAAAGATTCTTACAATGCCAAGCCTCCTGTTTTTGATGGAGAAAAGTTTGATTACTGGAAAGATAGAATCGAAAGTTTCTTTCTGGGTTATGATGCTGACCTCTGGGACATTGTCACAGATGGATACAAACCTCCAACCTTAAATGGAGCTGAAGTTCCCAGAAGCAAAATGTCAGAAGATCAGAAACGTGAGTTCAAAAATCATCACAAGGCCAGAACAATACTTCTAAATGCTATATCATACAACGAATACGAAAAGATCACCAACAGAGAGACGGCTAAAGATATACTTGACTCTCTGAAGATGACCCATGAAGGAAACTCCCAAGTCAAGGAGACGAAGGCTCTGGCGTTGATCCAGAAATATGAAGCCTTCAAGATGGAAGATGATGAAGCTATAGAAGCTATGTTTTCCAGATTCCAAACTCTTATTGCAGGTCTTAAAGTGCTAGACAAAGGATACACTACTGCAGATCATGTTAAGAAGATAGTCAGAAGTCTGCCAAAGAAATGGAGACCAATGGTTACTGCTCTGAAGCTATCAAAGGATCTGAACAATATCAGCCTTGAAGAACTTGTTAGTTCTCTCAGAAGCCATGAGATAGAACTAGAGGAGGATGAGCCTCAGAAAAGGAACAAGTCAGTGGCGCTGAAGTCCAGACCTGAAAGACGGAAGTCAGACAGAACCAAGGCTCTTCAAGCAGAAACTGCAGACACTGATGACTCTGAGCCTGAAGACTCTGATGATGAAGAAGAGCTGTCCCTACTAACCAGAAGAGTTAAGCAACTCTGGAAAAGAAGGAACAACAACAACTTCAGAAGATCAAGACCCAGAGGGGATAGATCAGAGTCAACTTCAAAAGGTAAACCTAATAAAGATATTACTTGTTTTGAATGTAAAGAAACAGGTCATTATAGAAATGAATGCCCCAAGCTGAAGAAAGATAACTCTAAGAAAGAAAGCTTCAAGAAAAATGCCTTCAGAACAAAGAAGGGATTAATGGCCACCTGGGACGATAGTGAATCAGGATCATCAGAATCTGACTCTGATGAACAAGCCAACGTAGCATTTATGGCTACCACATCCAGCAGCTCAGATGAAGAATCTGAAGAGGTATTTTCTGAACTTTCTAGATCTGACTTAGAATCATGTTTATCAGAAACTCTTACCTCTCTTCAGAAATTAAAACAAAAAGTTAAAAGTATTAAAGGCCTTCTTAAAGCAAAATCTGAAGAATGTAGTAAACTTGAGACAACAATTCTAGCACATGAAGATACAATCAAATCTTTAACGTTAGAAAGAGATGGAGCTAAAACAAAAGGCTTAAAATTAGAAGAAGTGTTGTCTCAAGCACCACAAACTTCAAATGAAATTATTTATAAATATGAAGAAGCCTTTCAACAATTTCTGAAGAATGGGATAAATAGGAGTATTATGGCATCCATGATTTATGGAGTAGGTCAGAATAATAAAAGGGGAATTGGGTATGATTCTGATTCTGATAAAACTTCTACCAGTAACCAAATTAAATCACCTTTTTCATACCACTATACACACACACAAGAACACAAATTTAAAAATGCTAGAAGACCCAAAGTTGTAAGAAACTCTGGGAAAACTAATCTGAAAGGACCCAAGAGATTCTGGGAACCGAAAGATAAGATTATCTATGTTGCAGATATCCTATGCAGCAAAGTTCAGACACCAGTCATGGTACCTGGACTCTGGATGCTCGCGACATATGACGGGAAGAAAGTCTATGTTCCAAAGCCTGGAACTTAAAGACGCTGGCTTTGTAGGCTTCGGAGGAGATCAGAAAGGAAGGATCAGAGGCTCCGGAACTATTGGTAATGGTACTCTTCCCTCTATATCTGATGTTCTTTATGTAGAAGGATTAATGCATAACTTGTTATCCATAAGTCAATTAAGTGATAACGGTTATGATGTAATCTTTAATCAAAAAACGTGTAAAGCCATTAATCAGAACGATGGCTCTGTCCTTTTCACAGGCAAGAGGAAAAACAACATTTATAAAATAAATCTTTCTGATTTAAAAGATCAAAATGTTAAATGTTTAATGTCAGTTCACGAAGAGCAATGGGTATGGCATAGACGCTTAGGCCACATTAGCATGAGAAAACTTTCTCAGCTAACTAAACTTGAGTTAGTCAGAGGTTTACCTAAACTGAAGTTTTCTTCAGATGCTCTGTGTGAAGCTTGTCAGAAAGGAAAGTTTTCAAAAACATCTTTTAAAAAGAAAAATGTTGTTTCTACCTCCAAGCCTCTGGAGCTTCTTCACATTGACTTATTTGGTCCTGTGAAAACAGCATCAGTTAATGGAAAGAAGTATGGACTTGTAATCGTTGATGATTACAGCCGCTGGACATGGGTAAAATTCCTAAGGCACAAGAGTGAGTCTCACTCTGTATTCACCAGTTTCTGTTCTAAAGTGCAAAAAGAATTTGACTCTAAAATTGTTAGAGTCAGAAGTGATCATGGTGGAGAATTTGAAAATAAAGATTTTGAAGAACTATTTGATTCTAATGGAATATCCCATGATTTCTCCTGCCCTAGAACTCCACAACAAAATGGAGTTGTAGAGAGGAAGAATAGGACACTCCAAGAAATGGCCAGAACCATGATCAATGAAACAAATGTAGCAAAGCACTTTTGGGCAGAAGCTGTAAATACAGCGTGTTACATTCAGAATAGAATCTCTATTAGACCTATTCTGGATAAGACTCCCTATGAACTGTGTAAGGGAAGAAAACCCAACATTTCATATTTTCATCCTTTTGGATGCATTTGCTTTATATTAAATACTAAAGAACATCTGAACAAGTTTGATTCCAAAGCACATAAAGGTATTATGTTAGGATACTCAGAACGCTCTAAAGGCTATAGAGTATACAACACAGAAACCAAAATTGTGGAGGAATCAATCCATGTTAGATTTGATGATAAGCTTGACCCTGAAAAGTCAAAGCTAGTTGAAAAGTTTGCAGATTTAGAGATCACTCTGGTAGAATCTGAGAAAACTCCAGAAGCAACTGTCACTCCAGACTCTGAAGAAATTAAATCTCCAGAAATTCCAAGGAAAGTCAAGAGTCGTAGCAACGTATCTGAAGAGTTGATTTTGGGAAAGAAAGATGAACCTGTTAGAACCAGATCTACCTTCAGAACTTCTGAAGATATTCCTCTGGGACTAGTGTCTCTGATTGAGCCTACGTCCTGTGATGAAGCTCTTCAAGATAATGATTGGGTGGCAGCTATGCAAGAAGAGTTAGATCAATTCTCCAAGAATGATGTCTGGGATCTTGTTCCTAAACCCAGAGGCACTCATGTCATTGGAACCAGATGGGTTTTCAGAAACAAACTGAACGAGAAAGGAGAAGTTGTCAGAAACAAAGCACGACTGGTAGCTCAAGGTTATAGTCAACAAGAAGGTATTGATTATAATGAAACTTTTGCTCCAGTCGCAAGGTTAGAGTCTATTCGTCTTCTTGTATCATTTGCTATTAATCACTCTATAAAATTATACCAAATGGATGTCAAGAGTGCATTTCTAAATGGTTATATTTCAGAAGAAGTGTATGTAAATCAACCTCCTGGTTTTGAAAACTTAAATTTTCCAGAACATGTTTTCAAACTTAAGAAATCCTTATATGGACTTAAACAAGCTCCCAGAGCTTGGTATGAACGCTTAAGTAATTTTCTTCTGGAACAAAATTTTATCAGAGGGAAAGTTGATTCTACACTCTTCTGTAAAAATCATGAAAATGATCTCATGATATGCCAAATTTATGTTGATGACATTATTTTTGGTTCTGCTAATATCTCTGTTTGCCAAGAATTTTCTAAGTTAATGCAGGCAGAATTTGAAATGAGTCTAATGCAAGAACTAAAGTTCTTTCTGGGAATTCAAATCAATCAAACTCCAGAAGTCACGTACATTCATCAAAGCAAGTACATTAAAGACGTTCTGAAGAAGTTTGACATGACTGAATGCAATTCTGCAAAGACTCCCATGCATCCAACTTGCATTCTGGAGAAGGAAGAGGTAAGCAACAAGGTTTGTCAGAAGCTCTATCGAGGTATGATAGGCTCTCTTCTCTATCTGACTGCTACTCGTCCTGATATTCTCTTTAGCGTTTGTCTTTGTGCCAGATTCCAATCAGATCCTAGAGAATCTCATTTAACAGCTGTTAAGAGAATTCTTAAGTATCTGAAAGGAACCCCTAACCTGGGCCTGATGTATGAGAAAACATCAGAGTATAGGCTTTCTGGTTATTGTGATGCAGATTATGCAGGAGATAGAATAGAACGAAAAAGTACATCTGGAAATTGCCAGCTTCTGGGAAACAACTTAATCTCCTGGGCTAGCAAAAGACAGTCAACAATTGCTCTATCAACTGCAGAAGCAGAATATATCTCAGCGTCACTATGCACAACTCAGATGCTCTGGATGAAACATCAGCTAGAAGATCTACAGATATTTGAGAGTAACATTCCTATCCTTTGTGATAATACTGCTGCTATTTGTTTAAGTAAGAATCCCATTCTACATTCCAGAGCCAAACACATAGAAATAAAACATCATTTTATTAGAGACTATGTTCAGAAAGGGATAGTAACGCTGAAGTTCATTGATACAGAACATCAATGGGCAGATATCTTTACTAAGCCTCTAGCTGAAGATAGATTTCGTTTCATCTTAGAAAATCTGAACATTAAAAATTGTCCTGAGTAAAATTTGGCTCTGAACATGTAAAATGAGAATCTGATAAAAACAAATACACTTCTGCCTCTGACTCTGATACTTCTACCAAGTTAAGAAGATATCTGAGTTAGAAATCTTCAGAAATCCTTTGGTATTCCTGAAGATCAGAAACATCAACACGTGGGGAACATGCGTCTAACCCTAGAACTTCTAGACAGCTGTCAAAAGAAATCAAAGGTCAGAACGCTTGAAATCTCCTTGAGCAGTGTGCTTACTGTTGGGATTAGACATTCATTAATGAGCTGTAATCATTTTTCCCCCAAACGTGCTATTTTGGTTTTTGTGCTAACGCTGGTATGTGTGTCGTTTTGCATGTGTTTTTACCCCTAGTATATAAACACTTTTCTCACATTTCACACACTTATCACTCTCACTCACTCTTAAACCCTAAACCCTCTCTCGAAGTTTTCTCTGCAACCTTCTCAGTTCTTCATCTTCTTCATCAATCTTCATCATGAATCCTCAAGAACAAGCTGTTTTTAACTTCTCCCAACAAATGGAAGCTGCTTCTAACCCCCAAACCTCAAACACTCAAACACCCATGGTTGTAGATGTTACCACAACCCCAGTTTACAAAGAACCTCACTTCCACCACAAACAACCACCACACCCTCTGAAACCCAACCACCTGTGATTCAACCATCTGAACCTTATATCACTCCACCACTTATTCCCGCTGTACCTGAACCAGACTCTGACCCATTAGATGTAAACCCACTCTATGCTTCATCCCCTAGTCTTCAACCAGACCCAGATTCTGAACTTCAACCAGAAGCAGAATCTGAACCCCAGCCAGAACCAGAAACTGAACCTCAACCTCTACATCTCAGCCCTCAAAACTCTCCACCTCATTCACCTGAACCTGAACCTAAAATTATCATACCTACCCTTGAGGAGGCCATTATACAGGTTGCAGAATCCTCAGTCCAGAAGATCAAGTCTCTGGCTAAAAATTCTGAAGTCAGTGATGATCCTAAATCTGTTAGGACACACTGGAACAGAGTTATTAGTTGGATGACCTCTGAGTCTTATAGGCTGAAGAGTATCTCTGAACAAGTCAGAAATGGCTACATCAGAGACTCTGAGGAAAGACTCCAGGAAAGACTGGCTAGAGAAGCTGAGGCCAGAAGGTTAGAGGAAGAGAGACTGGCTAGAGAAGCTGAGGCTAAGAGGTTGGAAGAAGAACGCCTGGCAAAGGAAGCAGAACTTCTGAGAATTCAGGAAGCAGAAGCCAAGGCTAAGGCAGATGCAGAAGCCCAAGCTGCTGCTGAAGCTGAAACTCAGCAGGCTCTGATTCAGGGGGAGTCTTCCTCTGCGATCCCTCTGATTCTTAACACTCTGAAGGAGATCAAGCAAGATCAGAAAGAGATCAAGCAAGATCAGAGTGAGCTCCGGGCAAGAATGGACAAGCAAGACGCTCTGAATGAAAACCTCCAGAATATGTTTGCCATGCTACTACAGAGACTTCCTCCTCCTCCAAACCCTTAGGCACTTAGGATTTCTTTTGTTTGCCTAGTGTTTTTTTTGCTTCTGTCTTTTCTTTTTTAGCTCTGATATTTCTTTGAATCTGTTGTTTTTGACTGCTGTTTGCCTTTGTGCTTTTTATTGAAGTGTTTTTCTCTCTATTATTCTTTTTATGTTTTATGCCTTTTTGATTATGCCAAAAAGGGGGAGAAATTATTAAATAGCTCTGATGAAAATTATGTCTAAAACCTTAAGCATTCTGCAACAATTGTAAAAATAGTTCTGATATAAATAGCTCTGATTAAATAATAGCTCTGATTAAATAACTCTAACTCTAAAGTTAAGCATTTGCAGAAAGTTTTCAGAAATCTAATTACTTGGAAAGCTCTGGTAAGAACTTCTGAACTCCCTAGCGCTAACTCAGGGGGAGCTTTTGTCTATCTGATCTAATATTTTTCATGTTTCATCTGATAATTTTATTTGTTTTGTCATCATCAAAAAGGGGGAGATTGTAAGAACAAAAATAGTTCTACAATAGATTCCATGATTTTGATGATAACAAAGGATGAAACCAAAAGTGGTACCCTAACGAAAAGTTTCTAAGTGTGCAGGGTTCTAAAGAAAGAAGAAATAAATCTGATGATGTCATCAGATGCAAAACAAGATCAGATGCAAAATCTCAAGTATCAGAAGCATCTAAAGAGGAATCTCATTCAAGAAGCTCTGACTCTGGACAAAACTGCAAGTATCAGAAGCATCTGAACATGAAGTAAAGTCTAGAAGCTCTGACTCTGAACAAATGCCTTCTGTAAATTCTGAAGTTATCAGCGCTTTCTGAACTCTCAAGAGATAACATCAGAAGCCAGATCTCAAGAATCTTCAGATACACAAAGACTCTAATCAGAATTGTTAATCATGATGAAGTAACGTTTAAACCAAGTTAAAGTTCTGCAAATGGATTTCCTCAATCAGAAAAGAGACGTTAATCTCCACTTCCAAGAGAGAAGTTACTAATTGTGGTAAGTAGTCACTTCTAAGTGAAAAAGTCTACTGCAGAAGCTATTAATGGAATGGCGTAACTACATCTCAATATCCAACAGACTCAACGCTACTTCAACTCTACTTCAACTCCTATAAATAGAGAAGAAATCTCATTCAGTAAACACGAAGAAATCACTAGCCAAAACTATACTGAAATCATATCACGCTCAAGAAAAACATCTTTGTTCTTCAAAGATTTTCACTAAGCTGTTGCTTATCAAGTGAAAAATTTGTTCTTAAGTTTGTAATATTTGCTTTCTTAGAAGCACTCTAGATTACACATCTTGTATCTATTTTTATTTGATTTCCTCAAGTGACTCTTTGTAGTCTGTAGACTTGAGAGGACTAAGAGATTTTCTTTTCTCTTAGGGGTTGTTTGTAATCTTTCAAGATTAGTGGATTAAGTCCTTGTTGAAGGCGAAATCACCTTGGCCGGGTGGACTGGAGTAGCTTTGTGTTATAAGCGAACCAGTATAAAATCATTGTGTGATTTCATTTTGCAAAAGCGCTTATTTTTCAAACAATTCAAACCCCCCCTTTCTTGTTTTTCTCACCTTCAACCACTCCCACAACCGGGGAAGACATTTGCCTTCAGCAAGTATTCTTTAATTTCCAACAGCGGTGTCTTCAACTTCAACACATCCTTGACGGATTTGGCTTCTCTTTCCACCATATTAACGTTTGCACCACCATGCTGCGGCATGGGATTGTTGAAGACATTAGGGGTTGGCGCAAAGTTGATGGCCTTTGAGTCTATGAGGTCCTGAACTACGTGCTTAAAAGCTTTGCAGTTCTCAATATTGTGGCCAGGTGCCCCAGAGTGGAAATTACACCTAGCATTGGCATCGTAACCCACTGGAGGCCTGCCAATAGGAGGAGCCAAAGTGCGTAACTACACAAGTTGTAATTGTTGAAGGCTAGGAAGCAACTGAGCGTACGACATCGGAAGAGTGTCGAAACGCATGTCCATCATCTTTTGCCTCTGCATATAGGCGGGTATGTTACCCTATTGTTGTTGGTATTGATTTTGTCGACGCTGAGGTTGTTGTTGTTGCACTGGTGCTGCAGCCGGAATGGTCACCGCTGCCACATAAGGTTGTTGATGGTAATTCCGAAAATTGCTCCTTTGGTTACCCCTATTCTGATAAGAAGACACCGCATTAACATCCCCTTCTCTCCTCTTCTTCCCTCCAATGAACGGCTTCTTTGCCCCTGATGATGATCCAACTCCATTCTGGATCTTACATGTCTTCAAGTAGTTCTCCACCCTCTCACCGGTAGAGACTACATCAGCAAAATTAGAGGCGTTACAACCCACCAGACGCTCTAAGTAAGACCCAGGCAGTGTGTTCATGAACATGTTGGCCATCTCCTTCTCCAACATCGGAGGCTGAACACGGGAAGCCGTCTCTCTCCAGCATTGAGCATATTCTCTGAAGCACTGATTGCTCTTGAGAGACAGATTCTGGAGTTGAGTTCTGTCAGGCGCCATGTCCGCGTTGTACTGATACTGCTTTACAAATGCCTTAGCCAAGTCTCTCCAGCAACGCATATGGGCTCTGTCCAGCCTGATATACCATTCCAAGGATGCCCCAACTAGACTATCCTGGAAGAAGTACATGAGCAGCTTCTCGTCGTCGGAGTATGCAACCATCTTGCGGAAGTAGGCTTGCACATGAGTCTTCGGCCAAGAGTTGCCATTGTACTTATCAAACACGGGGACTCTGAATTTTGGTGGAACTCTCACACCTGGGACTAGCCCCAAGTCAGCAACATCCACACCTAGAGCATTCTGCCCCTCCACAGCCTTCAATCTCTCCTCCAATCTCCTGAACATAGGGTCCACCCCATGGCCTATGCCAAAGTCCTCTTGCAGTAGGGTGAACTGATCCTCCTGATCATCATGGATGGGTTGTTGATCAGGGTTGCCACTTGGGATTGGGATAGGCCCCGGTCCATTGGGTCCATTAACTTCTCCAACTGGAGGATCAATCACCATCTCTGGTTGAGTAGTAGGGGGAGTCCTCTGTATCAACTGTCTAAGCTCCTGTTGTCCCTGAGCCACTCCTTGGACCACGTCCATGAACTGATTCATGTGAATCCTCATCTCGGCGAGCTCTGCTTGTAGGCCTTCCATTGCTCTTTGTTGATTCCCTCTGGTACCGTATCGGTGAATGCCTGAGTCGGCTATCCTGCTAGTGGAACACCAAACAAAGTGAGAACACCGCAGCGGTACCTGTTATGCAAGACAATGCTAATGAATATGCAAATGCAATGACATGTTTATCAGTTTCAACGGGTATTCTACCCCTTGATTCCAGTCTCACATCAGATAAAAAGCGCAAGTAGATCGAGCCGTGGATAAACTTCTGAGACCAAGATGCAATAAAGAAAGATCGTCATACAAACGAGTTCAAGGAGTATGGCCTTAGCCAACAGTACATCAAAAGAGGATCTCCACAATAAGCCTGTGGATCATCACAACAAGGCAACAACGCAACAAGTAAAGAGAGGAACAAAAATCAGGAATCAGCCTCCTGTATATAACCCATAAGGACTGCTCCTAACTTCAGCCAGCAGTTCCACCGGGTCAGGATGATCTGGAGATTTTGTCAAACCCCGAATAAGCAGATTCCTCTTGTGAATAATCCCATCCAATTCGTTGATGTGCTCTATGTAATAATCCCCATTATCCTCCCCAAATACCTCTTCAAGTCTAGACTTTTTCAAACCCGCCAGCACCTTGGGTTCTTCAATCTATTCTTGAGCGTCGTCGAGTTGATCTTTAACGTAATCGTTGGTTGTACGGGCACACATGAGCTCATTGTTCTTCTCTTTCAGCAGAGTCTTCAACTTCTCCATATGACCAGTCAATTCGGCCACCATCTCCTTCTCTCTTGCCTTTCGAGAAGCTGAAAATGCATCCCATTGCTCTTGTCACCCAGCCAGCTTACCACGGGCATCTGTTAATTGTTGCTTGACTTTCCTCAACTCAGAATTGGATGACCCCAAAGCTTTGTCAGTTTTCCTGAAGAAGTCCATCTCCACAACTAATTTCTTCTCTGCTTCCTCTTGCAATCTGACAGCTTCCCCCTTCTGATATTCTGCCTCATGGCATAGATGCATGTCGTCTTGCAACTTCACATTCAACTCTGAGTTTTCAGTTTGAAGTTCCTCCATGGCATTCTTCAATTTGTCATACTACTCTCGGCCCACCGTTGTTGACTGCTCAGGAGTAGGTGGATACAAAGGTTCTTCAATAGGAAAGGGAAGACCAAACTCTTCGACTCTTCCCTGAAGCCAATCTTCATACTGAGGGTAAGTCATGCAATCCGCTTTTCTAAGCACATTCCTTCCTCTCTTGATTACCTTGAGCCAAGCCTCAGCTGCCTTATGGGATATAGTTAGATCAGATGAAGAATGGAAAAATAGAGACTCTTCCACATCTTTTTCCAAAGGCGGAGATTTTAAAGCATACCCAAACTGTCTGACTGCTAGAGAAGGATTGTAGTTGATCCCTCCTCTTCTTCCTACCAACGGTACATTCAGGAAGTTCCCACAACTGTGAATAATATCCGCTCGAAGCAAGTTCTGGTCAGACCACCAAGAAATATCTTTAGCTCTTATCCTCATCAGTCTCTTCGACCAACTCAACGAGTCCTTGAGATCAACGAACGCTCCCGACTTGGGTAGGTGAGAACTGAACCACTTATGAAACAAGGGTGCGCAACAATTCACCAATCCTCCTTTTCTATTCTCATTCCTGTGATGCACTGAATGAAAGAAATCTCCCAACAAGGTCGGCACTGGATTTCGTAACACGAAGAGACGTATTGCGTCTACGTCCACAAAATTTTGCAACATTAGGGAACAAGACAATCCCGTATACGCAAAGAGCCAACACAGCATTGAAACCTCTCTGATCACCATCCTCAAGCTTCTTCTTGGCCTCTCCCACTAAGAAACTTAGATGAAAACTACTGACTCCTCCCTTCTGACACATATTAGACTTCAAGACTGACTTCCCCAAATATGTGGTTGAAGCAACCATGCTGAGATCGGGCAAAAACTCGGAACTGTAGAATAGAAACTGCGGCTTGATAGGAACTCTGAGAAAACTGGCAACCTCCTCCAAAGTAGGGACCAAAATATAATCCGGGAATGTAAAACACCTCAATGGAGGGTCATAGAACTGCAACAATGTGAAGAGAGCATCGTGTTGATCTTTGGA
Organism: Lathyrus oleraceus; assembly: GCF_024323335.1. Taxonomy (NCBI): domain Eukaryota; kingdom Viridiplantae; phylum Streptophyta; class Magnoliopsida; order Fabales; family Fabaceae; genus Lathyrus; species Lathyrus oleraceus. The sequence goes on from NC_066585.1 coordinate 458,880,156, forward strand.
GAGAACCGTAACAAAGCTTATAATCAAACCGTAATCTTTCCGGAATCTTTCTAGAGAATCTTGATCCATTAACTTCATTAGCTGTTGAATGGGATCCAAACAAACCACAGGAAATTTGTGGGCGACATGTCTCTTTCTGCCAATATCCATCTTAGGAGAACCAGAAAACCCCGACCAGAATAAAGAAGAAGATATAAACCCCTAGAAATAGATAAACATGTGTTAAATGATGTGAATGCAAAATGATGCGATGCAATGCAGTGACATGGAAATCAGGATTGCTATATCTGCTTGAACAAACTGTCAGGTCGCACTGTCTGCAGAGAAACCTGAAATTCTGGCGTAGTCAGTATTCAGATGTTCTACTCCAAGTCATGACATCTGATCTAACATTGTACTTATTACAGCAAGACAGTTATTACACTCTGTACTAATGAGCACCTTTTCACAGTGTCACGACCTCTCCTTCTATGTCATCCTAGAAAGGAGGAACACTTAGTTATGTGCACCATCACCTTCTCTTCTGTTGTTTTCCTACACAGATATCAGCACGATGTCTCAATCCTGTTTTGAACATCATCTGTTACATTGTTCCAGTTTGTTGGTCATGTACTTGTATTTCCTAAATTAAAGGTTGTAACAAGTTAAACTAATCTCCACTTATTAAGGAGCTAACAAATAGATTATTTGCCAGGTTCATTAATTGTAGCTTAGTTGTTAGTTTCCTAGATTTTAGATCAGCTGGTGGATTCCTGAAGAATAGCCTGAGAAAAATCCTGAAACAGAAAAACTAACCATCCAACAATTTAGCCTATGCTGTCAGGAGTGAATGTCACAACATTCCGTTTGACATCCAAGTCCAAAACCGTATGCTAAGTCTGTTTGGTTCCTGAAAACAGACTGTGCTAAATTTGCTGTACTGTAAAAGACCAACCAGTCTCTACTTCAGTATCAGCTTACAGGAAGAACTGTCAAGGCATCCAGTTTGACAGTTTCACAAGGATCCTTTTTGGCCAGGTCTGGTGTGCTTTTGAACTCCAGACTTCACTACATACTGAACTGAATTCATCAGCTTATTAAACAGTATGTGCTGTTGTTGATGAATGTCAAAACATTCTGATTGACATTCCAACAGAAGGCTATGTATCAGGTCTGCTATTATCTTGATGAACAGACTGGAATACATGCTTAGTTATGGCAGACATGATTATATCATACAGAAGGAAAACAAACACAGGAACTTGTTAACCCAGTTCAGTCCAACATGACCTACATCTGGGGGCTACCAAGCCAGGAAGAAGATCCACTATTAGTAGTATCAATTCAGAGTTAAACTCCCCCGTTTACAACTCATCACTTAATCCCTACCCAATGCAATCTATACCTAGGAACTCCTAGATAGAAACCTCCAGTTTCCATTCCTATCACTACAAATACAATGTAATGTGCAAACACCTTGAACTTGCTTCACAGCTTCATTCAAGAACATAATTACTCTTGCCTACAGGCTTTGAGTAACAAACACTCTCAGGTTTACCACTGAGAAACACATGGTAACCTTCCCACAGATTGGGAGGTTTACCTTACACACACCCCTAAAAATTCATTCTAAGAGGCTTCCAAAAACTAGATTACAATCAGCTATTTATAACCTAATCACCCAACTGGATTTGGGCCTTCAGAAAGTTGCAGCAGACTTGTTCTTTGTTGTTGCAACTTCAGCAGAAAAATTCTGCTACAAACAAGGTCTTCAAGTTCCTAAACTCTCTCCATATATATCTCCATATTTAGAGCCTATATATATTCTGAATTAGTCTTCAAGGCCTTCACAAGGGAGTTAGGATATTCACCAGATATCCTTGCTGATCCCATGACATATACTGAATTAATTAATTCAGTTTCCTACACATGTGCGATGTCACAGACCTGACGTCGTGACATCGTACATGACATGTTGGTCCAGATGTTGAATTTCTTCAACCCAACATATTAAAACAACAGAGATGATTACATTATTTGTTTTCTAAAATCTCTGCCAATCCTAAGGAATCAACAATCTCCCCCTTTGGCAAATTTTAGCTAAAACAAATAAGCAATATACTTGACAAAACATCCCAATTTGGGAATGCTCTTCATCTCCGTCATTGGCTCCACCACCACAAACACCAAAGTTGGTGTACATGGGGAAGAAGAGGGACAATACTCAGTTGTACCAGAACCCTTCCCCTCAACCGGAGAGCTTCCAGAAGAATATGTAATGCTCAGTACATAGACAATGTAACTCAGATCACAAGGCACAACTGTCTTCTTAACTCAGATCACAGGACACAAGTGGAAACCCCAGTTGGTAGATTTTGTGCCTGATGCCAACTTCTGTTTGCTGCCACATCCACAGTTGGCTTGCTTCTGGTACATTCTCAACCCCAGGACTATCTTTCTCTCCCCCTTTTTAGCTAAACATTTGTAAAGGCACCCTTCACAAAACCAGATCCAGGCACAGCTTGCCCAAACCTTAACATACCCCATGATTCTGAGAATGGAGTGTTTTTCTTGTGAGAGGAAGAGGGCTATTGCATCCTTTAAATAGTCCAGCCCGTGCCTAGGAATTTCCGGTAGAAATAAATGCTTGGTCAAGATGCATTTATTTTTGCTGAGAAACAGTCAGAGAATCACCAACAATATCTCAGACTATCTTTGAATACCTTTTATAGCTCTTGACTGTTTCTTTTCCAAAACAGTCGTTCCAGTGGTTGGAGACCATTCCATATATGCAGTCAGACACGTTGCACGCGATGTCTTAACAATCCTGCATTCAGCCAGTATTCAACAAGACCTCTGTCATACCTCCAGTGGAGACTTGACACCTAGCACTGCTACAGCCAACTTTTCACACTTCAGTTGATGGTTACTCCCCCTGTACCACACAGCTGTAGCCATCAGGCTTATTCTGGTTTATCAGACTTAGCCACATCACCCTCATAATTCCTAATGACTTTAAGATTCAGAAGGAATTGACAGCAATGTCCAGCGTAATGTCATGACATCCGGTCAGACATTCTTCTGCTCACTCAGCCTTGACATACATCACAGCATCCTGATAACTATCTAGTCATCTGAGAGCACATAGACCACAAGCTTGGTGATTGCTTGCAGCACAAAGGCACAACTCCCCCTGTCATGATCATATCCAACATCCCAAGGTTGGACCTTCACCTACTTCCTGATTCAAAGAGATTCCAGACCACTTGATGAAAGGAAAACATAAGACGCATCTTCATGTCTTCAAGAGCGCACCCTCTGTCCAACCCTCTTGGCTGAACACATCCACACTCTGTGTCAATTTCTCTTCTAACCAGAACAGAAGATCACTTCACAAGATGTTTTAACATCAGCTGGGGCTTCCTTCACAGCATCACAAGGAGCACTATCTGATAGACTTCAGCTATTACTGAGTCCTCAGCTTGGGCCAGAGGAACCCAGACATACATTGGGATATATACACTCTCATCCCACTACCAGAGACAGTCTTCCATAGATAGCTCAGAACTTCTACCACAAGCTCCAAGAGATGAATAGAGAACACCTCCTTTTGTCTTCAACTTAATACTTTTCAGTTCAAAAGTAATTTGTCTCAGACTTTCCTCAAGAATAATCAGCTGCCTTATGTTGATTACCTTGATTCTTCGAACTCACTTCTGAGATAGACCAACTGCCACTGGTTGATTACCTCCTTCATGAATTCTCATATGAAAAGGTCAAATGCTGCTTTTTGACCTCCCTAAGTTTATCAGACTTCTCCCAAAGATATTCTGACCTTCCAAGTGAGACTTGAACTTCAAGCTTTTTGAAGTATCCAATCTACAACCCTGTAGACCTTTCTATCTCAAGTTGATGTGCCACTTCACCAACTAAGAATCTGATGTTGAACCAAATGTCACAACATTGTGTTTTGACATCCAGCTGTTGAATTCAGCTCCTTCTTCTGCCACTTGAAAGAACTTCCTCCCTTCACAGAACAAGAGTTCAATGTTCTCATAGACTTGATTGTGGAACCAAGTTTGAGTAAACAACCTCCATCCTGCAGGTTTGCAGTTAAGTCATCCAAGCTTACACCTTGATGAATCCCTGCTTCTTCTCCAAAGACATCAGACACTCTGATGTATGAGTCTTCAGAAGGACCAGTTAGAACCTAACCCTTCAGCTCTACCAAGGATTCCACATCCTAAGGCAAGGCTGTTTCCATGATGTCAAGACTGTTGCCACTTGTTCTTGACTTCACAGTGTGCATAAGCTAATGCACTTCCTTACCTAGATCAAAAATAAACTGATCCAAGTAACCACCATCAAGACTATGATGTCTTCGTCTTCTTATACATACCAAGGCTAAACATGTTTCTTGCCAGGAAACCTTTTCAGAGATCATGTGCTTTTGCTGCCACCAAAGAGATAGATCATAAGCCAATGTACTGTCCTTCCTGTGATTCTGCACAGGGTTTTGAAGAAGTGATGTTCCAACATCTTTGAGAACATCAGTTATCTTGAGCTCCAAGGATAATCAATTAAACACTTGCACTTGGCACAAGTAAACATTGATCTTAAATCCTTTCCCAATCATCCCTTCAGATACTTTCACCATAAGAATATTTTGAAAGTACTCTTCTTGTGTCAACATCTTCTGCTTGCAAGCACCTAGACAATTTTGAAAGTCTTCCCAGATTAAATTCACCCTTAGGAATGAGAGAGATGAATTCTTCCTTGCAAATGTGTCACACAACCACCAGAACCCATGTGACACAGGTCAACAGCCAACCAGACCCTAGGCTGACCAGACTTGAGGAGGTTAACCAAAACTCCCCCTCAACTTAACAATCATGGATACTCCACACCAATATCCATGCATTGTACACATATGTCTCAACATGACATACACTATCCCTACCAGTGGCAACTAACTCCTCCAATCAGACTCCAGCTGACCATAAGTACTAGTGAGACACACAAAACCAGTCGATAGTAGTTATGCATTGCCAGGGCATACGACTTCAACCAACCTCTGAATCTTCATATTCTTACTCCTTGACAGAACTGCCACTTCTGCACGTGGTGTTTGAATAACATGATTCATGGTTCCAATCCTCATAGATGATACAGCACTCAGGTTACCCCATTATTGACTGCTAACATCCAGGGGACTTGTCTTCCAACACACCATAGTACTTCAGGGAACAACTATCCAATCCTGATCAAACTGCAGGAGTATGCCAAACAGCAGGAGTTTGCACAATGTCACATCTCAACCAGCTCAACTTCTAGGGATGACCTTCTTGAGCACACACCCAGTTGACCCTGCTCTTGTCAACTTAGCACACACAGATGTCTCCTCTTCCAGGTCAGGAGTAGGTTCCAAACAGAATTATCCCTTTGTTTGAACCCTAAAACCATCTGCTCTTCAACATGTTCTAACATCACATAGAACATTGGTTCCACCTCCTTAGAACAAACCTTCCTTGAAGGTCTTCAAGGTCTTCATATACACTACTCAAGAGAGTAAGAGAATCAGTGATTAAGTGACTCTTACCATCCTGAAGTGAGAACGTCATGATGAGTGGACTTGAGGGGACTCAAGTATCTTTGACATCTTCAGTAGATTATGATGAGATCTTGAACACAGCAGCCTTTCATCCACATGAGGGGAAACTACATCAGAGTTTGAGTTTTGCCATGTATTATGCAGCGGAAATCATAATACAACTCAACCTATGAACACACACTTCACCAGATTGGCCTCCAAGACCATACCAGGTTTGAATGTGTTTTAGTACTGGCACAGCTGTCCCACACACAGTCCAATAGCCAACCTCCAGAGACAGGTACACACCATTCCTGTCATGAACAGTCCATCCACCTACTTCAAGGGACCATTCAGGGAATTACAGAACCTTACACAGGTTCCAGCATCAGTACTAACATAACTCCTTGCCAGCTACCAGAAAGTATCACCCATGGATCTCATCCAGAGACAGAACAGGATGCCTGCTCTGATACCAATTGAAATTCTGGCGTAGTCAGTATTCAGATGTTCTACTCCAAGTCATGACATCTGATCTAACATTGTACTTATTACAGCAAGACAGTTATTACACTCTGTACTAATGAGCACCTTTTCACAGTGTCACGACCTCTCCTTCTATGTCATCCTAGAAAGGAGGAACACTTAGTTATGTGCACCATCACCTTCTCTTCTGTTGTTTTCCTACACAGATATCAGCACGATGTCTCAATCCTGTTTTGAACATCATCTGTTACATTGTTCCAGTTTGTTGGTCATGTACTTGTATTTCCTAAATTAAAGGTTGTAACAAGTTAAACTAATCTCCACTTATTAAGGAGCTAACAAATAGATTATTTGCCAGGTTCATTAATTGTAGCTTAGTTGTTAGTTTCCTAGATTTTAGATCAGCTGGTGGATTCCTGAAGAATAGCCTGAGAAAAATCCTGAAACAGAAAAACTAACCATCCAACAATTTAGCCTATGCTGTCAGGAGTGAATGTCACAACATTCCGTTTGACATCCAAGTCCAAAACCATATGCTAAGTCTGTTTGGTTCCTGAAAACAGACTGTGCTAAATTTGCTGTACTGTAAAAGACCAACCAGTCTCTACTTCAGTATTAGCTTACAGGAAGAACTGTCAAGGCATCCAGTTTGACAGTTTCACAAGGATCCTTTTTGGCCAGGTCTGGTGTGCTTTTGAACTCCAGACTTCACTACATACTGAACTGAATTCATCAGCTTATTAAACAGTATGTGCTGTTGTTGATGAATGTCAAAACATTCTGATTGACATTCCAACAGAAGGCTATGTATCAGGTCTGCTATTATCTTGATGAACAGACTGGAATACATGCTTAGTTATGGCAGACATGATTATATCATACAGAAGGAAAACAAACACAGGAACTTGTTAACCCAGTTCAGTCCAACATGACCTACATCTGGGGGCTACCAAGCCAGGAAGAAGATCCACTATTAGTAGTATCAATTCAGAGTTAAACTCCCCCGTTTACAACTCATCACTTAATCCTTACCCAATGCAATCTATACCTAGGAACTCCTAGATAGAAACCTCCAGTTTCCATTCCTATCACTACAAATACAATGTAATGTGCAAACACCTTGAACTTGCTTCACAGCTTCATTCAAGAACATAATTACTCTTGCCTACAGGCTTTGAGTAACAAACACTCTCAGGTTTACCACTGAGAAACACATGGTAACCTTCCCACAGATTGGGAGGTTTACCTTACACACACCCCTAAAAATTCATTCTAAGAGGCTTCCAAAAACTAGATTACAATCAGCTATTTATAACCTAATCACCCAACTAGATTTGGGCCTTCAGAAAGTTGCAGCAGACTTGTTCTTTGCTGTTGCAACTTCAGCAGAAAAATTCTGCTACAAACAAGGTCTTCAAGTTCCTAAACTCTCTCCATATATATCTCCATATTTAGAGCCTATATATATTCTGAATTAGTCTTCAAGGCCTTCACAAGGGAGTTAGGATATTCACCAGATATCCTTGCTGATCCCATGACATATACTGAATTAATTAATTCAGTTTCCTACACATGTGCGATGTCACAGACCTGACGTCGTGACATCGTACATGACATGTTGGTCCAGATGTTGAATTTCTTCAACCCAACATATTAAAACAACAGAGATGATTACATTATTTGTTTTCTAAAATCTCTGCCAATCCTAAGGAATCAACAAAACCCACTAAGGAACATATAAGTGATCAAAGCTCTGCTCCAACAAGAATACCAGGAAACCGGATTGGTTGAAGGTTAAGGTTTCCTGGATTTAGCCCGCCCCTCATTGGTAGGTTCTAAGAATCGAAGTTTGTCAGCTTCAGCCCTTCAGTCGAGAATAATATGTTTACCACTGAAGGTTTGGCATTATTACGAGACAAGAAACCTCCACTGACTCCCCTCAACAGGACATCCTAAAAGCAAGTTCCCAGCCTCGGGGTGCTCGGATTGAGCAGCGAGAATGCGCCCACCAGAGCTAACATAAACGCGTCTCGGAAGAGAGGCCTCGGCTGAGTCCTCGGGAAATGGTCACCAGAGTCGACGATTTCTAAAGGAACATCTGTCGTTATGGAACACCCATAGAACAGAATATATCCAAAAGAAACCTCGTCTGGATGTGAGTCTTCATGAATGACTTAACGTAGCAACATGCTACGCAAGCCTCATGACTATCCATTCTAAAACCTGTGTGTACGCTCAAGCCTGGGTAGTGGGCTTATCTCTCATAGAACAACCCATCCCAACAAACAGCCAACCCCACAGAGCCAACAGATACAACAATCAAATGTACACAATGCAATAAGATAAAGCAGGTAAATGCTGAAAGTAAATAACTGTACAAAAGAATAAACACCCAACAAACAAGAAACTACAAAAGCTAGGAGGGACTCGCATAAGGAAACCAGGTCCCCAGCAGAGTCGCTAGATGTCACAACTTAAATGCGAAAAAACAACCGACGAGGGAAAAGAAAACAGAAGAGTTGCCACCATTCGTTATTTATCCCAAAGGAGGGAAAGGAAACGATCGAAGGAAACCTGAAGAGAAGGAAAAGACAAGGTCAGCAACCAAATCTTGGGTTCAGGAGTCGATTATGCGAAGGGAAGGTATTGGCACCCCTACGCATCCGTAGTACTCTACGGGATCCACTCTTGTTGTTCTCGTCTAAAGGGTGTGTGTTTATCTAAGGTACTATTTACTAAAAGAAAGGTCAAAATAAAATGACTCGCAAGGATGTCGTATCCACTGCCTACGTATCTCATATGAGTATGAGAATCAGAGTCTTCGTAGCTCGGCTACCTATGGGTTAAAGAGAAGTGTGCTCGCTAAGACATCGCGTCTTATGCCTACGTATCTCATATAGAATGAGAATTAGAGCAAAACGTAGTTCAGCTAACTACGGGAACAAGGGTCTCGATTGCAACTAGGGCAAGAGAAAAGGAAGGTCTCGATCGCAACGAGGGTGAGAGAAAAGAATCGCAACAAGGCGAAAGGAAGCAAGGATTAGTTGTTAGTCATCAGTCTAACTCGGCAAGACATTGCATCTCGTGCCTACGTATCTCATCTGAACATGAGAATCAGAGTTGTCATAGTTCGCCTAACTAAGGGTTAAGGATTTCCATCTGAATATGAACTTACAAAAGAGGACATCAGCTGTGTCAAAGGAAAGTGGGCAATGTGTTCAACGTCCTAGCAGTAGGTGTCGCAGCTCGCTGAATCGAGTCTTAGACAGTTACCTCTTTACAATAGAATGGATTGACATGCCACAAGATCGGAGACGCACGGAAGGTCTAAAAGTGGGGAAGCTCTGCCCCAGAGTTGTCATGCAATATGGACCTATGTGTTAGGATTTACAAATGGGAACATCTACCTAATGTTAGCATGCAAAGAATAAGGGAATTCTACCTATGTTATCATACAAAGGGTTCTACCTAATGGGTTCTACCTAAACGGAACAAGAGTCGACGGATGGAGCAAGGAGAGGAGCCATAGATAAGGGTAGATGGCGATTCCTGAAGCAATCGACTTACAAAAGGTAGATGGCGATGCATGAAGCAGCCGACTTACAAGAGAAATCGCGATGCATGAGGCAATCGACTTACAAAAGGATGCATGAATACGTGCCGGTTCTGTTAAGTTTTGAAAATGATTACTCGACGTTGGATCGAGCTTTTGATCTTGTTTTGAAATGATTATCGGATGTTCGTTTTAATTCTTGTATTAATATGTGAATAAAGAATGAAAGAGTAAATATTATACACTTCATGGGAGAGGAGTACATTTTTTATGAATGGGGATGGTTCATGGCAATCAAACAATAAGAATATATGCCTCAATCATCATACAAGTAGGCAACAGTTATTAATCAAATCAGGTAAATAAACAGGTGTATAATTAACTCAAAGAATGAAAGAATGAAATAATGGGGCATTAAACAATGCATAAGAAGCATGAACATGTTAAACAATCAAGCAATAGAAAGCATGAATGAAAGGAACAAGTATAAGAGATGATAGATGAATCAGACAGATGAAAATATGCACACAAAGGATCACTGAATAATTTAATCGGGAAATGAGGTAAGGACCAAATAAAATCAAGATGAAAGGCCTCTAATACATGGTATATGAGATGAACAAGGGAGGATCAAAAGATCTCTTCAATTGCCATAAGCAATCCCTAAGTCAAACATCAATCATACAAAAGTCAACTGAAAAGTCAAGTCAACTTAAAAATTATCAAATAAATAGCAAATTAATCAAGAAAATTATGAAAAATTAAACTAAGTAAAGTAGGGTCAGGATATCATCATCCCCCAAAAATATTTTAAAAATAATGAAAATTGGTACATGAATTAATTAAAAAGAAACAAAAGTCAAATTAAAAGTCAACCAACAAAATAAATCAAGAATAAATTGAAAGTGGGAAATAAAAATTCAAGAAAAGGTCAGGTTGACCATGGGACAGTGGTCAACCTTCATCCCAAAAATCAAGGCCCAGTCCAAACACGTGGGGTGCTAAAAGCGAATGATGCAGGGCCCAGTCCAAACAATAATTTAAGTCAGCGTGACACATTGCAAATAACATTTTAATTAAATAAATCATGTGACATGATGTCAACTGGTCACGTTTTCATTTAAACACTACAAGACAAAAAACCAGATGGGTGGCCACGATTACAAAACGCGCGCATGATCCAACGGTGCTGAAGACGACACCTGGTCGTCTTCTTCACCAAACTTTGCCCTAACTCCATGCATGCAAAAACACGAAAACAGCAGTGTATTTTGCTCAACTTCCACAACAAAATGCAACCACTATAGTGCACCAAAAATCATGAAATAAAAACCAAAGTTCAAGTATGAAATGTGAAGAGTATCATGGTATCTTATTTTAGGTTAAATGATGGCTTAAACATGTAGAAATATTGACCACAAGATGACCACATGAACACGGATATGAACAACATAAACTCAGCAACATGAACAATGCCTCATATTGAGGGCTTCAACAACAAGCATAACATAATATTAACATGGAAACCAGCATGATGATGAGCATAAGCATATCATGGTAATGGCATGATAAACAGTTATGAACAAGCATGATATACATGGCCATGGAAGATGGAGTAGAAGGATTACCTAGTGGAAGTTAGTCCACTGCTTCTTGGTAGTGGAGAAAAATGGAAGAAGAAATAGTGCTTTGGTGCTTCAAAGAATTTCAACTCAAAAGCTTGGAGAGAAAAATGAAATCTGATCTGTGATTTTGCCTTGCTTGCTTTGCTCGAAAGTTTCCAGCCTTGCCTTCAGATTAGGGTTTAAGTGTTTAAATATGATACGTCTAAATGTCTTAATGGGCTGAAAAAATCCAAGTTTTGGTTTATGAACAAATAAATGCAAAAGTGAGGTGGTGTTAGAAGGTTTCTAGTTTTGGTAAAACTCAAGCTAGTGGAAATAATGTGCTTGGCCAAATGAGGAAAAACAATACCTGTGTTGGTTTGCTTGGTCTGGCTGCAGCATGGCATGACTTGGAAATAACTCCAAGATGGTGACTTTGTGGCCATGTATCTTGATGAGAACATGACCAATTGGTAAGACAATGCAAACAGTAGAAAGATCTCATGGAGCTTAGCATCTTTCATGTTGAGCACAAGTGGAACCGATGGATGGAAGAAGCTGAAAAATGGTCTCAAAATCGTGTCACACCCACTGCAAAATGGTTGGGCCAGTTTGGCCTAACATGCTGCCTAGAAATTCAGGTCATGATGCCAACTTTAGATGAATGCATCTCTCAAACCATGGGTCCAAATGAGATGATTCCAAAAGCAGGTGAAAGAGGACATGGTAAGGTATAACTGTTGTGAAGAAAATATTTTCAATTGGTGTCTTGAAGTACAAGAAAACTGGACAAGAAGTCTTGACAAACTTTGAAGATTTTGAGACTTAGAAATTTTTCTAAGTGTCCTAAAAATATGTCTCACTTTGGCTAAGCATAACTTTCTCAATCTTGATCCTAATGGAGCAAACTTTATATCTCTAGAAAGCTTGGAACAAGAGGAACAACTTTCATGTTGGAGAAATTTTCAAAGGGAGCTTTTATCTTGAAGTAAAATGGGCTTAAAGTGAGTGCAACAATCATGAAAACTTGCCCTAAATGGAAAGTCAACCATTTCCAAATTAAGTAACTTTTCCAATTCCTGATTAAATGATGAATCCATGATCCAACCTTGATCAAATTTAACATGTAGGTTCCCTTAGGCATGGATTTTGAGATTCCACTCTCAAAGTGTCAGGAGTTGACTTTTCTGGCCCCATAGTTGACTTTTCCCAAACTGTCTGATTCCTGATTCCATTGATCAATTGAAGCACCTCTAGATCAAATAAAAAGCTGATTTTTTTGTATGTAGACCCTTGTGGTCATATGGAGGGTCATGGAAAAGGGTTCACCCAAAGAATCAGAAATAAACTGATTTTATACCAAACCCTAATTTATAGCAAAATTGATCAGGAATTGATTGCACTGATTGCCAATGGATCTTTCTAAGATAATTGTGAATCTTCCTAGGCCAAGATGCCTCTCTAATCATGACATGGATGGGCCCATTTACTTCCAACCAAACATTGCCTGTTGCAGGGAACCATGAAACCCTAATTTCTTGATTAAATCCAGATGAACACTCTGATAGCTCTGAATCCTTCACTGATGAACTGAGGACCATAATAAGATACCTGGACCCACCTGAGACCCTTGAGACTTGTATGCTTATAGAATGAAGTCCAATTCTCAATCTTGCTTTGTGTGGGCTCCTTCTGTTAAGGAGTGATCAATCAAAACCTGATTTCCATGTTACTAATGGAGTATGCAATGAGTATGACCTAATATGATGCCAATGAAATGTGAAACATAATCCCATGTTTCTATGAAAAATGAAGGGTAAATTTTGGGGTATTACAGCTACCACGTGGGGATGGTGGTGGAAACCACCATCTTCTCCGGCGATCCAACAAGATTCGGCCACCACGCGCAGGAAATTAAATGACAATGAAAATGAAAAATGAAGGCATCAAAATGAAGCTGAGGTGATGTACATCACCCCTGTAATCATGGATCATCCTTACGGTTCGTATTTAGAAAGAAACATGAGCTTGAAGATCATGGTGTATGAACTGAAATGGCACGATTTTCAAAATTAAGACCACCACTGAGCTGCCTCAAGTGAGAGGACTTTAAAAAACAGCATAAACCAAAGAAATTCACATTATATTGCAAGATCTAGATCAAGAAAGTTTGATGTTCTACCTCTGAGATGAAGCTTCAAACAACATGAATTCTCCAAGCTCTTGATCTACTTTTGCCCTGGAAGTGTGATGGTGATGCTAGGTTAAGGAATGGAGCTTTGAAGATCAACTAATGATGTTGAAATTCAAGCTTGAAAGAAATAGAAATCTAAAAATTCCTTTAGTGAGGGTTTGGATTTCAATTCAGCAGCAATTCAGATCTCCCCTTGGTTGCCATTTGAATGGGAATGCACACTTATTTGTAGCTGAAATGTGATGAGAAGCATGGTTCCCTCGTGTGCATGGAATTTGAATTCTTCTTGCATGGGCCTGTACAGGTGCATATAAGGCCCAATGATGGGTGCAAATCCTTGCTGATACCACCTAGATATGAATTGGACGTGCGCAATGGATTGCACAAGCTTGCACATCAAGTTTTAATGTGAAATGCAAAAATAAACCTAAATAGAAAGCTCTTTGAAACTCACACATGGAAAGTCCAAAAAAATAATGTGAGTAATGGTTGGAAAGCTCTTGAAATAAGGAACAAAAGTCATGTTAGGAAAAAATTCATTTGGACTTTGGAAATTAATGAAAACTGGCTATGAAAGTTTAGGTACAAAACATGTTCAAGTCACCTTTGAAAATTTTCACCAAAATCAAGCCTCTTCAAGCCCTTATGTTTCCATGATGCAAGTCCCAAATGGAAAAACCTCCAACACCAAAGTTGTAGAAATTTTCAAGATGATCAATTTAAACTCAAAGTTTGCATCATTTGGATTTTTCATGAGAAAGTTATGGGTGCTTGAAATTGGGCATTTTTCAAATTCCATAACTTAGGTCCAAAGTGACCTATAATGTTTTGTATTATCACATGTATTTATTTTAGGATTATGAAATTGTGTCCAACATAACATTTGAATTATACATCTTAAAATTTCCAATTGATTTTCTATCACCCTAAAATCATAAAAATTAAGGAAATTAGGTCCTTGGGAAGTTGACCCAAAATTAGGGTTTCAGTCAAAATGACCTATAATGTTTTGAAATGAATGATGACCTTTCGAGTTCCAAATGGATTTTTTATTAACATGAAAGTTTTTCATATGGTTCTTAAGAACAATGTTTCTCTTGGGGTCATCTTCATTTGACAAACACACTAAACGTTATATCTTAGTGATCTTCAGTTTAGTCAGATGAATTGACTGGTAAACTTTTCAAGACCAAACTTCCAATCTTGATGAATAAATGATTGAGGGCCTCACATAGGCTCGTATATGCATAAAATGATGAATAAAATAACTTAACTTGATTAATTTTGATCATAGGTTGAGGTTTCTTCATGGGCAAGGCACAATCAAGGCACAACTGGATTAGGTTTTCCTTGGGAAACAATCCTCAAGCCCCTTTTAGTTATTTTGATCAAATTGGAAAATTGAGATATTTGGGAGACATATATGATGATTAGGAGTTTTGTGGACCATTGTCATGCTTGCTTTCATCTTCATCTAGCCATTCCATTGAGCTTAGGAGCCTCATAGGAGCAAGGGAGCACATGATCACTTGAGCTTCAAAACATAAAGAGTTAGTGACATATTTTTGTGCTTTTGGATAGTAATCAAAATAAGAAAAGAAAAATATACAATACAAGCATGATTGGTGGTCTCAAACCACTCACACAAGTCCCACCCTAGGGTTAAGGAGCCAAACATGCTAGGATCCCTGAGGCAATCCAATGAGCAATGATATGATGCCATGAGGGATCTTAGGGTCAAAATTAGGGTCTTACAGAATTCAAACCTAGAAATAATGATGGAAAACTTCATAGCTACCTAAGCCCAAACAAATAAGGATTTCCTAAATCAAAACATACACACTAGTGAGAAAATCAAGCAGTTAGCAAACAAGGTAGACGCGTTAGCCACCTATAACAAAATATTGGAAACACAAATCTCGCAAGTGGCTCAACAACAAGCACCTACTACTACTCCTGCAGGCACATTTCTTGGACAACCACAACCAAACCCGAAAGGTCATGCAAATGCTATTATACTACGAAGTGGGACAAAACTAGACGGATGGACCGACCCTAGAATTCAAAACTCAACCATGAACCAAGACCCTGGTAAAGTAACTGAGAAGGAAGAAGAACAAGAGGAATATAAAAACAAAGACGCCGTAGAGAAAGAAGAACCTTATGTGCCTCTACTACCGTATGAACCCCATATCCCTTATGCTCAAAGACTTGTTAAATCTAAAAGTGTAGGGCAATTTAAAAAACTCGTAGAGCTTTTAAAACAATTGAATATCACAATACCCTTTACAAAAGTCGTCACTCAAATGCCCTCATATTCTAAGTTTCTCAAGGAAATCTTATCTAACAAGAAGAAGATAGAGGATAACGAAACCATTACACTTACTGCTGAGTGTAGCACCATAACACAAAATAATATGCCTCATAAGCTGAAAGACCTAGGTAGTTTCTCCATATCCTGTGTAATCGGAAAGTTTGTCATAGACAAAGTACTATGCAACTTAGGAGCCAGTATTAGTTTAATGCCCTTGTCCATATGCGAAAGGCTCAAAATGGGAGAACTAAGACCTACTAGGATGTCCGTAAAACTTGTGGATTGTTCTGTTAAATTTCCCATAGGTATGTTAGAAAACGTTCTGGTACGCATAGGATAATTCTATATTCCTACTGATTTTATAATCATGGATATAAAATAGGATTACAACATCCCTATCATATTGGGAAGACCATTCCTAGATACGGTCGAAGCAATTGTAGATGTTAAGAAAGGCAAGCTAACCTTTGAAGTTGGTGAGGAAAAAGTCGAATTCATTTTGACACAATTCTTAAAGGCACCAGCTATAGACGATACCTGTTGTCTACTAGATGTCATCGACGAATGTATAAGAGAAATAGAGAATGAATAAACATCATACTCCGAAATACTGAAAAATGCAAGGCCTCCTACTTTTGAAGATGAAAATTGGAGTGAGGAATACCAAGATGACAACCTAAGCGAATGCCTAGTACTAACGCCCGATCATATGCCTTGCCCAAAGAAACCAACCCTAGAACTTAAGACGCTACCCAAAAATATAAGGTATGAATTCATAGACACTGAACTCGAGCGACCCGTAATAGTCAATGCATACTTAGGGCAGATAGAAATCGAAAAGCTTCTACACGTTTTAAGAAAATATCCAACTACTTTAGGCTACAATATCTCATATCTAAAAGGAATAAGCCCTTCCATATGCATGCATCGCATAATGCTAGAGGAAGACAGTAAGACCTCTCGAGAACATCAAAGAAGGATAAATCCCATTCTGAGTGATGTAGTTAAGAAAGAAGTGCAAAAGCTGTTAGAAGCAGGTATTATCTACCCAATATCCGATAGTCAATGGGTCAGCCCAGTACATTTCATACCGAAGAAGGGAGGCGTCACAATTGTTAATAATGAAAAAGGAGAATCTATAGCATAAAGAGTGGTTAATGGAAGTAAAATATGCATTTATTATAGAAAATTAAACAAAGTCACTCAGAAGGATCATTTTCCTTTACCGTTTATCGATCAAATGCTTAAATGATTGGCTAAGCATTCTCACTTCTGCTACTTAGATGGTTATTCGGGATTTTTCCAAATTCCTATTCATCCTGACGATCAAGAGAAGACGACCTTCACATGTCCCTATGGTACATTCGCCTACCGACGAATATCGTTCGGACTGTGTAACGCTCCAGCAACATTCCAAATATGCATGATGTCAATTTTCACTGATTTTATAGATGATATCATGGAAGTCTTCATGGACGATTTCTCTATATGCGGACAAAGCTTTGAAGGATGTTTATCGAATATTGAAATGGTACTTAAAAGATGCGTAAAAGTGAACCTCGTGCTAAACTAGGAAAATGCCATTTCATGGTCTGACAAGGGATCGTACTCGGACACATAGTATCCGATAAGGGGATTGAAGTCGACAAGGCTAAAATAGAAGTTATAGAAAACCTTCAACCTCCGAAAACCGTAAGAGAAATACGAAGCTTCATAGGACACGTCGGTTTCTCAAAAATCACCAAACCACTAACTGGCTTATTGATGAAAGACGCTGAATTTATCTTTGATGACAAATGCCTAGTGGTGTTTGAACAACTAAAAACAACTCTTATCACCGCACCTATCGTGCAACCGCCCGATTGGAGATTACCCTTTGAAATCATGTGTGGCGCTAGTGACTATGTTGTAGGCGCAGTCTTAGGACAAAGAAGGGATAAGAAACTTCATGAAATATACTACGCAATTAGAACCCTAGACCCTGCACAGATGAACTACGCCACCATAGAAAAGGAACTTTTAGTTGTAGTGTTTGCTCTGGATAAATTCCGTTCCTACCTAGTAGGAGCAAAGATAATTATCTATACCGACCATGCTGCAATTAGGTACCTGTTAAATAAAAAGGATGCAAAACCAAAACTCATAAGGTGGATCTTACTATTACAAGAGTTTGGACTAGAAATTAAGGATAAGAGGGGCACTGAAAACATCATGGCAGATCACTTGTCAAAAATGGAATGTATTGAACCTGAACGAGTGTCTATAAATGAAGATTTCCCTTACGAAAGACTCATAGCCTAACTAGAAAGCAATACAGTTAAATATGCATTAACCTATAAGGATACCAAAACAAATGAGGTAATGGAATCAATTTACACTAAAACCAAATTGCCATGGTACATTGACTTTGTCAACTACTCAGCAGTTGAGGTGCTTCCACCAGACTTGACTTACCAACAAAAGAAAAAATTCTTCCACGATCTTAAACATTACTAATGGGACGAGCCTCTGCTTTTCAAGAGAGACGCCGACAGCATTTTCTGTCGATGTGTCCCCGAAGATGAGGTAGAAAACATAATCTCCCACTGTCATTCTGCTCCCTATGGAGGAGATGCAAGCACCTCGAAGACTTGTGCTAAGATCTTACAAGCTGGCCTTTTTTGGCCCACTTTGTGGAAAGATGTCCACATTGCGATCATCAATTGTGACAGGTGTCAACGCACTGGCAACATATCTAGACGCGAAGAAATGCCGCTTAAAGGAATTTTGGAAGTAGAAGTCTTCGATGTTTGGGGAATCGATTTTATGGGACCATTCCCATCTTCTTTTGGTAATAAGTATATCCTTATTGCGGTCGATTATGTATCAAAATGGATCGAGGCCATAGCCTCTCCAACAAATGACACTTGAGTGGTAATTAGACTCTTTAAGCGCACAATCTTCCCTAGATTCAGTGTGCCAAGACTTGTCATCAATGATGGTGGGTCCCATTTCATTTCAAATATTTTTGAAAAACTATTACTGAAATATGGAGTTCGGCACCACGAAGCAACACCCTATCACCCACAAACGAGTGGGCAAGTAGAGGTCTCGAACCTAGAAATCAAACAAATCTTAGACAAGACGGTTGCCACCTCTAGGAAAGATTGGTCCTCAATATTACACGAAGCCCTGTGGGCATATAGGATAGCCTATAAGACCCCAATAGGAACCACACCTTTTAAACTAGTCTATGGAAAATCATGTCATTTACCGGTAGAATTAGAACATAAAGCATATTGGGCCATTAAGACCCTTAATCTCAATTATACTTCCACAGGCGAAAAAAGAATATTAGATATCCATGAACTAGAAGAACTTAGACGAGATGCGTATGAGAATGCCCGGATCTATAAAGAAAGAACTAAGAAATGGCACAACAATTGCATATCAAGGAAATAGTTTAATAAAGGTGACAAAGTACTTCTATTTAACTCCCGCCTCAGACTCTTTCTCGAAAAACTTCATTCTAGGTGGTCAGGTCCCTTCGAAATTACCAACGTCTTTCCAAATGAAGCGATAGAGATAAAGGGAAAAACGAGTGAACCATTTACAGTAAACGGGCAGTGTTTGAAACATTACCACAACATTAATAACAATGATTTCATCGCAAATATAAAGCTTGCAGAGACGCTCGCTCATTTACCATATTAACATCTATTCTATTTTTGTCGAGCTTACGACAATAAACAAAGCGCTTGGTAGGAGACAACCCATACTCTATTTTTAAATATTCATTCAACTATCCAAATTTCTGATTATTATTATTATTGTTTATTTTTCATTTTTCTTTCTTTCTTAAAGTCAATCGGTATCTTTCTTTATTATTGACCATTACTAACTTAATGATGTTATCCACTTAAATTTATCTAGCTACTGACCATCACAACGCAACAAGTAGATTACATGGATATAGTCTTCAGAGGTAGAGGTCAAAGGAGACGTTTTGAGACTCAATCTCAGAGAGAAATGGCACTAACCTTATACCCAGATGGACGTACTATGACCAAATTAGGTATAAGAGACAGTGTTATGTTCCTAATTAACTAACTAGGCTAGGACACCTTTGCTATCAAAAGAAAATTTAGTTCCTACAGTAAGTTGACTTTAGAATTCCTAAGCTCCCTAGTTTACCTGCCAAACCATGATATGGGATTTAAAAAAGGCCTAATTACCTTTAAGTTGTTCGATAATGAGTACCGCTACACCCATAGAGAAATAGCTGAACTCCTAGAATGCCCTAATGGTCCTGATACCTTTACCATTACCCAGGAAGACAGGCTTGTAGACCTTGAATTAGATTACTTTTGGGGTAGCAATACAGGAAACAACCATCCTGAGCCGTATCTTATGCATTCCGAGAACATCCATAACCCAGTCATTCGTTACTTTCATAAGATCCTAGCTCACACCTTATTCGGAAAGGAACAACACATAACCTTTGTATCCAAAGAAGAACTCTTTATAATGTATTGTGCATCCCATGCCTGACCTGTTAACGCCGCTACATTTATGATAGCTAATTTGGACCGTATAGCACAAGATAACCATGGACCAATCTTAATGGGAGGCTTAGTGACCATGATAGCAAATGCCATCGGACTGAGACAGCCACTTATCAAGCTCAACCCTTTAGGTGGGATACGACCAATGAATATCAGATTCTATTTCAACACCGGTATCATTAGGAGCCTAGGCCCGGATGTGTTTGAATTTCTAATTAACCGCCAAGTAGTACACCTGTTTCCCCTGCCAGGCCAAGAGACGAGTGTACATGATATGAACAACTAGCTCTATAATTTGGATGGACCACCAGATGCACCACCTTCTCCTCCAGAGACACCCCAAATCTACGAACACTATGATACTTTTCTCTCTGACGTTGAATCACACATCCCGGCTATACCTGCTTCACCTCCTAACGATCATGTTGCTGCCATCGAGGCTATCCAGACAAACATCGCCAACCTAAGAGGCGAGTTGAGCACTTTGCGCATGCAATTCCACGACTTTATGGATGTAGTGACTAAGAACCTGGATCACATCTACCAGCACTTCTACTCGTTCACTCCTCCTACCAGCAGTCACCGTAATGGCTAATTTATTCGAATATTACTGATTTACTGATCTATTTTATTTTATGTTTTAAAATTTATTTTTGTTTTTACACATTGGGAATTTTATTTATTTATTTCATTTCATTTTAATTCCATTAGACGAATTATATCATCTTTCCTGTCCACCTCATTCTTTTATTTTTCAATTTTGCATTTTAATGTCATTCTACCATATCTTGTTTCTCATTCCTACCTTTATATTATGTTGGTTTTCTTCTATCTAATTATATAACCAGTATTTAATGTCGGTCAATAAAAATTCAAATGGAAAAATTATGGTCAAAACCATAAACAGGTTCACACACGGGAACGCACAACACTGCATATGGCGCCTGCCACGCATAGGTTATGGCGCCCATGTGAGGACTGTGGCGCCTGCCACAAGTCCCTAGTGGCGCCTTCCGCACACATAAAAAGTGGCGCCAGCCACTACATTACCGTTCACATGCACTGTATTGTACTAATGTCACATGATCCCTTTCAACGCCCTGTCCCTTGCATGTTGGACACTCCATTAAAACTCTTCAACCACTCTCACATCCTTTGACCATGACATTAAAGACCATAAATAAAATTTATTTTATTCATCAATTCCCAACCACAAACATCTCTATATAAACCACCAACATAATCTCACAAAACCACACCTCTCATAAGCATAATTCTCCTCTCTCTAGCTATATTCTCATTACATTACACAAGAAGTGTGAAATTCAGTCATGGCACAAATTAGGGAATACGAAATAGTGTTCAGAAATGGCGAACCAGGTAAATTACAGGAAGAGACATACACGGCTCTAAGTGCATGAAAAATCGAATCAACAAGGTACGCCGATGAACCCTGCTTATTTGCCTTAGGAATCTTAGATAATGTTAACTATATGCTAGACACTTTAAATTTAAATTATTTCCTATCTTTTAAGGACCCTGTCTATGCTCAATTAACACTAGAATTTCTAATTTCGTTAATTTTTAGTCCCACACCTAACACAAACTGTTCTAGTGGGACTGTCCAGTTTCGGTTGTTCAACATTTAATATGCTTTTACATTTTCCCAACTTGCAGACCTGCTACAATTTCCTCATGGGGATTGCGTAGTAAGTGAGGTCCCAGATACTGAGGGTTGGCAACGCGCCTTTCAACCATTTTGGAGGGTAATAACAGGTACAGTAACCCATAGTTTTAAGGGAAACAGAGCCACTTTAATTCACAACCCGTCTATTCGATATTTCCGCCAAATATTGGCGTCCACCATTTTTGGCCGAGCAAACTCTAACAAGGTGAACCAAAAAGAACTCTTTTATTTGTTCGCCACTTTTTTGTCACAAAAGGTGAATACCGTCCCTTTTATGTTCTCTCACATGCAGGTCATTATCAATACGAAGAGAGGGCCGATTATTTTTGGAGGTTTAATAACCTCAATAGCCAGAGTCCTAGGAAGTGAGTGTCTGTTAATGCAATTTTTGACCAAAGTAGATTTTATAGACTAGAATGAGTATCTGAATGCAACTGTATCTTTTACGAGTCTTGATACTTTATGCTGCAAAGATATTACTAAACTTTTTATTCATATACGCAACATTTGCTTGAAGACAAGCAAAGGTTTAAGTATGGGGAAGTTTGATAACGCGAAAATGTATCGTATATTTGGCTTCATATGCATTGCTTTTTAATTGATTAACACTTATTATTACGCAATATTTTATGTTTATTGTAGGTATTTATCGAATAAAAGATGTAAAAGCAAGAAAAGTGGAAAATAGCAAAAAGAAAAGAAAAAGAGAATAAAATGGATAAAAATAGAGAGCATGGACCCACCATACCAAATGGGCATGTGGCGCCCACCACTTGGATGTGTAGCACCCGCCACAAAGCAAGGAAGTGGTGGCGCCCATCCCCGAAGTTTGATGCGTTACATACCGATATCCCTTTATCAAATATCTTTATTAATCTTCTGTTTACGTTATAGTTATTTCTCATCATCCCTCCAATCTTAGAATGTTCCTCAACCTTACATTTACATAGTAGCATTATATAATGATACATTCAATTATTAGTCCTTTGGGTTTGATAATCTTTAAAACTACGCGATACGACTGTGCACTTGCAGTCACGATTCCCATAGACTTACTAAGTCGAAGCGAACACTATTGAAAAAACAAAAGAAGTAAAATGAACAAACACGGTGAAAAGAATATTGACATTGGCTCTGAACCAAAAACCACTTGTTTTCCTTTTTTTTATATTTACCACACCATAACCCAAGCCCCGTTACAACCCGAAAGACCTCAAAAAGTGTGTGTTATGTGTAATTGATATGAAAGGAGAAACTATTCAAACTTATGAGTTGGTATTGCATATTCTGAATTGTTAGTGAAAACACGTTAACCCCGAGAGACTTGGTGAAAGTGTGATATAAGCTGACAGGTTAAGCGGTACCTCGATCTAGAAGTGCATCGGAAAACTCATGAGGAAAAGCAGGAACTATAAAAGGGAGAGTGAAGGCGTTGGCGAAAGACCTTAGCAGTATCAGGTAAGAATGCAAATTTTGGGAAGTGACACACTAAGTCGTCTAGGACATTACTTGAGAACAAGCAATGAGCTAATTTTGGGATTGTGATCGGTCACCATTTTCATTATGTTGTCGTTGCCTTGACGACAAGAAACCAAGGATTTTGAGACATTGTGCATGCATTATGGTACCTTTAAAGTCAATTTTCACTGCAGTAAGTTATTTTAGCATTTTTATTAATTGTCATTTTTATTTTATGTTTTCACGATTTTTTGTGTGGGTTGTCTGTGTTTTTCTCCTCCGTGTCCAAGTAGAAGAGCCGAGGGATTCAATGCAAAATAATGAGAAGTTCCGGCAATCAAGGAAAGGAAAAGACTCAATACAAGAGGCCTCACACGGCCACCCGTGTCATTTGACACGGGCCGTGCCAGGCAAAAGGCTAAAAAAGACAGGAGGAACCAAAGACATAAGCCTGACACGGCCCATGTCAGGTCAACACGAGGTCGTGTTGAAGCATCTTGGGCGTGTCAGGCTGGACAATGAGATGACACGACCACCCGTGTCAACTGACATGGGTCGTGTCAGCCCAGGCGCAGATTTTTCCCATTTTTGGGCCTTTCACCAGGCTTGAGTTGCAGGGACTTTTTGGAGATTTCCACCTTTTGCTTAGGTATTTTTCACTATATTATTTGATGCAATAGTGACTCGGAGTTATTACAAGGATAAATCATACACCTTTCCTGGCATTGTTCCTCTTACCTTGGAAACCCTTATTTTTACAAGATTGATTTCATTTGCCTTTACTTTTATATCTGAATCTAAAAACCCCCAACAATAGTTTTTGTTTAATTGAACAATAATTTGAACTCGATATTGACTTGCAGTCCTTGAGATCGATATTCGGGGAATTTTCCCTTTATTACTATAATAGGCAAAATAGTACACTTGTAATGTTTCCGATCAATAACCGGTGTAACTGACGCCACCTGCTGATGATGTTGGTTTCTTCTCGGAGATCTCATACGCTTGTCTTGCGAAATAACATTAGCCTCATGTTCCTTCTTTTTGGGAAAACCATTCCCATATCTCATGGAACTATCAGACAAACCACTCTCTTTCAAACGTCCATCACAGACACCTTCTTCTAATCTCATTCCCATGTTTACCATCTCAGTAAATTCGATGGGAGCGCTTGCAACCATCCAATCATAGTAAAACGGACTCAACGTCTTCAAAAATAACTTTGTAATTTCTTTCTCTTCTAATGGAAGACTGACTTGTGCGGAAATCTCGCGCCATTTTTTCTTGTACTCTTTGAAAGTTTCTTTATATTTTTGGGACATAGAACAAAGTTGATCTCTACCTGGTGCCATGTCAACATTATACTTGTACTGGCGAACAAAAGCTTCACATAGGTCATTGAAAATACGTATCTGGGTGCTGTCAAGTCCCATGTACCACTTCAAAGCGGCACCAGTCAAACTTTCTTGAAAGTAATGAATCAACAGTTGATGGTTATCAGTTTGAGTCGACATCTTCCGAGCATACATCACCAAATAACTCAAAGTACAAGAGTTACCCTTATATTTCTCGAAATCTGGAAATTTGAACTTTTGAGGAATCTTCACATTAGGAACTATGCACAGATCATGAGCATTCTTCCGAAACAATTATCTTCCCCTAAAAACTTGAATCTCTTTCTACATAGCTTGAAACTGATCTTGAAAATCATCCATCCTTTCATAAATACCAACAGTTTCACTCTAATTAGCATGGAAAACATGTTCTTCCACATAAGGAGCAACATGGACCACGGGAGGTGGTACAAACATAACTATTTGAGTCATGGGAACTTCAACATCAGTTTGATACCCTTCAGGCACAAAGTGAGGAGGCATACCCCAAAAGAAACCAGGAGGCATATGGTGTTGTGGAGCACAAACTAGAGCCATAGAAATGGGCATAGAGGCAATTTCAGAAATCACAGTTCTCTGAAGCAGAGTATGAGAAAGAGGATGAGGAGGCTGATTCTGAGCAGCCACCAGAGCTTTCATCATTGCAGTTAGCCTTTCGAAATTGTCCCTCAAAGTAGTCGCTTCTTCATAGAGTTCATGATTCTCTTGCTCTAAACGATCCATCTTCTTTTATTAATTAACACGAGTGTTATACTGGTCAGACAACTTGTCTGAACAAAGACTAAGAAATGGAAGAAATAATACCCCTGGAAAACTTACTCAACACAGGACCAAGATGCAACATGATGCATCATATGCAAATGCAAATGCAAATTTTTCAGGGAACTTCAAGACATAAAACAAATTGCAAACATCATAAAGTAAATAACACATTTTGAAATACTGAAAATATCATTTTATTAATAATGTCAAGGATTACATTCTAAAATATAATCTCAATAATCCTAAAACATAAGCATAGAGAAACTAGATCTATGGAATCATATCCGATGATGACCCAACTCCCAACTGATACTTCTTGCGAAGTCTTTTGATCTCTCTTTCATAGTTTCTCTTCATGTCATCCTTCTCCATCACGAGTTGATCTATAATGCCTTTCGAATCGCCTGAAGTAGGAAGATGAGTAGATGATGAAGTGGTAGAGGAAAATAAATCCTCTTGGTTTCTTGACCTCTTCATAGCACGTTGTTCAAGCAACTCTATCAAGTCATCCTTTTCCTTCAACTGCTTCTCCAACTTTATCTTCTCAAGGTTTGAAGTGTGAAATATGTCTTCCCAAGCATCCTTCTCTTGCTTCATCCTATCCAAAGCTTCTTCCAACTCCTCTATATCCTTAGTATGAATAATGGATGATTTGAACACTACTAAAGATATAGGTCTCTCATAAGCGTATGCCATCTTAAATTCCTTTGCTCTCTTCATCACCCAACTAGTGTAAGGCTCCAAAGCTACAAAATTCTTCAATCCAAGCTCACTTTTTCGTTTCCAATGAATATTTTTCCAAGCATGCACCATCCTAACCTTAAATACTTGAGTGTATTGTACTTCTTGGAAAAATAAACCTTCTAACAAAATGTTATTAGGTTTGTCCTTCATAGAAAACCCAAGTTGACAACTATGCTAAAGCCGGATTTTAGTTGTTTCCTCCTTGTGTACCAAGAAGAGACACATTAGAGAACTCCCCACAACTATCAATAATCTTGACGTCGTCATAAACAGAAGAATAACAAATGATGTCATCATTGGTGATACATATGAGTCTTTGAGACCACCTTAAACAACCCTTATTTTCTTTGAAGATAAGAGACTACGGCTAGTGCAAAATAAACCACTTGTACAATAAAGGGGCGCAACATATAATAGTTCAATTTCCCTTAGAAGTCCTATGATGAATGGAGAAATAGGTGTCACCAAGCAAAGTTGGAACAATATTCCCAACCCAAGAGATCCTAATAGCATTAACATTGACAAAAATGTCAATGATGGGAAACAAGAACAAACCATAGACGAGTAAGGCAAGAATACCTTCAAAGGTTACCATGCTATTAGAATTAGCAAATGAAAAGGCTTTCTCAATCAGAAACTTTGAAGTCAACCCCCTAATACTTCCTTCGACAATGAAATTAGCATCCATATCAGATTTCTTTAGGTGAATAGCTTAAGCAATAACTTGAGGTTCCAGAATCCCTTCCAAACAACTAAACGAAACCCTATCATAAACTGGTATACCGAAAAGATAATCATACTCCTCCATGGTAGGCAACAACTGATAATCAGGGAAAGTGAAGCATCGGTAGACGAGATCATAAAATTGAACCAGAGTACAAAGAAGACCATCTTCAACATCAATAGATAGAACAAACAAAATTCTTCCAAAATGGTCCATGAAATCCTTAGGATCATCTATAAAATATGATAGCTTCCTTACTTCCTTAAGATCATGAAATTTGAAACTGTACTTCCCAGTATTCCTTATTCCAATATCCATGGTCAAAATATCTGCGACGTTTGAAAGAGAATCTCTAAGTTACTTGAAAACTGAGAACAATGCTCACGAATGTAGAATGCATGATGCAACAACCACAAACAAGACCACACAAGAAAGGTCCAAAGGTTCGGAGTCAAGAGCATGGAGCCAAGGGTAAGAAACAACCCACAGGGTGTGTACTAAGGGTATAATCACCTGTATGACAAGGTTCTAAAAAGTTCCCATAGTCATAGTTCCATCTTTTGGATATTTTCGACTTAAATGACTACTTGCCAACCAATAATATTCTCACGAGAAACTCGTCTGAGTGTAGTATCACACTACATCCTAGTTCAAGTCTACACTTGAATAGCCACCGCACTACATCCTAAAAGGCCAAGATGGGTTAAAGGTTCTAAGGTACTCATCTTCTCGGGCTCCCAGGTCGGAAAAAGTAATACCAATTAAGACTACTCACATGACATCAGTAATCCCAAAGGGCACTCCACTGAGTGGGGGATCTCAAGTTAGCTCATTAAGGATTAACTCCACGTAATCCAAGCAAGACTATACCACCCTCCTATCATAAGATCACTCAAGTACGGGTATAAGACTTATCTCACCATACAGAGATCACCAATCACCAGATAGAACAAGCAATAGCAAACAACAACAAACATAATATACACAAGTAAACAATGATGGGCTTAACCCACTAGGGACAACTCCCCAGTAGAACTGCCACTTTTCTGTAGCGATAAAAATTTTGAGTTGAAGATATCGATTAACTTAACTCGCAAAGCAAGAGTCCCCGCCGTGCTTTTTCTATTTCCAAAGGAAAGGAAAAAAGTACAAACAAAATCTAAAGAAGTTTTAAAACAAAACTAATAAAAAGAGATAACGGTCCCGGGGTTGGTTATGCAAAGGGAAGATATTAGCACCCTAAACATCTATAGTACTCTATAGGAATCTCTTTGAAAATTTGTGCATTTTGACTTTAAAGAGGAGTTATTTGCAAAAGATTGGATGGATGAGAAAATAAATGTTTTTATAATTTTTGTGTTTGCTAAGAGTTTTGGAGTCTCATGCCTACATACGAACTCATAGTTCATGGTAAAAATAACAAAAATGCTTGTTTTGATTCATTTTTAACGAGAAGGCATTTTGTCATTTTAAAGAGAATACTCAACTAGCCACCCACAAGTATGAAAACTTTGCATCACCATGAGAAGGGCTCTAACTTGGATAAGGATCAACAACTATGCTACATCCTCTCTAGGGTGGAAAAGAATTATCATCAATACTATGGAGTTAGGAGAATTATATCTCAGCTATGGAAATGACTCATGTATAAACTTAGGAAAATAATTTAAAATAAAAAAGAAGTGCACAAAGGACACAAAATGATTTGAATGAGTTATGCAATTTTTAAGTATCTTTGAAATTTGTTTGAATATGCTTAAAATGTGTTAGCCTTTATTAAGAAAAATGTTTTGCAAAACACTTGACAAAAGTCAATGTTTATTAAGAAATTGGTTCAAGTTTTAAAACATCAAAGGTTTTGAAAAAAAAAAGAGAAGATTTTGAAAATTAAAGAAGGAGAGGAGAAGAAGAGACTATCCTAGAACATAAAGTAAAAGCTAGGGAGGGAAGATCTAACCAAGAGATAGCAAGATTTATGACATAAATAAAGAAATAATTCCCTCCTTTGGATTAAGCCTCAAGCAAATCAAATAAGAAAAGAATAGATCATGTATCAGATTAATCCAAAGTTACTGAGCCAAGTCTTCAAAAGGAAACTAAAGTCAAAGGTACCAAATTGATCCCAAGGTCTCAAGTCAGAAACTCCCAAAGCAAGGGCAATATTTTCACACAATACCATGAGGAATAAGAGACTTACAATCTCACTTATAAAAATGACTTACTTTCAGGACAAATTTAGCATTATGTTAAACAATCATAATTTGACTTATGTAGAAGTCACAACTATCTGAGACCAGTCAATAATAATGTTTTTGTTAATACATGCTAGAGACATGATATGCAAGTCATTCTCCTAAAGTCATGCCACACAAAATAAAAGAGGATGGATCAAGCACAAAGACTATGAGGATGGTCCATTACTTCAATCCACACTTCACGACACTTAAGTTAAACTTATGCATCAATCCAAGTTACCTTAAATGATCCACTATTAATTAGGAGGTAGAAATGATGAAAGTTCATCAAGCACCAATCTACACATCATGAACAAGATGGACACAAACCATACAATTGATCAAGAGGAAAAGAAAGAGATGAAGAAGAAGGGGACAAGAGATATCACACCCAAATTGGATCAAAGTCTTGATCAAGTCATCATCAAAATCAATCATCCATTTTAGTAGATTAGAGTTTTTACCCCATTAACACCCAAGGTCCGTTAAGTTTGGTGAGACCTATGATCAAATCAACCATGATCCAAGGCCAACAAAAGTCAACAAAGGTCAAACAAATATGAGATGCAATAAAAGTGAGATAAAAATGCATCAAAATATTTTTTAAATAAATTTTAAAATGGAAATAAAAGTAAAAAATCCATAAAGTCCTTTAAAACACCAAATAAATGGCCAAGAAAATTATGGAAGGTTGGAAATAAAATTAGAGGCATATAATAACTTTTTTAGAATTTAAAAATGCATAAAAGTATTTTTTATACCAATTAAAACAAAGGAGAAAAGAGAAATTCCATGAAAAATATAAAATCAATAAAATAAAATGTGAAAAAATTAAAATCAGATGAAGAAAAATAAAAGAGAATTTTAGAAATTATTTTGGGATTTTTTGGACGTAAAATGAATTTTCTATGAATTTAAAAAGAAAATGCAATTAAGATAAAAATAGAAAAAGAAATAAAAATCAGAAAAACCACTGAGCGTTGGATCTAGTATCATTAATTGACGTGGTAGATCCAATAATCCTTAGGCTGGGACGCATAATGGAATTCAACAAAAATGAAACTCAGGATCTAATTCAAATTGGACCAATCAAAACAATTCAATTGTCCAACGTATCCGGCCAAACTCAGACGATCTGAAACACTTTGATCATCTTCGTTGATGATCCCACTGGAGCTTCATCGTTTGGTAAATTGATAACATGAGACCACCACCAATGTGATCATCTCCTCATCATGAATACAACCCGATGCTCTAAATTCATTTATCTAATCTGAGCACGGGGAATTTCAGAGAAGTTTCAGGAACAAGCAAGCCACGAAAGATAAAATGAAATGATGAACACGATCAATCAACACTAGATAAGTTAGGGGAAAGGATCATAGAATGAAGGACAACATTGTGGTAACTTGTTTGAGTTTAAATGATGGTCAAAACTACATTGTCCAAATGGTGATTTGAAGTTGATGAAGCTCGATCTGGTTAGAGTACTTCAGGAGGTCTCAGAGCTTTTCAATTTTTGCAAAAGTTTTAGAGAAGGCCTAAGATTCTAATTGAATCAAGAAACTGGGTTGAAACAAGTTAGACTTCAAAACACGAAAGTTGAGTATTTATGGAAAATTTCAGAATGAAGTAGGGGTTTCTTGGATCTCAAAAGCTTGGAAATGAATGCAGTAAATTCCTATATTTATATGGAATGCATTTGGATCCAAATACGTGTGGAATCCAGCTTAATTCGTGCAAAACGCATGTGATCATGAAGTGAGAAAAATATGACTTGCAATCCATCAAAATACAGCCAAATGATGTGTTTCAAGGGTCAATTAACTTCTGGAGACTTGGTTAATCATGTTTAGATCCAAAATGCATGCTAATTTGGCTTGTAATTTAGAATTAGTGAAGTTCAAATTCGGACCATGGTGATTTCTTCAATTCCAAGTCACCATGTTCAGCTCAATGGGGCATCTTGCTCAGGAGGATTTTTGTTCCCATTATTTTTGCAATCTGTTTAAATCATAACAATGACTACAATGTCCCAATAAAAATTGCATTTAGATATTTGAGCACAAATTTATGCCATGTTAAAGTTGGCATGAAAAATTGTCATGCAAGTTCGAAAATTCTAAGTCCTAAATGGCTGAAAATGACATGTAATGTCTCAGTGAATTCCATGGCCTTCCAAGCATAATTTGACTTTGATCCTTAAAGAAAAATTGTAGAGGGAATCAAAAATGATATTTTAAAAAAATATTCATCCTCAAATGTAAAAATTGAAGTAGTTGTAATCCTTGAAAGTTGCGAAAAAGTCACTTGAAAATAGGTCAAATTTCACTAGGTCCACAAATGACCTATAATGTCTCAAACAATTTCATGATCCTCTAAGCATAATTGACTATTTTCATTTAAAGAGAAGTTGTAAAGGATATTTAGAAGAGTAATATGAAAAAAGAAGAATTCAAAAATGTTAAGGACTGAAGGAGTTGTGATCCTTGGAACTTTGACTTCAAATGTTGACTTTTTGGTCACACCTCTTAGAATAAACTTTTGCACTTGGACTTTACTTGCATTTCAAAGTACATGGATGATTATATGAACTCAAAATAAGGTGACCTTGAATGTATCTTGATTAATTTTCTCAAAGTTTGAGGTATCTTGTTGGAGAAGGCATGGAAATAAACACATGAACCTTTGATATTTCTTGAGAAGTTAGCAACAAAACTTTGAGATACTCTTGATCAATATGAGTTTGAAAGGTACTTGAGAGGCTTAGAGATCATGCTTGAGAGATAATCCCCTTTAGAACCAATGGTTAAGCACACTTTGATGAGGAATAAAAAAAACCTAGTTGAGGAGCCATGCTTGATACTATTGACGGAAAATCCCTACCTTGCACAATAAAATTAAGGAACATAAAACATATTTTTTCTATTTTAATTAGTGGTTAGATAAGTAATGAACATATAAGCACAAAGGTAAAAAAAACAAAAAAAAGGTTCTTGGTGATCCCTGCAAAAAGCAAACCCAAAGATGAGAAGGAGAACTATCAGCCTATCCAGTTTATTCCAAGAGGATGTTATGGCCAGTAGAGCTAAAGATTATGATGAACTATCAGCCTATCCAGTTTGACTTTCCAGATGAGGATGTTATGGCTATTAAAGCTAAATATTATGATGAACCTGGTTTTGAAGAAGGACCAGAGCCTGGATCCCGTTGGGGTTTGGTATCCGATGGAGCTTCTAATGAATGTGGTCACGGAGTTGGAGGTATTATAATCACCCTTTGAGGTTCTCATATTCCTTTTACTGCAAGGATACATTTTTATTGTACAACTAATATGGAAAATATGAAGCATGCATTCTTGGCCTCGAAGAAGCTATTGATCTCAGGATTAAGATCCTATATGTCTTTGGGGATTCATAATTAGTTATCAATCAAATCAAAGGTGAATGGAAAACTCGTCATCCGGGTTTGATTCCATACAAATATTATGCTAGGAAGTTGTTGCCTTTCTTTAATAAAGTCAATTTCCATCATGTACCTCGAGAGGAGAATAAAATGGTAGATGCTTTAGCCACCTTGTCCTCCATGTACCAGGTAAATTTTCATAATGAGGCACCCCAAATTACAATCAGACATCTAGATACACCTGCTCATGTGTTTAGAGAAGAAGAGGAAGTAGACGATAAACTATGGTATCATGATATTAAGTGTTTCCTCTAGTGTCAAGAATACCCAACTAGGGAATCCGGTAAAGATAATAAAACCTTGAGAAGATTGGAATATAACTTCTTTCTCAATGATGATGTTTAATACAAAAGGAATTACGACATGATCTTACTCAGATGCGTGGATAGACACGAAGCAGACATGTTAATGCAGGAAGTTCATGAAGGGGCCTTCAGTGCTAATGCCAATGGACATTCTATGGCTAAAAAGCTGCTTAGAGTCTATTAATATTGGTTGATAATGGAATTAGTTTGCTATCAATTTGTCAAGAAGTGTCATAAATGTCATATTTATGCAGACAAGGTGCATGTGCCTCCAACTCTACTCAATGTTATTTCGTCTCCATGACCGTTCTCCATGTGAGGAACTTACATGATTGACATGATTAAGCCTAAAACTTCAAACAAACATCATTTCATTCTGGTAGCTATTTATTACTTCACCAAATGGGTCTAAGTAGCATCATACACCAATGTGACTAGACAAGTGGTGGTCTGATTTATCAAGAATCAAATACTTTGTTGATACGGTATTCCAAGCAAGATCATTACTAACATTGGTTAATACTTGAACAACAAGATGATGATAGAAATCTATGGAAAATTCAATATTTAACATCACAATTCTTCACCTTACAGACCCAAGATGAACGAGTCTGTTGAAGCGATAAATAAGAATATCAAGAAAATCCAACAAAAGATGGTTGTAACCTACAAAGATTGGCATGAGATGCTTCATTTTTATTTGCATGGATACCAAACATCTGTCTGCACTTCAACAGGGCAATAACTTTCTCATTAGTCTATGGCATGGAAGCAGTTCTCCCTATAGAAGTTGAGATCCCATCAATGCGAGTCTTGATGGAAGCCAAGTTGACAGAAGTTGAATAGTGTCAAAACAGATATGACCAGTTGAGTTTAATTGAAGCGAAAAGGATGATAGCCTTATGTCATGGTCAGTTGTACCAAAAGAGAATGAATAATGCATTTGATAAGAAAGTTCATCCTCATGAAGTCAGAGAAGGTACCCTTATGCTTAAAAAGATCTTGCCATCCCACATTGATTCTTGAGGCAATTTGACTCCTAATTATGAAGGCCCATATGTTGTCAAGAAAGTCTTCTCTAGAGGTGTATTCATTCTTACAATTATGGATGGTGAGGGGCCTCACAGTCCGATGAATGCCGATGCAGTCAAGAAATACTTCGTATAAATAATCAAAAGAATAACTCACTAAGTTGAAAACCCGAAAGGGCGACTTAGGCAAAAATGAGCGTCTAAGTGGACTAAAAACTCGAAAGGGTGGTCTAGGAAAAAATTAGAGACATAAAAAGGAATAATTCATCCCGGTAGATTGAAATTTTGAAAGGGAATTATAGGCAAAAGTTAGGGATTTTATGGCAAGTAACTATATTAGGAAAGGCTTGATCACTTGAAGCAACAACATCATTGATTTAGAAATCTCAGTCCAATCTCTCTCAACATAAGCTTAATTACAGGAATTCAAAGTTGTTAGGGAGAATATTGGTCATTTTATTTAATGTAGCCTTTCCATTTACCATTTCCCAAACTTTGTAATGATCCATGGAGTCACGCCTTTTGTGGACTACCATTCTATCAATAAAATCCTAACTTTTTACCAATTAATTTCAATTCTTATATAGTTATTTATTTTGCGAAATGTCATTTATTTTCGATAATAGTTTTTGAAACAAAGGTTTAATAATAAATATTCTTTTGAAAATTATAAAATGTTTTCCTTTGATTTTGAATAAAACTAAAAGGAACATTGACAATTGTTTGATATTTATCAAGTATTGAAGTGCGGAATTCAGATTCCCCATCATGTCTTTGGTTTAATAATCTTACTTTCTCCAACGGATTTATTATCAGATAGTGGTTTCCTCTAGCCATTTTTGTTGTTGCAATGATGATTTGGGGTTTCTCGCAAAACAAAGCCAACAAAAGTTTCTACGCCCTATCATACCGTAATTTTTAACCCTAATATCCCACATACCATTTGCAACCTCGCATAGAAACAAGTTCACATTTTGGTCCTCTCCCTCTCATCATTGGATTTGGTTTTTGCAAGGATCACCAAACACCTTTTTGTTGGTTTTTTACCTTTGAGTTTATATGTTCATTACTTATCTAACCTCTAATCAAAATATAAAAAATATGCTTTGTGTTATTTAAGTTTATTATGCAAGGTATGGCTTTTCCAAAAATAGCATCAAGCATGGATCCTCATCTAGGGTTTGTTTTGATTCCTCAGCAAAGTATGCTCAAACATTGGTTCTTAAGGGGCTTATCTCTCAAGCATGATCTCTAAGTCTCTCAATCACCTTTCAATCTCATTTTGATCAAGAGTATCTCAAAGTTTTGTTGCTAACTTCTCAAGAAATATCAAAGGTTCATATGTTTATTTCCATGCCTTCTCCAATGAGTTACCTCAAACTTTGAGCAAATTTATTAAGAGAAACTCAAGGAAACCTTATTTTGAGTTTATATAATCATCCATGTACTTTTAAATGCAAGGAAAGTCCAAGTGCACAAGTTTATTCCAAGAGGTTTGACCAAAAAGTCAACACTTGAAGCCAAAGTTCCAAGGATCACAACTCCTTCAGTCCTCAACATTTTTGAATGCTTCTTTTTTCATATGACTCTTCTCAATATCCTCTATAACTTATCTTTACATAAGAAGAGCCAATTATTCTTGGAGGATCATCTAAAGTTTGGACCCATTTTAGGTCAATTGTGGACCTAGTGAAATTTGATCTATTTTCAAGTGACTTTTTCTCAACTTTCAATGATTACAACTTCATCAATTTTTAAAATTTGAGGTTGATTAGTTTTGAACAATATCATTTATGATTCCCTCTATAAGTTTTCTTCAAGGATCAAAGTCAAATTATGCTTCGAAGGCGATAGGATTCATTGAGACATTACAGGTCATTTTCAACCATTTAGGACTTAGAATTTTCTAAGTTACATGACCAGTTTTTCGTGTCAACTTCAACATGGCACAACTTTAAGCTCAAACATCCAAATGCAACCTTTCTCGGAACATTGTAGTCTTTGCTATGATGTTAACACATTGCGAATAATGGGATCAAAAACCTCCTGAGCAAGATGCCTCATTGAGCTAAATATGGTGACTTGGAACTGAAGAAATCACCATGGTTCGTATTTGAACTTCACTAATTCTCAATTACAAGCCAAATTACCATTCTTTTTGGACCCAAGCATGTTTAACCAAGTCTCCAAAAGTTAATTGACCCTTGAAACACATCATTTGGCTGAGTTTTAATGGATTGAAAGTGACACTTTTGTCACTTCATGATCAAATTCCTTTTAAACGAGTTAAGCTTGATTCCACACGTATTTGGATCCAAACACATTCCCTATAAAAAGAGGAAGCTACTACATTCATTTCTAAGCTTTTGAGAGCCAAGAAACCCCTGCTCCAATCTGAAATTTTCCAGAAAAACTCAACTATCGTGTTTTGAATTCCAGCTTGTTTCAATCCAATTTTTTGATTCCATTAGCATCTTTGTCCTTCTTTGAAGCTTTTGCAATAATTCCCAAACTCTGAGACCTCCTGAATTACTCCAAACCAGATCAAGCTTCATTCTGATATCCATTTGGACAAGGTAGTTCTTAGCACCATTTGAACTCAAACAAGTTACCACAATGCAGTCCTTCACTCTCTGATGCTTTCCCTTAAATTATCTAATGTTGATTGATCAAGTTCATCATTTAATTTTCTTTTCTGTGGCTTGCTTGTTTCTGAAACTTCTCTGAAATTCCTCGTGCTCAGTTTAGATAAATGAATTTGGAGCATAAGGTTGAATTTGTGATGAGGAGGCGATCACATTGGTGATGGTCTCGTGTTCTGAATTTACCAAACCATAAAACTCCGGTGAGGAACCATTGGAGAAGACGACCGGAGTTTATCTCAGGTCATCTGAGTTTGAAGACACGTTGGACATTTGAAATATTTTGATTGGTCCAATTTGAATTATATCCTGTGTTTTATTCTGGCTAATTTCCACCGTGCATCCCAACCTTGTGATTGTTAGATCTGCCACATCAATTAATGAGGCCAGATCCAATGCTCCATATTTTTTTTTTAATTTCTTTTTCTATTTTCATTTTTATTACATTTTCTTTTAAAATTCATAGAAAATTCATTTTACATCCAAAAAATCCCATAATGTTTTCTAAAATCCTCTTTTATTTTTCTTCATCTAATTTTTTTTTTTTACATTTTATTTTATTGATTTTCTATTTTTCATGGAATCTCTCTTTTCTCCTTTGTTTTAATTGGTTTTAAAATACTTTTTTGTATTTTTTAAATTCTGAAAAATTTATTATATGCTTCTTATTTTATTTCAAACCTTTCGTAATTTTCTTGGCCCTTTATTTGGTGTTTCGAAGGACTTTATGGATTTTCCATTTTAAAATTCATTTTAAAAATATTTTTGATGCATTTTATTTCATTGTTATTGCATTTTATACTTGTTTGACCTTTGTTAACTTCTGTTGGCCTTGGATCATGGTTGTGTTGATCATAGATCTCACCGAACTCAATGGATCTTGGGTGTTAATGGGGTGAAAACCCTAATCCACTAAAATGGATGATTGATTTTGATGATGACTTGAGCAGACCTTTGATCCAATTTGGGTGTGATCTCTCTTGACCTCTTCTTCTTCATCTCTTTCTTTTCCTTTTGATTAATTGGATGGTTTGTGTCCATCTTGTTCATGATGTATGGATTGGTACTTGATGATCTTTCATCATTTCAAATCTACCTCCTAATTGATCATGAATCATTTAAGGTACTTTGGATTGATGCATAACTTTGTCCTAAGTACTATGAGGTATGGATTTAAATAATGGACCACCCTCATAGCCTTTGTGCTTGATCCATCATCTTTTCTTTTTGTGTGGCATAACTTTAGGAGAATGATTTATATATCATGTCTCTAGCATGTATTAACACAAACATTATTATTGACCGACCTCAGATAGTTGTGACATCTATATAAGTCTAATTACGATTGCTTAAGATAACACTAAATTTGTCCCGAAAGTAAGTCACTTTTATAATTGAGATTGTAATTCTCCTATTCCTCATGGTATTGTGTGAAAATATTGCCTCCTTTTCACTTATGAGAGTTAGTGGCATACTTGTTGATTTTATCCAAGTTAGAGCCCTTCTCATATATGATGTAGAGGTCCATATTTTCATACTTATGTGTGAATAGTTGATTACTAACATTAACTTTACTTTAATGTCATTTACCTTATGCTCTTTATTCTTCTGTCATTTACTTTATGCTTTATTTTTAGCATATCATGTCATATTATTTGTGCTTATGTTATTTGTTCTTTGTCCATTTCTTGTAAAAGACACTAATAAAGGAAAAACCTAAAAAAAAGAAGAATAATTGATTCCTTGGATTCATGGGCTTATGGTTATTATCCTTAGCATTGTTGTGGAGTTTTTGACTTAGGACTAAGATCTTGACCTTTGCTTTGAGAGTTTGTGATTTGAGACCTTGGGATCCATCTGGAACTTTTAAACTTTGGACTCCTTTGTAAAGACTTGGTCTGGTTACTTTAATTTCATCCGATACATGATCTATTCTTTGCTTATTTGGCTTGCTTAAGGCTTAATTTAAAGGAGGGAACTCTTGCTTGACTCATATCATAAAGCTTTATATTTGTTGGTTAGATCTTTCCTCCCTAGCTTTTACTCTATGCCCCAGGATAGTCTCTCCATCTCCTCCCTTCCTTTAATTTTCAAAATCCTCTTTTTTTTTTTCAAACCTGATTGTTTTCAAACTTGAACCACTTTCTCAATAAATATTGAATTTTATCAATTGATTTTCACAATCTTTTCTTAATAAATTCTAATACATCTTAAGAATATTCATACCAATTTCAAAAGACTTAAAAAATACATAACTCACTCAAATAATTTGTGCCCTTTGTGCACTTTTTCTTTTAAATTCTTCTCCTAAGTTTAGACATGAGCCATTTCCATATTTGGGATATGATTCTCCTATCTCCATAGTATTGATGATAATTCTTTCCCACCCTAGAGAGTTAGTGGCATACTTGTTGATCTTTATCCAAATTGGAGCCCTTCTCTGTGGTGATGCAATGTTCTCATACTTGTGTGTGCACTTTTTCTTTTAAATTCTTCTCCTATGTTTAGACATGAGTCATTTCCCTAGTTGAGATATAATTCTCCTATCTCCATAGTATTGATGATAATTCTTTCCCACCCTAGAGAGTTAGTAGCACACTTGTTGATCTTTATCCAAATTGGATCCCTTATTTGTGGTGATGCAAAGTTCTCATACTTGTGGGTGACTAGTTGAGCATTCTCCTAAAAATGAAAAAATGCCCTTTCATTAAAAATAAATCAAAACAAATATCTTTGTTAGTTTTACCAAGAATTATGAGGTTTTGATCCTCCATTGAACTTTGTTGATACGTAGGCATGTGACTCAGAAAGTCTTGGCAAACACAAAAATTATAAAAAACATTTATTTTCTCATCTCTCAAGTCTTTTGCAAGCAACACCATTTTTAAGTCAAATACAAAGATTTTCAAAGAGGTTCATATAGAGTACTATAGATGTTTAGGATGCTAATATCTTCCCTTTGCATAACCAACCCCAATACCCTTATCTCTTTTTTATTAGTTTTTGTTTTAAAACTTCTTTGGGTTTTGTTCGTTCTTTTTCCCTTTCCTTTGGAAATAATAAAAGCATGGTGGCGACTCTTGCTTTGTGAGTTAAGTTAATTAATAGCTTAATCTATAAATTTTTACCGCTACACGCCCTCAGAGAACTTTTGATTCTTGAATATTTTTTAAGTTTCCCCAGCGGATGATTTTTTCTTGTGGAAGATATGGCAGAAGACAAGCTTTGTAGCATAGTCTTTATCTAGTCGAGATTGGTCGAGTATCCAGTTTGTTGATTACTTTGGATCTCCAAATTTATTCATTATGTGTTTTATCAGCAGCATAACATTGCATGTATTTCTGGAATTCATGAATCATTACCATGCATGGCCGAAGGCAGATTCATGCTTATTCGCATGTCCCGATGACTCTAATCCACTTTCTCCCTAAAATAGAGTTTACCTTCTATTTCCCCATGGATATTGTGCCTCATAGGAAGAATTGTATTTCAATTTCCCTCCCTAGCTCATTTTCCTGGGTGGAACAAACCCCTTGTTGAGTTCATTCCTCGTCGGGTAGAGTCTTGATTAACTGTTTCTCTCCAGTTCGTGCCTGGACTGAACTTTGGCCCCCTGCAGTTTTTTTGACTTCTCTAGGTTGGAAACGTAGACGAAGAAGAAAGCGTGTTTTACACCTTTTGGATCCTGTTTTCCTCAGCATAAAAGACTTGTTCAATGAATGAAGAATATAATTCCTCAACAAGTATCGCTTCAGCAATCTCCCTGAGATTTTGTTCAACAATAAGTGGCAGTCTCTTTATTTGAGAAGCTTGTTTTGTTCTTAAAATATCAATCTTTATCTCAACGGCAAGTGGATATCTCCTCAGTCAATTCTTGGTAGATAAGCTTTTTTCGACTCAACAACTCCAAGATAAGACTGGCTCGTTTTCTAACAGGTGGTTATCTCTTTATTTAAGAAGCCTATTGCGATCTCTGATCAGAGTTAAAACATATATCTCCAGCAAAATGAGACCCGTTCCAGGATGCAGACCAGAAGTCATGGGTATTGTGTTACCCTTTCTAGGTGGAAAACTTGGTTAAAGAAGAAACTGAGACCCGTTCCAGGTTGATGACCAGAAGTCATGGGAAGTTTGTTACCCTTTCCATGTGGAAGACTTGGTTAAATAAGAAACTAAGACTCGTTCCAGGTTGAAGACTTGAAGTCATGGGAAGTTTGTTACCTTTTCCAGGTGGAAGACTTGGTTACAAAAGAAATTGAGATCTGGTCCAGGTTGAAGACCAAAATTTATGGGAAGCTTTCTATCAATTCAAATCATGTTATTTCCTTCACCTATGAGTTGACAGCATATTCAAATCATGGCATTGCCTTCATCTATGAGTTGGCAACATGTTCCAATCTTGTTTACTTCCATCAACTATGAGTTGCTAGTAACTCCTTTTTTGACTGTTTACTCAGGGTTTATCCCCCAATAAGTTCAATGGTTTTTCCTTGCTGCATATTCCTTAGTGTAGTCTTCCACTGTCATTTACTATTTTTCGCTTATGGATGTGCTCTAGTTTTCTCTTTAGAATAGGCCTTCGTGGTATTTGTAGCGATGTATTCGTTACCATTAGAGATATTGACTAAATCCAAGGTAAATCATACAAGTCGAGTCACCACCTCACTTCTATTTATCCAAAGGAATGGTTAGAAAGCGAACAAAAACCTAATAGTTTTAACAAAAGCTAGTAAAAGAAACAGAGATCTGGGTAAGGGGGTTGGTTATGCAATGGGAAGGTGTTAGGCACCCAAAACATCCTAGGTACTCCTAGGGAGCCCTTTTCATACTTGTTGTGAAGGTTGTTGTTGTTTTTTTGTGAAAGATGATTTATGCAAACATGATTGAAGAGATGAGAGGAGAATGTGCAAGTTATTTACATTTTGTGTTTGGATGGATAAACCCATTGCCTACGTACCATCTTATAAAAAGATTAGGATCAAAACCTCGTAGTTCGGGGTAAAAATCTCAAAATGAGTTGGTGAATTGATTGGTCCAAAAGCCTTAAGGTCTTTTGTCATCAAAGGGAGAAAACTCAACCAAACCACAAATCCACCATGTGAGGATAGCTTCAACATGCTAGTGAGGGGTTAACCATATAATAAGCATGGAAGACTCATTGTCCATCTCTAAGGATATAGGTGAGTATTACATCTACCACATGGATAACTCAAACCTAATAGCTAAAGGTTATGAAGGATTTGATTAAGGAAAGTGGTCATTGGAACCACAAAAGACATTTGAATGGGTTATATTTACCAATTAGAAGTATATACAAAAGTGGTCAAAGTTGACTTAAAGATTCAATTCAAAATAAGTATTATGAAAAGAAAGTTTGGAAATCAAAAGCATAAGGCTTAGGTTTCTAATGTTTGAAAACAAAGGTTAAATGTTTGCACAAAGAGTTTTGGCTTAGGTTAGAGTGGAGAGAAGAAGAAGAAGGGCTAAGTCCTAGGTAAAACAAAAAGGAGAAGGGATGAAGAATCAAAACCACAATGGAGTTCCTCTCTTGAGATCATATTGATGATCCAAGTAGCTCCCATCCTTTGGAATAAGCAATCACAAAGCATAAGCAATCAAACAACTCTCATAAGAGATCCTCAATATGTCTGGTGTCTTTCACTTTGGATGAACATGGCAATGGTCCTCCAATTAAGCTCAAATGGAAACTCCTAGCACAAAAGCACACACATCAAAAGTTTCATGAAGTAAAACAAGAATGGACAAGAGCGAGTTTAGAGATTTGGTCCTTTTGATCCATCTTCATCATTGAGGTCCATCTACTCCAATTTTGCAAAAGAAAAATCCTAGAAACAAAGTCCAATTCTCCATTTTTGCATAGGGGAAGTCCTAGAAACTAAGTCCATTTTTTTGCATTTGGTTCACAACAATCAAGACAAAACACAAGCATAATAATATGTACACAATTATGTGCTCAAGTGAGCAAAAGGAAAATGGCATAAACATGTGCCCAAGTGAGCAAAGAGAAAAGCAAATGGATAATATGTGCAAGAATAGTAAATTGCAATAAAGGTAAAGTGCATAAAGTAAATGTTAATTGTTAATGGTTAGTGTTAGTAGTTAGTGTGCCATAAGGCAAATTTAGCGCTATGTTAAGCAATCGTAATTGGACTTATGTAGAAGTCACAACTATCTGAGGCCGGTCAATAATAATGTAGGCAACAACACAAGTTAAAAGTCTTGATTAGTGAACCAAGTTCCAACAACTTGCCATGCCAAAAAGGAAAAAGAGCATTGATCTTGTATTGGTTTAAGCCTTTTGCATGATTTAGGAAACAACATATCCTTAATGCAAAGCCATTCACTTGATCAATTGATCAAGATGAATTAGATTTGGATCAATGAAGGTTAAGTCTCCCTAATCAATGCTAACTTATCAACCTTCAACTCATTGATCAAAAAAAAAAGGAGAAGAAAGAAGAGGAAGAAGATGAAGAATGGATAATGAAAATGGTTAAGTTAAAGTGCATTAAATGAAATAACATATACCAATCCACATATGTTGACCAATGGCATTGAAAGTCAAGGTCAAACAATCAAAAATAGAAGTGAGATGAAGATTGGAAGTCAAGAAATGAACAAAATATTTTTTGGCATTTTTTTAATATTAAAATAAACTTGAATTAAAAATAAAAGAAAAGGTCAAACTTCAAAATTACTTCAAAACAACCTTGAAAGGTCCAAGTAATTTATCCCAAGTTCAACAAGGTCAAACAAAGTTTGACAAAAAATTTCAGCATTTTTAAAAGTCAGAAACTATTTTTAATCAATTAAAAATGAATAAAAATAACCTAATTGAACTAAAATCTCAAATAAATCTCAAATAAATTTAAAAATTGATGAGAATATTTTTCATAGATTCATCATCATTCAAATAGGTTAGGAAAATATTTTTGTATTTTTTGAATATCAAAAACTATTTAAAATGAATTAAAAATAACCAGAAAAGAGAAAATTCACAAAAAATATCAAATGACAAAATAAAAAATATTAAAAATCAGAAATAGAAACTAGAAATTATTTGGAGACTAATGCAATTGGTCCCATAATTTTTGGATAAAAAATTAAAGAGATATTGATTTTTGAAATAAAATGGAATTAAAGAAAATAAAAATGGAAATTAATAAAATCAGAAAAAGCCTGGCGCGTTGGATGGGATTCATTAAATGATGTGGCACATCAGATGCCTCACAGGCGCGCGCGTACCAAACACACTAGTCAACTGAAGCGCAGGGTGCATTAAAAAAAGTCATAACAACTGAAGGTCCAGATTAGATCTGGAAAAGAGATCACACGGTCCAGATTTGATCTGGAGTTGGGACGGCCACCGGAGCCATCGTCTTCTCCGGTGAGACCTCCAGCTCCGGTGAGAATTGCAGACATGGCAAACTCAACCAAATGGAGCGATCTATACATCAATCGAAAGAGGAAGTGATGTACATCACTCCTATACCATGCACTTCCACTCTAGATCCCTATAAATGGAGAAATCAGAGCTGGAAGTATGATGGTGTTCATCATGAACTTCATGTTTTTGCAAAATTGAAAGCAAAAATCAAATGCCTCTATTGAGAGGACTTCAGCCAGACCAAGGAACACAAGAAATAAGCAAGGATCAAAGAGTTTCGAAGAGAAAAAGTTCTGTTATCCACCTTTGAAATGCAGGTCTTGTGGGCACGATTCTTCACAACCAAAGCTTGCAATGAGATCTAGTGATGAAGAGGAAGCAAGGCTGAGGAATTATAGGTCTGAAAATCAACCAAGGAAGTTGAAATTCAGATCTGAATTTTTTAGAGAAAAGTGAAAATTCCTTTAGTGAAGGTTATGGAGAGAATTCTGCAGCATTTCAGGTTGAATCAAGGTGTCGAATGAGAGCTTACATGCCATGTATTTATAGCCAAAGCCATGCTGAAAGTGTGATTTCAAATTTGCATGAATGAAGAGGGCCTCCATGCATGGGCCTGTACAGGCGCATGGAGGGCCCAATTCCACTTGATTTGGCAAGCTGAGATCACAAATGAATGAAATGGACGTGCAACATAGATGTAATCAGCTCATGCATGGCAATTGAATCAAGTTTCCCAAAAATGCACTAAAAGTTCTCCTCTTCGAAAATGAT
The DNA here is from genome assembly GCF_024323335.1 of Lathyrus oleraceus. Lineage (NCBI taxonomy): Eukaryota > Viridiplantae > Streptophyta > Magnoliopsida > Fabales > Fabaceae > Lathyrus > Lathyrus oleraceus. The sequence goes on from NC_066585.1 coordinate 458,925,045, forward strand.
ATTTGCCAAATCCAAATATGGTCATGTGAGTAATGGTTGGAAAGGTCTTGATGTAAGGAACAAATGTTATGTTGGGTAAAAATCCATTTGAAGTGTGGAAATTTATGAAATTTGAGTTTAAAGTGCAAGGTGCATGATATGTCAAAGCAAGGTTTCCAAATTTGGCCAATTTTCAAGCCCTTCTGTTTTGATGATGCAAACACAACAATGTCATCCTTCAAAAATTCCCAACAGTTTTTGATGAAAACAAAATTAAAACCATCTGGACCCAAACTCTTTGAACCATCATAACCCCAAACCGCTTCTCTAACCTCTTCAGCCGTAAATGAAACATCCAAAAAATTAACATCGAAAGAACTCAGAGTATTAGTAGAAACACCCACCAAATAGGTCTGTCCATAATTGATTTCAAATATTTGTGATAGAAAAACTTCCAAACTGCTTCCTTAACATCTTCTACCGAATGAACCACGCCATTCTCAGTTTGGACTGCCCCTATAAACCTCCTTCTCGCCCTTCCCTTAATCACCTTATGAAAAATTTGAGAATTTTGGTCCCCTTCTCGAATCCAATTAACTATAGAATTTTGAATCAACATATTATCATTGATATCTAAATGACTGCACATTGAGCTAATAGTTTTGTTCCTTCTATTCACCATCTCCTTCACCTCCTCATTCACATCATTAGAGAGCTTTTTGTCAATTTCATTAATTTCATCCACTCTTTCTTCTACTTTCAAGTCATGCCAACCAAACACCTCTTTATTCCATCGTTTTAAACTTTCTTTCAAACTTTTGAATTTATCCTTGATAACATAATCACTCCTACCAACCACTTTCACTACGCCAAAAACTGGAATAGACAGCGCACCTTAGAGGGCGCTTTATTACAAAAGCGCTCTCTAAAGTGAAGCGAAAAAATAAGGAGCAATAGACAGCGCACTTTAGAGGGCGCTTTTGTAATAAAGCGCCCTCTAAGGTGAAGCGAAAAAATAAGGAGGAGATAGAGGGACAACAATACATGGCGCTTTTTAGAAAGCGCCCTCTAAGGTTACCCTTATAGGGCGCTTTTAATAAAGCGCTGTTATAAGTCCATGTGCATTTCCAGTTTATAAAGCGCTTCTGGAAAGCCTTAGAGAGCGCTTCCATAAGCGCCCTCTTAGGCCCCCTTTAGAGGGCGCTTTTTTTCCACAAGCGCCCTCTAAGGTCCCCTTTAGTAAACATTAAAATTATAACATACTGCGCGTTTTGTTATTTCACTCTCTGTTATTTTCGTTCTTTTTCACGTTAGGGTTCTAAGGCGTTCTCCTTCCACCTCTGTTAGATCTACGACGTTTCCTCCTTCTACCAATCAAAGGTACACGATGCAAACATTATTACTTGCACTATTGCTTTGTTTTAGCTTTGCCCCATTTCAGTTTTATGTTATTGTTGTCTATGCTACGTTTGTTTCGACCTGTAAAGTTTCAATATTCATAGTCATTTAAATAGTTTGGGTTTATTAGGCAATTGACGGTTGGTTTTTAAATTGCTGAATTTGATATCGCTATGAATCACATTCAAAGACTGTTGTTAGGGTTCGGTTATGGTTGCATTATAGAGACATTAGAAACCTTTGATTCTAGTAACTTAGCGTACATAACGTAGCTAGTAACTTAAGAAGTTTAGGTATGGATGTTATTTGATAGAGTAAATGGAGACATGAATGCCCTGCATAGAGACTAACTCAATAAAGCGAAATTGTTTTGTCTCATCCCATTTTTGGTTTCTCTTCTGAAATTGTTTTTTGTTTATTCTAATTAGTAATGGATAATACATGGATGTCTTCCAATCGATTGTCGAGAGAGTACGAGAATGGGGTATCAGAATTCGTTAAGTTTGCCGTTGCGCACGCCGAAGACCCCAGTAGAATGATATGTCCTTGCTTGGGTTATTGTTATGGGAAACGGGTTGACGCAGTTCAGTTGACATCGCATCTAATGAGGCATGGAATTGATCGAAGTTATACATGTTGGAATTTGCATGGTGAGAAAAGTAACGAGAATGTTGAACCGGGGGATAGTACGACCTATGCCTCAAACTATAGTGGCGCATATACATACGATTGTGATCGAGTTGAAGAGATTGCAGAAGCACTTGAAGGAGATCTTAAGGATTGTCCCGAAATGTTTGAGAGGTTGGTAAGTGATGCAGAGAAACCTTTGTATGATGGTTGCACTAAATTCACAAGATTGTCTGCGGTATTAAAGTTGTACAACTTAAAGGCGGGCAATGGATGGTTGGATAAAAGTTTCACAGAGTTATTAGCCCTTTTGAAAGATATGCTTCCTGAGGATAATGTTCTTCCCAATCGAACATATGAGACCAAAAAGATGTTGTTCTCTATTGGCATGAGCTATGATAAGATACATGCATGTCCAAACGATTGCGTTTTGTTTCGAAATGAGTATGCATCGTTAAATGAGTGTCCTAAATGCGGTGTCTCGCGATATAAGAACAAGTTGTCTCCAGCAAAAGTCTTGTGGTATTTTCCTGTTATTCCGAGATTTAGACGCATGTTTCGTAGTGAAACCGATTCAAGACACTTGACCTGGCATGCAGATGAAAGAATTATAGATGGAAAGTATCGACATCCGGCAGATTCACCACAGTGGTTGAAAATTGATAATGATTATCCTGAATTTGGAGAAGAATCAAGAAACCTTCGCTTGGCATTATCTACTGATGGAATGAACCCACACGGTATCCAGAGTATCTCACACAGTACATGGCCTGTGATTATTATGATTTATAACCTACCTCCATGGCTATGTATGAAGCGTAAGTACATGATGTTGTCTATGTTGATTTATGGACCTAAACAACCAGGGAATGACATAGACGTGTACTTGAAGCCCTTAATCGAAGATTTAAAGATTTTGTGGGAGACCGGTGTGGAGGTTTACGATGGATATAGGAAATAAAGTTTCAACTTGAGGGCGATGTTGTTTGGCACAATTAATGATTTTCCAGCATACGGAAATCTATCAGGGTATAGCATAAAAGGTCAATGTGCGTGTCCTATTTGTGAAGATAAAACAGATTGGAAGCGCTTGGAGTTTGGTCAGAAGAATGTCTTTCTCGGTCATCGGAGATTCTTAAATTCAAATCATCACTACCGTGGATGGAGAAAGGCGTTTAATGGAGAGACAGAACAAGGCAGAGCTCCACCTATATTGACGGGTGATCAAATTTTTGAAAAGGTGAAAGATTTGGATACTCAGTTTGGCAAGCCTTTTGCCCAGACACTTGTCAAAAGTGGGTGGAAGAAGAGGTCAGTTTTTTTTGAATTGCCGTATTGGAAGTCCTTGTATGTGAGACATTTTCTTGATGTTATGCATATTGAAAAAAATGTATTTGAAAGTGTTATTGGCACGTTACTCAATATACAAGGAAAGTCTAAGGATGGCCTTAAGGCAAGAAAGGACTTGATAGCGATGGGAATAAGAACTGAATTAGGACCCTTGAAGAAAGGAAAATGAACATATCTACCGCCTGCTGCTTATACTCTATCTAGAAAGGAGAAAAAAACATTGTGTAAGTTTCTAAGTGAAGTTAAAGTTCCAGAAGGGTACTCTTCAGATATTAGAAGACTTGTGTCTATGAAAGACCTCAAGTTAAAGAGTTTAAAGACCCATGATTGCCATGTTATAATGGAACATTTTCTCCCAATAGGTATACGTTCTATTCTTCCAGAAAAAGTAAGAAGCTCTATAACTAAGTTGTGTTCTTTCTTCAAGTCAATTTGCAGTAAGGTGATCAATCCTGTGATCTTACCAATGTTGCAAAAAGAAATCGTTATTACTTTGTGTGAGCTTGAAATGTTTTTTCCTCCATCATTTTTTGACATAATGGTACATCTAGTTGTTCATCTTGTGAAAGAGACAGAATTGTGTGGACCAACTTATATGAGATGGATGTACCCTGTTGAACGTTATATGAAAATATTAAAAGGGTACGTGAAGAACCGAAGTCGACCAGAAGGTTGTATGGTTGAAAGATACATTGTTGAAGAAGCGATTGAGTTTTGTACTGAATATTTGTCTAATGTTCAGTCAATCGGACTCCCCAAGTCTCAGCTTGTCGAAAAGAAAGAAGGAAAAAATCTAATTGGAAATAAAATCGTGGCAGTATCAAGGGTCGAACGGGATCAAGTGCATTTGTATGTTCTGCACAATGAGAATGAGGTTGAGCCGTATGTTGAAATTCACAAGGATGTTCTCCGAGGTTTAAATCCCAATAGAAATGAAAATTGGATAGTACGAGAGCACAATCGATGTTTTATACCTTGGTTTAAGGATCATATTTATTCAAAGTATTATTCAGATCCTGCTTCAATAACAGAAAGGTTGAGATGCTTAGCATATGGTCCAAGTTTCCATGTTTTTTCTTATAGCGCATACGCGATTAATGGATACACATTTTATACCAAAGAACAAGATGATAAAAGTACTATGCAGAATAGTGGTGTCACCGTGGTAGCTGAAGCAATGCACATATCAAGTGTGAAGGACTTAAACCCCATATTTGCAAATCTGTCGTATTTTGGTGTTATCGAGCGCATTTGGGTGTTTGATTATGAGAAGTTTCAGATTCCTATATTTGGTTGCAAGTGGGTTGAAAATAATAATGGCATTCGAATGGATAAGTCAGGATTTTTGCAAGTGGATCTTAATAGGGTGGGATACAAAGATGAGTCTTTTATTCTAGCCTCTCAAGCTAGACAAGTGTTCTATGTCAATGATCCGAAAAGTACGAAATGGTCTATAGTTCTTTTTTCCAACAAAGTAATTGATGAAAACACTGGAGATCAAGGTGATATTGATGTTGAGATTGAATCATTTACCAGAAATGATCAAAATGAGAATATTATATCAAATGATTCATATATTAGAAATGATCATAATGAGGGTATTTGGATCAATCCAACCGTCTGTGTTGTTAAAAGACATGTAGAACATATTCCAACCAAGAAAAGAAAGAGAACTTAGTGAAAAAGGTACAGGTCAAATGATTTTAATTGTTTTCTTTATTACAGGTAAAATGACTTTTATGATTTTAATTGTTTTTACATTTGTCATCTGATTTTAATTGTTTTCTTTATTACAGGTAAAATGGCTATTATGAAGTCAATCATTCGTGCAAGGGGCAAGGGATACTTGAAAGTATCAATTGATATTTGTTTAGATGGAGATGTTCCATTGTCGTCAAGCCTCATTCGCGTAGATGATGATGCTGGATATTTGAAAGTATCCCTCTACGACAATGGAACATGTCCATCTAAACAAATATCAATTCTATCTTCAAAAGATAAGGGACCAAAAATATAAGGGGATTACGCACAGCAAATCGAGTCAGTTGCATAAAAAAAAAGGTATAAACACAATTATATGATATTTATGCATAGAAAATGTTAATTCTTGATCTTATACTTCACCTAACTAATTTTATGATATTTTAGGTTCATGCTATTGATATTGAACAAAAAGAGGTTGTTGCTAAGAAGACTGCTGCTGGCAAAAAAAACATACATCTCAGAGATGCTTTTGCTACTTAGTTTTATTTCTTTTTAAGTTATGAATTGGTTGTATATTTAGAATCTTTAGAAGTTAAACGATTATATATCAGTGGATTGTTGTATATGTATGGATTGTTGTATATAAGGCTTGTTGAATGCAATGTGTGAAAAAGGGCTTCAAATTATACAGTTTTGGGTGTACTGCTTCAATATACAGGTTGTCTAAAATAAATAAAAAAATATAGCGCTTTTAAAAAAAAAATTTTAAATAACCACCCACTTTAGAGGGCGCTTCCCAAAATAAGCGCCCTCTAAACCCTTTAAATTTCAACTTTAGAGGGCGCTTTCCAGTAAAAGCGCCCTCTAAACCCTTAAAAGTTTCCACTTTAGAGGGCGCTTTCCAGTAAAAGCGCCCTCTAAACCCTTAAATGTTTCCACTTTAGAGGGCGCTTTCCAGTAAAAGCGCCCTCTAAACCCTTAAAAGTTTCCACTTTAGAGGGCGCTTTCCAGTAAAAGCGCCCTCTAAACCCTTAAATGTTTCCACTTTAGAGGGCGCTTTCTTTAAAAAGCGCCCTCTAAAGTGGCCCTTAAAGGGCTTAAAGAGCCACTTTAGACAGCGCTTTCACCAGGAAAAAAAGCGCTGTCTTTACCTATGCCAGCACCAGATTAGAGGGCGCTTTAAAGCGCTGTTATAGGCCAAAAAAAGCGCTCTCTTTTCCCTTATTTGGCGTAGTGTTTGAAGCTCATCCACTCTTTCTCCGCAAACTTCAAGAAATCTTTATTATCGAACCAAACATTGTTGGTTCTAAAAGGTTTTGCACCCCAGTCTTCCTTGTTAATCTTCAACCAAATAGGGAAATGATCAAATATGTCCCTCCTACCAACCACTTGACCCACCACTCCCCACCTTTCCAATAGCGATTCAAAAATTAAAAACCTATCAATCCTACTCATCGATTCTCTATTTCCAATTAACCAAGTAAAGGAGTTTCCAATACACGACACATCCACCAAATCGGATTCCTCAACGAAAACCCTAAAACCCCTCATTTCAGACCTTCTGTTAGTCAAGACATTATTCTTCCTTTCACTTGACTTAGAAACATAATTAAAATCACCCCTAACACCCAAGGTCCATGTGCTAGTTTCTTCCTAAGATCCAATAACTCTCCCCACATTCTTCTTTTCGAAGATAAATCACACGTCGAATACACATTGACTATACAATACAAATTGTTCTTCCACCTTATCTTGACTCAAAAAAAAACCTCTCCCTTGAAAGAATATATGGCTTTTATTGAGTTAGAATTCCACATTGTAATAATCCCTCCAGACATACCAATTGCATTACAAGTAAACCACCCAACATCTTGGTTCCTCCACAAACTTCCTACTGTTTTCGAATGACAAACTTCCTACTGTTTTCGAATGAATGAACTTAAATTTTGACTCTCGAATAAAAAATATTTTCACTTTACCTGAAGAGATGATGTTGCTAATCCTCTTCCACTTTGAAATATTACCCCATCCTCTAATATTTCTTTGTAATGTATACAATTACTTCATACTTAAATAAATTAGGAGAGAATATGTTATTGCCATGATCATAAGCTTAATCAAATATACCATACCATCCACTTGACAATTAACTATATCTCCCTTTTTCACAATTAATTAATCTTTTCATAATTAAGAAAATGGTGAAATAGAAATTAATCATTGTTTAAGGAATATATTGTCTTCTTTTGCATCGCATACATTCTTTAATAATAGGAACAAATTTCAAAACCCTTTTCTTCAATGACAATTGACAAACAAGAGTCACATTCATATAATAAGATATGGATCATGAACACATGACTTTCTAATTCAAACACACCTTTTGACTATATCAACCATATTCTTGATTAGTGTCAAATTTGATTCATTCATCCATGTGCTTTCTGATGAATAGTGAACAGCATCTTAATCAAATTTTACATACTCTTTGTGACTTCAATTATACATATTTTGATTCATCACATGAGAACCAGCTAACATAGGTACACACTACAGTGAATTATTTTAATAAGTGATTGCTCATTTTAAAACCATACAACAGCTTTGTCTCCAAAGGGGTTTCATGAATCCTTCCCAAATTAATTCCCATCAAATCAAAACAAGAAATTTTCCACCTTCATATTTCAGAGAAAAAATAATAATAAAGAAGAGTTTAATTGAAATACACTGTAAAATGATTTTACACCGTCAGTTAGTCATAGACGTCGGATATTAAAAGAAATTTGATTTTTATATTAAAAATTTATAAAGTAATATAAACAGATAATGGTGAAGAATAGGCAGTGTAAAACTTTTTACACTAACAGTGTATAGTAATTAATCTCATAAAAGAAATACTAAACAAATTGATAACAACTTATTTTAATTAATTTAGTTAAAAAAAAAATTGAAGATTGATAATTTAACTCTTGGCAAATAATATAAATAAAAGAGAAAAATACGAAGACTCGGATATTTTTTCAAAAATGATATGTATTAAACATAAATAAAATTCGATATTCATTAAATTCGAACTAAATTTTTATCAACTGAATCAATCTATTTTATTGTATCCTAGTATTATATTAAGTATATTTAAGTATCTTTAATTAATTAAATAAGTACATTCATATACAAATTAATAATGATTGAGTATCTATAGATATGCATCAGATTTGTATATTTAATATTAATCATCTTTTTATAATATCAATAATTATGAAGATTTTTTTTATGAAACCACTTTTTATACACCACACTGTCCCACTTCAATCAGTTTATTTTCTTTCTTCTTTCCTATCAACATATTATTGCTCTTTCTCCACTCTCACTCTCACAAACACACTCTCAGACACAAAGTTCCATAGCTAGTTATAGTAATAGTAATAGATATATTTATTATATATTACTTGTCCTTTAATTGTTTTTGTAATGGATGAAAAGTGGAAGCTATCAAAGAAGGAAAAAAGCTCAGCCTCATCAACCAAATCATCAATATTCTCAAGAAGCTGTTCAACAAGAGGCTCTACTTCAAAGTCACCACTACTTTCAAAGAGCTTATCACAAAAGTGCTCTTCTACTTCCAATAACAGCAACAATAATAATCTTCCTAGAAGCTATTCACAGAAGAGTCCATCCATAGGTAAGAAATGTACCAATATAGCAAAAGAACAGAAAGCAAGATTTTACATCATGAGGAGATGTGTAGCTATGTTAGTTTGTTGGCACAAACATGGAGATAAATAGTAGTAGTGATTTTCAAGAACAAGTCTTGTTACTTACTCAGATCCCCTTTTCAGTGAACAATTTTGAAGGAATCTTATTTTGTTTTTATTTGTCTTTTCAAATTGTAATTATGATTTATCTATAAGATTTGCACATTTGCAAATATTATCTTCATTCTAGTTTTAGTATTACTAAATTTTACTGCATATTTGAATTAACAGTTAGTTTAGCATAATCACATTTAGAACTATTATACTAATGATAGATTAATTATTCATATATATATATATATATATATATATATATATATATATATATATATATATATATATATATATATATATATATATATATATATATATATATATATATATATATATATATATATATATATATATATATTTGTGTGTTTAGATAGAAGGAAAGGGTTTATTTTTGGGTGAGAAGAAGAATATTTTGATGAAAATAATAATATAATAATAGTTTATAGTATGATAGTACTAGTTGGATCTACATTGGAAATGCAAGCCACGTTCGTTCTTGGTTTTTCCTATAAAAAGGTGAAAAACGAAAGTAAGAACTGAATATTAGAACTTACTAGGCCTGAGTTTTACTATTACTGCTTAGGAAAACAAGAAGTTAGATCTTCTGCTCACCTGTTCAAATCATGCTATTATGGGTCACTGTGGAGAAAGTGTTATGTTTTTGTTTAACTAAAAGTGTGTACTAGTAAAGTTGTTTATTTAATACGATTATTACGATTATTTTTGTTGAATACTTTTGTATAGTGCACAAGTGATATATGAGTTGTATTATGTACAAGTTTGTTTTTTCTTTTGGATCATAAGTGAGACATGGTGGGACACGTTAATTCAATTGTAGGTAAAAAAATTGCATGGTACAACACTATTTTGTTTGTGTGGCGTAGAATTAGTCAAATTTCGCATTGTAGGTCATGTCCTTTGAGTTAAAAGAATGGATGAGTCATTTATGAGTGATTCGTGTATAAATCTTTGAGAAGCATATTGGAAAAACAAGAGATATGGTGATCAAGATTCAAAGTGTATAGACTCACTTTGAAGATAAAATAAAATATTATTGTCATTAAACTTAATTAAATTTGTATAATTATTTATATATATATATATATATATATATATATATATATATATATATATATATATATATATATATATATATATATATATATATATATATATATATATACTCTTTATTAGATCAATAAAGGACAACATATTACAATCTCTTTTATGATATCAGATCTTCCTTTTCCTCTGACTTTTCCTTTTCCCGGGACTTTTCCTACAGTCACACAATGTCTCCGCCTCCGTCAAGCTTCCCTCGTGCCGTCCACCCAACTCGTTTCTATTTCGGCCATTTCTTTTTCTCTTTCTGTTCCGCCGCTGCAATGCCATCCTTTGATTTTGACTCTTCAACGACTGCAATGTCTTCATCCGCTGCTGCTCCGGCGAAATCATATTTTCACTGACCCTTATCTTCAAGAACATCAAAAATAACATTCCATTTGTGTTAGAGATGGAGAAAGATCGCTACACTATGTGGGCTAAACTATTTGAAATTCATGCTCGTGCCCACAAGGTTCTCGATCACATCATTCCTCAACCCACCAAAGAAAAATCGGCATCCATTAATGCTAATTTTGGAATGTAGACAAATATTGATTCTACATTTATTCAATGGATTTAGTTAGTCCACCATCTTCTTTGATCTACTTACCACCATTTTGGAAAAAAGGATCCATTGTTATGGTTTCTTGGAACCGTTTGGTTGACATCTTCGAAGACAATCAAAACTCATGTGATGTTGCCCTCGAACATGATTTCTCAAACAACTCTCTGATCAATTGAAGAACGTTGGAGCACCAGTCAGTAGTCACTGCTTGGTCCTTCAACAAGTGTTCGGACTATCTCAGCCATACCGTGGGGTTGTCACCTTGATTCCACTATGCCAAATAAGGGAAAAGAGGGCGCTTATTTTGGCCTATAACAGCGCTTTTAAGCGCCCTCTAAAGTGGCGCTGGCATAGGTAAAGACAGCGCTTTGTTTTCCTGGAGAAAGCGCTGTCTAAAGTGGCCCTTTAAGGGCCACATTATAGTGCGCTTTCAGAAAAAAGCGCCCTCTGAAGTGGCCCATAAAGGGACACCTTAGAGGGCGCTTTCAGGAAAAAGCGCCCTCTAAAGTTGTCAATGTAAAGTGTTTAGAGGGCGCTTTCAGGAAAAAGCGCCCTCTAAAGTTGTCAATGTAAAGTGTTTAGAGGGCGCTTTCAGGAAAAAGCGCCCTCTAAAGTTGTCAATGTAAAGTGTTTAGAGGGCGCTTTCTGGACAAAGCGCCCTCTAAAGTTGTCAATGTAAAGTGTTTAGAGGGCGCTTCCTACAAAAAGCGCCCTCTAAAGTGTTAGTTATTTTAAAAAAAATTGTTTGAAAAACAGTGGATATTTAATTGGTAACCTGTTCGCATGCTGCAAAAGTGTAAAATTCATATTGATTTCATCCTTTAATCCAATGTTATACACCATTAATCCATTGATATATACAACATGAATCCATTTATATACAACATTAATCCTCCATATATACAACATTAATATATGATTCTTTGATCAACAATATACAACAACATATTCATGATTTAGTAAAAGTACAACAACAATATACAACATATATACAACAACAGCATACAACAACAACATTCCATACATATATGTACAACAATATACAACCTAGCTATATGATTCTTTGATCAACAATGAATTGACACAATTCATCCTTCATTTCATCCAAATTTGCTCTTGAGTAAGATTTGTATTCCTCAAAGTACTACAATTAAGAGAATAAAACATATTCATGATTTAGTAACAAATTAGATGAAATATCCGATAATATTAAAATAAACCCTAAGATCTTATTCCATACCATTTTTGGGATGTCTATACGATTCAACGCAATGATGTCTCTCATAAATCTCAATACAAAAAATCTGCAATCGACCGAATTATTTTGCTGAGGACACTACACAGAAAAACAAACAATATATATATAGTTAATTTCTTACAAACACTATTATAAGCAAAAAAACAAACACTATTATAAGCAAAAATAAGATACTTAATATATACCTGAACTCTGATCCAGGTAATGCCCTTCCTATTGCGGTAATTCTTTTTCGTTCTAAATTTTATTATTGCCCTAACAAAATAAAAACGTATATTGAGATCAATCTGACAGACATAATTAAATATACAAATACACACGAATATTTAGGGGAATTTCACTTACGCGTCAACCGTCTTCTTCATATTCGGATATTTACTCCAATCACCCGATAAAGAATCGAGATAATACACTATTAGTCTCGAAAGATCCATAGCAACCAACACCCAGTGACCACTGTAAAATAAAACAAAAATTTAGATGAATGAAAATTTTCTACGTAAAAGATATACATAGATTAGAATGAAATTATTAGAAAGAAAATCTAACCCTTTGCCAGAATTAAACGGTAAAAAATACAAACTGGGTGTAGTATTATCGCCGGCCGCCATGAATCTATCGACTAGATCATTCTTTACGGATGTTGGATTTTTCGTTATTAACGTTGCGTTGATACGGGAAGCAGCAATAAAATTGAAACGGTTACACAATTCATTTTCCCGCATCAATGTTACATACATATACCTTAAATAGAAACATAATAAACATTAGACTACTCATTGAAATGTGTAAATAAATTGTTCAACTAAGTAAATTATAGATTGATCGGAGTACCATATGTATGTATGAATGACAGCGATGCCCAATTCGGTGTGTTCAAAAAGTTGTTGGAAGTCCTCCTTTCCAATTATTTCGAAATGAGCAGCTCCGAAAACACCTTCATCAAAATCTATAGTACGAATGGCCCCGTGCATAATATCGAACTCATCCACCACTTTCTCAAGACGCATCATAATTTGAGATTTTGTCCCGGACGTCGTTGGAATATCCTTAGCAGCGCTTTTCAACTTTCGACCGGGAACCTAAAAATTCATATAAAATAAATCATGACTTTTTGTGATGCAACAGAATCGTTGCGTATATAATTCAATGAGTATATATATTTGTACCTCTTTTTGAGATGCAACCGACTCGATGCGTCTTGAAATCCCTTTACCAACTTTATGTGTGGGTCTTGTAGGAGTCTAACATTACCATGTAATAAGGATTGATTAAATATCACAATTGTAGCTGAATTGAAATGTGAATACTAAATATTCATAATCATTTAGAACATATATACCTCGGCATCAGGGAAAATTAGATCTGATGGCCAACCAACAAAGGATCCGACTGCATCTCGCATCAACGTTGTCTCTGAAACAACGTCAGGTAATGGTAGAACGGCGTCCGTATCTAATACAAGGTCAACCGAAACTTTCATAAATCCCACCGGGAGGGGATTATGGTGAAGTAATTCACCCGAAGTATTGTGCACTTTTCCCTTGCCAACCATGCGATAAGTTGGTGACGATAGATACAGCTGACAAGGTGAAATGCCCTAAACCAATAATAAATGTTATTGTTAACGTGTATATGTGTCAAGTAAAAAAGTGCTATTTTAATTTCATAATAACATATATAATTACCTCGGGAAATTTCGGTTGATAATTGATACTAGCTCGGTCACTAGTATCTTTTGCCTCGGAGGCGCACCTTTCCTCTCTATACCTTGCATTCTCGATTTGCAGTTGGAGTACTTGTGCCCTTAACTCCGCCAAGGTCTCCATCACCTCTTTGTTGGTAGGATTTTTTGTTTTTGGTTTTTTATAAAATGACGACGGAGTCACACCGAAACCCTTACCCCTCACACGACCGGAATACTCAGGAACATTTAGTACTCGACTAAGTACGCTCCTATAATCCTGGACCTCGGTTGAAGGTACGGTTTGGGATAAAGTCTCCTGAAATATTATTAGAGGAGATTAAAAATGAATTATATGTCTAACAAAATTTTCGATATAATTAAAGAAATAATGTTACATATACTTACACATTCGTCATAAACATTTTGGACCGCTTCAACGACAGCCCCATCCTTCCCAACCCGAGCAGCCTTCCATAATACGTGCTCCGGAAGAGATGTTGCGTCACTTTTCTCCTCGGCTAGCTACACATTGAATTAGATTATAAGATCATCAAGTATAACATATTGTGACAATGTATAAGCTCATAGCATTTGAATATACTCACAATTCTTTGTTGTAACCGTGCATAACCCGTACGCCCTTTTTTGTACGGAGACGCGGGTTTTGATGCCCTTTTCCTATTTTTGTCGCTTACTTCCTGGATAAAAAAGTTTAAGGCATATTAGAACCAAGTAACTTAACAATTGTATAATACCATAATTAATAGACATTACATGGAATTTTTCGTTTCTTCGTTTGGCGACAAAGTTATCCCATTCATCGGCTGAAATAATCTCGGCATACTTCATTGGCCGTTCTCCTTCAACAAATTTTCCTTCCTCATCCTTGAGAAATTTGTTGCAAAAAAAGGATCGAAATCCTCGGAGTCTTTTTCCGGCCAATTGAATACAATATTTTTGCCGGCTTTCATCGATGTGAAAGGATCTCTAAAAAACATACACATGGAGTGTGTTATTATAAAGTAATATTATAACAATATATGGTCAACAAATAGTCAACAAAAAAAACATATAACAATATATGGTAAGTACCTGTATCTCTGACCATATTTTTTCTTTGCCAACCTTCAAGTCCGGACTTCTCTAATTATCACATGTAATCGGAATATGTTGTCGAACAAGGAAACCAATGTAACTTGCCAACATTGAACCGTTAGGCTCAATTAGTTGGTCTTCAGCACTCCAATGCACTTCAAATTTTACACCCTTGTCTCTTGCACGAATGATTGACTTCATAACAGTCAATCCTCGTTTGATTTCTTTTTCAACATTGTTACGTGATCCATTCTTGTCATGGGTATCGTCTTGGTTAGCCATTTTATCTGTAATATAGAAATGATTCAATAAGACCCAAGTAAGACAATGATTCAATACGTGAACACATTCATATACCTTCCATTTCTCATGCAAAAGACCTACTGCATGCAAAAGACCAATGCAAACTCACACACACCTACTGCATGCAAAAGACCAATGCAAACTTATGGTGTTTGGAACATGAACAAACTTGCATCCATAATCATCAAACTTCCAAGCACAAGCTCAAACACACTTCAAATGATATCAGTTTCCAATCAGAAATAAAAAACTCAGTTTGCCCTAAACAACATTAATCAACATAATGCACAAAATGTAAAACTAAGTTTAGAAAATGCCCTAATCAAACACATGAAGAAAGTGAACGGTAAAGATGGAGAAGAGAAATACCTTCAAGGTGACGGTAACGATGGAGAAGAAAGTGAACAGTGACGGTGGACGTGAACGTGAAGGCAGCAGCAGAAAAAGGCGACGGCGACGACGACGGTGAGGGAGGGAGAACGAACGGAGAACGAGAGTAATCGCAGTAGACGGTGGACGCAGTAGAGAGAAAACCCAGTTACGTAAACGAAATAGCTTGTAGAAAGGGAAAATAAAGAGACATGCAGTATATGTTATAATTTTAATGTTTACTAAAGGGGACCTTAGAGGGCGCTTTTGTAAAAAAAGCGCCCTCTAAAGGGGGCCTAAGAGGGCGCTTCTGAAAGCGCTCTCTAAGGCTTTCCAAAAGCGCCTTCTAAACTGGAAATGTACATGGACTTAGAGAGCGCTTTTTTGAAAGCGCCCTCTAAGGGTAACCTTAGAGGGCGCTTTCACTAAAGCGCCCTCTATTGTTGTCCCTCCATTTCCTCATTATTTTTTTTTGACTTCACTTTAGAGGGCGCTTTTTTACAAAAGCGCCCTCTAAAGGGGGCCTAAGAGGGCGCTTCTAAAAGCGCTCTCTAAGGCTTTCCAAAAGCGCCTTATAAACTGGAAATGTACATGGACATAGAGAGCGCTTTTTCAAAAGCGCCCTCTAAGGTTACCCTTAGAGGGCGCTTTCAATAAAGCGTCCTCTATTGGTGTCCCTCCATTTCCTCATTATTTTTTCGCTTCACTTTAGAGTGCGCTTTGTTACAAAAGCGCCCTCTAAAGTGCGCTGTCTATTCCAATAGTATGCTCCTTATTTTTTCTCTTCAATTTAGAGTGCGCTTTTGTAATAAAGCGCCCTCTAAGGGGCGCTGTCTATTCCAGTTTTTGGCGTAGTGTTCGCTAGAGAAACCCAATGCCTTCATTTTTTCAGGCTCTCTCCATGCTCACCTTGGAGGAATCCGGAAAAAATGCACAACACGAACTCTCCCACGACATTTCACACTCCCGTTCCACGGGACTCAGATGACTCCTCGTAGTAGTGCTTCAACCGTCGTTAGAGAAACCACTCGGGTTTTGTCCGTAACTGCAATTATCAAAGTCGTACTAGAGGGCGTAAATAGTGTGATGGTTCCCGATCTAATAGTCCCTCTTGGACCTTTAGCCATGGCAAAAACCCGAATATCCATCCTGGTCTCCTTGGGGTTGAACCCCACCTCCTTAGGGGTGTGCCTCATTGGTTGTATCCTACATCTCAGTGGACTCGACCCATCGGTCCTCCAAGGCAACCAGGCATCCTAGGCCATCATCCTCAGGCTCATACTGACACAACTTCACCAGCTCCCACTAACATTACAGCTTCCATGCATACCATGTCTCTTACTTCTCCGAGAAGCATGTGGTACATGTATACCAGAGCTTCATCCCATACAACAACATCTCAAGGAAATCTCACGTCTTATTCTAATTTGAGTAATTTAATAAGAAATTTATTGTTCGCTCACATATCCATACCTACATCCCACAAACATAAACCCTTAAACCTTAACCATGTTTTACACACACCATATATTATTAAAAATTGGATTTTTGGGCGACAACTCACTACTGCAATAACATATTCGTTTCCTTTGATCTATTTGGTTTTTGTGTCACTGATTTTCAGACAGGGATTCCTCTCATGAGATGTAATAGAATTGAAGGTCTCTACTCGATCACCTCTCCCTTTCATTTTGGTGGTCGCATTTCAGTTCTCTGGAATATTTGTCTCGGTCATCCAAGCTTCTCCATTTTCCAGTCTCTTCATTGAAATAAGCTCCATAGTAATGAACATTTGAGTTCTTAAAATATTTGTGACTCTTGTGTGTTTGGAAAACATGTTAGGTTGCCTTTTGATTCATCCAAAAAATTTACATTAATGCCCTTTGAGATTTTACACAGTGATTTACGGACATCACTAGTTTTAAGTTCCTCTGGTCATCAGTATTATGTTTTATTCCTAGATGATTATTCCGATTTATTGTGGACATTTCCTATAAATAACAAATCTCAAGTTTTCAAAAAAGTTCACTTCTCTTTCTAATCAAATTCATACACAGTTTTCTCAATCTATCAAATGTTTTCAATGTGACAATGAGCATGCATATGAAAATATATTGTTTCATAACTATTGTGTTTATAATGGTCTTATTTTTCATTTCTCTTGTCCTTACAGTTCATCTCTGTAGCGGGAAATTCATGATCATCAAGCTATTGACAAGCTAGAGATCAATTAACAAGAGTCGCCACCGCACTTTTATTGTTTCCAAGGGAAAAGGGGAAAAGTACGAACAAAACCCAATAAGTAAGAAGTTTTCAAATAAAAACTAATAAAAGTCAGAGATCACAAGTAAGGGGGTTGATTACACAGAGGGAAGGTGTTAGCACCCAAAGTGTCCTAGGTACTACTAGGGAGCCCTTTTTGTGTGCATATGTGTTTTGTACAAAGTGATGTTTACAAACAAATAGAATGGGGGGATGAGAAAAGAATTCATTAATTATATTTTTGTGTTTGACAAGACCTTCGGTCTTGTGCCTACGTACCAACATATAAATGAGGGATCAAAACCTCGTAGTTCGTGTTATAAATTTCAAAATGAGTGTGTTGGTTTTAACAAAATTTAAGTTTGAAAGGCACAAAGGTCTAAAATGGTTTGAATGAGTTAGTCCTTTTTTGGCTTTTTGAAAGTTTAAGTCAAGTATAGTTAGGTTTATTTACAAATTTGATTTGAGAAAATAAGTTTAAAAATGCAATGGCATAAGGCCAAAGTTTCTATCTTTTGCAAAAATGGTCTAAGTTTAGAACAAAAGTAGTTCACATAAAGAAGGTTTTAAAAATGGAGGGAGAGATTTTAAAATTAAAGAAATGGGGAGAAGATGAAGAGACTACCCTATGCACAAGAATTTAAAAGTTTAAAGTTGAAAAGATCTGACCAAATGGGAGCAATCCAATAGACAAGTATGTAAATAGAAACCCATAATTCCCTTGGACTTTTTGAATCAAGCAACACAAAAATGCACAATTATATCAATCTTGAAGAGAAAAGGCATCAAATAAAGATGGCCTCATCCAAGCTTATCCACTTCATGATCTTCTTCAAAATAGCCTATGTAGCAGATGAATTCCATAAGTCATAGGTTCAACATAACAACTTAACAACGATCAATATGGCAGATGAACTGGAGAGATCTTGAATGATGTATCAGATGAATTTAAATTGCAAGCACTTGGTTCTTCAACAAATTGGCATTGGCCAAGTCCATCAGCAGAGGAATGTTGCCTAAATCCTAAGTCCAATTGGGGGAGATCAAAACAACAGTCCACTTAAAAGTCTTTTAGGGTTTTTGTTATTATTATGTGTATTCATGGTCAAGGACCAAACAAGCAAGCAAAGCAACAAAGCATATCACACATTATGGTTCAAGTGGACAAAGTGAAAATTACATTAACATAAACAATTAGAATGATATGTATAATGGCAAATGATAATAAAATGCTAAAAGTAAATTGCATAAAAAGTAAAGACTTGAAATTAAAAGTTAATGGTTAGTGAGTTAGTAGTTAGTTTTGTTTTTCTTTTTGATTTCAAGACATTCTTTGGAGAACACTCAACCCACTTGCCACAAGCATGGATCCTTGAACCAAAATATCTTCCAAAAGAAGGAAAGAAGGCCAAGTTTCCACACAATGCCATGGAAGAGGGGAGACTTACAATCTCACTAACTAGAATGCTTATGCCTTTTATGTCACAAATTTAGCGCTATGTTAAGCAATCGTAATTGGACTTATGTAGAAGTCACAACTATTTGAGGTCGGGCAATAGACTTTTGGTGTTAATGTATGTTGGATACATAGTATTATGAACTATGCTCATTAAACATACCACACACAAAAAATATGCAAAGGTGTAGCCTAATCTCATCCATACTCATGTTAATCTTTCAATCAACTAGCATTAGGATTTTGAGATGTCATTGGTCAATCGAAATGAATGGATGAAGAAGGGGAATTAGATGAAGAGGGAGAGGGATGAATGAAATCACAAATTGGTCAAAGGAGGACTTTTACCAAATTAATATTATTCATTCATTTTGGGAGATGGAATGTACATTCCATTAATCCCCTAAATCCAATAACATTAACTTGACAAAGTCAAATCAACCTTGAGCAAGGCCCAACAACAAATGAGAAACTCAAATAAGTCAATCCAAATGGTCAACACAACTAAAATGGCATTTATTCAATTAAAAAAAAGCAAAATAATGCATTAAATTAAAATATGTTTTGTCCAAATCCTAAAATCTCATCAAAACACCAAATAAATGGCCATGAGATTTATCATAGGTCAAAGGACCTTGGAGAAAAAATTTCATAATTTTTTGACACTTAAAAATATTTTTAAACAATTAAAAACAAATGAAAAATCAATTAATTCATGAAAAATATTAATAATGATCCAAAGAATAATTTTATTTCAGAATATGAAAGAGAAAAATATTTGAAATTTTTTGGTGAAAGTCTCATATTTTTTGGATCAATATTAAATTTAATATGAATTATTGAAGAAAAAGGAATTAAATGGAAATTCAGAAAATGCTAAAATACGTGGACCATCAGATCTCCCTCATTAATTGAGGTGACATAACTGATGATCCACAAGGCGCGTTCCACCAATGCCTTAGTCAAGCGCGTTGTAACATGAGTAATCAAAAGGCACGACTAGGATTAAAACATGAGAATTAGATCACACGGTCCAGACACAAGACACATCATCACCGGAGCCAGAGCTCTGTTTGTCTTCTCCGATGAGCTTCACCGGACTGGTCAACATGAACCATCATCAAAATTTAAAACAGGGACATGATTTTAAAGAGAAAACATCACTGAGCACGAATATCACCTCCAATTCATCCAATTCCAACTATATTGAGAGATATGTGGAATTGAAAAATGAGGTTTATGATCTGAGTTGCTTCGATTTGGCCTCAAAGTAACCCAATCTTCTTGCCTACATTGGTAGGACTTCAGACAACTCAAGAATCAATGGAATTGAGCAAGAATCGAGGAGAATCGAAGAGTTTAAAATTTCTGCAAATTACCTTCAATGGAGGTCTGAGCTTGCTAGATCTTGATCTGAATCGTGCTTGGCTTCACTTCAATTGCTTGCAGGAGAGGAAAGGAAAGGCTTAGAAGCAATGGATTCCTGGAGAATTGAATTCCAAAATAGTGGATATTCAAGCTCAAATTCAAATGAATTTATCAGGGTTATCCTCTCAAAGTGCAGGGTTTTGAATGGGGATTCAAAGTTGGCGTAAGGTGTGTGTGATTTCTGAGCAAATGCAATTGTATTTATAGAGGAATCCATGTGATATTTGCACACTCTTCTCACTTTCCAATTTTGGCAAGATAATGCGAGCATGGTGCATGGGAGCGCATAGGCCCATGGAATGATGGTTTCAAAGTCCAAATGAATGATCAGATGCTTTGGATATGGATTGGATTGAAAGGTACATGTGCATTGTTGTTTGAATATATATCCATGCGAAATGATATCAGCCTGTTTAAGCCATGCCCAACCTATGCATTTCTCATCGAAAATGCATGAAATTTATCTCTTTGGAAAGGTGAGATCAAGAGGAACAAGTTTGATGTTAAACACTTTTTCATTTGGAACTTGGAGCTTGAAGATATTTGAGGTGGAAGTTTGGAAAATTTTGACATATCAAAAATTTTCTAAGTGTCAAGCCATATGTCTCAATATTCCACATTGCTTAACTTTTCATAGGAGCTTCAAATGAGAAACGTGTCTTCATCAAAGTTGTAGCTATCTCAAAGACCTTCAAAATAGTCACCAATTTCATGTCATTTGGATTTGAAAAGATAGAGTTATGCATTTTTGAAGTTTGGAAAAATCATTTAATCAATGGTATAGGTCAAAAGTGACCTATAATGTAGCCTCATATCACATGTTCAAAGAAGTTGAATTTGCTCCCACTCCAAACATAAAAGTCTAAGTAGACACAATGAATTTGATTGTGCAACTTGGAAGTCTTTCATATCTGTAGATGTTTGATTGGCTGCATTTTATGTTAAAACATTAACTGGACTCTAATGTCTTGGCTGATGTCATGACATGCGCTGGAGATGTTTGATTGGCTGCATTATGTGTTAGAACATCTAACTGTACTCTGATGTCTTGACTGATGTCATGACATACTTGAGTAGCATGCTGCAGGTTTAGCTAATACAGGATTTATAGAATGTCAAACTAGATGTTATGACATTCATTCCTGACAGCAGATACTGAGGTATAGAACAGTTGGTTGTCCGTTATAACTCAGTATTTAATTTCAGTCTGTTTATCAAGGGAATAACAAACCTGGCATAAGGCCTTTTATCTGAATGTCAAACTGGATGCTCTGACATTCATCATTGACAGCATATACTGAAAAATAGGCAGGTTGGTTGTCTGCTACAATTCAGTGTGTATCTCGGTCTGTTCTTCAGGAGGATAACAGACCATGGCATAAGGCTCTATGTGTAAATGTCAAATTGGATGTTTTGACAGTTATTAATGTAAGCTGATACTGAAGTATGGACTGAGTGGTCCTTTACAGTACAACATTTTGTACAATCTATTTTCAGGAAAATAACAGACTTAGCATATGGTCTATGCTTTGGACGTCAAACTGAATGTTGTGACATTCATTCCTGACAGCATATGCTAAATTGTAGGTTGGTTAGTTTTTCTGTTTCAGCATTTTTCTCAGGCTATTCTTCAGGAATCCAACAGCTGAGCTAAAAACCAAGAAACTATCAACTAAGCTACAATTAATGAACCTAACAAATAGCCTATTTGTTAGTACCCTAATATGTGGAAATTAGGTTAACTTGCTTAACCTTAATTTCAGGAAATACAAGTACAAGGCCCAAGTGCTGCAATATAAAAGGATGGCAATCCTTCATTCAGAACTCGGGGATTTTAGGCGTGAAGATTTTAATGGTTCATCATACTTCACTGCTGTATTTTTGTGTGTCTTGTATTAGGTGTATCTTGTGAGCCAAGCAATTATCTCCTAGATGATTGCATTAGACTAAGGTGTTCATTGAGTTGTAAGTGTTGTGTCACTCTAAGCTTTTAAGCGTGAGTGCTGTGTATCTTGATTAAAGTTGTTAAGCACAATCAAGAGTTGTTTGAAGTGTGACTTCACCATTTACTTTAATCTAATTAAAGGTTGTAATCACTTAGGTGATTGAGGGGGATTGAGTAGGAACTCTGATCTTAGTGTAAGATTGAAATTGCATTGGGTAGGTATTAAGTGATAGGATTAAACAGTTGGTTTAAGGTCTGAATTAATACTACTAATAATAGATTTCCTCCCTGGCTTGGTAGCCCCCAGACGTAGGTGTGTGTGACACCGAACTGGGTAAACAATTCCCTGTGTTATTTACTGCACTTACTTTTTAAGTTCTGCATAATTCTTGTCTGCGCAGAATTGGATGTCATAACTTCCCGTGTGACATCGAAAGTCTGTTAACTAGAATTTCAATTCGCATCAGAGCAGACACCCTGCCTGTTAATTTCTGGGTGATATCTAGGGAAGTTACTTTCTAGTACCATGGACAAGGATGTAGGATACTCAAATAGACCACCCATGTTGGATGGTTCTAACTATGATGACTGGAAACCTCGTATGATAGCCTTCTTGAGGTCTCTAGATAGCAAGGTCTGGAGAGCTGTCAACAAAGGATGGGAATATCCAATGAAGACAGGTAAAGATGGAGTCAGTATACAAATTCCTAAAGAAGAGTGGGACAAGGAGCAAGAGGCATTAGCCCTTGGAAACTCTAAGGCCTTGAATGCACTGTTCAATGGAATAAGTAAAAACATCTTCAGACTGGTGCATCACTGTGAGCTGGCTAAAAAAGTTTGGGATACCCTCAAGATAACACATGAAGGTACCTCCAAGGTGAGGATGTCAAAACTTCAGATGCTGACCACCAAGTTAAAAAATCTGAGGATGAAAGAGGATGAGACTATTCATGACTTCCACATGAATATTCTTGAAATTGCCAACACTTCTGGTGGCTTAGGGGAGAAAATGGCTGAAGAGAAACTTGTAAGAAATATTCTCAGATCATTACCTAAGAGATTTGCCATGAAGGTCACTGCTATAGAAGAGGCTCAGGATATCTGCAATATGAAGGTGGATGAGCTTATTGGTTCTCTCCAAACTTTTGAAATGGGCTTGGGTGAGAATGTTGAAAAGAAGAACAAAAACGTAGCTTTTGTATCAAATACTGGAGAGGATTCAGAAGCAGGAAGTACTGGTGGTGATGAAAGCATATCAGAAGCCATAGCCATGCTTGGGAGACAGTTCAACAAGTTCGTAAAGAAGATTGATCAAAAAGGTAGACCAAATGTCAAGAACATCTCGTCTGACATCAGGAAAAGATCAACTTCTGAAGAAAGGTTCAACCAAGGCAAGGGAATCCAGTGTCACGGATGTGAAGGTTTTGGACACGTTAGAGCTGAATGCCCTACTTACCTCAAGATGCAAAAGAAAGGGCTATCTGTCACATGGTCTGAAGGAGACTCTGAGAGTGAATCTGAAGGAGAATCTGCTAAACATGTCACTGCACTAACTAGTGTTTGTGCCACTGATGATGACTCAAGTGGAGATGAACTGACCTTCGATGAACTTGTTGCATCATATAAAGAGCTGTGTGTCAAAAGTGCAGAAGTAAGTGTACAAGGAGAAAAGCAGAAGAAACTCATCAAGGAGCTGGAGGACGAGAAACAGAAGCATCTGACAGTCATAGATGGTCTAAAGGGTGAGATAACCTTGCTGACCTCCAAGCTAGATCAAATGACGAAATCCATCAGAATGCTGAATAAAGGAACGGACACCTTGGAAGAGATCCTAAAGGTGGGACAGAAGTCAGGAACCATGTCTGGTTTAGGCTTTGTGAAGAAATCCTCAGCTGAACTCAAACGCTCAAAGGCTGAAGGTCAGAAATTCAAGCAGAGGTCACACCCAATGTCTCAACTTCAGGGAACCAGGATGAGTAACCATCAGAAGAAGAAATATCAGCGATGAAGATGTCACTACTGTGGTAGGTTTGGTCATATAAAAGCCTTCTGCTACAGGCTGCATGGTTATCCTAACCAAACCCCTCATGTTAGACCTAAGCATAAGGCATATAAGCATAATGCCCCCATCAAGAAAAGACAATGGTTTGCTAGGTTAGCTCACACAGCTCTAAGGGCTTCTACCAGAGAAGACTGGTACTTTGATAGTGGCTGCTCAAGACATATGACTGGTATGGAGAATCTATTGGTGAATATACAACCTCACACTACCAGTTATGTGACCTTTGGTGATGGTGCTAAAGGAAAAATCAAAGGTGTAGGTAAGCTGGACAGCTCTGGAGTTCAAGAACTGAATAATGTGCTGTTAGTAAAAGGACTAACTACTAATCTCATCAGCATAAGCCAGCTGTGTGATCAAGGGTTCTATGTTCAGTTCACTAAGGAGCTATGTGTTGTGACGAATGAAGATAATCAGGAAGTTATGAGAGGATCCATATCCAAAGATAACTGTTATCTGTGGGAACCTAAAGTCTCAAACTACTCCACAATTTGCTCCTCAGCCAAGGAAGAACAGGAGGTGAAGCTGTGGCATAGACGTCTTGGTCATCTCCACTTAAGGGGAATGAAAAAGATCATATCCAAGGAAGCAGTTAGAGGAATCCCAAAACTGCTTATTGATGAAGGAAGAGTCTGTGGAGAATGCCAGGTTGGCAAGCAAACCAAGATGTCACATCCTAAGCTGGGACATCCTACAACTTCCAAAATCTGGAACTTTTGCACATGGACTTAATGAGACCTATGCAGGTTGAGAGTCTGGGTGGAAAGAGGTATGCCTATGTGGTTGTTGATGACCATTCCAGATACACTTGGATAAGCTTTATCAGAGAAAAGTCAGATGCATTTGATGTCTTCAAAGAACTGTGCATCAGACTTCAAAGGGAAAAGGACAGTTGTGTTGTCCGAATTAGGAGTGACCATGGGACGGAGTTTAAGAATTCCAAGTTTGATGAGTTTTGCTCGTCTGAAGGGATAAGTCATGAGTTTTCCTCTCCTATAACTCCTCAGCAAAATGGGATAGTTGAAAGGAAAAACATAACTATTCAAGAATCTGCCAGGGCAATGATTCATGCAAAGAAGCTTCCTATGCACTTTTGGGCCGAAGCGATGGATACAACTTGCTATGTTCACAATAGAGTTACCTTGAGAAAAGGAACCTCTTCCACTCTTTATGAAATATGGAAAGGCAGAAAACCCACTGTGAAGTACTTTCATATCTTTGGAAGTAAATGTTACATTCTTACAGATCGTGAACAGAGAAGGAAAATGGATCCTAAAAGTGATGAGGGTATATTCCTAGGATACTCAACTAACAGCAGAGCCTACAGAGTGTTCAACTACAGGACCAATGTCCTGATGGAATCCATAAATGTTATTGTGGATGATAGAGATGAAGGAATCAATGTCATAGAGGATGTTGGAACATTCCTTGATACGTCAACAGACGTTTCAGTCAAGTCAGAAGAGGTACAGGAGACTCCTCCTGAGTGTGAGGTAGATGCATCCAACAAAGTGCCTTCTATCAGAATCCAGAAGGACCACCCCAAGGATCTTATCATAGGGGATCCCATTAGTGGTGTGACTACCAGATCAAGGGAAAATAGCTCAAATTCCTATTTTGTATCCAAGGTTGAACCAAAAAATGTTAAAGAAGCCCTGACTGATGAATATTGGATCAATGCCATGCAAGATGAACTGGAGCAGTTTAAACTGAATGAAGTATGGAAGTTAGTTCCACGACCTGAAGGGACTAACATTATTGGTACCAAGTGGATTTACAAGAACAAATCTGATGAGAAAGGAGTAATCACTAGGAATAAAGCAAGACTAGTGGCTCAAGGATATACTCAAGTTGAAGGGGTTGATTTTGATGAGACATTTGCACCTGTTGCTAGACTTGAGTCAATCAGATTGCTGTTAGGTGTGGCCTGCATTCTGAAGTTCAAATTGTTCCAAATGGATGTGAAGAGTGCCTTTTTAAATGGGTACTTGAATGAAGAAGTATATGTGGAACAACCTAAAGGGTTATGTGATCCTAACCAACCTAAACATGTGTACAAGTTGAGGAAAGCCTTGTATGGGTTGAAGCAAGCACCTAGAGCTTGGTATGAAAGGTTGACTGAATTTCTGACCTCTCATGGGTACAGAAAAGGTGGGATAGATAAGACCTTGTTTGTGAAGGATGAAGATGGCAAAATCATGATTGCCCAAATTTATGTGGATGATATTGTCTTTGGTGGAATGTCAGAGCAAATGGTGAAACATTTTGTTCACCAGATGCAATCTGAGTTTGAAATGAGTCTGGTTGGGGAACTGACTTATTTTCTTGGAATGCAAGTTAACCAAATGGAGGATTCTATGTTTCACTCCCAAAGTTAATATACCAAAAACATAGTTAAGAAGTTTGGTATGGATAATGCTAGGCACAAAAGAACTCCTGCACCTACTCATTTAAAGTTAACCAAAGATGATGGAGGTCCCAGTGTTGATCAATGCTTGTATAGAAGCATGATAGGTAGTCTACTATATCTAACTGCAAGTAAACCTGATATTTCCTATGCAGTTGGAGTGTGTGCTAGATACCAAGCAGAACCCAAAGTGAGCCACTTAAATCAAGTCAAGAGGATTCTCAAGTATGTCAATGGGACTTGTGACTATGGTATGCTATACTCTCATGGCTCTGAGCCTGTCCTATCTGGGTATTGTGATGCTGATTGGGCTGGGAGTGCTGATGACAGAAAAAGCACATCAGGAGGATGTTTCTTCTTGAGAAACAATCTCATATCATGGTTCAGCAAGAAACTGAACTGTGTATCTCTGTCCACTGCAGAGGCTGAATACATAGCAGCTGGAAGTAGTTGTTCCCAACTGGTGTGGATGAAACGGATGCTTACTGAGTACAATGTCTCTCAAAATGTCATGACATTGTTCTGTGACAATCTCAGTGCCATCAATATTTCCAAGAATCCCATCCAACACATCAGGACCAAACATATTGACATTAGACATCACTTCATCAGAGATCTGGTGGAAGAAAAAGTGATCACTTTGGAACATGTAGCCACTGAACTACAACTTGCTGACATATTCACAAAGGCACTGGATGCTACTCAGTTTGAAAACTTAAGGGGCAAACTGGGAATATGCCTCTATGAGGATTTATAGCAATCAATGATGTTCGGGATGTATTGTTTAATATCTCAACCTATTAAACAATTGAAAGTGTCCTATGACTGGAAAACAGATCACAGCTATGTTACTTGCTGCAAGTGTGGTAACAAGATGTTAAGGGGATATCCTAACATGAGACAGCCTATGTGCCTGCTGGACTTCAAGAAAGGGCTCATGCAGGAGTGGATCAAGATGTCAGACTCAAAGTCATGGCATCTGATATGGGGGTACCTGCTGCAAAGCAAGAGTGTGTGACTACTTGATCAAAGCTGTGAAGCAAGATCAAGTGGGTGGTGTCTTGATCAAAGCTGTAAAGCAAGATCAAGAGGGGGTATTCTTGGTTGAAACTATGAAGTAAAATCAAGATTGTGGTTCTGTCATTTGTGTGTAATTCTGTTTACTTTAGTCTGTAATTTAAAGTGTTACTTTGGCAACATTTTTGACAAAAAGGGGGAGTAACACCTGTGATGCCCTAGGACAACAGATGTTTTTTACTAAACAGATATTGAAGATCCTCTAAGAGGTTGTGCTGCAGCTGATGTTCCACTTCTATGAGTGTGAGTGTGTTTATGTGTGATGAGTGTATGTGTGTTGCTGTTAGAAGTTTTTATTTAACTTCTGTATGTGTGCTGATATGTGAAGTTTTTATTTAACTTCTATCTGTGGTGAGTGTGATGCTGCTCTGAGTGTATTAGCTAGGTTAATTTCCCTGCTAGATGTGTGTTTTCCGCTGCTGTGAACTCTGTTGTGATGATAAGTTGTTTTAGCCAAAAATTTGCCAAAGGTTTGTAGATGTTTGATTGGCTGCATTTTATGTTAAAACATTAACTGGACTCTAATGTCTTGGCTGATGTCATGACATGCGCTGGAGATGTTTGATTGACTGCATTGTGTGTTAGAACATCTAACTGTACTCTGATGTCTTGACTGATGTCATGACATACTTGAGTAGTATGTTGTAGGTTTAGCTAATACAGGATTTATAGAATGTCAAACTAGATGTTATGACATTCATTCCTGACAGCAGATACTGAGGTATAGAACAGTTGGTTGTCTGTTATAACTCAGTATTTAATTTCAGTCTGTTTATCAAGGGAATAACAGACCTGGCATAAGGCCTTCTGTCTGAATGTCAAAGTGGATGCTCTGACATTCATCATGGACAGCATATACTGAAAAATAGGCAGGTTGGTTGTCTGCTACAGTTTAGTGTGTATCTCAATCTGTTCTTCAGGAGGATAACAAACCATAAGGCTCTATGTGTAAATGTCAAATTGGATGTTTTGACATTTATTAATGTAAGTTGATACTGAAGTATGAACTGAGTGGTCCTTTACAGTACAACATTTTGTACAGTCTGTTTTCAGGAAAATAACAGACTTAGCATATGGTCTATGCTTTGGACGTCAAACTGAATGTTGTGACATTCATTCCTGACAGCATATGCTAAATTGTAGGTTGGTTAGTTTTTCTGTTTCAACATTTTTCTCAGGCTAGTCTTCAGGAATCCAACAGTTGAGCTAAAAACCAGGAAACTAACAACTAAGCTACAATTAATGAACCTAACAAATAGCCTATTTGTTAGTACCCTAATATGTGGAAATTAGGTTAACTTGCTTAACCTTAATTTCAGGAAATACAAGTACAAGGCCCAAGTGCTGCAATATAAAAGGATGGCAATCCTTCATTCAGAACTCGGGGATTTTAGGCGTGAAGATTTTAGTGGTTCATCATACTTCACTGTTGTATTTTTGTGTGTCTTGTATTAGGTGTATCTTGTGATCCAAGCAATTATCTCCTAGATGATTGCATTGGACTAGGGTGTTCATTGAGTTGTAAGTGTTGTGTCACTCTAAGCTTTTAAGCGTGAGTGCTGTGTATCTTGATTAAAGCTGTTAAGCACAATCAAGAGTTGTTTGAAGTGTGACTTCACCATTTACTTTAATCTAATTAAAGGTTGTAATCACTGAGGTGATTGAGGGGGTGTGAGTAGGAACTCTGATCTTAGTGTAAGATTGAAATTGCATTGGGTAGGTATTAAGTGATAGGATTAAGCAGTTGGTTTAAGGTCTGAATTAATACTACTAATAGTGGATTTCCTCTCTGGCTTGGTAGCCCCCAGACGTAGGTGTGTGTGACACCGAACTGGGTAAACAATTCCCTGTGTTATTTACTGCACTTACTTTTTAAGTTCTGCATAATTCTTGTCTGCGCAGAATTGGATGTCATAACTTCCCGTGTGACTTCGAAAGTCTGTTAACTAGAATTTCAATATCATAAAAATTTAGCAAGTTATGACCTTGGGAAGTTGACTTTCAAATTAGGGTTTAGACAAAATGACCTATAATGTTTCAACATAGAAAATGATTTTCCAAGAAAATCTAGATCTAGGTATAAACATGAAAGTTGTTTATAATGTCATTTAGAGTAAGTTTTCTCTTGGAATTATTTTCATATTGTGAAAATGGTAGGAGATAGGGTCTAGGGAGACCCAATTTTGATCAGATGAATTCATCTGGCCAAACACCATCAACCAACACTCTAATTTCCAAATCTCTTTACTTTCTTGGCTCATGGTAGATCATATATGCATAAGATGATGAAATTTGAAGTGTCCATTGAGAAATTTGATCAATTGGTGAGATATCTTGTTGGAGAAGTTACTTAAGATACCCAGTCAAACTAGGGTTTCCAAGGCAAATTACCCTCAAACTCTTGAAGCAAACTTGATCAATATAACATGTAGAGAACATTGGGACTCACATATGATGTCCATAACCATTCTTGAATTGATTCTTGGTTGTGCTTTTTGTTCATGAGGGTCTCAAACCCTAGATGTGATCAATGAATCAAGGAGATCATGCCCCTACCTACAAAAGAGTTAGATAGATATAAAGACATATTTTTGGTATTTTAGTTAGTAAAAGGATAATACAAGTATGAAATAATCACAAAGTGCTTGGTGATCTCTCCCAAAACAAACCCAATGAAAGATGGGTAAGGAGGATGCCAAGGTATGATCCCAATGCTAATGCTTATGATGAAGTGCATGAGGGATCTTAGGGTCAAAATTGGGGTCTTACAATCTCAAAATGGAAAATCCGAACGCAAAATATGCTTTATCAATAACGTGATTCCCACTCTTCACGCTCATTTTTTCGTTCCTCCCTCCTTTTTGCATCATGCACTTCAAATGGCTACATATCTACATAATATACTTCCCCTAAAGAATATGTCAAATCACTCTCCTACTCAACTCCTGTATCATCGTGATCCCTCTTACACACATCTTCGTATCTTTGGTTGTCTTTGTTATCCCTTGTTTCTATCCACAACCATTAACAAATTATAAACCTGCTCGACTCCGTGTGTTTTCTTAGGATATCCCCTTAATCACAGAGGTTATAAATGTTTTGATTTGTCGCACAAAAATATCATCATTTCGTGCCATGTAATTTTTGATGTGACACGGTTCTTCTTTACCTGCCTGTCTTCCCCACTTCTCCCTGACTATAATTGTTTCACAAATGAATTACACCCACATATTATCCATCTGTGAGTGAATGCCAATTCACCACCTGACATTTCTAGTCCACCACCATCCCCTATGTATATCTCCACCGTTGGACCTCATACTAGTTCTCTTACCACCACCATGACATCATGTTCCACTTATTCGAATCCACCTAATACCTCTCCATCACCTACACCATCAGCCCCACCCGCACCACCTACTCAGACCATGGCCACTCGTAGCATGAACGGTATCTACAAACCCATAAAAATCTTTAAACCTTTATGTTACCTTTGATGATCCGACCATCTCACCTCTTCCTAAAAATCCCCAAGCTAGCCTTATCTAACCCTAATTGGAAATTCGTAATGTAGTCTGAATTTGATTCTCTTATTAAAAGTAATATGTGGGATTTGGTTCCACGACCTTGTGATGTTAATATTATTAGTTGTATGTGGATTTTTCATCATAAGAATAAATCTAATGGTTGTTTTGAGCGTTACAAAGCTCATCTTGTAGGTGATGGTAGGTCTTAGATTGCAGGTGTGGATTGCGATGAGGCTGAAGGTGAGAAAAACACAAGAATGGGGTTAAATTGTGTTATCATTTTATTTCTTTTCTATAAATCTCTTATCAGATTTTGAGCATAAAATCTTGAATATTAATCATAGTTAAATGTTTAGCAGTGGATTAAAATATTTCAGAGGTAGAAAGAAAAGACAGAGAGACACAAGCAATTATCATGGTTCCTCCCATAAATCGAGATTAGTAAAGTTCTCTTGCACTTCCAAGGGATTTTACTATAATCAAAACTAATTACAATTGCTCAAGCACAAAGCAAGAGACTTCTAGTGCTCAAACAGAAGTAAGAGACTTCTAATTCTCAGGCATATGAGCAAGAGACTTTGGATGCTCAAGCACACAATCAAGATACTTCTTAAACTCTAACTTATAATTAAGAGGTTGTGAAAAAATACACTTGATATACAATCACAGGTGTAGACAAAATACAACATAAAAAAACTCTTTAAGACTTAAGAGATTCTAAGATGTACAAGTGTTAAGAAATTCTAAATTAAACTTGTCCTTTTTATATGACATAGTAGCAACTCTTTTTAATGTTAATAGTGTTATACCTTTTCTTCAAGTCTTCAGCTCCTTATATAGAGAAGAAAAAGAGTAGTTGAAGAGTTTGCACAAGAGAGTCTTTGAGAAGTTTGATTCAGACACGTTGATATATTTCTTGATATGGTTAATATTGTTGAAATATCATTTGAAATCCCTTTTCTATAAAAGAAATTATATGTTGCATCCAATTTGTCTTCTATAGATTTTTGCTTAAGTCTTCACATGATCAGAAGAAGACAAAATTTCCTCAGATTCTGATAGTGACCTATCCTAATCTTCTCAATTCTTGTGTTGATTGGATCTTCAGAGTATGGATCTTCAGAAGGTTGACTTCATTCAGAGTCTGAGTCTTTTGAGTCTGATCTTCAGCTTATGATATTTCAAAATCTGGATCTTTAGCTTCTCTTTAAATGCCCATTCTCCGTACTGGTACTAAGTTCTCTTCAGAAATTTTAGTCTATCGTCCTTGACGCTTGAACATTTATTAGCATAACCTATTTTTCTTTAAATACTTTGTTATCATAAAAACCTTAGAGATATGGTACAAACCAATTTTTCCAACAATCTCCCCCTTTTTGATGATGACAAACACAAGTATTTAAGAAAAATGGATGTTAATTTAGTTAACTAGTTGACTTCAGAGTCTGAGGTTTGTAAGCTCCCCCTGAGTATAATATTCCAAAAGGCGAGGTTTATAATATCCACCTAACCCCTCTCCTGAGGTTGCACAACATACTGAGAAGAATAATTATTCCTCCAATTCTGAGAAGGACATGGTTGCTGAAGGTTTGTGCTCTTTAGGGCAAACTATGTCTGGTAAAGGAAAATCTGTAGCATCTAAAACTGCCAATGCTTCCCATTCTGAGAAGCATGATGTTGCAAATGATGTGACTGACCTAGAGGATGATAGGTATGATGAGCAAGAGGATATATTACTTTATCACTTAAGTATGGCTAAGCGTATGAAGACTCCAAAAGGAAGATCTGTGGCTGAAATGATGTCAGCTAAAACAGCTAAGAAGACTGCTGGTGTTGGTCCTTCCAAATCTTGGAGCAAGGTTGAAGTGAAGAAGTGGAAGGTTAGAGAAGTCTCTGAGTCTGAAGAAGATGTTGAGGAAGATGTCCTTGACATCTCTCCTGTGAAGAAGACCACTGTGAGGAAGTCCCCTGTGAAAGTTGTTGTTGTGCATTTGGATAATATCTCTTTCCATCTTGAAGATGGAGTTGCCAAATGGAAATTTATGATTCAAATAAGGGTGGTTGTGGAAAGGGAGTTAGGAAAGGATGTTGTTGAAGTCAAAGAGGTCATGGACCTAATAAAGACTGTTGGGTTGATGAAGACTGTGGTTGGGTTCTCTCAGTGCTATGAGGGTTTCGTGAAGGAATTCATTGTCAACATTCTTAAGGATATTGTTGATAAGAACAACAAGGAATTTTACAAAGTATTTGTGAGAGATAAGTGTATCACATTATCTCCCACTGTCATTAACAATTTTCTAGGAAGAAGAGTTGAGGGTGCAGATGAATTGGAAGCCACAGACAATGAGGTATGTAGAGAAATTACATCAAGGCAGGTGAAAGGGTGGCCTATTAAAAAGCATCTTCCTGCTAGGAAGTTAACTGTCAAGTATGAAATATTGCATAAAATAGGAGCTGCAAATTGGGTGCCTACCAACCACATTTCCACAATTGCTAATACCCTTGGAAGATTAATTTTTGCTGTTGGAACCAAAATGAATTTTGACTATGGTAGATTTATGTTTGAACAAATTATCAAGCATGCATCTACTAATGTAGTTAAGCTACCTATTGCCTTTCCCTCTATGATTTGTGGGATTATCCTGAAGCAACACCCTGGTATTCTAAGTTCAAATGACTTACCAAGTAGAAGAAAACCTGCTCTGTTAGTGCACTATAAATTGTTTGAAGGCAATCATGTCGAAGACATTGTCATGACATCTGCTATGAAAAAGCCAACCTCAAAAGTTGGAACTATTGTTGAGTCGAAGGAGACTTGTAAAGAGATGGGTGAAGGGATATGGGTAGCAACAGCTAGGAAACAATCGTTGGAAGCCCTGATTGCAAGCTTGGAGCAAGATGAAGGTGAAAATATTGAACATGTAAAGGAAGCTGAAGCTCACACCTCTAGTGAGAGGTCTCCAACTAATGATGAGATAAGTGGCAACTCTGTTTCTGATGCTGATGAAGCTGCAAGCTCAAGCTCCTCTGATTAGCTCCTTTGAATTTAGCCCCCATTGATGTGATGGTTTTTGTTGCTGTTTTGATGAATTTTCTTGATTTTGGCAATTATGTTTTGATATTTTGGTGTTTTGTTGGTTTGTATCTCAGCTTGCTTACAGCTGAATATATACTTGGTTTTGTAACCCTTAACTTTTGATAATTTGGTTTATGACTGAATAAACATTTATTTTGTCTCTTTGGTCTCTTTTGGATAAAAAGGGGGAGAAGTAGCTATAGCCATAGCTGATGTTTGATGTTATGAGGGAGGGAGAAATATTTTGTCTGTGTAAAGCAGATTGGTACTTGGTGTGGACTAGCTGAAGGGGAAGGTGGTGTGTTCTGAGCACAAGCGCATGTGTGTTTACTAGTTGCTATTTTTGCTAGTAATATGTGTATGTTTACTTCTGCTGCTGCTAAACTGATATTTTATTTGATTTCTTGTGAATGTATGATCTGATGTATGTTTTAGCCAAAATTTTCCAAAGGAGGAGTTTGTTGGTTCTATGTGTTGGCATCAATTTTGGTAAAACATAGAGTTATCATAAGTTGTCACGCGTGTTGGCTTGACATGTGATATCAACTTTCTGTAGGATGTTTAAATATGGTTGTGCAGGTTTTAGCTAAGATGTCAGACCCGATGTTAAGACATGTGTATACAAAACATTTAGTCTGAATGTTATGTATTTTGGTATTGCGCTTTTCATGCAAATTTGTATGTGATTATGTGGAGATTGAATGCGCTATTCAAGGAGTAATTTGATTTAAAACAAGAATGATCTATTTTCCAATAAGGGATGATTAGCTGCTATTTCTTAGGAGATACGCAAGGAAAATAAAATTAGGGTTTTATGCTGCCCAAGCCCATTCAAAAGCTTCTATTTAAAGGCCATCTAAAACTTGGTTTATACACACAAGAAACGAACGAAGGAGTGAGAGAGTTTTAAGGTTTTAGTCTTGTGTAAGCTTGTGTATTTTGAGCCATTCATTCATCTTATTGATGTTTGAATTGGACTAACTTTTGTGTTGTAATTTGTCCACTCTAAGCTTTGAAGCACGAGTGTGTGTTTACTTGGTTGAAGATTTTAAGCAAGATCAAGTATATGTCCTTGAAGTGAGTCTTCTTTATTTGTAATATTTGTTTTTATATCACTGTTGTGATTGAGGGGGAGTGAGTAGGGTCTCATATCTAAGAGTTCTTAGATAGAAGTCACACGGGTAGAGATTAGGTGAAAAGACTGTAACTTGAAGTTGTTTACTGAGAGTCTTTGAACTAATTTTGTTTAGTGGATTTCCTTCCTGGCTTGGTAGCCCCAGACGTAGATGAGTTTGCACCGAACTGGGTTAACAATTGCTTGTGTCACTTGTTCAATTGTTTCTTTGTTTTTATCCTGTTTATATTTTAGTTGTTGTTCAGATATTAGTGTCATGACATTAACTTCGACATCTCATATTTGATACCAGAATTTCATATGTCATAGAACCAAGGTTTATCATCATAATTTGCCTCAATTGCTAGATAATGCGCTGGTTCATCCAAGTGGTCAATATGAATAGCAGGTGCTTCATTCTTCCACTTGACTTTAAACATGGATGCCGGAGTAGCTAGAGCATATTCTAACTAATTCTCTTCCATTGTGATATGATGAAAAGAGAGTTCATCAAAATAGGGAATCAACTTTAAAATATGCTCTCTCTATAAGGAATCAATTTACTATCTTGAGTCTCCCATTCTCCTTTAACCTGACTGATTACCAGAGAGGAATCTTCGTACACTTCAAGAATCTGGATTCTTAAGTCAATGACTACTTCAATACCGTAGATATACGCTTCATATTATGCCATGTTGTTGGCGCAGTTAAAGCATAATCTAGCAGTAAAAGGAAGATGGAAGCCAATTGGAGAAGTAATAATTATGCCTATTCTATAACCTCGAGAATTAGAAGTGTCGTCGAACATGAGCGCCCATCGTGGTCCTGGTTCGGGGCCTGGAATAGCGTAGTCTCGGGTAAACAAGATATATTCATTTGGAAAGTCAAACCTCATAGGTTGATAACCTTCTACGGATTGGTGAGCAAGGTAGTCAGACATAACACTCCCCTTTATAGCGTTTTGGGTCATATACTGGATGTCATACTCGGTTAATAGCATTTTCCAATGAGCAATTCTACCAGTGACAATGAGCTTTTCAAAATATACTTTATTGGATCCCTCTTGGATATCAACAAAGTGGTATGGCAAACCATGTATTATCTCAAGCGTCGAGCAACCTAAGCTAAACCATAACAAGTTCTCTATAAGAGTGAGTATCTAGTCTCACACTCAGTGAACTTGCTCAAATAATATATTGCATGTTCTTTCATGCATATATCATCCTGTTGACCCAAAGCACATCCCATATATTCATCTAGTACCGTGAGATACATAATAAGAGGCTTACCAGGAACATGTGGTATGAAGATTAGTGGTTCTTGCAAATACTTTTTTATCTTGTCAAATGCCACTTGAGAATCATTGTCCCACATGATCGACTGATTTTTTCTCAAAAATTTCAAGATCGGTTCATAGGTAGTTATTAAATAAGATATGCATATGGATATGTAATTAATGTAGCGGTAAATTCATGACCATCAAGCTATGGATAAGCTTAACGTCAATAAAACCAGAGTCGCCACCGTGCTTTTATTGTTTCCAAAGGAAAAGCGAAAAGTACGAACTAAACACAAAGATAAGAAGTTTTTGAATCAAAACTAATAAAATTCCAAAGATTAAAGGTAAGGGGGTTGGTTACACAGAGGGAAGGTGTTAGCATCCAAAGTGTCCTAGGTACTCATATGGAGCCCTTTTTATGTGAGTATATGTGTTTGGTATAAAAGATGTTTGAGAAAAATAGAGTGTGGGGATGAGAAAATAATTCATTAATTATAGTTTTATGTTTGACAAGACCTTCGGTCTTGTGTATACGTAGCAACATAAGAATAAGGGATGAAAACCTCGTAGTTCGTGGTAACAATTTCAAAATGAGTGGATTTCTTTTAATCATAATTTAAGTTAAAAGAGGCACAAAGGGCCCAAAAGTTTGAATGGGTGTTAATTCTTTTTGCCTTTTGAAATTTTAAATCAATGTGATTAGATTTATTTACATGTTTGATTTAAGAAAAGAATTTGAAAATTCAATGGCATAAGGCCAAAGTTTCTAATTGAAATAAGGTCAAAGTTTGAAATCACAAACAAAGAAGGTTTTTGAAAAGGGGGAGAGATTTGAAATTTAATAAATGAGAGGAGATGACGACATTAATCCTAAGCATAAAATTATAAGTTAAGAGTTAAAAAGATCTGCCAAATGGGATGCAATCCAACAGACAAGACTGTCATATAGAAAACCCACTTTCACTTTGGACTTTGAATCAAGCAATAATCAGCAAGCAATTAGCAATATCAGACATCATGAAGATCAAGGCATCAAATAAAGATAGCCACATACAAGCAAGCAACTCTATAGCTAGCAGTTTTCTTTATCTTCTTATGTATAAGATGAAATACCCCTTGATTAACTCAGAATAAAGCATTAGACACAAGATCTAAATAACAGTTGTATCAAGACCATGTCGCAGATAAGTTCAAGTAGATCCCAATACTTGCATCAAATGAAAGCTCAAATCATAATAACTTGGTCTCAAAATGTTGACATTGGCCAAGTCCTTTTGCATATGGAATGTTGCCTAATCCTAAGTCCAAAAGTTCAGATCAAGCCCAACAGTCCTTTTGTTGTTCATTAAGTATGTTAAGGTCCTAAGACCACAAACACAAACAATATACACAAATAAATATATACAATCACAATATATGGCTCAAATGAACAAAAAATGAAAATGGCATAAACATAAACAAGTTAAATGATATGTAAATGACAATGAATGGTAAATGACTTGAAATTAAATTGCATAAAGTAAATGGCTTGAAAGTTAAGTAAATATTAATAAAAGTTAGTCAAATGTTAGTCAAGGTTAATTATATGTTAGTGGTGTTTTGCTTTTCAATTGATTAAGTCATTCTTTAAAGAACACTTAACCATTTATTCACAAGCATGGATCCTTGAACCAAAACATCTTCCAAAGGAAGGAAAAAAGGCCAAGTTTCCACACAATACAATGAAAGATGGGAGACTTACAATCTCACTTACTAGAAATCTATGCCTTTGGGCTCAAATTTATGTAGAAGTCATAACTATCTGAGGTCGGGCAATAAAAATTTAGGTGCTAATACATGTTAGAGATTTGGTATAATGAACCAAACTCCTAAAATATACCACACACTAAAAGAAAAGATCAAAAGGGATGGACCTATCTCATCCATACTTGTATTGGTTCATCTGACACAAAGTCATTGATGAGCCAATTAGCCTTAGGATATTGAGATTTCATTGGTCAATGAAAGGAATGGGAAAGATTGGGAATGAAGATGAAAGAGTATGGGAAATAAGAGAAACACAAATTGGTCATGGGAGGAATTTTACCAAATTAAAATTGTTCATTCATTTTGGAAGATGAAATGTACATTTCATCAATCCCCTAAATTCAAAGATTTTAATCCAATAAATATCAAATCAACCTTGACCAAGGCCCAAACAAATAGTCAAACATCACAAGACCATAAAAATGGCTCAACATAATTTTTTACACATTTAATCAATTAAAAAATCAAATTAAAAATGTATTAAAATTCAATTTATCTTGGTCAAAACCTAAAACCTCTTCAAAACACAAAATAAATGGCCAAGAGATTTATCCTATGTCAAACAAGGTCAAAGGATCTTAGACAAAAAATTTCACAATTTTTAAAAAGTCAGAAGTATTTTTTAAACAATTAAAAATATGCACAAAAACATTTAATTCATGAAAAATATCAAAATTAATCCAAAAAATGATTTTAATTCAGAAAATGAAAGAGGAAAATATTTAAAGATTTTTGGTGAAAGTCCAATATTTTTTGGATTAAAAATGAAATTAATATGAATTAAACAAAATAAAGGAATTAAATGAAAAATCAGAAAATACAAAAAAACAAGGGTCATCAGATCTCCCTCATTAATTGAGGTGGAAGATCTGAGGGACAAGCGCGCGCTTCACACCATACACCTCAGTCAACGCATCATAGGGATGGTAATCACAATGAGCAACCATGATTAGAACATTTAAAACAAGATTTGATGATCATGAGGTGTGACAACACACCACCGGAGATAGGGCTTCGGTCTTCTTCTCCGATGGACCTCACTGACTGGTCCACCATCAACCATCACCAAAATAAAAAACAAGGACATGGATTCAAAGAAAAAATGCTCAGGAGCTCGAATCTAGCCTCAATTTTCTTCAATTCCAAGTATATAAAAAGATACAGGGATTTGAATTTTGAGGATCATGAACTTAGTAGCTTCGCTTTGACCTCAAAGCAACTCAATCTTGTTGCCTATATTGGTAGGAGTTCAGCAAACCAAAAATCACTAAGAATAGTGAAGAAGTAAGAGAGAATCGAAGAGATGAAGTTTCTGAATTTTCACCTTCAAGTTGCTTCAAATTTGCTTGATCTTGATTTGGATTTGCTTGATTCCTCTTCCTCGTGCTTGCAGTGATTAATTGAAATGAAAAGGGAAATGAATTCTTGGAGTCTGAATTTCGAAATAGAATGTGAAATTCAAACTCGACTTCAATTGAAATCTTCAAGAATTTTATGGAATGAAGGGTTTGGATTGTTCTGGAAAAGCTTGGGCAAGGTGTTGATGAAGTTCTGAGCTCATAGCACTTCTATTTATATCCAAATCAAATGCTCTTTGCACACTTCCAATAAAGATCCAAAAATAGCAAATGTATCATGCAAACTTGCATGGGCGTGTACCCCAAAGAATGATTGGAATAGGTCCAAAACGTGCACATGTGATGTTGTAAGTAATGCATTAAGGCATGAAATGTTGAAATGGAATTGAACATTAGAATCCTCCAAACAGTACCATGTATTACACCCATGCCCAAGTCCTTCAATATTGATCCAAATGATATGATCTTGGACATTTTGGAAAGGTAATATCAAGAGGAAAAACTTTCATGTTGAACAGTTTTCCATTTGAAGCTTGGATCATTATGAATTAGGAAGTGGAAGTTTAGAAAATCAAACATAAATGAAATTTTTCTAAGTACCAAGTCAAATGTTTACTTCTTCCACCTTAAATAACTTTTGTTATGGACTTCAAATGGAAAAACTTACTTCATCAAAGTTGTATCTATTTCAAACCTATTCAATTTAGTCACAAATTTGACCTCATTTGGATTTGGCATAAAGGAGTTATGCATTTTAGAAGTTGAGGAAAATCACTTGTTCAATGGTAATGGCCCAAAATAACCTATAATGTTTCCTCTTGGCACATGCATTTGCAAGTTGAATTTGAACTTATTCCAAACATAAACATTTAAGAGGACATCTTTAATTTGATCATGGAATTTGAATGGATTTCGTCTCATAAAAAATGAGCAAATTATGGTCTTGGGAAGTTAACATCCTAACTAGGGTTCAAACAAAATGACCTATAATCTTTCATCATAAAAAATGACTTTCCAAGCAAAACTAGCTCTAGAATTCAGCATCAAAGTTCTGTGGAATGTCATTTTGAGTAACCTTTCTCTTGGAATCGTTTTAGTATGACAAAAATTGTAGTAGATAGGGTCTAGGGAACCTTAGTTTTGACTAGTTGACTTTGTCTGGTCAACCACCATGAACCAGCTTGCTAGCTTGACATTCTCTTGATTTTTGGGACTCATGGAGGATCATATATGTGTAAAATGATGTAATATAAATTACCCCTTGAAATATTTGATTAAATGATGAAGAAACTTGTTGAGTAAGTCACACAAGATACCCAGATGAATTAGGGCTTCCAAGACAAACAAGCTTCAAACTCTTTATGTTTTCTTGATCAAAATGATATGTGAAGACCATGGGGATCCATATATGATGTCTAGAGTAAATGTGAACCATCTCTTGATTGATCTCCTTGCATTAAGGGTCTTAAACCCTAGATATGAACTTGATGATGCATTGGTGAACACACACACTACCTAGAAAATAGTCAAACTATACATTGACATATTTTTGGTTTTTTGGTTAGTAAAATAATAAAAAACAAAGTATGATATAATCAAATACGCTTGGTGACCTCTCCCAATGCAATCCAAATGGATGAGGGGTGATGAGGATGCCAAGGTGTGATCCTAAAGCTAATGCATATGATGAGATAACTTGAGGGATATCAGTGTTAAAATTGGGGTCTTACAGTTGCCCCTATTTAAGGACATTCTAACTGAGGATGTGAAGGTTAAAATCTTCATATCAACTCAGTAGAATGGACTTAAATAACAACATCTAGAAACGAATTTTGGTCCGTAAGAGACCTCATGATGCATATGATATGAAATGTTAAAAACAATCTCTGTGGGGGGAAGATATTGCCACAAAGGAAAACGATCCGGGGAGACTGGAAGTCCACAGGAGCATAATGCATTTCAGAAGGAAAACTCGATGGGGATACAAAGATTCTGGGGAATAAAAGCTATGTGTAGGCCAAGCTACAACTTGGAAACTGCTGTAGACACAAGGGGGATTCCATGAAAATAAATCAATGAAAGAACTCGGGCGGGGGATAAGAGAAAGTCTGCAGGGGAAATGGGTAAATCAGAACAAAACTAAATTACTCGTACCAAAACAAGGCATCGACGACTTCACTGGGGAAATACGCACTAAAACTCAACTAGGGAAGAAAACTCTTCAACACAGGAGTACCGAAAGTATATTATCTATTACCGGTTTCTGGGTAGGAGGATAATATATTCTGATAGAGAGGCATCCGTTACCGATTAGGGTAAACATATCAAGGATGACCCGCTGAAGAAAAAGGAGGTGTATTCATTTCCATTTATTGGGTAAGAATAGCCTACTGGGAAAATATCAAATAGGATTTACAACTACCGGTTACTGGGCAGAAGACCAAAGAGAGAATATCCGTCACTAGTTAAAGTGAACATATCAAGGATAGACTCAGAGGAAGAATATTTGTCATTGGTTAGGATGAACATATTGAGGATAAACCACCTAGGTAAATGGGAAGAATATCCGTTACCGGTTAGAGTAAACATATCAAGGATAGACTGCCTGAAAAAAGTGGGAATTATATCTATCAGTTCCTGGATAGAATACAAAAGAGAGAATATCTGTCACCAGTTAGGATGAACATATCAAGGATAGATTGCCTGAAAAAAGTGGGAATTATATCTATCAGTTACTGGATAGAATACCAAAGAGAGAATATCCATCACCGGTTAGGCTGAACATATCAAGGATAGACTGCCTGAAAAAAGTGGGAATTATATCTATCAGTTACTGGATAGAATACCAAAGAGAGAATATTCGTCACCGGTTAGGATGAACATATCAAGGATAGACTTAGCAGGGGAAAGCAGGATTTACAACTTCCGGTTACTGGGCAGAAAACCGCAAAGAGAAGAAAATCCATCATCAGTTAAGATGAACATATTAAGGATTAACTCGCTGGGGAATGGAATAAGGATTACAACTACCATTTTACTGGGTAGAAAACCATAAAGGGAGAATATCCGTCACCGGTTAGGATGCACATATCAAGGATAGACTGCTTGGGGAAACGTGAAAACGAATCCACTGGGAAAAATATAAGAAGTAGATCAATCTTACCGGGAATTGGGTAAAAGTAAAGTACTCACAAATCGAAAAGAATATTACCAGTTACTGGGCAATAGACTCTCGTGGAACCAAAAGTATCTATCTAGGTAAGATCTAAAAAGAAACAGTCAATCAAAGACTCAACCCGAAGAGGATATAACTCAAGGGGAGTGGTTCCATCCAGATAATTAACTGGCGAGGAAACTGAAACAATAATCATCCACGAGGAAATAACTCAGTGGGGAATGAGAAAGGTTAAACTCTTTGTGCCTAAGGGGCTGACACTCTACAATTGTAAGAGGATAGAGACACCAAATTTGCACAGAGAAATAATGTCACCATAGCAGGGGATCAGAAATAAGGAATCAAATGCAATAGCAAATGCATAATGAAACATCTGATGTATGAATATGTATGCATATGATTGATGATCATGCTGACAAAACTATCGCAAAGGATACAAATGTCATAGATTTGAATCATCGCTACAACACTCGGCTAATCTTGACAAGATGGAGACACTAACTAGAGAAACGTGTTGGGGATGAATGCAAATCATCCGACTATGAATATCTCTACACTGGCTGGGGAAGGAGAAAAAGATTTTTCGAGGATCCAAATTGTCAACTCTATAGGGAATCAGGAATGAATTCTGCCTGGGACTAAAGGAGATAAACCCCTGTCTAGGCAAACTGTTGAAAATGTGAGCCTATCAATCAACTGCGGTGGCCACCCATAAACGCAACTGGGGAAACCTGACTTACTGTTGGGGAGGAAAAAGTTACCAAACCAACCGCTTGGAGAAGACCAACAATGCTTCACACTTTAGGAATCACCTGTTCTCAGATTGATGTTAATATTCCTTACTGAAATTGATTGCTTTTTAAAGTAATTGCTTTCATATTTTAAGAAAAAATGATTTTAATTTTTTAATTTTTTTCAAAATTATCATCATAAAAGTTCAATTTTATTTAGCTGAAATAAATAAGAGTAGAAACAATTGGATAAAAAGCCCAAGTTTATTTAATAGAATGGTAGTCCGTAAATGATAAGACTCCATCGATCTTTACAAAAGTTGAAAATGGTAATTTACATGAAAAAATGGCTACATTGAACACAATGATCACTAATCCTTCTACCAGCTTTAATATCCCTTGTGCTCTTGGTTTTGGTTGAGAATGACGAATCAGAACCAAACGACTTGCTCAAAACTGCTTCCATGACTGGGGAACAACTGAATACAGTTACTTGCCATAATCCCTAATTTTTGCATAGATTTCCCCAAGGCGGGATACTCAATCTATCGGGAAAAATCTTCTATTTTATGTCTCTAATTTTGCTTGGATTGCCCTTTCTGGTTTTCAACCACCGAGACATTCATTTTTGCCTAAGTCGTCCTTTCGGGTTTTCAACTTAGTGAGTTGTTCTTTTCTTTTTTAGACGATGT
Source organism: Lathyrus oleraceus (assembly GCF_024323335.1). NCBI lineage: Eukaryota > Viridiplantae > Streptophyta > Magnoliopsida > Fabales > Fabaceae > Lathyrus > Lathyrus oleraceus. The sequence continues at coordinate 458,969,685 of NC_066585.1, forward strand.
ATTTCTTGACTACATCAGCATTCACAGGTAGAGTGAACTATTCACCATCCATATTTGTAAGAATCAAAGCACCGCCTGAAAAGGCTCTCTTAACAACATATGGGCCTTTATAATTAGGAGTCCATTTTCCCCTAGCATTTGGTTTGAAAGATAAAATCTTCTTGGGCACAAGGTCACCTTCTCGAAACACACGAGGCCTTACCTTCTTATCAAAATCTTTCTTCATTCTCTACTGATATAACTGACCATGACACATGGCAGTCAACCTCTTTTCTTCGATCAAATTCAGCTGACCATATCTGGTTTGACACCATTCAACTTATGTCAACTTGGCTTCCATCAAGACACGCAATGACGGAATCTCATCCTCTACGGGGAGCATAGCTTCCATTCCATAAACATTAGAGAAATGGGTTGCCCCTATTGAAGTGCGAATGGATGTACGGTACCCATGCAAAGCAAATGGGAGCATCGCATGCCAATCTTTGTAGGTTACCACCATCTTCTGGATGATCTTCTTAATGTTCCTGTTTGCAGCTTTAACAACCCCATTCATCTTGGGTCTGTGGGGAGAAGGATTATGATGTGCAATCTTGAAGTCTTTGCAAAGAGATTTCACCATATTATTATTCAAGTTCGATCCATAATCAGTAATGATCTTACTCGGAACACCATAACGACATATAATCTGATCTTGATAAACCTCACAATAATGATCTTTAGGCACAATCATGCCAATCATATTAATTCCCCACATGGAGAAGGGCCATGGAGAGGAAATGACATTCAACAGTGTCGTAGGAACATGAATCTTATCTGCATAAATTTAACACTTATGGCATTTCTTCACAAACTTACAACAGTCAGATTCCATTGTCAGCCAATAGTAACCTGCTTTCAACATCTTCTTTGCCATCAACAAGTCTGCTTCGTGTCTATCCATGCATCTGAGAAAAACCATATCGAAGTTTCTCATGTAAAGCACATCACCATTTAGGTAAAAGTTGTTAGCTAATCTACTCAAAGTCTTCTTATCTTTCAATGATGCCCCAGGCGGGCAACTTTGTCTTTGGAGGAAACACTTGATATCAAAATACCATGGCTTTTCATATTTGACCTCTTCAAAAGTAAACACATGAGTTGGCCTATCAAGACGCATCACAGTCAAATTGGGAACTTCATTCCAGAATTTCACCATAATCATTGAAGCTAATGTTGCAAGAGTGTCTGCCATCTGGTTTTCATCTCGAGGGATATGATGAAACTCAACCTTTATAAAGAAAGTTGTAATCCTCCTCGCATAGTCTCTATATGGTATCAAACCGGGTTGATTCGTCTCCCATTCACCTTTGATTTGATTCACAACCAAAGTTGAATCTCCATAGACATCAAGATATTTGATTTTGAGATTAATGGCCTCTTCAAGCCCCATAATGCAAGCTTCATACTCATCCATGTTGTTTGTACACTTGAAATTCAGTCTAGCTGTAAACGATAAATGAGTGCCTTGAGAAGTAATGATCATTGCCCTAATGCCATTCCCATACTGATTAACAGTTCCATCAAATACCATGCCCCAACAGGAACCAAGTTCTGGCCCTTCTTCAAGCAATGGTTCATCACAATCTTTCATCTTGAAGTACAAGATCTCTTCATCAGGAAAATTATACTGCACTGACTAGTAATCTTCAATTTGTTGGTGAGCCAAATGGTCAGCCAAGACACTAACTTTAATTGCTTTTTGAGATCGATATTCAATATCATATTCGGATAACAACATCTGCCAACGGGCAATCCACACAGTTAAAGCAAACTTCTCAAGTATATACTTGATCGGATCCATTTTGGATATCAACCAAGTAGTATGATTCAACATATATTCGCGCAGATGCTTAGCAGCCCAAGCCAATGCGCAACAAGTCTTTTCAAGCATAGAATACCGAGTCTCACACTCGGTGAATTTCTTACTGAGGTAGTAAATTGCATACTCTTTCCTTCTACATTCATCTTGTTGACCAAGAACACAACCCATACTCTCATCGAGCACAATCAAATACATGATCAAAGGTCTTCCTTCAACAGGGAGAGACAGAATCGGAGGCTCGAGCAGATACTCTTTGATACTGTCAAAAGCTTTCTGGCAGTCCTCGGTCCAATCACAAGACTGATCTTTCAGAAGAATCTTGAATATATGTGCACATGTGGCAGTCATATGCGATATAAATCTTGAGATATGATTCAAGCGACCGAGAAAACCTCTGACTTGCTTTTCAGTTTTGGGCGCAAGCATCTCTTGTATTGCTTTGGCCTTGGCATGATCAACTTCTATACCTTTCTCACTAATAATATAGCCTAACAAATTACCAGAACGAACACCAAAAGTACACTTACTGGGATTCAAGCGGAGTTTGTACTTCCTCAAACGCTGGAATAACTTCAATAAATGCTCAACATGTTCTTCTTCATCAATTGATTTGACAATTATATCATCAACATAAACTTCAATCTCGTTATGCATCATGTCATGAAAAGGAGTAGTCATAACTCTCTGGTATGTTGCACCAACATTCTTTAAACCGAAAGGCATCACTCTATAACAGAATGTTCCCTAGGGCGTAATGAATATGATCTTCTCCATATCTTCGAGTGCCATTTTGATTTGATTATAAACGGATAATCCGTCCATAAATGAAAAGACTCTGAATTTAGTTGTATTGTCTATCAACATATCGATGTGTGGTAGAGGAAAATCACCTTTCAGTCTGGCCTTGTTCAAATCTCAACACATATGGACTTTTCCATCCTTCTTGAGAACAGGCACAATATTGGCCACCCACTGCGGATATTCAGAGGTTATAAGAAAATCATCATCAATCTGCTTCCGCACTTCCTCTTTGATCTTTACTGCCATATCAGGATGAGTTCTCCTCAACTTCTGCTTGACCGACGGGCATTCTGGCTTCAACGGCAATATGTGCTCCACAATCTCAGAATCCAAATCAGGCATGTCTTGATAGGACCAAGCAAGCACATTTGAATATTCTCGAAGAAGATCAATCAACCCCTTCTTAGCCTCCGGACACAATTGAGACCCAATCTTGACTTCCTTCACATCATCTTCGGAACCCAAGTTGAATAGTTCTATCTGCTCTTCAAACGACTGAATGATTTTTTCCTCATGCTCAAGTAAACGAGATAATTCATCAGATACTTCTTCATCATCAATTTCTTCCTCAGCCTTAAACACAGGGAAATCAAAGTTTGGAGAAGGAGTATGATCATTGTATTTAATGGGTTTGAGAACCAACCTGTATAATGATTTGATATTTTGATTTTAGAGAAGTGAATTGTGACCAAATATTATGCAGATGGACAATTATTATTTATTTATTTATGTTTTTTTTATTACCATTTTTAGAAAAGCAAATAGTAAAACATAAAACGTCATAGATGTGGATGAATAAAATTGTATTTCATTGATGATAATTGAAATGCCTAACAATGTTCACTTCTCCCTTAGGCATAGGGGAAAGATTTTTCTTTAAATGAAAGACAAATTACTTAGAACGGTGAACAACAATAGGAACATCAACAACAACCCGATTGTTGCAAGTTTGGCCATGCGTCACAGACGTCCTTCACAGACTCCCTCTTCTAACCTTATCCCCATATTTTCCATTTCAGTAAAGTCACTGGGGGCACTGGCAATCATACGTTCATAATAAAACGAACTCAGGGTCTTCAAGAAAAATCTTCATCATCTTCTTCTCTTCCAATGAAGGATTGATCTGGGCAGTAAGTTCCATCCACCTTTGAGCATACTCTTTAAATGTTTCCTTATCCTTATGAGACATAGACCTCAGTTGGTCTCTATCAGGCGCCATATTAACGTTGTATTTATACTGCTTAACAAAAGCTTCACCCAAATCATTCAAAGTACGGATACTTGCATTGTCCAACCCCATATACCATCATAGCACAACACCAGTCAAACTGTCTTGAAAGTAGTGAATCAGCAACTGATCATTATCAGTTTAAGTTGACATCTTTCTGGCGTACATAACAAAGTGGCTTAGTAGGCAAGTGTTTCCCTTATACTTTTCAAAGTCTGGGACTTTGAACTTCATCGGTATCTTGACATTCAACACTAGGAAGAGCTCAGTATCACTCTTCCCAAACAAGTCTTTTCCTCTCAGAGTCTTCAACTCTTTTCGTAGCTCAAGGAACTGGTCCTTCATTTTGTCCATTTTCTCATATACATCTGGGCCCTCAGATGGCTCAGAATGGTAGATGGTGTCCTCAACACGAGGCAAATCATGAACAACTGGTGGCGGCACTGACATGACCGGGCTAGATGTCGGTATAGAGACAAAGTTGGGTGAAAACCCTTCATGCATGAAGTTGGACGACATTCCCCAAGGGAATCCAGCAGGCATGGAAGGACCGGATTGGCTAGCAACGACGAGAATAGTTGAGGTAGCAACCTTAGAAATAACAGTCCTCTGGGGAGGAGTTACAGGAGTTAGTGAAGACTAATTTTACGCAGCAAGAACAGACTCCATCATAGAAATCAATCGTGCAATCTCATCCATCAACTCTCTATTCTCTTTTTCCAAATGTTCCATGATCTTAGGTTGATTGGCGCGAGTGTTGTATCGGTGAGTCATCTTGGCTGAAGCACAGAAGAATAACCTATAAGACATTCTGGCGAAAAACCTGCTATGCATATTATAAGACCCCAATTTTGACCCTAAGATCCCTCATGCCATCTCATCACATGCATTAGCATTGGGATCACACCTTGGCATCTTCCTCACCCTTCATTCATTGGGTTGGAATTGGAAGAGATCACCAAGCATATTTTGATTATATCATACTTTGTTTTTCATTATTTACTAACTAAAATACCAAAAATACGTCAATGTATAGTTTGTTTGTTTTGTAGGTAGTGTGCATACTCACCTATGATCCATCAAGCTTATATCTATGGTTTAAGACCCTCAATGCAAGGAGCACAATCAAGAATTGATTCACATTGACTCTAAGCATCATATATGGGTATCCATGATCTTCACATGTTATTTTGATCAAGAAATCATCAAAGAGATTGGAGATTATTTGCCTTAGAAACCCTAATTCATCTAGGTATTTTGTGTGACTTCTTCAACAAGTTTCTTCAACAATTGATCAAATATTTAATGGTATACTTCATATTTCATCATCCTACACATATATCATCCTCCATGAGTTCCAAAAGTCAAGAGAGTGTCAAGCTAGCAAGATGGTTCATGGTGGTTGACCAAAAAAAGTCAACTGGTCAAAACTGGGGTTCCCTAGACAGTATCTCCTACAATTTTTGTCATATGAAAATTATTCCAAGATCTAAATTACTCAAAATTACATTCCAAACAACTTTCATGATGAATTCAAGAGCTAGTTTTGCTTGGAAAGCCTCTTTTTATGGTGAAAGATTATAGGTTATTCTGTCTGAACCCTAGTTTGGAGGTCAACTTCCCAAAACCATAACTTGCTCAATTTGTATGATATGAAATCCATTCAAATTCCATGATCAAATTAAATATGTCTACTTTAACTTTGATGTTTGGAGTAAGTTCAAATTCAACTTGAAAATGCATGTGCCAAGAGGAAACATTATAGGTCATTTTGGGCAAATACCATTGAACAAGTGATTTTCCTCAACTTCTAAAATGCATAACTCCTTCGTCAAAAATCAAAAAGAGGTCAAATGTGTGACCTAATTTAAGAGGTTTGAAGTAGATACAACTTTTATGAGGTTACTTTTCTCATTTGAAGCCCATAGAAAAAGTTATTCAAGGTGGAAGAAGTAAACATTTGACTTGGTAGAAAATTTTCAAATATGTTTGATTTCCCAAACATCCACCTCAAAATTCATCATGATCAAGATTCAATTGAAAACGTGTTCAACATGAAAGTTGTTCCCCTTGATCTTACCTTTCCAAAAAGTCCAAGATCATCTCATTTGGCCAAAGGATGAAAGACTAGCGCATGGATGCAATATGATTAACCATTTGGATGATTTCCCCTTCCACTTTTCATACACGATTGCTTGGCATTACAACATGATTTTAGCATGATCCTCACTCATTTTTGGACCTGATTGCATCACTTGATGGACCTATCACACGCCCATGCAAGGGAATTTCTCAAAATTTTCCAAATATGGAAGTGTGTGGAAATGAATCTCCTTAGTTATAAATAAGACCCTCATTGCTCAGAATTAAGGACCTCATGCCCAAGCTTTGAACCTACAATCCTAAACCCTCACCATTTAAGGATAATCTTAAAGGTTTTCTTTAAAAATCGAGTTTCAAATCTCCATCTGTTTTGAGATTGAAACTCCAAGAGTCCAGACCTTTCCTTGATCCTAATCACTCCCAACAAGCATCTGAAGCAAGGCCAAGCATAATTGGAATCAAGATCGTTCCATTCTAAAGGTCCATTTAAGGTGACTTTTTTCAGAATTTTCTTCTCTTCAATTCTCCCTCAATTCTTCACCATTCTTTGTGATTTTTGGTTGCCTGAAGTCCTATAAATGTAGGCAAGAAGATTGAGTTGCTTTGAGGTTAAATCGAAGTAACTCACTTCAAGATCCTCAAAATTTATATCCATGTATCTTTTTATATACTTGGAATTGGAGAAAATTGAGGCCAGATTCGTGGTCCTAAGCACTTTTCCTTCAAATTAGTGTATTCAATTTTCATTTTTCATAAGGTTTTTGTTGGATCAGTCCGGTGGTCCTCACCGGAGAAGATGACCGGAGCTAGGGCTCCGGTGGTGCGCTGGATCAATTCAGGCCATCTAATTTGGTTCTCATGTTTTAATCTCGTCCCTTGCTTTTGATTATCAAGCGTGTGGCGCAGTTAACTAAGGTGTTTGTAGAACGTGCATGATTAGCCATCATATCTGCCCCCTCAATTAATGAGGGGGATCTGATGGCCCTTGTTTTTTTGATTTTTTTATTTTTGTGTTTAATCCATATATTTTGATTAATTCATAATAATTTCATTTTTAATCCAAAAAATATGGGACTTTCACCAAAAATCTTTAACTATTTTCCTCTTTCATTTTCTAAATTAAAATTATTTTTGGGATAAAGTTTGACATTTTTCATGAATTAATTGTTTTTGTGCATATTTTTAATTGTTCAAAAATACTTTTGACTTTTCAAAAATTATGAATTTTTTGTCTAAGGTCCTTTGACCTTGTTTGACCTATGATAAATCTCTTTGCAATTTATTTGGTGTTTTGAAAAGGTTTTAGGTTTTGACCAAACCAAATTTAGTTTAAATGCATTTTTTAATTTGATTTTTAATTGATTAATTGTGTAGAAATTATGTTGAGTCATTTTTATTGACTTGTGAAGTTTGACTATATGTTTGGGCCTTGGTCAAGGTTGATTTGACTTTTCTTGAGTTAAAATCATTAGATTTAGGGGATTGATGAAATGTACATTTCATCTCCCAAAATGAATGAATGATTTTAATTTGATAAAATTCCTCCCATGACCAATTTGTGTTTCTTTTATCCCCCTCCCTCTTCATCTTCAATCCCATTCTCTCTCATCCTTTCCATTGACGAATGAAGTCTCAATATCCTAAGGCTAATTGGTTCATCAATAACCTTGTGTTAGTTGAACCAATACAGGTATGGATGAGATAGGTACATCCTTTGAACTTTTTCTTTTTGTGTGTGGTATGTTTTAGGAGTATGGTCCATTATACCATATCTTTGACATGCATTAACACCAAAATTTCTATTGCCCGGCCTTAGTTAGTTGTGACTTCTACATAAGTCTAATTACGATTGCTTAACATAGAGCTAAATTTTAACCCTAAAGGCATCACTTTCTAGTAAGTGGGATTGTAAGCCTCCCCCCTTTCATGGTATTGTGTGAAAACTTGTCCTTTTTTCATTCCTTTGGAAGATGTCTTGGTTTAAGGATTAATTCTTGTGAATAGAGGGTTGAGTGTTCTCCAAAGAATGACTTGCTCAATTGAAAAGCAAAACATCACTAACATCTAATCAACTAACATTTGACTAACTTTTATTAATCTTGCTTTTATTTCCAAGTCATTTACTTTATACAATTTAAATTCAAGACATTTACCATTTCATTTGTCATTTATATATCATTTAACGTGTTTATGTTTATGTCATTTTCACTTTGCTCATTTGAACAATATATTGTGATTGTATATATTTGTTTGTGTATTTTGTTTGTGTTTGTGGTCTTAGGACCTTAAAATAATTAATAAACAACAAAAACCTTAAAAAATGTTTATGTGGACTAGTGTATTTGATTTGAGCTTTTGGACTTAGAATTAGGCAACATTCCCTATGCAAAAAGGACTTGGTCAATCCAACATTTCTGAAACCAAGTTATTATGTTTTGAGATTTCATCTGATGCAAGTATTGGGATCTTCTTGAATTCATCTGCTACATGGTCTTGATGTAACTGTTACTTTGAACCCGTGTCTAATGCCTTATTCTGAGCTAATCAAGGAGTATGTCATATGATACATGAGGAGATAAAGAAGATTGTCAACTGTGAAGTTTCTTGCTTAGATGTGGTCATCTTTATTTGATACCTTGCCTGATTTTTCTAATTGCTCGCTGATTATTTCTTGACGGTTGGATTACATCCCATTGGTCAGATCTTTTCAACTTTTAACTTTTAATTTTATACATAGGATTAGCCTCTTCATCTTCTCCCATTTCTTAAATTTCAAAATCTCTTCCCATTTTAAAAAAACTTTCTTTGCTTGTAATTTCAAACTTTGACTCTTTTGCAAATTAGAAACTTTGGCCTTATTCCATTGCATTTTTAAACACTTTTCTTAAATCAAATTTGTAAATAAACTTAACCATATTGACTTAAAATTTAGAAAGATAAAAAGAACTAACACTCATTCAAACTCTTTTAGGCTCCTTTGTGCCTCTTTTAAACTTAAATTTTGATTAAAAGCAATTCACTCATTTTGAAATTGATACCACGAACTACGAGGTTTTGATCCCTCATTTTTATGTTGGTACGTAAGCACAAGTCTGAAGATCTTGTCAAACACAAAAATATAATTAATGAATTCTTTTATCATCCCCACACTCTATTTATTGCAAACATATTTTATACCAAACACACATACAAACATAAAAAAGGGCTCCCTAGGAGTACCTAGGACACTTTGGGTGCTAACACATTCCCTCTATGTAACCAACCCCCTTACCTGTAATCTCTAGAATTTTATTAGTTTTGATTTGAAAACTTCTTATCTTTGGGTTTTCTTCGTAATTTTCCCTTTTCCTTTGGAAATTATAAAAGCGCGGTGGCGCCCCTGGTTTTATTGACGTTAGGTTTATCCGTAGCTTAATGGTCATGAAACTACCGCTACAAAAATTAAACGGTGACTCTGCTGGGGAGTAGTCCTCAGTGGGTTTAGCCTACTTTTTTTATGTGTATATAATTGTATATTTGATGTTTGTATACTTGTTTGTGTGATAGTAGTTGCTTGTTGTGCTTGGTGATCTCTGAGTGGTGTGATAAGTTCTAACCCTAACTTGAGTGTAATTAAGATAGGAGGATGGTATAGTCATGTTCGACTTGTGTGGAGTAGTCCTTAACAAGTTGGCTTGAGACCCATCTACTAAGTGGAGACCCTTTTGGAGCTATTGATGTCACACAAGTTATTTGTGGTTAGGCATTACTTTCTATGATTTGGGGTCCGAGAAGCTGAGAACCGTAGAACATTTAACCCAACTTGGCCTATTTAGAACGTAGTGCGGAGATTGTTCAGGTGTAGACCTCCTAACAGTTGTTACACGATACTACATTCAGACGAGTTTCCCTTAAGAATATTATGGGTTGATGAGTCAGTCATCCTAACCTATAATATCTAATTGATGGAATTAAGACTCTGGAAACTCTTTAGAGCATGATCTATAGGTTATATCCTTAGTACACTCCTTTAGGGTGGTTTTTAACCAGACTCCATGCTCGTGACTCAAAACAAACCCTTTGATTCTTGGTTGATCCAATCAAGTCTTGTCAATATCAATGGAACTTGGGTGATGATAAGGTGAAAACCATAATCCACCAAAGTGGATAATTGATCTTGACAATGACCTGATTCATCCCTTCACCTTTGTTTTCCTTGTGTGTGGTCCCTTATTTGTGATTGTTGCATTCATGCATTCATGCATTCATGCGCATCATGACATTCATCACATGAAAAATAACTTCAAGGAATTGAGGTCTTATTTGCAAATATTTTCAGACCATGGATTGTGGACGAAGGAACACTAAGAAGTACAGTTTCATATGTCCCGACTTAAAAGAGTTAAGGAAGTTGTCATCCTTTGTATTAGATCCCTTGGACTTCAAGAAACATCATGGGAAGCTTTTATATGTGTTATCTACTCATGTGGTTGAAGGACTTCTGAGTGTGTTGGTTCAATTTTATGATCCTCACTACCGGTGCTTCACTTTTCCCGATTATTAGTTGGTGCCTACATAGGAGGAGTATGCCCATCTCTTGGAAATACATGTTTCTAACAAAGTAACTTTTAGTGGATTGGAGGAGATTCCCTTATCCCATATCATAGCTGAAGTTCTTCATTTGAAGAAGTCTGAGATTGAGGCTCATTGGGTGAAGAAATGAGGAATGTTTGGATTGACTTCTGAGTTTCTCATAGGGAAAGTTGTTGTTTTTGCTCAAGACGGTAGTGTGGATGCTTTTGAAGCCATCTTTGTGTTGCTCATCTATTCTTTAGCTTTGTTCCCTAACATTGACGGTTTTGTTGATGTTAATGCCATTAGAATCTTCTTGATTGGGAATCCTGTTCCAACTCTATTGGGTGATATGTACTTCTCTTTGCATCTGAGGAATTCTAAAGGTGGTGGGAGTATCGCGTGCTATGTTCCTCTTCTGTACAAGTGGTTTATTTCGCACTTGCCTTAGACACCTGCTTTTGAGGAGAACAAACAATGTCTACAGTGGTCCCAGAGACTTATGTCCCTCACTAATGATGATATTGTTTGGTATGACTCTATATTGAGTAGCTTGGACATAATTGATAGTTGTGGTGAATTCTCTAATGTTCCTCTCATTGGTACACAATGAGGAATCAACTAAAACCCTACTTTGGCTTATCGTCAAACATGGGTTCCCCTTGAGAGACAAACCTGATAACACTCAATTAGAAGGTCTTTCTATCAAGAGGGTAAAGATCCCCAACATTTGAAGTAGAATATGATACATGCTTGGCATAATGTGCATAGGAAAGGAAGATCTGAGTCTGGTTCGTGCCACTGTGTAGCTTTGGAAGCTTACAATACTTGGGTGAAGAAAAGAGCTTTATAGTTGAAGATGATGTATGCTTGTGAAAGACCTATGTTTGTGGTTGTGACTGAGCCATAAACTCTCCCTAACCAAGATGTAGAGCAGTTGGAAGGCGCACTCGCCAAGATGAAGCAAGAGAAAGACATTTGGGAAGAGCGGTTCCATGCTTTGAGCCGAAAGCATGAGGTGTTGCAGCTTGAGTCAAAGGACAAAGACGCGCATATTGAGCTTCTTGAAGACCGATCAGTGAAGAGACAAAGAGAGCTAGAGGGTCTACCTTCCTATAGTATGCCTCAGCCTTCCAGGGCTTGGAAGAAGATTATTGATCAGCTTGTCCTTGAGAAGGCTCAGATTAAGACATCTTTTGAGATCGAGATACGACGCATCCGAAGGAAGTACGCACCTGTAGCTAGATCATCTGACATCGCTGTTAGGGGATCCTTAGGATGATTAGTTTCCTTTTCTCTTATGTTTGTACTTTGGTTTCTGAAGTTGTACTCAATGTAATCCTTCCAAATTATATGAATAAAAGATATATTTTTATGGTCAATCAAATTGTTATTATATTTATTATATATATATATATATATATATATATATATATATATATATTTGCGAATAAAATAGTATGTTCCTTGAAATCAAACAAACAAAAATATTGCATTTCATGCATCATTTGCATAACAGGTTTTCTTACGCCAGATGTCTTATCGCTTATTCTTCTGTGCTTCAGCCAAGTTGAATCACTGATACAACACTCACGCCAATCAACCCAGAATTATGGAGCATTTGGAACAATAGAACAAAGAATTGAAGGATGAGATTGCTTGTCTGACTGCTATGATGGAGTCTGTTCTTGCTACGCAAAATCAGTCTCCACCAACTCCTGTAACTCCTCCCCCCCGCCCCCCCGAAGACTATCATCTCAGAGGTTTCTACCTCAACCATGCTTGTGGCTGCTACTCAAGCTGGTCCAACTATGCCTGCTAGATTCCTGTGGGATGCCCGAAGGGTTTGCACCCAGGTTTGCTTCTATGCCGACATCTAGCCTGGTCATGTCCGTATGAGTGCCCAAATGTTTATGAGAAGATGGATGAAATGAAGGATCAGTTTCTTGAGTTGCGCAAGGAATTGAAAACATTGAGAGGAAATGACTTGTTGGGTAAAAGTGTTGTTGAACTCTGCTTAGTACCAAATGTGAAGATCCCGATGAAGTTCAAAGTCCATGACTTTGAAAAGTAAAAAGGAAATACTTGTCCGCTGAGCCACCTTGTTATGTACGCCAAAAAGATGTCAATCAAACTAATAATGATCAGTTATTGATTCATTACTTTCAAGACAATTTGACTGGTGCTGCTCTAAGATGGTATATGGGGCTAGACAGTGCAAGTGTTCGCACGTTCAACGATTTGGGAGAAGCTTTTGTGAAACAGTACAACTATAATGTGGATATGGTGCCTGATAGAGACCAGCTGAGGTCTATGTCTCAGAAAGAGAAAGAGACGTTTAAAGAGTATGCCCAAAGGTGGAGAGAGCTTGTCGCTCAAATTAATCCTTTGTTGGAAGATAAGGAGATGACGAAGATTTTCCTGAAGACCCTAAGTTCGTTTTATTATGAGCGCATGATTGCCAGTGCCCCCAGTGACTTTACCGAAATGGTAAACATGGGGATAAGGTTAGAGGAAGGAGTCCGTGAGGAACGTCTATCTAAAGAAGAGGTGTCAAGTAGTAAGAAATATGGGAGCAGTTTTTCCAAAAAGAAGGAAGGGGAAACCAATTCAGTATCTGTAGGGAGGCAGAGGAGGCCTCATGTCAGAAGAAATTTGCAACAACGTCAACATCAACATCAAGTTTCATCAGTAATTCCAATGTTTTCAAACAATTCAAACAATTAATCAGTGCCAATTTAACAACAATGTCAATAACAACCGCAATAAAGAACCAACTAGTACAACAACAACAATAATCAACAACCAAACTTCGAGAGGAAAAAGGTCTCTTTTGACCCTATTCCTATGTCATACGCCAAACTCTACCCATCTTTAGTTCTCAAGAACCTACTTCAACCAAGAAATCAACCTCAAATTTCCTGAACCTCTTCCATGGTGGTATAAGCCTGAGATCCGCTATGCCTTTCATCAAGGAGCTCCCGACCATGATATTGAGAACTGTTACTCGTTGAAGTACGAGGTACAGAAGCTTGTGAAGAGTAGGATAGTGTCCTTTGAGAATCATGCACCGAATGTGAAAGCCAATCCGTTACCCGCTCATGGTAGTGCTTCAGTCAACATGGTAGATGGTTGTCTAGGAAATTTCTGAGTCTTTGATGTAAGACGTATCCGTAGGTCCTTGGTGGAGATGTATAGGACTTTGTATTTGATTAGCGATTGTGAGCACGACCATTATGGTTGTGCAATCTGCAATTTGAACCCCCGTGGGTGTATGATTGGCAGGAGGGATATCCAGAAGTTGATGGATGAGAATGTATCCAGATTCAACAGTCAAGGGATATAAATGATGTCAATGTGATAGTACTAGTGTTTAAGACCCCTGAGCGGGTAGTAATTCAGTTTGATAGTAGCATTAGCAACATCGTCAATAGACCGGTATCACCGTTAGTGATACGGTTAGCGGGTCCCATCCCGTATGCATCCGATAAAGTTGTGCCTTATCAGTATAACACTACAATGGTGGAGAATGTTCAAGAGGTTCTGTTACCTACGACAAATTTGTTGTGAATATAGTTGATATCACGAAAGTGACCCGTAGCGGTCGTGTCTTTGGTCCCGTTTTTCCAAAATAGGTGGTAGAAGATGTTTCAGTCGGTAAGAATGTGGATGTACCTGAGGTGAACCCAGTTCGTGCTCTAATGTGTCAGCTTGGTGAATCCAGCAAGCTGAAGACTAATGATGATGATGAAGTGCTCCGTTTGATCAAGAAGAGTGAGTTCAATATGGTGGAGCAGTTGCTCCAAACTCCTTCGAAGATTTCAATGTTGTCTTTGTTAATGAATTCTGAAGCGCACAAAGAAGCATTGTAAAGAGTGTTGGAGCAAGCTTATGTTGAACATGACGTGACTGTGGATCAATTTAACCATATTGTGGCTAACATTACTTCTTACAACAATCTGAGCTTTTGTGATGAAGAACTTCCTGAGGAAGGTATAAATCATAATTTGGCATTACATATTTCAATGAATTGCAAGGAGGATGCATTGTTGAATGTTCTAGTTGATAATGATTCTTCTTTTAATGTACTCCCAAAGTCAACTCCATCTAGGTTATCCTATCAAGGCGCCCCAATGAGCTATAGTGGCGTAATTGTCAAAGCATTTGATGGTTCTCACAAAACCGTCATTGGAGAAGTGGACCTTCTAGTGAAAATAGGTCTGAGTGATTTTCAAATTACTTTTCAAGTAATGGATGTCTACCCGACCTATAGCTACTTGAGGCTGGAGCTGTAACGTCGAATCTGCACCAGAAATTGAAATTTGTGAAGAATGGTAAGCTTGTCATCATTGGTGGGGAGAAAGAACTTTTGGTAAGCCATTTGTCATATTTTACATATGTGGAAGATGGGGATGAGGTTGGAACTCCGTTCCAAGCCTTGTCCATTGCTGAGGTAAAGAAAATCGGGGCACCCATGTCTTCTTTTAAAGATGCTCATAAAGCTATTGATTTAGGCAGTACATATCAGTGGGGCCATATGATAGAAGTCGGCGAGAATAAGAATAGGACCGGATTGGGATTCCAGCAAGGGCCGTTTAAAGTCAAAGTTGAAGAAGTGAAACCGAGTTTTCGTAGCAGAGGATTTATCCATGGTAATGAACAACAGTCAGCTGCCGTGATTAAGGATGATGAAGATGAAGACTATGCCAATTTTGTGACGCATGACAAGACTTGCAACAATTGGGTTGCTGTTGATGTTCCTATTATTGTCTATCGCTCTAAGTAATTTGTTTTTCATTTGTTTTAAGAAAAATCCTTCTCCTATGCCTAAGGGAGAAGTGAACATTGTTGGGCATTTTTCAATTATGATCAATAAAATGCAATTCTATTCATCCACATTTATGATGTCTTATTTTACTTTTTGCTTTTCTGAAAATGGTAATCACAAAAAATATAAAAAAATAATTGTCCATCTGCATAATATTTGGTCACAATTCACTTTTCTAAAGTCAAAATATCAAATCATTATGCAGGTTGGTTTCCAAACCCATTGAATACAATGATCCTACTCCCTCTCCAAACATTGATTTGCCTGTGTTGAGGCTGAGGAAGAGACTGATGAAGAAGTATCTGATTAATTGTCTCGTCTACTTGAGCATGAGGAAAAAGCCACTCAGTCGTTCGAAGAGCAGATTGAGTTAGTCAACTTGGGTTCCGAAGATGATGTGAAGGAAATCAAGATTGGGTCTCAATTGTGTCCAGAGGCTAAGAGGGGGTTGATTGATCTTCTTGGAGAGTATTTAGATGTGTTTGCTTGGTCCTATCAAGACATGCCTGGTTTGGATTCTAAGATTGTGGAGCACACATTGTCGTTGAAACCAGAATGCCCGCCAATCAAGCAGAACTTGAGGAGAACTCGTCCTGATATGGTAGTGAATATCAAAGAGGAAGTGTAGAAGCAAATTGGTGTTGGTTTTCTTGTTACCGCTGAGTATCCGTAGTGGGTGGCCAATATTGTGCCTGTTCCAAAGAAGGATGGAAAAGTCCGTATGTGTGTTGATTATAGAGATTTGAACAAAGCTAGTCCGAAAGATGATTTCCCTCTACCACACATTGATATGTTGGTAGACAATACAACTAAATTCAATGTCTTTTCTTTTATGGACGAATTTTCCGAATATAATTAGATTAAGATGGCACCCAAAGATGTGGAGAAGACCACATTCATTACACCTTGGGGAACATTCTGTTATAGAGTGATGCCTTTCGATTTAAAGAATGCTGGTGCAACGTACCAGAGAGCTATGACCACTCTTTTTCATGATATGATGGACAAAGAGATTGAGGTCTATGTTGATGATACGATTGCTAAATCCAGTGATGAAGAAGAGCATGTTGAGCATTTGTTGAAGTTATTCCAGCGTTTGAGGAAGTACAAACTCCGCTTGAATCCCAATAAGTGTAATTTTGGTGTTCGTTCTAGTAATTTGTTGTGTTTTATTGTCAGCGAAAAGGGTATTGAAGTTGATCCTGCCAAGGTCAAAGCAATACAAGAAATGCCTGCACCAAAAACTGAGAAGCAAGTCAGAGGTTTTCTCGGCCGCTTGAACTATATCTCAAGATTTATATCGCATATGACTTCCACGTGTGTGCCTATATTCAAGCTTCTTTAGAAAGATCATCCTTGTGATTGGACCGAGGATTTCCAGAAAGCTTTTGACAGTATCAAAGAGTATCTTCTTGAACCTCTGATTCTGTCTCCGCCTGTTGAAGGAAGACCTTTGATCATGTATTTCACTATGCTTGAAGAGAGTATGGGTTGTGTTCTAGGTCAGCAAGACGAAACTGGAAAGAAAGAATATGATATTTACTACCTCAGTAAGAAGTTCACCGATTGTGAGACTCGGTATTCTATGCTCGAAAAGACTTGTTGCGCATTGGCTTGGCCTACTAACCGTCTGCACCAGTATATGTTGAATTATATTATTTGGTTTATATCTAAAATGGATCCAATCAAATATATTTTTCAGAAGCCTGCTTTAACTAGGAGGATTTCCCGTTGGCAGATGTTGTTATCCGAGTATGATATGAAATACCGATCTCAAAAAGCAATTAAAGGTAGTGTTTTAGCTGACCATTTGGCTCACCAACCGATTGAAGATTACCAGTTAGTGCAGTATGATTTTCCTGACAAAGAGATTTTGTACCTGAAAATGAAAGATTGTGATGAACCATTGCTTGAAGAAGGGCCATAGCCTGGTTCCTGTTGGGGCATGGTATTTGATGGAGCTGTTAATCAGTATGGTGATGGCATTGGGGAAGTGGTTATTACTCCTTAAGGCACTCATTTTCTATTTACAACTAAATTGACTTTCAAGTGTACCAATAACATGGATGAGTATGAAGCTTGCATTATGGGGCTTGAAGAAGCCATCGATATTAGAATCAAGTATCTTGATGTCTATGGAGATTCATCTTTGGTTGTGAATCAGATCAAAGGTGAATAGGAGACGAATCAACCTGGTTTGATACCATATAGATATTATGCGAGGAGGATATCAACTTTCTTTACAAAGGCTGAGTTTCATCGTATCCCTCGAGATGAAAACCGGATGGCAAATGCTCTTGCAACGTTGGCTTCAATGATTATGGTAAATTTTTTGAATGAGGTTCCTAATTTGATTGTGATGCGTCTTGATAGACCTAATCATGTGCTTACTGTTGAAGAAATCAAAGATGAAAAGCCGTGGTATTTTGATATCAAATGTTTCCTCCAAAGATAAATTTACCCTCCTGGGGCATCTTTGAAAGATAAGAACACTTTAAGGAGATTAGCTGGCAATTTCTACCTGAACGATGATGTACTGTATAAGATAAACTTCGATATGGTTTTTCTTAGATGTGTGGATAGACACGAAGCAAACCTATTGATGATTGAAGTCCATGAAGGTTCCTTTGGTACTCATTCCAATGGACATGTTATGGCTAAGAAGATGATGAAAGCAGGTTACTATTGGCTAACAATGGAATCTGATTGTTGCAAGTTTGTGAAGAAATGCCATAAGTGTAAAACTTATGCAGATAAGATTCGTGCTCCTCAGACACTGTTGAAAGTCATTTTCTCCCCATGGCCCTTCTCCATGTGGGGAATTGATATGATTGGCATGATGGAGCCTAAAGCTTCGAACGGACATCGTTTCATTCTGGTGCCTATTGACTACTTCACAAAGTGGGTTGAAGCGGCATCGTATGCAAATGTAACCAAGCAAGTTTTTGTGAGGTTTACCTAGAATCAGATTATATGCCGGTATGGTGTGCCAAGTAAGATAATTACTGATAATGGATCTAACTTGCACAATAATATGGTAGAAGCTCTTTGCAAAGACTTCAAGATCGCACACCATAATTCTTCTCCCGACAAACCTAAGATGAATGAGGTTGTTGAAGTTGCAAATAAGAATATCAAGAAGATCATTCAGAAAATGGTTGTAACATATAAAGATTGGCATGAGATTCTCCCATTTTCTTTGTATGGGTGTCGTACATCCATCCGCACTTCAATATGGGTAACCCCTTTCTCACTTGTTTATGGAATGGAAGTTATGCTCCTAGTAGAGGTTGAGATCCCATCATTACGTGTTTTGATGGAAGCCAAGTTGACAAGCTGAATGGTGTCAAACCAGATATGATCAATTGAACTTGATTGAAGAGAATCGATTGACTGCCATGTTGCATGGTCAGTTATACCAACAGAGAATGAAGAAAGCATTTGTTAAGAAGGTTAGGCCTCATGTGTTTAGAGAAGTTGACCTTGTGCTCAAGAAGATTCTATCTTTTAAACCTGATTCTAGGGGCAAATGGACTCCTAATTATGAAGGCCCATATGTTGTCAAGAGAGCCTTTTCAGGGGGTGCTCTTATTCTTATAACTATGGATGGTGAAGAGTTCACTCGTCCTGTGAATGTCGATGCAGTCAATAAATACTTCACATAGAAAAAAAGAACATCTCGTTAAGTTGAAAACCCGAAAGGGAGGCTTAGGCAATAATGAGCGTCTCGGTGGATTTTGAAAACCCGAAAGGGCGATCCAGGCAAAAGTTAGAGACATAAAACAAAAAATTTATCCCGATAGATTGAGTACCTCACCTTGGGGCAATTTATGCAAAAATTAGGGATTATGGCAAGTAACTGTATTCGGTTGATCTCCACTCTTGAGCAAGTCAGTCAAATCGGATTCACCATTTTCAACCAAAGCCAAGAGCACAATGGATCTTAAAGTTGGTAAAAGGATTAGTGATCATTGTATTCAATGTAGCCTTTTCCATGTAAATTACCATTTTTCAACTTTTGTAAAGATCTATGGAGTCCTGTCATTTATAGACTACCATTCTATTAAATAAAGTTGAGCTTTTTATCAAATTGTTTCTACTCTTATTTATCTTTCAACCAAAATAGAATTAAATTCTTATGATGATAATTTTAAATCTAAATAAAAATAAAAAATCATTTTTCTTAAAAAATAATAACAACAATTACTTTTAAAGAGCGATTGATTTCATTAAGAAATATCAACTACAGCCTAAGGACAAGTGAGTCCCAAAGTGCGAAGCATTGTTGGTCCTTCCCAAGCAGTTGGTTGAGTCACTTTTTCATTCCCAACAACAATTTAGTTTCTCCAACCGAGTTTTGTGGTCGCCTCCCTGGCCGAGTTGTAGGTGCGTATACTCAACGGTTTGCATAAATTCAGTACAAATTTTTATTCCCTTCAAGTCGCCAGCGAAGTCCACTCCTGAACCTCGCCCACTATTTCTTGAGCAGTATTTCTGGTCCTTTACAAGGTTGTCTCCCATGTGGCATGGTGTTGACCTAAAATTCCTCGCAGATTTGGTAATGCAGATTCTCAGCAAATCTTTTATTTCTCCCCGGTTAGGGTCGAGTGGTTTGTGATGAATGGTTTATGTTTTTCCTAAACCTTTCTCTCCAGTTGATGCCTCCATCCTGTCGAGATTAGCCGAGTGTTATAGTGATGATTCAGATCAGTGACATTTGTATCCTTTGTGATCGTTTTGTTAGCATAATCATCATATATACATATACATATACATTCATACATCATATATTTCATTATGCATTATTATTGCACTTTTTGATTCATTATTTTTCCGATCCTCTGCTATTGTGATATCCTTTCCCCATGCAGATTTGGTGCGTCTGTCCTCCCTCAATTATAGAGTGTCATCCCTTTAAGAAGAAAGAATTTAACCTTTATCATTCCCCACTGAGTTGTTTCCTCGTGGATGATTATTATTTCAGCTTCCTCCCTAGTTGATTATCTGGATGAAACCGCTCCCTCCTGAGTTATATCCTCACCGGGTCGAGTCATTTGTTTGACCGTTTCTTTCTAGCTCTTACCTAGATAGATGCTTTTGGTCCCTCGAAAGTTGTTACCCAGTAGCTGATAATATTCTTCTCGATTTGCGAGTACCTTACTCTTACCTAATACCCGGTAACAGTAATCTACTTCCTCTTGTTTTTCCCAGTGGATTCGTTTGATGTTTCCCCAGGTAGTCTATCCTTGATATGTTCATCCTAACAGATGACAAATATTCTTTCTTTCAGTTTATCCTTGATATGTTCATGTTAATCGATTAAATATGTTCTCTTTGTGGTTTTTTACCCAATAAAAAGGTAGTTGTAATCCCTATTTCATCCCCTAGAGGGTTAATCCTTGATATGTTCATCCAAACCGATGACGGGTTTCCTCCTCTTTGCGGTCTTCTGCCCTATAACCGGTAACTATAAATCCTGCTTTCCCTCCTGAGTTTGTCCTAGATATGTTTATCTTAACTGGTGACGGGTATTCTTTTTTGGTATTATATCCAGTAACTGATAGATATAATTCCTACTTTTCCTCGGCAGCCTATCCCTGATATGTTCAGCCTAACGATGACGAATATCCTTCCCTTTGAGTCTATCCTTGATATGTTCACTTTAACTAGTGGTGGATATTCTCTTCCTTTGATCTTCTGCCTAATAACCGGTAGTTGTAAATCCTATTTGATGTTTTCCCTAGCAGGTTGTTCTTACTCAGTAACCGATGACGAACATACCTTATTTCCTCAGCGAGTCATCCTTGATATGCTTACCCTAACCGGTAATGAATGACTCTCTATCAGATTATGTTATCCTCCTACATAGTAGCTGGTAATGGATAACATACTTCTAGTACTCCTGTGTTGAATTTCATTCTTCCCCAGTTGAGTTTGAGTGCGCATTTCCTCAGTGAAGTCGCCAATCCCCTATTTGATTCGAGTATTTCAGTTTTGTTCTGATTTGCCTCTTCCCTTATGGATTCTTCTTTATCCCCAGCTGAGTCTTTTCATTGATTTATTTTCATGGAATTACCCTCGTGTCCCCAGCAGTTTTTTAGTCGTAGCCTGGCCTACGCACAAATTTTTCCCCAAAGTCTCTGTCTCCCTAGTGAGTTTTCCTTATGGAATGCGTTATACTCCTGTGGACTTTTAGTCTTTTCTGATTCTTTTCCTTTATGGAAATATTTCCCCATAGAGACTATTTTTAACATTCATATCATATGCATCATGAGGTCTCTTAGGGACCAAAATTTGTTTCTATATGTTGTTATTTAAGCCCATTTTACTGAGTCGATACGAAGATTTTAACCTTCGCCTCCTCCGCTAGAATGTCCTTAAATAGGGGCAGCTGTAAGACCCCAATTTGACCATAAGATCCCTCATGCTATCTCATCACATGCATTAGCATTGGGATCACACTTTGGCATCCTCCTTACCCTTCATTCATCGGGTTGGCATTGGGAGAGATCACCAAGCACGTTTTTGATTGTATCATAATTTGTTTTTCATTATTTACTAACAAAAATACCAAAAATATGTCAATGTATAGTTTGTTGCTTTTGTAGGTAGTGTGCATGCTCACCTATGCTCCATCAAGCTCATATATAGGGTTTAAGACCCTCAACCCAAGGAGTACAATCAAGAATTGATTCACATTGACTCTAAGCATCATATATGGATCCCCGTGATCTTCACATGTTATTTTGATCAAGAAATCATCAAAGAGTTTGGAGATTGTTTGCCTAAGAAACCCTAATAAATCTGGGTATCTTGTGTGACTTATTCAACAAGTTTCTTCAACAACTGATCAAATATTTCAAGGGATACTTCATATTTCATCATCCTACACATATATCATCCTCCATGAGTCCCAAAAGTCAAGATAATGTCAAGCTGACAACATGGTGCATGGTGGTTGACCAGAGAAAGTCAACTAGCCAAAACTGGGGTTCCCTTGCCCCTATCTCCTACACTTTTTGTCTTACGAAAATGATTCCACGAGAAACGTTACTCAAAATGACATTCCAAAAAAATTTCATGTTGAAGTCAAGAGCTATTTTTGCTTGGAAAGTCATGTTTTATGCTGGAAGATTATAGGTCATTTTCTTTGAACCCTAGTTTGGAGGTCAACTTCCCAAACCCATAACTTTCTCAATTTTTATGATATGAAATCCATTCAAATTCCATGATCAAATCCAAGATGTCTACTTATAAGTATATGTTTGGAGTAAGTTCAAATTCAACTTTCAAAATCATGTGCCAAGAGGAAACATTATAGGTCATTTTGGGCCAATCCCATTGAACAAGTGATTTTCCTCAACTTCTAAAATGCATAACTGCTTCATGCCAAATCCAAATGAGGTAAAATCTGTGACCAAATTGAATAGGTTTAAAATATCTATAACTTTGATGAAAGGACTTTTCTATTTTTGAAGCCAATAGAAAAAGTTATTCAAGGTGGAAGAAGTGAACATTTGACTTGGGACTTGATTTCCCAAACTTCCACCTCAAAATTCATCATGTTCCAAGCTTCAAATGAAAACGTGTTCAACATGAAAGTTGTCCCCCTTGATCTCACCTTTCCAAAAAGTCCAATATCATCTCATTTAAATAAAGGATGAAGGACTTGGGCATGGGTGCAATATGATGAACCATTTGAATTATTTCCACTTCTACTTTTCATACACGATTGCATGGCTTTGCAATATGATTTCAGCAAGATCCTGACTCATTTTTGGACCTGATTGCATCACTTGATGGGCCTATCACACGCCCATGCAAGCATGCAAGGGAATTTCTCAAAATTTGCCAAATATGGAAGTGTGTGGAAATGAATCTCCTTGTCTATAAATTAGACCCCCATTGCTCAGAATTAAGGACCTCAGGCCCAAGCTTTGAACCTGCAATCCTAAACCCTCGCCATTGAAGGATAATCTTGAAGGTTTTCTTTGAAAATCAAGTTTCAAATCTCCATCTATTATGAGGTTTAAACTCCAAGAGTCCAGACCTTTCCTTGATCCTACTCACTTCGAACAAGCATCTGAAGCAAGGCCAAGCACAATTAGAATAAAGATCGTGCCATTCTGAAGCTCCATTGAAGGAGAATTTTCAAAATTTTCTTCTCTTTGATTCTCCCTAAATTCTTCACCATTCTTTATGATTTTTTGTTGTCTGAAGTCCTATCAATGTACGAAAGAAGATTTAGTTGCTTTGAGGTCAAATAGAAGCAACTCAGTTCGTGATCCTCAAAATCCAAATCCTTGTATCTTTTTATATACTCGGAATTGGAGAAAATAAAGGTCAGATTCATGCGCCTGAGCATTTTTTTTTCAAATTAGTGTATTCACTTTTCATAAGGTATTGGTTACACCAGTCCAGTGGTCCTCACCGGGGAAGATGACCGGAGCTAGGGCTCCGGTGGTGCATTGGAACAATCCATGCCATCTGATCTTATTCTCATGTTTTAATCTCGTCCCTTGCTTTTGATTACCAAGCGTGTGGCGCAGTTAACTAAGGTGTTTGTGGAACGCGCACACTAGGCCATCAGACCTGCCACCTTAATTAATGAGGGAGATCTGATTACCCTTGTTTTTATTTTTATTTTTGTGTTTAATCCATTTATTTTGATTATTTCATATTAATTTCATTTTTTATCAATATGGGACTTTCACCAAAAATCTTTAAATATTTTCCTCTTTCATTTTCTGAATTAAAATTATATTTTGGATTTATTTTAATATTTTTCATGAATTAATTGTTGTTGTGCATATTTTTAATGTTTTAAAAATACTTCAGACATTTAAAAAATCATGCAATTTTTTGTCTAAGGTCCTTTGACCTTATTTGACCTACGATAAATCTCTTGACAATTTATTTGGTGTTTTAAAGAGGTTTTAGGTTTTGCCCAAACCAAATTTAACTTAAATGCATTTTTTATTTTGATTTTTAATTGATTAATTGTGTAGAAATTATGTTGAGCCATTTTTATTGACTTGTGAAGTTTGACTATGTGTTTGGGCCTTGGTCAAGGTTGATTTGAATTTTGTTGAGTTAAAATCATTGGATTTGGGGGATTGATGAAATGTATATTTCATATCCCAAAATGAATGAATGATTTTAATTCGATAAAATTCCTCGCATGACCAATTTGTGTTTCTCTTATACCCCCTCCCTCTTCATCTTCAATCTCATTCTCTCAAATCCTTTCCGTTGACCAATGAAGTTTCAATATCCTAAGGCTAATTGGTTGATCAATAACCTAATGTTAGATGAACCAATACAAGTATGGATGAGATAGGTCCATCCTTTGATCTTTCTCTTTGTGTGTGGTATGTTTTAAGAGTATGGTCCATTATACCATATCTCTAACATGCATTAACACCAAAATTTCTATTTCCCGACGTCAGATAGTTGTGACTTCTACATAAGTCCAATTTTGACCCTAAAGGCATAGCATTCTAGTAAGTGAGATTGCAAGTCTCCCCTTTTTTCATGGTATTGTATGGAAACTTAGCCTTTTTTCCTTCCTTTGGAAGATGTCTTGGTTCAAGGATTCATGCTTATGAATAGATGTCTGAGTGTTCTCCAAAGAATGACTTAATTAATTGAAAAGCAAAACATCACTAACATCTAATTAACTAACATTTGGCTAACTTTTATTAATCTTGCTTTTATTTCCAAGTCATTTACTTTATGCAATTTTAATTCAAGACATTTACCATTTAATTTGTCATTTATATATCATTTAACTTGTTTATGTTTATGTCATTTTCACTTTCCTCATTTGATTGTATATATTTGTTCGTGTATTTTGTTTGTGGTTGGGGTCTTAGGGCTTTAAAATACTTAATAAACAACAAAAACCCTAAAAATGTTTGTGTGGACTGTTGAATTTGATCTGAGCTTTTGGACTTAGAATTAGGCAACATTCCATATGCAAAAAGGACTTGGTAAATGCCAACATTTCTTAAACCAAATTATTGTGATTTGAGCTTTCATCTGATGTAAGTATTAGGATCTTCGTGAATTCATCTGCTACATGGTCTTGATGCAACTGTTACTTTGAACCTATGTCTAATGCCTTATTCTGAGCTAATCAAGGAGTATGTCATCTGATACATAAGGAGAAAAAGAAGATTGTCATTTGTGAAGTTGCTTGCTTGGATGTGACCATCTTTATTTGATGCCTTGCATGATATTAATAATTGCTTGCTGATTATTACTTGATTCAAAGTCCAAAGGGAAAGTGGGTTTGCTATATGAATTCTTGTCAGTTGGATTGCATCCCATTGGCCATATATTTTATACTATTAACTTTTAATTTTGTGCTTAGGATTAACCTCTTCATCTCCTCCCATTTCTTAAATTTCAAAATCTCGCCCCCATTTTATAAAAATTTCTTTGCTAGTGATTTCAAACTTAAACTCGTTTGCAACTTAGAAACTTTGGCCTTATGCCATTATATTTTTAAACTCTTTTCTTAAATCAAGTTTGTAAATAATCTTAACCATATTGACTTAAAATTTCAAAAGACAAAAAGAAGTAACACTCATTCAAACTCTTTTAGGCTCCTTTGTGACTCTTTTAAACTTGATTTTGATTAGAAGCAATCAACTCATTTTGAAAATGATACCACGAACTACGAGGTTTTGATCCCTCATGTCTATATTTGTACGTAGGCACAAGTCTGAAGGTCTTGTCAAACACAAAAATATAATTAATGAATTCTTTTCTCATCCACACACTCTATTTATTGAAAACATCTTTTATACCAAACACACATACACACATAAAAAAGGGCTCCCTAGGAGTATCTAGGACACTTTGGGTACTAACACCTTTCCTCTGTGTAACCAACCCCCTTACCTGTAATCTCTGGCATTTTATTAGTTTTGATTTGAAAACTTCTTATCTTTGGATTATGTTCGTACTTTTCCCTTTTCTTTTGGAAATAATAAAAGTGCGGTGGCAACTTTGGTATTATTGACGTTAAGTTTATCCATAGCTTAATAGACATGAGTTTACCGCTACACATATGATGCTTGTAATGCAATATTTTTGTTTATTTTTAATTTCAAGGAACACATGAAGTTCTATTTGCAAATATTAAATAATAACAATAGTAACAATTTGATTGACCATAAAATCTCTTTTTATTCATACAATTTGGAAGGATTACCCTGAGTAGAATTTCAGAATCCAAAGTACAAATACAAGAGGAAAGGAAACTAATCGTCCTAAGGATCCCCTAGAAACAGTGTCAGATGACCTGGTTGCGGGCGTGTACTTCCTTCGGATGCGTCGAATCTTGGACTCAAAAGATGTCTTCATCTGAGCATTCTCAAGGACAAGCTGATCAATAATCTTCTTCCAAGCACCGGAAGGCTCAGGCATACTAGAGGAAGGTGGACCCTCTAGCTCTCTTTGTCTCTTCACTACTCGATCTTCAAGAAGTTCAATAAGTGCATCCTTGTCCTTTGACTCAAGCTGCAACTCCTCATGCTTTCGGCTAAAAGCATGGAACCGCTCCTTCCACATATCTCTCTCTTGCTTGGTGAGTGCGTCTTCCAACTCTTCTACGTATCGGTTAGGGAGATTTAATGGCTCATCCACAACCAATGACTTAGGTCTTTCACAAGCATACGGAATCTTCAACTCCAAAGCTCTTTTCATCACCCAAATAGTGTAAGCTTCCAAAGCTACACATGTGCACGGACCAAGCTCGGATCTTCCTTTCCTATGCACATTATGCCAAGCATGTATCATCTTCTACTTCAAATATTAGGGATCTTTACCCTCTTGATAGAAAAGACCTTCTAACTGAGTGTTATTAGGTTTATTTCTCAAGGGGAACCCAAGTTGACGACGGGCCAAAGCAAGGTTGTAGTTGATTCCTCCTAGTGTACCAATGAGGGGCACATTAGAGAATTCACCACAACTGTCAATAATATCCACACTACTCAATGCAGAATTATACCAAACAATATCACCATTAGTGAGAGACATAAGTCTCTGGGACCACCTTAGACATTGTTTGTTCTCTAAGAAAGCATGCTTCTGAGGAAAGTGAGAAACAAACCACTTGTACAGAAGAGGAACACAACATACAATAGTCCCACCATCTTTAGAATTCCACAAATGCAAAGAGAAATACATGTCACCCAACAGAGTAGGAATAGGATTCCTGATCAAGAAGATTCCACTCAATATTAGGGAACAAAGCCAAACCATAGATGAGCAACACAAAGATGGCTTTAAAGGCATCCACACTACCGACTTGAGCAAAGACAATAGCTTTACAAATGAGGAACTCATAACTAAATCCAAAACACACCTCCTTTCTTCATCTAATGAGTCTCAATCTCATATTTCTTCAGATGAAGAGTTTCAGCTAAAATATGAGATCTAGGAATCTCCTCCAATCCACTAAAAGTTACCTTGTCGGAAATGGGTATTCCCATGAGATGGGCATATTTCTCTAACGTAGGCACAAGCTGATAATCGGGAAAAGTGAAGCAACGGTAGAGAGGGTCATAAAACTGAACCAAAACACTCAAGAGTCCCTCAACCACATCAGCAGATAACACATATAAAAGCTTCATATGGCGTTACTTGAAGTACAAGGGATCTAATACAAAGGATGATAACTTCCTTAGCTCTTTCAAATCAGAACATCTGAAACTCTAGTTCTTAGTGTTCCTTCGTCCATAATCCATGGTCTGAAAATGTTTGCAAATAAGACCTCAATTCCTTGAAATTTATTTTTTGTGATGAATGTTATGATGTGCATGAATGCATGAATGCAACAATCACAAACAAGGGATCACACACAAGGCAAACACAAACAAAGGTCAAGGGATGGATCAATCCATTATCGAGATCAATCATCCATTTTGGTGGATTATGGTTTTCACCTTATCAACACCCAAGTTCCATTGATATTGACAAGACTTGATCGGATCAACCAAGAATCAAAAGGTTTATTGTGAGTCACGAGCACGGATTCAGGTTAAGAACCATCCCATAGGAGTGTACTAAGGATAAAAACCTGTAGATCATGTTCTAAAAAGGTCCCATAGTCTTAATTCCATCTATCGGATATTATAGGATAGGATGAATGACTCATCAACCCATAATATTCTCAAGAGAAACTCGTCTGAGTGTAGTATCGCGTAACAACTGTTAGAAGCTCTGCCCCTGAACAGTCTCCGTAATACATTCTAAATAGGCCAAGTTGGGTTAAATGTTCTACGGTTCTCAGCTTCTCGGACCCCAAATCAAAGAAAGTAATTCCTAACCACAAATAACTTGTGTGACATTAGTAACTCCAAAAGGGTCTCCACTTAGTAGATGGGTCTCAAGCCAACTTGTTAAGGACTACTCCACAAAAGTTG
This sequence comes from Lathyrus oleraceus, assembly GCF_024323335.1. Taxonomy (NCBI): domain Eukaryota; kingdom Viridiplantae; phylum Streptophyta; class Magnoliopsida; order Fabales; family Fabaceae; genus Lathyrus; species Lathyrus oleraceus. The sequence continues at coordinate 458,998,496 of NC_066585.1, forward strand.
AACATGATTATACCATCCTCCTATCTTAGGTGCACTCAAGTTCGGGTTATAACCTATCTCACCACTTAGAGATTAATGAGCACAACAAGTATATTATATCATACAAACAAGTATACAAACATCAAATATACAAATATATACACATAAAAAGTAGGCTAAACCCACTAAGGACTACTCCCTAGCAGAGTCGCCACTTAGTTTCTGTAGCGGTAAATTCATGACCATCAAGCTATGGATAAGCTTAACATCAATAAAACTAGAGTCGCCACCACGCTTCTATTATTTCCAAATGAAAAGGGAAAAGTACGAAGAAAACCCAAAGATAAGAAGTTTTCGAATCAAAACTAATAAAATGCCAAAGATTATAGGTAAGGGGGTTGGTTACACAGAGGGAAGGTGTTAGCACCCAAAGTGTCCTAGGTACTCCTAGGAAGCCCTTTTTATGTATGTATATGTGTTTGGTATAAAAGATGTTTGAGAAAAATAGAGTGTGGGGATGAGAAAAGATTTCATTAATTATATTTTTGTGTTTGACAAGACCTTCGGTCTTGTGCCTATGTACCAACATAATGAGGGATCAAAACCTCGTAGTTAGTGGTAACAATTTCAAAATGAGTGGATTTCCTTTAATCAAAATTTAAGTTAAAAGAGGCACAAAGGGCCCAAAAGTTTGAATGGGTGTTAGTTCTTTTTTTCTTTTGAAATTTTAAATCAATATGATTAGATTTATTTACAAGTTTGGTTTAAGAAAAGAGTTTGAAAATTCAATAGCATAAGGCCAAAGTTTCTAATTGAAATAAGGCCAAAGTTTGAAAAGGGTGAGAGATTTGAAATTTAAGAAATGGGAGGAGATGAAGAGACTAATCCTAAGCATAAAATTAAAAGTTAAGAGTTGAAAAGATCTGACCATATGTGATGCAATCCAACAAATAAGAATGTCATATAGAAAACCCACTTTCCCTTTGGACTTCAAATCAAGCAATAATCAGCAAGAAATTAGCAATATCAGAAATCATGAAGATCAAGGCATCAAATAAAGATAGCCACATCCAAGCAAGCAACTCCATAGCTAGCAGTTTTCTTTGTCTTCTCATGTATCAAATGAAATACTCCTTGATAACTCAGAATAAAGCATTAGACACAAGATCAAAATAACAGTTGTATCAAGACCATGTAGCAGATAAGTTCAAGTAGATCCCAATATTTGCATAAGATGAAAGCTCAATTCATAATAACTTGGTCTCAAAGTGTTGGCATTGGACAAGTCCTTTTGCGTATGGAATGTTGCATAATCCTAAGTCCAAAAGTTCATATCAAGCCCAATAGTCCACCAAACATTTTTTTTGGGTTTTTGTAACTTATTCAGTATTTTAACGTCCTAAGACCACAAACACAAACAATATACACAAACAAATATAAATAATCACAATATATGGCTCAAATGAGCAAAGAATGAAAATGGCATAAATATAAACAAGTTAAATGATAAGTAAATGATAATGAATGGTAAATGACTTGAAATTAAATTGCATAAAGTAAATGGCTTGAAAGTATAGAAAATATTAATAAAACTTAGTCAAATGTTAGTCAAGGTTAATTGTATATTAGTGGTGTTTTGCTTTTCAATTGATTAAGTCATTCTTTGGAGAACACTCAATCATCTATTCACAAGCATGAATCCTTGAACCCAGGCATCTTCCAAAGGAAGGAAAAAAGGCTAAGTTTCCATACAATACCAGTAAAGATTGGAGACTTACAATCTCACTTACTAGAATGATATGCCTTTAGGATCAAATTTAGCTCTATGTTAAGCAATCGTAATTGGACTTATGCAGAAGTCACAACTATTTGAGGCTGGGAAATAAAAATTTAGGTGCTAATGCATGTTAGAGATTTGATATAATTAACCAAACTCCTAAAACATACCACACACTAAAAGAAAAGATCAAAATGGATGGACCTATCTCATCCATACTTGTTTTGGTTCATCTGACACAAAGTCATTGATGAACCAATTAGCCTTAGTATATTGAGATTTCATTGGTCAATGAAAGAAATGGGAAAGAATGGGAATAAAGATCAAAGGGAAGGGGAAATAAGAGAAACACAAATCGTTCATGGGAGGAATTTTACCAAATTAAAATCATTCATTCATTTTGGGAGATGAAATGTATATTTCATCGATCCCCTAAATCCAATGAATTTAATCCAATAAAAGTCAAATCAACCTTGACCAAGGCCCAAAGAAGTAGTCAAACATCCCAAGACCATAAAAATGGCTCAACATAATTTTTTACACAATTAATCAATTAAAAATCAAATTTAAAATTCATTAAAATTCAATTTAATTTGGTCAAAACCTAAAACCTCTTCAAAACACCAAATAAATGGCCAAGAGATTTATCCTAGGTCAAAAAAGGTCAATGAACCTTAGACAAAAAATTTCACAATTTTTAAAAAGTCAGAAGTATTTTTAAACAATTAAAAATATGTACAAAAACATTTAATTCATGAAAAATATCCAAATCAATTCAAAAAAATAATTTTAATTTTGAAAATGAAAGAGGAAAATATTTAAAGATTTTTTGTGAAAGACCCATATTTTTTGGATTAAAAATGAAACTAATATGAATTAAACAAAATAAAGAAATTAAATGAAAAATCAGAAAATACAAAAAAAAAACAAGGGCCATCAGATCCCCCTCAATAAATGAGGTGGCATATCTGATGGCCAAGCGCATGCTTCACAACATACACCTCAATCAACATGTCATAGGGATGGTAATCATAAGGAGCGCCCAGGATTATAACATTTAAACAAGATCTGATGGTTATGAGGTGTGACAACACACCACTGGAGTTAGGGCTCCGGTCTTCTTCTCCGGTGGACCTCACCGGACTGATCCACCATCACCAAAAAAAAAAAATAAGGACATGGATTCAAAGAAAAAAATACTCAGGAGCTCGAATTTGGCCTCAATTTTCTCCAATTCCAAGTATATAAAAAGATACAGGGATTTGAATTTTGAGGATCATGAACTTAGTTGCTTCGATTTAACCTCAAAGCAACTCAATCTTGTTGCCTACATTGGTAGGACTTCAGCAAACCAAAAATCACAAAGAATAGTGAAGACTTAAGAGAGAATCGAAGAGATGAAGTTTTTGAATTTTTACCTTCGAGTTGCTTCAAATTTGCTTGATCTTGATCTGAATTTGCTTGATTCCTCTTCCTCTTGCTTGCAGTGACCAATTGAAATTAAAAGGGAAATGAATTCTTGTAGTTTGAATTTCAAAACAGAAGGTGAAATTCAAACTCGATTTCAATTGAAATCTTCAAGAATTCTATGGAATGGAGGGTTTGGATTTTTCTGGTAAAGCTTGGGCAAGGTGTTGATAAATTTCTGAGCTCATAGCACTTGTATTTATAGCTAAATCAAATTCTCTTTGCACACTTCCAATAAAGATCCAAAAATAGCAAATGCATCATGCAAGCTTGCATGGGCATGTACAAATCCCAAAGAATGATTGGAATAGGTCGAAAATCGTGCACATGTGATGTCGAAAGCAACGCATTAAGCCATGAAATGTTGAAACGGAATTGAACATGAGAATCCTCCAAATGGTACGATTTATTGCAGCCATGTGCTAGTTCTTCAATATTGATTCAAATGAGATGTTCTTGGACTTTTTGGAAAAGTGAGATCAAGGGGAATAACTTTTGTGTTGAATACTTTTCCATTTAAAGCTTGGTTCATTAAGAATTTTGAGGTGGAAATATGGAAAATCAAACATAAATGAAATTCTTCCAAGTACCAAGTCAAATGTTTGCTTCTTCCACCTTAAATAATAATTGTTATGAACTTCAAATGGAAACACTTCCTTCATAAAAGTTGTAGCTATTTCAAACCTATTCAATTTGGCCAAAGTTTGACCTTATTTGGATTTGGCATTAAGGTTTTATGCATTTTAGAAGTTGAGGAAAATCACTTGTTCAATGGTAATGGCCCAAAATGACTTATAATGTTTCCTCTTGAAACATGCATTTGCAAGTTGAATTTGAACTTCTTCCAAACATCAAAGCTGAAGAGGACATCTTGAATTTGATAATGGAATTTTAATGGCTTTCATCTCATAAGAAATGAGCAAGTTATGGTCTTGGTAAGTTGACTTCCTAACTAGGGTTCAGACAAAATGACCTATAATCTTTTACAACAAAAAACTACTTTCCAAGAAAAACTAACTCTAGAATTCAACATAAAAGTTGTTTGGAATGTCATTTTGAGTAAGTTTTCTCTTGGAATCATTTTTATATGACACAAATTGTAGGAGATAGGGTCTAGGGAACTCTTGTTTTGACCAGTTGACTTTCTCTAGTCAACCACCATGAACCATATTACTAGCTTGACATTCTCTTGATTTTTGGGACACATGGAGGATCATATATGTGAAAAATGATGTTATATGAAGTATACCTTGAAATATTTGATCAAATGGTGGAGAAACTTGTCGAGGAAGTCACACAAGATACCTAGATGAATTAGGGCTTCCAAGACAAACAAGCTTCAAACTCTTGATGTTTTCTTGATCAAAATGATATGTGAAGACCATGGGGATCCATATATGATGTCTAGAGTCAATTTGAACCATCTCTTGATTGATTTCCCTTCATTGAGGGCTTTAAACCCTAGATATGAACTTGATGATGCATTGGTGAGCGCCCACACTACCTACAAAAGAGTTAAACTATACATTGACATATTTTTGGTATTTTGGTTAGTAAAATAATGACAAACAAAGTATGATATAATCAAGATTGGGGTCTCCCAATGCAATCCCGATGGATAAGGGGGGAGGAGGATGCCAAGGTGTGATCCCAAAGCTAATGCATATGATGAGATAGCATGAGGGATCTTAGGGTCAAAATTGGGGTCTTACAATTAAGTCGACCAAGGAAACCTCTAACTTCTTTCTCAGTTACGGGAGGTGACATATATTGGATCACTCTAACTTTATCGAGATCAATCTTAATGCCTTTCTGAATCACAATAAAGCCCAACAGTTTACTAGATCGGACCCCAAATGTGCACTTTGTTAGATTCAACCGCAACTTGAACTTTCGAAGCCTGGCAAATAATTTCCTCAAGTGTTCCAAATGATAATCTTTGGTTTTGGTCTTGGAAATCATATCATCCACATAAATATCAATCTTTTTATGAATCAGATCATGAAAGAGGGTTACCATGGCCCAATGATATGTTGCCCTTGCATTTTTCAAACCGAAAGGCATGAATTTATAGTAGTAAGTTCCCCAAGGTGTGATGAAAGTTGCTTTGTCCATATCATCTGGAGACATATTTATTTGGTTGTACCTTGAGAAACCATCCAAGAAGGAAAATACGGAGAATTGAGTTGTATTTTCAACCAAGACATCAATATGAGGCAAAGGGAAATCATCCTTTGGACTCGCTTTATTGAGATCTCGATAATCCATACATATTCTAACCTTCCAATCTTTCTTTAGAACTTGGACAATATTGGAGACCCACTGAGGATATTAAGAAATAGATAAAAAGCCAGTATCAAATTATTTCTTAACTTCTCGAATTTTATGTGCCATGTCAGGTCGGGCCCTTTTGAGTTTTTTCTTGACTAGAGGACATTCGGAATTGAGTGGTAAGTGATGCTCAACAATGTTGGTGTCCACCCCTGGCTTATCTTGATAAGACCAGGCAAAGACATCAACATACTCATGAAGTAACTTGACCAACTCAGAGTGTACATGCCCGACAAGGGATGCCCTTATCTTTACCTCTTTTCTGACTTCTTCAGAACCCAGGTTGATGATTTCCACGAACTCTTTATATAGCTGAATCTCCTTCTCTTCGTGCTCAAGGAGCCTCCCTAGATCATCCGACAATTCACAATCTTCCTCACTGCTATCTTTAGCTTTGTTGATTGGAAGTCCATATTTATAGTAGATTTTTATCAAGTTGTTATCAATGAATTTTTTTGATCATGATGTTATGAGCTTATTTTAATATGATTTTTGGAAAGTACAAAAAGAAAATAAACTTTTGCCATTTTATTTTAGAGAAAAATTAAAATAACTTAAAGGAAAAGAGCATGATTTTGAATGCAAACTGTAAGACCCTAATTTTGACCCTAAGATCCCTCATGGCATCATATCATTGCATATTGCATTTACCTCAAGGATCACAACATCTTGGCCCTTTAACCCTTGGGTTGGGACTTGTGTGAGTTAGTTTGAGACCACCAAGCATGCTTGAATTGTATATTATTTCTTTTCTTATTTTGTTTACTAACCAAAAGCACAAAAATATGTCACTAACATCTTTTGTTTTATAGCTTGAGCAATCATGTGACCCAAGGCTCCTAGGAGGTCCTATGCTCATTGAAATGGCCAGATGCAGTTGAAAGCAAGCATGACAATGGTTCACAAAGCTCTCAATCATCATATATGACTCCCAAGTATCTCAATTTGCCAATTTGATCAAGATAAACCAAAGGGCTTAAGGATTGTTTCCCAAGGAAACCCTAATTCAATTGTGCATCAATTGTGCCTTGCCCATGAAGCAACCTCAGCCCATGATCAAATAAAATCAAGGGAAGTTCTTTAATTTATCATTTCATGCATATTTGAGCTTATTTTAGTGTCCTCAATCATCAAATCATCAAGATTTGAAGTTTGGACTTGAGAAGCTGGTCAGTCAATTCATCTGACTATTTCGAAATTCATTGAGACCTAACTTTTGATGTGTTTGTCAAATGAAGATGACCCCAAGAGAAACAATGTTCTTAAGAAACATATGAACAAATTTCATGATCATAAAAATTTCATCTGAAACTTGTAAGGTCATCATTCATTTCAAAACATTATAGGTCATTTTGACTGAAACCCTAATTTTGGGTCAAATTCCCAAGGACCTAACTCACTCATTTTTCATGATTTTGAGGTGGGATCAAATGCCTTGGAAATTTTAAGGTGTCTAATTCAATTTTTATGGTGGACAAAATTTCATAATCCTAAAATAAACATATGTGATAATACAAAACATTATAGGTCACTTTGGACCAAAGCCATTGAATCTTGAAAAAGTCCAACTTCAAGTGCCCATAACTTTCTCATCAAAAATCCAAATGATGCACAATTTAAGTCCAAATTGGTTGTCTTGAAAAGATATACAACTTTTATGTTGACTGTTTTGTCATTTGGAGCTTGCATCATTTGAAACAGAAGGGCTTCAAGTTGGTCCATTTTGGCAAAATTCACCTACACATGTTTTGTACATTGAACTTCATGGCCTGTTTTCATAAATTTCCCAATTCCAAATGGATTTTTGTTCAACATAACATTTTTTCCTCATGTCAAGACCTTTCCAACCATTACCCACATGGCTATGTTTCAATTTGGCAAAGTGAATTTTCGAAGAGGAGAAGATTAATGCTCATTTATGGAAACTATGTGAAAACTCCATGCACAAGCCAATTCTATCAAAACTGCACATCCAAACCTGATCCATTACACTTCAGCTTGCATTTGCAATGGATTTTGGGCCTCACATGCGCATGTACAGGCCCATGCATGGAGGCCCTCATTTCACATGCACACGAGTTTGGCAAGGCTTGCATCATCTCATGCTATAAATATAGATGCTTGGCTTCATTCATTTCCAACCTTAAGGCGCTTAACACTCTGCAGAATTGAAATCCCACCTTTCACTCAAAGGAATTTTGCATTTCTTCTTCAATTTTTTTCAGTTCAATTTTCAACTTCCTTGGTTATTTATTGAGCTTCAATTCCTAAGCCTAGCTACTTTGCCATCTCAAGAACACACTGCAACAAAGAATTGGAAGAGATCGTGCCTCGTAGAGCTCCACTTCAAAGGTTGTTGTTCAAAATTTTTCCATTCGAATCTCCCTGGATCTTGCTCATTTCTTGTGTTTGTTGGTTCCTCTGAAGTCCTCATGTGAGAGGCAATTGATCTGTGTATTTAATTTCATGAATTGATCAAGTTCAGTTTGAACACCATGAATTTCTAGCTCAGATTTCTCCTTCCATGAGAGTCTAGAGTATAAACCAATGGCACAGGGGTGATGTACATCACCCCAGCTTTCCAATGATATGAGGATCGTGTATTTTTATGAAATTTTCAAAACCTGCAACTCTGGCCGGAGTTGGCTTGCTCGCCGGAGAAGACGGTGGTGTACACCACCGTTCCCCCACGCGTTTGCATCTGGACCATTGGATCTCATTTCCAAATCTAATCCTAGCGCTTGAACCTTATGACTTTTTAAATGCTTTGTGTTTCTCATTTGACTTTGGATCATCATACGCGTGCGCCTCACAACCCTCAAATGTGCCACATCATTTAATGAATGTGATCCAACGCGCCAGGATTTTTGCAATTTCTGATTATTTCATTTTATTTTCTTTATTTCATTTTATTTGAAAAATTCAGAACTCTTTCATTTTAAATCCAAAAAATATGGGACCAATTGCATTATTTCCCTTTTTAATTCTAGTTTCTAAAAATGTTTTTAAATATTTTTTATTGGTCCATTTAATATTTTTTATGAATTTTCTCTTTTCTGGTTATTTTTAATTCATTTAAAATAGTTTCCAATATTCAAAAATGCCAAAAATATTTTCTTAACATCTTTGAATGATGGTGAATCTATGAAAAATATTCTCATCAATTTCTTAATTGATTTGAGATTTATTTGAGATTTTAGTTCAATTTTGTTATTTTTTATTCATTTTTAATTGTTTAAAATTAGTTTTTGGTTTCTAAAAATGATGAAAATTTTAGTCAAATCTTGTTTGACCGTGTTGAACTTAGCATGATCCATTTGGACTTTTTTAAGTTTATTTGAAATGGATTTGATGTTTGACCTTTATTTATTTATTTTAATTTTAGTATTATTTTAATATTCAAAAATACCAAAATATTTTATTTGTTTCTTGACTTCTAAGCTTCATCTTGCTTCTGTTTACCATTAATTGACTTTGATTCCATTCATGTTTGATCAATGGGTGTTGGTTGTTTCATTTGAATTCCATTTATGTACATTTCCATTTCTTCTTCTTCTTCTTCTTCTTTTTTCTTTTTGATCAATGAGTTAATTATTGGTGGTTAGCCTTGACACATAAGGGGCTTAACCTTCTTTGATTCAAATCTAATTCATCTTGATCAAAGATCAAGTGAATGGCTTTGCATTAGAGATAGGTTGCTTCTTGGTCAAGCAAAAAACCTAAATCCATACAAGATAATTCTTCTTTTCTTTTGGCATGGCAAGTTGTAGGAGCTTGGCTTACTAGTCATGGTCTCTAACTTGTGTTTGTTGCCTATAGTTTTATTGACCGTCCTTAGATAGGTGTGACTACTACATTAGTCCACATACGATTGCTTAACATAGCGCTAAATTGCCTTATGGCACACTAACACTAACTACTAATTACTAACTTTTAATTCAAGCATTTAATTCTTGCAATTTACTTTAATGCAATTTAATTTCTTCCTAATTAATTCATTTGCTTTTGCCCTTTGCTCACTTGAGCTCATGTTTTTGTTAATGCAATTTGCCTTTTTCTCACTTGGGCACATTATTGTGTGTATACTATTGTGCTTGTTTTATTTTGATTGTGTGAACCCTATGCAAATGGAGAAAAAGACTTAGATTTTAGGACCTTACATATGTTAAATGGAGTCAAAGAGCAACTCGGCCTCATGCCTTTAGAATGCTAAACAAAGAAGAAAATTGTCAAAGAGCAACTAGGCCTCATGCCTTTAGAATGCTTAATCTTGAAAAAGTCATTTGAAAGAATCCTAATTCTAAACTCCCTCTTGTCCATCCTTTATTTGTATTGTGGAACTTTTTGATTTGTGTGTTCTTGTGTGCTAGGGATCCTAAAACTTGAGCCAAGTAGAAGAACCATTGTCATGAGCATCCAAAGTGAGAGATACAAAAGCCAATTGGAAGATTCCTAGGAGCTTGATTGATTATTTGCTTGATTGCTTGAGTTATTTGCTTATTGCTTGCTATATCCAAAGGAAGGAGCAACTTGGATCATCTTTATGATCTCAAGAAGGGAACTCCATCTGGTTTTAGTCCTCTTCCTTCATCTTTGCATGTTTAGGACCTAGCCATTCTCTTATTCTCTCGACTCTAACCCAAGCCAAACTTTTTGTGCAAACATTAACATTGTTTTCAAAAATTAGAAACCTAGGCACTATGTCGTTGATTTTTCAAACTCTTTTCATAACACTTATTTTGAATTGAATCCTAAGTCAACTTTGACCTTACTTTATGAATATTTTTCATTGGTAAATACAACTCACTCAATTGTTTTTGTGGTTTCAATGGCCACTTTTGCCAAAGCTTTTCATAAACATTAGCTATTAGGTTTGAGTTATCCTAGAGGTTGATATAATACTCACCTATATCCTTAGTGATGGACTATTAGCCTTCCATGCTTATTATAGGGTGGACCCCTCACTAGCATGTTGAAGCTCTCCTCACATGGTGGATTTGTGGTTCTAGGTTGAGTTTTCTCCCTTTGATAACAAAAGACCTTAAGGCTTTTGACCAATCAATTCACCAACTTCTTTTGAGATTTTTACCCCGAACTACGAGGTTTTGATCCTAATATTTTTTAAGATGGTACGTAGGCAATGGGTTTATCCATTCAAACACAAAATTGTAAATAACTTATATATTCTTCTCTCATCTCCCCAATCATGTTTGCACAAATAATTTTCACAAATACCAACCTACCTTACAACATTTGTAAAAAGGGCTCCCTTAGAGTACTAAGGATGTTTTGGGTGCTTAAAACCTTCCCATTGCATAACCAACCCCCTTACCCAGATCTCTGACATTTTTATTAGTTTTTTATTTGATAAAACTTCTCGGTTTTTGTTCGCTTTCTAACCTTTCCTTTGGATAAATAGAAGTGCGGTGGTGACTCGAATTGTATGATTTACTTTTGATTTAGTCGATAAATCTAAAGGTAATGAATACCCCGCTACACAAACACTTTCTTTATTAATCACATATTGTTTTTAAAATAGGAAGGTGCTTACAAGCTATCCACTTGTCTCGGGTAAAGACAAGGAATTAAGAAAAAAAATGCATTACGTTTTTTTTAATAGACCATAGGGACCACGAAGGTCGTGCAGTTGCTAAGCTTGAATCCAGGAGGACACATGTGCAAAGTCAGGAGCTTACTTCTTGCTGTAACTAGAATCACCAATAACTGCCACAATATGATCATTTTGGAAGCCTATGTTATTAAACCTAATAGGGTTAAACTTTTTCTTCTTCCTCGAGCCTAACTGAGGTGATGAAGGATGATAACCAATACCAAATCAGTTATGCTTCTCAAACACGTTAACAATTTGGCCCCAACTGGAGAGATGGCCATTCTCAAGAGTTTCCTTGGCGCTCCTAACTGAAGATAAAATCATTACAGATGATTGGTCTTGATTGGAGGCGGTGGAACTAGCATCTTAAAACTCTAAATAGTGGAGTGGGACCTCTGCTATCGCCTCTTCTGTCTCGACATATTTGAACTATAATAACTCGCTAACCAACATATCTTCTTCATCACAGAGAATAACCAACTTCTCCTCGAACATGAATTTTAGCTTTTGATGCAATGTGGAAGTCACTGCCCCAACTACATGAATCCATGGCCTACCTAATAAGCAGCTATAGGCATGGTTAATGTCTGTTACCTAGTAAGTGATGGTGAATTGATGTGGTCCTACACAAATAGGTAGATCAACCTCAATAATGACTTGTCGTCTAGATCCATCAAAGGCCTTAACAATCAATGCATTAGCTCTCATCTCGGGTCCCTCTACTTGCAACTGATTTAGTGTAGCTTTTGGAATTACATTAAGTGAGCAGCCTGCATCAACTAAGACTCGAGAGTGAAAGCTATCTACACATGTGACCGATATATGCAATGCTTTATTGTAGCCTTTCCCCTCTGGAGGTAACTCGGTCGTGTTAAATCCCAAATATCTAATGGCAGTGATATTGTCAACCACGTCATCAAATTGATCAATTGTGATATCTTGCATCACATGGGCAATATTTAGGACTTTTAATAATGCTTTCTGATGAGCCTCAGAACACATGAGCAAATACAAGATTGAAATCTTGGAAGGAGTCTGACCCAGTTGGCCAATAATCTTGAAGTCACTCTTCTTTATAAATTTGTGGAATTCTTAACCTTCGTCAGCAGTGATATTCTTTTGGTGACCTTCAATTTGTTCATTCTCTTTCACTACCTCTTTCACCTTTGAAGTCTCATATTCTGCAGCTTTACTAGGAGCACCCTTCGTCATATCCGGAACAATTATCACAACTGGAGTAGTAGAAACATATGCCCTTACATGTGGAGGAGGAGTGGTAATAACCTTCTCTTTAGGAGGGACAATTTTAGGTGATGAAGACACCTTAGGAATATATTTTTGAGCAAACACACAACCACTATGGGTCATGCCTCAGGTTCCAGCGATGTTGACAATCTCAGCATCAGAAAACTGAATTTCCTTTCCACCCACATATGTTGTAATATCATATATCCAAGGCACTTCCTTGGTATCTTGATATGGGAACGATCCATGAACATAAATATGGATAGGTTGGATCCTCCTAGGAAGAGCTTTAATCTTCTTCCTGTAGATAATCGTTATCGGCTCAATAGCAAAGACTTCTTCCATAACCCTCGATCAGGAAAATTGCACACCTCCCCGATTCATCAGACTTTGGACACATTCCTTCAACATAATACAATTGTTAGGATCAGATTCAGAAACAACACAATCATCATGAATACCTTCAAGAAAACCATTCTCTCGGAGTTTCTCTACAACCACTATCATGGGAGTCTTTACATCAATAACCCCTCTAACTGATTTTGTAACCTCTTCCTCCATAACTTCATTGAATGCGACCAATTATGATTAGGTAGAGTATTCTTCTTCACATTAGGTTTCTCTTCTGAAAAAGACAGGATCTCCTGATCTATAAGCTCTTGAATATTATCTTTAAGAGGCCAACAATATTCGGTTGAATGCCCAACATGGTATGCACACAAAGCATTAGGGTTGTGTCTGACATGATAATGAGCAATAGCTACTGAAATCTCTTTTGGTAAAATATCCCCCACATTGAAAAGACAAGGTACAAACTGAGCCTAAGGTACAAGAATCTTGTCATACTGAGGATGCCTTCCATTCTGATTGAAATTACCACGACGACTCTGCCCGTGGCTTTGAACTTGATTACCTTGAGCATGTTGTTGATTTTGGGCAGGTTGAGCCTGGGAAGGCTGTTGATATTGAGGATATTGAGCCTGAGGAGGTTGTTGAACTTGATTTTGGGGTTGATATTAAAGAGGTTGTTGTTGATAATTAGAGACAATAATATATGGATATGGACATAGGAGCCATGGGAGTTTGGAACCGAAGATGGAAATTTGTTGTTATAACACTTGTCTCCCCTTATTTCTTCTTTGAAAGGCCACCCTATGGCTCCTTGGCTACTGTTGGTGGAGTAACATTACCATCAATATTTCCCGATTTCACCCCATTCTTAATTCTTTCCCCAATGGTCACTATATCGGCGAAATTTGAGGACGAACTGCCAACCATTTTTTTCAAATTAGAGACCTCGCAATGTACCCATAAATATATCAATTAGTTCATTATCAGACAGTGCTAACCTAACTTATGAGGCCATCTCGCACTACCTATTCACGTAGTCTTTAAAAATTTTGCTGGTCTCCTAAGACTGATTATGTAGTTGCAACCTAGTGGGAGCCATATTCAGTTTATATTTGTACTATTTCAAAAATTCCTCGGATAAATCCTTCCACCGTCTGATCTTAGTACGTTCCAAACTCATGTACCAGTCCAGGGAAGCCCCAGATAGGTTTTCTTGGAAGCAGCGTATAAGCAAATCATCATTGTCTATGTAGGATACATTTTCCTATAATACATAGTCAGATGGATTCAGGAACAACTTAAGCCCTTGTACTTCGGTAAGTCTGGTACTTTGAACTTCTGGGGAAGCACCATGTTAGGAACCAAGCACAACTCTTTGGCATCCATTCCAAAAGCTGAGAAAGCTTCAATGACTCTTATCCTTTCATCCAATAACTGATAGTCCACTGGCTTAACCAGACTAGCATCAATAACACCTTAACTGTAAGGTCAGGGATAAGTATGATGAACATCTTGAGCAGACGTCTAAACATGCATAGACTGAGGAACATACAGTTTTAGTGTCGTCAGAAGTTTCAACATTAATCGGTGTAGAAGTCTAATGAATCTGACCTTGAGCAGTCTCATGGTTTCCAGCATCAACCATCTGAGGAGACTAAAGTGTAGGCATGCCTCAGGGTAAAGCAGAATTGCCAACAGCATGAGGGACATCAAAGGGTTGGTACAAAATGAAGCCACTTTCATTAGTGAACCGAGAAGCATATTTGGGTGGTAACCCCCAAGGATAGTAAGCAACATGCCTACTAGGAGCAACTTGAAAAAAGGGCTGACTCGCAGCCGGTTGAACCACAACCTCAACTGGGGTCTCAATAGTAGCATCGACAACAATAGTAGTCACAACAATAGCATTACTGACAATAGTAGAAATAGTGATATTACCAGAGGTAGTAGCTTTTTGTGCCTGAAGGTAATCCATTATAACTTCCATGTTACCTTGGAAGAAATCAATCTTGCATTGGAATTGACCCAAGGTTTCTTTCACATTAGCGTTCGCATATTCGATATTAGCCATGATGTTGGACTTGTTAGCTTAAGTTTAATACTTGTGACGAGTCTTCGTTGTGTCTGTTGGAGAAAGATGATGGTGTAAGCATTTTTTTTTCTGTGAGCTAAAATGCAACGATGGATAAGTGTATGCAAAATATTTTTGATATTGATTTATATTTATATTATTATTTTTTTGAAAGAAAAGTTTCCAATGAATTCTTGAGGTTTTGCTTTTTATCATGAGTAATCATAAAGCATAAAGATAAATGAAGTAGATAAGGCTAATAGCAAAGAAACTCTTTTATCCAATATCCAAAAAAGGAGTACAATGTAATACAAATCACAAATCTTCCCGATGGGCTACAACAAGCTCAACTTTAAGCCTTTCAAACACCACTCTACGAGCAAAGATAAAATGGAACACAACCCAAGGAACATTGTGTGGAAACACTATAACAAAGGCTTCCTTCAATAATTTCGGCAGGTCTTCCAAAGCATGGTTAGCAAATTAGGTTAGGCGTGAATGCCTTTCCCTGCAATACTGCACATCCTTGAGAAGGTTGTGCAATATAGATTGATTAGGTCCACTGAGGAGATCTTGTAGAAAAGACTCCCTTTGATCTAAGAGGACCTGAAGGTGATAACTGTGTCTCTCCCAATGAGTAGTCTCTTGCTTTAGTAGATTGGCATCATCCAGATTCTTGTGCGCTTGATCTTTTAGCCCTCGGATCTCTCCAAACCTCTTGTCAAGTTCATCCTAGCATTGATGGGGAGTAACTTCCAGCTGGTTAACATGACCTTGCTCTTCTTTCAACCCCTTCTTACAACTTTCCCTTGGTCTTAAAGTTTCCTGATCTTCTCCTTGCAATTGATCTCCAATTTGCTAGCTTGATACTAAGATTCAACTAGCTACTTATTCCTGGTAGACAAGTTATTATAAGTTCCCTTCAATGTTTCACCTACCTTCCTTTTCTTGTACAGTTCAGCTTAAACCTCACTACTGCTTTGAGTGCTCGTTCCCTCTTCTGATTAAGATTGAGCCTCAAGTTCTCCTTATCTAGGGTAATCTTACTAAGGTTGGATCAGAGATCAATATTCTCTTTCTCTAACACCTTGATAATCTCCTTCAGCTTGTCAACTTCAGAAACAGGAATAATAGTAAGTTCAGGAGGCTTGATGCTCATAGAAGGCTCTAATGGAAATGGAAACAACACTTCATTGACCACATCCTTGACCAACTGAGGGTAGCCTTCCTTAGCTATAAAATTCTTTTTACCCATATCATCCCTTCCTTGAGGAAAAATCTCCCCCCCAAGTTCTGATGTTCTTCTTTGTAACTCTGGATTATCAAGCCCTTCATACAAAACAAAATCTTCCAAATGCTCAGAATCAGGTTTGTCTAACATCGGGTAGCCCAAATGACATAATGCCAATCTCGGATTGTAGTTAATTCCACCTTTTATACCTAGAAGTGGAACATTAGGGAAATTACCATAATTAAGGATGACCTTGACATTGTCATAACTTCTAGAGTACCATGAAATATCTCCAGCATTCAGAGACATAATCCTCTTAGACCATTTCAGATTTCCCTTGTTTTCAAAGAAATGACCTTTGCTAGGTAGATGAGAAATAAACCACCTATACAACAGGGGAATACATCACACAATGGTTCCTTTCCTCTTCTGATTCCTCACATGAATTGAGTAATAAGTATCAGCAAGAAGAGTATGAATAAGGTTCTTGGTCAAAAAGATGTGAATGGCTGCTAGATCCACAAAATCTTCCATATTAGGAAACACTATAATTGTATAGATAAGTAAAGTCAGAATAGAATTGAAAGCATTCTAACTTCCAGCATCAGCAAAAGCAGTGGCCTTATCTACCAGAAACTTTGAGGTAAAATCATGAATTCCACCTTTAATTTTAAGGTTGAGTTTCACATCTTTTTTCTCCAAATGGAGGGCTTTAGCAATAAGATGGGATTTGGGGAGCTCCTTAGTGCAGACAAAAGTAACTTGATTCTTAATCCCAACCCCCAATATATGAGAGTATTCTTCCAAGGTCGAAGCCAACTGATAATCCTGAAAAGTAAAACACCTCAAAGGAGGATCATAGAACTATACAAGAGTGTGAGTGGTCGTTGTATTAACTTCAGTATTGAGGATACCCAGGAGGTTTCAATAGTTATTTTTAAACTCTTCCTTATTGTGAAGAACCAGACGAGTCCCTAATACCCTCAAAGTCTTCAATTGAGTCTCCAAAAAAATTATAACTACGAATACCTCTTCTACCATGATTCATGCTTCTCTTGAATACTCAATCAATAAACTGAACTCTTGGATTCCTGGAAATGCATATGCAAAACAATTTTATTATGATGTAATGATGATATATGATGTAATACAATGCAACATTATAAATTCAAACTCGAAGATACTCTGGATAAGCTGTACATTCTGCTTAATGTAGGTTCAAAGGTTCGACATGACATGAGTAACAAGGTATGAAGGGTCCTGGTTTCTTGCAAAAACCCAATATCCCCCTCACATGTATGTACTAGTCTTTAAAGGTGGTTCGTAAGAGGTCTCCCATAGTCATTGACCAAAATGAAAATACCCTTTCGTAGTGAATTCATGTAGGACAAAAGTGTAACACCCCGATAAAATATGATAATTATTTAATTTAAGTTTAATAGTATATTATGATAATAATATGAATGAGAGGGTATTATTTTTCAAAATAAAAGATAAACCATTCATATATATATTATTATTAGTATATTTATTAATTTAATTAAATAATTGGAATATTATTGGAATAATAAAGTTGGAATTGGGACAATTTTTGGAATCAGTAAAGAGTCCCATTTAGTAAAAAGGTTTTACACGTGAAAAGGGAGAAGCGACTCAAAAGTGGAAAAAGGGCAAAGAGGAAGAGCAAGAGAACAAGGGTTGAAGAAGGGAAAAGCTTGAAGTTGAAGGATTTGCCGGATTAACTCAGGTAAGGGGGGTTTATCGTCGTTTAATGGGTATTATGGGTTAACATGTAATGGGTAGTAATAAGCCATTGAATCGACTCTAATTTGGATGATGAATGCTGCAATTTGTGAACTTATGGATGAGTGAGATATGGGTTTATAATTGAAGAAAATTCGTAGGAATTAGATGTAATAATGTTAGAAATTGTGAAATTGAATGTGTATGATCTGTGTTAGATAATACGAATGAATGCTGTGTAAAAATTGGACTGTGGGAGGTTGGATTGGAGAAACCTCGTAGCAGAGAAAAACCCATAGCAGATCTGGAAGTTGGTTTCTGGTCATACGCGTATGACACTAGGCCATACGCGTATGAGATGGCCTGGAGGGAAGGAATCTGGCGCTGATACGCGCCATACGCGTTACTTACGCGTAGCCTGTGAGTGGTACGCGTATGGGGTGAGGCCATACGCGTATGAATGAAGAAGATGATGTTCTAAACGTAGTTTTGTCTCTGTTGGTATGCGTATGGGAGAAGTGGTACGCGTAGCATACGCGTATGAGACAGGCCATACGCGTATGGGCTTGGCTAGGAAATGTGCCATATGCGTATGGGCATGAGGCATACGCGTATGGGCAGAAGTTGGATTTTTCTGAGCTGTGGTTGTGCAGTTTTGGTCGTTTCAGCTGAGTGGTGTAATTTAGCTGATGTATGATATAGTAGGGATCATTTCCCGTTGTTTTAAGCAGTATAGGTATTAGTAGAGTGTGCTAATACTGTGATTTATTAATTGACATGACATGATGTGATTCTGTGATAAATATGCTGATGATGTATGATGGTATGCATAATGCTGTGAATATATCTATTATGTATGCAATTGTGGATGGACTGTTTATGGCTTAGAGTGTGAGCATATGTCCATTGTGGATTGTTGTTGATGTTTGCATGCTAGGTGATTTAGCGTGCATAGCATGGCCTTTATGGTGGTAGCTAATTCCCATGGTGAGGAATTAGTGAGTGAGTCACTAGGTCTCAAATGAGTGGGACTAGTGAGCTTGGTAGCCGTATCTGGGTTTGATCGGTGAGGTTGAACTATGTGTTCACGAATAGTCGGTACCGCATGCATGGAGTCGCATTTCATAATGTATGTATGGCGTATAATATGAATGGATGTATTCCAATATTATACGTGTGTTTGGTGTTTGTGTTGAGTATGGTTATGAGTTGATGTTGCCGTTGCTGAATGTGTGATATGATTAGGGTGATGAATGTGTTAATTTACTTAGCATTACATGATATTTTATAATGCTTATTATATCGATTGAGGAACTCACCCTTACAACTATGTTTCAGGTAACGAGCAGTGATTGAGTAGAAGCTAGTGCTTGGAGTCTAGTGTAGTTCCTTAGTGGGTCATGCTCTGGTATATGTAACATCGGGACGGGATGTTTTACTTTGTTTTCATTTCTGACTGTTGAATAACTTACATGTAATGTGTTACATGGTTTTCATGTTGTTAGATTTCTATCCGCTGCGAATTGTGCAATGTTTTATTTTGATCAATAAATGAGCATGACAAGATATTTTGGTGAATGGTGTGAAGTGTCAAGTGTGACACCCTGAAATTGCATATCTACTCTGATTCATATTTATTGTTTTAATTATTATTATTGGGGTATTTTAGAAGGGTGTTACATTAGTGGTATCAGAGCATAGTCGGTCGAGTCGAGTCGTAATTATTCTGTTTCCCTGTATGTGATAGGTGTTGTGTAACCCTATCAGTACTTATTGTTTTAGCTTGTTGGATTAACTCAGAATAGAGATGGCTGGAAGAGGTAGAGACGATGCTGCGATTGCTGAGGCTCTGGGTATGCTAGCTGGAGTACTTGGAGGGAATCCGAATGTTGTGGGATTGGGAGCTGCTCGTCAACTGAGTGAGTTCCAGAAGAACAATCCTCCAATGTTCAAGGGAGCATACGATCCAGATGGTGCTCAGAAGTGGTTGAAAGAGATCGAGAGGATCTTCTGAGTGATTGAGTGTGCCGATAACCAAAAGGTCAGGTTCGGTACGCATATGCTGTCAGAGGAAGCAGATGATTGGTGGGTTGTTGCCCGCACTGAGTTGGAAGCTGCTGGGAGTGCTGAGATCACTTGGGCGGTGTTCAGAGAGAGATTCCTGAGGAAGTACTTTCCAAAGGATGTCAGAGGAAAGAAAGAGATAGAGTTCTTAGAATTGAAGCAGGGCAACCGGTCTGTTACTGAGTATGCTGCTAAGTTCACAGAGCTGTCGAAGTATTACACTCCCTATAATGAGGCTACTGGGGAATTTTCAAAATGTGTGAAGTTTGAGAACGGGTTACGTCCCGAGATCAAGCAGGCTATTGGGTATTAGCGGATTAGAGTGTTTTCTGACTTGGTGGACTGTTGCAGGATTTTTGAACAAGATACCAAGGCCAGAGCGGAGAGCTATCAGCAGAGGGTTGATAGGAAAGGCAAGAATCAGAATGATCGTGGGAAACCGTATGCAGCTGGCAAAGGTTTCCAGAGACAGAGTGGGATGAAGAGACCTAGTGGGGGAGACTCTAGTGCCCTTGCTAAGTGTTACAGATGTGGTCAGGCTGGACATCGTATCCATGAGTGTACCAGTACTGAGAAGAAGTGTTTCAAGTGTGGAAAAGGTGGTCACTTGGCTGCAGAGTGCCGGTTGAAGACTGTGACTTGTTTCAACTGTGGAGAGGTGGGTCATATCAGTCCACAGTGTCCTAAGCCGAAGAAAGAGAACCAGTCGGGAGGCAAGGTCTTTGCTTTATCGGGTTCTGAGACTTCTGCAGATGATCGTTTGATCTGAGGTACGTGTTATATTAATGGCTTTCCTCTTGTAGCTATTATTGACACAGGTGCGACTCATTCCTTTATATCTTTGGATTATGCTGTGAAACTTAAATTAGAGATATCTGAGATGCATGGGAGTATGGTGATTGATACTCCTGCGAAGGGTTTAGTGACTACTACTTCAGTTTGTTTAAATTGTCCTTTGAGTATTTTTGGTAGAGACTTTGGGATGGACCTCGTGTGTCTTCCACTAGTGCAGATTGATGTTATCCTGGGTATGAACTGGTTGGTGTTTAACCGAGTTTATATCAACTGTTTTGATAAGACTGTGATCTTTCCTGAGATTGAGGAAGGAAAGAGTTTGTTTCTATCAGCAAGGCAGGTGAATGAGGCAGTAGCAGATGGGGCAGAGTTGTTTATGCTGTTAGCGACTTTGGAGGCTAAAGATAAACTGGTGATTTGCGATCTAGCCGTGGTGTGTGATTTTCCTGATGTGTTTCCTGAAGAAGTGAATGAATTACCGCCAGAGCGTGAAGTTGAGTTCTCGATTAATTTGGTACCTGGTACTAGGCCGATATTGATGGCTCCGTACCGTATGTCTGCTGTTGAGTTAACTGAATTGAAGAGTCAGCTAGAAGATCTGTTGGATAAGAAATTTATTCGTCCGAGTGTGTCACCGTGGGGCGCACCAGTGTTATTGGTTAAGAAGAAAGAAGGTATTATGAGGTTATGTGTGGACTACAGGCAACTGAATAAAGTGACGATCAAGAATTGGTATCCTTTGCCGAGGATTGATGATTTGATGGATCAGTTGGTTGGTGCGAGTGTGTTCAGCAAAATAGATTTGAGATCGGGGTATCATCAGATACGTGTGAAAACTGAGGATATTCAGAAGACCGCTTTCAGAACAAGGTATGGACATTATGAGTATTCTGTAATGCCTTTTGGTGTGACTAATGCGCCTGGGGTATTTATGGAGTATATGAATAGGATTTTCCATCCGTACCTAGACAAGTTTGTTGTGGTGTTTATTGACGATATTTTGGTGTATTCGAAATCTGAAGAAGAGCATGCTGAACATTTGAGAGTGGTTTTAGGAGTTCTACGAGAAAAGAAGTTATTTGCTAAACTGTCCAAGTGTGAATTTTGGTTAGAAGAGGTTAGTTTTCTTGGTCATGTGGTTTCAAGAGGTGGTGTTGCTGTTGATCCTTCTAAGATAGAAGCGGTATCTAAGTGGGAAGCTCCGAAGTCAGTTTCTGAGATAAGGAGTTTTCTTGGACTTGCAGGTTATTATAGGAAATTCATTGAGGGATTTTCTAAGTTGGCGTTACCGTTGACGATGTTGACTAGAAAGGGGCAAGCGTTTGTTTGGGACTCAAAATGTGAAGAAGGTTTCCAAGAGTTAAAGAGAAGGTTAACTACTGCTCCTATTCTGATATTACCAAGTCCGTCAGAACCATTTGAGGTTTACTGTGATGCTTCATTGTTGGGTTTGGGTGGTGTTTTGATGCAGAATAAGCAGGTTGTAGCTTATGCTTCGAGACAACTGAAGGTTCATGAGAGGAACTATCCGACACACGATTTAGAGTTGGCAGCTGTGGTATTTGTTCTGAAGTTATGGAGGCATTACTTGTACGGGTCAAGATTTGAGGTTTTCAGTGACCATAAAAGTTTAAAGTATCTGTTTGATCAGAAAGAGCTGAATATGAGACAGAGGAGATGGTTAGAGTTTCTGAAGGATTATGACTTTGGTTTGAATTACCATCCGGGTAAAGCAAACGTAGTGGCTGATGCATTGAGTCGGAAATCATTGCATATGTCTATGTTAATGGTTAAGGAATTGGATTTGATTGAGCAGTTTAGAGACTTGAGTTTGGTGTGTGAGAGTACTCACAATAGTGTTAAATTGGGAATGTTGAAGTTAACGAGTGGTATTATGGATGAGATTAGAGAGGGTCAGAAATCCGATGTTCTTTTGGTTGATAAGTTGACTCTAGGGAATCAAGGTCAAGGTGGTGAATTCAGAGTTGATGAGAATGGTGTTTTGAAATTTGGTAATCGGGTGTGTATTCCGGATGTTACCGAACTTAAGAAGAGTATTCTTGAGGAAGGACATCGTAGTGGCCTGAGTATTCATCCTGGGTCTATGAAGATGTATCATGATTTGAAAAAGTTATTTTGGTGGCCGGGAATGAAAAGAGAAATTGCGAGTTTTGTTTATTCTTGTTTGACTTGTCAGAAGTCAAAGATTGAGCATCAGAAGCCGTCTGGGCTAATGCAACCGTTGGCTATTCCAGAGTGGAAGTGGGATAGTATCAGTATGGATTTTGTTTCTGGTTTACCGAGGACAATTAAGAATTTTGAAGCTATTTGGGTGATTGTTGACAGATTGACAAAATTGGCTCATTTCATTCCGATCAGAATGGATTATCCGTTAGAGAGATTAGCTGAGTTGTATATTGAGAAAATTGTAAGTTTGCATGGTATTCCGTCGAGTATTGTTTCGGACAGAGATCCTAGATTTACATCGAAGTTCTGGGAAGGTTTGCAGAAGGCTTTGGGAACTAAGCTGAGATTGAGTTCTGCATATCATCCGCAGACTGATGGTCAGACTGAGAGGACGATTCAGTCACTGGAGGACCTTTTAAGGGCTTGTGTTTTGGAAAAGGGAGGTGCTTGGGATTGTTATTTACCTTTGATTGAGTTTACCTACAACAATAGTTTTCATTCGAGCATTGGTATGGCACCGTTTGAAGCTTTGTATGGTAGGAGATGTCGGACACCTTTATGTTGGTATGAGTCCGGTGAGAGTGCTGTGGTTGGACCGGCGATTGTTCAACAAACTACGGAAAAGATTAAGATGATTCAGGAGAAGATGAGGATTGCTCAGAGTCGTCAGAAGAGTTATCACGACAAGAGGAGGAAGTCACTTGAGTTTCAAGAGGGAGATCATGTGTTTCTTCGTGTTACTCCGATAACTGGGGTTGGTCGAGCTTTGAAGTCGAAGAAGCTGACACCTCGATTTATTGGTCCTTATCAGATTTTGGAGAGGATATGGGAGGTAGCCTATCGTATCGCTTTACGCCATCACTTGCGAATTTGCATGAGGTTTTTCATGTGTCTCAGTTGAGGAGGTACATTCCTGATCCGTCGCATGTGGTCCAAGTAGATGATGTACAGGTGAGAGATAACCTGACTGTTGAAACATCACCTATGAGGATTGAGGATCGAGAGTTGAAGCAGTTGCGGGGTAAAGAGATTGCTTTGGTAAAGGTAGCTTGGGGAGGACCAGCAGGTGGCAATGTGACTTGGGAGCTTGAGAGTCAGATGAAGGAGTCTTATCCAGAGTTATTCGCTTGAGGTATGTTTTCGAGGACGAAAACTCTTTTAGTGGGGGAGAGTTGTAACACCCCGATAAAATATGATAATTATTTAATTTAAGTTTAATAGTATATTATGATGATAATATGAATGAGAGGGTATTATTTTTCAAAATAAAAGATAAACCATTCATATATATATATTATTATTAGTATATTTATTAATTTAATTAAATAATTGGAATATTATTGGAATAATAAAGTTGGAATTGGGACAATTTTTGGAATCAGTAAAGAGTCCCATTTAGTAAAAAGGTTTTACACGTGAAAAGGGAGAAGCGACTCAAAAGTGGAAAAAGGGCAAAGAGGAAGAGCAAGAGAACAAGGGTTGAAGAAGGGAAAAGCTTGAAGTTGAAGGATTTGCCGGATTAACTCAGGTAAGGGGGGTTTATCGTCGTTTAATGGGTATTATGGGTTAACATGTAATGGGTAGTAATAAGCCATTGAATCGACTCTAATTTGGATGATGAATGCTGCAATTTGTGAACTTATGGATGAGTGAGATCTGGGTTTATAATTGAACAAAATTCGTAGGAATTAGATGTAATAAGGTTAGAAATTGTGAAATTGAATGTGTATGATCTGTGTTAGATAATACGAATGAATGCTGTGTAAAAATTGGACTGTGGGAGGTTGGATTGGAGAAACCTCGTAGCAGAGAAAAACCCATAGCAGATCTGGAAGTTGGTTTCTGGTCATACGCGTATGACACTAGGCCATACGCGTATGAGATGGCCTGGAGGGAAGGAATCTGGCGCTGATACGCGCCATACGCGTTACTTACGCGTAGCCTGTGAGTGGTACGCGTATGGGGTGAGGCCATACGCGTATGAATGAAGAAGATGATGTTCTAAACGTAGTTTTGTCTCTGTTGGTACGCGTATGGGAGAAGTGGTACGCGTAGCATACGCGTATGAGACAGGCCATACGCGTATGGGCTTGGCTAGGAAATGTGCCATACGCGTATGGGCATGAGGCATACGCGTATGGGCAGAAGTTGGATTTTTCTGAGCTGTGGTTGTGCAGTTTTGGTCGTTTCAGCTGAGTGGTGTAATTTAGCTGATGTATGATATAGTAGGGATCATTTCCCGTTGTTTTGAGCAGTATAGGTATTAGTAGAGTGTGCTAATACTGTGATTTATTAATTGACATGACATGATGTGATTCTGTGATAAATATGCTGATGATGTATGATGGTATGCATAATGCTGTGAATATATCTATTATGTATGCAATTGTGGATGGACTGTTTATGGCTTAGAGTGTGAGCATATGTCCATTGTGGATTGTTGTTGATGTTTGCATGCTAGGTGATTTAGCGTGCATAGCATGGCCTTTATGGTGGTAGCTAATTCCCATGGTGAGGAATTAGTGAGTGAGTCACTAGGTCTCAAATGAGTGGGACTAGTGAGCTTGGTAGCCGTATCTGGGTTTGATCGGTGAGGTTGAACTATGTGTTCACGAATAGTCGGTACCGCATGCATGGAGTCGCATTTCATAATGTATGTATGGCGTATAATATGAATGGATGTATTCCAATATTATACGTGTGTTTGGTGTTTGTGTTGAGTATGGTTATGAGTTGATGTTGCCGTTGCTGAATGTGTGATATGATTAGGGTGATGAATGTGTTAATTTACTTAGCATTACATGATATTTTATAATGCTTATTATATCGATTGAGGAACTCACCCTTACAACTATGTTTCAGGTAACGAGCAGTGATTGAGTAGAAGCTAGTGCTTGGAGTCTAGTGTAGTTCCTTAGTGGGTCATGCTCTGGTATATGTAACATCGGGACGGGATGTTTTACTTTGTTTTCATTTCTGACTGTTGAATAACTTACATGTAATGTGTTACATGGTTTTCATGTTGTTAGATTTCTATCCGCTGTGAATTGTGCAATGTTTTATTTTGATTAATAAATGAGCATGACAAGATATTTTGGTGAATGGTGTGAAGTGTCAAGTGTGACACCCTGAAATTGCATATCTACTCTGATTCATATTTATTGTTTTAATTATTATTATTGGGGTATTTTAGAAGGGTGTTACAAAAAGTACTTCCAAGTGAATCTAGTATGGGTGTGGTTCTCTTGCCAACCCAATGCATGAAACGCGGGTCAATACGACTATTCACAAGTATATCATGTATGTATACTCAAGCTCGGGTATAGAGTTTCTCTTATGTACCATCAGTCCAACCTAACAATAACAAATATATAGATATCCAGAATGTCAGCAGAAATGCATATGTAAAGCGGTAAAAGAATGCAATAAATAGCACGAAAATAAAAGAAACTAAAGCATAAAGATAAACACCCAAACAGAACAAAGAAACAAACAAAACTAGGCTCAACTTATATTTTCCAAAGCAAGGACTCCCCAGTAGAGTCGGCAACTAAAGCTAGAGGGAATATACTTGAACGCATCGCATGCTCGAAAATACAACAAAGACGCCATCAAAATTTGTTTATACCAGAAGGAAAGGGAAAACATCGATAAAACCCAGGGGAAGAGAAATGGGTAAGGAAGTCGGTTATACAAGGGGAAGGTATTAACACCCCTCATATCCGTTGTACTCAACGATAACCTTTTTTTATTATTCTATGCTTGGACGGGTGTTACTATCTAAAGATTACTCGTAAAAGGATCAAGGGAAAAAGAATGGAATAGATAGAGTGCTCAATGAGGATTTTGGCCCTCATTCCTATGTATCCTTATAATGCAATAAGGAATACAAAGCTCCTTAGTTCATAGAACTAATGGTTTGAACCAAAGGATAATGTTATTTGAACCCATAGGGTAGGTATATCTGAACCCAAGAGGAAAACTAGCATCAAGCCAAAAAGAAGGGTATTGGTTCAGAAGATGGACATTAGTTATTTGCCTAAAGGTATATATGGATCTCAAATAAATAATGTATTTGGCTCAAAGAGAAAGTGTATCACATGTGTGAATGAATGAAGGTAGAAGATGTTGAATGAAGGTAATGAATAAGGAATAATGGAAAGTGAATGGAGTGATAGAGAGAAAATAATTCATGTAGAAAGAGATGAAAAGTTTGGTACAAGTGACAGAAAGGTATAATTTGGGACCAAATATAAAGGTATTATTGGAATCCATACAGGAAATGGCATTTAAAACTAAGAGTAAAGCATACATATTGGCCAAAAAGAAAGGAATTAAGTGTTTTGCATCATGACAAACAATTCTTGGTACAAAGGTGGACACTAGTTATATGTCCTAAAAGGGTATTATATTGAATCCCAAAGAAGTTATGGTGTTTGGTTTTAAAGGAAGACAATATGTCCTTGAGATGAATGGTTATGATTGAAGATAGATGGTAATAGATCACGAAAAATATGGATGGTGCTCTAAGATAGAAGAAGGAATAAATATGAATATGAAAGGAAGACCAATAATAAGGATGCTCTCCAAGGGTTCAAAGCCTTGTGCCTACGGATTCTCATTGTGCAATGAGAAAGTCAAAGCTCTGTAATTTACGAAACTAATGTAGAACAACTTAAAAGGATGTTTGTCTAAGCAACTAGGCTTGACAAGACAAACAAGAATAATAGAGTATGACTAAAGTGATGAAAAGTATATTTGGAACTAAAAGACAATGATATTGCAGCAACCCATAAAGAAAATCAACTCTGAACCAAAGAGTAAGCATGGATCAAGCCACATAACAAAGGAATTAAATGTTTGGCATCAAGACAGACATCTCCTAGTTCACAAGGTGGGAACTGGTTATTTGCCTAATGTAAGACCCCAATTTTGGCCCTAAGATCCCTCATGGCATCATAACATTGCATTTGCAAAGCCTCAATGATCAAAAGCATCTTGGTTCCCTTTGCCTTTGGGTGAGATCTCTTGTGATTTGGTTTGAGATCACCAAGCATGCTTGAATTGAATATTATCGCTTTTCCCATTTTATACACTAACCAAAAGCACAAAAATATGTCACTAACATTTCTTGTTTGTAGCTTGTGCAGTCACAAGGTCAAAAGCTTCTAGGTTATCCTTTGTGCAAAGATATGGCCAAGAGAAGATGAAAGCAAGCATGGCAATGGTTCCCAAAGCTCTCATTCATCAAATATGCCTCCCTAGTATCTCAATTCATCATTTTGATCAAAGCAAGTAAAAAGGGTTTGAGGTTTATTTCTCAAAGAAACCCTAATTCATCTGTGTACCAAATGTGCCTTACTCATGAAGCAACCTCAGCCCATGGTCAAATACAATCAAGGGAATTTCTTTAATTCATCATTTCATGCATATTTGAACTTATTTGAGTGTCCTCAATCATCAAGATATGAGTTGTGGACTTGAGAAGTTGATCAGTCAATTCATCTGACTATTTTTGAAATGCACTGAGACCTAACTTTTTATGTGTTGGTCAAATGGAGATGATCCCAAAAGAAAACATGTTCTTAAGGACAATATGAACAACTTTCATGTTCATCAAAATTTGGTTTGAAGCTTGGAGGGTCATCTCCCATTCCAAGACATTATAGGTCATTTTGACTGAAACCCTAATTTTAGGTCAACTTCCCAAGAACATAACTCATTCATTTTTTATAATTTTGAGGTGGGATAAAATGAATTGGAAATCTTATTGTGTCTAATTCAAATGTTATGTTGAACAAAATTTCAAAATATCAAAGGAAATACATGTGATAATGCAAGACATTATAGGTCACTTTGGACCAAATGCATTGAAAGGCAAAAAAGTCCAACTTCAAGTGCCCATAACTTCTTCATAAAAAATCTAAATGATGCAAACTTTAAGTCCATCTTGATTGTCTTGAAACGATCTACAACTTTTATGTTGTAGGTTTTTCCATTTGAGGATTGCATCAGCAAATCAGAAGGGCTTGAAGTTGGACTAATTTGACAAAATTCTCAAAGGCATGCTTTGCACTATGAACTTCATGGCCTGTTTTCATAAATTTCCACACTCCAAATGAGTTTTTGCTAAACATAACATTTGTTACTTATGTCAAGACCTTTCCAACCATTACCCACATGCTTATGTTTAGATTTTCTAATTGGCATTTTCGAAGAGCTGAAGTTTTAGGCACAATTATGCAATTCATGATGAAACTTCATGCACAATCCATTGCCTTGCAAATCACACGTCCAAACCTCCTCCACACAAGCTCAGCATCCATTTGCACCAGGTTTTGGGCCTCACATGCGCCTGTACAGGCCCATGCATGGAGGACCCAACTTTATGCACACGAGTTTGATCACCCTTGCCTTGCATTTCCATCTATAAATAGAAGCACCATTTCATTCAATTGGCATCCCTGGATCAACCTGAAGCTCTGCAGAAATCATTCCAAACCATACTCTAAAGGAATTTTGCTTTTTCACTTGAAATTGTCAGATCCAATTCTCAACTTCCTTGGTTGATTATTGGACTCTAATTCCTTAGCCTTGCCTCATTTCCATCTCCAGAAAAAGCTGCAAGCAAGTGTGTTAAAGGATCGTGCTCCATAGATCTGCATTTAGAAGGTTATTGTTCAAACTTATTTGCTTTGAAACTCTTCATTTATAGCTTGTTTCTTGTGTCCTTTTGCTTGGCTGAAGTCCTCTCAACCGAGGCAACTTGTCTGTGCTTTTAATTTTACAAATCCATTAAGTTTCAGTTGAACACCATATTTTTCAACCTCTGATTTCTCTTACCATGGAGATCTAGAGCCAAAATAGATGGTACAGGGGTGATGTACATCACCCCAGCTTTCCAATGATATGAGGATCACACGTTTTCATCAAGATTTTATGACCTGCAACTCTGGCCAGAATCTCCATGCTCGCCGGAGAAGACGGTGGTGTACACCACCGTCCGTTTTCCAGTTTGAATCCTAGCCGTTGATGATGATTTCCAGATTGAATCATGGCTCTTGGATCTTATGACTTTATTTAATGCATTGTGTGACTCAGTTGACTTGGTCCTATGATGCGCGCGCATACGATTGCCTTCAGATCCTCCATGTCATTCAATGAAAGGAGATCTAACGCGCCAGGATTTTTAACATTTTTCATTTTCTGATTTAATTTCCATTTTATTTCTTTTATTTCATTTAACTTCAAAAATTCATAACTCTCTCATTTTTAGTCCAAAAAATATGGGACCAATTGCATTGTTTCTCTTTTTAATTCTAGTTTCTAAAAATGATTTTTAATATTTTTTATTTCATCATTTGATATTTTTTGTGAATTTTCTCTTTTCTGGTCCTTTTTAATTCATTTTAAATAGTTTTTGATATTCAAAAAATACAAAAATATTTTCTCAACCTATTTCAATGATGATGGATCTATGAAAAATATTCTCATCAATTTATTAATTGATTTGATATTTATTTGAGATTTTAGTTCAATTAGGTTATTTTTATTCATTTTTAATTGATTAAAAATAGTTTCTGACTTTTAAAAATGCTAAAAAAATTTGTCAAACTTTGTTTAACCTTGTTGAACTTAGGATAACTCACTTGGACTTTTAAAAGTTGATTTGAAGTGATTTTGAAGTTTGACCTTTCTTTAATATTTTAATTCAAGTTTATTTTGGATATTAAAAATGCCTAAAAATATTTTGTTCATGTCTTGACTTCCAATCTTCATCTCACTTCTGTTTTTGTTTGTTTGACCATGATCCTCAATGTCATTGGTCAACACTTATTGATTGGTACATTCCATTTCATTTAATTCACTTATTTCTTTTCATTTTCATTGTCTATTATTCATCTCCTTCTTCTTCTTCTTTCTTTTTGATCAATGAGTTAAAGGTTGATAATTTAGCATTGATTAGGGAGGCTTAATCTTCCTTGATTCAAATCTAATTCATCTTGATCAATTGATCAAATGAATGGCTTTGCATTAAGGATAGGTTGCTTCCTAAATCATGCAAAGGACTTAAACCAATACAAGATCAATTCTCTTCTTCTTTTTGGCATGGCAAGTTGTTGGAACTTGGTTCACTAATCAAGACTTCTAACTTGTGTTGTTGCCTACATTATTATTCACCGGCCTCAGATAGTTGTAACTTCTACATAAGTCCAATTATGATTGCTTAACATAGCGCTAAATTTGCCTTATGGCACACTAACTACTAACACTAATCATTAACCATTAACATTTACTTTTTGCACTTTACATTTATGCAATTTACTATTCTTGTACATATTATTCATTTGCTTTCCCCTTTGCTCATTGGAGCACATGTTTATGTTAATGCAATTTTCCTTTTGCTCACTTGAGCATATGATTTTGTATATACTTTTGTGCTTGTGTTTTGTTTGATTGTTGTTGACCACAATGCAAAGAATTGGACAAAATGGACTTAGACTTTAGGACTTTTCCTATGCAAATTTGGAGTCAAAGAGCAACTAGGCATTGGGACTTTAGAATGCTTAATGTTGAAAGATGACCTTGAAAGGACCAACTTCTAAACTCTTCTTGTCCATTCCTTTTTTGTTTTGCTAGAATCTTTTAATGTGTGTGTTCTTGTGCTAGGGATTCCAACTTGATCCAAATTGAGGAACCATTACCATGAGCTTCTAAGAGAGAGGGACCCAAGATACATTGAGGAGCTTTCCAAGAGTTCATTTGATTGTTGATTGCTTGAGTGTATACTTATGTGATTGCTTATTCCAAAGGATGGGAGCTACTTGGATCATCAATATGATATCAAGAGAGAACTCCATTTGTGGTCTTGTTCTCTTATCCATTACCTCTTGTGTGATTAGGACTTTAGCCATTCTTCTTCTTCTCTCCACTCTAACCCAAGCCAAAACTTTTTGTGCAAAAATTTTACACTTGTTTTCAACAGTAGAAACCTAAGCCTTATGCTTTCGATTTTCAAACTTTCTATTCTTAACACTAATTTTGAATTGAACTTCTAAGTCAACTTTGACCATTTTGTACATACTTTTCATTGGTAAATATAACTCATTCAAATGTCCTTTGTGGTTTCAATGGCCACTTTTCTTAATCAAATTTTTTCATAACCTTTAGCTGTTAGGTTTGAGTTATCCTTGAGGTAGATATAATGCTCACCTATATCCTTAGTTATGGACAATGAGTCTTCCATGCTTATTATAGGGTTAACCCCTCACTAGCATGTTGAAGCTATCCTCACATGGTGGATTTGTGGTTTTAGGTTGAGTTTTCTCCCTTGGATAACAAAAGACCTTAAGGCTTTTGGACCAATCAATTCACCAACTCATTTTTGAGATTTTTACCCCGAACTACGAGATTTTGATCCTAATCTTTTTTAAGATGGTACGTAGGCAATGGGTTCATCCATCCAAACACAAAATGTAAATAAACTTGTACATTCTTTTCTCATCTCTTCAATCATGTTTGCACAAACAAATTTTCACCAAATACCAACCTTACAACAAATATGAAAAGGGCTCCCTAGGAGTACCTAGGATGTTTTGGGTGCTTAAAACCTTCCCATTGCATAACCAACCCCCTTACCCAGATCTCTGACATTTTTACTAGTTTTTGATTCGATAAAACTTTTAGGTTTTTGTTCGCTTTCTAACCATTCCTTTGGATAAATAGAAGTGCGGTGGCGACTCGACTTGTATGGTTTACCTTGGATTTAGTCAATATCTCTAATGGTAACGAATACCCCGCTACAGAAAAGTGGCGACTCTGCTGGGGACTATCATTTGCCTAGTGGGTTTTGCCTACTTTTCATATTTGTTGTATTGTATGGTATATTGCTTTGTGACATATTTTTGTGCAATTTGGGATTACTGTATTTTATGTAATGATTGAATTGTTTGGATATTAATTCCTTGTATGCTTGGTGATCTTCGTGAGATGAGTTCTATACCCGAACTCGAGTTCACTTAGGGTAGGAGAATGGCATAGTCTTGTTGACTTGTGTGGAGTTATTCCTTAGCAAGTTGACTTGCAAGTCCATTCACTTGGTGGAGTTCATGTTGGGATCAATAATGTCACACAAGAAGTTGTGGGTAGACATTACTCTTTCCAATATAGACCTTAGAAGCCAAGGACCTTAGTTTACCAAGCCCATCTTGGCCTATTCTTAGGATGTAGTGCGAAAGTCGTTCAAGTGTAAGATTTGACACGATTGTTACGCGATACTACACCCATAAGAGTCTCTCTTAAGAATATTTTTGGAATATGAGTAGTCGTTTATCCGATAATATCCGAAAGATGGGACGATGACTATGGGAACCTCTTGTAGAACATGTTTGGGAGGTTAAACCCTAGTACACTCCCTTTGGGTGGTTCTTAACCGAGACTCCATGCTCGTGACTTGCAACAAACCCTTGATTCATGGTTGATCCGTTCATGTATCCTTAATATCAATAGAACTTGGGTGTTGATAAGGTGTAAACCATAATCCACCAAAATGGATGATTGATATTAAGGATGCCATGATCCATCCCATGACCTTTGTTTGGTGTTCTTTGCTTGATCCTTGAGTGTGATTGTTGCATTCATGCATTCATGCACCCATTTGCATCCATGTCATCAAAATAATAAGAAAATTTTCAAGGAACTTAAGAGGTTTATTTGCAAATTTTCAAACATGGAAAGACAAAGAAGGAATACAAAGAAGTACAGCTTCAGACAACCCGATTTGAAAGAGCTAAGGAATTTGACATCCTATGTATTAGATCCCTTGGGTTTCAAGGCTCGTTTTGGGAAGCTTCTTCCTCTTTTGACTACTCAAGTGGACGAAGGATTGATGAGCGTGTTGGTGCAGTTTTATGATCCCTTGTACCGTTGCTTCACATTTCCGGATTTTCAGCTTTTGCCCACGCTTGAGGAGTATGCCTACCTGGTGGGTATACCTATTCTAGACCAGTTGCCGTTCAGTGGCTTAGAGAGTATTCCTACTTCTCGAGAGATAGCTGACATGTTGCATATAGATGAATCTCTGGTTGGTGCTCATATGACTACCAAAGGTGGAATTCAAGGTCTCCCTTATGAGTTCCTCATTACTCAAGCTACTATGTATGGGAAGGACATGAGTGAGGATGCATTTGAGGCCATATTTGTACTTCTCCTCTATGGGTTAGTGTTGTTCCCCAACATCGACAAGTTTGTGGATGTGAACGCTATTAGGATTTTCTCCACTCTTAATCCTGTTCCGACTCTGCTGGGTGACACGTTTTTTTCTTTGCATATGAGGAATGCAAAGGGAGGTGGTGCCATTGTGTGCTGTTTGCCTCTGTTGTATAAGTGGTTTATTTCTCACTTGCCGCAAACGGTCGCTTTCAAGGAGAACAAGGGATGTCTACGGTGGTCCACGAGACTTATGTCTCTCACTAATGACGATATCTCTTGGTACAACCGTGTGTATGATGGTGTGCAAATTATCGACTCTTGTGGTGAATTCTCCAATGTGCCTCTTCTTGGTACATGTGGTGGGATTAACTACAACCCTGTTTTGGCACGTCGTCAGCTTGGGTTCCCCCTAAAGGATAAACCCAATAACATTTTGTTAGAGGGTATGTTCTTTCAGGAGGGTAAAGATCCCCAAGGCTTGAAAGCTATGATGGTCCGCGCTTGGCGCAAGATTCATAGGAAAGGAAGGAAGGAGTTGGGTCCTAAGAATTGTGTCGCTTTGGAGCCTTACACTGCTTGGGTTAGGAAGAGAGCTTATGAGTATCTCATGTCGTACGAGTATCCGAGACCTACACCTTTGGTTGAGGATGGGCCGTCAACCCTCCCTGACCAAGGAGTAGAGGAGTTGAGAGACGAAGACCATTCACGTGCCTGGATCCGTGAACGAGGAGAGTTGCTTCAACAAATCAAGGAGAAGGATGCTCTGATTGAGTTTCTCGAGCATCAGGTTATTGATGACCCTGATGATGCATGGACTTCTCTACTTCCTCAGTCTTCCAGGTTTTGGAAGAGGAAGTACGATCAACTCGCCAAGGAGAAGGCAGATATGGAGGCAGCCTATGAGGAGGAGGTGAAGAGGCTTCGTGCATCTTATCTTCCTGTGTCCCGAGCTTTAGATGATTGTTTCTAGGGATCCATAGGATGATTATTTTCCTTTTCTCTTGTATTTGGTTACCAATGTTGTACTTCTTCGGTGTAAAAAATATTCCAGATATTATGAGATGTTTCCATATATGATAAAAATGTAATATTTCCCAAAATTTGCATATAGAACTCTAAAGTTCCTCTGAAATAAAAAAACAAATCATATGCACAAGCATTACATGCATCATGTGCATAAGCAGGTTTTGCTCCTGGCTTCTTGTCATATGGTCTAACTCTGTGTTCTTCATTTATTTTGAAGACAAGCTGACTCACCGGTACTACACCAGAGCCAACTCTTCAAGACTGATGGATCATTTGGAACAAGAGAACCGCGAGCTGAAAGAAGAGGTAGCCAGATTGACTGCCCTGATGGAGTCATTCTTGGCCGCTCAGAGCCAGTCTTCTCCAACACCCTCAACTCCTCCCCAGAGGACGGTCATTTCTGAGATCGTAACTTCTATTGTGCCTGCTGCAACAACCCACTTTACGCTATCCATGCCAGCCGGGTTCCCTTGGGGAATGCCCGCCAATTTCATGCCAGAGGGTTTTGCTCCTACTCTTGCTTCTCTACCGGCATCTAGCCCGGTCCTTTCAGTGCCACCTCCCGTTGTGCACACGCTACCAAGGGTCGAAGATACCATCTATCATTCTGAGTCATCTGAGGGCCCAGACGTTTATGAGAAGATGGATGACATGAAAGACCAATTCCTTGAGCTTCGCAAGGAACTGAAGACTTTGAGGGGGAAAGACCTCTTT
Source organism: Lathyrus oleraceus (assembly GCF_024323335.1). NCBI lineage: Eukaryota > Viridiplantae > Streptophyta > Magnoliopsida > Fabales > Fabaceae > Lathyrus > Lathyrus oleraceus. The sequence goes on from NC_066585.1 coordinate 459,034,299, forward strand.
GGTAAGAGTGCTGCTGAGTTGTTCCTTGTGCCCAACATGAAGATCCCTATTAAATTTTCAAAGTGCTAGACTTTGAGAAGTATAAGGGAAACACATGCCCTCTCAGCCATATTGTGATGTATGCTCGCAAGATGTCGACACAAACTGATAATGATCAACTGCTCATCCACTATTTCCATGACAGTCTGTCCGGTGCCGCTCTCCGGTGGTACATGGGTCTGGAAAGTTCAAACATCCGCTCTTTCAACGATCTTGGCGAGGCCTTCGTTAAGCAATATAAATACAATGTGGATATGGCTCCTGATAGGGACCAGTTGAGGGAAATGTCCCAGAAAGAGAAAGAGACCTTCAAAGAGTACGCCCAGAGGTGGAGCGAATTAACAGCTCAGATAATGCCCCCCCTTGAAGAGAAGTAGATGACCAAGATCTTCTTTAAGACCTTGAGCTCGTTCTATTACGAGAGAATGATAGTCAGTGCTCCCTCAGACTTCACCGAGATGGTGAATATGGGGATGAGATTGGAAGAGGGGGTCCGTGAAGGACGCTTAACTCGAGAGGAAGGTTCTTCAGCAAAGAGATATAGAAGCTTTGCGAAAAATAAGGAGGGAGAGGCACATGCTGTATCTTCCCATGCCAAGAGAAGACCCTCTGTGAAGAGGAAGATTGCTCGCCAAGTCATTCATCAGCATCAGGTGGCTCATATAGCATTTGTTTTCAGAAAAGCTCAACATTATGAGCAACCACAAACTCAACAATATCAACAACAACAACAGCGTCCGCAACAGCAGGCCTACCAGCCTTGAAACAACAACCATAATGCCAGTACCAGTTGTGAGAGGAAAAGGGTCACCTTCGATCCAATTTCGATGACTTATGCTGAACTCTATCCATCTCTGATCGATAGAAAGTTAATCACTCCGCGAGACCCTCCCGCTGTACCTGCTAACCCCCAGTGGTGGTACAAGCCTGAGCTTCATTGTGTGTATCATTCCGGTACTCCCGGACATGACATAGAGAACTGTTATCCCCTGAAGACCAAGGTGCAAGACCTTGTGAGAAGCGGGATTTTATTTTCCGAGGATGGGAAATCTATCAATATGGTCCAGGGTTGTCCTGGAAAATACAAAGTTAAATATGTCAGTCATATCCGACAATCGCTGGTTGAGATGCATCGCTTGCTGTGTGATTATAGCCATTATGAGCATGACCATGATAGATGTCGAGTATGTTTTGTTATAAGGGTGAGAGATATCAATCAACCAAACATCTGAGGAAGACCTGAAAAAGGTACGACAACTCAGGAAAATCTGACTCCACAGGGGACCAAGGTCATAATAGGGAGCAGAAAGGAAGGAACACCAGGGATACCGGTAACTGGGTATATAATAGGTGACCAACCAAAGACGTGAATTGGTTTTTACTGCCAAAACATTCATCATCCGAAAGGAGGTCTTGAAAAAGCAAATCGACTTATAGGATGGACATTCGACTCCGCAACGGGAAAACGAATCTTACTCAGATGGGGAAGAACAAAAGGCTTCAACCAAAGAGCGCATGAGATATATTATCCATTACCGTCAGAACGTGGATAGTATACTCGCATGAGATATATTACCTATTACCGTCAGAACGTAGATAATATACTCGCAAGGAAGAATCACCATGGATACGGGTTACTGGGCATATAATAGGTGATCAACCGAGATGTGAATTGGTTTTTACTGCCAAAACACTCATCATCTTGAGGAGAGCTGAAAAGCAGACTTGTTTATAGGATGGACATTTGATTCCACAAGGAATACGAATCTTACTTTGCTGGAGAAAAAATCAAAAGATTTGACCCAAAGAATGCATGAGATATATTATCTATTACCGTCAGAACGTAGATAATATACTCACATGGAAGGAAGACCAGGGATACCGGTTACTGGGTATATAATAGGTAACCTACCGAAAAGGAGAAACAATCGTTACCAACAACAAACAGGGTAAACGAAAGATAACTCGCTGGGAATAAATTGCAAGCATACGGCAGTTATCCAGGAGACATATCACCGGTTACTGGGAGATACGCTCAAAAAGGGGTAGAAATGAACATTCAATTCCGCAAAAGGAAATATGAATCTTACTCGATTGGGGAAACACAACAGGCTTCGACTCAAGAGTGCATGAGATATATTATCCATTACCGTCAGAACGTGGATAGTATACTCGCATGGAAGATTATCCACAACCGGTTACTGGGTTAATAAAGGATAAATCAACCGAAAAGAAAGGCATCGGGATACCAAAACTAGGTATATAAAGATGACCGATCAAAAGGGGCAACAATCATTACCAACAAAAGGGTAAATGAAAGAGGACTCATTGGGGATGCATTGATAACAAATCAATGATCCAGGGAACAATTCACTAGCAAATGGTGAAAGGACCCGCTGAGGATAAAATTGCTAGCATACGACAATTATCCACAAAAACACGCTGGGGATACAATTGCTTACTCAGAGCAATTACCCATACAAGGGAATATCAACATCGAATACTGGATGAAGATAACCACAAAGAGTAACCATCATCGGTTAGGATGAACAACAAGTTTAACTCTGCAAAGGGGAGAATAAAGGATTTTACAACTACCGAATACTGGGTAGAAGACCAAAGATTCTGGCTGAGGAAACAAGAGGTTTACCACTACCGACTACTGGGTAGAAAACCAAAGACTCAGCTGAGGATAAAATTGCTAGCATACGGCAATTATCCACAAGAAAGCACAGACTCTGATAGGGAGACAACAAAACATAGGATTTACAACTACCGAATACTGGGTAGAAGACCACAAAATCCACCATCAACCGGGATGAACCACAAAGGTTACCACTGCTAGGGGAATAGAGATAGGACTTACAACTACCGGTTACTGGGTAGAGGGCCAAAACTCTGATGAGGATACACAAATAGGGTTTACAACTATCGAATACGGGGTAGAAAACCAAAGCCTCTGCGTGGGGAGCGAAAGGAATACAACTCCGCACGGGGGAAAAAAAGGGTTTATAACTACCAGCTACTGGGTAGAAAAGCACAAACTCTGCTGGAGAGCAAGAAAATAGGATTTTACAACTACCGAATACTGGGTAGAAAACCAACGACTCTTGCTGAGGAACAAAAAGTTCACAAATACCAGATTCCACAAAAGGGAAAAAAGGTACACAGGATTTACAACTACCGAATACTGGGTAGAAAACCGCAAGGATAGGACTTACAACTACCGGTTACTGGGTAGAAGCCCAAACTCCGCTGGGGATAAAACGAACTATTGCCGGTTACTGGGCAACTTATTCATTTATTCCACAGGGAAGCACAAGAGACAGTTGAAAAAAGGCCAATTCAGGATCAAACCAAAAAGGCAAACTGAATCAAGACTCGTCCTAATGAGGATATAACTCAATAAGGAAAAACCATCCCAATATATGTGTTGGGAGGAAGCGGAAACAACCGTCATCCACGAGGATATATCTCAGTGGGGAACTGCAGAAGGAATGACAGACACTTTCTGCTTATGGGGATGACTCTATATTGAGAGATTAAACACCTGACATCTGCTTAGAGAGATCTACGGGAGAGATCTATATCACCAATAGCAGGAGACAACAAACAAAAGATATATGGCAAGAAATGCAACATGAATATCTGAATGCTGAAAGTATGCATGAATATGCGTGATTTATGTTTGATGAATGCTGACAAAACAGACATTTCTAACACAAACAGGTCCAGGAATCAAACGCCCGGTACTACACTTCCAGAGGAAAATACAAGAAATCCAATTTGAAAGCCAATCTGCTGGAGATCAGAATGCTAAAAAGCAAAGATCTGGTGGGAAAAATCCAGAGATATTAAAGAAATCACAAAATCTTTGAGTGATGGATCATCAATCAACCCAACTGGGGAACAGAAGTCCACAACAGGCAGAAACTGCCACAAAGACAAATTTGTTGGGGAAGTGGAGAAGTCACGAGATTCCTGCAGGGGAATCATCAGTCTCAACTGAGAAAAGGAGTTTATTGCATAAGCAGAAACTGCTGAAGAGAACAGAATACACAAGTAGAATCTGGCCGCACAAGCAACTCTACTGGGGATACTGTCAGCAACTCCATTGGGGATAAATCCACTGAAGGAGAAAAGATCACACAAGTAGATTCTGCACACAAGCCACTCTACTGGGGATCACAAGCATCAGGAAATCACCAAATCTCTGCGGGGGAAGATCATCACAGATATAATCCATCATGCCACGAATCTACTGGGGATTCATCTGAGGCAGAGAAGGAGAACTGGAGATCAACCACCAAACTGACACCTTCACAAAATACCACAATTGCTGAGGAGGACAGAATCACTGCTCTGCTGAAGGGAGGAGAAGTGAAAACCTCAACAAGCACTTTGATGGGAAGAGATAACACAGATGAAGTACATCATACCAACAACTCTGCTGGAGACTTCACTGAGGAAAATTACAAAGTACCGGGATGTCAACCCACCAATTGCTGAATCTTTCCAAAAGGAAAGCACCCATGCAGGGGAGAGAGTATTGCTGAAGAAGAAAATTGAAGTCTTCAACAAGCTCTCTGAGTGAGGAGGAGTCATAATAAAGGCTTTGCTCAACAATCACGTTCGGGAGAAATCCCAACAAATACCCTGCTTAGGGGACAAAATCTCAACAGAAGCTCTGCTCGGGGAGAAACCCCAACAACAATCTGGAGAAAGAGGATACAGCCATGCCAGGAATATGAACAAATGTCTTACCCTGTTGGAAATCATGCCACCCTTGGGAGAGCACTGAGAGATTCTTAAGTATCCTTTCATCATTGTGAATGTTCACTTTGTTAAAAAACAAATTTTGAAAAATTTATTTGTTTAAAACAAAGACATTTTATCAATTAAAACATGCAAAACATTTGTTGAAATGAAACAAATAAGAATGCAAATAATTGGATAAAAGCTCAAATTGATTTGATGGAATGGTAGTCTGCAAATGGAAGACTCCATAGATCTGTACAAATTTGAAATCGGTGATATATATTGGAAGAGGGCTACATTGAACATAGTGATCCTTTCTCTACCAATTGAATCCGATGTATTTGATGCTTCAGTTGACGATGACTGAGCGAGAATCTCTGACGAATAGATGGCTGCGGAACAGAAAGTCTTGTCAGGATGCAGTTACTTGCCAAATCCCTAATTTTTGCCTAGATTTCCCCAGGGTGAGGTACTCAATCTAGCGGGATGCAAATACATTTTTTTTCAAGTCTCTAATTTTTTCCTGGATCGCCCTTTCGGGTTATCCACCGAGACGCTCATTTTTTCCTAAGCCGCCCTTTCGGGTTTTCAACTTAGCGAGCTATTATGTTTTTCTTTTTAGGCGAAGTATTTCTTGACTGCATCTGAATTCACAGGACGAGTGAAATCCTCCCCATCCATAGTTGTGAGCATCAAAGCACCGCCTGAAAAGGCTCTCTTAACAACATATGGACCTTCATAGTTTGGAGTCCACTTGCCCTTGGAATCGGGCGCGAAAGACAAGAGTTTCTTGAGCACAAGGTCACCTTCTCGGAACACACGAGGCTTGACCTTCTTATCGAATGCTTTCTTCATTCTCTGTTGATATAACTGACCATGGCACATGGCAGTTAATCGCTTTTCTTCAATCAGATTCAACTGGTCATAAGGACTCTGAATCCATTCAGCATCAGTCAACTTGGCTTCCATCAAGACTCTCATTGATGGGATCTCCACCTCTACTGGGAGAACAGTCTCCATGCCATAAACAAGAGAGAAAGGGGTTGCCCCTGTTGAAGTGCGGACAGATGTACGATATCCATGCAAAGCAAATGGCAGCATCTCATGCCAATCTTTGTACGTAACTGTCATCTTCTGGATAATCTTCTTGATATTCTTATTAGCAGCTTCAACAGCCCCATTCATCTTGGGTCTGTAAGGAGAGGAATTATGGTGTGCAATCTTGAACTTAGCGCACAACTCTTCCATCATTTTGTTGTTCATGTTAGATCCATTATCAGTAATGATCTTATCAGGCACACCATAACGGCATATCAGCTGATTCTTGACACACTTCACGACCACCTGCCGGGTCACATTCGCATACGACGCCGCTTCAACCCATTTGGTGAAGTAGTCAATTGCTACGAGAATAAACCTGTGTCCGTTGGACGCCTTCAGTTCAATCATGCCGATCATGTCAATTCCCCACATAGAGAAAGGCCATGGTGATGAAATTACATTCAGAAGTGTCGGAGGAATATGAATCTTATCCGCGTAAATCTGACACTTGTGGCATTTCTTCACATATTTGCAGCAGTCAGACTCCATTGTCAGCCAATAGTAGCCTGCTCTCAGCATCTTTCTAGCCATGGCATGTCCATTGGAATGAGTACCAAATGAACCCTCATGGACCTCAGTCATCAACAGGTTTGCTTCGTGTCTATCCACGCATTTGAGCAAAACCATGTAAAATTTCTCTTATACAACACTTCACCGCTGAGGTAGAAATTGCCTGACAACCTTCTCAGAGTTTTCCTGTCTTTTACAGATGCCCTAGGCGGGTAGACCTGGTTCTGGAGGAAATTCTTGATATCAAAATACCAAGGCTTGTCATCATTCACTTCTTCAACTGCAAATACGTGAGCTGGTCTATCCAAGCGCATCACGTTAATATTGGGAACTTCATTCTAATACTTGACCACAATCATGGAAGCAAGCGTGGCAAGCGCATCTGCCATTCGATTATCTTCTCGAGGAATATGATGAAAGTCAACTTCTGTAAAGAACGTTGAAATCCTCCTCGCATAATCTCTGTATGGAATGAGACCAGACTGATTCGTCTCCCACTCACCCTTGATCTGATTGACAACCAGGGTCGAATCACCATAAACATCGAGATGCTTGATCCTCAGATCGATGCATTCTTCCAATCCCATAATGCAGGCTTCGTACTCAGCCATATTATTCGTGCATTTGAAAGTTAGCCTTGCTGTAAACGGAATATGTGTGCCCTAAGGAGTAATGATTACTGCCCCAATTCCATTTCTGTACTGATTTAAAGCGCCATCAAACACCATCGTCCATCTGGAACCAGGTTCTGGACCCTCATCAAGTGTAGGCTCATCACAATCTTTCATTTTCAAATACAGAATCTCCTCGTCTGGGAAGTCGTACTGAACAAACTGATGATCTTCAATCGGCTGGTGTGCCAAGTGGTCAGCCAAGATACTACCTTTGATAGCTTTCTGAGCTCGATACTTGATATCATACTCAGACAACAACATCTGCCAACGGGCAATCCTCCCGGTTAAAGCAGGCTTCTCGAAAATATACTTGATCGGATCCATTATGGATATTAACCAAGTTGTATGATTTATCATGTATTGGCGCAAACTCTTAGCAGCCCAAGCCAAAACACAACACGTCTTCTCAAGCATAGAGTATCGAGACTCACAATCAGTGAACTTCTTACTCAGGTAGTAGATAGCAGATTCTTTCTTTCCCGATTCATCTTACTGACCGAGTACACAACCCATCGAGTCTTCAAGAACAGTCAGATACATGATCAGAGGTCTTCCTTCTACAGGCGGAGACAAGATCAGAGGCTCAGACAAATATTCTTTGATACTGTCGAAAGCTTTCTGGCAATCCTCGATCCAATCATGGGATTGATCTTTCCGGAAGAGCTTGAATATCGGCGCACATGTGGCAGTCATGTGGGATATAAATCTGGAAATATAATTCAAGCGGCCAAGAAAACCTCGGGCTTGCTTTTCAGTTTTGGGCGCAGGCATTTCTTGTATTGCTTTAACCTTGGAAGGATCAACCTCAATACCTCTCTCGCTGACTATAAAGCCCAATAACTTGCCAGAACGGACTCCAAATGTACATTTGTTCGGATTCAGACGAAGCTTGTACTTCCTCAAATGCTGAAAAAGCTTCAACAAATGCTCAATATGTTCAACTTCCGTTCTAGACTTAGCAATCATATCATCGACGTAGACCTCTATCTCCTTGTTCATCATATCATGAAACATGGTAGTCATAGCACGTTGATACGGGGCTCCGGCGTTCTTCAGACCGAAGGGCATCACTCGATAACAGAATGTTCCCCAAGGTGTGATGAATGTTGTCTTCTCCATATCCTTGGGTGCCATCTTGATTTGATTATATCCGGAAAATCCGTCCATAAACGAGAAGACTTTGAATTTAGCTGTATTGGCTACCAACATATCAATGTGTGGTAGAGGAAAATCATCTTTCGGACTAGCTTTATTCAAATCTCTGTAATCAACGCACATATGGACTTTTCCGTCTTTCTTAGGCACAGGCACAATATTGGCCACCCATTGAGGATATGTGGAAGTCACCAGAAACCCCGCATCAATTTGCTTCTGAACTTACTCTTTGATCTTCACTGCCATATCTGGATGAGTTCTTCTGAGCTTCTGCTTCACAGGCACGCACTCAGGCTTCAAAGGTAGGAAATGTTGCACAATATCTGTATCTAGACCCGGCATGTCTTCGTATGACCAAGCGAAGATATCGGAATATTCTCGTAGCAAACTGATCAACCCCTTCTTGACAGATTCTTGAAGAAGTGCCCCAATCTTTACCATTCGAACACAATCTTCAGACCCCAAGTTGACTGTTTCCAGATTCTCAAGATGCGACTGAATGATCTTCTCTTCGTGCTCAAGGAGACGAGTGATCTCATCAGGGATCTCTTCAACATCATCTTCCTCTGCCTCAAATACAGGGAATTCAAAATTGGGAGATGGCGTTGGATCATTATATTCAATGGGTTTTAGAATCAACCTGCATAATGATTTTGGATAATGAAAAGCTTTAGAATTTAAACAAGCAAATCATTATGCAGATGAAAAGGTTGCTTTTATTCTTGTTTTTAGGGTTTTTTGTGATCACCGATTTCATGCAAAAAAACAAAAAGTGAAAACAAATGGAAAAACAAATGTTTAACATGAATTTATTGAATGAAATATCATTGTATAAATGCTTCCAACAATGTCATCACTTCTCCTTTTGGCATGGGAGAAGGGTTTTCTGAACAAAGTGAACATATTACGCTGACTTATGAATGACCGTAGGAATATCCACAGCGACCCAATTGTGACAGATCCCGCCAGGGATAACAAAGTTGTCAATATCCTCTGCATCCTCTTCCAAGATAGCAGTAGCTTCCTCAGCTTGATCGGCGTGGATGAAACCTCCACTCTTGAACAACCCTTTGTCATTGAAGACCCCATAAGAATAGCCAATGCCAGCCCGGGACTTATTATCTTCAAGCTCGATCATCTTCCCTAAACCAGCAACTGCACCACATTCGATGGCCAACTTTGCATCACGATAGGAAGCAAATGAAGGAGACTTCTTATCAATTGGCTCAGCAATAGACAAAGCTTGGAAAGGCGTTCCAACTTCATCCTCAACATCAATGTATGAGAAAGAAGACAAGTGGCTAACCAGGAAAGCCTTTTCTCCCCTACCACAACCAGTTTCTTATTCTTAACGAATTTTAGTTTCTGGTGTAGGGTGGATTTCACGGCGCCAGCCTCGTGAATCCATGGTCTACCAAGGAGACAGCTATAAGATGGGTGGATATCCATAACCTGAAAGGTAACTTGGAAATCACTTGGTCCAATCTTGATTGGGAGATCAACTTCCCCAATCACAGTCTTGCGCGATCCATCGAAAGCTTTCACAACAACACCACTCTGCCTCATGAGAGGCCCTTGATACGACAATCTAGAAAGAGTGGTCTTCGGCAATACATTTAGGGATGACCCAGTGTCCACCAGCACGTTGGACATGGCGTCGTTCTTGCAATTCATGGATATATGTAAAGCCATGTTGTGGTCTCTTCCCTCCTCAGGGAGATCAGCGTCACAGAAACTCAAAGTGTTGCAAGCAGTGATATTTGCAACAATGCTGTCAAACAGTTCAATTGTGACATCATGATCAACATAAGCTACGTCCAAAACTTTCTGCAGAGCCTCCCTATGGGGTTCTGAATTCAGAAGCAAAGATAATACGGATATCTTGGACGGCGTTTGTAGAAGCTGATCTACAACGTTGTACTCACTCTTCTTGATGAGCCTCAGCATCTCATCACAGTCTTCATTCACAGTGCCACTAGGGCCAACAGAAGAAGTAGGAATCTTTTGTACAGAGGAGGGTTTGGCAACAGGTGCCGGGTTCGGAGAATTAACAGCATTCCCAACCGGACGCTCAACAGAATCAGCCTTAGCCTGAGGCTTCGGGGGTGAAAACACGCGACCACTACGGGTCAACCCGCTGACATCAGCTATATTCACAACAGAGGATGAAGGCAACGACACTTCCTTCCCATCTTCAACAGCAACTGGATTATAGCGGAAGGGAACTGCTCTATCTGAAGAATAAGGCACAGGGCCTGCAGGCTTGATCACCAAAGAAGGAGAGACCTTCTGCTTGCTACCATCATAACGGATGACAACAGGCTCAGGAATTTTGAACACCGGAGAAATCACATTTACCTCTGGTTCATCTTCATCAACGTTTCTGTTCTGAAGAATCTCAATAGTCCCATCATCTAACAACTCTTGCAGCTCTCTGCGCACTTGGCGACAACCCAATCTGTTGACAGAGCAGATACGACATTTGTCATGGTCGTGCTCCATATGACTGTAATCCAACAGCAGACGATGCAACTCAACCAATGATTGTCGAATATAGCTTACATATTTGACTTTGTATTTGCCAGGACAACCCTGGACCATGTTAACCGACTTCCCATGCTCGGGCAATGGATTCTTCGTAACATTAGGGCCTGCGTCCTCAAAGCTTAGAATACCGCATCTCATAAGGTCTTGAACTTTAGTCTTCAACTGAAAGCAGTTCTCTACATCATGACCGGGAGCACCCGAGTGGTAAACACAATGCTGATCAGGCTTATACCACCATTGCGGGTTGACCGGTATAGCGGGAGGGTCTCTCGGAGTTATCAGTTTCTGCTCTATCAAAGAGGGATACAGCTCTACCTATGATATAGGAATAGGATCGAAAGTGATCTTCTTCCTTTCATAACTCGTACTAGTTGGATTACTGTTGCGAGGCTGGTAGGCCTGCTGTTGAGGACGATGTTGTTGCTGATACTGTTGTTGTGGTTGTTGATTATTGTGTTGCTGATATTGCTGATTGTTGTCTCTGAAGACAGGTGCTATGTGAGCCACCTGGTGCTGGTTGCTGGCATGACGCACAGGCTTCCTCTTGACAGAGGGTCTTCTGGATTTGACATGGGATTGTACAACATGTGCCTCCCATCTTTCTTCTTAGCAAACGCCCCATATCGCTTGCTTGAAAAGCCTTCATCTTTGGATAACCGTCCTTCACGAACTCCTTCCTCCAATCGCATCCCCATGTTCACCATCTCAGTGAAATCAAAGGGAGCACTAGCGATCATCCGCTCATAGTAAAATGAACTCAAAGTCTTCAGAAAGATTTTGGTCATTTCCTTCTCTTCCAGCGGAGGAGTAATCTGAGCTGCCAACTCTCGCCACCTCTAGGGGTTCTCTTTAAATGTCTCTTTGTCCTTCTGGGACATGGCTCTGAGCTGATCACGATCGGGGGCCATATCCACGTTGTATTTGTATTGCTTTACGAAGGCTTTGCCAAGATCATTGAAGGAACAGATGTTTGCACTATCCAGACTCATATACCATCTTAGTGCAGCACCGGGCAAACTATCCTGGAAGTAATGAATCAACAGTTGATCATTATCTGTCTGAGTAGATATATTCCTGGCATACATAACCAGGTGGCTGAGAGGGAAGGTGTTCCCCTTATACTTCTCAAAGTCAGGGACTTTGAATTTGACAGGTATCTTCACACCGGGAACTAAACAGAGCTCGGCTGCAGACTTGCCGAACAAATCCTTTCCTCGAAGGGTCTTCAATTCCTTGTGGAGTTCAAGAAATTGGTCATTCATAGCATCCATCTTCTCATTAACATCTGGGCCCTCAGACGGCTCAGAATGATAGATGGTGTCGTCCACCCTAGGAATGGTATGCATGACAGGAGGAGGCATAGCAATGACCGGGCTAGATGCCGACATGGAAGCAAATGTCGGAGCTGGAATATCAGGCATATTAACCAGGAGGCATCCCCCATGGAAACCCGGGTGGCATGGCTGGCACAAAATGGGCACTGGAAGCTGGCACTATCGCAGACACAACCTCAGAAATAACAGTCCTCTGGGGAGGAGTTGCAGGTGGCGGAGATGCCTGATTCTGAGCAGCTAGGAATTGCTCCATCAAAGCAGTGAGTCTGGCGACTTCATCCTTCAGCTCACGGTTCTCTTGTTCGAGATGATCCATCAATCTTGCAGAGTTGGCTCTGGTGTGGTACCGATGAGTCAGCTTGTCTTCAAAATAAATGAAGAGCACATAGTTAGGCCACAGACAAGAAGACCGGAACAACACCTGCTTATACAAATGATGCATGCAATGCTCGTGCATATGCTTTGTTTTATTTTCGAAGGAACTTTAGGGTATTATTTGCAATTTTGAATATTAAGCATTTAATCGCATATGGAAAATATCTCATCAAATATATTTGAGAAAAGAAGTACAGCATTGTCAATCATTACAAGAGAAAAGGAAAATAAACATCCTATGGATCCCTAGAAGCTCGAGATGCTGGAAGATAAGCTGCACGAAGCCTCTTGATCTCTCTCTCATATGCTGCTTTCATGTCCGCCTTCTCTTTGGCGAGTCTGTCATACCTCCTTTTCCAGAACTTGGAAGACTGAGGAAGTAGAGAAGTCCAAGTATCATCAGGATCGTCAATGACCTGATGTTCGAGAAACTCAATCAGAGCGTCCTTCTCCTTCAGCTGTTGAAGCAACTCTTCTCTTTCACGGATCCAGGCACATGAAAGGTCTTCTTCTCTCAACTCCTCTACACCTTGGTTAGGGAGGGTTGAAGGCCCAGCCACAACCAAAGGTGTAGGTCTCGGATAATCATATGGCATGAGATACTCAGATGCTCTCTTCCTCACCCAAGCAGTATATGGTTCCAAAGCTGTGCAGTTTTTCGGACCCAATTCACTTCTACCCTTCTTGTGAATCTTGCGCCAAGCGCAGACCATCCAGGCTTTCAGGCCTTCGGAATCTTTACCCTCCTGAAAGAACATACCTTCTAACAGAATGTTATTAGGTTTATCCTTTAGGGGGAACCCAAGCTGACGTCGTGCTAATACAGGGTTGTAGCTAATTCCACCACATGTACCAAGAAGAGGCACATTGGAGAATTCACCACAAGAATCAATGATCTGGACACCATCATATGCACGATCATACCAAGAGATATCATCATTAGTGAGAGACATGAGTCTCGTAGACCACCGTAGACATCCCTTGTTCTCCTTGAAAGCAACCGTCTGAGGTAAGTGCGAAATAAACCACTTATACAACAGAGGCAAACAACACACAATAACACCACCACCCTTTGCATTCCTCAAATGCAAAGAGACATAGGTATCACCCAACAGAGTCGGAATGGGATTAAGAACCGAAAAGATCCTAATAGCGTTCACATCCACAAATTTGTCGATGTTGGGGAACAATACCAGTCCATAGATGAGAAGCACAAATATGGCCTCAAAGGCATCCTCACTCATGGCCTTCCCATAAACGGTAGCTTGAGCGATGAGGAACTCAGAAGGAAGACCTTGAATTCCACCTTTGGCAGTCATATGAGCTTTACCCAAAGATTCATCTATGTGCAACATGTCAGCTATCTCTTGAGAAGTAGGAATACTCTCCAAGCCACTGAACGACACCTGATCCAGAATCGGAATACCCACAAGACGAGCATACTCCTCGAGGGTAGGCAATAGCTGAAAGTCCGGAAAGGAGAAGCAGTGATACAGAGGATCATAGAACTGCGCCAAAGTATTCATCAACCCTTCATCAACCTGAGTAGTCAGCTGAGGCAGAAGCTTCCCATAACGAGCTTTGAAACCCAAGGGATCTAATACATAAGATGTCAGATTCCTTAACTCTTTCAGATTGGGCTGTCTAAAGTTGTACTTCTTCGTATGCCTTTTTTGTCTTTCCATATCTGAAAATTTTGCAAATAAACCCCTTAAGTTCCTTGAAAATTTTCTCTTTTTTTTTGATGATATGGATGCAGATGAATGCATGAATGCATGAATGCATGAATGCAACAATCACACTCAAGGATCAAGCAAAGCACACCAGACAAAGGTCATGGGAAAGCTCATAGCATCCTTAATATCAATCATCCATTTTGGTGGATTATGGTTTTCACCTTATCGACACCCAAGTTCCATTGATATTAACGATACATGAACCGACTCAATCATCCTTAATATCAATCATCCATTTTGGTGGATTATAGTTTTCACCTTATCGACACCCAAGTTCCATTGATATTAAGGATGTCTGAACGACTCAACCATGAATCACGGGTTTGTTGTGAGTCACGAGCATGGAGTCTCGGTTAAGAACCACCCAAAGGGAGTGTACTATGGTTTAAACCTGCCGAACATGTTCTACAAGAGGTTCCCATAGTCATCATCCCATCTTTCGAATATTATCGGAGGAACGAATACTCGTATTCCAAAAATATTCTCAAGAGAGACTCTTATGAGTGTAGTATCGCGTAACAATCGCATCAGATCTTACATCTGAACGACTTCCGCACTACGTCCTAAAAATAGGCCAAGATGGGCTTGGTAAACTAAGGTCCTTGGCTTCTACGGCACATATTGAATGAATAATGCCTAACCACAAATAACTTGTGTGACATCATTAATCCAACATGACCTCCACCAAGTGAATGGACTCGCAAGTCAACTTGCTAAGGAATAACTCCACACAAGTCGACGAGACTATGCCATTCTCCTATCATAGGGTGCACTCGAGTTCGGGTATAGAACTCATCTCACAGTGATCACCAAAGCAAGCAAGCAGTTGTATATCAAGCAATTCAAGCATTACAAACAATACAGTAATCCCAAATTTGTACAAAAATATGTCATAAACAATATATCACAACAATTGTGAAAAGTAGGCAAACCCACTAGGAAAAAGATTTAGTCTGATTTCCCCAGCAGAGTCGCCACTTTTCTGTAGCAGTGTATTCGTCACTTTATGATTTATTGACTAAATCAAAAGCAAAGCATACAAAGATAGAGTCGCCACCGCACTTTTATTTATCCAGAGGAATGGCTAAAAAGCGAACAAAAGCCTAAGAAGTTTTACACATAGAAAACTAATGAAAGGTCAGAGATCTGGGTAAGGGGGTAATTATGCAAAGGGAAGGTGTTAGGCACCCAATGCATCCTAGGTACTCCTAGGGAACCTCTCTTCACAACTTGTTGTATCATTATTGTTTATGAAATATTTTTGTGCAAACATTGATTGTAGAGATGAGAGAAGAATATACAATTTTTATTATTTTTGTGTTTGAATGGATGAACCCATTGCCTACGTACCTTTTCATGAAAGATAAGGATCAAACTGCCGTAGTTCGGCTAAAAGATTTCCAAAACATGGGTGAATTGATTTTAAAACAAAAGCTCTAAGGTCTTTCGTTATCCACGGGAGAAAACTCAACCTATACAACCACAAGTCCACCATGTGAGAACAGCTTCAACTTGCTAGTGAGGGACCATGCCCTATAATAAGCAAGGAAGTCTTATAATTCAATCACTAAGGACAAAAGGTGAGATTAACATCAACCACTAGAATAAATCAAACCTATGGCTAATGTATGAGAACTTATCAAGAAGTGGACTTGAGCCACAAAACAATTGAATGAGTGGAATTAATCAATTAGAATTATTCACAAAAGATGGTCAAAGTATGATTAGAATTCAATTAAAAAAAAAGTATTATGAAAATGAAGTTTGAAAAATCAAAGGCTTAAGGCCTAGGTTTCTAATTTGAAAACAGATGAAAATGTTTGCACAAAGTTTTTGGTTTAGGTTAACATGCAAATGGAGGTTGTAAAGAAATAAAAGGTGGGAGGTTAAGGGATGCAAAACTTCTTAATTGTTCACTTCTTGAGATCATATGTAGATGATCCAAGTGATTCCTTTGGAATAGGCAACAAGCAATAAGCAAGTAAAACATGGTATCAGAGATAGCCAAAATAAAATGGAAACCGGATGCCAATCAATGGACTTATACCAAACTCACAAAACAAAGATGGATACCGGATGCCAATCAATGGACTTATACCAATCTCACAAAACAAAGAGAACATGGATACCAGATGCCAATCTATGGACTTATACTAGTCTCACAAAGCAAAGAAAACATGGATACCAGATGCCAATCTATGGACTTACACTAGTCTCGCAAAGCAAAGAAACATGGATACCAGATGCCAATCTATGGACTTACACTAGTCTCACAAAGCAAAGAAAACATGAATACCAGATGCCAATCTATGGACTTACACTACTCTCCTACCATATCACAGGAAACAACTGCCAATAAATGGACTTACAATTGATTCCTCAATGGACAAAACAAAATGTCACAAAGCAATGAACAATGGTCATGAAATGATGTACAATTAATGCTCAAATATAATGCACAGAGGCACACACAAACAATTATGCACAAATAGGAAAATAAGCAAACAAGAGGTCAGTTATCACACACTATATACAATCAATGGGCTCAAGCAAGGTTAGGCTTGAGAAACAAGCCAACTGGAATGGGGTGTTTTGAGCTCTTAACCCTAACATTGAGAGTTAGGGTGAAGCAGATGAAATGGAGATGAGGGTTATGCCTCATAACTCTTATCCCTGGCCTGGGAGAGCTTTAAACAATAGAAAGCGTGGGAGTTCAGAATGTAGGAACTCTTCTCCACAAATGACTGACTCTATGACAAGATTTTTGGGTTTTTATTCACAATGCATCAACACATGGTGTGAGCAAAGTGAATGACACGACAGAATAGCAGGGGATGGATTACACATCCCTTTTATCTGCCAATTTCCTCTTAAGAGGACTTAACCTGCATGGCACAAAAATAAACATACAAAGATATGGCCTCTTAAGGAGGGCTTCAGACAAGTGCCTGCCAAATAACAGCAGGTCTTCCAGACTACATGAAGATTAGGGATTATACCTAAATGGTATGCCAACCACAAGCAAAAGCAAAGAAAAGTTTAAATGAACTTAAAGCAACTTAGGTACCTGTGGAAACAACTAAACAAATCAGTACAATACTCAGACAAACAGACAACAGTCAATAACAAACAGACAATCCCAATGTACAAAGTATAAGCCACGAGGCAAACTCAAATGAGTTATCATCAACCTACAAAACAGCAAATGTTAGCAATCAAAAGCAAATATCAACATTCAAATGATGAAGCTACATTAACCATGGAATTTGGATGCTTGAACCTGAAATTCAAAGCTCACATGTAAGTCCAAACCACTAGGTCAAAGCCTAGGGTCAAAGGTGAAGAAAAAATTTAAAACAGGAGCTGAAATTAAACACAATGCAACTTCAAACACATATTAACATGTCCTAAAAAGGCTCACAACAAAATCATCAAGCAAGGCCATGTATCAAGCAAGAGAAGCCAAAGACAATTTCAAAGCTTCTATTTGGACATCATGAATGAAAATTCCAAATCAAAACAGAAATGATTCAAATAATTCTGGAAAAATTCATGAGCATTCAACACATCCAACATGATCATCATACAAAAAATCAGAAGCATCCAAGATCATTTGGCATGGAAATTAAATGATGCAAGTTAATCAACCAAATGTGTGACACAAATTGTCACACCATGCAAACACATGCATAAAACAGAAATGGTAAATGGGAAAAATACCAAACTAAGCCTAAAACATCCATCAATGTGTCTAGAATCATCATGTAAAATTTCATGTCTATTGGATTAAAATCAAGCATTTCACAATTGAAAGAGCAAGGCAAGGACACAAAAGCACATATGATCAAAGATTCTAGCACCATTCAAAATCCAGCCATGCACAACTTCAAAATTTAACATCATTAAATTCTAGA
This sequence comes from Lathyrus oleraceus, assembly GCF_024323335.1. Classification (NCBI taxonomy): domain Eukaryota; kingdom Viridiplantae; phylum Streptophyta; class Magnoliopsida; order Fabales; family Fabaceae; genus Lathyrus; species Lathyrus oleraceus. The sequence continues at coordinate 459,052,442 of NC_066585.1, forward strand.
CATCCTAAGGATCAATTAGCAAAAAACCAGGCATTTTTTGGATCATTTTTTCAATTTGTTGTGAATTTTTAAAGTTGTAAAAAATAATTGGAATCAAGATGATCACATGCATGTAATTTGGAGGGAAAGGCAATAAAATGATGAACATTTAAAAATAATGTTGTGCGCCAGAATCGAACTAGGTTGATTTTCAAATGTGAAGCGCGCGCACCAAAACGGCACCGTTTTGCAAAAACCCTAGCCAATTACCAGAATCCGTCGCTAATCACATGAATCTGAAGCTAACATATGAATCTTCATCTTCTTCATGAGGAAGAAGATGAACAGTGAAGAACATTCAAACAATTTTCCAGAAATTTTTCCAGAAATTCCAAACAAATACATCAACATGAAGCATTTTTAATGGAGATCATAGATCAACAAACATCTAATCCTAATTCATCATAACAAGAGAGAATCAATGAGAAACATTTTTGGATGCAAAACTTTAATCACACATATCTTGCTCAATAATGCACCAATTCATACGATTTTTAGCTCAGAATCATCAGGAAAACGAGATCTACCAGAATATGTACATGAATTGCAAAATTAAAAGGTTCGAAACTTGACCTCTTGAAGAGCAGAATCTTGGAAATGCACGATCCACAGCTTGTATTGATCCAAATCCAGTCCAGAATGCTTGTGATGATGTTTGATGAAGAAAAGAAAGCTTGAACACGTGTAGATCTAGCTTAATTCTGAATTTCCATCTTCAACTTCATGAGCTTCAACTGCTTGATTCTTGCACGAATTCAACAAACCAACACTTGATTCACACTATAATCAACTCACTGATCATGAATCTTCAACAAAAACAAGGTGTTATGTTGAAGAATTTAGAAATTTGATTGTGAGAAATTTTTGGAGGGAGAGAAGAATGTGAGATCTAGATCCTGAATTTTGATTAACCTCCTTCAAATTCTGTTATGTTTAGGTATTTATATGCTTTCTTAATCACCTTGCTAATCCATGATTAATTTGGTTAATGAAAATAAGGTATTTTGCAAAAAATTAAAATTGCATGGTGCATGTAGTAAACCCACGTGAACAGTACCACTTCCTTCATCAAAGTCACTTAAAATCATCTTTTAAACTCATTGGCAATGGTAGAAAGTCCATACAATGCACCATTTTTGAATTTTGCAATTTCCCTCCAAAAAAAGCATGGATATGCAAGTGATCATGTGATAAAATTTTATGCAATGTGGTGATGGATTTGGAAATTAGAGGTCATGAGGAGCAAAATGCAAAAAGAACCACCAATTTTGGAGTTATGGATCAAAAGATATGACCATTTGAAGTTCCAAGCACACTTGTCAATGAGTTGATCATATCTCGTCAACCATTCATCAGATGCTCATGATCTTGGACATTTTGGAAATGGGAGAGAAAGTATACAACTTTCATGTTCAACAAAATTTCATTTGAAGCTCTTTTGATGATGTAAAATTGAGTTGAAGTTGGTCCAAAATCCTTCCATTTTTGGAAATTTCAAATTATGGGTCACTTTCCGTTTTGGGAAATTTTTGCCTTGACTTCAAATTCTTAAATGTGAGTGTTTGAAATGTCAAATGAGACTTGTTTGAACATGAATGAAGTATTTCTAATCACTTTCCACCTCCAAATCCACAGTTGACTTTGCAGTTGACTTTGTGGGTCTTCAGGTGACCTGAAAATGTTCTGATGAAATTGGGGCCTCAACCACTTGGGATTTTGCTCCAAAATGAACCTATAGCTCACATAAGCTCCATGTAATGATCACATGATTCATATCTCAAGAAAATACCATCTGCTCTTTGTACCATGAATTTACCTGATGCCTTGACCTGTTGACTGCTTAAGCTGCAAGTAACAAAGGTTAATGACATATTCTTGTACATTTTGGTTAGTGATCTAAAAGAAAAACAATGATATACAAATGCAAGCAATGCTTGGTGATCAAGAAACACTCTCAAGGGGATCCCACCCACAGGGAAGGAAGCAAGGTGTCCAATGATCCTTGAGGCAAAGTAATGTTATGATATGATGCCATGAGGGATCTTAGGGACAAAATTGGGGTCTTACAGCGGCTTCAAAACAGATTTGATATTTACCGATATCAAGGAAAGCGAGGCCATTTACCGATGGCGGCTTCAAAACAGATTTGATATTTACCGATATCCAGGAAAGCGAGGCCATTTACCGATGGCGGCGTCAAAACAGATTTGATAGTTACCGATATCAAGGAAAGCGCTACAAGACCAGACATTTACCGATGACTGGGAAGGAACTCGATGCTTAGAGACATCGAACAATGATGTTTATAAGTGAAATAAGACCAGACATTTACCGATGACTAGGAAGGAACTCGATGTTTACCGACATCGAACAAAGATGTTTATAAGTGAAATAAGACCAGACATTTACCGATGACTGGGAAGAAACTCGATGTTTACCGACATCGAACAAAGATGTTTACAAGTGAAACAAGACCAGACATTTACCGATGACTGGGAAGGAACTCGATGTTTACCGACATTTGTCGCATTACGCGAAAAACCAACGGGAAAACAAGAACAACAGAGCCGCCACCGTGCGTTATTTATCCCAAAAGAGGGAAAGGAAACGCTCAGAGTAAACCTGGAAAAGACACGGTCTCGCGACCAAAGAGAATGGGATCGGGAGTCGGTTATGCGAAGGGAAGGTATTAGCACCCCTACGCATCCGTCGTACTCGACGGGATCCACGCACAATAGGAAGGAAAATGGTTGCTAAAATCACTGCTCAAACACACACATACTGGCTGAAAGAGACACAAGAAAACAAACAAGACTGACTCGGCAGGATATCGTATCCTGGGCCTACTTAGTCTATCAGGCATAAACATCAGAGTCGAAGTAGTTCGAACTGGGGAAACGACACATGCTCGCTAGGACATCGTATCCTATGCATACGTATCTTCTTGGACGAAGAAGAATCAGAGCATTCGTAGCTCGGCTGACACGCACACAAACAAACACTGGCAAAGGCAAACGTGGAGCCCGAATGCCAATCACTGGACTTACATCAGCATCCGAACCAACAAACACACACAGGAAACCAACTGCCAATCGTTGGACTTACGTCGGACTCCAACCAGAAAAGGAGAAACACACTCACACACAGAGGGTGGAGACACCAAGGTTGAAAAAGAAAAAAGGGCGCCCGGAGAGATCAGCTCATCTCCTGCCTACGTACCTCATCTGGTATGAGGATCAGGGCGACGTAGTTCCCCTACGCAGGGAAAAAGGACTAGCCTAACCAGATAACAGAGGGAGACACAAAACTAGGGAGACTACGACTCGAGCCTAGATGTTGTCATGCAAAGTCGTCCCTAAGTTAAGGTTTCTAGCTAACTTGCACAGGAAGAAGAAGGGTCTCGATTGCAACTAGGGCAAGAGAAAGGGGAGGTCTCAATCGCAACGAGGGCGGGAGAAGAGAATTAGTGTTAGTTGTTAGTCAAACTCGACAAGACATCGCATCTCGTGCCTACGTATCTCATCTGGACATGAGAATCAGAGTTGCCGTAGTTCGGCTAAACTATTCCCGTTGGTTTGTGTTTTTTAAGTGGACAACGTCACTGCGCAATCTACCTGATGCTCGACCTTTGGAGACTTACTCACCTGTAGTAGAAGGAGTTAACGTATCCTTAAGAGGGGATAATGTTTGTTTGTGTTTTAGGAAAGCTCAAGCAAGAAAGGAAGTCCTATACGAAGGAACCGTGCTACCTTAATTGACATGCAAACGAGACTACGCGGAGTCTAGCAAACCTAGGGGATACAATCACACCACACAAGAACATACAGCATGAAATAAACACACCAACAAGGGGCTCAAACATCAAGGCTAGGTTTTAGTCGAGGGGTCATATCAACCTCAACAAACAAACCACTGGAACTGGGTAGTGTTAGCTCTTAACCTTGTCATTGAAGGGCTAAGGTGAAGCAGATGAAAGGTGAGTGAAGATAAGACTTCACAGCTCTTATCCCTGGCCTGGGAGAGCTTAAGACAAGAATGTGTGGGTTCAGAAGGTGGGAACCCTTCTACACATTTGAAACTGACTCAACTGTACAATTGTACAAGATCTTGGGTTTGTATCTGCAATGCATCAACACAGTGGTGTGAGCAAAGCAGATGACACACAGAATAGCAGGGGATAGGTTGCATATCCCTTGGGTTCTGCCAATTGCCTCTTCACTTAGGAGGTCTTTGAATATGTACAGGGACAATTTTCAACAATCACAAACATTGCCTCTTAAGGAGGACTTCAGACAGTTGCCTGGCCAAGTAACAGGCCAGGTCTTCCAGACTACATGAAGATGAGAAATTATACCTCAATGCAAATTTCTTATCAAGCAAAGCAAAGCAAAGTTCACAAGGAACTAAAAGCAACTAAAGTACCTGAAATCAGTCAAGCACAGTTAGTATACAAGTCAAAATTAAATCAGAATGAAACAAAGGTTAACAGTCAACACAAGCAGATAAGTGTGCAATGCACAAGGTTCAAGGCATGTGAGCCAAGCAACCTACAAAATAAACATGTTAGTCATGATAAACAAATCAAGCTCAATCAATTTGTATTGTTCTCTTTGAAGCATTTGTTGCTTAACCTGAAAACATGAACTCAAACATGAGTAACAGGACCACTAGGACAAGCCTAGGGTCAAAAGGGGATGAGAAAGTCAAAACAGCAAGTGAAATCCAATCAAAATCAAATTTAAACAATCAAGAAGCAAACTAAATTGGGTTCACATTCATATCAATCATCATCATCATTTTATAAGCAAAAGAAGTCAAAGCATGGCATATGGAAGCTCATAGAAGTCAACAGCAAGACTTAACTCAAAACCAATCATAAACAATTCCAAAAATCATCAAATAAATCATGGTCAAACATAATCCATAGCATGGTAAGCATGTCAAATTTCAACTCATTTGGACAAGTAGAAGGTGGTCAATGAAAATCAGAAAGGCAAGGTAATTCCAAACATGCTCAAAGAAGTCAACCAAACATGCATCAACTTGAAAAAATCATAAATCAGTGATAGCATATGATAAATGAATGGGACTAAAACCATGGCAAAGCTTAAGATGTCTACTAATCACATATAAAATTTCATGTCCATCCAATAAAGTATGAGAATTTCACAAATGAAATGGGAACAAGTGTCACAAAAAGTCAACATAAGACCAAACAGGGGAGAAAAATCTCAAACAATTGGAAAATGCCATAAACAAATCCACAAAAAATCACATGTAAACTAGACATATTCAAGTGAATTCATGCAAAAAATCAAAGCATTTTGAGGTCAAGAGGCATGGATATGAAAATCATCAAGTTGCACATCAATGGTGTGACACAAATTGTCACACCCTACTTCAAAAAATCATAACTCAATGACCAGAAATGATAAATTCATAATCTTTATACCAAAATCACCATGGATGTGTCTAGCTTGAGCATAACAAATTTCAGGGGCAAAGGATAAAGCATCATTATTTCACAAATGATTTGGCAAAAGGTACAAAATATGGTCACATGATCAAAACCCTAATACGAATTAAAATCCACTCATCAAAAAAAAAATCAGGAAAAATCATGATTAAATACTAGAGATCCAGATGAACACAATGCAAAAATTCTCATGAAATTTGGATTAAAAATGAAGATGCTATGATTTTTGCAAGATGATGCATCAAAATGAAATAAAAAAATAAAACAACATGGATTAATGGGTCAAAGGGCACGACTGGTGGCAATTTTGAAATTACTGGGAACTTTAATGAAACGGTGCGTATGGGAATAGAAGCGTGGCGTGTGATGATTGGACATGGGCTATCAAACAGTAACAGCAGCATGCAAACACGTCCAATACAATTTCTGGAAAAATGGAAATTAGGGTTTGTCGCACACAGTACCAGTTCATCTTCCTCATCAAATCGCGAAAAAAATTTGTGCCCAGAAATGAATAACAAACACATCAATCGAAACATCTAAGAACACACATCAACATTCTACCATCAAAATTCATGAACTCGAGCTAACACATGAGAACTAAGCAAAAACAAGTTTGGATGGGAAACTTCAACTCAACATTTCTTTCAGCATAGGCAACCATTCAACACGGTTCAAAGTGCAAAATAATCAGCAAGGCAAACTCTACACAAAGCATAGCAACATTTTGAGAATAATCAGATTCGAAACCCTACTTGATTTTGAAGAAAATGATGAAACAGTGATGGTTTGGTGGTTTGGCTCAAAACAGATGCGCACCAATGCTTGAAATGATGGATGAGTGAAGAAGTTTAGCTCAAGAATGCTTGGTTTTACTCCAATCCAGATCTGCCATGAGAGAGTCCTTGGATGAAACAGTAATGGAATGGCTTTACAGTTGAGAAAGAGTGCTCAAAAGTGCTTCCAAATGGTTGCAAGATGATGAAACAAGCAAGCAATAATCGTGCCCTTTGAAAGTTTGAGCAGAATTTTCAAAAAGCAAAAATGGTGTGTTTGAGAGAAATGGATTTTTCTGTTTGTGAATAGTGTGGCTAGGGCTTTTTCAGAGTGAAATGAAGAATATATATGTTGTTTAACATCTGTTAATCAAGGTTAATGGAAAATGAAAACAGAATTTGCTAATGACATGTTTTTTGCTAATTGACCAATTTCACTTAAGTGGTGAGGTGCATGAGCTGTAGCTGCGAATTTGGGCTTCCAGCACAACCAAAATGCAATTTCAGAACATTTTCAATTGGTAGGAGGTGTTGGAATTGGTTAATTGGGAAAGTCATTTTTCACCCTCACTTGAAATTAATTCATGCTAGTTCAAAAATGCCATTTTGATTGGTGATGTTTTGATGAATGATGATGACATTTTTGGAAAGAGGGGATCAAATGTGACTTGTTGCAAAAAACCCCACCCAATTTGGCCAAATGGTTTGAGAGATATGGCCTTTTGAAGTTCAAAAATTTCTGAAAATGATTTGATCATAACTTGCCAACCATACATGGGAATTGAGTGTTCTTGGACTTTTTGGAAATGGGAGAACAAGATCTTCAACTTTCATGTTGGGAAATAATTCATTTGAAGCTTGTATCATGATGTAAGTTTAGGATCAAGAAGTTTCCATTTTTGGCAAATTCCAATTACAGGTCAAGTTTCTATTTTTGGAAATTTCTTGTCTGGCTTCAAATTCTTCTATGATGATGTTTGACATGTTATATGAGGCCTATATGGACATGAATAAGCCCTCTCAAACCAAATCCCACCATCAAAACCATAAAATCAAACCCAGTTGACCACAGTTGACTTTTTAGGGTTTCTGATGGACTGTGCAATGACTGATGACTTCTGAGCAATCAAACCTTGACCAAAACACTTCAAAAGGACCCCTAGGTCATGTGAACATGTTGGACCAACCCTAGGGCCTTGCCTCAATGAAAATTTCACTTGCTTGACTGATTGACTGATCTCCTGATCAGTTTGACCTAATTCTTCTTAATGGCTTGCACTTGAGGCAAAGGGACAATGCAATGCTATGCAGTGGACCATGTTATGTTATGACCTAATATGAGAATGTATGTACAATGATAGGTGCAAATTTGAGGTGCTACAACATCGAACAAAAATGTTTATAAGTGAAACAAGACCAGACATTTACCGATGACTGGGAAGGAACTCGATGTTTACCGACATGGAACAAAAATGTTTATAAGTGAAACAAGACCAGGCATTTACCGATGACTGGGAAGGAACTCGATGTTTACCGACATCGAACAAAAATGTTTATAAGTGAAACAAGACCAGAAATTTACCGATGACTGGGAAGGAACTCGATGTTTACCGATACCGAACGAAGATGTTTATAAGTGAAACAAGACCAGACATTTACCGATGACTGGGAAGGAACTCGATGTTTACCGACATCGAACAAAGATGTTTATAGACACCAAGGAAAGAACACATTTATGAAACAAAACCATTTACCGATGGCGAAAATGAAATACTCGATATTTACGGATAGCGAAAACACACAATTATTTAAACGACAAAACTATTTACCGATGGTTAATAAGCGGCTGATGTTTACCGACATCGAACAATGAGGTTTACCGATACCGAAAAAGGAAAGGACAAACACGGGTGTTGACAGAACGATTTTTTGTAAACACCATGAGAGACATGCCATTTATTGATGGCCAACGATTGGAATTCGACGTGTACCGACATCGATACATGTACGGGGATCAACACGACACTTACCGGTATCGCAAGGATGATATTTACATATGTCAAAATAAGGCAGACACTTACTGGTGACTAAATTGGAAGAGAATCAAGCTTTCCTTTCACGGACTGGTGAGAAAATAAATCTCACGGGGATTATCGATTCTGAATGTTGCCAAGAGCAACTGCTGCAAATGTGCTACACTGATGTTGAAAAACGATCCGTCTCTTCCGGAGATATGATCCAATCTGGTTTAATACATGTATGCATATGTTTGAATTTTCCATGGCGTAATGCTCCATACTGAATGGAAATGCTACGCGATTTGAGAATGCAAATGCAAATGATGATTACTACATGCAAGATGCAAAGGGAGGAAAACTCCTGCTAGGAAAGCAAATGATCACTTTACTGAGCACACAATTTCTGATTCGATCTTCCAACTCTATGGGGACATACAACAATTCTGCTGAGGATACTTACTTAACTGACATTCTCGGAACTGTAGAGAAAACAACTCAACTGGGGAGTCATTTGTTGGGAAAACACCAACCTCTCGACCATGCTGGGGAAACAAATTCTAAACTCGACTTAGACAACCCATAATGAATGACTGGAAGAGACACAACCATACGTCAACGGACGAAATGGGAAAAACTCAACGTTTACCAAGACCAACGGAGAGGTAACCAACTGGGGACGACCAGGAAAAACTCGACGTTTATCGACACCAACGGAGAGGAGGACTACTGCTGGGGAGACAGAATACAACCAAATCATCAACGGATGATTGGGAAAAACTCGACGTTTATCGACACCAACGGAGAGGAGGATTAACTGGGGACGACCCTGCGGGGAAAGATATCAACTATACGCCAACGGACGCATAGGAAAAACTCGACGTTTATCGACACCAACGGAGAGGAGGAATACTTCACTAGGGAAGAAGGACACAACCAAATCATCAACGGATGATCGGGAAAAACTCGACGTTTATCGAAACCAACGGAGAGGTAACTCTGCATGGAGAGGGGTACAACTAGACATCATCGGATGACTAGGAAAAACTCGACGTTTATCGACACCAACGGAGAGGAGGAAACTCTACTGGGGAGAGTGAACACAACCAAATCATCAACGGATGATCGGGAAAAACTCGACGTTTATCGACACCAACGGAGAGGAGTAATGGAGATAATGAACACAACCAAATCATCAACGGATGATCGGGAAAAACTCGACGTTTATCGACACCAACGGAGAGGAGAAATCTTCACTAGGGAAGGGAGGGCGACGTTATGAACATCGAAAGAGGATGTTTACCGACATCAAAAGAAGACCAGACACTTACGCATGACTGGAAATCACCGAAAGATGGTGTTTACCGACACCAAAGAAGACCAGACACTTACGCATGACTGGAAATCACCGAAAGATGGTGTTTACCGACACCAAAGAAGACCAGACACTTACGCATGACTGGAGATCACCGAAGGATGGTGTTTACCGACACCAAAGAAGACCAGACACTTACGCATGACTCGAAATCACCGAAATATGGTGTTTACCGACACCAAAGAAGACCAGACACTTACGCATGACTGGAAATCACCGAAGGATGGTGTTTACCGACACCAAAGAAGACCAGACACTTACGCATGACTGGAAATCACCGAAGGATGGTGTTTACCGACACCAAAGAAGACCAGACACTTACGCATGACTGGAAATCACCGAAGGATGGTGTTTACCGACACCAAAGAAGACCAGACACTTACGCATGACTGGAAATCATCGAAGGATGGTGTTTACCGACACCAAAGAAGACCAGACACTTACGCATGACTGGAAATCACCGAAAGATGGTGTTTACCGACACCAAAGAAACAACACACGCGGGTGCTGACGGGATACTGACATCCACAAGATGACAGGGCAAGGCTGAACACTTGCAGGGGGTCTCACTGGGGAGAAGCAGGCTTTCCTTTCACCAACGGATGAGGAAATGAACCTCTGTGGGGATTATCAACACCAAATGTTGACTGGAGCAACTGTAGCAAATGTGTTGTACAGGTTGAACAAAAATCCGTCGCTGCAGGGGATACGGTTTGATGGGGTTTCGAACACATGAATGCATATGTTTGAATTTTTCTATGGCGTAATGCTCCATATGGAATGGAAATGCTACGCGATTTGAGGATGCGATGATCACTACATGCAAAAATGCAAAATGATGAGAACTCCGCCGGGGAATACACAGGACGACTGTGCTGAGAAACCTTCAATACAACTCCACTGGGGGAGGAACAAGGCAACTGTCGGGGAACCAATCAATACAACTCCGCTAGGGGAGGACAAGGCAACTCGCTGGGGAGTAATAAAGCAGCTTGCTACTGACAAAAGTAAAATTGCTGGGGATATCCCAATCAATCCACAGGTAGGATAAACTCCGCTTGGGGAAATATCTGCTCCGCTGGGGAAGATAAACCAGGCAACTCTTTGGGGATAAGGCTCATACCAACCTCAGGTATGATAAACTCTGCTTCGGGGAATATCTGCTCCGCTGGGGGCGACCCATGCAATCCACAGGTAGGATCAACTCAGCTGGGGATGCAGATGTCGGTCTGCTACGGAAACTCGTCCAATCCATTGGTAGGATGAACTCTGCTGGAGAAATGATTGCTTCGCTGGGGAAGACTTAACCAATCTGTAGCTAGGAGAAATAGCTTCGTTCTGGGAAATAACTGCTGGAGAATGCTCACAAGTGACGACCTGCAAAACGAAATAACAGATGCCCCAGGGGATACGTGGACAAGATACGCTCAAGTGTCCTCAATATTCCAAATGATTTTCAAATGTTTTAGTCTTTCTGCACGTTATTGTTTAGCCTTCATGTTTTTATATGCAATGTTTATCAAAAATTCGGACGTTTTTGCAAACAAAACAGTAAAAGTAAAAAAACAAGGGAGCAATTTATCTGAATAACGACTTTTATTGATTGGAAGTGTGCCTGAAAAGGCAAATACATTGGGAAGCAATTCCTAGGAAGAGGTAATTGCGCACAAAAGGAAAATAAACTATCCTAATGGCAATGTGAACACGGCATCCACTGTTTCCCAACTCTGTTATAACTCATAGATCATCAGTTTTTTTCCCAACTCCTTGCTTTCTGAGAAGACTGACTGGACCGACCACATCTTTCGAGATGACAGCTGACGAAGCATGATGGAGTACAGATAACTCAGACTGTAGTCTTCGCTTTAATCCCTCTTTTGGCTGGATCGCCCTTTCGGGTTTTCAATCCACCGGGATACCCATTTTTGCCTAAGCCGCCCTTGCGGGTTTTCGACTTACCGGGTGTACAAATTCTTCATTTTTTCCCTAATTTTTGCCCGAACCTTTTCTTTCTGTTTTTTGGTTCGCCGGGATGCCCATTTTTGCCTGGACTCTTTTATTCTTTTTGTCCAGCGGGTCAATTTATGCGAAGTATTTTTTGACTACGTCTGAGTTAACAGGGGAAGGAAAGTCTTCACCATCCATAGTTGTAAGCATCAAGGCTCCACCGGAGAAGACCTTCTTCACAACATATGGCCCTTCGTAATTAGGAGTCCACTTGCCCCTGTTATCTGTACCGGGAGGAAGGATCCTCTTCAAAACTAGATCACCAGTTTGAAATGTCCGAGGACGCACTTTCTGATCAAAGGCTCGCTTCATCCTTCTCTGATATAACTGCCCATGGCATACAGCTGCTAACCGTCTTTCTTCGATAAGGCTTAACTCATTAAACCTTGTACGAACCCACTCGGCTTCGTCCAGCTTGACGTCCAATAATACCCTCAGAGAAGGGATCTCCACTTCAACCGGTAGGACTGCTTCCATACCATACACAAGGGAGTAAGGGGTTGCCCCGGTCGACGTACGCACTAAGGTACGGTACCCATGCAAAGCGAAAGGCAGCATCTCGTGCCAATCCTTGTACGTAACGACCATCTTCTGCACAATTTTCTTGATATTCTTGTTTGCTGCCTCTACAGCACCGTTCATCTTCGGTCTGTAAGGAGAAGAATTGTGATGTTCAATCTTGAAATCTCTGCAAAGCTCTTTCATCATTTTGTTGTTGAGATTTGAACCATTGTCAGTGATGATTCTCTCAGGGACTCCATAACGACAGATGATTTCTTTCTTGATGAACCGGGCAACCACTTGTTTGGTAACACTAGCAAAGGAAGCTGCTTCCACCCATTTGGTGAAGTAGTCAATCGCAACCAAGATGAAGCGATGTCCATTCGAAGCAGTAGGCTCAATCTTCCCAATCATATCAATGCCCCACATGGCGAACGGCCAAGGCGAGTTCATGACATTCAACGAGCTTGGTGGTACATGCACCTTAGCAGATATATATCTGGCATTTATGGCACTTCCGAGCGTACTTGAAGCAATCGGATTCCATAGTCATCCAGTAATAACCGGCTCTCAATAATTTCTTCGACATTGCATGACCACCAGCATGAGTACCAAACGAACCCTCGTGCACTTCTTGCATCAACATGTCTGCTTCGTGTCTATCCACGCATCTGAGCAAGACCATGTCAAAGTTCCTCTTGTACAACACATCATCCTGATTCAAATAAAAGCTTCCAGCTAGCCTTCTCAGGGTCTTCTTGTCATTCTTTGACGCACCTTCAGGATACTCTTGAGTCTTGAGGAAGTTCTTGATATCATAGTACCACGGTTTCTCATCAATCGCAACAGACTCGGCTGCAAACACATACGCAGGCCTCTCGAGTCGGTTCACCACAACATGTGGTACATGATTCCACCAATGAACCTTTATCATGGAGGATAAAGTAGCCAGAGCATCAGCCATTTGATTCTCGTCCCGGGGGACATGATACAACTTCACCTTCTTGAAGAACGTCAGTATTCTTCTGGTGTAATCTCTATATGGAATCAAATGCGGCTGGTTCGTATTCCAATCTCCATTGACCTGATTGATCACTAGAGCAGAATCTCCAAATATGTCGAGAGTTTTGATCCTCAGATCAATGGCTTCTTCTATCCCCATGATACAAGCCTCGTACTCAGCTTCATTGTTGGTGACGTCAAAAGTCAATCTGGCAGAGAAAGGTATATGAGCGCCCTTGGGATTGATCAATACTGCCCCAACACCGTTACCGTTCATATTCACAGCCCCATCAAACATCAGTGTCCACTTGTCATCAGGATCCGGTCCTTCCTCAACAAGCGGCTCTTCACAGTCTTTCATCTTCAGATACATGATGTCTTCATCAGGGAATTCAAACATCATAGGCTGATAGTCATCAATTGGTTGCTCGGCGAGGTAGTCTGACAGAATACTACCCTTGATGGCCTTCTGTGACGTGTACTGAATGTCATATTCTGTTAAAATCATCTGCCATCGAGCAACGCGCCCAGTGAGAGCCGGCTTCTCAAAGATGTATTTTACTGGATCCATCTTAGAAATCAACAGAGTAGTATGGTTCAACATATACTGCCTTAGTCGGCGAGCAGCCCAGGCCAAAGCACAACAAGTTTTCTCGAGTAGTGAATATCTTGTTTCACAGTCGGTAAACTTTTTGCTAAGGTAGTATATGGCATGCTCTTTTCGACCAGACTCGTCATGCTGCCCTAATACACACCCCATCGAGTTCTCGGTAACTGATAGGTACATTATCAGTGGTCTCCCTGGAACTGGAGGAATCAGGATTGGAGGGTTCTGTAAATACTCTTTTATCTTGTCAAAAGCCTTCTGACAATCGTCATTCCACTTGATCGCCTGATTCTTTCTGAGCAATTTGAAAATTGGTTCACACGTGGCCGTTAGATGAGATATGAACCTTGCAATGTAGTTCAGTCTCCCTAAAAAACCACGGACTTGCTTTTCCGTTTTCGGTTCAGGCATCTCTTGAATAGCCTTGACTTTTGCTGGGTCAACCTCAATCCCTTTCTCACTGACAATGAAGCCTAACAGCTTCCCTGATCTCACCCCAAACGTACACTTGTTCGGATTCAGCCTCAGCTTGAACTTGACCAATCTGTCAAACAACTTCTGCAGATTAACCAGGTGCTCCTCTTCTGTCTGTGACTTCGCAATCATATCATCCACGTACACTTCGATTTCTTTGTGCATCATGTCATGAAAGAGAGTCGTCATTCCCCTCTGATAGGTAGCACCGGCATTCCTCAGCCCAAATGGCATCACTTTGTAGCAGAACGTGCCCCAAGGTGTAATGAATGTCGTCTTTTCCATGTCCTCTGGCGCCATCTTGATCTGATTATAGCCTGAGAAACCGTCCATGAAAGAGAATACCGAGGATTGAGCCGTATTATCCACCAATACATCAATGTGAGGTAATGGGAAATCATCTTTCGGACTCGCCCTGTTCAGATCCCGATAATCGACACACATCCTGACTTTGCCATCCTTCTTTGGCACAGGAACAATGTTGGCCACCCACGGTGGGTAACTGGTGACAGCCAGAAAACCTGCATCCCATTGCTTCTGATCCTCTTCCTTGATCTTGACAGCCATATCAGGACTTGTTCTGCGAAGCTTCTGCTTGACCGACGGACACTCTTCTCTAAGAGGCAACCGATGCACCACGATGTATGTATCCAAACCAGGCATATCTTGATATGACCAGGCGAATATTTCCACATATTCTCTTAGCATCTCAACTAGCCTCCTCTTGACAGAGTCCTCTAAAGCAGCCCCAATCTTGATCTCTCTTCTGGCGTCCTCAGTACCCAGATTAACAATCTCCAACTCCTCCTGATGAGGTTGGATGACCCTCTCCTCTTGCTTCAGCAATCTGACCAATTCTGCGGGGAGTTCACAGTCTTCCTCACTCTCCTCTTCAGCTTGGTAGATGGGATTATCAAAATCATACTGAGCCATAACAGGATTGTTCACAGTGGATGCCAAAAGATCATTTCTGCATGTTTAATGTTTTGTTTTTAGAAAAAGATTTCAATAAAGTCACAAAAAACAAAAACATTGCCATTTTTATTATTTTGAAAAAAAAGTGAAAACCAAAATAGAAAGACAAAGATCTCAAAATTTGATTGCAAAACGTCCTTTATTTATGATAATCATTAAAACATGATGAGGCCCTACAATGAACCACTACGTCTTGGGAAGAACGTAGGGTTTTTCATGCAAAATGATAAAAACAAAGGAAAATTACTCTGTCTGAAGAGTAACTTAAACCACTTCTTCAGCCGTCCAATTATTGATAGACTCCCCTGGTGCACACGGGCGGACCCAGACGTCTACATCACAATCACTGTCAATATCTTCACCATCAGTAGTAAAGACATCTCCATGGTTCATCAGCCCAACGCTGGTAAAGGTGCTCGGACCCACATTCTGCTCTGTTTGGAGAGGCTCATAACTGATACCAAACTTGTCTTCTTTAACTGTCAAGTCAACCATCTTGCCCCAGCCCTCGGCTCTACCGGAATCCACAACTTCCTTGGCTTGTTTATAGGATGCAATCGAAGCACCTGACTTCCTCTGCTCAGCATAAGCTACCTTCTCCAAAGCCACGGTCTCAAATGCCTGGCACAGTGTTTCATGGATCTCGCCATCTACCTCGACATACTTTAACGAGGATAGGTGACTCACCAGAATCTCTTCTTCGCCACACACGGTCACAATCTGACCGTTCCAGACATACTTGAGCTTTTGGTGGAGAGTCGACGAGACTGCCCCAGCTGCGTGTATCCACGGACGCCCCAACAAACAGCTATAGGCAGGCTGAATGTCCATAACATAGAATATGATGTCGAAAACCTCCGGACTTATTTTTACAGGCAAGGTGACTTCACCAAACACAGAACGTTTGGATCCATCAAATACGCGCACGATAAGGTCACTGGGAGTGAGCACAACTCCCTCAACATCAATCTTCTTTAAAATCTGCTTTGGTAGGACATTCAAGGACGACCCGGTGTCTACCAGCACGTGAGACAAAACAGCACCCTTGCACTCCATAGTGATGTGCAAGGCTTTGTTATGATTACGACCCTCAGGCGTCAAGTCTAGGTCAGTGAAACCTACACCATGCCTGGTGCTCACGTTGGCTAGCACACCCTCCAGCTGGTTGACGGAAATCTCTTGCGGTACGTATGCCATGTTCAACATCTTCAACAAAGCATCACGGTGTGCCTCGGAGCACAACAGCAAAGAGAGTATTGAAATCTTAGACGGAGTTTGGTTGAGTTGATCTACTATCTTGTAGTCACTCTGTCGCATCTCGAAAAATAAGATTCCTCGCGATGGTCGCGGAAAAAATGTTGTTCGAACAGAGTCGCCACCGAACTTTATTTATCCCAATAAAGGGATAGGAAAATATCGATAAAACCTTTTAGAAAATAGAATAATGGTCATCGCAACCATATTCGGGTTCGGGAGTCGATTACGTAAGGGGAAGGTATTAGCACCCCTCACGTCCGTTGTACTCAACGGGAACCTTTTAGTCTAATTTGCTATTTGAATGTTAGTTAAATGTTGTTTGCTTTCTTCTAGTAATTAGAGTTGATAATAGAGATCGGTGAAGACCTCAGGAAGGGGAAATGGGAGGTTTTTTTATTAGTGTGCTCGCCAAGATTTCGCAATCTCGTGCCTACGTATCCTCATGGTGCAATAAGGAAATCAGAGCATTCGTAGTTCGGGGAACTACGGTTTGTTGGTGTCTTTTAATGAACGACTGTATGGATCGCGTCCTAAAGGCTAAACGCTGGCTTGTCTACTCTCGGCGGAGGCTTAAGCACTGGTTTGTTGTGCGCATTAGAAAGGATTGACAGTGTTCTTTTGAAAAGGGTTTTGGTCACACGGGGGTGACGAGTTGAATTGATGTGTTTGGGTGTTTTGTTTGGTTTCAATCGCGCGGGGGCGAGAAGTTAGGTTTGATCTGTTGAAGATGTTTTTGGAGAACGACGAAAGGTTGAGCAATATGGTGTTCACCAATTGTTCAATTCTTTCGAGGAATAATAAGGCGTCCGCCTTTTATTCCTTTTTCGCTCGAATTATTTTGAAAGTTTGTTTGTGGATGTTGAATACGCACGGTAGTGAGGCGTACGCCCCCTACTTGCTTATTCAAGGAATAATAAGGCGTACGCCACTTATTCCTTTATCCAAGTTTATTTAGCGTGTTTTAGTCGGAAGTCGATAATTTGTGCAATATGGCGTTCGCCAATTATTCAAATAATCGAGAGATGACGAGGCGTACGCCTCTCATCTTTTATCATCTGAGGTTTAAATTGTAAAAGATATGTCTTGATGTTTGTATGTGGTTTGCGAAAATGGTTTATATTTGAATTGGTAGGTTTGGATTTATTCGATTGTGGTTTTGATTTGATGACGAAGATTCGAGCAATATGGCGTACGCCAATTATTCGAATAATCGAGAGAAAGGATTTGGAATTAAAAGGATTTGGAATTTGTAGAAATGATTTGAAATTGTATGATTTGGAATTGTTATGATTTAAGGTTTAATCGGGCGACAAAAACTTGCGCAATATGGCGTACGCCAATTATTCAAGTGCTTGAGAAATAGTGAAGCATACGCTTCCTATCTCCTTTTCAACCCAAGTTTATGTTTAAAAGAAAAATTATTTTGAAATTGAATAGTTTGAAAAGTGGTTTGAATAATTTGAATTTGGAAATTATATTTGATTTTAAAAAGTGATTTGAAGTTGTGTGATTTAAGATTTAATCGGGTGACAAGAACTCGCGCAATATGGCGTACGCCAATTATTCGAGTAATTGAGAAATAGTGAAGCGTACACTTCCTATCTCCTTTTCATCCCAAGTTTAAATTATAAAAAGAATATTCTTTAGAAATTAAGTTGTTTAGAAAAAATGATTTGAAATTACTATAGTGATTAATATTTAATTAATCAAAAATTTTAATTAAAAGTTAAATGAACCACTTAATTAATATAACCAAACTTAATTATCAAAACTATTTGATTAAATCAAATACTTAATATAATTAAAATTATCTTTAATTTGATTACAAAAATCACAAACTCGTTGCAACACACAAAGCAAACGTAGTAAAAAAATTCAGCAGAACATATACATAATGATACAAAAACACCAACTTGGGAACAGAAAACCAAACCATCATCGGTGTAAACACTTACCACTACTAACAAATTCACCATTTTAAATAACTAGCTTATGGAGTATAAAATTACACACATGATGAGTACTACTTGCAAAATATATAATTTATTAAAAACCAAGCAAGCAACATACAAAATTAAATGAAACCTAACTAAAACAACTTATCATAATCATCATCAAGTAAACATTGAAAAGTCAGAACCTGCTTGCAAAGCCAATGTGTACCCCAATAAGAAATAAGCTTTAATTATTAGCTTTCAATATAAACCAACCTAAATTACATGGTTAAGGGAAAGAAAAACTTGCAGTAGGTAGTTACTAATTGTACCATTATTTATGGTAGTACCAAATTATTACAACACACAGCCTGAAACAAATTCAACTTTAAAAAGAGTACAAAACCGAAACAAATTTTCACGCAATAGTGGATACGCAATGCAATCAAATTGAGACGAATATCTATAGTTTTCTGATAACAAATTGACATATATGTGACAGCAAATTTGCAGCAACTTAATATAACATAATCGCTACAACTTTCATGAATTAATCGGAACTACAGCAGCATAATAGATATACACCAACAATGCTACAAATAAACAATATAATCAAATTGTTCCTAAAGCAAAATCTGAACAACAAACAATAAAAGGAAAAATTAATTTTGAATTGTTACCGTCGGTAAACCGTTGTTGGTGTCTTGCTGAACTTGGTACTGAGTAGTAGCTGTCGTTTGTTTTGTGATTGCCATGCATTTCTTCTCGATTCATATGATATGTGTTGCTGTGTTGTGTTGTTGCTTTCGATCCTTTGAAGCTTCCTCGCGTTTGACTCAACCGCCTTCATCCTACTCCAATAGCAAATCTGGCGTACTCCTGATATCACAGCGTAGTGTCGGATGAAGGCATTTGGGTAAATCTTGGGGCCATCACATGGATCTCATCTCCAACAGTGGATATCCTTTTTTCCTGCAAAAACAGTCAAAAACACAATAGCAGAAAACAGCCTATCCCAATCGATTTCCTTTCTTTCCTCTTTCTTAACAACTTTTTTCAGAAAAAAAGAAAAAGGATCCGATGGATCCTTCGTGTACACAAGAAATCGAAGAGGGCGAAAAACCCAGTAAGATATACTTCTTGGAGTGGCTTTGCGGTCGGAGATTTAGGGGATGGTTGAGGCGCGAGGGTGAGTTTTGGTAAATGGGTTTTGACGAGGGTGGTGTGGTGGCTGAGGTTTTGAAGATGTACTCGTAAGGAGGACGACGGTGGTTTTAATGGAGGTGACGGCGGTGTGGAGTTAAGGGTTTTGAAGGTAGTGGAGACGGAAGGATTCGCCGGCGGATTTGTGTGAAGATGATGGGAACGGCGGCGAGGGTTTTGAAGAGAGATTTGGGGTTTTGGTGGTTGTTTAATGGTGGTGTTTGGACGATGAAGATGGAATTGTGTGTTTACTGAGGGTTTGTGTGAGGGAAATCGTGAGAGGATTGAGAGAGATTTTTTTGACGATGAGAGTGGAGTCCCCGAGAGGTAGTTGTAGTGGGTGAGGGAATATATGAAATGGATGTTTTTGTCGTAAGTGAGCTGAGTGAGGTAGTGGAGTGGAGAGAGATAGTGAGCTGGGAGCGAGAGAGACGTTGGGAGATTTTGTGTGAGAGAGAGATCAGATTTCTCCCTTTTTTTTTGTTTTTTCTGTGAGGGGAATCCAATGTAGATATATACATATATTTATTTTCCCTAATTATTATTTATAACAAAATCAATTAACTAATATTTAATTTGAATTAACTAATATTTAAAAAAAAAAAAAAATTAACTAATATCTATTTTAAACACATTCTAATTTCTTTAATTAAATATCTAACCAAAAAAATATTGACCAATTAAAAAAAAAAATCGAATGCAAATTTTGTTCAAAAATCGAACTGGTCACACTAAAATTGTCGGCACAAAACAAACTTATTAAAAAAATACAGTCTTTCGTCAAATTTCAACAATTCAACCGGTTTGTCTGTATTCTCCAATAAATTTATTTTGACTGACATTTTAGGCATTTATTCATGATGCAAATGTATGTAATGGTATGCGTATGATGCAAAAATAAAAATGAAATCAATTGTATAAAACTTTAAATGTGCCCGGACAAAATTGGGGTATGACACACTCTTCTTGATAATTTTCATGAACTCCTCGACGTCCTTTTCAAAAGAACCCCCAGCCTCCTTCTGAGCCGGTTCTTCGTCAACCACAACTTGTTTACCCTTCGCCCTAGCAGATGCCTCAGCATTGGCATCTCTCAGCGGCTGAGGAGCGAACAGTCGTCCACTCCGGGTAAAACCTCCTGGTCCACCGACGTTGTCCACCACAGGACTTGCAACCACAGGAGTTCTTACTGGTGCGCTGATCGTCACAGGCGCTTGAACTGCTGGCCTTGTCTGGTTATCAGCCCTCCGATTGCTGCGATAGGCATTGTCATACCTCCAAGGAACAGCCCTACTATTCTCAACCGGTCTTCTGCCAGACGCAGCGATAGTAGTCGGAGCACTGATAGTTACCGGAGCGGGAATGGTAACTGGAGCACTGCTTGCTGCAGGTGTACTGACAACCCCTTGTCCTCGTCCTTCTGATGGCTTGAAGTAGATGGTGACAGTAGACACCGACCCATTGTTTTTGGCAGCCCGAATGAACTGGAGACAACCTTCATCAATCAACTTCTGAATACCAGCCCTCAGCTGGTCACACCCATTAACAGCTTCGGCACAGCCCAAACATCCTTCGTCACAACCCGGGTAGACACCCCCCTTCAACAGATGTCCCTTGACTACCAGCAGAGAAGTCTGAACATCATCAACATTATTAACCAAATCTTCAGCTTCTCCCCCTTCAATATTGTTTACCCTATGCCCACCATGCTGAGGCATAGGATTGTTCATTACATTGGGCACCGGAGCAAAGTTGATCGCCTTGGCATCGATCAAGTCTTGTACCTTGTGCTGCAAAGCCCGACATCTCTCAGTATGATGGCCTGGTGCCCCAGAATGAAAGTCACAGCGGACGTTCGCATCATACCCAAGCGACAATACTGTTGGTGGAGCCATGGTACGCAACTCCACGAAACCCAATCTGAGCAACTCAGGCAGAAGCTCAGCATACGTCATGGGTAACGGGTCAAATCTTCTATTAGGCTGCAAACTCTGTCTCGGTTGATAGGGACGTTGCTGTTGTTGTTGTGGTGGTTGTTGTTGTGGTTGTTGTGGTTGTTGAACCCTTTGTTGTTGTTGACGAGGCTGAGGTGCAGGAATGGTCACTGCAGCAACCGGACGATGCTGTTCTCTACCCACACTTCCTCGGTACCCATTCCCTCGGTGGACAGCATTGGTCTCTCCTTCTCTATGGCGAGGTGCCCCAGAGAAAGGTTTCTTCGATGACGAAGAAGAACCCACATCTTGAATCCTACCGGCCTTGATCAGACTTTCGGTTCTCTCGCCACAGATGACGACATCAGAAAAACTTCCGAATGGGCAGCTTCCCATTCGGTCCATATACACACCTTGAAGAGTGCTGATAAACATATCTGTCAACTCCCTTTCCAGCATAGGGGGTTGAACTCTCGCAGCAAGCTCGCGCCATCTCTGGGCATACTCTTTAAAGCTCTCATTGTTTTTCTGACACAGACTCTGCAGCTGAGTCCGGGTCGGAGCCATATCCATATTATGCTTGTACTGTCTGAGGAATGCTTCACCCAAATCCCTCCAGCATCTGATCGATTCTCTTTTCAATTCCATGTACCAGTCCAGAGACGCCCCAGATAGGCTGTCTTGGAAAAAATACATCCACATCTTCTCGTCGTCAGTATACGCCGAGATCTTTCGATAGTATGCCTGCACATGGGTGCGAGGGCAGGAAGTACCGTTGTATTTATCGAATGACGATGCTTTAAACTTGTGCGGGATTCTCAAGCCTTCCACTAATCCCATATTGGTAACATCAAAACCAAGGGAGTTTTGACATTCCATAGCCCGAATCTTCTCAGCAAGGGCCTCAACTTTACGATCTCTCGCATCATTTCTTCCCAGAATATCTTCGTCTTCGCTGAGTAGAGTAAACATATCCTCTTGTCTGTCAACAATCGGAATTCTGTTACGGGCCGGAGCATGAATGACTCTGGCATTAGCAGCATCTGGAGCAATTGGTTGACCGTCGACTCGGATACCCCTCAACTCTTCACCTACAGCATAGTTGTTGACGGGAATAGCAGCAGCAGGAGTGTCATGAACTGGGTTTCCTTCTTGCAGAGGCTGGTTGGGCGGTGGGATTACAGCTTCTTGCCTCTGAACCAGAGCTCGGAGTTCTTCTTGTCCTTGTGCAACCCCTTGCATCATGTGAATAAATTGGGCCATGTTAGCCCTCATCTCAGCTAACTCAGCTTGTACTTGATCCATATTCCGCTGATGGTTGAGTCTCGTTGAGTAGCGATGCGGTCTTTGATCAGCTATCCTGCCTGAACACAGGAACCAAAGTGAGAAGTCGGCACAAGAACACCTGTTATGCAAATGAGATGAGTATGATGTTAATGATGTGTATGATGCACATGATATGCTCATTTCTCAAGCATTCAAAGAGCCTGATCCATCCTCAAAAGATGGCAACCTGCAGCAACAAGAGAACAACAAAATACAGGGAAAATGAGAACAACAGGGAAAAACCAACAACCTTATCTAAAAATAAGGGTAAAAAGGTCATACAACCAAAAGTCAACAAAAATCCGAAACGGGGTACAAACAAATGAAACCCATCCAACAAGCCTGGAGGTGATTCTCAATAACAAAGATCCAAAAGACGGAGTACAAACAAATGAATCCCATCCAACAGGCCTGGAGGTGATTCTCAACAAAATACATCAAAGATACAATCTAAGACAGACGGTCTTCCGGAATGAGGGTCTTCAGGTAATGGCACTGGTCTATCAACAGTGTGCATTCTGAACATTCTGGTAGAGGGGTGATCTTCTCCTTCAATTGCCTTCTAAGCTCCAAAACCTCTCCTCCAAGATAGTCCTCTGATTTCTGTCTTAACTCTATCTCTTTCTTCAACTGGATATCTTTGTCCTTGAGTTGCTTTTCTAGGTCTCTAATCTTCTTCTGATAGTTGGCCTCTGCTCTTTGCAGCCTCAAGCACTCCCTATGTTCTGCATCCAACATGGATTCTATCTCCTCATATGATCTCTTCTTGCTCTTGGCTCTGCTAGCATCCTCTCCTTGCACTTCCCTGAGTTGATGGGCCAGGTGCAACCTATCAGCTTTAGCTTTGTACAACTCCATCTGGGTGTCCTGCTCCTTCTCCCTCAAACGGCGACTTTCCATCAGAGCTTGCTTATAGTGCTCAGCAGGCACACTATCAGCAAGAATCAAGGGTGGTTGCTCTTGCAACGGCTCCATCCTATCGTAGGGTAGCAACAAAGTTTCCACTCTCTTCTTTACCCAATCAGTGTAATCGGGCATTGCAACGGCAAACTTCTTCCCTAAGACGGATCCATCCTTTACACCAACAGATCTCCACGCTCTTCCTATCTGCTCTAATCTAACAGGGTCATCTTTCTTCTCAAAACATACACTCTCAGCTATCTCAACTTCAAGTGGTCTTCTACTCATAACAAACCCTAACTAGCGAAGAGAAAGAACTGGATTATAATTTATGCAACCCTTGGTCCCTACGAGTGGTACGTTCCGGAATTCACTACAACTCATAACAACATTCCGTACGTCCATCCGGTACGACTGCCATCTGATGTCGTAGGAGGTAAGCGACATGACCCTCTGAGTCCACTTAAGAGTGCTCTGGGTATCCACAAAGGGTCCACTACCAGGCAGGAGAGACATAAACCATCTGAGCAGGAGAGGTAGACAACACTTGATAGCTCCACCCTTACCATGCCTACTGTGAATGGCATAATAAGTATCAGCTAATAGGGTGGGGACTGGATTCCCTCCAATGAAGACACTGATGGCAGCATGGTCAACGAAATTGGGCATGCTTGGGAATAAGACGATCCCATAGATCATAACAGCAAGCTGGGTGTAAAAAGCTTCCCAATTCCCCTTCTCTGCTTCATTTCTAGCAACTCTCAAAAGAAACTTCAACGGCAGACCCACAACTCCCCCACTGGGCTTCCAATTATCACAAACTTCCTTAACACTCAACCGGAGAGCTCTGGCAACAACTTTAAAGTCAACCTCCTTTGGTACGTCCAAGAAAGGAACCTGATGCTGAATCGGGATGCTCAACAGGATAGAATACTCCTCGAGAGTAGGCGCTAACTGATAATCTTGGAACGTGAAACATCTAAGCTCCGGGTCATAGAACTGAAGAAGTGTCTGCAACGGCACTGGGTCAACTACCATCTTCAACAAAGTCAACAGATCCCCATATTGGTCAATGAACCCCCTCTGATGATCACTGGTCACAAAACTGCTCAACTCAATCAGAGACGTCAAAGGCTCACGGTGAAAAACGTAGAAACAAGTCTTCCGCTTCGGCTCTGGGACTGTTGCCATCTCTATCAGTAGACCAAGCTCTGGAATGTACCTGAGAAATGATATGCATGCAGGGATTAGTTTTTTTTCTTTTTTCCTCATTTTTTTTATTGCGTATCTTTTGAAAATAAATATGCTATGATGCACATGATGCAGACACAACTGGCTGGAGGTGCATCTCTGAACACAAAGTCGAAGCTTCGGTCTTAACTCAGAACCCAAATCCAACTTGAAAACCCAAGGTCAAATGAGACATTGTCGTCTGAACCCAAAGTCACCAACAGAACCACAAGTCACCAACGGTACCTGTAATAAAGATCAAACCCTTCCCCACTCACGGGTGTCGTCTAGGCCAGGGTAAGGTCGAGAGAAACGCAGGATAAACAACCCTTTCAAGAATATCATCCTGTGCACACCCGATGTATGCACCGATAATACCCCATCAGAGTCTGAACTGCTCGTGATATCAATGTTCCGCTAAGTGGCGTACACCACCCGCTTCCCATGAATCACTCTATTCCTAGGTATCCTAGATTTCACTCATGGTCTGGGTATTGGACCTTTTACCTCAAGTAACTCCCACCCCAAACAGAGAAACACAGCCAGCACAACAGATGAATATGAATGAATGCAAACATTAATGCACACAATAAATGCAAACAATTAATGCACATATATACAAATGAATGCAATAAATAACAGCACAAAGCAACCAAAGCCCTAACCTAGAGAGCGCTAGGAGAGACTCGCTCAGGGAAGATGGACCAGCAAGAGGTCAACTTCTCTCCTTCCCCAGCAGAGTCGCCAGCTGTCGCATTACGCGAAAAACCGGCGGGAAAACAAGAACAACAGAGCCGCCACCGTGCGTTATTTATCCCAAAAGAGGGAAAGGAAACGCTCAGAGTAAACCTGGAAAAGACATGGTCTCGCGACCAAAGAGAATGGGATCGGGAGTCGGTTATGCGAAGGGAAGGTATTAGCACCCCTACGCATCCGTCGTACTCGACGGGATCCACGCACAATAGGAAGGAAAATGGTTGCTAAAATCACTGCTCAAACACACACATACTGGCTGAAAGAGACACAAGAAAACAAACAAGACTGACTCGGCAGGATATTGTATCCTGGGCCTACTTAGTCTATCAGGCATAGACATCAGAGTCGAAGTAGTTCGAACTGGGGAAACGACACATACTCGCTAGGACATCGCATCCTATGCATACGTATCTTCTTGGACGAAGAAGAATCAGAGCATTCGTAGCTCGGCTGACACGCACACAAACAAACACTGGCAAAGGCAAACGTGGAGCCCGAATGCCAATCACTGGACTTACATCAGCATCCGAACCAACAAACACACACAGGAAACCAACTGCCAATCGTTGGACTTACGTCGGACTCCAACCAGAAAAGGAGAAACAAACTCACACACAGAGGGTGGAGACACCAAGGTTGAAAAAGAAAAAAGGGCGTCCGGAGAGATCAGCTCATCTCCTGCCTACGTACCTCATCTGGTATGAGGATCAGGGCGACGTAGTTCCCCTACGCAGGGAAAAAGCACTAGCCTAACCAGATAACAGAGGGAGACACAACACTAGGGAGACTACGACTCGAGCCTAGATGTTGTCATGCAAAGTCGTCCCTAAGTTAAGGTTTCTAGCTAACTTGCACAGGAAGAAGAAGGGTCTCGATTGCAACTAGGGCAAGAGAAAGGGGAGGTCTCAATCGCAACGAGGGCGAGAGAAGAGAATTAGTGTTAGTTGTTAGTCAAACTCGACAAGACATCGCATCTCGTGCCTACGTATCTCATCTGGACATGAGAATCAGAGTTGCCGTAGTTCGGCTAAACTATTCCCGTTGGTTTGTGTTTTTTAAGTGGACAACGTCACTGCGCAATCTACCTGATGCTCGACCTTTGGAGACTTACTCACCTGTAGTAGAAGGAGTTAACGTATCCTTAA
Source organism: Lathyrus oleraceus (assembly GCF_024323335.1). NCBI lineage: Eukaryota > Viridiplantae > Streptophyta > Magnoliopsida > Fabales > Fabaceae > Lathyrus > Lathyrus oleraceus. The sequence continues at coordinate 459,079,374 of NC_066585.1, forward strand.
GAGGGGATAATGTTTGTTTGTGTTTTAGGAAAGCTCAAGCAAGAAAGGAAGTCCTATACGAAGGAACCGTGCTACCTTAGTTGACATGCAAACGAGACTACGCGGAGTCTAGCAAACCTAGGGGATACAATCACACCACACAAGCACATACAGCATGAAATAAACACACCAACAAGGGGCTCAAACATCAAGGCTAGGTTTTAGTCGAGGGGTCATATCAACCTCAACAAACAAACCACTGGAACTGGGTAGTGTTAGCTCTTAACCTTGCCATTGAGGGGCTAAGGTGAAGCAGATGAAAGGTGAGTGAAGATAAGACTTCACAGCTCTTATCCTTGGCCTGGGAGAGCTTAAGACAAGAATGTGTGGGTTCAGAAGGTGGGAACCCTTCTACACATTTGAAACTGACTCAACTGTACAATTGTACAAGATCTTGGGTTTGTATCTGCAATGCATCAACACAGTGGTGTGAGCAAAGCAGATGACACACAGAATAGCAGGGGATAGGTTGCATATCCCTTGGGTTCTGCCAATTGCCTCTTCACTTAGGAGGTCTTTGAATATGTACAGGGACAATTTTAAACAATCACAAACATTGCCTCTTAAGGAGGACTTCAGACAGTTGCCTGGCCAAGTAACAGGCCAGGTCTTCCAGACTACATGAAGATGAGAAATTATACCTCAATGCAAATTGCTTATCAAGCAAAGCAAAGCAAAGTTCACAAGGAACTAAAAGCAACTAAAGTACCTGAAATCAGTCAAGCACAGTTAGTATACAAGTCAAAATTAAATCAGAATGAAACAAAGGTTAACAGTCAACACAAGCAGATAAGTGTGCAATGCACAAGGTTCAAGGCATGTGAGCCAAGCAAACTACAAAATAAACATGTTAGTCATGATAAACAAATCAAGCTCAATCAATTTGTATTGTTCTCTTTGAAGCATTTGTTGCTTAACCTGAAAACATGAACTCAAACATGAGTAACAGGACCACTAGGACAAGCCTAGGGTCAAAAGGGGATGAGAAAGTCAAAACAGCAAGTGAAATCCAATCAAAATCAAATTTAAACAATCAAGAAGCAAACTCAATTGGGTTCACATTCATATCAATCATCATCATCATTTTATAAGCAAAAGAAGTCAAAGCATGGCATATGGAAGCTCATAGAAGTCAACAGCAAGACTTAACTCAAAACCAATCATAAACAATTCCAAAAATCATCAAATAAATCATGGTCAGACATAATCCATAGTATGGTAAGCATGTCAAATTTCAACTCATTTGGACAAGTAGAAGGTGGTCAATGAAAATCAGAAAGGCAAGGTAATTCCAAACATGCTCAAAGAAGTCAACCAAACATGCATCAACTTGAAAAAATCATAAATCAGTGATAGCATATGATAAATGAATGGGACTAAAACCATGGCAAAGCTTAAGATGTCTACTAATCACATATAAAATTTCATGTCCATCCAATAAAGTATGAGAATTTCACAAATGAAATGGGAACAAGTGTCACAAAAAGTCAACATAAGACCAAACAGGGGAGAAAAATCTCAAACAATTGGAAAATGCCATAAACAAATCCACAAAAAATCACATGTAAACTAGACATATTCAAGTGAATTCATGCAAAAAATCAAAGCATTTTGAGGTCAAGAGGCATGGATATGAAAATCATCAAGTTGCACATCAATGGTGTGACACAAATTGTCACACCCTACTTCAAAAAATCATAACTCAATGACCAGAAATGATAAATTCATAATCTTTATACCAAAATCACCATGGATGTGTCTAGCTTGAGCATAACAAATTTCAGGGGCAAAGGATAAAGCATCATTATTTCACAAATGATTTGGCAAAAGGTACAAAATATGGTCACATGATCAAAACCCTAATACGAATTAAAATCCACTCATCAAAAAAAAAATCAGGAAAAATCATGATTAAATACTAGAGATCCAGATGAACACAATGCAAAAATTCTCATGAAATTTGGATTAAAAATGAAGATGCTATGATTTTTGCAAGATGATGCATCAAAATGAAATAAAAAATAAAACAACATGGATTAATGGGTCAAAGGGCACGACTGGTGGCAATTTTGAAATTACTGGGAACTTTAATGAAACGGTGCGTATGGGAATAGAAGCGTGGCGTGTGATGATTGGACATGGGCTATCAAACAGTAACAGCAGCATGCAAACACGTCCAATACAATTTCTGGAAAAATGGAAATTAGGGTTTGTCGCACACAGTACCAGTTCATCTTCCTCATCAAATCGCGAAAAAAATTTGTGCCCAGAAATGAATAACAAACACATCAATCGAAACATCTAAGAACACACATCAACATTCTACCATCAAAATTCATGAACTCGAGCTAACACATGAGAACTAAGCAAAAACAAGTTTGGATGGGAAACTTCAACTCAACATTTCTTTCAGCATAGGCAACCATTCAACACGGTTCAAAGTGCAAAATAATCAGCAAGGCAAACTCTACACAAAGCATAGCAACATTTTGAGAATAATCAGATTCGAAACCCTACTTGATTTTGAAGAAAATGATGAAACAGTGATGGTTTGGTGGTTTGGCTCAAAACAGATGCGCACCAATGCTTGAAATGATGGATGAGTGAAGAAGTTTAGCTCAAGAATGCTTGGTTTTACTCCAATCCAGATCTGCCATGAGAGAGTCCTTGGATGAAACAGTAATGGAATGGCTTTACAGTTGAGAAAGAGTGCTCAAAAGTGCTTCCAAATGGTTGCAAGATGATGAAACAAGCAAGCAATAATCGTGCCCTTTGAAAGTTTGAGCAGAATTTTCAAAAAGCAAAAATGGTGTGTTTGAGAGAAATGGATTTTTCTGTTTGTGAATAGTGTGGCTAGGGCTTTTTCAGAGTGAAATGAAGAATATATATGTTGTTTAACATCTGTTAATCAAGGTTAATGGAAAATGAAAACAGAATTTGCTAATGACATGTTTTTTGCTAATTGACCAATTTCACTTAAGTGGTGAGGTGCATGAGCTGTAGCTGCGAATTTGGGCTTCCAGCACAACCAAAATGCAATTTCAGAACATTTTCAATTGGTAAGAGGTGTTGGAATTGGTTAATTGGGAAAGTCATTTTTCACCCTCACTTGAAATTAATTCATGCTAGTTCAAAAATGCCATTTTGATTGGTGATGTTTTGATGAATTATGATGACATTTTTGGAAAGAGGGGATCAAATGTGACTTGTTGCAAAAAACCCCACCCAATTTGGCCAAATGGTTTGAGAGATATGGCCTTTTGAAGTTCAAAAATTTCTGAAAATGATTTGATCATAACTTGCCAACCATACATGGTAATTGAGTGTTCTTGGACTTTTTGGAAATGGGAGAACAAGATATTCAACTTTCATGTTGGGCAAAAATTCATTTCAAGCTTGTATCATGATGTAAGTTTAGGATCAAGAAGTTTCCATTTTTGGCAAATTCCAATTACAGGTCAAGTTTCTATTTTTGGAAATTTCTTGTCTGGCTTCAAATTCTTCTATGATGATGTTTGACATGTTATATGAGGCCTATATGGACATGAATAAGCCCTCTCAAACCAAATCCCACCATCAAAACCATAAAATCAAACCCAGTTGACCACAGTTGACTTTTTAGGGTTTCTGATGGACTGTGCAATGACTGATGACTTCTGAGCAATCAAACCTTGACCAAAACACTTCAAAAGGACCCCTAGGTCATGTGAACATGTTGGACCAACCCTAGGGCCTTGCCTCAATGAAAATTTCACTTGCTTGACTGATTGACTGATCTCCTGATCAGTTTGACCTAATTCTTCTGAATGGCTTGCACTTGAGGCAAAGGGACAATGCAATGCTATGCAGTGGACCATGTTATGTTATGACCTAATATGAGAATGTATGTACAATGATAGGTGCAAATTTGAGGTGCTACAACATCGAACAAAAATGTTTATAAGTGAAACAAGACCAGACATTTACCGATGACTGGGAAGGAACTCGATGTTTACCGACATGGAACAAAAATGTTTATAAGTGAAACAAGACCAGGCATTTACCGATGACTGGGAAGGAACTCGATGTTTACCGACATCGAACAAAAATGTTTATAAGTGAAACAAGACCAGAAATTTACCGATGACTGGGAAGGAACTCGATGTTTACCGATACTGAACGAAGATGTTTATAAGTGAAACAAGACCAGACATTTACCGATGACTGGGAAGGAACTCGATGTTTACCGACATCGAACAAAGATGTTTATAGACACCAAGGAAAGAACACATTTATGAAACAAAACCATTTACCGATGGCGAAAATGAAATACTCGATATTTACGGATAGCGAAAACACACAATTATTTAAACGACAAAACTATTTACCGATGGTTAATAAGCGGCTGATGTTTACCGACATCGAACAATGAGGTTTACCGATACCGAAAAAGGAAAGGACAAACACGGGTGTTGACAGAACGATTTTTTGTAGACACCATGAGAGACATGCCATTTATTGATGGCCAACGATTGGAATTCGACGTGTACCGACATCGAAAGATGATGTTCGCCGACATCAAAGAAAAGCACAGACATGTACGGGGATCAACACGACACTTACCGGTATCGCAAGGATGATATTTACATATGTCAAAATAAGGCAGACACTTACTGGTGACTAAATTGGAAGAGAATCAAGCTTTCCTTTCACAGACTGGTGAGAAAATAAATCTCACGGGGATTATCGATTCTGAATGTTGCCAAGAGCAACTGCTGCAAATGTGCTACACTGATGTTGAAAAACGATCCGTCTCTTCCGGAGATATGATCCAATCTGGTTTAATACATGTATGCATATGTTTGAATTTTCCATGGCGTAATGCTCCATACTGAATGGAAATGCTACGCGATTTGAGAATGCAAATGCAAATGATGATTACTACATGCAAGATGCAAAGGGAGGAAAACTCCTGCTAGGAAAGCAAATGATCACTTTACTGAGCATACAATTTCTGATTCGATCTTCCAACTCTATGGGGATATACAACAATTCTGCTGAGGATACTTACTGATCTGACATTCTCGGAACTGTAGAGAAAACAACTCAACTAGGGAGTCATTTGTTGGGAAAACACCAACCTCTCGACCATGCTAGGGAAACAAATTCTAAACTCGACTTAGACAACCCAACTTCTTACACGACTGGATAGTGTTGAAACAACAGGGTCTTCCTTCGAACAAACTTTTACTCATCTGCTTTAGCCATCAATCAAAGATAGTAACTTGCAAAACGGCAGGACATACATGCCCCAGGGGATCGAATGGACAAAATATACTCAAGTGTATTCAACATTCAAAATGATTTTCAGATGTTTTATCTTTCCGCACGTCATTGTCTAGCCTTCATGTTTTTAGATGCAATGTTTATCAAAAATTCGGACGTTTTTTGCAAACAAAACAGTAGAATAAAAAACAAGAGAGCAATTTGACTTAATAATGACTTTTATTGATTGAAAATGGCCTATAAAGGCAAATACATCAGGAAGCAATTCCTAGGAAGAGGTAATTGCGCCAAAAGAGAAAATAAACTATCCTATTGGCAATGTGAACACGGCATTCCACTATTTTCCAATTCTGTTATGACTCATAGATCTTCACTTTCCCCCAAATTCTTTGCTTTCTGAGAAGAGTGATTGGACCGATCATATCCTTCAAGATGGTAGACACTGAAACGCGATGAAGTACAGATGACTCAGACTGTAGTATTCGCTTTAATCCCTGTTTTGCCTGGACCGCCTTTTCAGGTTTTCAATCCACCGGGATACCCATTTTTGCCTAAGCCGCCTTTGCAGGTTTTCAACTTACCGGGTGTACATATTATTTTTATTCTTTATCCCTAACTTTTTCCCGAACCTTTTTCTTTTCTTTTTCTCTTGGTTCGTCGGGATGCCGTTTTTTGCCTGGACTTTCTTTTTTTGTCCAGCGGGTCAGTTTATGCGAAGTATTTTTTGACTACATCTGAATTCACAGGAGACGAAAAATCTTCACCATCCATAGTTGTAAGCATCAAGGCTCCACCAGAAAAGAACTTTTTAACAACATATGGACCTTCATAATTCGGAGTCCACTTGCCCCTGTTATCTGTACCGGGAGGAAGGATCCTCTTCAAAACTAAGTCACCTATCTGATAGCTTCGAGGATGCACTTTCTGATTAAAGGCCTTCTTCATCCTTCTCTGATATAGTTGTCCATGGCACACAGCTGCTAATCGCTTTTCCTCAATTAAATTTAACTCATCAAACCTGGCTTGAACCCACTCAGCCTCGTCAACTTTTACATCCATCATCACCCTCAAAGAAGGGATTTCAACTTCCACTGGTAAGACTGCCTCCATGCCATACACAAGTGAAAATGGAGTTGCCCCGGTTGACGTACGCACTAAGGTACGATACCCATGCAAAGCGAAAGGCAACATCTCATGCCAATCCTTGTACGTCACAACCATCTTTTGCACAATCTTCTTAATGTTCTTGTTTGCCGCCTCTACAGCACCATTCATCTTTGGTCTGTAAGGAGAAGAATTGTGGTGTTCGATCTTAAAGTCTTTGCAAAGCTCTTTCATCATCAGTGATGATTCTCTCAGGAACCCCATAACGACAGATAATTTCTTTCTTAATGAATCGAGCAACCACTTGTCCGATAACATTGGCATAGGAAGCTGCTTCCACCCACTTGGTAAAGTAATCAATCGCGACTAGGATGAAGCGATGTCCATTAGAAGCAGTAGGTTCAATCTTTCCAATCATATCGATGCCCCATATCGCGAATGGCCAAGGAGAATTCATAATATTCAGAGGGTTTGGTGGTGCATGCACTTTATCTGCATAGATCTGACATTTGTGGCACTTCCGAGCGTATTTGAAACAATCATATTCCATGGTTATCCAGTAATAACCGGCTCTTAACAACTTCTTGGCCATTGCATTACCACCAGTATGGGTACCGAAAGATCCCTCGTGTACTTCCTACATTAACATGTTTGCTTCGTGTCTAACCACGCATCTGAGCAGAACCATGTCAAAGTTCCTCTTGTACAACACATCATCCTTGTTCAAGTAAAAGCTTCCAGCTAGCCTTCTCAGTGTCTTCTTGTCATTCTTTGACGCTCCTTCAGGATACTCTTGGCTTTTGAGGAAATTCTTAATATCATAAAACCACGGCTTCTCATCAATAACAGACTCGGCTGCAAACACATATGCAGGCCTCTCGAGTCGATTCACAGCAACGTGTGGCACATGATTCTGCCAATGAACTTTAATCATGGAAGACAATGTGGCTAAGGCATCAGCCATTTGATTTTCATCTCGGGGTACATGATACAACTTTACAGTCTTGAAGAATGTCAGGATCCTTCTGGTGTAATCTCTATAAGGAATCAAATGCGGATGATGAGTATTCCAGTCTCCATTGACTTGGTTAATCACTAGAGCAGAATCTCCATAAATGTCCATAGTTTTGATCCTTAGATCGATGGCTTCCTCAATCCCCATGATCTAGGCCTCGTACTCAGCTTCGTTGTTGGTTACTTCAAAAGTCAATCTGGCGGAAAAAGGTATGTGTGCACCTTTAGGATTAATGAGTACTGCCCCAACACCATTTCCATTCACATTTACCGCCCCATCAAACATCAGTGTCCACTTGTCATCGGGATCCGGTCCTTCCTCGACAAGAGGCTCTTCACAATCTTTCATCTTTAAGTACATCATATCTTCATCGGGGAATTCAAACATCATCGGCTGATAGTCATCAATTGGTTGCTCAACAAGGTATTTAGACAGAATACTACCCTTGATGGCCTTTTGCGACGTGTACTGGATATCATACTCTGTCAAAATCATCTGCCAACGAGCCACTCGTCCGGCAAGAGCCGGCTTTTCAAAGATATACTTTACTGGGTCCATGTTAGAAATCAACAAGGTAGTATGGTTCAACATATACTGTCTTAGTCAGCGAGCAGCCTATGCCAAAGCGCAGCAAGTTTTCTCGAGCAGTGAATATCTTATTTCACAGTCGGTAAACTTTTTGCTAAGGTAGTATATTGCATGCTCTTTTCGACCAGACTCGTCATGCTGTCCCAATACACACCCCATCGAATTCTCTGTTACTGAAAGGTACATTATCAGAGGCCTCCCAGGAACTTGAGGTATAAGAATTGGAGGTTTCAGTAAATATTCTTTTAGCTTATCAAAAGCTTTTTGACAATCATTGTTCCACCTGATTGCTTGATCTTTTCTTAGCAATTTAAATATCGGTTCGCACGTAGCTGTTAGGTGAGATATGAATCGTGCAATGTAGTTCAGCCTCCCTAAAAACCCACGAACCTGCTTTTCCGTTCTTGGTTCAGGCATTTCTTGAATAGCTTTTACTTTCGTTGGATCAACCTCAATCCCTTTCTCATTGACAATGAAACCTAACAGCTTTCCAGATCTCACTCCAAATGTACACTTGTTTGGATTCAGCCTTAGTTTGAACTTTCTCAATCTTTCAAACAACTTTTGCAAGTTTACCAAGTGCTCCCCTTCTGTCTGAGACTTCTCAATCATATCATCCACATACACTTCAATTTCTTTGTGCATCATGTCATGAAAGAGAGTCGTCATAGCTTTTTAGTAGGTAGCACCGGCGTTCTTCAACCCAAATGGCATTACCTTATAACAGAATATGCCCCAAGGTGTAATGAACATCGTCTTCTCCATGTCTTCTGGCGCCATCTTGATCTGATTATAGCTAGAAAATCCATCCATGAAAGAGAAAACTGAAGACTGAGCAGTGTTATCGACCAATACATCAATGTGAGGTAATGGGAAGTCATCTTTCGGACTGGCTCTGTTTAAATCTCGGTAATCGACACACATCCTGACTTTACCATCTTTCTTCGGCACGGGTACGATGTTGGCCACCCAAGGGGGATAATTGGTAATTGCTAGAAAACCTGCATCCAACTGTTTCTGAACCTCCTCTTTGATCTTGACAGGCATATCAGTACTAGTTCTGCGAAGCTTCTGCTTTACCGAAGGACAATCTTCTCTCAGAGGTAGCCTGTGCACCACAATATCTGCATCCAAACCAGGCATATCTTGATACGACCATGCGAATATGTCCACATATTCTTGCAGCATTTCAATCAGCCCTCTCTTGACCTTTTCCTCTAAAGCAGCCCCTATCTTGATCTCTTTCTTTGCGTCCTCAGTACCAAGGTTAATGACTTCCAACTCTTCCTGATGAGGTTGAATGACCCTTTCCTCCTGTTTCAATAGTCTGACCAATTCTTTGGGGAGTTCACAATCTTCTTCACTCTCCTCTTCGGCTTGGTAAATGGGATTATCGAAGTCATACTGAGCCATAATAGAACTGTTTTTAATGGAATCTGCAAGATCAATTCTGCACGAACGGTGTTTCATGCTTTATTTTAGAAAAGAGTTCAAGGAAGTAACAAAAAACACATTGCCATTTTTATTGTTTTGAAAATGAAAGTAATAAAAACAGAAAGAGAATGAACACAAATTTGATTGCAAAACGTCCTTTATTGATGATAATCATTGAAAATTTAAAACATGATGTGGCCCTACAATGAACCACTACGCCTTGGGCAGAGCGTAGGGCTTTCATGCAAAATAAAAAACAGAAGAAAATTACTCTGTCTGAAGAGTAACTTGGACTATTTCTTCAACAGTCCAGTTGTTGATCTTCTCCCCTGGAGCACACGGGCGCACCCAATTATCCATATCACAATCACTGTCACCATCTTCATTGTCTGTTGCAAAGACATCACCGTGATTCATCAATCCAGCACTAGTGAAAGTACACGACCCTTTCTGATTCTGGACACCCTGCTCTGATGATCGAAAAGGCTGATAACCAATGCCAAACATATCTTCTTTTACGGGCACATCAATCACCTTGCCCCAGCCTTCTGCGTTACCTGAATGAATGACCTCCAGAGCTTGTTTATAGGACGCAATCGAGCTACCTGGTTTCTTCTGTTCAACAAAAGCCACCTTCTGAATACTGACAGTCTCAAAAGTTTGACATAGAGTTTCATGAGTTTCGCCATCCATCTCCACATATTTGAAGGAGGATAAATGGCTCACAAAGATGTCCTCTTCGCCACACACGGTCACAACTTGACTATCCCACACATATTTTAGCTTTTGGGGGAGAGTCGAAGAAACTGCTCCGGCTCCATGTATCCAGGGACGCCCCAACAGACAACTATATGCTGGTTGAATATCCATCACATAGAAGACAATATTAAACACTTCCGGGCCGATCTTCACAGGCAACGTGACTTCACCAAAAACCGATCGCTTGGATCCATCAAAAGCACGGACAACAAGATCACTTGGTGTGAGAACAACCCCTTCGGCATCAAGCTTACTCAGAGCCTTTTTGGGCAGCACATTCAAAGAAAACCGGTATCAACCAAAACATGCGACAAAACCGCGCCTTTGCATTCCATCGTGATATGCAGAGCTCTATTGTGATTGCGACCCTCAGGTGTCAAGTCTAGATCCATGAATCCCAAACCATGTCTCGTGTTAACATTTGCAATAACACCTTCAAGCTGGTTAACAGAAATCTCTTGAGGCACATAAGCCATATTCAACATTTTCAACAGGGCGTTACGATGTGCCTCGGAACACATCAACAGAGAGAGAATAGAGATTTTTGACGGTGTCTGGTTCAACTGATCTACGATCTTGTAATCACTCTTCTTGATAATTCTCATAAATTCCTTCATGTCCTCCTCAAAAGAACTCTCGGGCACTTCCTTTCGCACTGGTTCTTCTTCAACTACAACTTGTTTTCCTTTTGTTCTAGCAAGAGCCTCAGCATTGTTATCCTTCGGAACCTGTGGTGCAAACAAACAACCACTTCTCGTAAATCCTCCAGGTCCTCCCACATTACCCACAGCCGAACCAACTGTTACTGGAGTCTCATTTGACGAACCAACTGTCACTGGAGTATGATTTACTGATCTGGTCTGATTCTCTGGTTTTCTATTTCTGCAAAAAGCATTGTCATATTGCCACGGAATTGCTCTACCATTCTCAAAAAGTCTTCCACTAGAAGCAGCAATGGTGGTAGGAATATTGATAGTTACTGGAGCATTAATAATCACGGGAACACCAACAGTCACCGGAGCAGATATGGTCACGGGCGCAGCTACGGTCAGAGGAGTACCAATAGTCACAGGCGCACTAATAGTTCTTGGAGCACGTACAAGACCTTTTGACGGTGTAAAGTAAATGGTAACAGTCGAAACCTCTTCACGGTCTTTCACTACTCGATCAAACTGTAAACAACCTTCATCCATCAATTCCTAGATACCTTCTTTCAATTTCACACAACCGTTTTCATGATTACCACAATCTAAACAATTCTTGTCACATCCCGGGAATACTCCCCCTCTAAGGAGACGTTCCTTCACTACAAACAACGAAGTCTAAACATCATTAATATCGACTACCAAGTTCAAATTTTCCCTATCTTCCACACCGTTTACTCTGGGCCCTCCATGCTGAGGCATAGGATTATTCACCACATTCGGAGTAGGAGCAGAGTTAATCATCTTGGCATCAATCAAATCTTGAACTTTATGCTGAAAAGCCTGATAATTCTCGATGTGGTGCCCTGGCGCACCAGAATGAAAATTACAATGGACATTAGCATCATAACAAGCGGGAGTCCTTGTTAGTGGAGCCATAGTGCGAAGTTCAACAAACTTGAACCTGAGCAGTTCAGGGAGTAATTCAGCATAAGTCATTGGCAACAGATCAAAATGACGATCTGGCATTCTTTGTCTTGGTTGGAATTGGCGTTGTTGTTGTTGTTGTAGTTGTCCTCTTTGTTGTTGTTGAGGTTGGGTTGCTGGAATAGTCACAGCAGCAACTTGACGGTATTGTTGTCCTCTGTTTCCATTTCTCTGATTATGTATAGCATTTGTCTCACCCTCTCTCCTTCTGGGTGCCCCTGAGAATGGTTTCTTAGCACTTGAAGAACTTGAAGAACCAGGGTCTTGGATTTTTCCCGCTTTGATAAGACTTTCAGTTCTTTCTCCGCAAATCACAACATCCGAAAAACTACAAAATGGGCAACTTCCGATACGATCCATGAATACACCTTGCAGGGTTCCAATGAACATATCAGTCAATTCTCTCTCCAACATCGAAGGTTGTACTCTCGCAGCTAGTTCACGCCACCTCTGGGCGTATTCCTTGAAACTCTCACCGGTCTTTTGAAACAAACTCTGCAACTGGGTTCTGCTCGGAGCCATGTCCATGTTATGCTTGTACTGCCTCAGAAAAGCTTCACCTAACTCTCTCCAGCTTCTGACAGATTCTTTTTTCAAGTCCATGTACCAATCAAAAGAGGCTCCAGACAAGCTGTCTTGGAAAAAGTACATCCACATTTTTTCATCATCAGTATAAGCGGATATCTTCCGGTAGTAAGCTTGCACATGAGTTCAGGGACAAGAAGTGTCATTGTACTTGTCGAAAGCTGGCGCTTTGAACTTGTACGGGATCCTCAATCCATCAACTAAACCCATGTTAGTAACATCAAAACCCAAAGAATTCTGGCACTCCATGGCGCGAATCTTTTCAGCAAGGGCGTCAACCTTTCTATCTCTCTCTTCCGCCTTTCCAAATTTATCATCATCACTGAGAATAGTGAACATATCTTCTTGCTTGTCAACCAAATGAGAAGGATGGTGAACTGGAGCACGTGCCGCTCGAGCATTAGCAGCCTCTGTAATGAAGGGTTGTCCATTGATTCTAATACCACGCAATTCGTCACCAGTAGCATAGTTGTTGACAGGGCTGATAGCAGCAGCGGTGTCATTGACAGGGGTTCCTTCTGGCGGATTCTGACCGACAGGGGGGAATCACAATTTCTTGTCTTTGGACCAAGGCTCGGAGTTCCGCTTGCCCTTGCACTACCCCTGGCATCATACTCATGAATTGGGCCATGTTGGTCCTCATCTCTGCTAGATCTGCTTGAAATTGATCCATGGTCTTCTGTTGATTCTGCCTTGTTGCGTAACGATGCGGACGATACTCAGCAATCCTGCCTGAAACGGGAGCAAGAATGAGAAATCCTCTTCAAGAACACCTGTAATGATGTAGGAATGATATGTGTATGATGCGCATGCTATGTTTTATCATTTCTCAGGTATTCGAGAGTCTCGTCCACCTTTGAAAAATGGCAAGCTGCACCCGTAAGCGGAACATAAACAACAAAGAAGCAACATACACTGGACGGCAAGCAAAAATGAAACATCAATAATCTCATCCATAGACATAAGAAATAAGGTTCATACAAACATGGTTCAAGCAAAGATTTAGTTCATCAATGTAGAACAAGGAATCCCATCCAACAATCCTGGAGGTGATTCTCAAAATAAACAACAAGACAAACTAGGGAAGTCGTCCTTCAGGAATGAGAGTCTTCGAATACTGGCATTGATCCATCAATCGGTCACACTCTGAATTCTCAGGTAGAGGGGTGAGCTTCTCTTTTAGTTGCACCCTGAGTTCAACAACTTCCTCTCCGGATCATAGAACTGTAAGAGAGTCTGCAGAGGAACCAGATCAACCACCATTATCAACAATGCCAAGATATCCCCATACTGATCATCAAAAACTTTCTGATTACAGTCGGTCACGAGATTACCCAATTCTTCCAAAGATGTCAACGGCTCACGGTAAAAGTTGTAGGTGCAAGTCTTCCTCTTCAACTCTGGAATGGCAGCCATCTCTCGGTGTGAACAGACTCCTGAATAAACCTGAAAAATGATATGCATATGCGGGTTAACTTTTTTTCTTTTTTATGCATTATTTTTTTTGAAAATAAACATGCTATGATGCAAAAATGATGAAACAATGGCTGGTTGGCTGTGTATCACAAGGCACAGGATCAGAACTTCAGCATGAATTCGGAACCGGGAACCATAGAACACAGTCATCAACTTAGAACCCATACTTCAGAATCCACGGTCACCAACAAGAACCAAACAAAAGTCACCAACAAGACACGGTCACCAACATAACAAGTCACCATCAGAACAAGTCACCATCAGTACCTGTAAATGATTCATTCCCGCCCCACTCATGGGTGTAATCTAGGCCAGGGTAAGGTCAAGAGAAATGCAGGATAAACAATCCTTTCAAGAATATCATCATATGCACACCAGGTGTATGCAACGATAATACCCCATCAGAATCTGAACTACTCGTGACACCATGTTTCGCTAAGTGGCGCCATACCACCCGCTTCCCGTGAATCACTCTATTCCTAGGTGTCCTAAAGTTCACTCATAGCCTGTGTATTGGGCCTTTTACCTCTTGTGACTCACACCCAACAGTGAAACAGATACACAACCAGCACAGTATGCATGAAACAGTAAAGCGCACATAGGATGCAATGCAAGCAGATAAGTATGCAAAGAAATAAATAAATAACACACAATATACAATAAACAAACAAACGCTAGGAAACGCCCACTAGGGAAAATAAATCCCCAGCAGAGTCGCCAGCTGTCGCTCCCCGGATTTCCCGAATCCAAGTACAAACGCGAAAAGGAGTGGCGCGGAAAAAGAGTAGAGTAACCAACTATGTACTTTTATCCCAAGAGGAGGGAAAAGTAGTACTGCATAACAAAGAGGGAACGGATAAAACAAAGTCTCGAACCAAAGAAAACTGAGTAAGGGGGCCGGTTACGTGAAGGGAAGGTTATTGCACCCCTTCACGTCTGTGGTACTCCACAGGATCCATGCTTGCTATTTATGTCTAAAGTGTGTGTATAAAAAGTCCTATATGCGATGCGAAAGAGAGAAAATCAAAGTAGGGAAAGGAAAGAGTTATTGCTCGCACAGGCCCTACCCTGCTGCATACGTATCTCAAGAAGGATTGAGAATCAGAGCACCGTAGCTCGGCTAACCTATTTTTGTTTGTTTTGTGTTTTTTAGATGAACGATGTTACTACGCAATCTACCGGATGATCGACCTTTGGAGACTTACTCATCTGTAGTAGAAGGAGTTAATGTGTTCTTAAGAAAAGAAAATCAAAGAGTTTGTTTGTGTTTTAGGAATGCTCATGCAAAAAGGGAGTCCTATACGAAGGAATCATGCTACCTTAGTTGACATGCAAACGAGAGACTATACGAAGCCTAGCAATCCTATGGGGAGATAATCACACCATATTAAAAAACATATAGTATAAGGTAAACGCACCAACAAGGGGGGCTCAAACATACATGGGTAGGGCTTTAGTCAAGAGGGGTCATATCAACTTCGACAAACAAGCCATGGAAAGGTAATCAAGTGGGCTCTTAACCAACTGACATTGAACGTCAGGGTGAGAAGATCAAAAGGGTAATGAGGATAAGACCTCATAGCTCTTAACCCTGGACAGGGTGAGCTCATGACAAAGCGTGGGGGTTCAGAAAGATGAAACCCTCTCCACTGACTGACTGGACAAAAGATCTTGGGCTTTTGTTCTGAAGCATCGACACGTAGTGCGAGCATAAAGAACGACACACTGAATAACGGGGGATTGACTACTAATCCCTTTTATCCGTCAATTGCCTCTTCATGGAGGTCTTTAGCACTGGTGCCTCCTCTCGGAGGTCTTTGGGCACAAAAGTAAACACACAAAACATTGCCTCCTATTGAGGTCTTCCAACTAAGAAAGCGGTAAAATGCTGGAAAGATGTAAAAGGGATCAAGAGATCTACCACACGGATAAAGATCCGAAGTAACAACAACTAAAGAAGCAAGAAACCCAGAGATCTCTCAAGCTAGCACCATCAAAGAAAGCAAGTCAGCAAAGGAATCAGAATAAATCTTCAAATGGTATCCCAAAAATAAAGTGGAATACCAAGAAAGCTATCTCTTCAAGAGTCATGTGAGCCCTCACAAAAACTCAACAAACAAGTTAGAATAACAAGATGGGGTGCAATCAAGAGTTGCACCAAATAGAAGATGAAAGGATGTCATAACAAAGCATGAATGATGAAAGGAGGATACAATAGCATCAAGTCAGAAGTAACATCAATTCAATAAGTGTCTCAAGAACTCAACTCAAGAAGATCAAAGCAAAAGCACTAAACATCCAAAGATGCATCAAAGTCAAACAAGTCAACATACAAGTTCAAAGCGCTTCAACTTCAACAATGAGTCATAAAAGGTAAAGGCATGAGACAAGGGTCAAGGATTAGACAATTAAGCACACAAACAGAACCAAATAACTCCTAAAATATCAAACAAAAGTCATTTAAACCCAACTTAGCAAAGTGGAAGTCAATCATGTCCAAAACACCTCAAAATGCAACAAAAGCATTATAGACAAGTTCATGCAATTATGTGTCAAGATGAAATGAACATGGCAGCAAGGTATTCACATCATAAGCATGTCAAATGAGCTATGTAATCAATATGCAAACCTCCAAGTTCATATCATAAGCATAGAATCACTTTTGGACCAAAATCAAACAAAGTGTATCATGAAACTCTAATGCGTCTTTCATGCTCAAATGAATGAAGAAAGGAGATCATTATAAATAAATGCACAAATACTTGATAGAAGCATCATAGAACAGGGGAGAACACATGTGCAAAGGCACCAAACCAGAATCAAAGTGTAACCACATGAATCATGCTATTAAAGTTCACAAAGGTTCGCAAAAACAACCAAGGATAGGAGGCCCAAACCTCTTGTCAAACAAATGCATCAAAAGGGTATCAAAACTCAAAGTCAGGGGGCAAGGTTCCACACATCAAGACCTGACATACATACTAAAATATGTGCAAAAGGATTGGCTTCAACACTCAAAGGAAATGGCACAAGTGCCTCATGCTAAGCAAGCATCAAAATAGGGACTAAAATGCAAACCTCAACTTCAAAAATACAAATCAAACTGAAAATGCATCCTAATCTCATGGGAATTTAACACAAGGTTCCACTAAGCATATATAAACATCATGAAAAATATCAGGAGCATCCAGATTCATTTGATATGAAAACAAAAATCAAGAAATTGAGAATGCAAAAACATGTCCTAAAATGCAACATTTAAATTCATGTGTCAAACCTTAGAAAAATGACATAGAAAATAATCAAACCAGTTACCACATCTTAGTATCATGTATGAGGATGGTGTGTGCAAAAGCTTGGGTCAGAATCATTAAAATATGGGATTTCATGAAGGTTTGAATGCAAATGGTCAAAAATGCACATAAATGAATCAGAAATTCATATTAAATTCCACGTGTCATGAAATAATTGGAAAATGGTACCAAAAAATCAAGGACTCATCAGGGATCACTCACAAACAATTTCAGATTTTTTAAGTATTTTTGCTATTTTTAAAAAAATAAAATAAAACGGGGTGAAATATGTACATGGCATGTGACACATATGCAACAAAATCAATTGGTCACACAAGTCACTTAAGTGACTAAATAAAATAAATCAAAAACAAAAATCAGAAAAAATGTGGGCCTTTGGATCAAAAGAAAAAGTCAACAAGCTCTAACGGCCACGGGATCGTCTTCTTCCTCAAGACACTCCGGCCATGAACAGTAACGCCGACAGGATTCCAGCCACCACCGACGGCGGCCTCCTCCACGCGCGGTCCAGAACTTCACGAAAATGGGGCTACCCCCCCCCCCCCCTAAACCATATGCTAGGAACTCAAAAATCACATTAGTTTTTCATGAATCCTCACCAATCTCTCAAATCACAACGAACAAGTTTGAACATCAAAACTTTAAATCAAGATTTCTCACTCAATATTGCATCATTTTAAAAAGTAAACACATCTACATCATCACCATAGCATGTAGTTTCATTTAGGCATAAGAAATGAGCGAAATAAGAGAGTCAAAATTCGAGTTATCGAAAATGGCGCCTTCCGAAACTTCAGTATGGTGATGAGATAAGCTCCAGAATACCTCCCTTGAACTTCTATGAATGTTTGCTACCGTTGGTTATGCTTGAAACGATCCAGATCTTGAGATTCAAGAAGCAACCTCCATTAAAGCTCTGTTTAGAAACTGTTTGGAATGGCTCAAAATGTGGGTGATTCGTTATCCTTAGAGTGTGTAGATCAAGAATATGCTATTGGTTTTCATTTTCCATGGATGTATGGAGAGATTTGATGAGAATAAAGTATGAGATGATTTTTTGAAAGTGAGATTTTTAGTGTGTATGGAGGTTGCACGAATTTAGGGTTTTGCTTAATAATATTTTCAGAGTTTATCCCCTCATTTTTGTGGCTTGGTGGACTCAAATGAGAGAGTTTTAAGTCCATGATCATTTTGGCTATTTTTGGAAACACCCCCTTATTTGCACATGACCATCCTTGTTTAATGCACTAATCCTCTCTTGAGACTTGACTAATCATGATTATATGAGAGAAACAACACAAAATGATGTTTTGGCAATTTTCCAAAAGTGTAATTTTTTTGCATGCATGACTCTTCCACACATGTGGGAATGCATGGGCTCAAATTCTAAGATGGATTTGGCCCAAAAAACAATGCTGAATAAATTCCCAATGATTGGCATGTGAAAATATTCCATGATGTCAACTTGTGTCCTTTTGACTTTTCATGCAAGAAAGCTTGAAAAATGACTTGCACCATTGATGAATCATGCAAAATTATAGGTCATTTTGCATGCCATTTTGAAGTATTTCTCAAAACAAAGCCATAGAAAAAAGAGCCACACCAATTGGACTTGTCAATCTCAAGTTATGCCTTTTTAAAGCCTTCATGCACACTTCACCATTCAAGAACCACAACTCTTCAACCATTCATCATATGGCCTTGCAATAGGAATTTTTGGAAAGGGGAGACAAAGATCTACAACTGTCATGCCTGAAAAAAAGTTCATTTGGAGCTTCCTTGGTGATGATATGATTGGTACATCAGTCAAGCTCGCTAGGCGAGTGAGGTAGCGAAGGGCTCGCTAGGCGAGCACTCAGCGAGGTTCCAGCGAACATTCCCAGACTTGGATAAAAGCATAACTAGAACTTACTCGCTAGGTGAGCATACAGCGAGCAGGTAGCGAGCAATTCCAGTAGCAACATCATCAAGGCTCACTGGAGCGAAGGAGGAAGCGTGGGCTTCGCCTAGCGAAGGATTGCTCTCCTAGCGAGCATGACAGTTCAGGAAGTTTCTTCTGGGTGCAGGTGACTCTGGTGGCTTATTTTCAGGGCTCGCTAGGCGAACCATTCTGCTCGCCTAGCGAGCATGACAGCTCAGGAACATCTTTCCAAATTTGGTAACCTGTGCACTAGACCTTTGTTCCTTCAAGATTAATGTTTTGAATGATGAATAGACCCCATTTGAACATGTTGGAAGTATCTCAAGTCATTCCCTAGCCATTCGACCCTCAGTTGACCAACAGTTGACTTTTGACTTCACGGTTGAATTTTGAACTGTACTGGGCCCATTAAGCTTGATCCTTTAAAGAAAACCTCTTAAAATGAAACCCTAGCTCCCAAGAGCTCTACACAACATCCATAAGACCTTCAAACCAAGAATGCATCTCAATCCTTGAGGAACCCTACTTTGACTGCTTCAGTAGACCAAAGTTGACCAGAGGTCAAACCCTAATTCAGATGAACTTTGCTGATAAGATATGAAAATTTGAGGAAAGAAAGATCATGAGGATGGTGATGCACCCTTGATACCCAGATGAATACAAACTTCCTTGAGTGTTGAGAAAAACCCTAGTTGATGCACAATTTCCCTTGTGTTGATTGATCATTCAGGTAGAACACACAAAGTGACTTGGATGATATCCAAGCTTCTTGGGAGACAAACTCTTGGAGCTAATTCTGATTGACATGATGAAATGCAATATGAAATGTTAAATGACCTAAAATGAATGCATGAATGAGGAGGGAAAATTTGAGGTGCTACACCTGCGCCCAAAACTGAGAAGCAAGTCCGAGGTTTTCTTGGTCGTTTGAATTACATTTCCAGATTCATATCACACATGACTGCCACATGTGTGCTAATATTCAAGCTCCTCTGGAAAGATCAGTCTCATGATTGGACCAAGGATTGCCAGAAAGCTTTTGACAGTATTAAAGAGTATTTGTCTGAGCCTCCGATCCTGTCTCCGCCTGTGGAAGGAAGACCATTGATTATGTATCTTACAGTTCTTGAAGACTCAATGGGTTGTGTCCTTAGTCAGCAGGACGAATCAGGAAAGAAAGAGCATGCTATCTACTACCTGAGTAAAAAGTTCACCGACTGTGAGTCTCGATACTCAATGCTTGAGAAGACATGTTGTGCTTTGGCTTGGGATGCTAAGCGCTTACGCCAGTATATGTTAAATCATATGACTTGGTTGATATCCAAAATGGATCCAATCAAGTATATCTTCGAGAAGCCTACTTTAACAGGGAGAATTGCCCGTTGGCAGATGTTGTTATCTGAGTATGATATTGAGTATCGAGCTCAGAAGGCTATTAAAGGTAGTATCTTGGCTGACCACTTGGCACATCAGCCGATTGAGGATTATCAGTCAGTTCAGTATGACTTCCCATACGAGGAGATTCTGTATTTGAAAATGAAAGATTGTGATGAGCCTACGCTCGATGAAGGGCCAGAGCCTGGTTCCAGATGGAGTATGGTATTTGATGACGCTGTAAATCAATATGGAAATGGTATTGGGGCAATGATTATTACTCCTCAGGGCACACATTTTCCTTTTTACAGCAAGGCTAACTTTCAAATGCACGAATAATATGGCTGAGTATGACGCTTGCATTATGGGGTTGGAAGAATGCATTGATCTTAGGATCAAGCATCTTGATGTTTATGGTGATTCGGCCCTCGTTGTTAATCAGATTAAGGGTGAATGGGAAACGAAAGCCTGGCCTCATTCCATATAGGGATTATGTGAGGAGGATTTCAACGTTCTTTACTGAGGTTGACTTCCATCATATTCCTCGAGATGAGAATCGGATGGCAGATGCTCTTGCTACACTTGCTTCGATGATTGTAGTCAGAATTTGGAATGAAGTTCCCAATATCACTGTGATGCGCTTGGATAGACCAGCTCATGTACTTGCAGTAGAGGAGGTGAAAGATGATAAACCATGGTATTATGACATCAAGTGTTTCCTTCAGAACCAGATTTACCCGGCTGGGGCATCTGTGAAAGATAGGAAGACTCTGAGGAGATTATCAGGAAGTTTCTACCTCAATGGTGATGTGCTTTACTAGAGAAATTTTGACATGGTGTTGCTCAGATGCGTGGATAGACACGAAGCAAACCTGTTAATGACTGAGGTTCATGAGGGTTCATTTGGGACTCATTCCAATGGGCATGACATGGCTAGAAAGATGTTGAGAGCAGGCTACTATTCGCTGACAATGGAGTCTGACTGCTGCAAATATGTGAAGAAATGCCATAAGTGTCAGATTTATGAGGATAAGATTCATATTCCTCTGACACTTCTGAATGTGATTTCATCACCATGGCCCTTCTCCATGTGGGGAATCGACATGATTGGCATGATAGAGCCAAAAGCGTCCAATGGACACAGATTTATACTCGTAGCAATTGATTACTTCACTAAGTGGGTTGAAGCGGCATCATATGCAAACGTGACCAGGCAGGTGGTTGTGAAGTTTATCAAGAATCAACTCATATGACGTTATGGTGTGCCAGATAAGATCATTACCGATAATGGATCCAACATGAACAACAAAATGATGAAAGAGCTGTGTAGTGAGTTCAAGATCGCACATCATAATTCTTCTCCTTACAGACCCAACATGAATGAGGTTGTTGAAGCTGCTAATAAGAATATCAAGAAAATTATCCAGAAGATGGTTGTCACGTATAAAGATTGGCATGAGATGTTGCCCTTTGCTTTACATGGATATCGTACATTTGTCTGCACTTCAACAGGGGCAACCCCTTTCTCTCTCGTTTATGGCATGGAGGTTGTACTCCCAGTAGAGGTGGAGATCCGATCAATGAGAGTCTTGATGGAAGCCAAGTTGACTGATGTTGAATGGGTTCAGAGTCATTATGACCAGTTGAATTTGATAGAAGAGAAGAGATTGACTGCCATGTGCCATGGTCAGTTATATCAACAAAGGATGAAGAAAGCCTTTGATAAGAAGGTCAAGCCTCGTGTGTTCCGAGAAGGTGACCTTGTGCTCAAGAAAGTCTTGTCTTTCGCGCCCGATTCCATGGGCAAGTGGACTCCAAACTATGAAGGTCCATATGTTGTTAAGAGAGCCTTTTCAGGCGGTGCATTGATACTCGCAACTATGGATGGGGAGGATTTCACTCGTCCTGTGAATTCAGATGCAGTCAAGAAATACTTCGCCTAGAATAATAAAAACATAATAGCTCGCTAAGTTGAAAACCCGAAAGGGCAACTTAGGCAAAAATGAGCGTCTCGGTGGATTGAAAACCTGAAAGGGCGATCCAGGCAAAAATTAGGGACATAAAAAAGAAATGAACATGTATCCTGCTAGATTGAGTACCCCATCCTGGGGCAATCTAGGCAAAAAAATAAGGATTTGGCAAGTAACTGCATCCTGACAAGACTCTGTTCTACAAACTGCCATCTGTTAGAGATTCTTGCTCATTCATCATCAACCAAAGCTTCAAATACATCGGATTCAGAATTGGTGGAGAAATGGTCATTATGTTCAATGTAGCCCTTTTCCAATATATATCACCAATTTCAAATTTGTAAAGATCTATGGAGCCTTGCCTTTTGCAGACTACCATTCCATCAAATAAATTTGAGCCTTTATCCAATTATTTGCACTCTTATTTGTTTTTATTCAACAAATGTTTTGCATGTTTTAATTGAAAAATATCATTGTTCTAAATAAATCTTTCATAATTGGTTTTTTAAACAAAGTGAACATTAAATAACAAGGGATACTGGGAATGCCTTCGGTGCTCTCCCAAGGATGGTAAGATTCTCGACAGGGTAAGACGGTTGTTCATATTCCTGGCACGCTTGTATCCTCTTCCTCCGGAGCCTTTTGTGGTTTTTTTCCCCCGTGCAGAGTGTTTGGTAGGATTATTCATCTCCCCTTCCTTCAGCAGAGTAGTGATTCTTCCTCCTCAGCAGATGTGATCTCACTATTGGGGTAGTATTTGGTGATCCCTGGAAACTTCTAGTTGTTCCCCCCGAAGATCCGTCCTCCTCTTTGATAACTTCCTAGGTAGAGTTGCTTCTACGTCAGAGTTCATCTGTGCAATGACTTTGCCCCAGTTGGAATGACTGATGCTCATTCCCTTGCAGAGATCTTTGTGGTTCTGGCTTTCTCTCTTGAGATGTAGTACCGGATGTTCGTGTACTTATTCGTTGGACTTGTTTGTGTTAGAAATGTCTGTTTGTCAGCATTCATCATACATAAACCATGCATATGTGCATATTGATAACATTCATGTCGCATTTTTTTGACATATATCTTTGTTTGTTATCTCTTGTTTGAGGGTATTATGCTCCCCAAGCAGATGTTGGTGATTGATCTTCTCCATATAGAGTCAGCCCCATGAGCAGAAAGTGTTCATCTTTCCTTTCATATTCCCCATCGAGTTATATCCTCGTGGATGATGGTTGCTTATGTTCCCTCCCAACACATATATTGGGATGGAATTCCCCATTGAGTTATATCCTCATAGGAACAAGCTTTGTTTCATTGTGCCTATCTAGTTTGATCCTAGACTGGGCTCTTTTGACTGTTTCTCGCACTCCCCTATGGTGTAAATGAACAATTGCTCAATAACCAGTAATCGTTCGTCTTATCCCCGGCGGAGTCTGTGGTTTTCTACCTTATACTGGTAGTTGTAAACCCTATTCCATCCCCTTGTAGAGTGAACCTTTTGTTCATCCTAATCGATGACGGTTGCTCTTCCGTGGTTTTCTACCCAGTATCCGGTAGATATAATCCCCTATTTGACGGTTGTCTTTATCCAAATTCGGTATTGATGTTCCTTCGTTTTGGAGTATGCCGCCCAGCAACTGGCGATATATCTCTTGGATAATTGCTCCGTGTCGCAACCTGAAAAATACAGTGCGAAAAAAAACAATCGGCGAAAGAAAAAGACAGAAGAGTCGCCACCGTGTGTTATTCATCCCAAAGGAGGGAAAGGAAACGCTCGAAGTAAACCTGAAAAAGGAAAGGACAAGACGGGGTCTCGCAACCAAATCTTGGGTTCGGGAGTCGGTTATGCGAAGGGAAGGTATTAGCACCCCTACGCATCCGTAGTACTCTACGGGATCCACTTTTGTAGTTCTTGTCTAAAGGGAGTGGGTTTATCTTGTGCTGTTTACCAGAAAAAAAGGGTTAAATGAAAATGACTCGCGCGGATGTCGCATCCACTGCATACGTATCTCATCTGAATATGAGAATCAGAGTCTTCGTAGCTCGGCTGACCTATGGGTTGGGGGGATGTGTGCTCGCTAAGACATCGCGTCTTATGCCTACGTATCTCATCTGGCCTGAAAATCAGAGCAAGCCGTAGTTCGGCTAACTACGGGTTAAGGGTTATGTTATGGGGTGAACGACGTCACTACGCAATCTACCGGATGCTCGACCTTTGGAGACTTACTCGCCTGTAGTAGAAGGAGTTAACGTGTTGCTTTCGGTTTTAGGGTTTGGGATGCTCGAGGGAAAAAGGGCAGTCCTTGACGAAGGAACCGCGCTACCTGCAGGGATATGAATACAAAACACAAAACATGTATCTCAAAGTAAAATGCCACCAAGGGGCTCAAACGTTTCCTCCTATCGAGGTCTTCCAGCTAGGAAAGCAGTAAAATGCGGGAAAAATGTAAAAGTACCACGTGGATAAAGATCCGAGGTAACAACAATTAGAGGAGTAAGAAACCCTGAGATCCTTCCAAGCTAATGCCATCAAAGAAAAGTGAGTCAGTACAGGTAATCGGAATGAACCTCCAGGGGTTATCCCACAAATAAAGTGGGAAACCACGCAAGTTATCCCTGCAAAAGTCATGTGAGCCCTCACAAAAATTCAACAAAAGGGTTAGTGAAACACCATAAGCATTTTTTTCATGAAAAACAGTATGGTTTCAGAAACCTCAAACCCTGTGGCATACACTCAAAAATTAAAAGGTTAAACATTCAAGGCATTGTTTATACATTCATATACATATTAAACCCATGGGCGAAAAAACCTAATGAAATTCATCCATCATACCTCATACATTCAGAGTATTCAACTTCAAAGCAAAAGGTAATGGGAATAAAGGCAAACCTGATTGGAGAGCTTGATTGAAATTGAGTTGCACCCGTGAGGTTTACAAAACAATCTTCAGGGTTTATGTGAGGCAGAGGTGATTCTGTGTAGTTGAGTTCCCTTCGGGGTTTGGAGGCTGCTCTGAACTCCGTTAGGTCTTCTCTCACTATCTTTTTCCTCAAGGTTTTGTTCCAAGGAAACCTCAGAGTATTTTGCTTCTCTTCAAAATCCCCCTTTGTTCTGTGTTCTCTCAAGTGAAGCCTTGGTATTTATAGACTGAATTTCATGGTTTTGTGGGCTCAAATGAGAGAGACCCAAGTCCAAAATTTTTTATTATATTTTATTTATTTAATTAATTAATTAATTAATTAACTAAAATTTTTTATTAATTTTTTTTTTTTTTTGGATCTAATTCTGATTGACATGATGAAATGCAATATGAAGTTCTAAATGAATGCATGAATGAGGAGGGCAAATTTTGGGGTGTTACAGCTGCCCCTATTCAAACATCAGCTAACCCGAGTAGGATGAAAGCGAACAGCTTATCAGACAAACGGGGTGAGCTGTGATTGAATACCAAAGACAGACCGGAAATTTGTGCTCCGAGAATACCACAAAAACGCGGAAATACACCGCGCTGTTTATCTTTCTTCCGATCCTCTGGCTTAATCTGGAGTTTCGATCCTTTGGCTGAACCTATACTCAATTTAGTCCTCTGGTCGGATATTAATTTTGATCCTCGGGCTGGATACGATTTTGATCTTCTGGCTAGATCTTCTTCGATCTTCTGGCTAGATCTCCTTCGTTTTGATTCTCTGGCTGAATCTATTTCGATCTTCTGGCTAGATCTGAATTGTTGCGATTTTCGATCTTCTGGCTAGATCTTCTTTGTTTCGATTCTCTGGCTGAATCTATTTCCTTTGATTCTCTGGCTGAATCTACTTCGATCTTCTGGCTAGATCTGAATTGCTTCGATTCTCTGGCTGAATCTATTTCCGGTATTCGGGCTAGACCTGACTTCGATCTTCTGGCTAGATCTGGATTATTTTGATGATAAATTCCCATCATTAGGATCCCGCATCTGAGGCATGCGCTGGTTGACCCTCTTTTGAAATCTACACCCAACCTTCATATTAGATATGCAGCTTCGAGCATATTCCACTTTTGGGCTTCGTAGATATTCTTCGGGCTAGAACATGTTGTAACGACTCCTTAATTAGACTTCCTGGGGAAATAAAGCTTGTAGGCGACTTCACTGGGGAATCTTCAAATTGAGCCTCAGGCTGACTCTTGGGAAAACGATTCTCAGGCTGAATCTTCAAAAATGACCCTCATGCTGGATCACGGGAAAACGATTCTCAGGCTGAATCTTCAAAAAGTGACCCTCATGCTGGATCACGGGAAAACGATTCTCAGGCTGAATCTTCAAAATGACCCTCAGGCTGGATCACTCACGCTTGATCCTCTGGCTGGATCTCAAGACCTTGGTTGTACAGTAATTCTTCAGTCTGCTTGGAAGAACCTGTTTATCAGCTTATGTGTATGCTTAATATGATATGCATGCGAATGCAAATGCATGGTGTAAAAGAAAAAAGAAATCTGCTAGGGGAAGCAAACTCCGGTAGGGAACAGATCGCTGTATCAATCCTTGAATGCTCTGTGGGGAATGATCCGTCTGCCGGGACCAATGAGCCACCAAAAATAAATTGGCTGCTTGAAAAGTCGACCATGCGGGGGGAGTATCAACTATGGAAACTTTTCTCGGCGAGGCTCTGTGAGGAGAGTCTGTGGGGAAAACACTTCCTGGGGAAATATCGTAGGAAACGACCTTTGCTGGGGATATGAACTTGCTAATCGTCCTCTAGCTGGGGATTAGAACAAATCTGTTAGAAATAATGTTGGGGATGAGATGAACACTGGGAACACCACCCTCTTGTCCGTTGGGTATGCAACCACTCCGCTGTTGCTAGGAAGATACAGTTTGACACCGTCAACTCCGCTGGGGATATATAGTCTGGATACTGTCAACTCTACTAGGGATAGACAGTCTGGATACTGTCAATTCTGTTGGGGAACATGCTCTGCTGAGGAGAGACTTTGTCAACCGCTTGGGGATGAGGATTCATGACTTGGCATCCGGTTCCTGTGACCTGCAACCAAAAATACACGTATGCCTCGGGGGAATTACTCGGTTTGAATTCACCGTCCGGGATTAAGCACATTCAAAGCAATTTTAAATGTTTCCCTGTGCAAATCATCTGCAAAAGCCACCATTATGTTCATATGCAATATGTTTTATCAAAAATTCGGACATTTTTGCAAACAAACTGATAAATGAAAAATAAAAAGGCTCTTTAACTGAATTATTCGACTCTTAATGGGGAGAAAATTTGTGCCAGGAATAGGCGAGGGCATCAGGAAGCTGATCCCTGAAAAGAGGTGATCGCTATAAAAAAGAGAGTTATCCTAATGGCAATGTGGAAACGGGGTCCCACTGAATTTCGACTCTGCTATGACTCGTATGTCCTCAAGACGCTCTGCTCATCTTGCTTTCTGAAGTGGATGATTAGTCGATCTTTAACCTTCGAAGATTGCCGGATTGAATGAAACGGTGATATAACACTGATGAACTCAGATCACAGTCATTCGCTTATTCCCTAACTTTTGCCTGGATCGCCCCCTTTTCGGGTTTTCAATCCATCGGGATACCCATTTTTGCCTGAGCCGCCCTTTTGGGTTTTCGACTCACCGGGTGTACTCTTTTTTTATATCCCTAATTTTTGCCCGAACCTCTTTATTCTCTTTTTTTTGGTTCGTCGGGATGCCCCTTTTTTGCCTGGACTATTCTTTTTACTGTCCAGCGGGTCTATTTTATGCGAAGTATTTTTTTTTAACTGCGTCTGAGTTAATAGGGGACGGGAATCCTTCGCCCTCCATGGTTGTTAGCGTCAAAGCTCCGCCAGAGAAAACTCTTTTAACCACGTACGGACCCTCATAGTTCGGTGTCCATTTGCCCCTGTGATCTATGTTGGGAGGAAGAAATATTTTGAGTACCAATTCACCGACTTGATACCCCCGAGGGCGCACTTTCTGACCAAATGCTTTCTTTATTCGTCTCTGACCGAGATACGTCAATTCTGGGTACGTAGTTCCAGCATAGCACCATTTCCCGTTGGTTTGATTGATGATCAAAGCTGAATCCCCGTATACATCCAGGGTTTTAATCTGTATATTGACGGCTTCCTCAAGTCTTAGGATACAAGCTTCGTATTCGGCTTCATTGTTGGTGCAGGGAAAAGTTATTCTGGCACCAAATGGCACATGAACCCCCTTCCGGTGTGATCAACACTATACCAACTCCGCGACCATTGACGTGGACCGCCCCATCAAACATCATAACCCATTTGGATTCAGGGTCAGGCCCCTCCTCCGGGAGTGGTTCCTCTCAATCTTTCGATTTGAGAAACATGATGTCCTCATCAGGAAAGTCAAACCTCATAGGTTGGTAATCATCAATCGGTTGCTCTGCAAGATAGTCTGATAAGACACTTCCCTTGATGGCTTTTTGTGAAGTGTATTGGACGTCGTACTCTGTCGGTATCATTTGTCGCCTAGTAACCTTTCCGGTAAGTGCTGGCTTTTCAAAAATATACTTGACTGAATCCATTTTTGATATCAATAGAGTCGTGTGAGTCAACATATACTGTCTTAGTCGGCGAGCAGCCCATGCCAAAGCGCGGCAAGTTTTCTCGAGCAATGAGTATCTTTGTTCACACTCGGTAAACTTTTGCTAAGGTAGTATATTGCATGCTCTTTTCGACCTGACTCGTCATGCTGACCGAGCACACAACCCATTGACCTTTCTAACACAGTCAAGTACATGATCAACGGTTTTTTTTTTCTCGGCCTGTAGACTGGCCTCGATCTTGATTTCTTTCTTGTCGTCTGCGGTACCGATGTTGACGGTCTCAATCACCTTCTGATAAGGTGTAATAGCTCGGTCCTCCTGTTTCAACAATCTGGCTAACCCTTCAGGCAATTCACAATCTTCCTCAGCCCCTTCTTCGGCTTGATAGATAGGATTGTCGAAGTCATACTTGGTCATAGCAGTGTCGTTAGCAGTGAGATCCGAGTGGTCGGCTCTGCATGATGGAGGATCATGCTTTACCTTAGAATGAGAGATTTTTTTTTTGAAAGAAAGGAAAAACGAAAAAAGAAACATTGCCATTTTTTTTTGTAAAAAGTAAAAAAAAAACTGAAAGAAAGAGAACACAAAATTGTTTGCAAAAGCCGTCCTTTATTGATGATAAAAATAATTGCGAAACGTAACTAAATGGATGGCCCTACAAATGAGCCGTTACACCTTGGGCAAAGTGTAAGACTTTATTATGCATGTAATAAAGGAAAACAATAAAAATCACTCTTTCAGTAGAGTAACCCGAACGGTTTTGTCAGACGACCAATTGTCGAGCTTTTCTCCCGGGACACACGGGCGAATCCAGCTATCTAAGTCACAGTCGCTGTCAGCCTTGTCTTCATCTGCAGCATTGACGACGTGGGGAGAAACCAAACCCTCGCTGGAGAAAGTACCGACTTCATTCTTCTGAGATCCCGGAGCATACCCCAATCCAAACTTGTCTTCTTTGATGACTGGCTCCACAAATTTGCCCCAGCCTTGGGCATTACCAGCTTCAACCACTTCGACAACATTAATCCCCTGCCCGCCGTGAGCCGGCATCGGGTTCTGGATAACATTAGGCACCGGAGCAAAATTGATAGCCTGGGCATCTCTCAAATCTTGTACCTTTAACTGGAGAGCCTTGCAATTATCTGTAGTATGGCCAGGTGCGTTGGAGTGAAAAGCACATCTGGCGTTGACATCATAACCTCTGGGCAAATTATTGGGATCGATTGGTGGGGCCAGAGTTCTCAACGTAACCAGATTCATGTCAATCAGCCTGGGAAGTAATACTGAATAAGGATTTGGGATTGGCTCGATGACCCGGTCCGTTTACCTTGGACGTTGTTGATAGTGTCTCTGCTGACCCGGATTACCTCCTTGTTGTTGATTGTTGTACCTGGGTTGTTGTTGCGGATGATATTGCGGTTGTGGAACAGGTGTTGGAATAGTGACTGCGGCCACTTGATCTTGGTAATAATTAGGGCGTCCTCTACCCCTGCCTCTGCCGGCATACACAACGCTTGTCTCGCCTTCTTTTCTTCGCTGACCGTTACCAGCAAACGGTCTCTTGGGACCTGATGAGTTGGAAGCACTATTGTCTTGAATTCGGCCCATCTTCAACAGACTCTCGATTCTTTCTCCAGCAATTACTATCTCTGCAAAGCTGATTGACGGGCAAGCAACCAATCTCTCAATATAATTGCCTTGAAGAGTGTTCATGAACATGTCCGCCATCTCCCTTTCAGACATAGGGGGTTGGACGGACGCATCAATCTGTCTCCAACGCTGAGCATACTCTCTAAAGGTTTCCTTGGCAGTCTGAGACATACCTTGTAACAAGGTCCGATTTGGAGCCATGTCCAAGTTGTATTGATATTGCTTGATAAAAGCCTCTGCCAAGTCTTTCCAGCTCTTGATGGTAGTACGAGACAAATGAGAATACCATTCACGAGAAGCTCCAGTTAGACTGTCTTCAAAATAGTACATCCACAGCTTTTCATCTTCCATGTGAGCTCCCAACCTTCCCAGATAAGATTGGAGATGAGTGCGTGGGCAAGAAGCCCCGTTGTATTTCTCAAAAGTAGGGGGTTTGAACTTGTGAGGAATCCTTACTCCCTGAACCAGACCAAGATTTGTGACATCAAAGCCTAAGTAATTTTGAGACTCCAAAGATTTGAGCTTCTCAGCAAGCTCATCCATACGGCGAGTGGTCTCGAGGGCCTCGTCGTGCAAAGAAAATTGATCACACTGATAATCTTCAGTAACGGGGTGCCCGTTAATCCGAATTCCTTGATTCACATTGTACCTTCCGCCAATACCATTTCCAACATTCCCTGTGTTGCCAACATTACCCGGGTTTCCATCAGCATTTGCGTTACCCGCGTTACCAGTGTTCACAGGGTTATCAGCGTTCCCAGGGTTTCCCTCAGCATTTGGTATCTCCAAATCTGGATTGGGCCTCGGTTGCTCAACCAATTCCCTCAGCTTTTCTTGGCCTGCTGCCATACTAGTCATCAATGTCATGAACTGATCCATCCTTTCACGCATATCAGCCAGCTCTTTCTGTACTTGGTCCATCGCTAGTTGTGGACGATTTTCCTTTGTCGGGTACCAGTGGACTCGCTTGGGACCAATAACTGCCTGATACAGGGAACAAACATTAGACAGTGCGGTGACACCTGCAAAACAGACAAGGGTTAATATGCATGGTATGCGATGCACTGCTTGTTCAGTTTTAAGGCACCCCCGTTTTGAAAGGGAATACCCTGCAAATGAATAAGCATGAGATATTGGATGCAAATATGCAGATGATGTTATGCAATGCAAAGGCATGTCAATCAGAATTGATGTATCTGCTTGAACATCTGTCAGGTTGCACTGTCTGGAGAGAAATTAAGAGCACACCAAACAAAGGTCATGGGATGGATCATGTTCTCCTTAATATCAACCACCCATTTTGGTGGATTATGGTTTACATCTTATCAATACCCGAGTTCCATTGATATTAAGGATACCTGATCGGATTAACCATGAATCAAGGGTTTGTTGCAAGTCACGAGCATGGAGTTTAGGTTAAGAACCACCCAAAAGGAGTGTACTAAGGTTTAAACCTGCCAAACATGTTCTACAAAAGGTTCCCATAGTCATAATCCCATCTTTCGGATATTATCAGAGGAACGACTACTCGTATTCCAACAATATTCTCAAGAGAGACTCTTATGAGTGTAGTATCGCGTAACAATCGTATCAAATCTTACACTTGAATGACTTTCGCACTACGTCCTACGAATAGGCCAAGATGGGTTTGGTAAACTAAGGTCCTCGGCTTCTAAGGTCTATATTGGAACAAGTAATGTCTAACCACAACTTACTTATGTGACATTATTGATCTCAACATGACCTCCACCAAGTGAATGGGCTTGCAAGTCAACTCGCTAAGGAATAACTCCACACAAGTCGACAGGACTATGCCATTCTCCTATCCTAAGTGCACTCGAGTTCGGGTATAGAACTCATCTCACAAAGATCACCAAGCAGCCATAGCCAGCCAACAGATAAAGCAATGATATGTACACAATGCAATAAGGTAAAGCAGGTAAATAAATAACCGTACAAAAGCATGAACACCCAATAAACAAACTACAAAAGCTAGGAGGGACTCGCTTAGGGAAGATGGACTAGCAAGAGGTCAACTTCTTAGCATCCTCAACAGAGTCGCCAGCTGTCGCAACCTGAAAAATACAGTGCGAAAAAAAACAACCGGCGAAAGAAAAAGACAGAAGAGTCGCCACCGTGCGTTATTCATCCCAAAGGAGGGAAAGGAAATGCTCGAAGTAAACCTGAAAAAGGAAAGGACAAGACGGGGTCTCGCAACCAAATCTTGGGTTCGGGAGTCGGTTATGCGAAGGGAAGGTATTAGCACCCCTACGCATCCGTAGTACTCTACGGGATCCACTTTTGTAGTTCTTGTCTAAAGGGAGTGGGTTTATCTTGTGCTGTTTACCAGAAAAAAAGGGTTAAATGAAAATGACTCGCGCGGATGTCGCATCCACTGCATACGTATCTCATCTGAATATGAGAATCAGAGTCTTCGTAGCTCGGCTGACCTATGGGTTGGGGGGATGTGTGCTCGCTAAGACATCGCGTCTTATGCCTACGTATCTCATCTGGCCTGAGAATCAGAGCAAGCCGTAGTTCGGCTAACTACGGGTTAAGGGTTATGTTATGGGGTGAACGACGTCACTACGCAATCTACCGGATGCTCGACCTTTGGAGACTTACTCGCCTGTAGTAGAAGGAGTTAACGTGTTGCTTTCGGTTTTAGGGTTTGGGATGCTCGAGGGAAAAAGGGCAGTCCTTGACGAAGGAACCGCGCTACCTGCAGGGATATGAATACAAAACACAAAACATGTATCTCAAAGTAAAATGCCACCAAGGGGCTCAAACGTTGCCTCCTATCGAGGTCTTCCAGCTAGGAAAGCAGTAAAATGCGGGAAAAATGTAAAAGTACCACGCGGATAAAGATCCGAAGTAACAGCAATTAGAGGAGTAAGAAACCCTGAGATCCTTCCAAGCTAATGCCATCAAAGAAAAGTGAGTCAGTACAGGTAATCGGAATGAACCTCCAGGGGTTATCCCACAAATAAAGTGGGAAACCACGCAAGTTATCCCTGCAAAAGTCATGTGAGCCCTCACAAAAATTCAACAAAAGGGTTAGTGAAACACCATAAGCATTTTTTTCATGAAAAACAGTATGGTTTCAGAAACCTCAAACCCTGTGGCATACACTCAAAAATTAAAAGGTTAAACATTCAAGGCATTGTTTATACATTCATATACATATTAAACCCATGGGCGAAAAAACCTAATGAAATTCATCCATCATACCTCATACATTCAGAGTATTCAACTTCAAAGCAAAAGGTAATGGGAATAAAAGCAAACCTGATTGGAGAGCTTGATTGAAATTGAGTTGCACCCGTGAGGTTTACAAAACAATCTTCAGGGTTTATGTGAGGCAGAGGTGATTCTGTGTAGTTGAGTTCCCTTCGGGGTTTGGAGGCTGCTCTGAACTCCGTTAGGTCTTCTCTCACTATCTTTTTCCTCAGGGTTTTGTTCCAAGGAAACCTCAGAGTATTTTGCTTCTCTTCAAAATCCCCCTTTGTTCTGTGTCCTCTCAAGTGAAGCCTTGGTATTTATAGACTGAATTTCATGGTTTTGTGGGCTCAAATGAGAGAGACCCAAGTCCAAAATTTTTTATTATATTTTATTTATTTAATTAATTAATTAAAAAATTTTATTATTATTTTTTTTTTTTCTGGATCTAATTCTGATTGACATGATGAAATGCAATATGAAATGCTAAATGAATGCATGAATTAGGAGGGCAAATTTTGGGGTGTTACACTCCGGCAAAGCAATTTACCCCCAGCGAGTCTTCTAGCATTAACCCTTTTAATTGGTAATGATTGTTTCTCCCCTCGATTGGTCATTATTTTATACCCTATAGCCGGTATCCCGATGTCCTTTCTTTTTTCGGTCGATTTATCCTTTATTAACCCAGTAGCCGATAGTGGATAATCTTCCATGCGAGTATGTTATCTATGTTCTGACGGTAATAGATAATATATCTCATGCACTCTTCGGTCGAAGTCTTTTATTCTTCTCCAATCGAGTAAGATTCGTACCTTTTTTTGGAATCGAATGTCCATCCTATAATCGAGTATGCTTTTAGCCCTCTTTTGGATGATGAGTGTCTTGGAAATATTCCCCAATTCACGCTTTGGTTGGTCACCTATTATATGCCCAGTAACCGGTATCCCTGGTGTTCCTTCCTCCCTGCTCCCTATTATGACTTTTTGTCCCTTGCGGAGTCAGATTTTCCTGAGTTGAAGTGTACCCTTTTAGGTCTTCCTCAGATGATTTCGGATGTTTGATATCTCTCACCTTTATACCGGTCTTAGATATTCATTTTTCCCGAGCATGTTGTTTTCTCACCCTTATACCGGTGTTCAGATCACATGTCTCTTTGAGCTTATTACCCAGTAACCGGTAATACCTCATCCCGTTGCTTCCCCAGAGGAGTCTTGTTTGGGTGTTTCCCTAGCAAAGTCCCGTAGTGGATTCTCCCAGCCTGAGTCCGGAGTCTTATCCGAAGTATCCGTTACGGATATTTTTTTTGCTGTATTGGCATATTCCCCAATACATGCATCTTTGAGTCAGCTCGAGTCCTTCCATTGATTTATTTCATGGATTTCCTTCGAGTCTTTCAACAAGTTTCAAGTCGTGACCTGCTCACGCATTTTTATCCCTTTACTCGCCAGTAGAATCCCTGGAGTCTCTGTCCCATTTGTGAGTATGTTACTCCAGTAGATTTTTTGGTTATTCCTGGGTTCTTTCTTCCTTTGTGGACACATATCTCCACAGATTTGTTACCTTTTGCATACATACATTTGCATCATGAGGTCTCTTAGGGACCAAAATTAGTCTATTTGTTATTATTTAAGCCCATTCTACCTCGTCGAGACGAAGATTTTAACCTTCACTTCTCTGGCTAGAGTGACCTTAAATAGGGGCATCTGTAAGACCCCAATTTTGGCCCTAAGATCCCTCATGGCATCATAACATTGCATTTGCAAAGCCACAAGGATCATAAGCATCTTGGTTCCCTTTGCCTTTGGGTGGGATCTCTTGTGATTTGGTTTGAGATCACCAAGCATGCTTGAATTGAATATTATCGCTTTTCCCATTTTATACACTAACCAAAAGCACAAAAATATGTCACTAACATTTCTTGTTTGTAGCTTGAGCAGTCACAAGGTCAAAAGCTTCTAGGTGATCCTTTGTGCAAAGATAAGGCCAAGAGAAGATGAAAGCAAGCATGGAAATGATTCCCAAAGCTCTCATTCATCAAATATGCCTCCCTAGTATCTCAATTCATCATTTTGATCAAAGCAAGTCAAAGGGTTTGAGGTTTGTTTCTCAAAGAAACCCTAATTCATCTGTGTACCAAATGTGCCTTACTCATGAAGCAACCTCAGCCCATGGTCAAATACAATCAAGGGAAGTTCTTTAATTCATCAGTTCATGCATATTTGAAATTATTTGAGTGTCCTCAATCATCAACATATGAGTTGTGGACTTGAGAAGTTGATTAGTCAATTCATCTAACTATTTTGAAATATACTGAGAGCTAACTTTATATGTGTTGGTCAAATGGAGATGATCCCAAAAGAAAAAATGTTCTTAAGGACAATATGAACAACTTTCATGTTCATCAAATTTTGTTTTGAAGCTTGGAGGGTCACCTCCCATTCCAAGACATTATAGGTCATTTTGACTGAAACCCTAATTTTAGGTCAACTTCCCAAGAACATAACTCATTCATTTTTTATAATTTTGAGGTGGAATCAAATGCATTGGAAATCTTATTGTGTCTATTTAAAATGTTATGTTGAACAAAATTTGAAAATCTCAAAGGAAATACATGTGATAATGCAAGACATTATATGTCACTTTGGACCAAATGCATTGAAAGGCAAAAAAGTCCAACTTCAAGTGCCCATAACTTCTTCATCAAAAATCCAAATGATGCAAAATTTAAGTCCATCTTGATTGTATTGAAACGATCTACAACTTTTATGTTGTAGGCTTTTCCATTTGAGGCTTGCATCATCAAAACAGAAGGGCTTGAAGTTGGACCAATTTGACAAAATTCTCAAAGGCATGCTTTGCACTATGAACTTCATGGCCTGTTTTCATAAATTTCCACACTCCAAATGAGTTTTTGCTAAACATGACATTTGTTCCTTATGTCAAGACCTTTCCAACCATTACCCACATGCTTATGTTTGGATTTTCTAATTGGCATTTTCAAAGAGCTGAAGTTTTAGGCACAATTATGCAATTCATGATGAAACTTCATGCACAAGCCATTGCCTTGCAAATCACACATCCAAACCTCCTCCACACAAACTAAGCATCCATTTGCACCAGGTTTTGGGCCTCACATGCGCCTGTACAGGCCCATGCATGGAGGACCCAACTTCATGCACACGAGTTTGATCACCCTTGTCTTGCATTTCCATCTATAAATAGAAGCACCATTTCATTCAGTTGGCATCCCTGAATCAACCTGAAGCTCTGCAGAAATCATTCCAAACCATACTCTAAAGGAATTTTGCTTTTTCACTTGAAATTTTCAGATCCAATTCTCAACTTCCTTTGTTGATTATTGGACTCTAATTCCTTAGCCTTGCCTCATTTCCATCTCCAGAAAAAGCTGCAAGCAAGTGTGTTGAAGGATCGTGCTCCATAGATATGCATTTAGAAGGTTGATGTTCAAACTTATTTGCTTCGAAACTCTTCATTTATAGCTTATTTCTTGTGACCTTTTGCTTGGCTGAAGTCCTCTCAACCGAGACAACTTGTCTGTGCTTTTAATTTTACAAATCCATTAAGTTTCAGTTGAACACCATATTTTTCAACCTCTGATTTCTCTTACCATGGAGATCTAGAGCGAAAATAGATGGTACAGGGGTGATGTACATCACCCCAGCTTTCCAATGATATGAGGATCGCCTGTTTTCATCAAGATTTTATGACCTGCAACTCTGGCTGAAATCTCCATGCTCGCCGGAGAAGACGGTGGTGTACACCACCGTCCGTTTGCCAGTTTGAATCCTAGCCGTTGTTGATGATTTCCAGATTAAATCATGGCTCTTGGATCTTATGACTTTATTTAATGCATTGTGTGACTCAATTGACTTGGTCCTATGATGCGCGCGCATACCATTGCCTTCAGATCCTCCACGTCATTTAATGAAAGGAGATCTAAGGCGCCAAGATTTTTAACATTTTTCATTTTCTGATTTAATTTCCATTTTATATCTTTTATTTCATTTAACTTCAAAAATTCATAACTCTCTCATTTTTAATCCAAAAAATATGGGACCAATTGCATTGTTTCTCTTTTTAATTCTAGTTTCTAAAAATGATTCTTAATATTTTTTATTTCATCATTTGATATTTTTTGTGAATTTTCTCTTTTCTGGTCATTTTTAATTCCTTTTAAATAGTTTTTGATATTCAAAAAATACAAAAATATTTTCTCAACCTATTTGAATGATGATGAATCTATGAAAAATATTCTCATCAATTTATTAATTGATTTGAGATTTATTTGAGATTTTAGTTCAATTAGGTTATTTTTATTCATTTTTAATTGATTAAAAATAGTTTCTGACTTTTAAAAATGCTGAAATTTTTTGTCAAACTTTGTTTAACCTTGTTGAACTTAGGATAAATCACTTGGACTTTTCAAAGTTGATTTGAAGTGATTTTGAAGTTTGACCTTTCTTTAATATTTTAATTCAAGTTTATTTTGGATATTAAAAATGCCTAAAAATATTTTGTTCATGTCTTGACTTCCAATCTTCATCTCACTTCTGTTTTTATTTGTTTGACCATGATCCTCAATGTCATTGGCCAACACTTATTGATTGATACATTCCATTTCATTTAATGCACTTATTTCTTTTCATTTTCATTGTCCATTATTCATCTCATTCTTCTTCTTCTTTCTTTTTGATCAATGAGTTAAAGGTTGATAAGTTAGCATTGATTAGGGAGGCTTAATCTTCCTTGATTCAAATCTAATTCATCTTGATCAATTGATCAAATGAATGGCTTTGCATTAAGGATAGGTTGCTTCCTAAATCATGCTAAGGACTTAAACCAATACAAGATCAATTCTCTTCTTCTTTTTGGCATGGCAAGTTGTTGGAACTTGGTTCACTAATCAAGACTTCTAACTTGTGTTGTTGCCTACATTATTATTGACCGGCCTCAGATAGTTGTGACTTCTACATAAGTCCAATTACGATTGCTTAACATAGCGCTAAATTTTCCTTATGGCACACTAACTACTGTCGCTCCCCGGATTTCCCGAATCCAAGTACAAACGCGAAAAAGAGTGGCGCGGAAAAAGAGTAGAGTCGCCAGGTATGTACTTTTATCCCAAGAGGAGGGGAAGGTAGTACTGCATAACCAAGAGGGAATGGATAACACAAAGTCTCGAACCAAAGAAAACTGAGTAAGGGGGCCGGTTACGTGAAGGGAAGGTTATCGCACCCCTTCACGTCTGTGGTACTCCACAGGATCCACGCTTGCTATCTATGTCTAAAGTGTGTGTATAAAAAGTCATATATGCGATGTGAAAGAGAGAAAATCAAAGTAGGGAAAAGAAAGAGTTATTGCTCGCACAGGCCCTACCCTACTGCATACGTATCTCAAGAAGGATTGAGAATCAGAGCACCGTAGCTCGGCCAACCTATTTTTGTTTGTTTTTTGTGATGAATGACGTTACTACACAATCTACCGGATGCTCGACCTTTGGAGACTTACTCGCCTGTAGTAGAAGGAGTTAACGTGTTCTTAGGAGAAGAAAAATCAATGAGTTTGTTTGTGTTTTAGGAATGCTCATGCAAAAAGGAAGTCCTAGACGATGGAACCGTGCTACCTTAATTGACATGCAAACGAGAGACTATATGAAGCCTAGTAAACCTATGCGGAGACGATCACACCATACAAAATAAACATACATAAAGTAAACACGCCAACAAGGGGGCTCAAACATACGTGGGTAGGGCTTTAGTCAAAAGGGGTCATATCAACCTCGACAAACAAGCCATGGAAAGGTAATCAAATGGGCTCTTAACCATTAACGTTGAACGTCAGGGTGAGCAGATCAAACGGGTAATGAGGATAAGACCTCATAGCTCTTAACCCTGGACAGGGTGAGCTCATGAGAAAAAGTGGGGATTCAAAAAGGTGGAACCCTCTCCACTGACTGACCGGACAAAAGATCTTGGGCTTTTGTTCTGAAGCATCGACACGTAATGTGATCTTAAATAACGACACATTGAATAATGGGGGATTGACTACTAATCCCATTTATCCGTCAATTGCCTCTTCATGGAGGTCTTTAGCACTGGTGCCTCTTCTTGGAGGTCTTTAGGCACAAAAGTAAACACACAAAAACATTGCCTCCTATTGAGGTCTTCCAGCTAAGAAAGCGGTAAAATACGGGAAAGATGTAAAAGGGATCAAGAGATCTACCACACAGATAAAGATCCGAAGTAACAGCAACTAAAGAAATAAGAAACCCAGAGATCTCTCAGGCTAGCACCATCAAAGAAAACAAGTCAGCAAAGCAATCAAAATAAATCTCCAAATGGTATCCCACAAATAAAGTGGAATACCAAGCAAGCTATCTCTTCAAGAGTCATGTGAGCCCTCACAAAAAAAACTCAACAAACAGGTTAGAGAAACAAGATGGAGTGCAATCAAGAGTTGCACCAAATAGAGAATCACATGAATCATGCCATTAAAGTTCACAAAAAGCTCACAAAAAGCAACCAAGGGTAGGAGGCCTAAACCTCTTGTCAAACAAATGCATTAAAAGGGTATC
This sequence comes from Lathyrus oleraceus, assembly GCF_024323335.1. Classification (NCBI taxonomy): domain Eukaryota; kingdom Viridiplantae; phylum Streptophyta; class Magnoliopsida; order Fabales; family Fabaceae; genus Lathyrus; species Lathyrus oleraceus. The sequence goes on from NC_066585.1 coordinate 459,119,864, forward strand.
AAAACTCAAAGTCAGGGGGCAAGGATCCACACATCAAGACATGACATACCTACTGATTGGAGAGATCGATTGAAATTGAATTGCACCGTTGGCTTTGTAGAACAATCTTAGGGTTTATATGAGAGGGAATTGGTTCTTTGCAGATGAGTTCCCTTTAGTCTCTGGAGGTTGCTCTGAATTAGTTAGAATCTCTCTCTGGGGTTTTGTTCCAAGGAAACTTCAAAGTGTTTTCAGCTTTCACCAATTCTCCTTTTTTTTTCCTTTACTGAAATTTCAGGATTTATAACTTGATTTTCGTGGATTTGTGGGCTCAAATGAGAGAGGTCCAAGTCCAAGATTTTTCTATTATTTTTTTTATTTATATTTTTTTTATTTATATTTTTTTTTCGCTTTTTTTTTCGCTTTTTTTTATTTTTTTATTTATTTTTTTATTTATTTTTTTTCTTCAAAACGTGTGGGCTTCGCCTAGCGAGCATGACAGTTCAGGAAATTCCTCTGAGCGCAGGTGATTCTGGTGGCTTTTCTTGGGACTCGCTAGGCGACCCATTCTGCTCGCCTAGCGAGCATGACCACTCATGAACAAACTTTTGCCCCTTCAAGATTAACGTTTTGAAAGTAACTCAAGTCATTCCCTGACCATTTCCTCTTCAATTGACCAACAGTTGACTTCTGGCTTCATAGTTGAATTTTGAATCGTACTGAGCCCATTAAGCTTGATCCTTCAGATGGAACCCACAAAGTGACTTGGATGAAATCCTCTTGGAGCTAATTCTGATTGACATGATGAAATGCAATATGAAATGTTAAATGACCTAAAAATGAATGCATGAATGAGGAGGGCAAATTTGAGGTGCTACAGCTGCCCCTATTCAATCAACTGTGAACCTGAACGGGTGAAAGTAGCGGCTATCAAACTTTCAAGGTAAACAGGGATTGAATACCAAAAGAACCGGAGAATTTGCACTCTGCGGGTGACGAATCACGGAAAGCGGGGCCATTTATCGATGGCGGCTTCAAAACAAATTTGATATTTACCGATATCAAGGAAAGCGAGGCCATTTACCGATGGCGGCTTCAAAATAAATTGATATTTACCGAAAGCAAAGAAAGCGAAGCCATTTACCGATGGCGGCTTCAAAACCGATTTGATATTTACCGATATCAAGGAAAGCGAGGCCATTTACCGATGGCGGCTTCAAAACCGATTTGATATTTACCGATCTCAAGGAAAGCGAGGCCATTTACCGATGGCGGCTTCAAAACAAAATTTGATATTTACCGATATCAAGGAAAGCGAGGCCATTTACCGATGGCGGCTTCAAAACAAAATTTTATATTTACCGATATCAAGGAAAGCGAGGCCATTTACCGTTGGCGGCTTCAAAAGCGAATTGATATTTACCGATATCAAGGAAAGTGAGGCCATTTACCGATGGCGGCTTCACTGGGGAGGAACAAGATGAAACAAGACCAGACATTTACCGATGACTGGGACGGAACACGATGTTTACCGATATCGAACAAGGATGTTTATAAGTGAAACAAGACCAGACATTTACCGATGTCAAAGAAAGCGCTACACGACCAGACATTTACCGATGACTGGGAAGGAACTCGATGTTTACCGACATCGAACAAATATGTTTACCGACACCGAACAATGATGTTTACCGTCACCAAAGAAAGAATACGCTTATGAAACGAAACCATTTACCGATGGAGAAAATGAAACACTCGATATTTACGGATAACGAATCTGCTGGGGATTCTTAATGATAAAACCATTTACCGATGGTTAACAAACAGCTGATGTTTACCGACATCGAATCAATGATGTTTACCGACACCAAAAAGGGAAAGGACACACACGGGTGTTGACAGAACGATTTTTTTGTAGACACCACGAGAGCCATGCCATTTACTGATGGCCAATGATTGGAATTCGACGTTTACCGACATCGAAAGATGATGTTTACCGACATCAAAGAAAAGCACACACATTTACGGGGATCAACACGACACTTACTGGTATCGCAAGGATGATATTTACATATGTCAAAGTAAGGCAGACACTTACTGGTGACTAGATCGGAAGAGAATCAAGCTTTCCTTTCACGGACTGGTGAGAAAATAAATCTATCGGGGATTATCGATTATGAATGTTGCCAAGAGCAACTGCTGCAAATGTGCTACATTGATGTTGAAAAATGATCCGTCTCTTCCGGAGATATGATCCAATCTGGTTTAATACATGTATGCATATGTTTGAGTTTTCTATGGCGTAATGCTCCACACTGAATGGAAATGCTAAGCGATTTGAGAATGCGAATGCAAATGATGATTACTACATGCGAGATGCAAAGGGAGGAAAACTCCTGCTGGGAAAGCAAATGATCACTTTACTGACCACACAATTTCTGATACAATCTTCCAACTCTGTGGGAACATACAACAATTCTGCTGAGGATACCATTCTCGGAACGGTAGAGAAACCAACTCAACTGGGGAGTCACTTGTTGGGAAAACACCAACCTCTCAACCATGCTGGGGAAACAAATTCTGAACTCGACTTAGACGGCCCAACTTCTTACACGACTGGACAGTGTTGAAACAACAGGGTCTTCCTTCGAACAAACTTTGGCTCATCTGCTTTAGCCATCAATCAAAGATAGTAATCTGCAAAACGGCAGGACATACATGCCCCAGGGGATCGTATGGACAAAATATACTCAAGTGTACTCAACATTCAAAATGATTTTCAGATGTTTTATCTTTCCGCACGTCATTGTTTAGCCTTCATGTTTTTAGATGCAATGTTTATCAAAAATTCGGACGTTTTTTGCAAATAAAACAGTAGAAATAAAAAAACAAGAGAGCAATTTGACTAAATAACGACTTTTATTGATTGAAAATGGCCTATAAAGGCGAATACATCAGGAAGCAATTCCTAGGAAGAGGTAATTGCGCCAAAAGAGAAAATAAACTATCCTATTGGCAATGTGAACACGGCATTCCACTATTTTCCAATTCTGTTATGACTCATAGATCTTCAATTTCCCCCAAATTCTTCGCTTTCTGAGAAGAGTGATTGGACCGATCATATCCTTCTAGATGGTAGACACTGAAACGCGATGAAGTACAGATAACTTGGACTATAGTCTTCGCTTTAATCCCTCTTTTGCCTGAACCGCCTTTTCAGGTTTTCAATCCACCGGGATACCCATTTTTGCCTAAGCCGCCTTTGCAGGTTTTCAACTTACCGGGTGTACATATTATTTTTATTCTTTATCCCTAACTTTTGCCCGAACCTTTTTCTTTTCTTTTTCTCTTGGTTCGCCGGGATGCCCTTTTTTGCCTGGACTTTTTTTTTTATCCAGCGGGTAAGTTTATGCGAAGTATTTTTTTACTACATCTGAATTCACAGGGGACGGAAAATCTTCACCATCCATAGTTGTAAGTGTAGCGGTGTATTCGTCACTTTATGATTTATTGACCAAATCAAAAGCAAAGCATACAAAGAATCGAGTCGCCACCGCACTTTTATTTATCCAAAGGAATGTTTAAAAGGCGAACAAAAGCCTAAGAAGTTTTACACATAGAAAACTAATGAAAAGGTCAGAGATCTGGGTAAGGGGTTAATTACGCAATGGGAAGGTGTTAGGCACCCAAAACATCCTAGGTACTCCTAGGGAACCTCTTTTCACAACTTGTTGTACGAAATGTTATTTGTTTATGAAATACTTATTGTGCAAACATGGATTGAAGGGATGAGAAAAGAATATACAATTTTTATTGTTTTTGTGTTTGAACGGATGAACCCGCTGCCTACGTACCTTTCCATGGAAGGTAAGGATCAAAACGCCGTAGTTCGGCTAAAAGATTTCCAAAAGTGTGGGTGGATTCATTTTAAAACAAAAGCCCTAAGGTCTTTCGTTATCCATGGGAGAAAACTCAACCTATACAAGCAACAAGTCCACCATGTGAGAAAAGCTTCAACTTGCTAGTGAGGGGTTAACCCTATAATAAGCAAGGAAGTCTTACAATTCAATCACTAAGGACAAAAGGTGAGATTAACATCAACCAACTAGGATAAATCAAACCTATGGCTAATGTATGAAAACTTATCAAGTAAGTGGACTTGAGCCACAAAACAATTGAATGAGTGGAATTAATCAATTAGAATTTATTCACAAAAGATGGTCAAAGTATGATTAGAATTCAATTCAAAAGAAGTATTATGAAAATGAAGTTTGAAAATCAGAGGCTTAAGGCCTAGGTTTCTAATTTGAAAGAACAAATGAAAATGTTTGCACAATAGTTTTCAGGTTTTGGGTTAACATGCAAATGGAGGTTTAAAGCAACAAAAGGTGGGAAGGTTAAGGGAGTAAAAACTTCTTAGATGTTCACCTCTTGAGATCATATGTAGATGATCCAAGTGATTCCTTTGGAAAAGGCAACAAGCAAATAACAGATGAATAAGGTAAAATGGATACCAGATGCCAATCAATGGACTTACACCAGTCTCCCAAAGCAAAATGAAACATGGATACCAGATGCCAATCAATGGACTTATACTAGTCTCACAAAACAAAATGGATACCGGATGCCAATCAATGGACTTACACCAATCTCCCAAAGCAAAAAAAACAATGATACCAGATGCCAATCAATGGACTTATACTAGTCTCACAAAACAAAATGGATATCGGATGCCAATCAATGGACTTACACCAATCTCCCAAAGCAAAATGGATACCGGATGCCAATCAATGGACTTATTCCAATCTCCTAAAGCAAAGAAAATAATGATACCAGATGCCAATCAATGGACTTATACTAGTCTCCTACCATATCATGGGAAACAACTGCCAATCAATGGACTTATGATTGCCTCCTCCATGGACAAAACCAAATGTTACAAAGTAATGAACAATGTTTATGAAATGATATACAAGTGATGAAGATACATGCACAAAGGCACACTCAGGCAAAAATGCACAGATGAATCAAGTAAGCAAACAAACAAGTCAATTAGCACACACTATATACAATCAATTAGGCTCAAGCAAGGTTAGGCTTTACAGCCAGCTGGAATGGGGTATTTTGAGCTCTTAACCCTAACATTGAGAATTAGGGTGAAGCAGATGAAATGGAGATGAGGGGTGTGCCTCATAGCTCTTATCCCTGGTCAGGGAGAGCTTTGATCAATGGAAAGTGTGGGAGTTCAGAAAGTTGGAACTCTTCTCCACAAATGGACTCTATAAGATCTTGGGTTATTATTCACCATGCATCAACACATGGTGTGAGCAAGGTGAATGACACACTGAGTAGCAGGAGATGGATTGCACATCTCTTTTATCTGCCAATTGCCTCATAAGAGGACTTTACCTGCTTGGCACAAAAATAAACAAGCACAAACATTGCCTCTTAAGGAGGGCTTCAGACAGGTGCCTACCAATAACAGTAGGTCTTCCAGACTACATGAAGATTAGGGATCATACCTAAGTGGTTAAGCAACCAAGCAAAAGCAAAGTTCAAATGAACTTAAAGCAACTAAGGTACCTGTGGAAACACTAAACAAATCAGTACAACACTCAGACAAACAGACAACAGTCAATAAGCAACAGATGATCTCAATGTACAAAATGTGTAAGCCATAAGGCAAACTCAAATGAGTTAGCATCAACCTACAAAACACACAAGTATTAGTAATCAAAAGCCAATGTCAATATTCACAAGATGAAGCATCATCAACTATGGAACTTGGATGCTTTAACCTGAAATCAAAGCTCACAAGTAAGTAACAAACCACTAGGTCAAAGCCTAGGGTCAAAGATGGAGAAAAAATTTGAAACAATGGCTGAAATTTAACACAAAGTAACTTCAAACATGTGTTGACATATCCTAAAAAGGCTCACATCAAAATCAATCACCAAATGCATTTCATGATCAAAAGAAGTTCAAGGCAATTTCAAAGCTCATATGTGATCAACATGAATGAAAAATTCAAATCAAAACAGAAATGATTCAAATAAATCTGGAAAAAATCATGCACATTCAAGACATCTAACATGATCAACATACAAAAAATTAGGGGAATCAGAGATCATTTGGCATGGAAATCAAGTTGCACAAGTTGGACAATCAAAGGTGTGACACAAATTGTCACACCAAGTTAGCACAAGCATAAAACAGCAATGGAGCATAGGAAAAATACCAAACCAAAACCAAAATGTCAAGCAATGTGTCTAGATTCACCATGCAAAATTTCAGGTTCATTGGATAAGAAACAAGCATTTCACAATGAGATAAGCAAGGCAAGGTCACAATTAGACATATGATCTGTCAACCTAGGACAAATTATCTTTCCAGCAATGCACAACTTGCAAATTCATGCTCATAAAAAACTAGACAGGATAAGGAGCATTTTGCAAAAAATTGGGACGAAATTGGATGAGTTTTCCGTTTTATATGATTTTTTGAAGTTGAGGAAAAAAATTGAAGTCAAAAATGGAAATAGCATTTGAAAATAGGAGGGAAACATGAAAAATGGCAAGGCAGTTTGAAAAGTTCCTTCGCTCAGTATCGAACTGAGCACACATTCAAATTTGGCGCGCCAACCTAAAACGACCACGTTTTGGTCTTAAACCCTAAACCTGCGCGTTTCCAGAATTCGTAGCTAATCCTATGAACATTTCGTAGCAAAATCCTAGCAAAGTCATAGCGAATCTGGAAACGCTATGAACTTCATAGGTTGAAGATGAAGATCATGATGATCTTCATTTGAATTTCCAGAAAATCACAAAATGTTCTAGAATCCCCAACCAAAATTATACCATTCGAATCATTATCACATGCACATGCAAGATCCATAAACAATTCATGCAAAAACATCAAAACAAGTTCGCATCGAAGAGAATCATTTCAACATGTCAAATATTCAATCATCCATAACTAACTCAAAACAGCACCAAATCACACGATTCAAAGCTCAGATTCATCAGGACAACAACATCTATAACAATATCCTAATGAATTCAAGAATTATTGAGATCGAATCCTGACCTCTTGAAGAACAGCTAGCTGGAATCGTGTGCTACAAGCTCAGCAAGGCCTCAAATCTCCTCTATGATGCTTGTTGAAGTGATTGATGATGAATTGAATGCTCCAGCATGCACAAATCCAGCTCAATTTCCAAACTCCATAGATGCTTCAAGCTTTGAATCTGGTTCAATATGGAACGATTTGCTTTGATTCCACGTCCAATCTTGCTCAACAATGCTTCATGAGCATGAATCAATCAGTAGAAAATGTTCTTGTGTGAAGAATTTGGAAAAAAAATTGAGAGAAATTTTTTGATGATTTTTGAATCTAGATCTGAAAATGATTGCTAATGATGAAAACAGTTATGTTTAACCTTATATATGCCATGCTAATCATGTTTAAAACCTGTTTAAGCCTAATGCAATTGAGATTAGCAACTTATGAGGTGTATGTACAAAAATGGTTTTTCACATCATGCACTTCATGCATGCGTGAACAGTGCACAATGCTGATCCAAAACCTCTTAAACAAGGCCCATGCAAGCTTATGGATTGGTATTTTATGCATATGATCAACCAAATTGATTTTATGAAAATTCTCTTCAAAAACTTCATGAATGAGCACATGATTATGCAAGTGGAATTCATGCCATGTAATGGATGTTTTGGAAACTAGAGGTCATGATGAACAAAATGCAAAAAGAACCACACATTTTGGAGCTTTGGTTGAAAAGTTATGCTCATTTGAATTTTCAAGCACACTTTGCCATGATTTGATCATATCTCCTCAACCACACATTAGAAATTCATGATCTTGGACATTTTGGAAATGGGAGAGAAAGATCTACAACTTTCATGTTCAACAAAATTTCATTTGGAGCTTTCTTGATGATGTAATATTGAGTTGAAGTTGGTCCAAAATCTTTCCATTTTTGGAAAATTCAAATTATAGGTCACTTGCTATTTTTGAAAATTCTTGACCTGACTTCAAATTCTTCAATGTGAGTGTTTGAAATGTCAAATGAGACTTGTTTGAACATGAATGAAGTATTCCTAGTCACTTCCCACCTCCAAATCCACAGTTGACTTTGCAGTTGACTTTCTAGGTCTTTAGTTGCCTTGAAAATGTTCTGATGAAATTCAAGCCTCTACCACTTGGGATTTTGCTTCAACATGACATCATAACTCATATGAACTCTTGTGAATGATTGTGGGGTCCAAATCTCAAGAATGACCACCATCTATTGCTCAATGAATTCCTTTGATTGCCTTGACCTGTTAATGCTTCATCTGCAAGACAAATGTTAGATGACATATTTTTGTACTTTTGGTTAGTGATAAAAAGAAAAGCAATGATATACAAATGCAAACATGCTTGGTGATCAAGAACCACTCTCAAAAAGATGACCCACCCACAGGGAAGGAAGCAAGGTGCACAATGATCCTTGAGGCAATGCAATGTTATGATATGATGTCATGAGGGATCTCAGGGACAAAATTGGGGTCTTACAGTAAGCATCAAGGCTCCACCAGAAAAGACCTTTTTAACAACATATGGACCTCTATAATTCGGAGTCCACTTGCCCCTGTTATCTGTACCGGGAGGAAGGATCCTCTTCAAAACCAAATCACCTATGTGATAGCTTCGAGGATGCACTTTCTGATAAAAGGCCTTCTTCATCCTTCTATGATATAGTTGTCCATGGCATACAGCTGCTAATCGCTTTTCCTCAATTAAATTTAACTCATCAAACCAGGGTTGAACCCACTCAGCCTCGTCAAGTTTTACATCCATCATCACCCTCAAAGAGGGGAACGTACGCAATGAGGTATGATACCCATGCAAAGTGAAAGGCAACATCTCATGCCAATCCTTGTACATCACAACCATCTTTTGCACAATCTTCTTAATGTTCTTGTTTGCCGCCTCTACAGCACCATTCATCTTTGGTCTGTAAGGAGAAGAATTGTGGTGTTCGATCTTAAAGTCTTTGCAAAGCTCTTTCATCATCTTGTTATTGAGATTCGAACCATTATCAGTGATGACTCTCTCAGGAACCCCATAACGACAGATAATTTCTTTCTTAATGAATCGAGCAACCACTTGTCTGATAACATTGGCGTAGGAAGCTGCTTCCACCCAATTGGTAAAGTAATTAATCGCGACTAGGATGAAGCGATGTCCATTGGAAGCAGTAGGCTCAATATTTCCAATCATATTGATGCCCCACATCGCGAATGGCCAAGGAGAATTCATAATATTAAGAGGGTTTGGTGGTACATGCACTTTATCTGCATAGATCTGACATTTGTGGCACTTCCGAACGTATTTGAAACAATCAGATTCCATGGTTATCCAGTAATAACCGGCTCTTAACAACTTCTTGGCCATTGCATGACCACCAGCATGGGTACCGAAAGATCCCTCGTGTACTTCCTGCATTAACATGTCTGCTTCGTGTCTAACCATGCATCTGAGCAGAACCATGTCAAAGTTTCTCTTGTACAACACATCATCCTTGTTCAAGTAAAAGCTTCCAGCTAGCCTTCTAAGTGTCTTCTTGTCATTCTTTGACGCTCCTTCAGGATACTCTTGGCTTTTGAGGAAATTCTTAATATCATAAAACCACGGCTTCTCATCAATAACAGACTCGGCTGCAAACACATACGCAGGCCTCTCGAGTCGATTCACAGCAACGTGTGGCACATGATTCTGCCAATGAACTTTAATCATGGAAGACAATGTGGCTAAGGCGTCAGCCATTTGAGTTTCATCTCGGGGTACATGATACAACTTTACTGTCTTGAAGAAAGTCAGGATCCTTCTGGTGTAATCTCTATAAGGAATCAAATGCGGCTGATGAGTATTCCAGTCTCCATTGACTTGGTTAATCACTAGAGCAAAATCTCCATAAATGTCCATAGTTTTGATCCTTAGATCGATGGCTGCCTCAATCCCCATGATACAGGCCTCGTACTCAGCTTCGTTGTTGGTTACTTCAAAAGTCAATCTGGCGGAAAAAGGTATGTGTGCACCTTTAGGATTAATGAGTACTGCCCCAACACCATTTCCATTCACATTTACCGCCCCATCAAACATCAGTGTCCACTTGTCATCGGGATCCGGTCCTTCCTCGACAAGAGGCTCTTCACAATCTTTCATCTTTAAGTACATGATATCTTCATCGGGGAATTCAAACATCATCGGCTGATAGTCATCAATTGGTTGCTCGGCAAGGTAATCAGACAGAATACTACCCTTGATGGCCTTTTGCGACGTGTACTAGATATCATACGCTGTCAAAATCATCTGCCAACGAGCCACTCGTCCGGTAAGAGCCGGCTTTTCAAAGATATACTTTACTGGGTCCATCTTAGAAATCAACAAGGTAGTGTGGTTCAACATATACTGTCTTAGTCGGCGAGCAGCCCATGCCAAAGCGCAACATGTTTTCTCGAGCAGCGAATATTTTGTTTCACAGTCGGTAAACTTTTTGCTAAGGTAGTATATTACATGCTCTTTTCGACCAGACTCGTCATGCTGTCCCAATACACACCCCATCGAATTCTCTGTTACTGAAAGGTACATTATCAGGGGCCTCCCAGGAACTAGAGGTATAAGAATTGGAGGTTTCTGCAAATATTCTTTTATCTTATCAAAAGCTTTTTGACAATCATTGTTCCACCTGATTGCTTGATCTTTTCTTAGCAATTTAAATATCGGTTCGCACGTAGCTGTTTGGTGAGATATGAACCGTGCAATGTAGTTCAGCCTCCCTAAAACCCACGAACCTGCTTTTCCGTTCTTGGTTCAGGCATTTCTTGAATAGCTTTTACTTTCGCTGGATCAACCTCAATCCCTTTCTTACTGACAATGAAACCTAACAGCTTTTCAGATCTCACTCCAAACGTACACTTGTTTGGATTCAGCCTCAGTTTGAACTTTCTCAATCTTTCGAACAACCTTTGCAAGTTTACCAAGTGCTCCTCTTCTGTCTGAGACTTTGCAATCATATCATCCACGTACACTTCAATTTCTTTGTGCATCATGTCATGAAAGAGAGTCGTCATAGCTCTTTGGTAGGTAGCACCGGCGTTCTTCAACCCAAATGGCATTACCTTATAACAGAACGTGCCCCAAGCTGTAATGAATGTCGTCTTCTCCATGTCTTCTGGCGCTATCTTGATCTGATTATAGCCAGAAAATCCATCCATGAAAGAGAAAACCGAGGACTAAGCAGTGTTATCGACCAATACATCAATGTGAGGTAATGGGAAGTCATCTTTCGGACTGGCTCTGTTTAAATCTCGGTAATCGACACACATCCTGACTTTACCATCCTTCTTCGACACGGGTACGATGTTGGCCACCCAAGGGGGATAAATGGTAACTGCTAGAAAACCTGCATCCAACTGTTTCTGAACCTCCTCTTTGATCTTGACAGCCATATCAGGACTAGTTCTGCGAAGCTTCTGCTTTACCGAAGGACAATCTTCTCTGAGAGGTAGCCTGTGCACCACAATATCTGTATCCAAACCAGGCATATCTTGATACGACCATGCAAAGACATCGACGTATACTCGCAGCATTTCAATCAGCCCTCTCTTGACCTTTTCCTCTAAAGTAGCCCCTATCTTGATCTCTTTCTTTGCATCCTCAGTACCAAGGTTAATGACTTCCAAATCTTCTTGATGAGGTTGAATGACCCTTTCCTCCTGTTTCAATAGTCTGGCCAATTCTTTGGGGAGTTCACAATCTTCTTCACTCTTCTCTTCGGCTTGGTAAATGGGATTATCAAAGTCATACTGAGCCATAACATAACTGTTTTTAATGGAATCCGCAAGATCAATTCTGCACGAACGATGTTTCATGCTTTATTTTAGAAAAGAGTTCAAGGAAGTCACAAAAAACAAAAAAACATTGCCATTTTTATTGTCTTGAAAATGAAAGTAAAAACAGAAAGACAGTGAGCACAAATTTGATTGCAAAACATCCTTTATTGATGATAGTCATTGAAAATTTAAAACATGATGTGGCCCTACAATGAACCATTATGCCTTGGGCTGAGCGTATGGCTTTAATGCAAAATGAAAAACAAAAGAAAATTACTCTGTCTGAAGAGTAACTTGGACTATTTCTTCAGCAGTCCAGTTGTTGATCTTCTCCCCTGAAGCACACGGGCGTACCCAATTATCTACATCACAATCACTGTCACCATCTTCATTGCCTGTTGCAAAGACATCCCCGTGATTCATCAATCCAGCACTAGTGAAAGTACACAGCCCTTTCTGGTTCTGGACACCCTGCTCTGATAATTGAAAAGGCTGATAACCAATGCCAAACAAGTCTTCTTTTACGGGCACATCAATCACCTTGCCCCAGCCTTTCACGTTACCTGAATGAATGACCTCTAGAGCTTATTTATAGGATGCAATCGAGGTACCTGGTTTCTTCTGTTCAACAAAAGCCACCTTCTCAATACTAACAGTCTCAAAAGCTTGACATAGCGTTTCATGAATTTCGTCATCCATCTCCACATATTTGAAGGAGGATAAATGGCTCACAAAGATGTCCTCTTCGCCACACACGGTCACAACTTGACCATCCCACGCATATTTTAGCTTTTGGTGGAGAGTCGAAGGAACTGCTCCGGCTCCGTGTATCCAGGGGCGCCCCAACAGACAACTATATGCTGGTTGAATATCCTTCACATAGAAGACAATATTAAGCACTTCCGGGCCGATCTTCACATGCAACGTGACTTCACCACAAACCGATCGCTTGGATCCATCAAAAGCACGGACAACAAGATTACTTGGTATGAGAACAACCCCTTCGACATCAAGCTTACTCAGAGCCTTTTTGGGCAGCACATTTAAAGAAGAACCGGTATCAACCAAAACATGCGACAAAACCGCGCCTTTGCATTCCATCGTGATATGTAGAGCTCTATTGTGATTGCGACCCTCGGGTGTCAAGTTTAGATCCGTGAATCCCAAACCATGTCTCGTGTTAACATTTGCAATAACACCTTCGAGCTGCTTAACAGAAATCTCTTGGGGCACATAAGCCATATTCAACATTTTCAACAGGGCATTACGATGTGCCTCGAAACACATCAACAAAGAGAGAATAGAGATTTTTGACGGTGTCTGGTTCAACTGATCCACGATCTTGTAATCACTCTTCTTGATAATTCTCATAAATTCCTCCACGTCCTTCTCAAAAGAATTCTCGGGCACTTCCTTTCCCACTGGTTGTTCTTCAACCACAACTTGTTTTACTTTTGTTCTAGCAAGAGCCTCAGCATTGTTATCCTTCGGAACCTGTGGTCCAAACAAACGACCACTCCTCGTAAATCCTCCGGGTCCTCCCACATTACTCACAGCCGAACCAACTGTTACTAGAGTCTGATTTACTGATCTGGTCTGATTCTCAGGTCTTCTATTTCTGCAAGAAGCATTGTCATATTGCCACGGAATTGCTCTACTATTCTCAAAAAGTCTTCCACTAGAAGCAGCAATGGTGGTAGGAGTACTGATAGTTACTGGAGCATTAATAATCGCGGGAACACCAACAGTCACCGGAGTAGATATGGTCACGGGCGCAACTACGGTCACAGGAGTACCAATAGTCACGGGCGCACTAATAGTTCTTGGAGCACGTGCAGGACCTTCCGACGGTGTAAAGTAAATGGTAATGGTCGATACCTCTTCTCGGTCTTTCACTACTCAATCAAACTGTAAACAACCTTCATTCATCAATTCCTGGATACCTTCTTTCAATTTCACACAGCCGTTTTCATGATTACCACAATCTGAACAATTCTTGTCACATCCCGAGAATGCTCCCCCTCTAAGCAGACGTTCCTTCACCACAAACAACGAAGTCTGAACGTCATTAACATTGACTACCAAGTTCAAATTTTCCCCATCTTCCACACTATTTACTTTGGGCCCTCCATGCTGAGGCATAGGATTATTCACCACATTTGGAGTAGGAGCAAGGTTAATCATCTTGGCATCAACCAAATCCTGAACTTTATGGTGAAAAGCCCGACAATTCTCGATGTGGTGCCCTGGCGCACCAGAATGAAAATCACAACGAACATTAGCATCATAACCAGCGGGAATCCTTGTTAATGGAGTCATAGTGCGAAGTTCAACAAACTTTAACCTGAGCAGTTCAGGGAGTAATTCAGCATAAGTCATTGGCAACGGATCAAAATGACGATCTGGCATTCTTTGTCTTGGTTGGAATTGGCGTTGTTGTTGTGCTTGTCCTCTTTGTAGTTGTTGAGGTTGGGTTGCTGGAATAGTCACAGCAGCAACTTGACGGTATTGTTGTCCTCTGTTTCCATTTCTCTAGTTATATATAGCATTTGTCTCACCCTCTCTCCTTCTGGGTGCCCCTGAAAATGGTTTCTTAGCACTTGAAGAACTTGAAGAACCAGGGTCTTGGATTTTTCCCGCTTTGATAAGACTTTCAGTTCTTTCTCCGCAAATCACAACATCCGAAAAACTACCAAACGGGCAACTTCCCATACGATCCATGAATACACCTTGCAGGGTTCCAATGAACATATCAGTCAATTCTCTCTCCAACATCGGAGGTTGTACTCTCGCAGCTAGTTCACGCCACCTCTGGGCGTATTCCTTGAAACTCTCACCGGTCTTTTGAAACAAACTCTACAACTGGGTTCTGCTCGGAGCCATGTCCATGTTATGCTTGTACTGCCTCAGAAAAGCTTTACCTAACTCTCTCCAGCTTCTGACAGATTCTTTTCTCAAGTCCATGTACCAATACAAAGATGCTCCAGACAAGCTGTCTTGGAAAAAGTACATCCACATTTTTTCATCATCAGTATAAGCGGATATCTTCCGGTAGAAAGCTTGCACATGAGTTCTGGGACAAGAAGTGTCATTGTACTTGTCGAAAGATGGCGCCTTGAACTTGTACGGGATCCTCAACCCATCAACTAAACCCATGTTAGTTGAAATTCTGGTATAGTCAGAGTTCAAATGTTCTTCACGAAGTCATGACATCTGATCCAACATTGTTACTAATACAGTAAGACAATTATAACAATTAAAGCCTAGTACTCATATGCACTCAGTCACAGATGTCAAGACATCTGCTAATATACCACCATGGAAAGAAGAACATCCAGTTTTATCCATCTAGTGCAAAGACACAGTAGAAATCAAACATAGCCCTTATGTTTATTGATCCTGTCTAGTTATCAGAATGATGTCACAACATTGATTTGAACATCACCTGTCCCAGCATTACAGATGGGTGAACTGTAACAGACCAACCAGTCTATCAGTATCAGCAGTCAATGATGAATGTCATAACATTCTATTTTGCATTCAGACTGCAGGCTATGTGTTAGGTCTGTTATTCCCTTCATAAACAGACTCAAAATAGACTGAGTTATAACAGACAAAATATAGTGTGCAGAAGGTAAAAACACCAGTAATTGTTAACCCAGTTCGGTACAACATTACCTACTCTGGGGGCATACCAAGCGAGGAAGAAGATCCACTATTAGTAGTATTCATTCAGAGTTAAACTCCCCCATTTACAACTCCTCACTTAATCCCTACCCAATGCAATCTATACCTAGGCACTCCTAGATAGAAACCTCCAGTTTCCATTCCTATCATTACAAGTACCATGTAATGTTTAAACAACTTGAACTTGCTTCACACTTTCGTTCAAGAACATAACCACTCTTGCCTACAGGCTTTGAGTTACAAATAATCTCATGCTTTCAAGCACTGAGAAACACTTGGTAACCTTCCCACAGGTTTGGAGGTTTACCTCACACATACCCCTAATTTTTACATTGTTTGAGGCTTACAAAACCTAGGTTACAATCTACTATTTATAACCTAACCACCCAACTGGATTTGGGCCTTCAGAAATCGCAGTAAATCTTTCCTTTGCTATTACAAAGCTGGCATAATTCTTCTGCTACAATCAAGGTCTTCAATGTTTTATTTCCTAAAAGATCTCCATATTTGGAAACTGCATATTCACCAAATATTCACCAAATCTTCTGATTGAATCTTCAAGATCTTCACATAGGAGATAAGATATTCACCAGATCTCCTAATTAATCACAAACCAAACCAGAATTAACTGATTCAGTTTGATACACATGTGAGATGTCACAGTCCCGATGTCGTGACATCTTACATGACATGTTGGTCCAGATGTTGAATTTCTTCAACCCAACATATTAAAACAACAGAGGTGATTACATTATTTGTGTTTACAAAATTAATGCCAATCCTAAGGTACTAACAATCTCCCCCTTTGGAAAATTTTAGCTAAAACAAATAGTCCCAATATGGGTCTGCACTTCCTCTTTGTTTTTGACAGCCCCAATGCCACCACCACTGTTGGTGTACATGAGGAAGAAGTTGTACAAGACACAACTGCATCATAACCCTTCCCCTCAACAAGAGGGCTTCCTGAAGAATATGTAATACTGAGTACATAGATAATGTAACTCAGATCACAAGACACAACTGTCTTCTTAACTCAGATCACAAGACACAACTGATATACCCAGTTAGTGACTTTTGTGTCTGAATCCATCTTCTCCTTGCCACCAGATATTGCTTGCTTCTGGTGCATCCTCAGGACAAAGTTTCTCTCCCTCTTTTTAGCTAAACATTTACAAGTGACACCTTCACAAAACCAGATCTAGGAGCAGAATGCCCAGATCTTAACAAACCCCATGGTTTAGAGAGAATGAAATGTCGCTCTTGTGAGAAGAGGAGTGCTGAAACTTCCTTTAAATAGACCAGACCATGCTTAGGAATTAACGGTAGGAGTAAATGCTTGGTCAAGATCCATAAATATTTGCTGAGAATCAATCAGAGAATCACCACCAATATCCCAGACAATCTTTGAATACCTTTTACAGCTCTTGACTGTTTCCAGAAACAGCAGTTCCAAGATTATTCCATAAATGTTGTCAGACACGTTACAAGTTATGTCTTAACATTTGATACTGCTTTTGTCTGTGTTCTTCATATATCCTCCCTATCACCATTTTCTAAAGCCACTTCTCACCTTCAATGGTAGCTTGACATCTGGCACCATACATCCATATTTCCTTATATAACGTCCAGCAGGTACATAGGATATCTTATGTTAAGACATCACATATGACATCTTGTGAACACTCTGTCCTTTATTTTCACAAGACAAACTATCAGCAGTTTAAACCACATAATTGTAGTTTAATCAGCAGCAGAAGCAGAAAAAATAATTACTAGCTATGGCTACTAGTAGTACACTCATGCACAAGGGTACTTCTCCTCCCCCTAAATTTGTGCAACAATCAGAATTACTAGTTATGGATGCAACTAGTAAGACACACAAATGCACAATGCACAAGGGTACTTCTTCTCCCCCTAAATCTGTGCATTCACCACAAACCAGCTACTGTAACTCCAGCACTTGTACCAGCCAGACTGTCACACTGACATCTGCTATAACATCAGCACCTGTGCACCACATCCATATTTCCTTATGACTGAAGTTTCAAAAGGAAATAACAATATTGTCCAAGGCAATGTCATGACATCCGGTCATACATTCTTTTGCTCACTCAGCCTTGACACACGCCCCATTATAGATGTTTGATTGGCTGCATTGTATGGTAAAACACTAGTTGGATTCTACTGTCTTGACTGATGTCATGACATGCTGTGGAGATGACTGTTTGACTGCATTGTATGCTAGAACATCTAACTGTACTCTGATGTCTTGACTGATGTCTTGACTGATGTCATGACATACTTGAGTTGTATGCTGCAGGTTTAGCTAATACAGGATCTACTGAATGTCAAACTAAATGTTATGACATTCTTCCTTGTCAGCAGTTACTAAGGAATAGAACAGCTGGTGTTATTTAA
This sequence comes from Lathyrus oleraceus, assembly GCF_024323335.1. Taxonomy (NCBI): domain Eukaryota; kingdom Viridiplantae; phylum Streptophyta; class Magnoliopsida; order Fabales; family Fabaceae; genus Lathyrus; species Lathyrus oleraceus. Next base: position 459,137,845 of record NC_066585.1, read on the forward strand.
TAACTCAGTATTTGTTTCCAGTCTGTTTATCAAGAGGATAACAGACCTGACACAAAGCCTATTGTCTGAATGTCAAACAGGATGTTATGACATTCATCATTGACAGCATATACTGAATAATAGGCAGGTTGGTTGTCTGCTACAGTTTAGTATATTTCTCAGTCTGCTTATCAAGAGGATAACAGACCTGACGTAAGGCTCATTGTGTAAATGTCGAGTTGGATGCTTTGACATTTATGAATGTACGCTGTTACTGAAGTATGGACAGATTGGTCCTGTACAGTACAGCAAATTTATACAGTCTGTTTTCAGGAAGATAACAGACTTAGCATATGGTATATACTTTGGATGTCAAACTAAATGTTGTGACATTCACTCCAGGCAACATATGCTAAATTGTAGGTTGTTTAGTTTTTCTGTTTCAGCATTTTTCTCAGGCTATTCTTCAGGAAGTCAACAGCTGAGCTAAAATTCAGGAAACCAACAACTAAGCTACAATAAATGAACCTAACAAATAGCCTATTTGTTAGTAACCTAGTTGTGGAATTTAGGTTAACTCGCTTGACCTTAAATTCAGGAAATACAAGTACAAGGCCCAAGTGCTGCAATATAAAAGGATGGCAATCCTTCTTTCAGAACTCGGGGATTTTAGGCGTGAAGATTTTGTGTGTCTATCATACTTCACTGTTGTATTTTTGTGTGTCTTGTATTAGGTGTATCTTGTGAGCCAAGCTATTATCATTGAGATGATTGCATTGGTATAGGGTGTTCATTGAGTTGTAAGTGTTGTGTCACTCTAAACTTTTAAGCGTGAGTGTTGTGTATCTTGATTAAAGTTGTTAAGCACAATCAAGAGTTGTTTGAAGTGTGACTTCATAATTGTCTTTAATTTTAATTAAAGGTTGTAATCACTGAGGTGATTGAGGGGGAGTGAGTAGGAACTCTGATCTTTGTGTAAGATTGAAATTGCATTGGGTAGGTATTAAGTGATAGGGTTAAACAGTTGGTTTAAGGTCTGAATTAATACTACTAATAGTGGATTTCCTCCCTGGCTTGGTAGCCCCCAGACGTAGGTCATGTTGGACCGAACTGGGTAAATAATTCCTTGTGTTATTTACTGCACTTACTTTTTAAGTTCTGCATAATACTTGTCTGCGCAGAATTGGATGTCATAACAACTCGTGTGACATCGAAAGTCTGTTAACTAGAATTTCAATTGGCATCAGAGCAGGCACCCTGCCTGTTAATTTCTGGGTGAGATCTAGGGAAGTTACTTTCTAGAACCATGGACAAGGATGTAGGACACTCAAATAGACCACCCATGCTGGATGGTTCTAACTATGATGACTGGAAGCCTCGTATGATAGCCTTCTTAAGGTCTCTAGATAGCAAAGTCTGGAGAGCTGTCAACAAAGGATGGGAACATCCAACGAAGACAGGTAACGATGGAGTCAGTATGCAAATTCCTGAAGAAGAGTGGGACAAGGAGCAAGAGGCATTAGCCCTTGGAAATTCTAAGGCCTTGAATGCATTGTTCAATGGAATAAGCAAGAAAATCTTCAGACTGGTGCACCACTGTGAGCTGGCCAAGGAAGTGTGGGATACCCTCAAGATAACTCATGAAGGTACCTCTAAGGTGAAGATGTCTAAACTTCAGATGCTGACCACCAAGTTTAAAAATCTGAGGATGAAAGAGGATGAGACTATTCATGACTTTCACATGAATATTCTTGAAATTGCCAACACCTCTGGTGGCTTAGGTGAGAAAATGGCTGAAGAGAAACTTGTAAGAAAGATTCTCAGGTCTTTACCTAAGAGATTTGCCATGAAGGTCACTACTATAGAAGAGGCTCATGAGATCTGCAATATGAAGGTGGATGAGCTCATTGGTTCTCTCCAAACCTTTGAAATGGGTTGGTGTGAGAATGTTGAAAAGAAGAACAAAAGCGTAGCTTTTGTATCAAATACTGAAGAGGAGTCAGAAGCAGGATATACTGGAGGTGATGAAAGCATATCAGAAGCCATAGCCATGCTTGGGAGACTGTTCAACAAGTTCGTGAAGAAGATTGATAAAAAAGGTAGACCAAATGTCAAGAACATCTCGTCTGACACAAGAAAATATCAACTTCTGAAGAAAAGTTCAACCAATGCAAGGGAATCCGGTGTCATGGATGTGAAGGTTATGGACACATTAGAGCTGAATGTCCTGCTAACCTCAAGATGCAAAAGAAGGGGCTATCTGTCACATGCTCTGAGGGAGATTCTGAGAGTGAATCTGAAGGAGAATCTGCTAAACATGTCACTGCACTAACTAGTGTTTGTGCCACTGATGATGACTCAAGTTCAGATGAACTGACCTTTGATGAACTTGCTGCATCATATAAGGAGCTATGTGTCACCAGTGCAGAAGTGCGTGTACAAGGAGAAAAGCAGAAGAAGATCATCAAGAAGCTGGAGGATGAGAAACAGAAGCATCTGATAGTCATAGATGGTCTAAATGGTGAGATAACCTTGCTGACCTCCAAGCTGGATCAAATGACGAAATCCATCAGAATGCTAAATAAAGGAACAGATTCCTTGGAAGAGATCCTAAAGGTGGGATAGAAGTCTGGAACCATGTCTGGTTTAGGCTTTGTGAAAAAATCCTCAGCTGAACTCAAACGCTCAAAGGCTAAAGTTCAGAAATTCAAGCGGAGGTCACACCCAATGTCTCAACATCGGGGAACCAGGATGAGTAACCATCAGAAGAAGAAATTTCAGCGATGGAGATGTCATCACTGTGGTTGGTTTAGCCATATAAAAGTCTTCTGCTACAGGCTGCATGGTTATCCTAACCAAGCCCCTCATGTTAGACCTAAGCATAAGGCATATAGGCATAATGCCCCCATCAAGAAACGACAATGGTATGCTATGTTAGCTCACACAGCTCTGAGGGCATCTACCAGAGAAGACTGGTATTTTGACAGTGGCTGCTCAAGACATATGACTGGTATGGAGAATTTATTGGTGGATATACATCCTCACACTACCTTATGTGACCTTTGGTGATGGTGCTAAAGGAAAAATAAAAGCTGTGGGTAAGCTGAACTGCTCTAGAGTTCCAGAACTGAACAATGTGCTATTAGTAAAAGGACTAACTGCTAACCTCATCAGCATAAGCCAGTTGTGTGATCAAGGGTTCTATGTTCAGTTTACTAAGGAGCTATGTGTTGTGAGAAATGAAGACAATCAGGAAGTTCTGAGAGGATCCAGATCCAAAGATAACTGTTATCTGTGGGAACCTAAAGTCTCAAACTTTTCCACAATTTGCTCCTCAGCCAAGGAAGAACAGGAGGTGAAGCTGTGGCATAGACGCCTTGGTCATCTTCACTTACGGGGAATGAAGAAGATCATATCCAAGGAAGCAGTCAGAGGAATCCCAAAGCTGCTTATTGATGAAGGAAGAGTCTGTGGAGAATGCCAGGTCGGCAAGCAAACCAAGATGTCACACCCTAAGCTGGGACATCCTACAACCTCCAAAACTCTGGAACTTCTGCACATGGACTTAATGGGACCTATGCAGGTTGAGAGTCTGGGTGGAAAGAGGTATGCCTATGTGGTTGTTGATGACCATTCCAGATACACTTGGATAAGCTTCATCAGAGAAAAGTCAGATGCATTTGATGTCTTCAAAGAACTGTGCATCAGACTTCAAAGGGAAAAGGACAGTTGTGTTGTCCGAATTAGGAGTGACCATGGGACGGAGTTTAAGAATTCCAGGTTTGATGAGTTTTGCTCGTCTGAAGGGATAAGTCATGAGTTCTCCTCTCCTATAACTCCTCAGCAAAATGGGATAGTTGAAAGAAAAAACAGAACTATTCAAGAATCTGCCAGGGCAATGATTCATGCAAAGAAGCTTCCTATGCACTTTTGGGCCGAAGCGATGAATACAGCTTGCTATGTTCACAATAGAGTTACCTTGAGAAAAGGAACCTCCTCCACTCTGTATGAAATATGGAAAGGTAGAAAGCCCACTGTGAAGTACTTTCATATCTTTGGAAGTAAATGTTACATTCTCACAGATCGTGAACAAAGAAGGAAAATGGATCCCAAAAGTGATGAGGGTATATTCCTAGGATACTCAACTAACAGAAGAGCTTACAGAGTGTTCAACTACAGGACCAATGTCCTGATGGAATCCATAAATGTTATTGTGGATGATAAAGAGGAAGGAATCAATGTCATAGAGGATGTTGGAACATTCCTTGATACTTCAACAAACATACTAGTCAAGTCTGAAGAAGTACAGGAGACTCCTCCTGAATGTGAGGTAGATGCACCCACCAAAATGCCATATATCAGAATTCAAAAAGACCACCCTAAGGATCTTATCATAGGGGATCCCAATAGTGGTGTGACTACCAGGTCAAGGGAAATTAGCTCAAATTCATGTTTTGTATCTAAGGTTGAACCAAGAAATGTGAAAGAAGCCCTGACTGATGAATATTGGATCAATGCCATGCAAGATGAACTGGAGCAGTTTAAAAGGAATGAAGTATGGGAGCTAGTTCCACGACCTGAAGGGACTAACATCATTGGTACCAAGTGGATTTACAAGAACAAGTCTGATGAGAAAGGAGTAATCACTAGGAATAAAGCAAGACTGGTGGCTCAAGGATATACTCAAGTTGAAGGGGTTGATTTTGAGGAGACGTTTGCACCTGTTGCTAGACTTGAGTCAATTAGATTGCTGTTAGGTGTGGCCTGCATTCTGAAGTTCAAATTGTTCCAAATGGATGTGAAGAGTGCATTCTTAAATGGCTACTTAAATGAAGAAGTCTATGTGGCACAACCTAAAGGGTTCTGTGATCCTAACCAACCTACACATGTGTACAAGTTGAGGAAAGCCTTGTATGGGTTAAAGAAAGCCCCTAGAGCTTGGTATGAAAGGTTGACTGAATTTCTGACCTCTCATGGGTACAAAAAGGGTGGGATAGATAAGACCTTGTTTGTGAAGGATACAGATGGCAAAATCATGATTGCCCAAATTTATGTGGATGACATTGTCTTTGGTGGAATGTTAGAGCAAATGGTGAAACATTTTGTGCACCAGATGCAATCTGAGTTTGAAATGAGTCTGGTTGGGGAACTGACTTATTTTCTTGGAATGCAAGTTAACCAAATGGAGGATTCTATGTTTCTCTCCCAAAGCAAATATGCCAAAAACATAGTTAAGATGTTTGGTATGGATAATGCTAGGCACAAAAGAACTCCTGCACCTACGCATTTAAAGTTAACCAAAGATGATGGAGGTCCCAGTGTTGATCAATGCTTGTATAGAAGCATGATAGGTAGTCTACTATATCTAACTGCAAGTAGACCTGATATTTCCTATGCAATTGGAGTGTGTGCTAGATACCAAGCAAAGGCCAAGGTGAACCACTTGAATCAAGTCAAGAGGATTCTCAAGTATATCAATGGGACCTGTGACTATGGTATGTTATACTCTCATGGCTCTGAGCCTGTCCTATCTGGGTATTGTGATGCTGATTGGGCTGGGAGTGCTGATGACAGAAAAAGCACATCAGGAGGATGTTTCTTCTTGGGAAACAATCTCATATCATGGTTCAGCAAGAAGCAGAACTGTGTATCTCTGTCCACTGCAGAGGCTGAATACATAGCGGCTGGAAGCATTTGTTCCCAACTGGTGTGGATGAAACAGATGCTTACTGAGTACAATGTCTCTCAACATGTCATGACATTGTTCTGTGATAATCTCAGTGCCATCAATATTTCCAAGAATCCCATCCAACACAGCAGGACCAAACATATTGACATTAGACATCACTTCATCAGAGATCTGGTGGAAGATAAAGTGATTACCTTGGAACATGTAGCCACTGAACTACAACTGGCTGACATATTTACAAAGGCTCTGGATGCTACTCAGTTAGAAAATTTAAGGGGCAAACTGGGAATATGCCTTTCTGAGGACTTATAGCAACAAAGGATGTTTGGGATGTATTGTTTAATATCTCAACTTATTAAACAATTGAAAGTGTGCTATGACTGGACAACAGTTCACAGCTATGTTACTTGCTGCAAGTGTAGTAACAAGATGTTAAGGGGATATCCTAACATAGGTCGGCCTGTGTGCCTGCTGGACTTCAAGAAAGTGTTCATGCAGGAGTGGTTCAAGATGTCAGACTCAAAGTCATGGCATCTGATATGGGTGTACCTGCTGTAAAGCAAGAGTGTGTGACTACTTGATCAAAGTTGTGAAGCAAGGTCAAGTGGGTGATGTCTTGATCAAAGCTGTAAAGCAAGGTCAAGAGGGGATATTCTTGATTGAAACTGTGAAGTAAAATCAAGTATGTAATTCTGTCATTTGTGTGCAATTCTGTTTTTGTTATGTTGGTCTGTAATTTAAAGTGTTGCTTTGGCAACATTTTTGACAAAAAGGGGGAGTAACACCTGTGATGGTGATGCCCCAGGACAACAAATTGTTTTGCTAAACAGATATTAAAGATCCTTTAATCCAGAGGTTGTGCTGCAGCTGATGTTCCACTTCTATGAGTGTGAGTGTGTATATGTGTGATACAATTAGAAGTTTTTATTTAACTTCTATATGTGTGCTGATATGTGAAGTTTCTATTTAACTTCCATGTGTGGGAGTGCGCTGCTACTCTGAGTGTATTAGCTAGGTTAATCTCCTGCTAGATGTGTGTTTTCCGCTGCTGTGGACTCTGTTGTGACGCCAAAGTGTTTTAGCCAAAAATTTGCCAAAGGGGGAGTTTGTAGATGTTTGATTGGCTGCATTGTATGGTAAAACACTAGCTGGATTCTACTGTCTTGACTGATGTCATGACATGCTGTGGAGATGACTGTTTGACTGCATTGTATGCTAGAACATCTAACTGTACTCTGATGTCTTGACTGATGTCATGACATACTTGAGTTGTATGCTGCAGGTTTAGCTAATACAGGATCTACTGAATGTCAAACTATATGTTATGACATTCATCCCTGTCAGCAGTTACTGATGAATAGAACAGATGGTGTTCTTTAATAACTCAGTATTTGTTTCCAGTCTGTTTATCAAGAGGATAACAGACCTGACACAAAGCCTACTATATGAATGTCAAACAGGATGTTATGACATTCATCATTGACAACATATACTGAATAATAGGCAGGTTGGTTGTCTGCTACAGTTCAGTATATTTCTCAGTCTGCTTATCAAGAGGATAACAGACCTGACGTAAGGCTCATTGTGTAAATGTCAAATTGGATGCTTTGACATTTATGAATGTACGTTGTTACTGAAGTATGGATAGATTGGTCCTGTACAGTACAACAAATTTGTACAGTCTATTTTCAGGAAGATAACAGACTTAGCATATGATCTATACTTTGGATGTCAAACTAAATGTTGTGACATTCACTCCAGGCAACATATGCTAAATTGTAGGTTGTTTAGTTTTTCTGTTTCAGCATTTTTCTCAGGCTATTCTTCAGGAAGTCAACAGCTGAGCTAAAATCCAGGAAACCAACAACTAAGCTACAATAAATGAACCTAACAAATAGCCTATTTGTTAGTAACCTAGTTGTGGAATTTAGGTTAACTCGCTTGACCTTAAATTTAGGAAATACAAGTACAAGGCCCAAGTGCTGCAATATAAAAGGATGGCAATCCTTCTTTCAGAACTCGGGGATTTTAGGCGTGAAGATTTTGTGTGTCCATCATACTTCACTGCTGTATTTTTGTGTGTCTTGTATTAGGTGTATCCTGTGAGCCAAGCTATTATCACTGAGATGATTGCATTGGTATAGGGTGTTCATTGAGTTGTAAGTGTTGTGTCACTCTAAGCTTTTAAGCGTGAGTGTTGTGTATCTTGATTAAAGCTATTAAGCACAATCAAGAGTTGTTTGAAGTGTGACTTCATAATTGTCTTTAATTTTAATTAAAGGTTGTAATCACTGAGGTGATTGAGGGGGAGTGAGTAGGAACTCTGATCTTAGTGTAAGATTGAAACTGCATTGGGTAGGTATTAAGTGATAGGGTTAAACAGTTGGTTTAAGGTCTGAATTAATACTACTAATAGTGGATTTCCTCCCTGGCTTGGTAGCCCCCAGACGTAGGTCATGTTGGATCGAACTGGGTAAACAATTCCTTGTGTTATTTACTACACTTACTTTTTAAGTTCTGCATAATACTTGTCTGCGCAGAATTGGATGTCATAACAACCCGTGTGACATCGAAAGTCTGTTGACTAGAATTTCACCCATCATCTCACTAACTGACAAGGTGCCATACCTTGATATCTGAGAACCCATAGACCACAAGCTTGATGATTACTTGCAGTATAAAGACAGAACTCCCCTTGTCATGAACAACCAACTCTCCTCTTGAAACTTGGAGATGAACATATCCAACACCCCAAAGTTGGACCTTCACATACTTCCTGATTAAAGAGAACCCAGACAGCTTGATGAATGGAAAACATAAGACGCATCTTCATGTCTTCAAGAGCACACTCCCTGTTCAACCTTCTTGGCTGAACACATCCACACCCTGTGACAATCTCTCTTCTAACCAGAACTGAAAACAACATACCACCATCTGAAATTCTTAAGATATCACTGAATCACAAGCTTGATCCAGACACAAATTAGGACATATACACTCTCATCCCATTCCAAGAGATAGTCTTCCATATAAGCTCCAGCAGGTACAATCACTATCAGAAGCCTTGTCATTGTATGTGGCATTCTGAAACAATCATGCATGAACATGTCTTCCATATAAGCTCCAGCAGGTACAACCAATATCAGAAGCCTTGTCATTGTATGTGGCATTCTGAAACAATCCTGCTTGCACATGTTCTTTAACTCCAGCCACAAGCTCCAAGAGATGACTAGAAAACACCTCCTTTTGTCTTCAACTTACTACTTTTCTACTCAAAAGTAACTTGTCTCAGACTATCCTCAAGAATAATTAGTTGCCATATGTAGATTATCTTGATTCTTCGAACTCACTTCTGAGATAGACCAAATACCACTGGTTGATTACCTCCTTCATGAATCCTCATATGAAAAAGTCAAATGCCAATTTTTGACCTCTCCACGTTTATCAGACTTCTCCCAAAGATATTCTGAGCTTCCAAGTGAGACCTACATGTTGAACACAACTTAGATTTTCTAAGACATGAACATGTAACATCCTTTCTATCCAGCAACTCCAAAGAACTGCAACGAGAACGACCTTTTTGAAGTATCCAATCTATAACCCTATAGACCCTTCTATCTCAAGTTGATGTGCCACTTCACCAACTAAGATTATGATGTTGAACCAAATGTCATAACCTTGTGTTTTGACATCTAGCTGTTGAATTCAGCTCCTTCTTCTGCCACTTGAAAGAACTTCCTCCCTTCACAGAACAAGAGTTCAATGTTCTCATAGACTTGATTGTGGAACCAAGTTTGAGTAAACATCCTCCATCCTGCAGGTTTGTAGTTAAGTCATCCAAGCTCACACCTTGATGAATCCATGCTTCTTCTCCAAAGACATCAGACACTCTGATGCATGAGTCTTCAGAAGGACTAGTTAGAAACTACCCCTTCAGCTATACCAAGGATTCCACTTCCTAAAGCAAAGCTGTTTCCATGATGTCAAGACTGCTGCCACTTGTTCTTGACTCCATAGTGTGCATTAGCTAATGCACTTTCTTACCTAGATCAAAAGTAAACTGATCCAAGTAACCACCATCAGGACTATGATGTTTTCTTCTTCTTGTACACACCAAGGCTGAACATGTTTCTTGCTAGGAAACCTTTTCAGAGATCATATGCTTTTGCTGCCACCAAAGTGATAGATCATAAACCAATGCACTATTCTTCCTGTGATTCTGCACAGGATCTTGAAGATGACATGTTCCAACATCTTTTTAAAAACATCATTTATCTTGAGCTCCAAGGATAATCAAATAAATACTTGTACTTGGCACAAGTAGACATTGATCTTAAATCCTTTCCCAATATTCCTTTCAGACACTTCCACCATAAGACTACTTTGAAAATACTCTTCTAGTGTCAACATCTTCTGCTTGCAAGAACCTCAACAGTTTTGAAAATCTTCCCAGATTAAACTCACCCTTAGGAATGAGAGAGATGAATTCTTCCTTGCAAATGTGTCACACAACCACCAGAACCCATGTGACACAGGTCAACAGCCAACCAGACCCTAGGTTGACCGAACGTGATGAGGTTAACCAAAACTCCCCCTTAAATTAACAATCATGGAAACTCCACACCAATATCCATGCATTATACAGACATGTCTCAACATGACATACACCATCCCTACCAGTGGCAACTAACTCTATGAGTTATACCTATACATACTCCAATCACACCAATCAGACTCCAGCTGACCATCAGTACTAGTGAAAGAAAACAACACCAGTCAATAGTAGATATGCATTGCCAGAGCATACTACCTCAACCAACCTCTGAATCTTCATATTCTCACTCCTTGAAAGAACTGCCACTTCTGAGCGTGGTGTTTGAATAACAAGATTCATGGTCCCAATCCTCTTAAATGAAATAGCAATCAGGTTACCCCATTATTGACTTCTAACATCCAGGGGACTTGTCTTCCCACACAACATAGTACTTCAGGGAACAACTATCCAACCCTGATCAATCTACAGGAATAAGACAACCAGTAGGAAATTTTACAATGTCACATCTCAACCAGCTCCACTTCTAGAGATCAGACTTCTAAAAGTGACCTTCTTAAGCACACACACAGTTGACCCTACCTTTGTCAACTTAGCACACACAGATGTCTCCTCTTCCAGGTCAGGAGTAGGTTCCAAAGAAAATTATCCCTTTGTTTGACACCTAAACACATCTGCTCTTCAACCAGTAGCTGCATACTTGTTGAACAACATGTTCTAACATTACATAGAACATTAGTTCCACCTCCTTGGAACAAACCCTCCTTGAAAATCTTCAAGGTCTTCATATACACTACCCAAGAGAGTAAAAGAATCAGTGATCAGGTGATTCTTACCATCCTGAAGTGAGAACGTCGTGATGAGTGGACTTGAGGAGACTCAAGTATCTTTGACATCTTCAGTAGATTATGATGAAATCTTGAATACAGCAGCCTTTCATCCACATGAGGGGAACCTTCATCAGAGTTTGAGTTTTGCCAGGTATTATGCAGCGGAAATCATAATACAACTCAACCTATGAACACACACTTCACCAGATCAGCCTCCAAGATCATACCAAGTTTGAATATGATTCAATACTAGCAGAGCTGTCCCACACAAAGGCCAATTGCCAACCTCCAAAGACAGGTACACACAGTTCCTGTCATGAATAGTCCATCCACCTACTTCAAGGGACCATTCACGGAAATCACAGAACCTTCCACAGGTTCCAGCAACAGTACTAACATAACTCCTTGCAAGATACCAGAAAGTATCACCCATGGATCTCATCCAGAAACAGAACAAGATGCCTGCTCTGATACCAATTGAAATTCTGGTATAGTCAGAGTTCAGATGTTCTTCATGAAGTCATGACATCTGATCCAACATTGTTACTAATACAGCAAGACAATTATAACAATTAAAGCCTAGTACTCATATGCACTCAGTCACAGATGTCAAGACATCTGCTAATATACCACCATGGAAAGAAGAACATCCAGTTTTATCCATCTAGTGCAAAGACACAGTAGAAATCAAACATAGCCCTTATGTTTATTGATCCTGTCTAGTTATCAGAATGATGTCACAACATTGATTTGCATTCAGACTGTAGGCTATGTGTTAGGTCTATTATTCCCTTCATAAACAGACTCAAAATAGACTGAGTTATAACAGACAAAATATAGTGTGCAGAAGGTAAAAACACCAGTAATTGTTAACCCAGTTCGGTACAACATTACCTACTCTGGGGGCATACCAAGCGAGGAAGAAGATCCACTATTAGTAGTATTCATTCAGAGTTAAACTCCCCCGTTTACAACTCCTCACTTAATCCCTACCCAATGCAATTTATACCTAGGCACTCCTAGATAGAAACCTCCAGTTTCCATTCCTATCATTACAAGTACCATGTAATGTTTAAACAACTTGAACTTGCTTCACAGCTTCGTTCAAGAACATAACCACTCTTGCCTACAGGCTTTGAGTTACAAATAATCTCATGCTTTGAAGCACTGAGAAACACTTGGTAACCTTCCCACAGGTTGGGAGGTTTACCTCACACATACCCCTAATTTTTACATTGTTTGAGGCTTACAAAACCTAGGTTACAATCTACTATTTATAACCTAACCACCCAACTGGATTTTGGCCTTCAGATATCGCAGCAAATCTTTCCTTTGCTATTACAGAGCTGGCAGAATTCTTCTGCTATAATCAAGGTCTTCAATCTTTTATTTCCTAAAAGATCTCTATATTTGGAAACTGCATATTCACCAAATATTCACCAAATCTTCTGATTGAATCTTCAAGATCTTCACATAGGAGATAGGATATTCACCAGATCTCCTAATTAATCACAAACCAAACCAGAATTAACTGATTCAGTTTGATACACATGTGAGATGTCACAGTCCCGATGTCATGAAATCTTACATGACATGTTGGTCCAGATGTTGAATTTCTTCAACCCAACATATTAAAACAACAGAGGTGATTACATTATTTGTTTTACAAAATTAATGCCAATCCTAAGGTACTAACATTAGTAACATCAAAGCCCAAAGAATTATGGCACTTCATGGCGCGAATCTTTTCAGCAAGGGCGTCGACCTTCCTATCTCTCTCTCCCGCCTTTCCAAATTCATCATCATCATTGGGGATGGTGAACATATCTTCTTGCTTGTCAACCAAATGAGAAGGATGGTGAACTGGAGCACGTGCCGCTCGAGCATTAGCAACCTCTGTAATGATGGGTTGTCCATTGATTCTAATACCACATAGTTCGTCACCAGTAGCATGGTTGTTGACAGGGTTGGTAACAGCAGCATCATCGACAGGGGTCCCTTCTGGCGGATTCTGACCGACAGGGGGAATCACAGTTTCTTGTCTCTGGACCAAGGCTCGGAGTTCCTCTTGCCCTTGCACTACCCCTTGCATCATACTCATGAACTGGGCCATGTTGGTCCTCATCTCTGCTAGATCTGCTTAAAATTGATCCATGGTCTTCTGCTGATTCTGCCTTGTCGCGTAACGGTGCAGGCGGTACTCAGCAATTCTGCCTGAAACGAGAACCAGAATGAGAAATCCTCTTCAAGAACACCTGTAATGATGCAAGAATGATATGTGTATGATGCGTATGATGCGTATGCTATGTTTTATCATTTCTCAGGTATTCAAGAGTCTCGTCCACCTTTGAAAAATGGCAACCTATACTCGTAAGCGGAACATAAACAACAAAGAAGCAATATACATCAATAATCTTATCCAAAGACCCAAGAAATAAGATTCATACAAACATGGTTCAAGCAAAGATTCAGATTATCAGCGTAGAACAAGGAATCCCATCCAACAATCCTGGAGGTGATTCTCAAAATAAACAACAAGACAAATTAGGGAAGTCGTCCTTCAGGAATGAGAGTCTTCAAATACTGGCACTGATCCATCAATCGGTCACACTTTGAACACTCAGGTAGAGGGGTGAGCTTCTCTTTCAGTTGCACCTTGAGTTCAACAACTTCCTCTAGGAAATGAGATGCACGGATGTCACTTCCTTGGAGCTGGCTCTCTGCTGCATGCCTCAGATCTACCTCTTTCTTCAACTTAGTATCTTTGTCCTTAAGCCGTTTTTCCAAGTCTCGTATCTTCTTTTTGAAATTGGCTTCCGATTTTTGTAATCTCAAGCGTTCAAGGTGTTCTTCATCCAACATTGTTTCTATCTCATCATAGGACCTCTTTTTGTTTCCTGATCTACTAGCACTTTCACCTTGCACTCCTTTGAGTTTATGAGCCAAATTCAGCCTATCAGCTTTTGCTTTGTAAAGCTCCATTTGGATCTCTTGTTCATTTTCTTTCAACTGGCGATTCTCCATTAAGGCTTGTTTGTAATACTCAGCAGGCACACTCTCAGAAAGGATCAAAGGCGGTTGCTCCTGTAATGGTTCCATCCGGTCATATGGTAGCAACAAAGTCCCAACTCTTTCCTTGACCCACTTAGTGTAAGCAGGCATAGCAATTGCAAACTTCCTCCCTAAAACAGATCCATCTTTTATACCAATATTCTCCCAAGCTTTTCCCACTTGCTCCAATCTTGCTGGATCGCAACGTTTCTCAAAGTACACGTTTTCAACTATCTCGACATCTTGCGGCCTTTCATTCATGACAAAACCCAACTGACGGAGAGAAAGAACCGGGTTGTAGTTGATGCAACCCCTAGTTCCTATTAGTGTAACATTGTGAAACTCTCCACAACTCATAATGATGTTGCGCACATTAATCCTATAAGCTTGCCACTTGATATCATAAGATGTAAGCGACATGATCCTCTGAGTCCATTTGTGAGTATTCTGAGTATCCACGAACGGGCCATTGGTTGGTAGGAAAGACAAGAACCACTTGAGTAGCAACGGGAAACAACACCTGATAGCTGCACACTTACCATGCCTGTTGTGTATCGCATAATAGGTGTCAGCTAACAAGGTAGGCACCGGGTTTCCTTCAATGAAAATAGTGATTGCTGCCAGGTCCACGAAGCAAGGCATACTAGGGAACAAAATAACTCCATAAATCATGACACCCAACTGAGCGTTGAAAGCTACCCAATTTCCTTTCTTTGCTTCTTCCTTAGCCATCCTTACCAAGAACTTCAAGGACAAACCCACAACATCACCGCTTGGTTTCCAATTATCGCTCACTTCACATTACATCATATTATGCATATCTTATCCTCCATGAGTCCCAAAACTCAAGAGAATTTCAAGCTAGCTAGATGGTTCATGGTGGTTGACCAGAGAAAGTCAACTGGTCAATATTGGGGTTCCCTAGACCCTATCTCCTACAATTTTCGTCATATCAAAATGATTCCAAGAGAAACGTTACTGAAAATGACATTACAAACAACTTTCATGTTGAACTCAAGAGCTATTTTTGCTTCGAAAGTTATTTTTTATGATGAAAGATTATAGGTCATTTTGCCTGAACCCTAGTTAGGAAGTCAACTTCCCAAGATCATAACTTGCTCAATTTTTATGAGATCAAAGCCATTAAAATTCCATGATCAAATTGAAGATGTATACTTAACTTAAACCCTTTTTTCAGATGAAGTTAAAATTCAACTTGCAAATGCATGTGCCAAGAGGAAACATTATAGGTCATTTTGGGCCAATACCATTGAACAAGTGATTTTCCTCAATTTCTAAAATGCATAACTCCTTCATGCCAAATCCAAATGGGGTCTAATTTGTGACCAAATTAAATAGGTTTGAAATAGATACAATGTTTATTAAGGAACATTTCTCATTTGAAGTCCATAGCAAAAGTTATTCAAGGTGGAAGAAGTGAACATTTAATTTGGTTCTTAGAAAATTTTCAAACATGTTTGATTTTCCAAACTTCCACCTCAAAATTCATAATGATCTAAGCTTTAAATGAAAAAGTGTTCAACATTAAAGTTGTTCCTCTTGATCTCACCTTTCCAAAAAGTTCAAGATCATCTCATTTGGACAGAGAATGAAGGACTTGCGTATGGGTTCTTTTCAAGGGACCAATTGGATAATTTTCACCTTCACATTTCAAACTCAAATGCATGGCCACATGACATGATTTCGGCATGATTCTCAAGCATTTTTGAACATGATAACATTACTTGATGAACCTATCACACGTCCATGCAAGCAAGCAAGGTGAATTGCTAAATTTGTCAAAATTTGGAAGTGTGTGGAATTGAATCTCATGGCCTATAAATACAACCCCTCATGCTTAGAATTGAGGACCTCATGCCCAAGCTTTGAACCTGCAATCCAAACCCTCACTATTAAAGGATAATCTTGAAGATTTTTGTTGAAAATTGAGCTTCAAATCTCATTCTGTTTTGAGATTGAAAGTCCAAGAGTCCCGGCCATTTTCTTATATTATTAACTTCCTACAAGCTTCTGAAACAAAGCCAAGCACAATTGGAATTAAGAACAAGCAAGGTTGAAGCTCCCTCGAAGTTAATTTTTAATAATTTTCATCTCTTCGATTCTCCTTCAATTCTTCACCATTCTTTGTGATTTTTGGTTGACTGAAGTTCTACTAATGTAGGCAAGAAGATTGAGTTGCTTTGAGGTTAAATCGAAGCAACTCAGATCATGATCCTCAAAATTCAAATCCCCGTATCTTTTTATATACATGGAATTGGAGAAAATTGAGGTCAGATTCGTGATCTTGAGCATTTTATCTTTGAAATAGTGTCCTTGTTTATCATTTTCCGAAATGAAGTTGGACCAGTCTGATGGAGGTCACCGGAGAAGATGACCGGAGCCCTAGCTCCGGTGGTGTGTTGTCACGCTTCCTGGCCATCTGATCAAGTTGAAATATTATAATTTGGACCGTTCTATTTGATTACCATACGTATATCTAATTGACCAAGGTCAACCACGGAACGCGCGTGTGTGTCCATCAGATCTGCCACCTAAACTAATGAGGGAGATCCGATGGCCCTTATTTTTTTGTATTTTCTGATTTTTCATTTAATTTCTTTATTTTGATTAATTCATATAAATTTCATCTTTAATCCAAAAAATATGAGACTTTCACCAAAAAAATCTTTATATATATTTTCCTCTTTCATTTTCTGAATTAAAATTATTTTTTGCATTAATTTTGATATTTTTCATGAATTAATTGTTTTTGTGCATATTTTTAATTGTTTAAAAATACTTATGACTTTTCAAAAATCATGAAATATTTTGTATAAGGTCCTTTGACCTTCATTGATCTAGGATAAATCTCTTGGCCATTTATTTGGTGTTTTGAAGAGGTTTTAGGTTTTGATCAAGTTAAATTGAATTTAAATGCATTTTTAATTTGATTTTTAATTGATTAATGGTGTAAAAATTGTTTTGAGCCATTTTTATTGACTTGTGATGTTTGACTCTGTGTTTGGGCCTTGGTCAAGGTTGATTTGACTTTTGTTGAATTAAAATCATTGGATTTAGGGGATTGATAAAATGTATATTTCATCTCCCAAAATGAATGAATGATTTTAATTTGATAAAATCCTCCCATGACCAATTTGTGTTTCTCTCATCTCCCTTCCCTCTTCATCTTCAATCCCATTATTTCTCATCCCTTTCATTGACCAATGTAATCTCAAGATCCTAGGGCTAATTGGTTCATCAATAACCTTGTGTTAGATGAACCAATTCAAGTATGGATGAGATAGGTTCATCCCTTTGATCTTTTTCTTTTAGTGTGTGGTATGTTTTAGGAGTTTGGTTCATTATACCAAATCTCTAACATGCATTAGCACCTAAATTTTTATTGTCCGACCTCAGATAGTTGCGACTTCTACATAAGTCTAATTACGATTGCTTAACATAGAGCTAAATTTTGACCCTAAAGGCATAACATTCTAGTAAGTGGGATTGTAAGTCTCCCCCTTTCATGGTATTGTGTGGAAACTTGGCCTTTTATCCTTCCTACGGAAGATGTCTTGGTTCAACGATCCATGCTTGTGCATAGAGGTTTGAGTGTTCTCCAAAGAATGACTTAATTAATTAAAACACAAAACTCCACTAACATCTAATTAACTTTGACTAACACTAACTATTATTAACTTTGCTTTACTTTCAAGTCATGTACTTTATGAAATTTAATTTCAATTCATTTGCCATTCATTCCCATTTTCATTTCATTAAACTTGTTTATGTTTATGCCATTTTCATTTTGCTCATTTGAGCCATATATTGTGCTTCTATATATTTGTTTGTGTATCTTGTTTGTGTTTGTGGTATTAGGACCTTAAAATACTTAATAAACAACAAAACCCCTATAAAAATGTTGTGTGGACTTTTGAGTGTGGTCTGAACTTTTGGGCATAGGATGAGACAACATTCCATATGCAAAAGGACTTGGCCAATGCCAACATTCAGAGACCAAGTTATTGTGATTTGAGCCTTCATCTGATGCAAGTATTGGAATCTAGTTGAACTTATCTGCTACATTGTCTTGATGCAACTATTGTTTTGAACTTGGGTTTGATGCCTTTCTCTGAGTTTGATCAAGGAGTATTTCATCTGATACATGAGAAGACAAAAGAAGACTGCTAGCTATGGATTTTCTTGTTTGGATATGGCTATCTTTATTTGATGTCTTGATCTTTAGGACGTTTGATATTGCTAATTTCTTGCTGATTATTGCTTGATCCAAAGTCCAAAAGGAAAGTGGATTTTCTATATGACATTCTTAAGGCTGGAAATGAACCAAACCAACTCGAGAATAGTTCGAGACTCGATTCGATAATTAATTCGTTGGACATGGTTCATGAACCAAATGAGTCGAACTTGAGCTCAAAACTAAGTTCGTAAAATAAATGAGCTGAATTTGAGCTATGTATAGTTCGACTCGTTAGGTTCATGAGTCGACTCGGTTATATATATATATATATATATATATATATATATATATATATATATATATATATATATATATATATATATATATATATATATATATATATATATATATATATATATATATATATATATATATATATATATATATATATATATATATATATATATATATATATATATATATATATATATATATATATATATATATATATATATATATCTCAATAGTATCATTTAAAAAAATAATATATATATTTTAACCTTTTAACTTATCAAATTAAATATTTTAAAAAATACTTGTGACATTTTTTTATACAAAGTAAAATACTTCTAACTCAAAAAAGAAACATAATGCACCGTGACTTTTAATTTTAAAGTGCCATTTTAAAGTACTTCTAAATTTGTTTTTTAAACTACCACTTTAAAAATAACGTTTTTTAAATATTGTACCATTTATATGATTTAATTTCTAATAGCTTTTGTTGTACTATTTTATTATATTTGTAATAGTTTTTGAGACAAACTTAAACTAAAAAAGAATAGTTTTTGAATTAGACTTTTAAATTTATCTCTTGAAAGCTTTATTTTGTTTTAATATTTTCCCTTGAAAAAGAATAATTTAAAATGTCAAATATAATAAAAAAATTTAAACTTTAAAAAATGACTTTTTAGTCCGTGAAGTAAACAAACTGAACCTAACGAACTGAATCTAACGAGTTGAACCGAGTTGTTCAAGAACTTAAAACGAGTCGAGTTCGAGCTTAAAAAAAAGTTTGTGTCGAACTCGAGTCGAGTTTCGAGCTAAACCAATTCTTACCGAGTCGAGTCGAGCTGACGACGGGTTCCACTCGACTTGACTCATTTCCAGCCCTAGACATTCTTGTCTATTGGATTGCATCTCATTGGTCAGATCTTTTCAACCCTTAACTTTTAAATTTGTGCTTAAGATAGCATCTACATCTTCTCCCACTTATTAAATTTCAAATCTCTCCCCCCTTTTCAAAAACTTTCTTTTCTTGTGATTTCAAACTTAGACATGTTTTAAATTAGAAACGTTGGCCTTATGCCAATTGATTTTCAAACTTTTTCTTAAATCAAATTTGTAAATAAATCTAATCATATTGACTTAAAATTTCAAAAGACAAAAAGAACTAACACTCGTTCAAACTCTTAGTCCCTTGTGTGCCTCTTTTCACTTCAATTTTCTTCAAAGCAATTCACTCACTTTGAAATTGTTACCACGAACTACGAGGTTTTGATCCCTCATTTTTATGTTGGTACGTAGGCACAAGTCTGAAGGTCTTGTCAAACACAAAAATATAATCAATGAACTCTTTTCTCATCCCCGCACTCTATTTTTTTTTCAAACATCATTTTATACCAAAAACAGATACACACATAAAAAGGGCTCCCTAGGTGTACCTATGACACTTTGGGTGCTAACACCTTCCCTCTGGGTAACCAACCCCCTTACCTGTAATCTCTGGCATTTTATTAGTTTTGATTTGAAAACTTCTTATCTTTGGGTATTGTTCGTACTTTTCCCTTTTCCTTTGGAAATAATAAAAGCACGGTGGCGACTATGGTTTTATTGATGTTAAACTTAACCATAGTTTGATGGTCATGAATTTACCGCTATAGAAATTAACTGGAGACTCTGTTGGGGAGTAGTCCTTAGTGGGTTTAGCCTACTTTTTATGTGTATATATTTGTATATTTTATGTTTGTATATTTGTTTGTGTGATATAATTTGCTTGTTGTGCTTGGTGATCTCTGAGTGGTGAGATAAGTTCTAACCCAAACTTGAGTGCAATTAAGATAGGAGGATGGTATAGTCATGTTCGACTTGTGTGGAGTAGTCCTTAACAAGTTGGCTTGAGATCCATCTACTCAGTGGAGACCCTTTTGGAGTTACTGATGTCACACAAGTTATTTGTGGATATGCATTACTTTCTCTGATTTGGGGTCCGAGAAGCTGAGGACCGTAGAACATTTAACCCAACTTGGCCTATTTAGGACGTAGTGCGGAGACTGTTCAGGTGTAGACCTGATAACAGTTGTTGTGCGATACTACACTCAGACGAGTTTCTATTGAGAATATTATGGATTGATGAGTCAGTCATCCTAACCTATAATATTTGATAGATGGGATTAAGACTCAGGGAACTTTTTAGAACATGATCTACAGGTTGATATCCTTAGTACACTCCTTTGGGGTGGTTCTTAACCCGAATCCATGATTGTGACTCACAACAAGCCCTTTGATCCTTGGTTGATCCGATCAAGTCTTATCAATATCAATGGAACTTGGTTGTTGATAAGGTGAAAACCATAATCCACCAAAATGGATGATTGATCTTGACAATGACTTGATTCATCCCTTGACCTTTGTTTGTGCTTGCCTTGTGGATGATTGATCTTGACAATGACTTGATTCATCAAAGAAAATTAATTTCAAAGAGCTAAGATCTTATTTGCAAATATTTTCAGACCATGGATTGTGGACGAAGAAACACTAAGAAGTACAATTTCATATATCCAGATTTGAAAGAGCTAAGGAAGTTGTCATCCTTTGTATTAGATCCCTTGGACTTCAAACAACGTTATGGGAAGTTGTTATCTGTGTTATCTGCTGATGTAGTTGAAGGACTTCTCAGTGTGCTGGTTCAGTTTTACAATCCTATCTACCGTTGCTTCACTTTTTCCGATTATCAGCTTATGCCTACGTTAGAGAAGTATGCCCATCTCTTGGGAATAACCGTTTTTGACAAAGTGTCGTTTAGTGGATTGAAGGAGTTTCCTAGATCTCACATCATAGCTGAAGCTCCTCACTTGAAGAAGTCTGAGATTGAGACTCATTGGATGAATAAAGGAGGAATGTTTGGGTTGACTTCCGAGTTCCTCGTTGGAAAAGCTATTGCATTTTCTCAAGCCGGTTGTGTGGATGCTTTTGAAGACATATTTGTTTTGCCCATCTATGGTTTGGCTTTATTCCCTAACATTGACGGTTTTGTTGATGTTAACACCATTAGAATTTTCTTGATTTGGAATCATGTTCCTACTTTGTTGGGTGATGTGTATTTCTCTGTGCATCTAAGGAATTCTAAAGGTGGTGGAACTATTGTGTGTTGTGTTCCTCTTCTATACAAGTGGTTTATTTCGCACTTGCCTCAGACGCCTTCTTTTCTAGAGAACAAGCAATGTCTACGGTGGTCTCAGAGACTTATGCCCCTCACTAATGATGATATTGTTTGGTATGATTATGCATTAAGTAATGTGGATGTTATTGACAGTTGTGGTGAATTCTCTAATGTGTCTCTCATTGGTACACACGGAGGAATCAACTACAACCCTACTTTGGCTCGCCGTCCACTTGGGTTCCCCTTGAGAGATAAACCTAATAACACTCAGTTAGAAGGTCTTTTCTATCATGAGGGTAAAGATACCTAACATTTGAAGTAGAAGATGATTCATGTTTGGCATAATGTGCATAGGAAAGGAAGACCCGAGCTTGGTCCACGCTGTTGTACCCCAAAATTGTCCCTTCACTTTTTTATCTTTCCATCCAACCACTTGATTTGGATATCAATTGCATACACTAACAACTAGGCATATGCATCATTCGTTCATTAGTGGATCCATATATTCAAAACTCCTGGCTTGTGAAGCTAGGATTGGCATATGGTAACAAATTTATGTCAAATGTTCGATGATAATAGATTTAATCGGTTTAAGTGAATTTTCGAGGTGGATACTATTTGGTAAATATTCGGGTTTATTTCATATATTACTTGTGATGGAGATCATCTCTTTATTTGAGATTCATGGTTATTTCTGAGATTTGCCTGGATTCAAAGAATGACAAAGTTGGAATAAAATGAAGATTTCATTTGTTTATTGGAAAATATTACTTCTCAAAAGTACTAATGGGTTAAACCACTCAAAATTCAAGTCAAAAGTGGTAGAAAAATCAAGGCAAATGCATGAAAATTCAAATTAATTACTAGTAACTATTTGTCTTACATTTTAACTTGGTATTTTTGCTAAACTCCAACATCATTGGTCTCTAACTACCCTTAACTACCTATTTCTACAGAAGTCATTCATTTACCTAATTACCCTTAACCACCATAACTTCCAAACTAACACAAAACTTCCAAACAAGCACAAATCTTAACTTCCATTTTTTCACTCAATCCTAGCCACTCTTAACTATTAATCCTATGGTTGAAATTAGTGATCCGCAACTTGAGCTTAAATTAATTTCTAACCATTGATAAAACCAATTACTTGGATCACAATCCAAGGGTCATCATTCACCCACCATTTTTCTTCTATTCTCTCTCAATTTCCCTTTCAATATTTATCTTCTCCTCACCCTCACTAAAGTTCATTTTCATCACCATTTAGAATTTCACATTGAAGTTCTAAAATGGTGAAACTTATCCATCAACAATTTCTATATGTCATAAATAATTATCAATCAACAATTCAAGCATTATCATCAAAAGTCATTCATCAATAATTTCTACAACAATCATTCTCTAAGGTTTATCAAGATTTATCAACAATCATCATCGAAGATTCATCAATTCAAATTTATTCATTAATATTCTACATTCTTGATTTATCTTCTACATTCATTCATTATCAAGAATAATTATCAAAGTTCGGAAGTTAATTGGATTAATGGAGGGTATTCTTGAAGTATTTCGGGTTTCTTTTCGGTGCTCCATTTTTCAACACTTATCGGAGCAAATCTCCGCTCCGTCGGTAATTATTTATCTCTTCCACACCCTTGTCATGAATTGTTGAATGTTTGTTGGTTGATTGATTTAAGCTACTCTTTTAGATTTGTTTATTAGATAATCACTTATTTTGGCATGAAACACATAAACTTAAAAATAATGATTAATTAATTCTTAACTATTAATAACATGTGAATATATCATTTGAATCAATTTTTCACGTCGATCGTGAATATATAATTATGTTTTCGTTCCGATGCATATTTTAGTCAAACCGACTCATTCTTTAATCAAATTTTTGTTCACTTTTGCTATTTTTTTGATATATTTCGAAGCTTGTTTCACAGTGTACAATATATATTTAATTTCTTTGTGAAATTATGATTCCAAAGATGTATTAACTCGTCGAATTCGGTTTCGTTAGCCGTTAACGAAAACTTGTCCAAAGCTATTTTTTTTGGGTTTACCTGTCATGCTGCGTTTTGGTATCTAATATACATCGCCCATGAGTTTTTAGGATGTTGTCGTTGAAGGTATATCACATATCCATCCTGAAGAATTAAGTATGTTGGTTAGAAATTTGTAATGTGGAAAGGTAACGGCGCGATATGGCGTATACTGGGAGTTAATAGCTCTAACTTGGAAAACATGACGTGTTGGTTTTCAAATTATACCTAGCATTGCTAATATTTGATTAATTCTAATAGTAGTACTTTTCAGTGGTGTTTTAATTTGTCAGAAAACTAAAGAATTTCATATTAAGCATTTTTTAAAAATTTAAAATAAAATTAGATTTTGTTTAATCTAATTTTTAGAGTGAAATAGGATTCTAGCTCTTAATTTATTATGATTAATGTCTTTTTTTTAATTAGTTTTAGTGAGAATGCTAGAAGTGTAACTATTGTGTTAGTTAATCATTTTTTCAATTAATTGATGATTTTTCTTAATGAATTAAATATTTAATTAATTATTTTTTTAATTTATGATTTGATCCTCTTTATTGATTTGATTAGTCAATCAAATTTATTTTTGACCAATTAATTAGATTATAATTTAGACTCTTGATGTATGACTTTTCAAGAACATAAATAACATGTTCCCTTATGCTAGATTGATAATTTCTAACCCTTAGATTAGAATTAATCTAGATTTTTAATTGTTTCAAACCCTCGGATTTAAATTGATCAAAAATATTTTTGATTAATTAAATCCTTTGAACTTGTATAAGCCCACAATCTAATTTTGGTGACCAAAAGACCCTTTGTCACTTAATAAGACTTTTTATTCTAATCTGTGGAGCTCGAAGCCTCAAGTCAGAATCTTCAGTCAAGGCATCCTCAGTCATATCAAACAGCGGATTATACAAGATAAATCAAAGGTCAACACTTGGTAAACATGATTCAAACTGTACGAAACGAGCCTTAAGTAATAAGGAATGACAAGGCAGAGTCTCTTCTATCCTCGTCTAGATCGAGTTTGCGTATGGGGAGTATGCCTCAAATATTCAAAGCGTTCGCCCTTATTCATAGACCTTAGTGCAATTCAAATCGACTAAACTACCAAATCTTCTTCACACAAGATCAACATCAACACAAGGATCAACGGTTAAGATTCTTCATCAATAATTTATCAGTTAAGAGAAGTATCATGCGCTACGAGCCTTAAGTAGTAAGGAATGATGAGACGGAGTTTCTCCTATCCTTGTCTAGAGTGACTTTGTGTATGGGGCGTAGGCCCCAAATATTCAAAGTGTTCGCCCTTATTCATAGACTTTAGTGTGATTCCTATCAATCGACCGTCAAGTCTCTTATTCATCTCTCCATCCTAATCATTTCAATTAAATCACTCAATCACATTCTTTTGCCTCCAATCGTTCTTGCTTTCAGCCATAGTAGACTGAACTACGAAAGCTCTGATTTCCTTATTACACTATAAGGATACGTAGGCAGGAGAATCCAAATTCTTTGCGAGCTACCTTATCTATTCCTATCTTATTTATAAATTTATTCTATTTTAACGATCTACCATTGAATCCTCATTCATTTCATATATTTCTTGGGATTATTATCTTAGGGTTACATACCCATTTCTCAATCAATAGCTTCAGGCATTACCTATCAGTTCAGACTATGGCTTACTTTGTTGCTTGCCCTCAAGGTGCAGACCTTGGCAACCTCCTTTAGCCCATGGAGTTTAGACTCTGGCTTTATCCTTCGCCTTAAGGTGCAGACCTTGGTGACTTCTTGTAGCCTATGGAGTTTAGACTATGGCTTTTCTTCTTGCCCTCAAGGTGCAAACCTTGGCAAACCCCTTTAGCCCTTGGAGTTTAGGCTCTGGCTTTATGTTTTGCCTATAAGATACTGATCTTGGCATCCTCTCCCTATTGAGTTCAGACTTTGGCTATCCTGATTTTGTCTATACAGTTCAGACTTAGACATATTATCCTCCATTACAGTTCAGACTTTGGCATTTCATTTATCCAACCCTTGGTTTTCAGACTCTGGCTACCTCTTTCATTGCATATACAGTTCGTACTTTGGAATCATACTCTTCTGCCCTGATGGAGTTAAGACTCTGGCATTCAGATAAGTCCCTTTACCTCTTGTAGTTCAGACTATCGCATGCTTATACATCTTGCCCATGGAGTTCAGACTCTAGCAACCTTTGACATTGACTCTAAGTTCAGACTTTGACATTATATCTCTGTTGCCTCCTTTGAGTTCAGACTCTGGGAATCCATTCCTTGCCTTGTATTTAGTTCAGACTATGGCACTTATCTATCTTGTCCTATGGAGTTCAGACTCTGGCAATATCTCATTTGTCCTTGGGGTTAATTACCATCATTGGTTAAGGCCACTCTTGCTTGTTAAGTAGTCATCCTTGCCTCTAGGAAATCCTATCAAGTACCACCTCCTTGCTTGTTAATAAATCTACCTTGCCTCTGGGCAATCCTATCGAATCTCTCTTTGCTTTCAGCCATAGTAGGTTTGTAGGTGTTTAATTGGCTGCATTATATGGTAAAACACTAGCTGGTTACTAATGTCTTGACTGATGTCATGACATGTATGTGTGACTACATTGTAGTTACTGCAGGACTAGCTAACACAGGATTTATTGAATGTCAAACTGGATGCTGTGACATTCACACCTGTCAACAGATACTAAGGAATAGAACAGCTGGTATTCTGTTAGAACTTAGTATTTATTTCCAGTCTGGTTATCAAGGAAAGACCAGACCTGGCATAAGGCCTACTGACTGAATGTCAAACTGGATGTTATGACATTCATCATTGACAGCAGCTACTGAACATTAGACAGAGTGGTGTTCTGCTATACTTCAGCATGTAACTTAGTTTGTTCTTCAAGAGAATAACAGAACTAACTTAAGGCCAAATGTGTAAATGTTAAGTTGGACACTTTGACATTTATTAATGTAAGCTGTTACTGTAGTATGGTCATTTTGATCATGTACAGGTCAGCAAAATTGTACAGTCTGTTTTCTGGAAAAACAGACTCAGCATATGGACCTTGATGTCAAACTGAATGTCGTGACATTCATTCCTGACAGCATATGCTATATTGTAGGTTGTTCAGTTTTCTGTTTCAGCTTTTCTTGGGCTATTCTTCAGGAAGTCAACAGCTTAGAGAAAAACCAGGAAATCAACAACCAAGCTACATTTTAATGAACCTAACAAATAGCCTATTTGTTAGTAACCTAAATGTTGAATTTATGGGAACTCGCTGAAGGAGAATTGCCATCCAAGGCGCAGCGGAATATAAAAATTTCTCCTTTAATGATCCTTACGAATGAGCATGATCAGTGATAGAATCGTTACCTCTTGTGGAGATTCAAACCTTTGGTGCAGATCTCTGACAATGATCAACCTTTGATACAGATCCACGGGGCGATCACGAACGTTGAACGATGACAACGTCTCTACTCAGTCCACACGAACGGATTCCTTCAATCGCAGTGCTAGCTGTTTGTGAGTGAAGGCTTTGAGTGAGAGAGAGAGATACGAAATTCCAACTCTTCAGCTGTGTTGTCTGGAGTGTGCATGCTTCTACCCAAGGGGTTCTATTTATAGAACCACTTGTGTGGGCTTCAAGCCAAAAAGCCCACTTAAGTGCATTTTGGCCCATATCTCAGAATATGCCAAAATCACTTAAGTATTTGGTACTTTACCATATTTCGTATTCTTCTTAAGTACACCGTACCTTACGATGTTCCTTAATTATTCTATCTCTCATCAATCCGTCCTTTGTGTGTGACCCTATAGGTTTTCGCGGCGTTGGCAATTATATTAAATCATGCATTTAACATAATAAACAGTGAGCGGTATCTAGCAACACATCACTGCTACCCAAGTCACGAAAATGTCATGTGATCTGACAAAACCTCCTGTGATAATAATTATGTGTATAATTACCCCTTTGCCCTTATGTCTATATTGAACACAAGGTATAGACCATGTCACCCTTGTCCAGTTCAATATTGGGCCCATAGACATTTATCCTGTTAAGCAGGATTGGCAAATTCCATCTAGGACACTCATGTCCCTCAGCATGCTTCGTGGAGTACCTATCAACTGCCTTTATGGTTATCCAGTTACGGACAACGTTGGATCAGCAATAAAGCACTCGACTCTACATCTAGGATCCATAGTGGTTTCAGGTCGAAGAGTGGTATACACTATTATCACCATGAGAATAACTTATGACACTTTGCATAACTTTCTATATAGTATTCTCATAGCGGGTCAATCCAGTATGAATATTACTCTTAATATTCACACCTATGTTTAAGACTTGATAACTCTTTATCCATGATCCATGAGACGTGATCATCAGTCTACAAACATAATAGTCTCCATGCTTTAATGTTATCCCATTTCATAATAAAGCTTGACTACGGACACTTTAAGAATAGTGTCCTTATGTTTTAATGTGATCTCATGATTAAGTCATACTTGATACATTAAATGGACTATCTATTCCAGGGACTTTATTAAACAAACATAATAAAGAAAAATGCCTTTTATTATTAATAAATAATTCGATACAAGTACCAAAAGTATTGGCCTCTAGGGCTTACACCAACAATCTCCCACTAGCACTAGAGCCAATTAGACATATCCCTAATGCCCATAGATCTAGTATGGCCATCATGCTTCTGCTGCGCAAGAGGCTTTGTCAGTGGGTCAGCAATATTGTCGAGTGTAGGTACTCTACATATTTTCACATCTCCTCTATCTATTATCTCTCGAATGAGGTGATAACGCCTAAGTATGTGTTTGGATCGTTGGTGAGATCTAGGCTCCTTAGCTTGTGCGATAGCACCATTGTTATCACAATAGAGACCAATGGGATCCACAATGCTAGGAACTATGTCAAGTTCACTAACGAACTTTTTGATCCAAACAGCTTCCTTTGCTGCAGTTGAGGCAGCAATATACTCGGCCTCGGTTGTAGAATCAGCAACTGTATCTTGCTTTGAACTTTTCCAGCTCACAGCGCCACCGTTTAAGCAAAACACATAACCAGATTGCGATCTAAAGTCATCCTTGTCTGTCTGGAAGCTAGCATCGGTGTAACCAATTACAGCCAATTCTTCCTGACCTCCATATATCAAGAATGAGTCCTTAGTCCTTCTCAAGTACTTAAGGATATTCTTAACAGCTACCCAATGGGCATCACCAGGATCAGATTGGTATTTACTCGTTGCACTTAAAGCATACGAGACATCTGGTCGAGTACATAACATGGCATACATGATAGATCCTATTGCAGATGCATATGGAATCTTATTCATGCGTTCCCTTTCTTCCTTAGTTGAAGGGGATTGTGTTTTTGATAGACACAAGCCATGTTGCATAGGTATGAATCCTTTCTTGGAATCATGCATATTAAAGCGTCTCAGCACTTTGTCTATGTATGTACTCTGACTTAGGCCAAGCAGTTTTTGTGATCTATCTCTATAGATTCTGATTCCTAATATATAGGCTGCTTCACCTAGGTCCTTCATAGAAAAGCATTTCCCCAACCAAGTCTTTACTTGTTGCAGGGTAGGGACATCGTTTCCAATGAGTAATATGTCATCTACATATAATACCAGGAACACGATCATGCTCCCACTAACCTTCTTGTAGACACAAGGCTCATCTTCGTTCTTAATGAATCCATATTGTTTTACCGTTTCATCAAAACGAAGATTCCAGCTTCTGGAAGCTTGCTTCAATCCATAGATTGATCTTTGTAGCTTACATATCTTATGGGCTTCTTCTGGTATGTCAAATCCTTCAGGCTGTGTCATGTACACATCCTCAAGAAGATTCCCATTAAGGAAAGCAGTTTTGACATCCATTTGCCATATTTCATAATCATGATATGCAGCGATAGCAAGTAAAATTCGAATAGATTTAAGCATTGCAACTGGTGAAAAGGTTTCATCATAGTCAACACCATGAATTTGTTTATATCCTTTTGCAACCAGTCTTGCCTTATAGGTATGTACCTTACCATCCATGTCAGTCTTCTTTTTGAAGACCCACTTGCATCCTATAGGATTAACTCCTACAGGAGGCTCTACCAAGTTCCAAACTTGGTTCGTGTACATGGAATCTATTTCGGATTTCATGGCCTCTAGCCACTTCTCAGACTCGGGACCAGTTATGGCCTCTTGGTAGGTCACAGGCTCATCTTGATTCATGAGTAATACATCACCTTGATCTGTTATGAGATATCCATATCTTTCAGGTAGGTGACGTATCCTGCTTGACCTACGCTGGTCTTGTTCTACTTGAGCAGGTTGTTCTTCCACAACTACTTGTGTTTCCTGCTCTAATTCCTCCATAGGTGTATCAATGCTTTGCGATTCTTGAATTTCTTCAAGCTCTACTTTCCTCCCACTGGTTCCTTTGGAAATAAAATCCTTTTCTAGGAAAACTCCAGTTCGAGCGACAAACACTTTGCCCTCAGAAGGATTGTAGAAGTAATATCCTCTTGTTTCTTTAGGATACCCCACAAATAAGCATTGGTCAGATTTGGGCTCAAGCTTAGTTGAAATTTGTCGTTTCACATAAACTTCGCAACCCCAAATCTTCATGTAAGACATATGTGGTCTCTTACCACTCCATATCTCATATGGTGTTTTATCAACCTTTTTGGATGGAACACGGTTAAGTGTGTAAGCTGCTGTCAATAGCGCATGTCCCCAAAAGGAGTTTGGAAGATCGGCGTGACTCATCATGGATCGGACCATGTCCAACAGGGTTCGATTTCTTCTCTCAGATACACCATTCCATTGGGGTGTTCCAGGAGGAGTAAGTTGGGATAGTATCCCACACTCTTTTAGATGGTCATCAAACTCTAGGCTTAAATACTCACCACCTCGATCTGATCGAAGAGTTTTAATATTCTTACCTAGTTGGTTTTGTACTTCATTCTTGAATTCCTTGAACTTTTCAAAGGACTCTGATTTGTGTTTCATTAAATACACATAACCATATCTACTGAAATCATCAGTAAATGTGATGAAGTATTGAAAACCTCCTCTGGCTGGTATGTTCAGTGGTCCGCATACATCAGTATGTATGAGGGCCAAAAGATCATTAGCCCTTTCACCTTTTCCTGTGAATGGGGACTTTGTCATCTTTCCAATTAAACAAGATCTGCATGTCTCATATGATTCATAATCAAAAGAGTCCAAGAGTCCATCTTTATGGAGTTTGGAAATGCGTTTCTCATTTATGTGGCCTAACCGACAATGCCAAAGGTAAGTTGGATTTAACTCATTTGGTTTCATCCTTTTAGTATTAATGTTATAAATAGGCATTTCAAGATCAAGGACATATAGTCCATTGTTCATCTGTGCAGTAGCATAGAATATATCATTCAAATAAATTGAGCAACAATTGTTCTTTATTATAAATGAAAAACCAAACTTGTCCAAACAAGAAACGGAAATAATATTCCTGCTAATTGCAGGTACATAATAACAGTTCTCTAACTGAATTATTAAACCACTAGGTAAAGTCAATCCATAAGTTCCTACGGCTAAAGCAGCAACCTTTGCTCCATTGCCAACTCGTAGGTCGACTTCACCTTTTGCCAATTTTCTACTCCTTTTTAGTCCCTGCACATTTGTACAAATGTGAGAACCACATCCAGTATCTAATACCCATGTCACAGAAGTAGATAAATTAATTTCAATAACAAAAATACCTGAAGTTGAAGTCTCTACTCCATTCTTCTTATCTTCCAGGTACTTTGGGCAGTTTCTCTTCCAGTGTCCGGTTTTACCGCAATGGAAGCAGGTGCCTGCTTTTGCTATGCCTCCACTAGGCTTCAAAGCAGCAACGGTGGGTTTGGGTTTGACAACTTCCTTGCCTTTCCCTTTATCACCCTGCTTGATGGGCCTTTTGTTCTGTCTTTTTCCATTTCCGATCATCAGAATGGACTTCCCTTTTGACTTCAGATTCTGCTCAGCCGTTCTTAACATGGCTAGCAGCTCAGGAAGCGATTTGTCCATATCATTCATATTGAAATTTAGGACAAACTGACTGAATCTATCTGGCAACGATTGCAAGATCAAATCAGTCGCAAGTTCCTTTCCGAGGGGAAAACCCAGTCTGTCAAGGTTTTCCACATACCCAATCATCTTGAGTACATGGGGACCTACAGAGGCTCCCTCAGCTAACTTGCCTTGAAAAAGGGCTTTTGAAATTTCAAACCTCTCATGCCTTGCTTGCTCTTGATAGAGCAGCTTCAGGTGTTCGATCATATCGAATGCCGACATGTTCTCATGTTGCTTTTGCAATTCTGAGTTCATGGTAGCTAGCATGAGACAGGCAGTTTCATTGGCATCATCGACATGCTTCTTATAAGCATCTCTTTCTGCCTTAGGTGCAGAACTAGGAGGTTCCTCTTCAGGAACAGGTGTCTCCAAGACATACAGCTTTTTATCATGTTTGAGGACAATCCTCAGGTTTCGGTGCCAATCCAGAAAATTTGTCCCAGACAATTTTTCCTTGTCAAGGATCGATCGCAAAATGTTGTTAGAGGTGTTTGTTGTCATGGTAATCTACATAAGAAATAATGAAAATATAAGTATCATTGACATATTTAATTAGGCCTTTAATTAAACATGCTCCCACTATTTTACTCAAAACAAATGACCCTCATCATCTGATTCGGAAAATCCCGTTGGAAGATTTTCTAGTGGGTCGAGATCCATATTTCACTTCGTTCTAAGTCCGCGTAGGCGGATTACACAAAACTAGGTTATTTAGGTAGGAACTCCTTCCAATTGTATCTCATACAACTCTCGAAAATTTCAATTGGGTGAATAACTCCTTATTCTAATCCATCATATGGATTATTCCCAACTTTTGCTTCTAAACATATATAATCTTATTATAATTTGTTTAGTTAAGTTTGACCCATTGTTTTAACAGTTGGATATTACAATTATCCCATCGCACCTTACTAATATATAGATCATGCACCTCGCGTAGGCGAAACCTACAATTTCCATTACTAGTCTTGATGAGTGTTAAAACTTGGAAAGCTTAAAACTTAATATTTAGTTTTGAGGGAATTGCAATTTTACTGATCTCACCGGCTTGTTTATCATATAAACCGTCTCTCACATGCATCAACATACATACACATGCATCAACATACATATAAACAAAATGAAACAGTTATGGCCCCTAGCGCAATTGTTCTCCCAAGCCAATGAGAGAACCTAAGCTAACATATAACGATCTAAGCTTCTCCAAGCAAGATCTTCAAGGTTGTCTTCCTTTGGCACTGACTTCTTTGCTTTCTTCATATCATTACATTACATGAAAGAAACTCGTTTTACATACGAGGGAGTGAGATGAGAAAAGAAGTTACATTTGGGAGATTAAGAGAGAGGCACGACACGCAGGTCGTATTTTAAAATCCAAAACAAAACAAAGGAAAACTAAGGCCATAACCGATCACCACAAGACAATAATAAACACTTTATTATTATTATTATTATTAATTCCTTTAATTAATCAAATTAAATTTCGACAACCGATCACACTACGCAGAGTTAGCCGGGGGTCCGCTGCCCGGAAGTCAACAGCTTAGAGAAAAACCAGGAAATCAACAACCAAGCTACATTTTAATGAACCTAACAAATAGCCTATTTGTTAGTAACCTAAATGTTGAATTTATGGGAACTCGCGTGACCTTAAATTCAGGAGAATACAGGTGCAAAAGCCCAGGGTACTGCAATATAAAAGGAAGGCGTTCCTTCATTCAGTTTCAGGGATTTTGAGGCGTGAAGATTTTGTGTGTCCATCATACTTCACTGCTGTATTTTTGTGAGTCTTGTATTAGACGTATCTTGTAAGCCAAGCCATTATCTTGTTGATGATTGCTGTGGCATAGGGTGTTCATTGAGTTGTAAGCGTTGTGTCACTCAAAGCTTTTAAGCGTGAGTGCTGTGTATCTTGATTAAAGCTGTGAAGCACAATCAAGAGTTGTTTGAAGTGTGACTTCAAATTGTCTTTAATATTGATTAAAGGTAGTAATCACTGAGGTGATTGAGGGGGAGTGAGTAGGAACTCTGATCTTAGTGTAAGATTGAAATTGCATTGGGTAGGGATTAAGTGATAAGTTGTAAACGAGTGAGTTTAGCTTTGAATTGATACTACTAATAGTGGATTTCCTCCCTGGCTTGGTAGCCCCCAGATGTAGGTCATGTTGGACTGAACTGGGTAAACAATTACTTGTGTTATTTACTGCACTTACGTTTAAGTTCTGCATAATTCCTGTCTGTGCAGAATTGGATGTCATAACAACCCGTGTGACATCTAAAGTCTGATAACTAGAATTTCAATTGGCATCAGAGCAGGCACCCTGCCTGTGAATTTCTGGGTGAGATCTAGGGAAGTTACTTTCTAGTACCATGGACAAGGATATAGGACACTCAAACAGACCACCCATGTTGGATGGCTCTAATTATGATGACTGGAAGCCTCGTATGATAGCCTTCTTAAGGTCTCTAGACAGCAAAGTCTGGAGAGCTGTCAACAAAGGCTAGGAACATCCAATGAGGACAGGTGAAGATGGAGTCAGTGTGCAGATTCCTGAAGAAGAGTGGGACAAGGAGCAAGAGGCATTAGCTCTTGGAAATTCCAAGGCCTTGAATGCATTGTTCAATGGAATCAGTAAGAACATCTTCAGGCTGGTACACCACTGTGAACTAGCTAAGGAAGTTTGGGATACCCTCAAGGTAACTCATGAAGGTACTTCCAAGGTGAAGATGTCCAAACTTCAGATGCTGACCACCAAGTTTGAAAATCTGAGGATGAAAGAGGATGAGACTATTCAGGACTTTCACATGAATATTCTTGAAATTGCAAACACCTCTGGTGGACTAGGTGAGAAAATGGCTGAAGAGAAACTTGTAAGAAAGATTCTCAGGTCCTTGCCTAAGAGATTTTCTATGAAGGTCACAGCCATAGAGGAGGCGCAGGACATCTGCAACATGAAGGTGGATGAGCTCATTCGTTTTCTCCAAACCTTTGAAATGGGCTTGTGTGAGTATGCTGAGAAGAAGAACAAAAGTATAGCTTTCACTACGCCAAATAAGGGAAAAGAGGGCGCTTATTTTGGCCTATAACAGCGCTTTTAAGCGCCCTCTAATCTGGCGCTGGCATAGGTAAAGACAGCGCTTTGTTCTCCTGGAGAAAGCGCTGTCTAAAGTGGCCACATTATAGTGCGCTTTAAGAAAAAAGCGCCCTCTGGAGTGGTCCATAAAGGGACACCTTAGAGGACGCTTTCTGGAAAAAGCGCCCTCTAAAGTTGTCAGTGTGAAGTGTTTAGAGGGCGCTTTCTGGAAAAAGCGCCCTCTAAAGTTGTCAATGTAAAGTGTTTAGAGGGCGCTTTCAGGAAGAAGCGCCCTCTAAAGTTGTCATTGTAAAGTGTTTAGAGGGCGCTTTCAGGAAAAAGCGCCCTCTAAAGTTGTCAATGTAAAGTGTTTAGAGGGCGCTTTCAGGAAAAAACGCCCTCTAAAGTTGTCAATGTAAAGTGTTTAGAGGGCGCTTTCTGGACAAAGCGCCCTCTAAAGTGTTAGTTATTTTAAAAAAATTTGTTTGAAAAACAATGGATATATATTTAATTGGTAACCTGTTCGCATGCTGCAAAAGTGTAAAATTCATATTGATTTCATCCTTTAATCTAATGTTATACACCATTAATCCATTGATATATACAACATGAATCCATTTATATACAACATTAATCCTCCATATATACAACATTAATATATGATTCTTTGATCAACAATATACAACAACATATTCTC
This sequence comes from Lathyrus oleraceus, assembly GCF_024323335.1. Classification (NCBI taxonomy): domain Eukaryota; kingdom Viridiplantae; phylum Streptophyta; class Magnoliopsida; order Fabales; family Fabaceae; genus Lathyrus; species Lathyrus oleraceus. The sequence continues at coordinate 459,173,537 of NC_066585.1, forward strand.
AAAGTACTACAATTAAGAGAATAAAACATAGCAACCAACACCCAGTGACCACTGTATCCAAAAGCTGTCTAGTAGTTCTAACCAATACTAAACAAAAACGCCCATCCACCCATGGTGGCAAACATGTTCTGTATATCCAAAAGCTGTCTAGTAGTTCTATCGCACATCCATACAAAATAAGGCTCAACCAAAACAACAAATGGCAGCATAAGTAGTCCCCTGCAAAAAGAACACGTCCAAATGCAAATAACACAGAACTGTCAAAAGGCGATTGAGCAACAAATAGTAAACAATGGCATAAAGTTAAATGACATAGCTAATATTACCTGAATTCCTGCATGGCTGTTAAGGTAAAAATCAAATTCCCTAGGGTGACAAATGCTGGTGTCTACCACGGTTCCTTTGACAATTTAGAACAACAAAATCAGCAAAAAGTGATAAATTCAAATGATAATATATACCAGCTGCGTTGAGAAATATATTGAAAAAACCTGGCATAATATTTCCACTTCTATCGGTCTCTTTGGGGTTGACAGGAAAGAGACGGGTGTGATGTCTCTTTTGGACCACTACAAAAGTAACTTTAGGTAGATACCCATCCTCTATTGAGACACAAGCCTGATGAAAAAAATTAAAAATTAAACGCATAGAATTTAGTGGTGTATTTTATGAACGACAAAGTAACAAGAAATCAACTTTGAGAAGTCCTAAATTCTGCCTACAATACAGGGCTGCAAAGTTGATGCAACAAAAAACATATAACAATATATGGTAAGTACCTGTATCTCCGACCATATTTTTTCTTTGCCAACCTTCAAGTCCGGACTTCTCCGATTATCACATGTAATCGGAATATGTTGTCGAACAAGGAAACCAATGTAACTTGCCAACATTGAACCCTTATCTTTTGAAGATAGAATTGATATATGTTTAGATGGACATGTTCCATTGTCGTAGAGGGATACTTTCAAATATCCAGCATCATCATCTACGCGAATGAGGCTTGACGACAATAGAGCATCTCCATCTAAACAAATATCCAGCATCATCATTTTACCTGTAAAAAAGAAAACAATTAAAATCAGATGACAAATGTAAAAACAATTAAAATCATAAAAGTCATTTTACCTGTAATAAAGAAAACAATTAAAATCATTTGACCTGTACCTTTTTCACTAAGTTCTCTTTCTTTTCTTGGTTGGAATATGTTCTACATGTCTCTTAACAACACGGACGGTTGGATTGATCCAAATACCCTCATTATGATCATTTCTAATATATGAATCATTTGATATAATATTCTCATCTTGATCATTTCTGGTAAACGATTCAATCTCAACATCAATATAACCTTGATCTCCAGTGTTTTCATCAATTACTTTGTTGGAAAAAAGAACTATAGACCATTTCGTACTTTTCGGATCATTGACATAGAACACTTGTCTAGCTTGAGAGGCTAGAATAAAAGACTCATCTTTGTATCCCACCCTATTAAGATCCACTTGCAAAAATCCTGATTTATCCATTCGAATGCCGTTATTATTTTCAACCCACTTGCAACCAAATATAGGAATCTGAAACTTCTCATAATCAAACACCCAAATGCGCTCGATAACACCAAAATACGACAGATTTGCAAATTTGGGGTTTAAGTCCTTCACACTTGATATGTGCATTGCTTCAGCTACCACGGTGACACCACTATTCTGCATAGTACTTTTATCATCTTGTTCTTTGGTATAAAATGTGTATCCATTAATCGCGTATGCGCTATAAGAAAAAACATGGAAACTTGGACCATATGCTAAGCATCTCAACCTTTCTGTTATTGAAGCGGGATCTGAATAATACTTTGAATAAATATGATCCTTAAACCAAGGTATAAAACATCGATTGTGCTCTCGTACTATCCAATTTTCATTTCTATTGGGATTTAAACCTCGGAGAACATCCTTGTGAATTTCAACATACGGCTCAACCTCATTCTCATTGTGCAGAACATACAAATGCACTTGATCCCGTTCGACCCTTGATACTGCCACGATTTTATTTCCAATTAGATTTTTTCCTTCTTTCTTTTCGACAAGCTGAGACTTGGGGAGTCCGATTGACTGAACATTAGACAAATATTCAGTACAAAACTCAATCGCTTCTTCAACAATGTATCTTTCAACCATACAACCTTCTGGTCGACTTCGGTTCTTCACGTACCCTTTTAATATTTTCATATAACGTTCAACAGGGTACATCCATCTCATATAAGTTGGTCCACACAATTGTGTCTCTTTCACAAGATGAACAACTAGATGTACCATTATGTCAAAAAATGATGGAGGAAAAAACATTTCAAGCTCACACAAAGTAATAACGATTTCTTTTTGCAACATTGGTAAGATCGCAGGATTGATCACCTTACTGCAAATTGACTTGAAGAAAGAACACAACTTAGTTATAGAGCTTCTTACTTTTTCTGGAAGAATAGAACGTATACCTATTGGGATAAAATGTTCCATTATAACATGGCAATCATGGGTCTTTAAACTCTTTAACTTGAGGTCTTTCATAGACACAAGTCTTCTAATATCTGAAGAGTACCCTTCTGGAACTTTAACTTCACTTAGAAACTTACACAATGTTTTTTTCTCCTTTCTAGATAGAGTATAAGCAGCAGGCGGTAGATATGTTCGTTTTCCTTTCTTCAAGGGTCCTAATTCAGTTCTTATTCCCATCGCTATCAAGTCCTTTCTTGCCTTAAGGCCATCCTTAGACTTTCGTTGTATATTGAGTAACGTGCCAATAACACTTTCAAATACATTTTTTTCAATATGCATAACATCAAGAAAATGTCTCACATACAAGGACTTCCAATACGGCAATTCAAAAAAAACTGACCTCTTCTTCCACCCACTTTTGACAAGTGTGTGGGCAAAAGGCTTGCCAAACTGAGTATCCAAATCTTTCACCTTTTCAAAAATTTGATCACCCGTCAATATAGGTGGAGCTCTGCCTTGTTCTGTCTCTCCATTGAACGCCTTTCTCCATCCACGGTAGTGATGATTTGAATTTAAGAATCTCCGATGACCGAGAAAGACATTCTTCTGACCAAACTCCAAGCGCTTCCAATCTGTTTTATCTTCACAAACAGGACACGCACATTGACCTTTTATGCTATACCCTGATAGATTTCCGTATGCTGGAAAATCATTAATTGTGCCAAACAACATCGCCCTCAAGTTGAAACTTTCTTTCCTATATCCATCATAAACCTCCACACCGGTCTCCCACAAAATCTTTAAATCTTCGATTAAGGGCTTCAAGTACACGTCTATGTCATTCCCTGGTTGTTTAGGTCCAGAAATCAACATAGACAACATCATGTACTTACGCTTCATACATAGCCATGGAGGTAGGTTATAAATCATAATAATCACAGGCCATGTACTGTGTGAGATACTCTGGATACCATGTGGGTTCATTCCATCAGTAGATAATGCCAAGCGAAGGTTTCTTGATTCTTCTCCAAATTCAGGATAATCATTATCAATTTTCAACCACTATGGTGAATCTGCCGGATGTCGATACTTTCCATCTATAATTCTTTCATCTGCATGCCAGGTCAAGTGTCTTGAATCGGTTTCACTACGAAACATGCGTCTAAATCTCGGAATAACAGGAAAATACCACAAGACCTTTGCTGGAGACAACTTGTTCTTATATCGCGAGACACCGCATTTAGGACACTCATTTAACGATGCATACTCATTTCGAAACAAAACGCAATCGTTTGGACATGCATGTATCTTATCATAGCTCATGCCAATAGAGCACAACATCTTTTTGGTCTCATATGTTCGATTGGGAAGAACATTATCCTCAGGAAGCATATCTTTCAAAAGGGCTAATAACTCTGTGAAACTTTTATCCGACCACCCATTGCCCGCCTTTAAGTTGTACAACTTTAATACCGCAGACAATCTTGTGAATTTAGTGCAACCATCATACAAAGGTTTCTCTGCATCACTTACCAACCTCTCAAACATTTCGGGACAATCCTTAAGATCTCCTTCAAGTGCTTCTGCAATCTCTTCAACTCGATCACAATCGTATGTATCTGCGCCACTATAGTTTGAGGCATAGGTCGTACTATCCCCCGGTTCAACATTCTCGTTACTTTTCTCACCATGCAAATTCCAACATGTATAACTTCGATCAATTCCATGCCTCATTAGATGCGATGTCAACTGAACCGCGTCAACCCGTTTCCCATAACAACAACCCAAGCAAGGACATATCATTCTACTGGGGTCTTCGGCGTGCGCAACGGCAAACTTAACGAATTCTGATACCCCATTCTCGTACTCTCTCGACAACCGATTGGAAGACATCCATGTATTATCCATTACTAATTAGAATAAATAAAAAACAATTTCAGAAGAGTTCAAACACATTTGGACCTAGGTTTCTAATGATACTGGTGTTGACACAAAATCAGATGTTCATAGGTCATATAACCCATTGCATCCGCAATCATGGTCACTAAAAACCAACCGTCAATTTCCTAGTGCATCCGCTATCATGGTCGAAACAAACGTAGAAGGAGGAAACGCGCAGTAATAAGGTAAAACAGAAATTAGGCAAAGCTAAAACAAAGCAATAACATAAAACAGTAATTGGGAAAAGCGTGTACCTTTGATTGGTAGAAGGAGGAAACGCGCATGTAGATCTAACAGAGGTGGAAGGAAAACGCCTCAGAACCCTAACGTGAAAAAGAACGCTAATAACAGATAGTGAAATAACAAAACGCGCAGTATGTTATAATTTTAATGTTTACTAAAGGAGACATTAGAGGGCGCTTGTGGAAAAAAAGCGCCCTCTAAAGGGGGCCTAAGAGGGCGCTTATGAAAGCGCTCTCTAAGGCTTTCCAGAAGCGCTTTATAAACTGGAAATGTACATGGACTTAGAGAGCGCTTTTTCAAAAGCGCCCTCTAAGGGTAACCTTAGAGGGCGCTTTCACAAAAGCGCCCTCTATTGTTGTCCCTCCATTTTTTTTTGGCTTCACTTTAGAGGGCGTTTTGTTACAAAAGCGCCCTCTAAAGGGGGCCTAAGAGGGCGCTTCTAAAAGCACTCTCTAAGGCTTTCCAAAAGCGCTTTATAAACTGGAAATGCACATGGACTTATAAAGCGCTTTTTTAAAAGCGCCCTCTAAGGGTAACCTTAGAGGGCGCTTTCTAAAAAGCGCCCTGTATTGTTGTCCCTCTATCTCCTCCTTATTTTTTCGCTTCACCTTAGAGGGCGCTTTATTACAAAAGCGCCCTCTAAAGTGCGCCGTCTATTCCAGTTGTTCGCTCCTTATTTTTTCTCTTCACTTTAGAGTGCGCTTTTGTAATAAAGCACCCTCTAAGGGGCGCTGTCTATTCCAGTTTTTGGCGTAGTGTTTTGTATCTAATGTTGAAGAGGAGTCAGAAGCAGGATATACTGGAGGTGAGGAAAGTATATCAGAAGCCTTAGCCATGCTTGGGAGACAGTTCAACAAGTTCATAAAGAAATTTGATCAACAGGGTAGACCTAATGTCAAGAACATCCCGTCTGACATAAATAAAAGATCAACTTCTGAAGAAAAGTTCAACCAAGGCAAGGGAATCCAGTGCCATGGATGTGAAGGATATGGTCATATTAAGGCTGACTGCCCTACCTTTCTCACGAGGCAAAGGAAAGGGCTATCTGTCACCTGGTCAGAAGAAGACACTGAGAGTGAATCCGAAGGAGAATCGGCCAAACATGTCACTGCTCTGACCAGTGTCTGTGCCTCAGAGGATAACTCAAGTGGAGATGAGCTCACCTTGGATGAACTTGCTGCCTCATATAAAGAATTATGTGTTAAAAGTGCAGAAGTTTGCATCCAAGGAGAAAAGCATAAGAAACTCATCAAAGAGCTAGAAGCTGAGAAACTAGAGCAGCTGAAAGTCATAGAGGGTCTGAAGGGTGAGATTTCTTTGCAGACCTCTAAGCTAGACCAAATGACCAAATCCATCAAAATGTTGAATAAGGGATCTGACACCTTGGAAGAGATCCTGAAGACAGGACAGAAGTCTAGAACCACATCTGGTTTAGGCTTTGGGAAAAGATCCTCTGATGAACGCAAACGCCCAAAGGCTAAAGTTCAGAAATCCAAAGGGAAGTCACATCCAATGTCACAACACCGAGGAACCAGAATGAGCAATCATCAGAAGAAGAAATTCAAGAGATGGAAATGTCATTACTGTGGTAGATTCGGTCACATAAAACCATTCTGCTATAGGCTGCATGGTTACCCAAACCAGACCTCTCAGGGTAGGCCTAAGAAGAAGGTGTCTACGCATAATGTCCCCATTAAGAAACAAACATGGGCGGCTAAGCAGACACCTCAGGTCAATCCTAAGCAGCTGGCATCTAAGATTAACTTATCTCCTGAGAATCAACAGTGTGTTGCTAACCTTGCTCACACTTCTTCAAGGGGACATATCAGACAAGATTGGTACCTTGATAGTGGCTGCTCAAGGCATATGACTGGGATGAACAACCTAGTGGTGAATCTACATCCTTCTAACACCAAGTGTGTGACATTAGGTGATGGAACTAAAAGAGAAGTCATGGGTGTTGGGAAGCTGGACTGTCCAGAAACTCCAAAATTGAGTGGTGTATTGTTAGTAAAAGGACTAACTGTGAACCTCATAAGCATAAGCCAGCTGTGTGACCAAGGATACAAGGTGGAATTTACCAAGGGAGGATGTGTGGTGTTGAATGGGTGCAATCAAGAAGTGATGAGAGGAGACAGATCCAAAGATAATTGCTATCTATGGAAATCTAAAGACTCTCTCAACTTTCCCAAGTGTCCTTTGGCCAAGGGAGATCAGGAAGGGAAGCTGGGACACGGAAGACTTGATCCCCTTCAGGTAAAAGGAATGAAGAAGAGCATTTCCAAGGGAGCTATGAGAAGAGGCTCATATCTGTCTTTAGATAAAAGGATAGACTGTGGAAAATGTCTGATTGAAAGTAATGAGCCCTGGGCACCCATTGGTCACCATACAACTGATATGACAGCAAGGGATAGACAGAGGTGTGTATTATTGACGTCTGCAGAAACTCAGTACCTAGCTTGTGGTAGCAGGTGGTCACCTCTAGTATGGAGGAACCTGATGCAGACAGAGTACAATGTCACCCGGAATGTCATGACATTGTACGCTACTGAGTGTGAAAATAGTAAGGGCAAAGAGGGAATGCGTGCGTCTGAAAATTTATAGCAACTAAAGAAGTTAGTTAGCTACTGTTTAGTAAGTCAAATTATTAAACAACAAATAGTGAGCTCTGAGTGGTCAAAATCTAATAGACCTTACTCTTGCATAAAGCGTTTCACATTCCATCGCTTCACACCCCATTCGTGCAAACCCTCTTCCAAAGAAACGGGTCATCTTCCCTCTGTGAAATTCAGCATGGCACATCAATCCGATACCACCTCCTATACTACCATGTCCGATTCTCACAGCACGGAGCTCAGCAATCCCAACCGGGAGGAAGTTAGTGTCAACGCTGCCACGACGTCCCATGCAAGAAGACCAAAAGAAACGGTCTCCAGAATCTCCTCAGCGATTGCACTGGACAACCCTTCCAAGGAAGGATCGAGGTATGTGCACAATGCCATTGCCTCTTTGGTCACTAAGATTCTGTCCGAGGATCAGAATGTTCCTGGGGTTTCTGTTCCCCTGAACACTATCGTACCCGATGATGGTGCATGTCGTGAAACCACAGTTGTGGTGAGGAAAAATGTGTCTGGATTACCTGAATAGAACCCTAAGAATGATAAGCATGTAAGCAAGGTGAGAGGTGAGAAGGCAAGTGTCTCTCAAGAGGCTGAGGCCAACCCTAGAGCTGACACAGTCAACCTGGACGAGTTCTCTGATAACGAACTGTTGGCCTCGGTTATCCCTAGCATAGCCAAGAGGGTCAGAACTAGGAGAGGGAAAAAGACAGTGATGCAAAGGTCTCCATCCAAGGAAGTTGATGAGACAACTCCTCACAAGCAAACAGGGACAGAGAGTGCACACAAGAGGAAAGGTTATGGACCTACAAAATCTTGGAGCAAAGAGGTGCCCAAGAAGTTGAAGACCAAGGCTGTGGTGGTGGAGTCTGAATCTGATGTCCCATGTGATGTCACAACATCCATGTCCAGGAAGAAGCCTTCTTCCAGCAGGTTGGCTGCTAGTGTCCCAGAAGTCCCTATTGACAATGTGTCCTTCCACTTTGCCTCCAGTGTTAACAGGTGGAAGTATGTATACCACAAGAGGCTGGCATTGGAGAGAGAACCGGCTCAGAATGCATTGGAGTGTAAGGAAATTGTGGATCTCATCAAAGAGGCAGGACTGATGAGAACTGTGACTAAACTTCCTAAATGCTATGAGACCTTAGTGAAGGAGTTCATTGTTAATCTGTCTGAGGAGTGTGCTGATGGGAAATCCAGAGAATTTAGAAAGGTCTATGTGCGTGGCAAGTGTGTGACATTTTCCCCCTCAGTGATAAATCTGTATTTGGGAAAAGCAGATGAAGTGCAACCAGAGCTTGAAGTGACTGACAATACTATCTGTCAAGTCATCACAGCAAAGCAAGTCCGGAAATGGCCTCTCAAAGGGAAGCTGGTGGCCAGCCAACTAAGTGTAAAGTATGCAATGTTACACAAAGTTGGAGCAGCCAACTGGGTACCCACAAATCACAAGTCAACTGTGTCTGTGGTGTTAGGAAAGTTCATCTATGCAGTGGGAACCAAGGCAAAGGTGGACTATGGGACTTACATCTTTGAGCAGACCATGAAGCATGCCGGGAGTTTTAGTGTGAAGGGACCTATTGCCTTTCCGTCTCTCATATGTGGAATAGTGCTGAATCAATTTCCACACATCCTGACAGATAATGACTTTGTGAGAAGAAGAGAGAGTCCATTGGCGTTCAGCTACAAACTGTTTCTGGGCAAGCATGTCCCTGATATTGTCTTGACATCGGAAGAAACATCCAAAACTGGCAACCAACCAGACAAAGCTATTGTTATTGCAGTTCTCAGAGAGACCTGCAAAGAGCTGGAGGCTAGAAAGCATGCTTTGGAAAAGCTCATCTTGCAATTGGAGACTTCTGTTGAGGACACGGATGGAGCTGATAGGCAAAGTTCTGAGGATGAGGAGGAGGCCAGCTCTGAAGAGGAGGCTGAGGATTAAATACTTGTCTTTGTGTGTTCTCTGTCATTTGTGTAATTCTAATTACTATTTGTGGATCTGTAATTTAAAGTGTTGCTTTGGCAACATTTTTGACAAAAAGGGGGAGTGACAAGTGATACCCCAGGACAACAGAAGTTTACCTTGTTAAACTTTGTTAAAACAGGTTCTCATTCATTACAGATTAAAGTTATCCTCTACTGCAGCTGTGTGATGAAGTGTGTATTTAGCTTCTGCTTGTATGCTGTTGTGTGTGAAGTTTTTATTTAACTCCCTCCCCTGCAGCTGCTGTGCGTTGAAGTTTAGATTTAACTTCTGTATGTGTGTGCCTCTGTGTGAAGTTTTTATTTAACTTCCATGTGTGTGAGTGTGCTGCCACTCTGAGTGTATTAGCTAGGCTTAATTCCTGCTAGGTGTGTGATTCCGCTGCTATGAACTCTGTTATGGGGATCAAAGTGTTTTAGCCAAAAATTTGCCAAAGGGGGAGTTTGTAGGTGTTTAATTGGCTGCATTATATGGTAAAACACTAGCTGGTTACTAATGTCTTGACTGATGTCATGACATGTATGTGTGACTACATTGTAGTTACTACAGGACTAGCTAACACAGGATTTATTGAATGTCAAACTGGATGCTGTGACATTCATACCTGTCAACAGATACTAAGGAATAGAACAGCTGGTGTTCTGTTAGAACTTAGTATTTATTTCCAGTCTGGTTATCAAGGAAAGACCAGACCTGGCATAAGGCCTACTGATTGAATGTCAAACTGGATGTTATGACATTCATCATTGACAGCAGCTACTGAACATTAGACAGAGTGGTGTTCTGCTATACTTCAGCATGTAACTTAGTTTGTTCTTCAAGAGAATAACAGAACTAACTTAAGGCCAAATGTGTAAATGTTAAGTTAGACACTTTGACATTTATTAATGTAAGCTGTTACTGTAGTATGGTCATTTTGATCATGTACAGGTCAGCAAAATTGTACAGTCTGTTTTCTGGAAAAACAGACTCAGCATATGGACCTTGATGTCAAACTGAATGTCGTGACATTCATTCCTGACAGCATATGCTATATTGTAGGTTGTTCAGTTTTCTGTTTCAGCTTTTCTTGGGCTATTCTTCAGGAAGTCAACAGCTTAGAGAAAAACCAGGAAATCAACAACCAAGCTACATTTTAATGAACCTAACAAATAGCCTATTTGTTAGTAACCTAAATGTTGAATTTATGGGAACTCGCGTGACCTTAAATTCAGGAGAATACAGGTGCAAAAGCCCAGGGTACTGCAATATAAAAGGAAGGCGTTCCTTCATTCAGTTTCAGGGATTTTGAGGCGTGACGATTTTGTGTGTCCATCATACTTCACTGCTGTATTTTTGTGAGTCTTGTATTAGACGTATCTTGTAAGCCAAGCCATTATCTTGTTGATGATTGCTGTGGCATAGGGTGTTCATTGAGTTGTAAGTGTTGTGTCACTCAAAGCTTTTAAGCGTGAGTGCTGTGTATCTTGATTAAAGTTGTGAAGCACAATCAAGAGTTGTTTGAAGTGTGACTTCAAATTGTCTTTAATATTGATTAAAGGTAGTAATCACTGAGGTGATTGAGGGGGAGTGAGTAGGAACTCTGATCTTAGTGTAAGATTGAAATTGCATTGGGTAGGGATTAAGTGATAAGTTGTAAACGGGTGAGTTTAGCTTTGAATTGATACTACTAATAGTGGATTTCCTCCCTGGCTTGGTAGCCCCCAGATGTAGGTCATGTTGGACTGAACTGGGTAAACAATTACTTGTGTTATTTACTGCACTTACGTTTAAGTTCTGCATAATTCCTGTCTGTGCAGAATTGGATGTCATAACAACCCGTGTGACATCTAAAGTCTGATAACTAGAATTTCAAGGTTGAACTACGATTGCTCTAATTTTCTCATTGCACAATGAGAATACGTAGGCACGAGGGTTCGAATCCTTCGCGAGCTACCCTATTTATCAGTCACTCATTCTTCATTCATTCTATCAATACCGTCTTTTTGAGATCAATCATACTTCTGCTTGGACTCCTTGCCTATCCATATAGGACGATTTAGCGAAAGTTCACCTCATCAATCGGGAGTTGTTTAGGACTATGCCCAAACACTTAATTCAGTCTTTCTTTTTGGCTTTACCCTATAGTGGTGGTCTTACTAGCCCACGTATTGGTAAATGCCTACCTTGCTCTTTGATTCAGAGTCTATCTCCTTTTTGGATCCAAGATACTATTCTTATTTGATCTCGAACTGTTTTTTCCCCATCCAGTGATTAACTATTCCTTATACTATACAGTACTGCAATCATTCCTTAATGTGGTGTTTGTCTTTTGAGTCCCCGTTGCTTAGACAAATATCTCTCTCTTTGTTTCATGGTAGTTAATTTCTGAAATTGGGTTTGTCTTGTGAGTCCCAGTTGCTTGGACAAATACCTTTTGTTACCATTCTGTTGGTACAAGTCATACTTTTCATCACTATATGTCTCTCTCTCTATTCTCGTGGTTCCGAACTACGATTGCTCTGACTTTCTCATTGCATAATGAGAATACGTAGGCACGAGGGTGTGAATCCTTGGCGAGCATACTTATAATTATTCCTTCTTCCTCCTTAGGGCATCATTCATATCTTTCATAATCCATTATCTACCTTCGATCACAAATCGTTCATCCAGTGACATACCATTCCTTTGACATCGAAATACACTTTCTTGGGAATTCCATATACATCCTTTTAGGATTCCTAACGTAAAATCCATATTTCTATCTAGAGTTGTTTGGCTCGTTACCCAAACATCTCTATGGTATAAATCCTATTTCTCTTATGGATTCCAATACACTTTCACCTTTCGGTTTCAAACAATACTTATTCAGTCACTTATAACCAGATATTCCATTCTGTGACTTCGGTCACTTCCTCCGATTCATTTCCAGTATGCATTCATAATCTACCTTCATTCACTTCGTGTGATATAACTTATTCTTTGAGCCAAATACATTATCTCTTTGTGCTCCATCTTGTACCTCCTTGGGAACCAAGAGTTGTTTGGCTCGTACCCCAAACACCTAATCCCTCTCTTTTTCGGTTGTTCCAATACAGTGATACTGTGTTGTAGGCCCTCACTTGTTGGTTCATACCTGTTTACTCTTGGGTTCATATTTCACCCCTTTTTGGAGTTCAAAACACATTATCCTTTGGTTTATACCATACCTTTATCATAACTTCTTTTCATCTCCCATTTCTAGTTCCTGCACTATGAGGATACATAGGCATGGGGTTCTAATACCTTCCCCTGCATAATCGAATTCCTTACCCATCATATCTCTTTCCCCCGGGTTTTATCGATGTTTTCCATTTCCTTCGGGAATAAATAAAGTTTGATGACTACTCTGTTGTATGTTCGAGCGTGCGATACTTTCAGGTATATTTCCACCAGCTTCAGCTGGCGACTTTGCTAGGGATGTGTTTCTTAGAGCATTTCCTAGTCGCTAAAAGGAGTCGAGCCTAGTTTTGATTTCTTTCTTAGGTTGCTTAGGTGTTTATCTTTGCCCTTTACTCGCTTTATTATTATATTCATTTGCTTTATATTATGGATATTATCTGTTATACTCTTTGTTGGGTTGGGATAGATTACATGAGAAGGAAGCTTTATACCCGAGCTTGAGTACATACATGGGATAACAATGTGACTAGAGTCGTGTTTGACCTTCGTGGAGTTATTCTGTGATTATGGTTGACACGAGACGTCACACCTAGAGTAGATCCTTTTGGGATCATCATTGTCCGACGAGTCATTCGTCTAAGGCAATGGTATCTCGAAATGGGTCGTTGAGTCTAGGAACCTTTTAGGTTGCCTTTGAAGACTATAACCTACATGTGAGGGGGATATGGGTTTTTCTGCAGGAAACCATATACTCTACATACCTTATTCTCATTGATGTCGAACCTTTGATCCTGCATCGGGAAGTATGCACAGATTATCCGGATTATTTTCATGTTGTTAACATATATTATTGCATCTCATTTTTACATTGTTGTATATATGCCAGAGTTTTGACCCTGAATTATTATACCATCGGTGCTTTGAATCTATGGATGTTGCATAATTATTTGCATTCCATCCCCAAAATGTGCATTCATGCATTTCACATCTCATGCCTATCAACCCGAAAAAGCTCACCTTGTCCTTTCTCCAGCCTGAAAGACAATGAATCTTCGACACTAATACTTAACAAGAGCTAACTGTAAGACCCTAATTTTGACCCTAAGATCCCTCATGCAATCTCATCATATGCATTGGCATTGGGATCACACCTTGGCATCCTCCTTACCCCTCATCCATTGGGTTTGCATTGGGAAAGATCACCAATCACATTTGATTGTATCATACTTCATTTTTTATCTTTGTCTACTAACCAAAATACCAAAAATATGTCAATGTATAGTTTGTTGCTTTTGTAGGTAGTGTGTATGCTCACCCATGCCATATCAAGCTCATATTTAGGGTGTGAGACCCTCAATCCAAGGAGCACAATCAAGAAATGGTCCACATTGGCTCTAAGTATCATATATGGATCCCCATGATCTTCACATGTTATTTTGATCAAGAAATCATCAAGAGTTTGAAGTTTGTTTTCCTTGGAAACCCTAATTCATCTGGGTATCTGTAAGACCCCGATTTTGACCCTAAGATCCCTCATGCTATTCTCATCATATGCATTAACATTGGGATCACACCTTGGCATCCTCCTTACCCCTCCCGTCATTCATTGGGTTTGCATTGGGAGAGATCACCAAGCACATTTTATTTTATCATACTTCATTTTTCTTTATTTACTAACCAAAATACCAAAAATATGTCATTGTATAGTTTAACTGCTTTTGTAGGTAGAATGTATGCTCACCTTTAATCTATCAAGCTCATATCTAGGGTTCAAGACCCTCAATGCAAGGGGCTCAATTAAGAAATGGTTTACTACGGCTCTAAGTATCATATATGGATCCCCACGATCTTCACATGATATTTTGATCAAGAAATCATCAAGATTTTGAAGCTTGTTTGCCTTGGAAGCCCTAATTCATTTGGGTATCTTGTGTGACTTCTTCAACAAGTTTCTTCACCCATTGGTCAAATATTTCAAGGGATAATTCAAAATACATCATCTTATGCATATAGGATTCTCCATGAGTCCCAGAAGTCAAGAGAATATCAAGCTAGCAAGTTGGTTCATGGTGGTTGACCAGAGAAAGTCAACTAGTCAAAACTGGGGTTCCCTAGACCCTATCTCCTACAATTTTTGTCATATGAAAAATTATTCCAAGAGAAACGTTACTCTAAATGACATCCCAAGCAACTTTCATGTTGAGGTCAAGAGCTAGTTATGCTTGGAAAGTCATTTTTTACGGTGAAAGATTATAGGTCATTTTGTCTAAACCCTAGTTTAGATGTCAACTTCCCAAGAGCAAACCTTGCTCAATTTTTATGAGATGAAAGCCATTAAAGTTGCATGATCAATTTCAAGAAGTCTAATTCAAATTTTATGTTTGGAGGAAGTTCAAATTCAACTTGCAAATGCATGTGCCAAGAGGAAACATTATAGATCATTTTGGGCCAATACCATTGAACAAGTGATTTTCCTCAACTTCTAAAATGCATAACTCCTACATGCTAAAACCAAATGATGTCACATTTGTGGCCAAATTTAAGGGATTTGAAAGAACTAAAACTTTTATGAAGGAATATTTCTCATTTGAAGCCTATAGAAAAAGTCATTCAAGGTGGAAGAAGTAAACATATGGGTTGGTACTTTGAATTTTTTTTGATATGTTTAATTTTCCAAACTTCCACCTCAAAATTCGTCATGATCCAAGCTTCAAATAAAAAAATGTTCAATATGGAAGTTGTTTCTCTTGATCTAACATTTCTAAAAAGACCAAAATCATCTCATTTGGATAATTTCAAGTTCCACTTTTCATACACGAATGCATGGCTTGACAACATGCTTTCAGCATGGGTTACACTCAATTTTGGACCTAAGTGCATCACTTGATGGGCCTATCAGACGCCCATGCAAGAATGCAAGGGAGATTTTCAAAGTTTTGCCAAAAATGGAATTGTGCAAATATCAGTCCTGTTGGCCTATAAATAGAAGCTCCCTTGCTCCGAAATAAAGACCTCATGCGCATGCTTTGATTCAGCAACCCTAAACCCTTACCATTAAAGGATAAGCTTGAAGATTTTCTTTGAAAATCGAGTTTCAAATCTCCAACTGTTTTGAGATTAAAATCCCAAGACTCCATCCCTTTCCTTGGTCCATTTATATTCCATCAAGCATCTGAAGCAAGGCTAAGCATAATTGAGAGCAAGATCGTGCCAATCTGAAGCTCCACTGAAGGTGATTTTCCATATTTTTCCACTCTTCGATTCTCTCTTATTTCTCCACTATTCTTGTTGATTTTTGATTGTCTGAAGTTTTACCAATGTAGGCAACAAGATTGAGTTGCTTAGAGATCAAATCGAAGCAACTCAGATCATGATCCTCAAAATTCAACTCCTTGTATCTTCCTAAATACTTGGAGTTAGACAAAATTGAGGTCAAATTTGAGCTCCTCAGCATTTTTTATTTAAATTCATGTCTTGCTTCTTCATTTTGGTGATGGTTGAAGGTGGACAAGTTCGGTGAGGTCCACGGGAGAAGAAGACCGGAGCTCTGGCTCCGACGATGTGTTGACAAGTCTTTGAACCACATGATCCATTTAAAATATTTTAATCTTGAGAATTTGTTGTGATTACCACATGTGTTGTGCATTTGACTAGAGATCACATGGAGAGTGCGCTTTGGACCATGTCATCTGCCACCTCAATTAATGAGGGGATCAGATGGTCCACGTATTTTTGATTTTCTGAATTTTCATTTTAATTCCTTTATTTTCATTAATTTATATTAATTTTAATATTGATCCAAAAAATATGGGACTTTCACCAAAAAATTTCAAATATTTTTATCTTTCATTTTCTGAATTAAAATTATTTTTTGGATCAACATTAATATTTTTCATTATTTAATTGTTTTTGTGCGTATTTTTAATTGTTTAAAAATACTTTTGACTTTCCAAAAATAATAAAAAAAATTCTCCAAGGTCCTTTGACCTTGTTTGACCTATGATAAATCTCTTGGGCATTTATTTGGTGTTTTGAAGAGGTTTTAGGTTTTTGATCAACCATAATTTAATTTTATGCATTTTTAATTGATTTTTAATTGTTTAATTGTGAATAAATTGTGTTGAGCTATTTTTATTGACTTGTGAAGTTTGACTATTGTGTTTGGGCCTTGGTCAAGGTTGATTTGATTTTGTTGGATTATAATCATTGGATTTAGGGCATTGATGAAATGTACATTTCATCTCCCAAAATGAATGAATGATTTTAATTTGATAAAATTCCTCCCATGACCAATTTGTGTTTGTCTCATTTCCCCTCCCTCTTCTTCTTGAATCCCATTCTATCTCATCCATTCCATTGACCAATGATATCTCTATATCCTAAGGCTAGTTGGTTCATAAACCAACACAAGTATGGATGGGATTAGGTCCATCCTTTTGCCATTTTCTTTTTAAGTATGGTATGTTTTAGGAGTATGGTTCATTATCCCATATTTCTAACATGTACTAACACTAAAATTTCTATTGCCCGACCTCAGATGGTTGTGACTTCTACATAAGTCCAATTACGATTGCTTAACATAGCGCTGAATTTTGACCCAAAAGCATATCATTCTAGTAACTGATATTGTAAGTCTCCCCCCTTTCATGGTATTATATGGAAACTTAGCATTTTTTCCTTCCTTTGGAAGATGTCTTGGTTCAAGGATCCATGCTTGTGAATAGAGGGTTGAGTGTTCTCCAAAGAATGACTTAAATAATTAAAAAGCAAAAACAATACTAACATCTAATCAACTAACATTCGACTAACGTTTAATTTCAAGTCATTTACCTTATGCACTTTAAATTCAAGCCCTTTTATCATTTGCCATTATTCATATCATTTAACTTGTTTATTATAATGCCATTTTTACTTTGCTCACTTGAGCCATGTATTGTGAGTATATTATGATTGTATATACTTGTTTGTGTATTTTGTTTGTGTTTGTGGTCTTAGGACCTTAATGTACATAATAACAACAAAAACTCTTACAAAAAATGTGTTTGTGTGGACTGTTGGATTTGATCTGAGACTTGGACTTAGAATTAGGCAACACTCCCTATGCAAAAGGACTTGGCCAATGCCAACTTTTCTGAAGTCAAGTCATTGTGACTTGAACTTTCATCTGGTGCAAGTATTGAGATCCCTTTTGTGTTTATCTGCTACACGGTCTTGATGCAAATGTTACTTTGAACGTGTGTCTAATCCTATTTCTGAGCCATTCAAGGAGTATGTCATTTGATGCATGGGAGATTATGAAGAAGACCATGGAGTTGCTAACTTGGATGTGGCTATCTTTATTTGATGCCTTGCTTTTCATCTTGCTTGCTTATTGATATTTCTTGGTTTTAATGTCCAAAGGAAAAGTGGGTTTCTATATCACACTCTTGTCTATTGGATTGCATCCCACTAGTTAGATCTTTTCAACTCTTAACTTTTAAATTTTTTCTTTGGATTAGTCTCTTCACATCCTCCCATTTCTTAAATTTCAAATCTCTCCCATCTTTCAAAATCTTCTTTGCTTGTGACTTTTAAATTTAGACTGTATTGCAAATTTGAAACTTTGGCCTCATGCCATTGCTTTTTTTAAACTTTTTTTTCTTAATCAAACTTGTAAATGAACTTAACCATTCTTGACTTAAAATTTCAAAAGACAAAAAGAACTAACACTCATTCAAACTCTTTTAGGCCTTTTGTGCCTCTTTTGAACTTATTTTTTTTGCTAAATGCAATTCACTCACTTTGAAATTGACACCACGACTACGAGGTTTTGATCCCTCATTTTATGTTGGTACGTAGGCACAAGTCCGAAGGTCTTGTCAAACACAAAAAAATAATCAATGAATTCTTTTCTCATCCCCACACTTTATTTATTGCAAACATCATTTTATACTAAAACACATGCACACATAAATAAGGGCTCCCTAGGAGTACCTCAGACACTTTGGGTGCTAACACCTTCCCTCTGTGTAACCAACCCCCTTACTTGTAATCTCTGGCATTTTATTAGTTTTGATTTGAAAACTTCTTATCTTTGGGTTTTGTTCGTACTTTTCCCTTTTCCTTTGGAAACAATAAAAGCGCGGTGGCGACTCTGGTTTTATTGACGTTAAATTTATCCATAGCTTAATGGTCATGAACTTACCGCTACAGAAATTAAGTGGCAGCTCTGTTGGGGAGTAGTCTCCAGTGGGTTTAGCCTAATTTTTTATTTGTATATTTGATGTTTGTATACTTGTTTGTGTGATATAATCTGCTTGTTGTGCTTGGTGATCTCTGAGTGGTGAGATAAGTTCTAACGCGAACTTAAGTGAAATTAAGATAAGAGGATGGTATAGTCATGTTTGACTTGTGTGGAGTAGTCCTTAACAAGTTGGCTTGAGACCCATCTACTAAGTGGAGACCCTTTTGGAGTTATGAATGTCACTCAAGTTATTTGTGGTTAGGCATTACTTTCTCTGATTTGGGGTCCGAGAAGCTGAGGACCGTAGAACATTTAACCCAACTTGGCCTATTTAGGACGTAGTGCAGAGATTGTTCAGGTGTAGACTTGATAACAATTGTTACACGATGCTACACTCAGACGAGTTTCTCTTGAGAATATTATGGGTTGATGAGTCAGTCATCCTAACCTATAATATCCGATACATGGAATTAAGACTCTAGAAACTTTTTAGAACATGATCTCCAGGTTTTATCCTTAGTACACTCCTTTGGGATGGTTCTTAACCTGACTCCATGCTCGTAACTCAGAACAAACCCTTGATTCTTAGTTGATCTAATTAAGTCTTGTCAATATCAATGGAACTTGGATGTTGATAAGGTGAAAACCATAATCCACCAAAATGGATGATTGATCTTGACAATGACTTGATTCATCCTCTGACCTTTGTTTGCCTTGTGTGTGATCCCTTATTTGTGATTGTTGCATTCATGCATACATGCGCATCATAACATTCATCACACGAAAAATAGCTTGAAGGAACTGAGATTTTATTTGCAAATATTTTCAGACCATGGATTATGGATGAAGGAACACTAAGAAGTACTGTTTCAGATGTCCCGATTTGAAAGAGTTAAGGAAGCTATCATATTTTGTATTAGACCCCTTGGACTTCAAGCAACGCCATGGGAAGCTTCTATCTATGTCATCTACTGATGTGGTTGAAGGACTTTTGAGTGTGTTGGTTCAGTTTTATGATCAACTCGTTCCTATGTTGGAGGAGTATGCCCATCTCTTGGGAATACCGTTTCCAGCAAAGTGTCGTTTAGTGGATTGGAAGAGATTCCAAGATCTCATATCATAGTTGAAGCTCTTCACTTGAAGAAGTCTAAGATTGAGGCTCATTGGGTGAAGAAAGGAGGAACATTTGGGTTGGCTTATGAGTTCCTTATTGGGAAAGCTTCTGCCTTTGCTCAAGCCGGTAGTGTGGATGCTTTCGAAGCCATCTTTATGTTGCTCATCTATGGTTTGGCTCTATTCCCTAACATTGACGATTTTGTTGATGTTAACGCCATTAGAATCTTCTTGATTGGGAATCCTGTGCCTACTTTGTTGGGTGATATGTACTTCTCTTTGCATTTAAGAAATTCTAAAGGTGGTGGAACTATTGTGTGTTGTGTTCCTCTTCTGTACAAGTGGTTTATTTTGCACTTGCCTCAGATGCCCACTTTTGTGGAGAACAAACAATGTCTATGGTGGTCTCAGAGACTTATGTCACTCACTAATGATGATATAGTTTGGTATGATTCTTCATCGGGTAGCTTGGAGATTATTGATAGTTGTGGTGAATTCTATAATGTGCCTCTCATTGGTACACAAGGAGGAATTAACTACAACCCTGCTTTGGCTCGTCGTCAACTTGGGTTCCCCTTGAGAGACAAACCTAATAACACTCAATTAGAAGGTCTTTTCTATCAAGAGGGTAAAGATCCCCAACTTTGGAAGCAGAAGATGATTCACGCTTGGTATAATGTGCATAGGAAAGGAAGATCCGAGCTTGGTCCATGCAATTGTGTAGCTTTGGAAGCTTACACTCTTTGGGTGAAGAAGAGAGCTTTGGAATTGAAGATGCCTTAGGCTTGTGAAAGAGCTATATCTATGGTTGTGGTTGAGACATTAAGTCTCCCTAACCAAGATGTAGAGGAGTTGGAAGATGCACTCACCAAGATGAAGCAAGAGAAGGATATGTGGGAAGAGCGGTTCCATGCTTTAAGTAAAAAACACGATGAGTTGCAGCTTGAGTCTAAAGACAAAGATGCACTTATTGAACTTCTTGAAGACCAAGTAGTGAAAAAACAGAGAGAGCCAGAGGGTCCATCTTCCTCCAGTACGCCTCAACCTTCCGTTGCTTGGAAGAAGATTGTAGATCAACTTGTCCTTGAGAAAGCTCAGATGAAGACTTCTTTTGAGTCTGAGATCCGACACATCCGAAGGAAGTACGCTCCTACAGCCAGATCATCTAACACCGTTATTAGGGGATCCTTAGGATGATTAGTCTCCTTTTCTATTGTATTTGTATTTTGGTTTCTAAAATTGTACTCAGTGTAATCCTTCCAAATTATATGAATAAAATAGATTTTTATGGTCAATCAAATTGTTATAATTGTTATTATTATATATATGCAAATAAAATAGTATGTTCCTTGAAATTAAAAACAATCAAAGTATTGCATTTCATGCATCATTTGCATAATAGGTTTTTCCTCCGCCAGATGTCTTATTGGTTATTCTTTTGTGCTTCAGCCAAGCTAACTCATCGATACAATACTCGCGCCAATCATCCGAGAATTATGGAACACTTGGAATAAGATAATCGAGAGTTGAAGGACGAGATTGCTCGCTTGAATGCCATGGTGGAGTCTGTTCTAGCTGGTCAGAATTAATCTTCTCTAATGCCTGCAACTCCTCCTCCTCAGAGGACTGTCATTTCGGAGGTTGTTACTTCAACCGTTCCTGCCACTCAGTTTGCGCCTACTATGCCTGCCGGATTCCCGTCGGTAATACCGCCGAACTTTGTGCCTGAAGGGTTTGCGCCTGCTTTTGCTTCTATGCCGGCATCTAGCCCGGTCATGTCTATTCCGCCTCCAGTTGTTCACACTCTGCCTCGTGTTGAAGACACCATCTACCATTCTGAGCCGTCTGAGGGCCCGGATATTTATGAGAAGATGGATGAGATGAAAGACCAATTACTTGAGCTGCAAAAGGAGTTGAAGACCTTGAGGGGAAAAGATTTGTTCGATAAGAGTGTTGCGGAACTTTGCTTAGTGCCAAACGTCAAGATCCCGATGAAGTTCAAAGTCCCTGACTTTGAAAAGTATAAGGGAAATACATGTCCGCTTAGCCATCTTGTCATGTATGCCAGGAAAATGTCGACACAAACTGATAATGATCAGTTATTAATTCACTACTTTCAGGACAGTCTGACTGGTGCCGCTCTGAGGTGGTACATGGGATTGGATAGTGGAAGTGTTCACACGTTCAATGATTTGGGTGAAGCCTTTGTAAAGCAGTACAAATACAATATGGATATGGCGCTAGATAGGGACCAACTGAGGTCGATGTCTCAGAAGGACAAAGAGACATTCAAAGAGTATGCCCAGAGGTGGAGAGAGCTTGCTTCTCAGATCAACCCTTTGTTGGAATAAAAAGAGATGACGAAGATCATCCTCAATATCTTTGGTAGAAATGCACAAAACCCTGTGTACAATTAGTGATTGTGAACACGACCCCGACAGTTGTATAATCTGCAGTATGAACCCTTGTGGGTGTTCAGTTGTCAAGAGAGATATCCAGAAGTTGATGCTTGAGAATGTAATCTAGATTCAACAGTCAAGGGATATAGATGATGTCAACGTGATAGTGCCAGTCTATAAGACCCCTAAGCGAGTGGTAATTCAGTTAGATAGCAGCAGCAGTAACATCGCCAACAGATCGGTATCGTCGTTAGTGATACGGTTAGCGGTCCCGTTGCCGACGACTAATTCTTTTATGAATATTGCCGATATAGCGAAGGTGACCCGTAGTGGTCGTGTGTTTGGTCCTATTTTCCAGAAGGATGTAGAGGATATTGGTAAGAAGGTTGAGGTACCTGTAGCAAATCCGGTTAGTGCTCCAAAATGTCAATCTGGTGAATCCAACAATTTAAAGCCTAATGATGATGATGAGGTGCTTCGTTTGATTAAGAAGAGTGAATTCAATATAGTGGAGCAGCTACTCCAGACTCCTTCCAAGATTTCAGTGTTGTCTCTGCTCATGAATTCTGAAGCACACAGAGAAGTATTGCAAAAGGTATTAGAGCAAGCTTATGTGGAACATGATGTGACAGTGGATCAATTTGACCACATTGTGGATCAATCTGAGCTTTTGTGATGAAGAACTCCCTGAGAAGGGTAGGAATCACAACCTAGCATTGCACATATCAATGAATTGTAAGGAGGATGCACTGTCCAATGTATTTGTTGATACCGTCTCTTCTTTGAATGTACTCCCCAAGTCAACTATGTCAAGATTATCCTACCAAGGAGCTCTGATGAGATACAGTGGCATGATCGTCAAAGTTTTTGATGGTTCTCGCAAAACTGTTATTGGTGAGGTGGGCCTTCCAATGAAGATAGGTCCGAGTGATTTCCAAATTACTTTTCAGGTATTGGATATCCAGCTGACCCATAGCTTCTTGTTAGGAAGGCCATGGACACATGAGGCAGGAGCTGTGACATTCACTCTGCATCAGAAATTGAAATTTGTGAAGAATGGTAAGCTCGTCATTATGGGCGGGGAGAAAGCTCTGTTGGTAAGTCATCTGTCGTCTTTCTCATATGTTGAGGCTGAGGATAAGATTAGAACTCCGTTCCAAGCTCTATCTATTGCTGAAGAAAAGAGAGTTGGGGCACCTATGTCCTCTTTTAAAGATGCTTAGAATATTGTTGAAGATGGTAGTTCTGATCAGTGGGGCCGGTAGGTAGAGGTCGCCGAGAACAATAATCGTGCTTGTTTGGGATTTCAGCAAGGGTCGTCTGTGATCAGAGTTGAAGATGTGCAACCTAGTTTTCGTAGCGAAGGGTTCATCCATTGTAACTAACAACACTCAACTGTGGTGATTGAGGATGATGAAGATGAAGACTGCACCAATTTTGTGACGCATGGAAAAGCTTGCAACAATTGGATCACTGTCGATGTTCTTGTTATTGTTCATCGCTCTAAGTAATTGTTTTATTATTTTTGAAAATCCTTCTCTTATGCCTAAGGGAGAAGTGAACATTTTCAGGCATCTTTCAATTTGATCATTAATAAAATACAATTTTATTCATCCACATCTATGATGTTTTATTTTTACTTTTTGCTTTTCCGAAAACAGTAATCACAAAAAACATAAATAAATAAATAATAATTATCCATCTGCATAATATTTGGTCACAATTCACTTCTCTAAAATCAAAATATCAAATCATTATGCAGGTTGGTTTCTAAACCCATTGAATACAATGATCCTACTCCTTTTCCAAACTTTGAATTCCCTTTGTTTGAGGATGAGGAATAAAGTGTTGAAGAAATGTATGATGAATTGTCTAATCTACTTGAGCACGAGGAAAAAGCCATTCAGTCGTTCGAAGGGCAGATTGAGTTAGTCAACATGGGTTCCGAAGATGATGTGAAGGAAGTCAAGATTGGGTTGCAATTGTGTCCAGAGGTTAAGAAGGGGTTGATTGATCTTCTTCGAGAGTATTCAGATGTGTTTTCTTGGTCCTATCAAGACATGCCTGGTTTAGATTATGAGATTGTGGAGCATAGATTGCTGTTGAAGCCAGAATGCCCGCCAGTCAAGTAGAAATTAAGGAGAACTCATCCTGATATGGCAGTGAAGATCAAAGAAGAAGTGCAGAAGTAGATTGATGTTGGTTTCCTTGTTACTGTTGAGTATCCGCAATGGGTGGCCAATATTATGTCTGTTCCAAAGAAAGATGGAAAAGCCCGTATGTGTGTTGATTATAGATATTTGAACAAAGCTAGTCCGAAAGATGATTTTCCGCTGCCACACATTGATATGTTGGTAGACATTACAGCTAAATTCAAAGTCTTTTCATTTATGGATGGATTTTCTGGTTATAATCAGATTAAAATGGCACCCGAGGATATGGAGAAGACCACATTCATTACACCCTAGGGAACATCCTGTTATAGACTGATGCCTTTCGGTCTAAAGAATGCTGGTGCGACTTACTAGATAGCAATGACCACTCTTTTTCATGATATGATGCATAAAGAGATCGAAGTCTATGTTGATGATATGATTGCTAAATCCAGTGATGAGGAAGAGCATGTCGAGCATTTGTTAAAGTTATTCCAGCGTTTCAGGAAGTATAAACTCCGCTTGAATCCTAATAAATGTACTTTTGGTGTTCGTTTTGGTAAGTTGTTGGGCTTTATTGTCAGCAAGAAGGGTATTGAAGTTGATCCTACCAAGGTCAAAGCAATACAAGAGATGTATGCGCCCAAAACTGAGAAGCAAGTCAGAGGTTTTCTCGGCCGTTTGAATTATATCTCAAGATTCATTTCGCACATGACTGCCACATGTGCGCCTATATTCAAGCTTCTTCAGAAAGATCAGTCTTGTGATTGGACCGAAGACTGCCAGAAAGCTTTTGACAGTATCAAAGAGTATTTGTTTGAGCCTCTGATTCTGTCTTCCCTAGTGGAAGGAAGACCGTTGATTATGTATCTAACTGTGCTTGAGGAACGTATGGGTTGCGTTCTTGGTTAGTAAGACGAAACTGGAAAGAAAGAATATGCTATTTACTACCTGAGTAAGAAGTTCTCCGACTGTGAGACTCGGTATTCTATGCTTGAAAAGACTTGTTGCGCATTGGCTTGGGCTGCTAAGCGTCTGCGTCAATATATGTTGAATCATACCACTTGGTTGATATCCAAAATGGATCCAATCAAGTATATTTTTGAGAAACCTACCTTAACTGGGAGGATTTCCCGTTGGTAGATGTTGTTATCAGAGTATGATATTGAATACCGATCTCAAAAAGCGATCAAAGGTAGTGTCTTGGCTGACCATTTGGCTAACCAACCAATTGAAGATTACGAATCAGTGCAATATGATTTTCCTGATGAAGAGATCTTGTACTTGAAAATGAAGGATTGTGATGAACCATTACTTGATGAAGGGCCAGAACCTGGTTCCCATTGGGGTATGGTATTTGATGGAGTTGTTGATCAATATGGTAATGGCATTGGGGCAGTGATTATTACTCCTCAAGGAACTCATTTTACATGTACAACTAGATTGACTTTCAAGTGTACAAACAATATGGATGAGTATAAAGCTTGAATTATGGGGCTTGAAGAGGGCATTGATCTTAGAATTAAGTATTTAGATGTCTATGGAGATTCAGCTTTGGTTGTGAATCAGATTAAAGGTGAATGGGAGACGAATCAACCCAGTTTGATACCATATAAAGATTATGCGTGGAGGATTTCAATGTTTCTTTACAAAGGTGGAATTTCATCACATCCCTCGAGATGAAAACTGGATGCCAGATGCTCTGGCAACGCTGGCTTCAATGATTGTGGTGAAGTGTTGGAATGAAGTTACCAATTTGATTGTGATACGTCTTGATAGGCCAACTCATGTGTTTGCTGTTGAAGAGATCAAGGATGAGAAGCCGTGGTATTTTGATATCAAGTGTTTTCTCCAAAGTCATATTTACCCGTCTGGGGCATCTTTGAAAGATAAGAATACTTTGAGGAGATTATCCAACAACTTCTACCTGAATGGTGATGTGTGGATAGATACGAAGCAGACTTATTGATGACAGAAGTCCATGAAGGTTCCTTTGGTACTCATTCCAATGGACATGTTATGGCTAAGAAGATGTTGAGAGCAGGTTACTATTTGCTGACAATGGAATTTGACTATTGCAAGTTTGTGAGCAAATGCCACAAGTGTCAAATATATGCGGATAAGATTCATATTCCTCTGACACTATTGAACGTTATTTCCTCTCCATGGCCTTTATCCATGTGGGGAATTGATATGATTGGCATGATTGAGCTGAAAGCTTCGAACGAATATCGTTTCATTTTGGTGGTTATTCACTACTTCACAAAGTGGGTTGAAGCGGCATCATATGCGAATGCAACCAAGCAAGTTGTTGTAAGGTTTATCAAGAATCAGATTATATGCCGGTATGATGTGCCAAGTAAGATCATTACTGATAATGGATCTAACTTGAATAATAATATGGTGGAAGCTCTTTACAAAGACTTCAAGATTTCACACCATAATTCTTCTCCCTATAGACCTAAGATGAATGGGGCTATTGAAGTTGCAAACAAGAACATGAAGAAGATCATCCTAAAGATGGTTGTGACGTACAGAGATTGGCATGAGATGCTCCCATTTGCTTTGCATGGGTATCGTACATCCATCCACACTTCAATAGGGGCAACCCCTTTCTCACTTGTTTATGGCATGGAAGTTGTGCTCCCAGTAGAGGTTGAGATCCCATCATTGCGAGTGTTGATGGAGGCCAAGTTGACAGAAGCCGAATGGTGTCAGACTAGGTATGACCAGCAGAATTTAATTGAAGAGAAGAGGTTAACTGCCATGTGTCATGGTCAGTTATATCAGCAGAGAATGAAGAAAGCTTTCGATAAGAAGGTCAGACCTCGTGTATTCAGATAAGGTGACCTTATGCTCAAGAAGATTCTATCCTTCAAACTAGATTCTAGGGGCAAATGGACTCTTAACTTTGAAGGCTCATATGATGTTAAGAGAGACTTTTCAAGCGGTGCTTTGATTCTTACAACTATGGATGGTGAAGAGTTCACAGGTCCCGTGAACGCCGATGCAGTCAAGAAATACTTCGCCTAAAAAGAGAAGAACAACTCGCTAAGTTGAAAACCCGAAAGGGCGGCTTAGACAAAAATGAACGTCTCGGTGGATTGAAAACCCAAAAGGGTGATCCAGGCAAAAGTTAGAGATATAAAACAGAAAGAATTATCCCGATAAATTGAGTACCCCACCTTGGGGAAATTTATGCAAAAATTAGGGATTTTGGCAAGTAACTGCATCCTGTTGATCTTCAGTCTTGAAGACTTTCTTTAGCACAATGATTTGTTGTGATTCATCTTCAGACAAAACCAAGAGCACAATGGATATTGGAGGCGGTAGGATTAGTGATCATGGTATTCAATGTAGCCCTTTTTCATGTAAATTACCATTTTTAACTTTTGTAAAGATCTATGGAGTCTTGTCATTTACAGACTACCATCCTATTAAATAAAGTTGAGATTTTTATCCAATTGTTTCTACTCTCATATATTCAGCTAAATGGAATTAAATTTTATTGTGATTATTTTGAAATTAAAGTTTAAAAATAAAAAATCATGTTTTCTTAAATAATAAAAGCAATTACTTTTTAAAAAGCAATCGATTTCATTTAAGGAATATCCACAGCGGTCTGAGAACAAGTAAGCCCTAAAAAGTGAAGAATTATTGGTTTTATCCCCAAGCAGTTGGTGTGATCTTTATTTCTTCACCAACAACATTTCAACATCTCCTGCCGAGTTTTGTTGGTTTTCCCAGCTGAGTTCGTAATTGCCTCCCTCGAATTGTAGGCGCATTATCGCGGCAGGTTGCATAGATTCAGCAAACTTTGTTTCCCTTCAAGTCGCCAACGGAGTTGTCCCTGACTCCGGTTAACCCTGATTCTTGAGCAGTATTTTCGATCCTCTGCAAGGTTGTTTTCCATTTGATATGGTATTGACCTAAAATTCCCTACAGAGTTGATGGTGCAAATTTTCGGCAAACCTTTTGCTTTTCCCCAGCCAGGATTGAGTCTTTGAGATAGATGATTCCCGTTCATCCTTCGCAACCCTTTCTCTCCAGCAGATGCTTCCCTCTTGTGAGGATTGGATGAGTATTGTATTGGTGATGCATACCAGTGACATTTGTATCCTTTGTGATTATTTTGTCAGCATAATCATCATATATACATATACATATACATATGCTTCATAGATTTCACCATTGCCTTAATAATGCACTTTGTGATTCACTATTTCTCTGATCCTCTGCTACGGTAGTATCCTCCCCCCCTACACACACGCATATTTGGTGTGTCTGTCCTCTTTCAATTATAGAGTGGCATCCCCTTAAGCAGAAAGAATTTAACCTTTCTCATTCCCCACTGAGTTACTTCCTCGTGGATGATCATTATTTCAGTTTCCTCCCAAGTTGATCGTCTGGATGGAACCACTCCCCCTGAGTTATATCCTCATTGGGTTGAGTCTTTGATTGACCGTTACTTTTTAGATCTTAACTAGATAGATGCTTTTGATCCCCTGAGAGTCTATTACCCAGTAACTGGTAATATTCTTCTCAATTTGCAAGTATTTCACTTCTGCCCCCAATACCCGACAAAAGTAATATTTTTCTCCCCAGCGGATTCATTTTCATGTCTCCCAGGAAGTTTACCCTTGATATGTTCATCTTAACCGATGACGAATACTCTTTCCTTTCAGAGTTTATCCTTGATATGTTCATTTTGACCGATGACAGATATTCTCGTTCTGGTATTCTACCCAGTAAAAGGGTGGTTGTAATCCCTATTTTATTCCCCAGAAAGTTAATCATTGATATGTTCATCCTAACCGATGACGAATTTCCTTTCTTTGCGGTCTTCTGCCCAGTAAACGCTAGTCGTAAATCCTGCTTCCCCTTTCGTGGAGTTTATCCTTGATATGTTCATCTTAACTGATGACGGATATTCTCTTTTCGGTATTCTATCCAGTAACTGATAGATTTAATTCCTATTTCTCCCCTTGGAGTCTATCCTTGATATGTTCATCTTAATCGATGATATTCGCTTTCCGGTATTCTATCATGTAGGCGATAAATATAATTCCTACTTTTTCAGGCAGTTTATCCTTGATATGTTTACCCTAACCGGTAACGGATATTCTTCCTAATGTCCCCAGGTGAGTATATCCTTGATATGTTCATCTTAATCGATGATGGATATTCTTCCCTTTGAGTCTATCCTTGATATGTTCACTTTAACATGTGACAAATATTCTCTTTCTTTGTGGTCTCCTACACAGTAACCGGTAGTTGTAAATCCTATTTGGTTCTTTCCTCAGCAGGTCATCCTTGATATATTTACCCTAACCGGTAACGGATGCCCTCTCTGACAGATTATGTTATCCCTTTACCCAGTAACCGATAGTGGATAATATACTTCTGTTACTCCGATGTTGAAGATCATTTCTTCCCCATTTGAGTCTAAGTGCATATTTCCTCAGTGAGATCGCCATTTCCTGTTTGGTTCGGGTATTTCAACTTTGATCTGATCTACTCGTTTCCCCTGCAGATGTTCCTTTTATTCCCCGGCTGAGTTTTTCCATTGATTTATTTTCGTGGAATCCCTCGAGTCCCCCAATAGTTTTAAAGTCGTAGCTTGGCCTACACACGAGCTTTTTATCCCCTAGAGTCTCTATCTCCTCAGTGAATTTTCCTTATGGAATGCATTATACTCCTATGGTCTTTCGGTCTCTCCGGATTATTTTTCCTTTGTGGCAACATTTTCCCCATAAAGATTATTTTAACATTCATATCATATGCATCATTAGGTCTCTTAGGGACCAAAATTTGTTTCCATATGTTGTTATTTAAGCCCATTCTACTGAGTCGATGCGAAGATTTTAACCTTCATATCCTTAGCTAGAATGTCCTTAAATATGGGCAGTTGTAAGACCCCAATTTTGACCCTAATATCCCTCGTGCTATTTGCATCATATGCATTAACATTGGATCACACTTGGAATCCTCCTTATCCCTCATTTATTGGGTTTGCATTGGGAGAGATCACCAAGCACATTTGATTCTATCATACTTCATTTTTCTTTATTTACTAACCAAAATACCAAAAATATGTCATTGTATAGTTTAACTTCTTTTGTAGGTAGTGTGTATGCTCACCTTTGATCTATCAAGCTCATATCTAGGGTTCAAGACCCTTAATGCAAGGAGCTCAATCAAGAAATGGTTTACTATGGCTCTAAGTATCATATATAGATCCCCATTGTAGCGGTAAATTCATGATCATTAAGCTATGGATAAGCTAGACATCAAATAACAAGAGTTGCCACCGCGTTTTTATTATTTCCAAGGGAAAAGGGAAAAGTACTTACAAAACCCAAAAATAATAAAGTTTTCAAATCAAAACTAATAAAATGCCAGAGATTACAGGTAAGGGGGTTGGTTACACAGAGGAAAGGTGTTAACACCCAAAGTGTCCTAGGTACTCCTAGGGAGCCTTTTCTTGTGTGCATATGTATTTTGTACAAAGTGATGTTTACAAACAAATATAATGGGGGGATGAGAAAAGAATTCATTAATTATATTTTTGTGTTTGACAAGACCTTCGGACTTGTGCCTACTTACCAACGTAAAAATGAGGGATCAAAACCTTGTAGTTTGTGATACAAATTTCAAAGTGGGTGTATTGCTTTTAATCAAAAATTAAGTTGAAAGGCACAAGGGCCTAGAAAATTGTTTGAATGAGTTAGCTCTTTTTGGCTTTTTGAAATTTTTAAGTCAAGTAAATATAAGTTTATTTACAAGTTTGATTTAAGGAAAGAAGTTTGAAAATGCAATGGCATAAGGCCCAGAGTTTCTAGTTTGCAAAGTGGTTAAAGTTAAAAAAAAAGACATGTTCAAATAAAGAAGTTTTTTTTAAAAAGGAGGGAGAGATTTTGAAATTAAAGAGATGGGGAGGAGATGAAGAGAATAATCGTAAGCATAAATTTAAAAGTTAAGAGTTGAAAAGATCTAACCAATGGGTTGCAATCCAATAGGCAAGAATAACATATAGAAACCCCAAATTCCCTTGGATATTAGAATCAAGCAACAAACAACGCATACAATATTAACTTGAAGAGCAAGGCATCAAATAAAGATAGCCACATCCAAGCTTTAGCCACTCCATAATCTTCTTCAAAATTGGCCTATGTAGCAGATGAATTTCACAAGTCACAGGTTCAAAATAACAGCTTCACAATGATCATGTTGCAGATGAACTCGGATGGATCTTCAATGATGTATCAGATGAAGTTTCAAATTGCAAGCACTTGGTTACATGAAAGTTGGCATTGGCCAAGTCCTTTTGCATAGGGATGTTGCCTAGATTCTAAGTCCAATTATCCAAGATCAAACCAACAGTCCAAACAATAGTTTTTTAGGGTTTTAATTTCTTATTATGTACATTAATGGTCAAAGGCCACACAAACAAACAAAATATACATAAACAAGATATATCACATAATATGGTCCAAGTGGACAAAGTGAAAAGACATTAATATAAACAATTAGAATGGTATGGATAATGGCAAATGAATAGAGCTTAAAAATTAAAGTGCATTAAAAGTAAATGGCTTGAAATTTAATGTTAGTTGTTAATGAATTAGAAGTTAGTATTGTTTTTGCTTTTGCTTTTAAAGTCATTCTTTGGAGAACACTCAACCCACTTATCACAAGCATGGATCCTTGAACCAAGACATCTTCCAAAGGAAGGAAAGAAGGCTAAGTTTCCACACAATACCATGAAAGAGGGGAGACTTACAATCTCACTAACTAGAATGCTATGCCTTTTTGTATCAAAATTTTGCGCTATGTTAAGCAATCGTAATTGGACTTATGTAGAAGTCACAACTATTTGAGGTCGGGCAATAGAATTTTGGTGTTAATTCATGTTAGAGACATAGTATAATGGACTATGCTCATGAAACATACCACACACAAAAAGAATATGCAAAAGAGGTGTCTTAATCTCATCCATACTTATGGTGATTTTTCAATCAACTAGCATTAGGACTTTGAGATATCATAGGCCAAATGGAATAGATGCATAAAGAAGGGGAATTAGATGAAGAAGGAGGGGAATAAATCAAAACTCAAATTGGTTAAAGGAGGACTTTTACCAAATTAAGATCATTCATTCATTTGGGAAGATGTAATGTACATTCCATCAATCCCCTAAATCCAATGATCTTAACCTAGCAAAGTCAAATCAACCTTGACCAAGGCCCAACGACACCAGTCAAACTTATACAAACAATCAAAATGGCTCAACACAATTATTTGGCACTTATTCAATTTAAAAATACTAAAAATAATGCATTAAATTAAATATGGTTTGTCCAATTCCTAAAATCTCATCAAAACACCAAAGAAATGACCATGAGATTTATCATAGGTCAAACAAGGTCAAAGGACCTTGGAGAAAAATTTTCAGAATTTTGGAGACTTAAAAGTATATTTAAATAATTAAAAATATTCAAAAAATCAATTAAATCATGAAAAATATTAATAATGATCCAAAAAATAATTTTAATTCAAAATATGAAATAAGATTTTATTTAATTTTTTTTGGTGAAACTCATATTTTTTGGATCAATATTAAAATAATATGAATTAATGAAAATAAAAATTAAAAAAAAACGTGGACCACTTGATCTCCCTCATTAATTGAGGTGGCAGATCAAGTGGTCATGAGCGCGCATTCCACCATACACCTGGTCAATTGTTCCACACGCGTGCTAATTACTTTGGGCGCTTAGGATTAAAACATCTTAAACAAGATCAATGGCTCAGAACCTGTCCAGCACACCACCGGTGCTGGACCCCCGGTCACCTTCTCAGGCGAGGTCCACCGGACTGGTTTACTCATCACCATCATGAAAATGAAAAAAGAGGACATGATCTGAAAGAAAAAATGGCGTAGAGCACGAATCTGACCACAATTTCAACTAACTCCAAATATATAGAAAGATATGAGGAGTTGAATTTTGAGGTGTGTCAGCTGAGTTTCTTCGATTTGACCTCAAAGCAACTCAACCTTCTTGCATATATTGGTAGAACTTTAGACAACCAAAGATCCAAGAGAATTGATGAGAATTGAGTGAGAATCCAAGAGAAGAAGATTTATGAAAATTACCTTCAAGGCTGTGCAGAAATGAATCTTGCTTGCTTCAAACTTGACTTGATCACACTCGAGGAGCTTGCAGAAGTGGTTTGGCAATGGTACAAAGCTTTGGATCCTGGAGTTTTTGAATCTCTAAACAGTGAGATTCAAACTCAATTTTCAAGTTGAAAATGCTCAGGTTTTCCTTTGAATTGTGAGGGTTTTAATTGGGGGGCAAAGCTACCGCGTAAGGTGTGTTTGAAATAAGCTCAGAGGCCTTGTATTTATAGCATTTGGGATTGATAATTGCACACTTGAAAAATTGCTAAATTTGGAAAGGGTGATGCACAACCTTGCATGGGCATGTACAGGCCCATGAAGCAATCCATTATGATCCAATTGCAACTGTACTGAAGTTCAAATCATGTTTCATGGCAAGGCAAAGTGAAATGGAGTTTTGGACACTTGATTTTCTCCAATGATGCAGACCTGTTAAGACTATACGCAACCCTAGAAAACCTCATCCAAAATACATGAAATAGGGTTCTTTGGAAAGCTTAGATCAAGGGGAACAACTTTGATGTTGGACATTTTTCCAATTGGAACTTGTTTCATAGTGAATTTTGAGGTGGAAGTTTGGAAATTTCAACATGTTGAAACTTTTTCTAAGTGTTAAGTCATATAACTCAATATTCCACCTTGCTTAACTTTTTATGTGAGCTCGAAATGAGAAAGGTGTATTGATCAAAGTCGTAGCTCTTTCAAAGACCTTAAAAATGGTCACTAATTTCATGTCATTTGGATTTATAATGATAGAGTTATGTATTTTTGAACTTGAGGAAAATCACTTGTTCAATGGTATAAGGCAAAAATGACCTATAATGTATCCTCATATGACATGCTCATAAAAGTTGATTTATCTCTCACTCCAAACATAAAAGTTGAAGTATGCATCTTGAATTTTATTGTGAAACTTGTAAATATTTCATCTCATAAAAATTAAGCAAGTTATGGCCTTGGGAAGTTTACTTTCAAATTAGGGTTTAGACAAAATGACCTATAATGTTTCATCATTGAAAATGATTTTAAAAGTAAAAATTGATATAGGTCTCAACATGAAAGTTGTTTATAATGTCATTTAGAGTAACTTTGCTCTTGAAATCATTTTCATATGGTGAAATTTGTAGGAGATAGGGTCCAGGGAGACCCAATTTTGATCAGATGAATTCATCTAGCCAACCACCATGAACCAACTTGCTAACCTTCAATTATATTGACTTTCTATGCTAATGGTAGATCATATATGCATAAGATGATGAATTTTGAAATGTCCCTTGAGAAATTTGATCAATTGGTGAGATAGCTTGTTGGAGAAGTTACTTAAGATACTTAGTCAAACTAGGGTTTCCAAGGCAAATCACTTCCAAACTCTTGTAGAATTCTTGATCAATATGACATTTAGAGATCATTGGGACTCATATATGATGCTTTGAGACATTGTGGATCAATCCTTTATTGTGCTTTTAGCCATGAGGGTCTTAAACCCTAGATGTGAACTTGATAGATCAATGATGATCATGCCCTACCTACAAAAGAGTTAGGCAAAGGCAAAGATATATCTTTGGTATTTTAGTTAGTAAAATGATAATATACAAGTATGATACAATCACATAGTTCTTGGTGATCTTTCCCAAAGTAAACCCAATGAAAGAGGGGTAATGAGGATGCAAGGTATGATCCCAATGCCAATGCATATGATGAAATTGCATGAGGGATCTTAGAGTAAAAATTGGGATCTTACATCCATGATATTC
This sequence comes from Lathyrus oleraceus, assembly GCF_024323335.1. Classification (NCBI taxonomy): domain Eukaryota; kingdom Viridiplantae; phylum Streptophyta; class Magnoliopsida; order Fabales; family Fabaceae; genus Lathyrus; species Lathyrus oleraceus. The sequence goes on from NC_066585.1 coordinate 459,208,782, forward strand.
ACATGATATTTTGATCAAGAAATCATCAAGAGTTTGAACCTTGTTTGCCTTGGAAGCCCTAATTCATCTAGGTATCTTGTGTGACTTCTTTTACAGGTTTCTTCACCAATTCGTAAAATATTTCAAGGGATACTTCACAATACATCATATTATGCATATATGATCCCCCATGAGTCTCAAAATTTAAGAGAATATCAATCTAGCAAGTTGGTTCATGGTGGTTGACCAAAGAAAGTCAATTGGTCAAAACTGGGGTTCCCTAGACCCTATCTCCTATAGTTTTTGTCATATGAAAATCATTCCAAGAGAAACGTTACTCTAAGTGACATTACAAACAACTTTCATGTTTAGGAAAAGAGCTAGTTTTGCTTGGAAATTTATTTGTTATGGTGAAAGATTATAGGTCATTTTGTCTAAATCCTAGTTTGGATGTCAACTTCCCAAGACCATAACTTGCTCAATTTTTATGAGATGAAAGCCATTCAAGTTGAATTATAAATTTCAAGAGGTCTAATTCAACTTTTATGTTTGGAGGAAGTTCAAATTAGACTTGCAAATGCATGTGCAAAGAGGAAACATTATAGGTTATTTTGGGCCAATACCATTGAACAAGTGATTTTCCTCAATTTCTAAAATCCATAACTGCTTCATGATAAATCCAAATTAGGTCAAATTTATGACCAAAATGAAGGGATTTGAAGGAACTACAACTTTTATGAAGGAATGTTTCTCATTTGAAGCCCATAGAAAAAGTTATTCAAGGTGGAAGAAGTGATCATATGGCTTGGTACTTAGAATTTTTTTTGATATGTTTGATTTTCCAAAATTCCACCTTAAAATTCATCATGATCCGAGCTTCAAATCAAAACAAAATTCAACATTAAAGTTGTTACTCTTGATCTAACCTTTCTAAAAAGTCCAAAATCATCTCATTTGGACCAAGTATGAGGCACTTGCCCATGGGTTAAAGTTGAAAGACCATTTGGATAATTTCAGCATGGCTTACACTCAATTTTGGACCTAAGTGTTGCACTTGATGGGCCTATCACACACTCATGCAAGCATGCAAGGGAGATTTTCAAATTTTGGCCAAAAATGGAAGTGTGCAAATATCAGTCCCATTGGCCTATAAATAGAAGCTCTCTTGCTCAGAAATAAAGACCTCATGTGCAAGATTTGATTCAGTAACCCTAAACCCTCACCATTAAAGGATAAGCTTGAAGATTTTCTTTGAAAATCGAGTTTCAAATCTCCAACTATTTTAAGAATAAAACTCCAAGAGTCCATCCATTTCCTTGATCCATTTCTATTCGATAAATAATATGAAGCAAGGCCAAGCATAATTGAGAGCAAGATCGTGCCAATCTGAAGCTTCATTGAAGGTGATTTTCCAGATTTTTCTACTCTTCGATTCTCTCTTATTTCTCCACTATTCTTGTTGATTTTTGGTTGTCTGAAGTCCTACCAATATAGACAACAAGATTGAGTTGCTTAGAGGTCAAATCAAAGCAACTCAGATCATGATCCTCAAAATTCAACTCCTTGTATCTTCCTATATACTTAGAGTTAGACAAAATTGAGGCCATATTCGAGCTCCTGAGCATTTTTTCTTTAAATTCATGTCTCGCTTCTTCATTTTTGTGATGGTTGAAGGTGGACCAGTCCGATGAGGTCCACCTGAGAAGAAGACCGGAGCTCTGGCTCCAGCGATGTGTTGGCAAGTCTCTGAACCACATGATCCATTCAAAATGTTTTAATCTTGGACGTTGGTTGTTATTACCATGTGTGTTGCGCAATTGACTAGAGATCACATGGAGCACGTGCTTTGGACGATTTGATATGCCACCTAAATTAATGAGGGAGATCAGATGGTCCACGTATTTTTGATTTTCTGAATTTTCATTTTAATTGCTTTTTTTCATTAATTCATATTAATTTGAATATTGATCCAAAAAATATAGGACTTTCACCAAAAAATTTCAAATATTTTTCACTTTCATTTTCTGAATTAAAATTATTTTTTGGATCAACATTAATATTTTTCATGATTTAATTGTTTTTTTGCATATTTTTAATTGTTTAAAAATACTTTTGACTTTCCAAAAATAATGAAATTTTTTCTCCAAGGTCCTTTGACCTTGTTTGGCCTATGATAAATCTCTTGGGCATTTATTAGGTGTTTTGAAGAGGTTTTAGGTTTTTGATCAAACATAATTTAATCTAATGCATTTTTAATTGATTTTTAATTGTTTAATTCTGAATAAATTGTGTTGATCTATTTTATTGACTTGTCATGTTTGACTATTGTGTTTGGACCTTGGTCAAGGTTGATTTGACTTTGTTAGATTAAAATCATTGGATTTAGGGGATTGATGAAATATACATTTTATCTCCCAAAATGAATCAATGATTTTAATTTGATAAAATTCCTCCCATGACCAATTTGTGTTTGTCTCATTTCTCCTCCCTCTTCATCTTCAATCTCATTCTATCCTATCAATTCCATTGACCATTGATATCTCTATATCCTATGGCTAATTGGTTCATAAACCAACACAAGTATGGATGAGATTAGGTCCATCCTTTTGCCATTTTCTTCTTAAGTGTGGTATGTTTTAGGAGTATGGCTCATTATACCATATCTCTAACATGCATTAACATTAAAATTTCTATTTCCCAGTCTCATATAGTTGTGACTTCTACATAAGTCCAATTACGATTGCTTAACATAATGCTAATATTTGACCCAAAAGAATAGCATTCTAGTAAGTGAGATTATAAGTCTCCCCCCTTTCATGATATTGTATGGAAACTTGGCCTTTTTTCCTTCCTTTGGAAGATGTCTTGGTTCAAGGATCCATGCTTGTGAATAGAGGGTTGAGTGTTCTCCAAAGAATGACTTAAACAATTAAAAAGCCAAAACAATACTAAAATCTAATCAACTAACATTTGACTAACTTTTAATTTCAAGTCATTTACCTTATGCACTTTAAATTCAAGCTTGTAGCGGGGTATTCGTTACCATTATACATATTGACTAAATCCAAGGTAAACCATACAAGTCGAGTCGCCACCGCACTTCTATTTATCCAAAGGAATGGTTAGAAAGCGAACAAAAACTTAATAGTTTTATCGAATCAAAAACTAGTAAAAATGTCAGAGATCGGGGTAAGGGGGTTGGTTATGCAATGGGAAGGTGTTAAGCACCCAAAACATCCTAGGTACTCCTAGGGAGCCCTTTTCACACTTGTTGTAAGGTTGGTATTTTGTGAAAATTTTGTTTGTGCAAACATGATTGAAGAGATGAGGGAAGAATATACAAGTTATTTACAATTTGTGTTTGAATGGATAAACCCATTGCCTACGTACCATCCTAAAACATATTAGGATCATAACCTCGTAGTTCGGGGTAAAAATCTCAAAACAAGTTGGTGAATTGATTGGTCCAAAAGCCTTAAGGTCTTTTGTTATCCAAGGGAGAAAACTCAACCTAAAACCAGAAATCCACCATGTGAGGATAGCTTCAACATGCTAGCGAGGGGTTAACCCTATAATAAGCATGGAAGACCCATTGTCCATCACTAAGGATATAGGTGAGCATTACATCTACCTCAAGGATAACTCAAACCTAATAGCTAAAGGTTATGAAAAGTTTTTGATAAGAAATGGCCATTGAAACCACAAAAAGTATTTGAATGAGTTATATTTACCAATGAAAGGTATTTACAAAATATGGTCAAAGTTGACTTAAAGATTCAATTCAAAATAAGTGTTATGAAAAGAAAGTTTGAAAATCAAAAGCATAATGCTTAGGTTTCTAATGTTTGAAAACAAATGTTAAATGTTTGCACAAAAGTTTTGGCTTGGGTTAGAGTGGAGGGAAGAAGAAGAACGGCTGAAGTCCTAATCATACAAGAGATGAAGGATAAGAAACAAGACCACAAATGGAGTTCCCTTCTTGACATCATATTGATGATCCAAGTTGCTCCCATCCTTTGGAATAAGCAAGCAAATAAGTGTAAACTCATGCAATCAATCAATCAAGCAAGCTCTTAGAAGATCCCCAATGGCTCTTAGATCTCTCTCTATTTTGAAGCTCATGACAATGGTTCTTCATTTAGGCTCAATGTTGGAATCCCTAGCACAAGAACACACACATCAAAAAGTTCTATCAAGGAAACAAAGAATGAACAAGAAGGAGTTTAGAAATTGGTCCTTTCAAAGTTCTTTTCAACATTTATAGCACTCTAAAGGCCCAATGCCTAGTTGCTCTTTGACTTTTATAACACTCTAAAGGCCCAATGCCTAGTTTCTCTTTGACTCCAAATTTGCATAGGGAATGTCCTAAAGTCTAAGTCCTTTTTGGCCATTTTGGCATTTGGTTCACAACAATCAAACAAAACACAAGAACAAAAGTATATACACAATTATGTGCTCAAGTGAGCAAAAGGAAAATTGCATTAACATAAACATGTGCTCAAATGAGCAAAGGAAAAAGCAAATGAATAATATGTACAAGAATAGTAAATTGCATAAATTTAAAGTGCAAGAATTAAATGTTAATGGTTAATGGTTAGTGTTATAGTTAGTGTGCCATAAGGCAATTTAGCGCTATGTTAAGTAATCGTAATTGGACTTATGTAGAAGTCACAACTATCTGAGGCCGGTCAATAATAATGTAGGCAAAAACACAAGTTAGAGATCTTGATTAGTGAAATAAGCTCCTACAACTTGCCATGCCAGAAAGAAGATGAGAAATGATCTTGTATTGATTTAGGTTCTTTACTTGAATAGGAAGCAACATATCCTTAATGCAAAGCCATTCACTTGATCCATGATCAAGATGAATTAGATTTGAACCAAGGAAGGTTAAACCTCCCATATATCAAGGCTAACCACCAATCTTTAACTCATTGATCAAAAAAGAAGGAGAAGAAGAAGATGATGAAGATGAATATTAAGGTACATTAATGGAAATGGAATGAGATAATCAACAAGCATTGACCAAAGATAGAGAAGATCAAGGTCAAACAATAGTAAACAGAAGCAAGATGGAGATTAGAAGTCAAGAAACAAATAAAATATTTTTGGTATTTTTCAAAAGTAAAATAAAACTTGAATTAAAATAATAAAGAAAGGTCAAACTTCAAACTCACTTCAAATCAACTTTGAAAAGTCCAAGAGAATTATCCCAAGTTCAACAAGGTCAAACAAAGTTTGACAAAAAATTTCAGCATTTTTAGAAGTTAGAAACTATTTTTAATCAATTAAAAATGCATAAAAATAACCTAATTGAATTAAAATCTCAAATCAATTAATAAATTGATGAGAATATTTTTCATAGATCTATCATCATTCAAAGAGGTTGGAAAAATATTTTTGTATTTTTTGAATATCAAAAACTATTTTAAATGAATTAAAAATAACCAGAAAAGAGAAAATTTCTAAAAAATATCAAATGATAAAATAAAAAATATTAAAAATCATTTTTAAAAACTAGAAATTAAAAGGAGAAAAATGCAATTGGTCTCACATTTTTTGGACCAATAATGAAGGAGATATGAATTTTTAAAATGAAATGGAATTAAAAGAAATAAAAGGAAATTAAAATCAGAAATTAAAATGATGGAAAAACGTGGAGCGTCTGATGCACTTTCATTAATTGACGTGGATCATCACGTGGCCAGGAAGCGCGCGTTCACCATATACTCTAGTCAACTGAATCACATAGTGCCATTAAATAGGTCATAACAATGAATGGATGGGATCAGATCTAGAAACACACACGCACGGTCCAGATTGAATCTGGAGATTGGACGGTGACCTGCGCCACCGTCTTCTCCGTCCAACTTCCGGCGAGGCTCAAATTTACAGAGAAACAAATGTGCATGAAAAGCCACGATCCAGGTACCAATCGAAAGCTGGGGTGATGTACATCACCCCTGTACCAACCAAATCCACTCTAGGTTTCTACATTGAGAGAAATCAGAGGTGGAATTTATGTGGTGTTCAACTCAACTTGCTAGAATTTAACAATTTAAAACTCAAATCAACTGCCTCTATGAAGAGGACTTCAGATCACACAACAACAGCAAGAACCAAGCAGTATATGAGTAAATTCGAAGGAAATGAAAATTGAAGTAAACCTATGATTTGCTGAGTTTGAGAGCATAATTCCTTGCTATGGATGCTTGCAGTTTGTTCTTTGGATCAAAATGAAGAAGGCTAAGTAACTTTTAGATCTAAAAACAATCAATGAAATTGAATTCTAGATCTGAAAAATTGAGAGAAAATTTGGTGAGTTCCTTTTGAGTATGGTTGAGGGATTAGTCGTGCAGCATTTAGGGCGCCTTTAGGTTGCTGAAATGAGAGGCATGAGCATTGTATTTATAGCCAAAGCAAGGCTGGGTTGCATGATCAAAATGCTTGCATGAATGGAAAGGGCCTCCATGCATGGGCCTATACAGGCGCATGGAGGGCCAAATTCCACTTGTATTTGGCAGCTAATCAATAATAGATGCAATTTGGACGTGCAAATGGTACAGGCTTAGCTCATGCAATGCAAATTAATTGATTTTCCAAAATTGTACCAATATGTTCAAGTCTTCGAAAATGCCATGTCCAAACTTGAAACACAACCTTATGAGTAATGTTTGGAAAGATTTTTGCATGAAGATTATTTGTTATGTTGATCAAAACTTCATTTGAAACTTTTAAATTGGTGAAAAGTGATCATGAAGTGTAGGGTGCAAAACATGTACATGTGAAAATTTCAAAAATGGCCAAACTTTAAGCACATCTGTTTCAATGATGCAAGCTCCAAATGACAAAATCTTCAACATAAAAGTTGTATATATTTTCAATACAATAAATTTGGACTTAAATTTTGCATCATTTGGATTTTTTATGAAGAAGTTATGGGCACTTGAAGTTGGACTTTTTCACATTTCAATACCTTTGGTCCAAAGTGACCTATAATGTTTTGCATTATAACATGTGTTTCTTTTAGGATTTTAAATTTTTTCTCAACATAACATTTTAAGTAGACATCTTAAGCTTTCCAGTTAATTTAATCCAACCTCAAAATCATGAAAAATGAATGAGTTATGTCCTTGGGAAGTTGACCAAAAATTAGGGTTTCAGTCAAAATGACCTATAATGTTTTGAAATGGATGATGATATTACAAGCTTCAAATCAATCTTTGATGAACATGAAAGTTGTTCATATGGTTCTTAAGAACATGTTTTCTCTTGGGGTCATCTCCATTTGACTAACACATAAAAAGTTAGGTCTCAGTGTACTACAAAATAGTCAGATGAATTGACTGATCAACTTCGCAAGTCTACACCTCATATCATGATGATTTAATGATTGAGGACAATCATATAAGTTCAAATATGCATGAAATGATGATTTAAAGAACTTCCCTTGGTTGCATTTGACCAAAGGTTGAGGTTGCTTCATGAGCAAGGCACAATTGATGAACATATGAATTAGGGTTTCCTTGGGAAACAAGCCTCTAACCCTTTGGTTTTCTTTGATCAAAATGGTGAATTGAGACACTTGGGAGGCATATTTGATGGATGAAAGCTTTGGGAACCATTGCCATAATTGCTTTCATCTCTCCTTGGCCCTATCAATGCACATAGGATCTCCTAGAAGCTTTGGACCTCATGACTGCTCAAGCTACAAACAAAAGATGTTAGTGACATATTTTTTATGCTTTTGGTCAGTGAATAAAATGAGAAAATGAATAATATACAATTTAATCATGCTTGGTGATCTCTCAAAAAAACTCTCAAGAGATCCCACCCAAAGGTAAGAGCCAAGATGCTATGATCCTTGAGGCAAGATGCAAATGCAATGTTATGATGCCATGAGGGATCTTAGGGTCAAAATTGGGGTCTTGCAGATGCCCCTATTTAAGGTCATTCTGGCCGGAGAAGTGAAGGTTAAAATCTTCGTCTCGACGAGGTAGAATGGAATTAAATAATAACAAAGAGACGAATTTTGGTCCCTAAGAGACCTCATGATACAAATGTATGTATGCGAAAGGTAATAATCCGTGGGGATATGTGTCCACAAAGAAGAAAAGAAATCAGGACAAACTGACAATCCATATGAGTAATATACTCAATGGGACAGAGACTCTAGGGACTCTTATGGGGATAAGAAAGGGAATAAATTGCGTGAGCAGGTCACGACTTGGCACTTGATGAGAGACACAAGAGGAATTCCATGAAAATAAATCAATGGAAGGACTCAAGCTGACTCCAGGATGCATGTATTGGGGGATATGCCAATACAACAAAACTATCCATAAAGGATACTTCGGGTAAAAATCCGGACTCAGATGGGGAAAATCCATTAAGGGATTGCACTGGGAAATGTCCAACAGGACTCATTTGAGGAAACAACAGAATGAGGTATTACCGGTTACTGGGTAATAAGCTCAAGGAGACATGTGATCAAAACACCGGTATGAGAGTGAGAGAACAACATGCTCGGGGAGAATGAATATCTAAGACCGGTATGAGGGTGATAGATATCAAACATCCAAAAACATCTAAGAAAGACCTAAAAAGGTATATTTCGACTCAGGAAATCTGACTCCATAGGGGACAACAGTCGTAATAAGGGGCAGAAGGGAAGGAACACCAGGGATACCGGTTACTGGGCATATAATAGGTGACCAACCAAGTGTGAATTGGGGGATATTTCCAAGACACTCAACATTCGAAAGGAGGGCTGAAAAGCAAACTCGATTACAGGATGGGCATTCGATTCCATAAGGAAATACGAATCTTACTCGACTGGGGAAGAACAAAAGACTTCAACCAAAGAGCGCATGAGATATATTATCTATTACCGTCAGAACGTAGGTAACATACTCGCATGGAAGATTATCCCCAACCGGTTACTAGGTTAATAAAGGATAAATCGACCGAAAGGAAAGGACATCGGGATACCGGATACTAGGTATAAAATGATGACCAATCAAAGGGAGAAACGATCATTACCAGCCAAGGGTAAATGAAAGATGACTCGCTGGGGATGTATTGACAAAGGCAATGATCCAGGAGATATATCACCAGTTACTGGGAGATATACTCAAAAATTGAAGGAATATCAATACCGAATATTGGATAAAGATAACCAACAAATAGGAGATTACAGCTACCGGATACTAGGTAGAAAACCACGGAAGAGTAACTGTCATCGGTTAGGATGAACAAAACGAGGTTAACTCTGTAAGGGGATAAAATGGGGTTTACAACTACCGGTATGCGAGTAGAAAACTACAAAAACAGGACTTACAAATACCAGTTACTGGGTAGAAGGCCACAGACTCCGCCGTGGAATAGATGGACAATTACTGGTTACTGAGCAATCATTCATCCAGACTGCGGGGAACTGCAGGGGAATTCAGAAGAGCAGTCAGTCTAGGAACAAACTAGAGAGACACAATGAAACAAGACTCAACCCAATGAGGATATATCTCAGGGGAAAACTCCATCCCAATATATGTGTTGGGAGGAAACTAAAATAACAATCATCCACGAGGACATAACTCAGTGGGGAATGTAGCGGGGTATTTGTTACCATTAGAGATATTGACTAAATCCAAGGTAAACCATACAAGTCGAGTCGCCACCGCACTTCTATTTATCCAAAGGAATGGTTAGAAAGCGAACAAAAACCTAAAAGTTTTATCGAATAAAAAACTAGTTTAAATGTTAGAGATTGGGGTAAGGGGGTTGGTTATGCAATGGGAAGGTTTTAAGCACCCAAATCATCCTAGGTACTCATCGGGAGCCCTTTTCACATTTGTTGTAAGGTTGGTATTTTGTGAAAAATTATTTGTGCAAACATGATTGAAGAGACGAGAAGAGAATATACAAGTTATTTACATTTTGTGTTTGGATGGATAAACCCATTGCCTACGTACCATCTTAAAAAAGATTAGGATCAAAACCTCGTAGTTCGGGTAAAAATCTCAAAATGAGTTGGTGAATTGATTGGTCCAAAAGCCTTAAGGTCTTTTGTTATCCAAGGGAGAAAACTCAACCTAAAACCACAAATCCATCATGTGAGGATAGCTTCGACATGCTAGTGAGGGGTTAACCCTATAATAAGCATGGAAGACTCATTGTCCATCGCTGAGGATATAGGTGAGTATTACATCTACCTCAAGGTTAACTCAAACCTAATAGCTAAAGTTTATGGAGAAATTTGATTAAGAGAGTGGCCATTGAAACCACAAAGAAATATTTGAAGGGGTTATCTTTACCAATGAAAAGTATGTACAAAATATGGTCAAAGTTAACTTAGAAGTTCAATTCAAAATAAGTGTTATGAAAAGAAAGTTTGAAAACCAAAAGCATAATTCTTAGGTTTCTAGCATTTGAAAAGAGGTGTTAAATGTTTGCACAAAAGTTTTGGCTTGGGTTAGAGTGGAGGGAAGAAGAAGAATGGCTAAATTCCTAATCATACAAGAGATGAAGGATAAGAAACAAGACCACAAATGGAGTTCCTCTCTTGAGATCATATTGATGATCCAAGTAGCTCCCATCCTTTGGAATATGCAAGCAAAATAATAGTAAGCTTAAGCAATCAACATAATCAAACAAGCTCTTAGGAGATCCCCAATGCATCTTGTATCTTTCACTTTGGATGAACATGGCAATGATTCTTCAATTTGAGCTCTCATAGGATTCTCTAGCACAAAAGCACACACACATCAAAGAGTCTTATGAATCAAATCAAGAATGGACAAGAGTGAGTTTAGAGGTTTGGTCCTTCTAATCCATCTTCAACATTAAGGTCCTTTTACACCAATTTGCATAGGGAATATCCTAGAAACTAAGTCCATTTGTCCATTTCTTTGCATTTGGTCCACAACAACAAAACACAAGCACAATGATATATACACAATTATGTGCTCAAGTGAGCAAAAGGCAAATTGCACTAACATAAACATGTGCTCAAATGAGCAAAGGGAAAAGCAAATGAATAATATGTACAAGAATAGTAAATTGCATAAATGTAAAGTGCAAGAAATAAATGTTAATGGTTATTGGTTAGTGTTAGTAGTTAGTGTGCCATAAGGCAAATTTAGCGCTATGTTAAGCAATCGTAATTGGACTTATGTAGAGGTCACAACTATCTGTGGCCGGTCAATAATAATGTAGGCAACAACACAAGTTAGAGGTCTTGATTAGTGAATCAAACTCCAACAACTTGCCATGCCAAAAAGAAGAAGAAGAAGATGAAAAATATTAAAGTACATTAAATGAAATGGTATGTATCAATCAACAAATGTTGACCAAAGATAGGGAAGATCAAGGTCAAACAATAGAAAAGAGAAGCAAAATGAAGATTAGAAGTCAAGAAACAAAATAAAATATTTTTTGCATTTTTTTTATTATTTAAAATAAACTTGAATTAAAATAATAAAAGAAAGGTCAAACTTCAAATTCACTTCAAATCAACTTTGAAAAGTCCAAGTGAATTATCCCAAGTTCAACAAGGTCAAACAAAGTTTGACAATTTTTTTTAGCATTTTTAAAAGTCAGAAACTATTTTAAATTAATTAAAAATGTATAAAAATAACCTAATTGAACTAAAATCTCAAATAAATCTCAAATCAATTAATAAATTGATGAGAATATTTTCCATGGATCCATCATCACTCAAAGACATTGAGAAAATATTTTTGTATTTTTTGGATATCAAAAACTATTTAAAATGAATTAAAAATAACTAGAAAAGAGAAAATTATTAAAAAATAGCAAATGATGAAATAAAAAGTATTAAAAATCATTTTTAGAAACTAGAAATTAAAAGAGAAATAATGCAATTGGTCCCATAATTTTTGGACCAATAATGAGAGAGATATGAATTTTGGAAATAAAATGGAATTAAAAGAAATAAAAGAAAATTGAAATCAGAATTAAAAATAAGAAAAAAGTAGAAGCGTTGGATGAAGCTCATTAAATGAGCTGGCAGATCACTTGGATCACACATGCGTGCCTACTAAACGCTTCAGTCAATGCAACCACACCTAGCCATTAATTTGGTCATAACATTGAAGGGCCTAGATCAAATATGGAAATAGAAATCCACGGTCACGATTCAATCTGGAGACCAGACGGTGGCCAACGCCACCGTCTTCTCCGGCTAGCTCCGACGAAGGCCAAAAATTACAGAGAAATAAATGTGAACCACAACGCGCGATCCAGGTACCAAATGAAAGGTGGAGTGATGTACATCACTCATGTGCCACTCAATTCCACTCTAGATCTCTAGATTGTGAGAAATCAGAGATGGAAGTTTGGTGGTGTTCAAGTGAACTCAATGATTTTCAAAAATTGCAAACACAATAATGTTGCCTCTATGCAGAGGACTTCAGATCACTCAAAAACAAGGCAAATGGAACCATATACAAGTTGTTTCGAAGCAAAATTCATTTGAGGAAAACCTTTGAATTGTGAGGAATTGAGTCAAGATCCTTGGGTTCTTTTGCAAACAGAAAGCTCTATGGATCAAGGTGAAGAGGTCTAGGAACTTTTAGATCTAAGAAAACAGTCGGGGAAACTGAATTCTAGATCTGAAAATTTGAGAGAATAGAGAGAGTTCCTTTGGTGTGAGGGTGGGATTTCAGTTGCACAACATGTAGGGCGCCTTTAGGTTGAGGAAATAAGAGGCCAAGGCATTGTATTTATAGATGAAGGGAGCTGCAAGCATGATCAAAATTGTGTGCATGGGAGAAGAGGGCCTCCATGCATGGGCCTGTACAGGCGCATGGAGGGCCCAATTCAGATTGGAATTGCAAGCGATTACACAATTAAGATGAAATGGACGTGCAGAAATAAGGTCATAAGCTTGTGCAATGTATTTTCAATGAGTTTCCAAAAATGCACTAAAACTTCTCCTCTTCGAAAATGACATGTCAAAAATCGAAATGCAACCTTATGACTAATGGTTGGAAAGCTTGTTGCATAAGGGACAAATGTCATGTTGATCAAAACATCATTTGGGCCTTGGAAATTAATGAAAATTGAGCTTGAAGTTTAGGGTGCAAAACATGCATATGTGAAATTTCCAAAATTGGCCAAAGTTCAAGCCCTTTTTCCTCAATGATTAAAGCTCCAAATGATAATATCTTCGACATGAACGCTGTAGATCTTTTCAAAGAAATCAATTTGGACATAAAGTGTGCATCATTTGGATTTTTGATGAAGAAGTTATGGGCACTTGAAGTTGGACTTTTTTCACATTTCAATGGATTTGGTCCAAAGTGACCTATAATGTTTTGCATTATCACATGTATTTCTTTTGAGATTTTTATATTTTACTCATAATAACATTTGAATTAGACACACTAAGCTTTCCAATTCATTAAGTTTCACCTTAAAATCATGAAAAATGAAGGAGTTAAGTCCTTGGGAAGTTGACCCAAAATTAGGGTTTCAGTCAAAATGACCTATAATGTCTTGGAATGGATGATGACCTTCAAAGCTTCAAATAAATTTTTGATGAACATGAACGTTGTTCATATTGTCCTTAAGAACATTTTTTCTCTTGAGGTTATCTCCATTTGACCAACACATAAAAAATTAGGTCTCGGTGCATTTCAAAATAGTCAGATGAATTGACTGATCAACTTCTCAAGTCCAAAACTCATATCTTGATGATTTGATGATTGAGGATACTCAAATAAGTTTAAATATGCATGAAATGATGAATTAAAGGACTTCCCTTGATTGTATTTGATCATGGATTGAGGTTGCTTCATGAGCAAGGCACAGTTGGATAACAGGTGAATTAGGGTTTCCTTTGGAAACACCTCAAACCCTCTTATTTTGCTTTGATCAAAATGATGAATTGAGATAGTTGGGAGGCATATTTAATGGATGAGAGATTTGATAACCATTACCATGCTTGCTTTCATCTTCCCTTGACCATATCATTGCACAAAGGATCTCTTAGAAGCTTTAGACCTTATGACTGCTCAAGCTACAAACAAAAGATGTTAGTGACATATTTTTGTGCTTTTGGTTAGTGAATAAAAATGAGAAAAGAAATAACGTATAATTCAAGCAGGCTTGGTAATCTCAAACCAATTCACAAGAGACCCCACCCCAAAGGTAAGGAGCCAAGATGCTTAAAATCCTTGTGGCAATGTAAATGCCATGTTATGATGCCATGAGGGATCTTAGAGTCAAAATTAGGGTCTTACAGATGCCCCTATTTAAGGTCACTCTAGCCGAAGAAGTGAAGGTTAAAATCTTCGTCTCGACGAGGTAGAATGGGCTTAAATAATAACAAAGAGACGAATTTTGGTCCCTAAGAGACCTCATGATGCAAATCTATGCATGCAAAAGGTAATACTCTGTAGAGATATGTGTCCACAAAGGGGAAAAGAAATTCGGAGAAACTGACATTCCATATGAGTAATTCACTCTATAGGACAGAGACTCTGGGACTTTTATGGGATAAGAAAGGGAATAAATTGCGTGAGCAGGTCACGACTTAAAACATGCTGAGACACAAGAGGGATTCCATGAAAATAAATCAATGGAAGGACTCGAGCTGACTCAAAGATGCATGTATTGGGGAATATGCCAATACAGCGGAACTATCCGCAAAGGATACTTCGGATGAAAATCCGGACTCAGACGGGGAAAATCCACTAAGGGACTCCACTGAGGAATGTCCAAACAAGACTCCTTTGGGGAAACACCAGGGAGAGGTATTACCGGTTACTGGGTTATAAGCTCAAGGAGACATGTCATCAAAACACCTGTATGAGGGTGAAAGAACAACATGCTCGGGGAGAAGGAATATCTAAGACCAGTATAAGGGTGTGAGATATCAAACATCCAAAATCATCTGAGGGAAACCTAAAAAGGTATATTTCAACTCAGAAAAATCTGACTCCACAGGGGACAAAAAGTCATAATAGGGAGCAGAAGGGAAGGAACACCAGGGATACCGGTTACTGGGCATATAATAGGTGACCGACCAAGCGTGAGTTGGGGAATATTCCCAAGACACTCATAATCCAAAAGAGGGCTAAAAAGCAGACTCGATTACAGGATGGGTATTCGACTCCGGAAAGGGGATACGAATCTTGCTCGACTGGGGAAGAGCAGAAGTCTTCGACCAAAGAGCGCATGAGATATATTATTTATTACCGTCAGAACGTAGATAGTATACTCGCATGGAAGATTATCCACAACCGGTTATTGGGTTAATAAAGGATAAATCGACCGAAAAGAAAAGGGCATCGGGATACCGAAAACTAAGTATAAAATGACCAGATCAAAGGGAGACACAATCATTACCAATAATTGGTGAATGAAAGATGACCCGCCGGGGATACATTGACAAAGGAAATGATCTGGGAGATATATCGCCGGTTACTAGGAGATATACTCAAAAAGGTGAAGGACTATCAATACCGAATATTGGATAAAGATAACCGTTAAGGAGGGGATTACATATACCAAATACCGGGTAGAAAACCACGGGAGAGTAACCGTCATCGGTTAGGATGAACAAAAATAAGGTTACCTCTGCAAGGGGATAGAAATGGGGTTTACAACTACCAGTATGAGGGTAGAAAACCACAGACTCCGCCCGGGAAAAGATGGATAATTACTGGTTACTGAGTAATCATTCCTCTAGTGTATGGGGAAGTGCAAGGAAAAACACGAGAAGCCAATCCAGGAACAAACTAGAGAGGCACGATGAAACAAGACTCATCCCTATGAGGGTAATAACTCAGGGGAAACTCCATCCCAATATATGTGTTGGGAGGAACAGAAGTAATAATCATTCACGAGGGCTTAACTCAGTGGGGAATATGGAAGGAATGATAAACATTTTCTGCTTATGGGGATGACTCTACATGGGGAGATCAGACACAACCATCTGCTTGGGAAATATATTACCAACTAGTAGGAGATAAAAAACAAAGATATATGGCAAAGAATGCAACATGAATATCTGAATGTTAAAATTATATACATATATGTGTGGTTTATGTATGACGAATGCTGACAAAATAGACATATCTAACACAAACAGGTCCACTGATCGATGAACAAACATCCGGTACTACATCTCAAGATAGAAAGCAAGGCCCAGTGGAGAACATCCAATCTGATGGGGATCAGAAATACCAGGACACACTGACCTCTGCAGGGGAATGAGCATCAGTCATTCCGGCTGGGGACAGGATCACACAGATAAAATCCGCCGAAAAAGCAACTCTACTGGGGAAATTATCAAAGGGGAGGATGGATCTCTGTGGGGAACAACCACCAATCAGAAGCTTCCAAGGTCACCACCATATACTGCACTACCAAAGAGATCACATCTACTAAGGAGGAAAGATTTCCACTCTGCTGAAGGAAAGAGAGATGAATATCTTTACCCACCACTCTGCTCTTGGAGGAAAACCACAAAAGGCTCCGAAGGAAGAGAATACAATCGTGCTAGGAATATGAACAAATGTCTTACCCTGTTGGGAATCATACCATCTTTGGGAGAGCACTGAAGATATCCCAAGTATCTTTTCATCATTGTGAATGTTCACTTTGTTTAAAAACAAATTATGGAAAAATTTATTTATTTAAACAATGATATTTCTCAATTAAAAAGTGCAAAACATTTGTTGAATAGAAACAAATAAGAGTGCAAATAATTGGATAAATGCTCAAATTTATTTGACGGAATGGTAGTCTTCAAATGGCGAGACTCCATAGATCTTTACAAATTTGAAATTGGTGATATATATCGGAAAAGGGCTACATTGAACATAATGACCATTTCTCCACCAACTCTGAACAAGATGTATTTGAAGCTTCGGTTGACGATGACTGATCAAGAATCTCTGACGGATGATAGATTGTAGAACAAAGTCTTGTCAGGATGCAGTTACTTGCCAAAACCCTAATTTTTGCCTTGATTACCCCAGGGTGAGGTACTCAATCTAGCGGGATACATATTTATTTTTTATGTCTCTAACTTTTGCCTGGATCGCCCTTTCGGGTTTTCAATCCACCGAGACGCTCATTTTTGCCTAAGCCGCCCTTTTGGGTTTTCAACTTAGCGAGCTATTCTGTTTTCATTTTTAGGCGAAGTATTTCTTAACTGCATCTGAATTCACAGGACGAGTGAAATCCTCCCCATCCATAGTTGTAAGTATCAAAGCACCGCGTGAAAAGACTCTCTTAACAACATATGGACCTTCATAGTTTGGAGTCCACTTGCCCCTGGAATCGGGCGCGAAAGACAAAACTTTCTTGAGCACAAGGTCACCTTCTCGGAACACACGAGGTTTGACCTTCTTATCAAAGGATTTCTTCATCCTTTGCTGATATAACTGACCATGGCACATGGCAGTCAATCTCTTCTCTTCTATCAAATTCAGTTGGTCATAACGACTCTGAACCCATTCAGCATCAGTCAACTTGGCTTCCATCAAGACTCTCATTGATGTGATCTACACCTCTACCGGGAGTACGACCTCCATGCCGTAAACAAGAGAGAAAGGGGTTGCCCCTATTGAAGTGCGGGCAGATGTACGATATCCATGCAAAGAAAATGACAGCATCTCATGCCAATCTTTGTACGTAACAACCTCCTTCTGGATAATCTTTTTGATATTCTTATTAGCAGCTTCAACAGCCCCATTCATCTTGGGTCTGTAAGGAGAAGAATTATGATGTGCAATCTTGAACTCGCTACACAGCTCTTTCATCATCTTGTTGTTCAAGTTAAATCCATTGTCATTAATGATCTTATCTGGCACACCATAATGACATATGAGTTGATTCTTGGTAAACTTCACAACCACCTGCCTGGTCACATTTGCATACGATGCCGCTTCGACCCACTTGGTGAAGTAATCAATTGCTACGAGAATAAATCTGTGACCGTTGGACGCTTTCGGCTCTATCATGCCAATCATGTAAATTCCCCACATGGAGAAAGGCCATGGTGATAAAATCACATTCGGAAGTGTCGGGGGAATATGAATCTTATCCGCATAAATCTGACACTTATGGCATTTCTTCACATATTTACAGCAGTCAGACTCCATTGTCAGCCAATAGTAGCCTGCTCTCAACATCTTTCTATCCATGGTATGTCCATTGGAATGAGTACCAAATGAACCCTCATGGACCTCAGTCATTAACAGGTCGACTTCGTGTCTATCCACGCATGTGAGCAGAACTATGTAAAAGTTCCTCTTATAAAGTACATCGCCATTGAGGTAGAAACTGCCTGACAATCTCCTCAAAGTCTTTCTATCTGTTATAGATGCCCCAGGCAGGTAAGTCTGGCTCTGAAGAAAGCACTTGATATCATAATACCACGGCTTATCATCTTGCACCTCTTCTACTGCAAATACATGAGTTGGTCTGTCCAAACGCATCACAGTGATATTGGGAACTTCATTCCAAAGTCTAACCACAATCATTGAAGCTAGTGTAGCAAGCGCATCTGCCATCCGATTCTCATCTCGAGGAATATGATGGAAATCAACCTCAGTAAAGAACGTTGAAATCCTCCTCGCATAGTCTCTATATGGGATGAGGCCAGGCTGATTCATCTCCCATTCACCCTTAATCTGATTAACTACAAGGGCCGAATCACCATAAACATCAAGATGCTTGATCCAAAGATCAATACATTCTTCCAATCCCATAATACAGGCCTCATACTCAGCCATATTATTCGTGCATTTGAAAGTTAGCCTTGCTGTAAAAGGAAAATGTGTGCCCTGAGGAGTAATAATCACTGCCCCAATACCATTTCCATATTGATTTACAGCACCATCAAACACCATGCTCCATCGGGAACTAGGCTCTGGCCCTTCATCAAGCGTAGGCTCATCACAATCTTTCATTTTCAAATACAGAATCTCCTCATTTGGGAAGTCATACTGAACTGACTGATAGTCCTCAATTGGTTGATGTGCCAAGTGGTCAGCCAAGTTACTACCTTTAATAGCCTTATGGGCTCGATACTCAATATCATACTTAGACAACAACATCTGCCAACGGGAAATCCTCCAAGTTAAAGCAGGTTTCTCAAAGATATACTTGATCGGATCTATTTTAGATATCAACCAAGTGGTATGATTTAACATATACTGGCGTAAACGCTTAGCAGCCCAAGCCAAAGCACATCATGTTTTCTCAAGCATCGAGTATCGAGACTCACATGCAGTGAACTTCTTACTGAGGTAGTAGATAGCATACTCTCTCTTCCCTGATTCGTCTTGCTGACCATGAACACAACCCATTGAGTCTTCAACAACTGTCATATACATAATAAATGGCCTCCCTTCCACATGTGGGGACAGAATCGGAGGCTCAGACAAATACTCTTTAATACTGTTAAAGGCTTTTTGGCAGTCTTCGGTCCAATCATGAGACTGATCTTTTCGAAGGAGCTTGAATATCGGCGCACATGTGGCAGTCATGTGGGATATAAATCTGGAAATATAATTGAAGCGGCCAAGAAAACCTCGGACTTGCTTCTCAGTTTTGGGCGCAGGCATCTCTTGTATTGCTTTGACCTTGGCAGGATCAACCTCAATACCTCTCTTGCTGACAATAAAGCCCAATAACTTGCCGAAACAGACTCCAAATGTACACTTGTTTGGATTCAGACGAAGCTTATACTTCCTCAAACGTTGAAAAAGCTTCAACAAGTGCTCAACATGTTCAACTTCCGTTCTTGACTTCGCAATCATATCATCAACATATACCTCGATCTCTTTGTGCATCATATCATGGAACAAGGTAGTCATGGCTCGTTGGTAAGTGGCTCCGGCGTTCTTCAGACCGAAGGGCATCACTCGATAACAGAATGTTCCCCAAGGTGTGATGAATGTTGTCTTCTCCATATCCTCGGGTGCCATTTTAATCTGATTATATCCGGAAAATCCGTCCATAAACGAGAAGACATTGAATTTAGCTGTATTATCTACCAACATATCAATATGTGGTAGAGGGAAATCATCTTTCGGACTAGCCTTATTCAAGTCTCTATAATCCACACACATTCAAACTTTTCCATCTTTCTTAGGCACGGGCACAATATTGGCCACCCATTGAGGATATGTAGAATTTACCAGAAACCCTACATCAATTTCCTTCTGAAGATCCTCTTTGATCTTTACTGCCATATCAGGATGAGTTCTACTGAGCTTCTGCTTCACAAGCACGCACTCGGGCTTCAAAGGCAGGAAATGTTGCACGATATCAGTATCTAGACCGGGCATGTCTTCATACAACCAGGCAAAGACGTCGACATATTCTCCTAGCAACTCAATCAACCCCTTCTTAACAAATTCTTCCAGAAGTGCCCCAATTTTCACCTCTCTAACACAATCTTCAGACCCCAAGTTGACTGTTTCCAGATTCTCAAGATGCGGCTGAATGATCTTCTCTTCATGCTCAAGTAGATGGGTAATCTCATCAGGGATCTCTTCAATATCATCTTCTTCCGCCTCAAATACAGGGAATTCAAAGTTGGGAGATGGTGTTGGATCATTATGTTCAATGGGTTTGATCAACCTGCATAATGATTTTGAATATAAAAGAGATTTTAGGATTCAAACAAAGCAAATCATTATGCAAATGAAAAGATTGATTTTATTCTTATTTTTAGGGTTTTATGTGATCACCAATTTCATGCAAAAGCGAAAAGGGAAAATAATTGGAAAAACAAAGATTTAACATGAATTGATTGAATGAACATATCATTGTATTTATGCGCCAACAATGTCATCACTCCTCCTTTTGGCATGGGAGGAGGATTTTTAAACACAATGAACATTACTTTGACTTATGGATAACTGTTGGAACATCAACAGCGACCCAATTATTGTAGACCCCTCCAGGGATGACGAAGTTGCCAGAATCCTCTACATCCTCTTCCAAAATAGCAGCAACCTCTTCATCTTGACCAGTGTGGATGAATCAACCATTCTTGAATAGCCCTTCTTGCTGAAGACACCAGAAGATTACCCTATGCCAGCCTGGGATTTGTTGTCTTCCAGCTTAATCATTTGCCCCAATCCAGCAGTTGCACCAGGCTCAATGGCCAACTTAGCATCTTTATAGGACGCAAATGAAGAAGTTCCTTTCTTAATAGGCTCAGCAATAGATAAAGCTTGGAATGGTGTTCCAACTTCATCCTCAGCATCTATATAAGAGAAGGAAGACAAATGGCTAACCAGGAGAGCCTTTTCTCCCCCACCACCACCAGCTTCTTATTTTTAACAAACTTCAATTTCTGGTGTAAGGTGGATGTCACGGCGCCTGCCTCGTGAATCCATGGTCTGCCCAAGAGACAACTATACGATGGGTGAATGTCCATAACCTGGAAGGTAATCTAGAAATCACTTGGTCCAATCTTGACTGGGAGCTCAACCTCTCCAATCACAGTTTTACGAGACCCATCGAAAGCTTTCACTACCACTCCACTCTGCCTCATGGGAGGCCCCTGATATGACAATTAACAAGAGTGGACTTTGGCAACACATTCAATGATGACCCAGTGTCCACCAGCACATTGGACATGGCATCATCTTTCCAGCTCATAGATATGTGTAATGCCAAGTTGTGGTCTATTCCCTCCTCGGGGAGATCAACATCACAGAAACTTAAGTTGTTGCAAGCAGTGATGTTTGCAACAATACTGCCAAATAGTTCTATTGTGACATCATGATCCACATACGCCAAATCCAACACCTTCTGCAGAGCTTCTCGGTGTGGTTCTGAATTCATCAGCAAGGATA
The DNA here is from genome assembly GCF_024323335.1 of Lathyrus oleraceus. Lineage (NCBI taxonomy): Eukaryota > Viridiplantae > Streptophyta > Magnoliopsida > Fabales > Fabaceae > Lathyrus > Lathyrus oleraceus. The sequence goes on from NC_066585.1 coordinate 459,230,612, forward strand.
GTACAGAGATTTTGGATGGCGTCTGTAGGAGCTGATCTACCACGTTGTACTCACTTCTCTTGATGAGTCTCAGCATCTCATCAAAGTCTTCTTTCATATTGCCACTCGGGCCATCAGAGACAGAAGTTTTCAACGTAGAGGCAGGTTTAGCGACAAGTGCCAGATTCGGAGCATTCGCAGCATTCCCAACCGGGCGTTCAGCATAATCAGCAGTATCAATCCTTCGAACATCAACTTGAGGTTTTGGCGGAGCCGAGAAGACACGACCGCTACGGGTCAGGCCGCTGATGTCGGCAATATTAACAACAGATGTAAGGGGCAGGCGAACCTCTTTCCCATCGTCCAATGCTACTACATTGTAGCGATAGGGAACCGCTTTCTCAGAAGAATAAGGCATAGGGCCGACCGGTTTAATGGTCAGAGCAGGAGAGGCCTTTTGCTTGCTACCATCATACTTGATAATAACAGGCTCAGGGATCCGGAATACTGGAGAAATTACATTGACTTCATCAGCATCTTCATCAACATTTCTGTTTTGAAGTATCTCAATGACTCCTTCATCCAGCATTTCTTGAACATCTTTGCGCACTTGGCGACATCCTCTTTGGTTAACAGAACAAACTCGGCATCTATCGTGGTCGTGCTCGTAGTGACTGTACTCACACAACAGTCTATGCATCTCGACCAGAGATTGTCGAATATGGCTGACATATTTGACTTTGTATGTACCAGGACAACCCTGAACCATGTTGATAGATTTCCCATGCTCGGGAAATGGGTTCTTCTTCACATTAGGACCTACGTCCTCGAAACACAAAATACCACATCTCACAAGGTCTTGAACCTTGGTCTTCAGTGGGTAACAATTTTCCACGTCATGTCCGGGAGCACCGGAATGATAAACACAGTGTAATTCGAGCTTATACCACCACTGGGGGTTGGTAGGTATAGTCGGTGGGTCTCGTGGAGTAATCAACTTCCTCTCTATCAAAGAGGGATATAATTCTGTGTATGTCATTGGAAGAGGATCAAAGGTGACCCTCTTCCTCTCATAACTTGTACTGGCTTGATTACTGTTTCGAGGTTGGTAGGCCTGCTGTTGAGAACGGTGCTGTTGTTGTTGATATTGCGGATGTGGTTGTTGCTGATTATTATTGTGATGCTGATACTGTTGATTATCTCTAAAAGTAGGTGCTATGTGAGCCACCTGGTACTGGTTACACGCAGGACGCACGGTCTTCCTCCTTACTAAGAGTCTTCTTGGTTTAACATGGGAGGTCACAACATGTGCCTCGCCCTCTTTCTTCTTTCTAAACGTCCCATACCATTTGGCAAAAGAGCCTTCTTCTCTGGTCAGGCGCCCTTCCCTGACTCACTCTTCCAGACGCATCCCCATGTTCACCATCTCGGTGAAGTCAGAAGGAGCGTTGGTAATCATCCACTCGTAATAAAAAGAACCCAAGGTCTTCAGAAAGATCTTGGTCATCTCTTTCTCTTCCAGCGGGGGCACAATCTGTGCTGCTAGCTCTCGCCACCTCTGGGCGTATTCTTTGAAAGTTTCCTTGTCCTTCTGGGACACGGCTCTCAATTGATCCCTATCGGGAGCCATATCCATGTTGTACTTATATTGCTTGACGAAGGCCTCGCCAAGATCATTGAAGGATCAGATGTTTGCACTGTCCAAGCCCATATACCAACATAAGGCAGCACCGGACAAATTGTCCTGGAAGTAGTGAATGAGAAGTTGGTCGTTGTCGGTCTGAGTCGACATCTTCCTGGCATACATGACTAGGTGGCTGAGAGGGCAGGTATTTCCCTTGTACTTTTCAAAGTCAGGAACCTTGAACTTTACAGGGATTTTGACATTTGGGACCAAACAAAGTTCAGCAGCAAACTAGCCGAAAAGATCTTTTCCTCGAAGAGTCTTCAATTCCTTGCGGAGCTCAAGAAATTGATCATTCATAGCATCCATCTTTTCATAGACATCTGGACCCTCAGACGGCTCAGAAGGGTAGATGGTCTCGTCTACTCTGGGCATAGTATGCACGACAGGAGGAGGAACAGCAGGGACCGGGCTAGATGCCGGCAGATAAGCAAAGGTGGGTGCAGGACCCTCAGGCATGAAATTGGGAGGCATCCCCCACGGATACCCGGCTGGCATGGCCGTTGGTGCGAAGTGTGCGCTGGACGCAGACACAGTTGAAGAGACAATCTCAGAGATGACTATCCTCTGGGGAGGAGTTGAAGGTGTCAGAGAAGACTGGCTCTGGGCAGCCATGAATGACTCCATTAGGGCAGTCAATCGGGCTGCTTCCTCCTTAAGCTCACGGTTCTCTTGTTCCAAATGATCCATTAGTCTTGATGCGTTGGCTCGGGTGTAGTACCGGTGAGTCAGCTTGTCTTCAAAATAAATGAAGAACACAGAGTTAGACCATAGAACAAGAAGCCTGGAGCAAAACCTTTTTATGCACATGATGCATCTGATTTAATTTTTTATATCAGAGGAGCTTTAGAGTTCTATTTGCAAATATTGGAAATATTAAACATTTATCACATATGGAAATATCACATCAAATAATATTTGGAAATATTTTTACACCAAAGAAGTACAGTCTTGGTAACCAAATACAATACAAGAGAGAAGGAAAATGGACATCCTATGGAACCCTAGAAACAATCATCTAAAGCTCTGGACACAGGAAGATAAGATGCACGAAGCCTCTTCACCTCCCTCTCGTAGGCTGCTTCCATGTTTGCCTTCTCTTTGGCGAGTCGATCATACTTCCTCTTCCAAAACTTGGAAGACTGAGGAAGTAGAGAAGTCCATGCATCATCAGGATCATCTATAACCTGGTGCTCAAGGAACTCTATCAAAGCATCCTTCTCCTTGATCTGTTGAATCAACTCTTCTCGTTCACGGATCCAGGCACGCGAGCGGTCTTCGTCTCTCAACTCCTCTACTCCTTGGTCAGGGATGGTTGAAGGCCCAACCACAACCAAAGGTGTAGGTCTTGGATACTCGTAAGGCATGAGGTACTCGGAAGCTCTCCTCCTAACCCAAGAAGTATCAGGCTCCAGAGCGATACAGTTCTTCGGACCTAGCTCCTTCCTTCCTTTCCTATGGATCTTGCGCCAAGCGCGGACCATCCTGCCGTTCAAGCCTTGGGGATCTTTACCCTCCTGAAAGAACACATCTTCTAACAGAATGTTATTGGGTTTATCCTTTAGGGGGAACCCAAGCTGACGACGCGCCAAAATAGGGTTGTGGTTAATCCCACCACATGTACCAAGAAGAGGCACATTGGAGAATTCACCACAAGAGTCGATAATCTGCACACCATCATACACACGGCTGTACCAAGAGATATCATCATTGGTGAGAGACATGAGTCTCGTAGACCACCGTAGACATCCTTTGTTATCCTTGAAGGCGAACGTCTGCGGCAAGTGCGAAATAAACCACTTGTACAACAGAGGCAAACAACACACAATGGTACCACCACCCTTTGCATTCCTCGTATGCAAAGAAAAGTAAGTGTCACCCAACAGGGTCGGAACGGGATTAAGAGTAGAGAAGATCCTAATAGCGTTCGCATCCAGAAACTTGTCGATGTTGGGGAATAACACTAGCCCATAGATGAGAAGTACAAATATGGCCTCAAAGGCGTCCTCACTCATGGCCTTCCCATACATAGTAGCTTGAGCAATGAGGAACTCAGAAGGGAGACCTTGAATTCCACCTTTGGTAGTCATATGAGCACCAACCAGAGATTCATCTATATGCAATAGATCAACAATCTCTTGAGAGGTAGGGACATTCTCTAAGCCACTGAACAGCAACTAGTCTAGAATAGGTATACCCACAAGGTAGGCATACTCCTCAAGCATGGGCAAAAGCTGAAAATCCGGAAATGTGAAGCAACGGTACAAGGGATCATAAAACTGCACCAATACACTCATCAATCCTTCATCCACTTGAGTAGTCAAAACAGATAGAAGCTTCCTAAAACAAGCCTTGAAACCCAAGGGATCTAATACATAGGATGTCAAATTCCTTAGCTCTTTCAAGTCGGGTTGTCTGACACTATACTTCTTCGTATTCCTTCTTTGCTTATCCATGTCTGAAAATTTGCAAATAGACCTCTTAAGTTCCTTGAAAATTTTCTTATTATTGATGATATGGATGCAAATGGGAGCATGGATGCATGAATGCAACAATCACACTCAAGGATCAAGCAAAGTACACCAAACAAAGGTCATGGGATGGATCATGTCATCCTTAATATCAATCATCCATTTTGGTGGTTTATGGTTTACACCTTATCAACACCCAAGTTCCATTGATATTAAGGATACAAGAAGGGATCAACCATGAATCAAGGGTTTGTTGCAAGTCACGAGCATGAAGTCTCGGTTAAGAACCACCCAAAGGGAGTGTACTAGGGTTTAAACCTGCCAAACATGTTCTACAAGAGGTTCCCATAGTTATCATCCCATCTTTCTGATATTATCGGATAAACGAATACTCGTATTCCAAAAATATTCTCAAGAGAGACTCTTATGAGTGTAGTATCGCGTAACAATCGTATCAAATCTTACACTTGAACGACTTTCGCACTACATCCTAAGAATAGGCTAAGATGGGCTTGGTAAACTAAGATCCTTGGCTTCTAAGGTCTATATTAGAAAGAGTAATGTCTAACCACAACTACTTGTGTGACATTATTGATCCCAACATGACCTTCACCAAGTGAATGGGCTTGCAAGTCAACTTGCTAAGGAATAACTCCACACAAGTCAACAAGACTATGTCATTCTCCTATCCTAACTGCACTCGAGTTCGGGTATATAACTCATCTCACAAAGATCACCAAGCATACAAGGAATTAATATTCAAGCAATTCAATCATTACATACAATACAGTAATCCCAAATTGCACAAAAATATGTCACACAATAATATACAATACAATACAACAAATATGAAAATTAGGCAAAACCCACTAGGAAAATGTCCCCAGCAGAGTCGCCACTTTTCTGTAGCGGGGTATTCGTTACCATTAGAGATATTGACTAAATCCAAGGTAAACCATACAAGTCGAGTCGCCACCGCACTTCTATTTATCCAAAGGAATGGTTAGAAAGCGAACAAAAACCTAAAAGTTTTATCGTATCAAAAAGTAGTAAAAATGTTAGAGATCGGGGTAAGGGGGTTGGTTATGCAATGGGAAGGTTTTAAGTACCCAAAACATCCTAGGTACTCATAGGGAGCCCTTTTCACATTTGTTGTAAGGTTGGTATTTTGTGAAAATTTATTTGTGCAAACATGATTGAAGAGACGAGAAGAGAATATACAAGTTATTTACATTTTGTGTTTGGATGGATAAACCCATTGCCTACGTACCATCTTAAAAAAGATTAGGATCAAAACCTCGTAGTTCGGGTAAAAATCTCAATATGAGTTGGTGAATTGATTGGTCCAAAAGCCTTAAGGTCTTTTGTTATCCAAGGGAGAAAACTCAACCTAAAACCACAAATCCACCATGTGCTGATAGCTTTAACATGCTAGTGAGGGGTTAACCCTATAATAAGCATGGAAGACTCATTGTCCATCACTAAGAATATAGGTGAGTATTACATCTACCTCAAGGATAACTCAAACCTAATAGCTAAAGGTTATGGAAAAACTTGATTAAGAGAGTGGCCATTGAAACCACAAAGAAATATTTGAATGGGTTATCTTTACCAATGAAAAGTATGTACAAAATATGGTCAAAGTTGACTTAGAAGTTCAATTCAAAATAAGTGTTATGAAAAGAAAGTTTGAAAATCAAAAGCATAAGGCTTAGGTTTCTAGCATTTGAAAAGAGGTGTTAAATGTTTGCACAAAAGTTTTGGCTTGGGTTAGAGTGGAGGGAAGAAGAATAATGGCTAAATTCCTAATCCTACATAAGATGAAGGATAAGAAACAAGACCACAAATGGAGTTCCTCTCTTGAGATCATATTGATGATCCAAGTAGCTCCCATCCTTTGGAATATGTAATCAAAATAATAGTAAGCTCAAGCAATCAACATAATCAAACAAGCTCTTAGGAGATCCCCAATGCATCTTGTATCTTTCACTTTGGATGAACATGGCAATGATTCTTCAATTTGAGCTCTCATAGGATTCTCTAGCACAAAAGCACACACACATCAAAGAGTCTTATGAAGCAAATCAAGAATGGACAAGAGTGAGTTTAGAGGTTTGGTCCTTCTAATCCATCTTCAACATTAAGGTCCTTTTACTCCAATTTGCATAGGGAATGTCCTAGAAACTAAGTCCATTTGTCCATTTCTTTGCATTTGGTCCACAATAACAAAACACAAGCACAATGATATATACACAATTATGTGCTCAAGTGAGCAAAAGGCAAATTGCACTAACATAAACATGTGCTCAAATGAGCAAAGGGAAAAGCAAATGAATAATATGTACAAGAATAGTAAATTGCATAAATGTAAAGTGCAAGAAATAAATGTTAATGGTTATTGGTTAGTGTTAGTAGTTAGTGTTCCATAAGGCAAATTTAGCGCTATGTTAAGCAATCGTAATTGGACTTATGTAGAAGTCACAACTATCTGAGGTCGGACAATAATAATGTAGGCAACAACACAAGTTAGAGGTCTTGATTAGTGAATCAAACTCCAACAACTTGCCATGCCAAAAAGAAGATGAGAAATGATCTTGTATTGATTTAGGTTCTTTGCATGATTTAGGAAGCAACCTATCCTTAATGCAAAGGCATTCCCTTGATCCATGATCAAGATGAATAAGATTTGAATCAAGGAAGATTAAGCCTCCATGTATCAATGCTAACCACCAATCTTTAACTCATTGATCAAAAAAGGAAAAATAGAAGAAGAAGAAGAAGATGAAGAATATTAACGTACATTAAATGAAATGGTATGTATCAATCAACAAATGTTGACTAAAGATAGGGAAGATCAAGGTCAAACAATAGAAAACAAAAGCAAAATGAAGATTAGAAGTCAAGAAACAAAATAAAATATTTTTGGCATTTTTTTAATATTTAAAATAAACTTGAATTAAAATAATAAAAGAAAGGTCAAACTTCAGATTCACTTCAAATCAACTTTGAAAAGTCCAAGTGAATTATCCCAAGTTCAACAAGGTCAAACAAAGTTTGACAAAAAATTTCAGCATTTTTAAAAGTCAGAAAATATTTTAAATTAATTAAAAATGCATAAAAATAACCTAATTGAACTAAAATCTCAAATAAATCTCAAATCAATTAATAAATTGAAGAGAATATTTTCCATAGATCCATCATCATTCAAAGACGTTGAGAAAATATTTTTGTATTTTTTGGATATCAAAAACTATTTAAAATGAATTAAAAATAACCAGAAAAGAGAAAATTATTAAAAAATAGCAAATGATGAAATAAAAAATATTAAAAATCATTTTTAGAAACTAGGAATTAAAAGAGAAATAATGCAATTGGTCCCATAATTTTTGGACCAATAATGAGAGAGATATGAATTTTAGAAATAAAATGGAATTAAAAGAAATAAAAGAAAATTGAAATCAGAATTAAAAATAAGAAAAAAGGAGAAGCGTTGGATGAAGCTCATTAAATGAGCTGGTAGATCACACGGATCACACATGCGTGCCTACCAAACGCTTCAGTCAATGCAACCACACCAAGCCATTAATTTGGTCATAACATTGACGGGCCTAAATCAAATCTGGAAATGGAAATCCACGGTCACGATTCAATCTGGAGACCAGACGGTGGCCAGCGCCACCGTCTTCTCCGGCTAGCTTCGGCGAAGGCAAAAAATTACAGAGAAATAAATGTGAGCCAAAATGCACGATCCAGGTACCAAACGAAAGGTGGAGTGATGTACATCACTCCTGTGCCTCTCAATTCCACTCTAGATCTCTAGATTTAGAAAAATCAGAGATGGAAGTTTGGTGGTGTTCAAGTGAACTCAATGATTTTCAAAAATTGAAAACACAATAATGTTGCCTCTATGCAGAGGACTTCAGATCAGAAAAAAACAAGGCAAATGGAACCATATACAAGTTGTTTCGAAGCAAAATTCAGTTGAGGAAAACCTTTGAATTATGAGGAATTGAGTCAAGATCCTTGGGTTCTTTTGCAAACAGAAAGCTCTATGGATCAAGGTGAAGAGGTCTAGGAACTTTTAGATCTAAGAAAACAGTCGAGGAAACTGAATTCTAGATCTGAAAATTTGAGAGAAAAGAGAGAGTTCCTTTGGTGTGAGGATGGGATTTCAGTTGCACAACATGTAGGACGCCTTTAGGTTGAGGAAATGAGAGGCCAAGGCATTGTATTTAGAGATGAAGGGAGCTGCAAGCATGATCAAAATCGTGTGCATGGGAGATGAGGGCCTCCATGCATGGGCCTGTACAGGCGCATGGAGGGCCCAATTCAGATTGGAATTGCAAGCTATTACCAAATTAAGATGAAATGGACATGCAGAAACGAGGTCATAAGCTTGTGCAATGTATTTTCAATGAGTTTCCAAAAATGCACTAAAACTTCTCCTATTCGAAAATGACATGTCAAAAATCAAAATGCAACCTTATGAGTAATGGTTGGAAATCTTGTTACATAAGGAACAAATGTCATGTTGATCAAAACTTCTTTTGGGCCTGTGAAATTAATGAAAATTGAGCTTGAAGTGTAGGGTGCAAAACATGCATATGTGAAATTTCCAAAATTGGCCAAAGTTCAAGCCCTTCTTCCTCAATGATGCAAGCTCCAAATGACAAAACCTTCAACATGAACGTTGTATATATTTTCAAGGCAATCAATTAGGACTTAAATTTTGCATCATTTGGAATTTTGATGAAGACATTATGGGCACTTGAAGTTGGACTTTTTTCACATTTCAATGCATTTAGTCCAAAGTGACCTATAATGTTTTGCATTATCACATGTATTTATTTTGAGATTTTGAAATTTTGCTCAACATAACATTTGAAGTAGACACATTAAGCTTTCCAATGCATTGATTCTCACCTCAAAATCATGAAAAATGAAGGAGTTATGTCCTTGGGAAGTTGACCCAAAATTAGGGTTTCAATCAAAATGACCTATAATGTCTTAGAATGGATGATGATCTTCCAAGATTCAAATCAATTTTTTATGAACATGAAAGTTGTTTATATTGTCCTTAAGAACATGTTTTCTCTTGGGGTCATCTCCATTTGTCCAACACATAAGTAATTAGGTCTCAGTGCATTTCAAAATAGTCAGATGAATTAACTGATCAACTTCTCAAGTCCAAAACTCATATCTTGATGATTTGATGATTGAGGATACTCAAATAAGTTCAAATATGCATGAAATGATGAATTAAAGAACTTCCCTTGATTGTATTTAATCATGGGTTAAGGTTGCTTCATGAGCAAGGCATAGTTGATGAACAGGTGAATTAGGGTTTCCTTGGGAAATACCTCAAACCCTCTTAATTTGCTTTGATAAAAATGATGAATTGAGATACTTGGGAGGCATATTTTATGGATGAGAGCTTTGAGAACCATTACCATGCTTGCTTTCATCTTCCCTTGACCATATCATTGCACAAAGGATCTCTTAGAAGCTTTAGACCTTATGACTGCTCAAGCTACAAACAAAAGATGTTAGTGACATATTTTTGTGCTTTTGGTTAGTGAATAAAAACGAGAAAAGCAATAACATATAATTCAAGCATGCTTGGTGATCTCAAACCAATTCACAAGAGACCCCACCCCAAAGGTAAGGAGCCAAGATGCTTAAGATCCTCGAGGAAATGTAAATGCCATGTTATGATGCCATGAGGGATCTTAGGGTCAAAATTAGGGTCTTACAGGGAATATGGGAGAAAGGGTAAACACTTTATGCCTATGGGGCTGACTCTATCTAGAGAGATCAGACACAAACATCTGCTCGGGGAAATATATCACCAACTAGTAGGAGACAACAATCAAAAGATATATGGCAAAGAATGCAACATGAATATCTGAATGTTAATAATATGCATGTATATGCGTAGTTTATGTATGATGAATGTTGACAAACAGACATATATAACACAAACAGGTCCAAGAATCAATTGTCAAACATCCGGTATTACATCTCAAGAGAGAAAGCCAGACCCACTAGGGAACATCCAAACTGATGGGGGCAATAGATACCAGGAAGCAAAGATCTTTGTAGGGAAAGGAGAGCCAGTTATTCCAGCTGGGGAAAGGATCAACACATCTTCCTCAAAAACTCTCATGCCACTCTTCGACCAGGCAGAGTCTTGGCTGGGGGATCTACACACGGATAAAATCTGTCGTAGAATCAACTCTACTGGGGAAATTATCGAAGAGGGAACTGAAACTCTATGGGGAACAACCACAAATCAGAAGGTTCCAATGCCAACATATTTCTTGCACTGCTGAAGAAATCACATATGCCGAGGAGAAAGGGACACTACTTTGCTGGGGATGGAAAGATAAACATCTCTATCAACCACCCTGCTCAGGAGGAAATCACAAACAGGCTCTGATCAGACAATTCCACTAGGGAAACACGACTGTTGACCAAATCGGGGAGTACCCGTAGGCAAACTACTGGGGATACCCTACTGGTGACCATACTGGGGAGTAAAAGTGGGATCAACCCTGTCGAGGATGGTCGAGGAGCAAATCCGCCGGAGGTCAAAAGTAGACAAGTCTGCAGGGGAAGAGCTATAAATCAAACTTGATGATGACTCCGCTTATGCTGGGGAATTTCCGGCTTACTCTGGCGGAGAAATTTCTAACTCGAAGTGAGGGACGACCAACTCCTTTAGAAATATTAGCATATTCAATTTATCAATCTATAAGGGATTTTAGGTCAATCCATGAAAGGCATGACAACCATATAATTAATAACACAAATGCTAAATCCAGACTCACTAGGGTCTAGAAGATTGAGACCGCATCCAAAACTCCAAACTCTCTGGGGATTTGGTGGGATGTGTAAGACCCCAATTTTGTCCCTAAGATCCCTCATGGCATCATATCATACCATATCATTGCCTCAAGGATCATGGTGCACTTTGCTTCCTTACCCTGTGGGTGGGCTATCTTTTGAGAGTGGTTCTTGATCACCAAGCATGTTTTGAATTTGTATATCATTGCTTTTCATTTGTTTACTAACCCAGAAGTACAAAAATATTGTCATCTAACCTTGTTACTTGCAGATGAAGCAATTCTAGGTCAAGGCAGTTAAGGCAAGCATTGAGCTATAGATGGTGGCCATTATGAAGAATTTGGGCACCATAATCATTCATAAGAGGTTCATATGAGTAGTGACATCATTTTGAATCAAGATCTCAAGTGTTAGAGGCTTGGATTTCCTCAGAGCATAGCTAGGTCAGCTGAAACCCTAGAAAAGTCAACACAAGTCAATTGTGCATTCAATCATGGATTTGGAGGTGGGAGATGGTTAGAGAGACCTCATTCATGTCCATACAAGTCTCATATAACATGTCAAACATCAACATGGAAGAATTTGAGGTCAGATGAAAAGTTTCCCAAAATAGTAAGTGACCTGTAATTTCAAACTGCCAAAAATGGAAAGGTATTCTCCTCAACTTTACATCATCAAGCAAGCTTCAAATTCAAAGTTTTGGATTATCCTCATTTGCCCAACATGAAAGTTGAAGGTCTTGCTCTCACCTTTCCAAAAAGTCCAAGAACATCCATTTCTCATTTGTGGTTGGCAAGTTATGATCAAATCATTGTCAAGGAATTTTGAACTTCCAGCTTGCATAACTTTTGCACCAAATGTCCAATTGGAATGGTTCTTTTTAGAGCGTTTCACTCTTGATCCCTACTATCATAATCATGCATCATATTTCACAAATTCTCATCACAAAAATATTGCATTTTTCACTTGAATTAATTTGAATTTTGGAGGGAAAAGGTGAATTTGAAAATTGGGCATTATTTCCACTTCCAACCAATTTCATATGCATCAAAACAGATTTTGCAATGCATTTCCAAGCCAAATTCACACTGTTCCATTGGCATGTGAGCATAAGGGTGTTTTGGCCAAATTGCATAAACATGCTCATTTCACTAATCCTTGGGTTTTTGGTTAAACATGATTAACAAGTTTGATTAGCAGGTGGTATTTAAGCATAATCATAACAGAAAATAAAGAGAACACTTCATAAATTCAGATCTAGAATTTTTGCTCTCACTTTTCTCTCATTTTTTTCTCTCAATTCTTGACTCAACTTGCATTGTTCTTGCTCTGTTCTTCATCAAGCATCATCACTGAGTAACATTCAAGCTAGATCCAGGTGAATCCGTGCATATTGAAGTTGTTCCAAGCAAGAGTTCATCAATGGTGAAATCTCAAATCCGTGGATTCAAAGCCAATTAAGCATCAAAGATCCTTCCATTCACTCATACAAGGTTGCTAGGATACGATTGGAGCATTGCCAGGACCTGGAACACTTGAAACCGAAAGCTGCTCTACAAGAGGTGTGAATTCGATCCTCTCTTTTCTTAAATTCATTATGTGATATTTGTAGAGCTTGCTTGTGTGGTGATTCTGAGCCAAAAATCATTTGATTCCATGCTATATTGAGAGAGTTTCGTGGATTTAAAGTTTCATGTTCAAAAGTTGATTTGCTCGATCCATGCTTATGATGTTGTTATTTGATGAAATGCGTGTTGATTCGTGTTGTGTGATGTTAGATCTTCATGAATATATGCTCAATTCATGTTTCTGGATGTTTTCAATTTTTCTGGAAAAATGATGATGAAGATCATGAGGATCTTCATCGTGTTCATAGATTGCTGGAAATTTCCTGCGGATTTTACCGCAACCTTCATCGCGATTGCTGTGACTTTTCCTGCGGATCCAGAAGCTTTACCTGCGGATTTCTCGTTGCATGCATGCACGTGTGGTTAGGGTTTAGGTTAAACGACGGCGTTTAGGCTAGCGCGCGCTTTTCATTTCAAAATCCGCCTGGCTACGATTCCCCGCTCCATCATTTCCAATTAAGCCTTTTGCATTTTTCTCTTGTATGCTATCCATGTTCACATGCCTTCATCATGCATTTTTTTAATTTTTCTTTCCATTCAAAAATTCATAACTCATAAAATAATGATCCAATTCACATGAGATTTTTTGTACAATGTTCCTTGTAATGTCTACTATTTTATGATGATTTTTCAAGAATTTGTGCTCGGTTGGATTTTTAAATTGCCTAGGGTTTATGTTTGTATGTCATACCTTGCACCTTGCTTGCCAATTTGATTATGAAATGATGATGGTTGATCCAATGAAGCTGAAAATTGACATGCATAGACTAGACACCTTGATGAGCATTTTGGCATTGAGTTTGCTATTTTTGCATTTCTGGTTGGTGAGATATGATGTGATTAATGGAGGTGTGACAATGTGTGTCACATCATTTCTTGTCCAACTTGCTGATTTTATTTACCATGCTAAATAAATGCTAAATGATCTGAATTTTTGCATGATGTTTCTTCTGGATGTTAGGTTTGATCATGAATATTTGTAGATTTTTTAGACTCATTTCCAATTTGTTTGAGATTTTATCTTCTGGCTTGTCATGTTTGGACTTTGGATGAGTGTTGAACTTTCATGATTTGTGAAATTCTTATGCCTTATCATATGAGCCTGAAATTTTGTACACTGATTCTAGACACATTGAAGTTTGTCTTGGCTTTGGTTTGAGTCATTTATCTTATGTCATCTCTATTTTAGGATTGCCTTAAGTTGATGCATCCTTTTGTGCTTCCTTTGACTTATGGAATTTCTTTGACATGCTTATACTTGTCCAAATGCCATGATTTTTGGTGTGCTAATCATTTGATATTTTCTGTTTAGACATGATTTTTCTTGAGATTTATTGAGCCATTTTGGAATTAATATGCTTGGGATCATTCTGTTTGCATCATTGAGCTTCCAACTTGCATACTTTGACATGTTTTGATTGTGAAATTCTTTTGGTAATTGATAATGACATGGGACCTTTTGGATTGTCTTAAGATGTGTTTGAGGTTGATTCATGTTAAATTTGAGCTTCTGTTTTAAATTTTTTCCTCATCTTTGACCCTAGGGTTTGGCCTAAGGGTTTGCCTCTCATGTTTGAAGCTTTGTTTCAGGTTGCACATGCAAGTTACACAATTGATGATGCCTCATCTTCAGAGCATTTGATATTTGCTTTTGATTACTAATGTGTGTTTTGTAGGTTGAAGTTGATTCAATTGGGATTGACTTGTGGCTTATGCCTTTGCCTATATTGGTTATCTGTTGCATTAACTGTTGGTTGATTGTCTGTATAGCATACTGATTTGTTTGATGTTTCCACAGGTACACTTAGTTGCTATAGTTCATTGTGAACTCGCTTTTGCTTTGCTTGATAGCTTAAGCATCGAGGTATAGCATCTCTTCTTCATGTAGTCGGGAAGACCTGGCCTGTTACTTGGCCAGGCACCTGTCTGAAGTCCTCCTTAAGAGGCAATGCTTGTGATTGTTTATCTTTGTCCCCAAGCAGGAAAAGTCCTTTTGATAAGGCAATTGGTAGATAGAAGAGATGTGTAGTCCATCTCCTACTATTCTGTGTGTCTTCCCTTTGCTCACGTTACATGTTGTAGCATTGTGGATCTTAACCCAAGATCTATAGAGTCCTTAACTTGTGGAGAGAGTTCCAACTTTCTGAACTCCCACACCTTCTGATATTCAATGCTCTCCCTGACCAGGGATAAGAGAAATGAGGCACACCCCTCATATCCTTTTCATCTGCTTCACCTTAACTCTCAATGTTAAGGTTAAGAGCACACTTACACCATTCCAGTTGACTGTAAAGTCTAACCCTTGCTTGAGCCTAATTGCTTGGATATAGTGTGTGCTAAATGACTTTGTTTGATTGATTGCTTGGTTCATCTGTACATGTTTGCTTGTTTGCCTTTGTGCATTTATCATCATTAATTGTTCATTATTGCATGATCATCATTTCATATCTTTGTGACCATCTTTGATTGCCCATTGAGGAATCAACAATAAGTCCATTCATTGGCCATTGTTCCTATGATTTGGAAGGGATTGAGTGTAAGACCATTTCATTGGCCACTTATATCCTCTTTGTCCATTGCTTCTGTTTGTTTGTTGTATGTGAGGATTCAATTGTAAGACCATGTTGTTGGCATTTGTATTCCTGTGATTATCCTTTGGAGATTAGAGTAAGCCCAGATAGATTGGCATCTGACATCCATGTTTTGTTTTGTTTTGGGAGATTAGAATAAGTCCATTTATTGGCATCTGACATCCTTGTTTGTTTTAGGAGATTGGTATAAGTCCAGTTGATTGGCATCCGGTATCCACCCTTTTTGTTTTGTTTTGCTTCAGGAGGTTGGAATAAGGCCATTTATTGGCATCTGACATCCTTGTTTGTTTTAGGAGACTGGTGTAAATCCATGTATTGGTATCCGGTATCCACCTTTGTTGTGAGATTGGTGTAAGTCCAGCATTTGGCATCCGGTATCATTTGTCTTGCTTATTTGTTATTACTCATTTGCCTATTCCTAAGGACACACTTGAATCATCTTCTATATGATCTCAAGAGGTGAACCTTTCTGAGAAGTTTTACACTCCATTATCCATACCCTCTTTGTCCTAAACCTTTTCACATGTTGCTTTCAAAACTTTGACTTGTTGTGCAAACGTTTTCATGTCTTTTCAAATTAGAAACCTGGACCCTAAGTCCTTGACTTTTCAAACTCCATTTCATAACACTTCTTTGAATTGAATCTTAATCATACCTTGATCATATTTTGTGAATACTCATAATCAGTTAACTTCACCCATTCAATTGTTTTGTGGCTTTGTCCATTGTTGATATGTTTTCATACATTAGCCATAGGTTTCAATTACCATAGTGGTTGATGTAAATCTTACCTTATCCTTAGTTGAGTTGATTGTAAGCCTTCCATACTTATTATAGGGTTAACCCCTCACTAGTATGTTGAAGCTGTCCTCGCATGGTGGATTGTTGATTCAGGTTGAGTTTTCTCCCATTGGTAATGAAAAGCCTTAGTGCTCTTGTTAAAAAATGAACCCATTCATATTTTGGAAATTTTTTAGCCGAACTACGGCGTTTTGATCCTTACCTTTCATGGAAGGTACGTAGGCAACGGGTTCATCCGTGCAAACACAAAAATAATAAAATTGTACATTCTTTTCTCATCTTCACATTCACGTTTGCACAATATGTCATAAACAAATAAACATTTTTATACAACCAGTGTGAAAAGGGCTCCCTAGGAGTACCTAGGACGTTTTGGGTGCCTAACACCTTCCCATTGCGTAATTAACCCCTTACCCAGATTCTCTGATCTTTTCATTAGTTTTCTATGTGTAAAACTTCTTAGGCTTTTGTTCGCTTTTTAGCCATTCCTTAGGATAAATAAAAGTGCCGTGGCGACTCGATTCTTTGTATGCTTTGCTTTTGATTTAGCCAATAAATCATAAAGTGACGAATACACCGCTACAGAAAAGTGGCGACTCTGCTGGGGAAAGCGTTAGACCTTCCTTGGTGGTTTTGCCTACTTTTCACCCTTGTTGTATGATATTTGTTTATGTGTTATTTGACATATTTTTGTACAATTTGGGATAACTGTATTGATTGTAATGTTTGAATTGCTTGATATACAACTGCTTGTTTGCTTTGGTGGTCTCTGTGAGATGAGTTCTATACCCGAACTCGAGTGCACTCTAGGATAGGAAAATGGCGTAGTCTTGTTGACTGGTGTGGAGTATTCCTTAGCCAGTTGACTTGCGAGTCCATTCACTTGGTGGAGGTCATGTTGGATTAATAATGTCACACAAGTTATTTGTGGTTAGGCATTATTCTTTCAATCATGTGCCTTAGAAGCCAAGGACCTTAGTTTACCAAGCCCATCTTGGCCTATTTTTAGGACGTAGTGCGGAGGTCGTTCAGATGTCAGATCTGATGCGATTGTTACGCGATACTACACTCATAAGAGTGTCTCTTGAGAATATTTTTGGAATACGAGTATTCGTTCCTCCGATAATATCCGAAAGATGGGACGATGATTATGGGAACCTCTAGTAGAACATGTCTGGCAGGTTTAAACCCTAGTACACTCCCTTTGGGTGGTTCTTAACCGAGACTCCATGCTCGTTACTCTCAACAAACCCGTGATTCGTGGTTGAGTCGTTCAGACATCCTTAATATCAATGGAACTTGGGTGTCGATAAGGTGTAAACCAGAATCCGCCAAAATGGATGATTGATATTAAGGATGATTGAGCCAGTTCATGTACCGTTAATATCAATGGAACTTGGGTGTTGATAAGGTGAAAACCATAATCCACCAAAATGGATGATTGATATTAGGGGTACAATGAGCTTTCCCATGACCTTTGTTTGGTGTGATTTGCTTGATCCTTGAGTGTGATTGTTGCATTCATGCATTCGTGCATTCATCTGCATTCATGTCATCAGAAAAAAGAAAAAATTTCAAGGAACTTAAAGGGTTTATTTGCAAAATTTTCAGACATGGAAAGACCAAAAAGGCATACAAAGAAGTACAGCTTTAGACAAACTGATGTGAAAGAGTTAAGGAATCTGACATCTTATGTATTAGATCCCTTGGGTTTCAAAGCTCGCTATGGGAAGCTTCTGCCTCTGTTGACTACTCAGGTTGATGAGGGATTGATGAGTACCGTGGCTCAGTTTTATGATCCTCTATATCACTGCTTCTCATTCCCGGACTTCCAGTTGTTGCCTACTTTGGAGGAGTATTCGCATCTTATTGGGATCCCGATTCTGGATCAGGTGCCGTTCAGTGGCTTAGAGAGTATTCCGACCGCTCAAGAGATTGCAGACTTGTTGCACATAGATGAATCTTTTATTAAAGCTAATCTGACTACCAAAGGTGGAATTCAGGGTCTTCCTTCTGATTTCCTCGTCGCTCAAGCTACCGTTTATGGGAAGGCCATGAGTAAGGATGCCTTTGAGGCTTTATTTGTGCTACTCATCTATGGATTGGTACTGTTCCCCAACATCGACAAATTTGTGGATGTGAACGCCATTAGGATCTTCTCAGTTCTTAATCCCGTTCCGACTCTGTTGGGTGATGCCTATTTCTCTTTGCATCTGAGGAATGCAAAAGGTGGAGGAGTTATTGTGTGTTGTCTGCCTCTGCTGTACAAGTGGTTTATTTCTCACTTGCCGCACACTGTTGCTTTCAAGGAGAACAAGGGATGTCTACGGTGGTCTCAGAGACTTATGTCTCTCACTAATGATGATATCTCTTGGTATGATCGCGTGTATGATACTGTGCAGATCATTGATTATTGTGGTGAATTCCCTAATGTGCCTCTTCTTGGTACATGTGGTGGGATCAGCTACAATCCTATTCTAGCACGTCGTCAGCTTGGGTTCCCCCTAAAGGATAAACCTCATAACATTCTGTTAGAAGGTGTATTCTTTCAGGAGGGTAAAGATCCCCAAGGCCTGAAAGCCAGATTTGTCCGCGCTTGGCGCAAGATCTGCAAGAAGACCAGGAATGAGCTAGGTCCAAAGAATTGCATTGCTTTGGAGCCATATACTTCTTGGGTCAGACAGAGAGTTGCCGTATACCTTATGTCGTATGATCATCCGAGACCTACACCATTGGATGTGGCTGGGCCTTCAACCCTCCCTAACCAACGTGTAGAGGAGTTGAGAGAAGAAGACCTTTCACGTGCCTGGATTCGTGAAAGAGAAGAGTTGCTTCAGCAAATCAAGGAGAAGGACGCTCTGATTGAGTTTCTCGAGCATCAGGTGATCGATGATCCGAATGATACTTGGACTTCTCTGCTTCCTCAGTCTTCCAAATTCTGGAAGAGGAAGTATGATCGACTTGCAAAGGAGAAAGCGAATATGGAAGCGGCCTATGAGAGAGAGATCAAGAAGCTTTGTGTATCTCGTCTTCCAGCATCTCGAGCTTCTAGGGATCCATAGGATGTCTATTTTCCTTTTCTCTTTGTAATATGATCAAAAATGCTGTACTTCTTTGTCTTGAATATATTCGATGAGATATTTTCCATATGCTATTAAATGCTTAAATATTCAAAAATTTGCAAATAATGCCCTAAAAGTTCCTTGAAAATAAAACAAAGCATATGCACAAACATTTCATGCATCATTTTGCATAAGCAGGTTGTTCTTGGTCTTCTTGTCTGTGACCTAACTTTGTGCTCTTCATTTATTTTGAAGACAAGCTGACTCACCGGTACTATAAAGAGCCAATTTTGCCAGAGTAATGGATCAACTAGAGCAAGAAAACAGAGAATTGAAAGAAGAGGTCGCCATACTTGGCGCTTTGATGGAGCAACTCCTTGCTGCTCAGAATCAACCTTCTCAACCACCTGCAACTCCTCCCCAGAGGAAGGCTATATCTGAAGTCGTCGCTCCGACCGTGCCAGCTGCTAGTGCCCACTTTGTGCCACATGCCATGCCAGCCGGGTTTCCGTGGGGTATGCCTCCGGGTTTCATGCCTGATATTCCTGCTCCAACTTTTGCTTCTATGCCGGCATCTAGCCTGGTCCTTGCTGCTGCTCCTCCTGTCGTGCATACCATGCCTAGGGTAGACGACACCATCTATCATTCTGAGCCGTCTGAGGGCCCAGATTTCAATGAGAAGATGGAAGCGATGAATGATCAATTCCTCGAGCTGCGAAAGGAATTGAAGACCCTCCGAGGGAAAGATCTGTTTGGCAAGTCCGCTGCTGAACTTTGCCTTGTTCCCGGTGTTAAAATTCCGATCAAATTCAAAGTGCCTGACTTTGAAAAATATAAGGGGAACACCTGCCCTCTTGCCCACCTGGTCATGTACGCCAGGAAGATGTCTACTCAAACAGATAATGATCAGCTGTTGATCCATTATTTCCAGGATAGTTTGTCTGGTGCGGCTCTTCGTTGGTATATGAGCCTTGATAGTGCAAACATCTGATCCTTCAATGATCTTGGCGAAGCCTTCGTCAAGCAATACAAATACAATGTTGATATGGCGCCTGACCGTGATCAACTCAGGGCCATGTCCTAGAAGGATAAGGAGACATTTAAGGAGTACGCCCAGAGGTGGCGAGAGTTGGCTGCTCAGATTACTCCTCCACTGGAAGAGAAAGAAATGACTAAGATCTTTTTGAAGACTCTTAGCTCATTCTATTATGAGCGGATGGTAGCAAACGCTCCCTCTGATTTCACCGAGATGGTGAACATGGGGATGCGCCTGGAGGAAGGAGTCCGTGAAGGACGATTGGCAAAAGATGAGAGCTCTTCTAAACGGTATGGGGCGTTTAAGAAGAAAGATGGGGAGGCACATGCTGTGCAATCCCATGCCAAACCAAGAAGACCCTCTATTCAGAGGAAGCCTGCACGTCGTGCAAGTAATCAGCACCAGGTGGCTCACATAGCACCTGTTTTCAGGGATAGTGCTCAGTATCAACAGCATCAGCATCAGCAGCAACCGCAGTATCAGCAGCAGCATCGTCCACAGCAACAGGCTTATCAGCCTCGTGGCAGTACAACCAACCAAGCTAATTTGAGTTATGATAGGAAGAAGGTCAGCTTCGATCCGATTCCTATGTCATACGCTGAGCTATATCCTTCCTTGTTGGAAAGGAAGTTGGTGACTCCCAGGGATCCTCCAGCTGTGCCTGCGAATCCTCAGTGGTGGTATAAGCCAGATCAACACTGTGTGTATCATTCTGGTGCTCCGGGTCATAATATCGAGAATTGCTTTCCACTAAAGACTAAGGTGCAAGACCTTATGCGGTGTGGTATCCTGAGCTTCGAGGACTCAGGCCCCAATGTTACAAAAAACCCATTGCCCGAGCATGGGAAATATGTGAATATGGTCTAGGGGTGCCCTGGGAAGTATAAAGTCAAATATGTCAGTCATATTAGACAGTCGTTGGTCGAGTTGCACCGTCTCCTGTGTGAATACAGCCATATGGAGCATGACCATGACAGATGCCGCATTTGTTCTGTTAACCGTCTGGGTTGTTGCCAAGTGCAAAGAGAGCTTCAAGAGCTATTGGATGAAGGTACCATAGAGATTCTTCAGAACCGCAATGTTGATGAAGACGAATCGGAGGTGAATGTTATATCTCCTGTGTTCAAGTTGCCTGAGCCTGTTGTCATTCGTTATGATGGCAGCAAGCCGAAGGTCTCTCCTTCTCTGATAATCAAGCCTACAGGCCCTGAGCCTTATTCTTCTGACAGAGCTGTGCCATTCAGATACGACCCCGTTGCTGTTGAAGATGGGAGAGAAGTGTCGTTGCCTTCCACTTCTGTGACCAATATTGCAGATGTTAGTGGGTTGACCCGGAGTGGTCGAGTGTTTTCTGCGCCTAAGCCTCAGGCTAGGGCTGTTGCTTCTGATACTGTTGAGCGTCCGGTTGGGACGGCTGTGAATGTTCAGAATCCGGCACTTGCTGTTGCCAAACCCTCATCTGTACAAAAGACTCCTGATTCTTCTGTTGGCCCGAGTGGCATTGTGAACGAAGAATGTGATGAGATGCTGAGGCTCATCAAGAAGAGTGAGTACAATGTTGTAGACCAGCTTCTACAAACGCCATCCAAAATCTTTGTTTTATCTCTGCTGCTGAATTTGGAACCTCATAGGGAGGCTCTGCAGAAAGTATTGGATCTGGCTTATGTTGATCACGACGTCACTGTAGAATAGTTTGATGGTATAGTTCCAAACATCACTGCTTGCAACATGTTGAGTTTTTGTGACGCTGATCTCCCTGAGGAGGGAAGAGACCACAACATGGATTTACACATCTCTATGAACTGCAAGTCTGATGCCATGTCCAACGTGCTGGTGGACACGGGATCATCTCTTAATGATTTGCCAAAAACCACACCCTCTCGATTGTCATATCAAGGGCCTCCCATGAGGCAGAGTGGTGTTATTGTGAAAGTGTTTGATGGGTCGCGTAAGACGGTGATTGGGGAAGTTGATCTCCCAATCAAGATTGGACCAAGTGATTTCCAAGTTACCTTCCAGGTTATGGATATCCACCCATCATACAGCTGTCTCCTTGGTAGACCATGGATTCACGAGGCTAGCGCCGTGACATCCACCCTACACCAAAAGCTGAAATTTGTCAAAAACAAAAAACTGGTTGTGGTAGGGGGAGAAAAGGCTCTCCTGGTTAGCCACTTGTCTTCTTTCTCATACATTGATGCTGAGGATGAAGTTGGAACTCCTTTCCAAGCTTTATCTATTGATGAACCAATTGAGAAGAAGTCTCATTCATTTGCTTCCTATCGTGATGCGAAACTGGCCATTAAATGTGGCGCAGTTGCTGGTTTAGAAAAGATGATTGAGCTTGAAGACAATAAATCCCGGGCTGGCATTGGCTATTCGTCTGGGGCATTCAAAGAGCTTGGGCTATTCAAGAGTGGAGGTTTCATCCATGCTGATCAACCTGAAGAGGCTGCTGCTATCTTGGAAGAGGATGCAGAGGATCTGAACAATTTCATCATACCTGGTGGTGTCTGCCATAATTGGGTCGCAGTAGATGTTCCTACGGTCATTCATAGATCAGAGTAATGGTTCACTTTGTTTAAAACCCTTCTCCCATGCCAAAAGGAGAAGTGATGACATTGTTGGCAGCATTTAATACAATGATGTTTTCATTCAATTAATGCATTGTTAAACATTTGTTTTTCCATTTGTTTTCACTTTTTGCTTTTTTGCATGAAATCAATGATCACAAAAAACCCATAAAAACAAGAATAAAAGCAACATTTTTCATCTGCATAATGATTTGCTTGTTTAAATTCTAAAGTTTTTCATTAACCAAAATCATTATGCAGGTTGATTCTAAAACCCATTGAACATAATGATCCAACGCCATATCAAAATTTTGAATTCCCTGTATTCGAGGCAGAGGAAAATGAGGTTGAAGGAATGCCTGATGAGATTACTCGCCTCCTTGAGCACGAGAAGAAGATCATTCAGCCGCACCTTGAAGATCTGGAAACAGTCAACTTGGGGTCTGAGGATTGTGTTCGTATGGTGAAGATTGGGGCACTTCTTGAAGAGTCTGTCAAGAAGAGATTGATTGAGTTGCTACGAGAATATTCCGATATCTTTGCTTGGTCATATGAAGACATGCCGGGTCTAGATACAGATATTGTGCAACATTTCCTGCCTTTAAAGTTTGAGTGCGTGCCTGTGAAGTAGAAGCTCAGAAGAACTCATCCAGATATGGCAGTGAAGATCAAAGAGGAAGTTCAGAAGCAAATTGATGCGGGGTTTCTGGTGACTTCTACATATCCTCAATGGGTGGCCAATATTGTGCCTGTGCCTAAGAAGGACGGAAAAGTCCGTATGTGTGTTGATTACAGAGATTTGAATAAAGCTAGTCCAAAAGATGATTTTCCTCTACCACACATTGATATGTTGGTAGACAATACAGCTAAATTCAAAGTCTTTTCCTTTATGGACGGATTTTCCGGTTATAACCAAATCAAGATGGCACCCGAAGATATGGAGAAGACAACATTCATCACACCTTGGGGAACATTCTGTTATCGAGTGATGCCCTTCGGTTTGAAGAACGCCGGAGCCACGTATCAACGAGCTATGACTACCTTGTTTCATGACATGATGCACAAGGAGATAGAGGTCTATGTTGATGATATGATTGCTAACTCCCGAACGGAAGTTGAACATGTTGAGCATTTGTTGAAGCTTTTTCAGCGTCTGAGGAAGTTCAGACTTCGCCTGAATCTGAACAAATGTACATTTGGAGTCCGTTCCGGCAAGTTATTGGGTTTCGTTGTCAGCGAGAGAGGTATTGAAGTTGATCCTGCAAAGGTCAAAGCAATACAAGAGATGCCTGCACCCAAAATTGAGAAGCAAGTCCGAGGTTTTCTTGGCCGCTTGAACTACATTTCCAGATTTATATCCTACATGACTGCCACATGTGCGCCGATATTCAAGCTCCTTCGGAAAGATCAGTCTCATGACTGGACTGAAGATTGCCAGAAAGCTTTCGACAGTATCAAAGAGTATCTGTCTGAACCTCCGATCTTGTCTCCGCCTGTGGAAGGAAGACCTCTGATCATGTATCTGACTGTTCTTGAAGACTCGATGGGTTGTGTACTCGGTCAACAAGATGAATCAGGGAAGAAAGAATCTGCTATCTACTATCTCAGTAAGAAGTTTACTGATTGTGAGTCTTGGTACTCTATACTTGAGAAGACGTGTTGTGCTTTGGCTTGGGCTGCTAAGCGTTTGCGCCAGTACATGATAAATCATACAACTTGGTTGATATCCAGAATGGATCCAATTAAGTATATTTTCGAGAAGCCTGCTTTAACCGGGAGGATTGCTCGTTGGCAGATGTTGTTGTCTGAGTATGATATTGAGTATCGAGCTCAGAAAGCTATCAAAGGTAGTATCTTGGCTGACCATTTAGCACACCAGCCGATTGAAGATCATCAGTCTGTTCAGTACGACTTCCCAGATGAGGAGTTTCTGTATTTGAAAATGAAAGATTGTGATGAGCCTACACTTGATGAAGGTCCGAAACCTGGTTCCAGATGGACGATGGTGTTTGATGGCGCTGTAAATCATTATGGAAATGGTATTGGGGCAGTAATCATTACTCCTCATGGCACACATATTCCGCTTACAGCAAGGCTAACTTTCAAATGCACGAATAATATGGCTGAGTATGAGGCCTGTATTATGGGATTGGAAGAATGCATTGATTTGAGAATCAAGCATCTTGATGTGTATGGTGATTCGGCCCTAGTTGTTAATCAGATTAAGGGTGAGTGGGAGACGAATCAGTCTAGTCTCATTCCGTACAGAGATTATGCGAGGAGGATTTCAACGTTCTTTACAGAAGTTGACTTTCATCATATTCCTCGAGAGGATAATCGGATGGCAGATGCTCTTGCTACGCTTGCTTCCATGATTGTTGTCAAGTATTGGAATGAAGTACCCAATATTGCCGTGATGCGCTTGGATAGACCAGCTCACGTGTTTGCAGTGGAAGAAGTCAATGATGACAAGCCTTGGTATTTTGATATCAAGAATTTCCTCCAGAACCAGGTCTACCCGCCTGGGGCATCTGTGAAAGATAGGAAAACTTTGAGAAGGTTGTCAGGCAGTTTCTACCCCAGTGGTGAAGTGCTGTATAAGAGAAGTTTCGACATGGTTTTGCTCAGATGCGTGGATAGACACGAAGCAAACCTGTTGATGACTGAGGTCCATGAGGGTTCATTTGGTACTCATTCCATGGACATGCCATGGCTAGAAAGATGCTGAGAGCAGGCTACTATTGGCTGGCAATGGAGTCTGACTGCTGCAAATACGTGAAGAAATGCCACAAGTGTCAGATTTATGCGGGGAATTGACATGATAGGCATGATTGAACCGAAGGCGTCCAATGGACACAGGTTTATTCTCGTAGCAATGGACTACTTCACCAAGTGGGTTGAAGCCGCTTCGTATGCGAATGTGACCAGGAAGGTGGTTGTGAAGTTTATCAAGAACCAGCTAATTTGTCGTTATGGTGTGCCAGATAAGATCATTACTGATAATGGATCTAATCTGAATAATAAGATGATGGACGAGTTGTGTGCTGAATTCAAGATTGCACACCATAACCCCTCTCCCTGCAGACCTAAGATGAATGGGGCTGTTGAAGCTGCTAATTAGAATATCAAGAAGATCATCCAGAAAATGACAGTTACGTACAAAGATTGGCATGAGATGTTGCCATTTGCTTTGCATGGTTATCGTACATCTGTCCGCACTTCAACAGGGGAAACCCCTTTCTCTCTTGTTTACAGCATGGAGGTTGTTCTCCCAGTAGAGGTGGAGATCCCATCAATGAGAGTCTTGATGGAAGCCAAGTTGACTGATGCTGAATGGATTCAGAGTCGTTATGACCAACTGAATTTGATTGAAGAGAAGAGATTGACTGCCATGTGCCATGGTCAGTTATATCAGCAGAGAATGAAGAAAGCATTCGATAAGAAGGTCAAGCCTTGTGTGTTCCGAGAAGGAGACCTCGTGCTCAAGAAAGTCTTGTCTTTCGCGCCCGATTCCAGGGGCAAGTGGACTCCAAACTACGAGGGTCCATATGTTGTTAAGAGAGCCTTTTCAGGCGGTGCTTTGATGCTTACAACAATGGATGGGGAGGATTTCACTCGTCCTGTGAATTCAGATGCAGTCAAGAAATACTTTTCCTAAAAAAAAAAGAGTATATGCAAATGAAAAACAGAATAGCTCGCTAAGTTGAAAACCCGAAAGGGCGACTAGGAAAAAATGAGCGTCTCGGTGGAGAACCCGCAAGGGTAATCCAGGCAAAAGTTAGAGACTTGAAAAAAAAGAATATTTGCGTCCCGCTAGATTGAGTACCTCACCCTGGGGCAATCTAGGCAAAAATTGGGGATATGGCAAGTAACTGCATCCTGACAAGACTTTCTGTTCCGCAGCTGTCTGATCGTCAGAAGTTCTCGATTCGTCGTCGACTGAAGCTTCGAATACATCGAGATTCAAATTGGTAGAGAAAGGATCATTATGTTCAATGTAGCCCTCTTCCAATATATATCACTGATTTCAAATTTGTACAGATCTATGGAGTCTTGCCATTTGCAGGCTACCATTCCATCAAATCAATTTGAGCTTTTTATCCAATTATTTGCACTCTTATTTGTTTCAATTCAACAAATGTTTTGCATGTTTTAATTGATAAAATGTCATTGTTTTAAACAAATAAAATTTTTCAAATTTTATTGTTTTAAACAAAGTGAACATTCACAATGATGAAAGGATACTTAAGAATTTCTCAGTGCTCTCCCAAGGGTGGCATGATTTCCAACAGGTAAGACATTTGTTCATATTCCTGGCATTGGTTGTATCCTCTTTCTCCTGCTTTATTGTTGGGGTTGTTCCTCAAGCAGAGTTTTTGTTGGGGTTGTTCCCCTAAGCAGAGTGCTTGTTGAAGACTTCGTTTTCTTCTCCAGCAGTTTCCTCTCCCCAGCATGGGTGTTTTCCTTTTGGAAGATTCGGTAGTTAGTGGTTTGAGACCCCAGTACCCCGTCACTCTCCCTAGTGCAGTCGCCAGTAGAGTTGTTGCTTTTCTCTACAGCATGGATGTTTTCCCTTTGAAGATTCATTGGTTGGCGGATTGATATCCCGATACTTTACCACTCTCCTCAGCAATGTCGCCAGCGGAGTTGTTGCTTCTTTCCTCAGCACAGTCGCTAGTGGGATCTGTGGTATATCCCCAGAATAGAGCGCTTGTCGAAGACGTAGTTTTTCTCCAATAGTACCCTTTCCCCCGGCCAAGTCACCTACAGAGTTGTTGATATGATATACTGCATTGTTGTTATATCTCCCCATCAGTGCGCTTATCCCTTCAGCAGGGCAGTGATTGTGTTCCTCCTCAGCAGTTGTGGATGTTCTCCTCAGAAGAGTCAGCATTTGGTGGTTGATCCCCAACTCTCTTCCATTTCCCCAGTGGGTTCTTCAGTGAATGCCCCAGTGGGGCCGTCAGTAGATTTGTGGTTTGGTGGATTGTATTTATGCAAAATCCCCAAAAGAGTTGGTATTCTCCAACAGAGTGGGTTTTCCCCTCAGAGTCTCCGCCAGAGCTGGTATCCTCGATAGAGTTGCTTTTGTGGCAGTTTCTGCTTGTTGAAGTCTCTGTTTCCCAGTAGGTTCGGTTGGTGACCTATCATCCAGGATTTGGTTGATTTCCTGATTGCTTTTGATCCTCATTAGAGTGGCTTGTTATAGAATCTACTTGTGTGATCTATTCTTCCTCCTCAGTGGGTGTATTCCCTGACGGAATGGCTGCTTGTGTTCTCCCTAGGTAGAATTGCTTGTGCAGTTAGATTCTACGTGGATGATCTGTTCTCCCTTTGTGGGTTGTTCCCCAATGGAGTTGTTTGGAGTTGCTTTCGTAGCAGTTATTGCATGTGCAGCGAACTCTTGTTCCCCTGCAGATATCTCAGGATTTCTCCCATTCCCCAACAGATTTGTCTTTGTGGCCGTTGTTGCCTGTTGTGACTTTCTGTACCTCAGTTGGGTTGATAGTTGATCCAATACTCAGAGATTTGGTGTTTCTTTGATATCTCTGATTTTGGCCTCCCCACCAGATCTTTGCTTTCAGCATCATAGATCTCCAGCAGATTGGCTTTCCAGTTGGTTTTTCCCCTAGAAGTATAGTACCGGGCGTTTGATTCTTGACCCTGTTTGTTAAGATATGTCTGTTTTGTCAGCATTCATCAAACATAAATCACGCATATTCATGCATATTCATAAAACATTCAGATATTCATGTCGCACTTTTTGCCATATATCTTTTGTTTGTTGTCTCCTGCTGTGGATGATATAGATCTCTCCTATAGATCTCCCCAAGCAGATGTCGGGTGTTTAAATCTCTCCATGTAGAGTCAGCCCCATAAGCAGAAAGTGCTTGTCTTTCCTTCTGCAGTTCCCCACTGAGATTATCCTCGTGGATGACGGTTTCTTCAGTTTCCTCCCAACACATATATTGGGACGGATTTTCCTATTGAGTTATGTCCTCATAGGATGAGTCTTGATTCAGTCTGTCTTTTCGGATCGACCCCGAATTGGCTTTTGTCAACTGTTTCTTGTGCTTCCCTGTGGAATAAATGAATGAATTGCCCAGTAACCGGAATTATTCTTTTATCCCCAGCGGAATCTTTTTGGGCCTCTACCCAGTAACCGGTAGTTGTAAGTCCTATGTTCCCTCTTGGCGGAATTTGTGGTTATATACCTTTTATTCCTCAGCAAGAGTGGGTGGATGTAAACCCTATTTCTTTATCCTCGTTAGAGTTGTTGGCTACTACCCCGCATTCGGTAGTCGTAAGTCCTATCTCTTTTCCCCTAGCAGTGGTAACCTTTGTGGTTCGTTCTGGTTGATGGAGGATTTTATGCTGTTGTGGTTTTATTTCCCAACGAAGTCTGTGCTTTTTGTGGATAATTGCCGGTTGCTAGCAATTTTATCCCTAGCCAGGGTTTTGGTATTCTATCCCGTATTCGGTAGTTGTAAACCCTAATTTCTCCCCTTTGCGGAGTTAACCCTGTTGTTCATATTTTTGATGATGGTTACTCTTTGTGGTTATCTTCATTCAGTATTTGATGTTGATATTCCTCCTTTGCTTGTGGATAATTGTCGGATGCTCGCAATTGTATCCCCAACAAGTTTTCTGGATAATTGCCGTATGCTTGCAATTTTATCCCTTTTTGAAGTCGCCAGTGGGTCCTTTCACCGTTTGCTAGTGATTTGTTCCCCGGATTATTGATTGTTTATCAATATATCCCCAGCTATTCTTTGTGGATAATTGCTGTTTAGGCAATTCATCCCCGGGTCATTGACTTTTGTATCAATGTATCCTCAGCAGATGGCCTTTCATTTACCCGTTTGCTTGGTAATGATTGTTGCTCCCTTTGATTGGTCATCACTATATACCTAGTTTTGGTATCCCGATGCCTTTCTTTTCGGTCGATTTATCCTTTATTAACCCAGTAACTGGTTGTGGATAATCTTCCATGCGAGTATGTTATCCACGTTCTGACGGTAATGGATAATATATCTCATGCACTCTTTAGTCGAAGCCTTTTGTTTTTCCCTGGTCGGGTAAGATTCGTTATTTTCCCTTTGCGGAGTCGAATATTTGTTGTTTCTTGGATAATTGCCGGATGCTTGCAATTTATCCTCCTTGAGTTGTCTTTCGTTTACCCGGATGCTTGGTAACGATTGTCTCTCTTTTTGGTTGGTCACCTATATTATGCCCTAACCGGTATCCCTGATGTCTCTTCCTTTCGAGTATATTATTCACGTTATGACGGTAATGAATAATATATCTCTTTCACTCTTTGGTTGGAGTCCTTTGTTGATCTTCCCTAATGGAGTAAGATTCGTATTCTTTGTAGAATCGAATATTCCATCCTTTAACCAGTTCGTGTTTTGGATGATGAGTGTTTTGGCATATATACCAATTCACGCTTTGGTAGGTCACCTATTATATACCCAGTAACCGGTATCTCTGGTGTCTATTCCTTTTCGAGTATATTATTCACGTTCTGACGGTAATGAATAATATGTCTCATGCACTCTTGGGTCAATCTTTTGATTGTTTTTTCCGCAGAGTAAGATTCGTATTCTTTGTAGAATCGAATATCCATCCTTTAACAAGCTTGTGTTTTGGATGATGAGTGTCTTGGCATATATACCAATTCACGTTTTCGGTCGGTCACCTATTATATACTTCGGTATCCCTGGTGTTCCCTCCTTTCTGCTCCCTATTATGACCTTGGTCCCTTGTGGAGTCAGATTTTCCTGAGTTGCTGTACCTTTTTCAGGTCTTTCTCAGATGTTTGGTTGATTGATATCTCTCACAGGTCTTAGATATTCATTCTTCCTGAGTTTGTTACCCTTATACCGGTGACACCTCATCTTGTTGCTTTTCCCCAGGAGAGTCTCTTTGTTAGACATTTCTCCAGTGGAGTTCTTGTGGTGTTTTTACCCTTTTGCTGTATTGGCGTTTTCCCCAATATATGCAAATTTTCCCCGGCAGGGAGGTTCTTTGTGAATCGTTCCTTGGTTCGAGTCCGGATTTTTATCCGAAGTATCCTTTGTGGATAGTTTGAGTCAACTTGTGTCTTTCCAATGGATGTGTTGTTCCATTGGAATTCGTCTTTTCCCCAGTTTGAGTCCTTTACTTCCCCAGTGAGGTCTCCAGTCCAGTCGTGTCTCATTCGCGCTGTGTCAGTTTCTGTTTTCCCTAAATTAGAGTCGTGTCCTGCTCACGCATTCTTTTTCTTTATATCCCCAATAAGAGTCCCGTTTGAGTCTTTGTTCCTGGTGAGTGTATTACTCCGAGGGATTGTCTTTTCTTCTGTGTGAACTATATCCCCACAGAGTTTATGTCTTTTACATGCATACATCTGCATCATGAGGTCTCTTAGGGACCAAAATTTGTCTCATTACTGTTATTTAAGCCCATTCTACCGCGTCAAGATGAAGATTTCTAAACTTCACTTCTCCGAGTAGAATGACCTTAAATAGGGGCATCTGTAAGACCCCAATTTTGTCCCTAAGATCCCTCATGGCAACATATCATACCATATCATTGCCTCAAGGATCATGGTGCACTTTGCTTCCTTACCCTGTGGGTGGGCTATCTTTTGAGAGTGGTTCTTGATCACCAAGCATGTTTTGCATTTGTATATCATTGCTTTTCATTTGTTTACTAACCCAGAAGTACAAAAATATTGTCATCTAACCTTGTTACTTGCAGATGAAGCAATTCTAGGTCAAGGCAGTTAAGGCAAGCATTGAGCTATAGATGGTGGCCATTATGAAGAATTTGGGCACCATAATCATTCATAAGAGGTTCATATGAGTAGTGACATCATTTTGAATCAAGATCTCAAGTGGTAGAGGCTTGGATTTCCTCAAAGCATAGCTAGGTCAGCTGAAACCCTAGAAAAGTCAACATAAGTCAACTGTGCATTCAATCATGGATTTGGAGGTGGGAGATGGTTAGAGAGACCTCATTCATGTCCATACAAGTCTCATATAACATGTAAAACATCAACATGGAAGAATTTGAGGTCAGATGAAAAGTTTCCCAAAATAGTAAGTGACCTAATGGAAAGGTCTTCTCCTCAACTTTACATCATCAAGCAAGCTTCAAATGAAATTTTGCCCAACATGAAAGTTGAAGGTCTTGCTCTCACCTTTCCAAAAAGTCCAATAAAATCCATTTCTCATTTGTGGTTGGCAAGTTATGATCAAATCATTGTCAAGGAATTTTGAACTTCCAGCTTGCATAACTTTTGCACCAAATGTCGAATTGGAATGGTTCTTTTTAGAGCGTTTCACTCTTGATCCCTACTATCATAATCATGCATCATATTTCACAAATTCTCATCACAAAAATATTGCATTTTTCACTTGAATTAATTTGAATTTTGGAGGGAAAAGGTGAATTTGAAAATTGGGCATTATTTCCACTTCCAACCAATTTCATATGCATCAAAACAGATTTTGCAATGTATTTCCAAGCCAAATTCGCACTGTTCCATTGGCATGTGAGCATAAGGGTGTTTTGGCCAAATTGCATAAACATGCTCATTTCACTAATCCTTGGGTTTTTGGTTAAACATGATTAACAAGTTTGATTAGCAGGTGGTATTTAAGCATAATCATAACAGAAAATCAAGAGAACACTTCACAAATTCAGATCTAGAATTTTTGCTCTCACTTTTCTCTCATTTTTTTCTCTCAATTCTTGACTCAACTTGCATTGTTCTTGCTCTGTTCTTCATCAAGCATCATCACTGAGTAACATTAAAGCTAGATCCAGGTGAATCCGTGCATATTGAAGTTGTTCCAAGCAAGAGTTCATCAATGGTGAAATCTCAAATCCGTGGATTCAAAGCCAATTAAGCATCAAAGATCCTTCCATTCACTCATACAAGGTTGCTAGGATACGATTGGAGCATTGCCAGGACCTGGAACACTTGAAATCGAAAGCTGCTCTACAAGAGGTGTGAATTCGATCCTCTCTTTTCTTAAATTCATCATGTGATATTTGTAGAGCTTGCTTGTGTGGTGATTCTGAGCCAAAAATCATTTGATTCCATGCTATATTGAGAGAGTTTCGTGGATTTAAAGTTTCATGTTCAAAAGTTGATTTGCTCGATCCATGCTTATGATGTTGTTATTTGATGAAATGCGTGTTGATTCGTGTTGTGTGATGTTAGATCTTCATGAATATATGCTCAATTCATGTTTCTGGATGTTTTCAGTTTTTCTGGAAAAATGATGATGAAGATCATGAGGATCTTCATCGTGTTCATAGATTGCTGGAAATTTCCTGCGGATTTTACCGCAACCTTCATCGCGATTGCTGTGTCTTTTCCTGCGGATCTAGAGGCTTTACCTGCGGATTTCTCGTTGCATGCATGCACGTGTGGTTAGGGTTTAGGTTAAACGACGGCGTTTAGGCTAGCGCGCGCTTTTCATTTCAAAATCCGCCTGGCTTCGATTCCCCGCTCCATCATTTCCAATTAAGCCTTTTGCATTTTTCTCTTGTATGCTATCCATGTTCACATGCCTTCATCATGCATTTTTTTAATTTTTCTTTCCATTCAAAAATTCATAACTCCTAAAATAATGATCCAATTCACATGAGATTTTTTGTACAATGTTCCTTGTAATGTCTACTATTTTATGATGATTTTTCCAGAATTTGTGCTCGGTTGGATTTTTAAATTGCCTAGGGTTTATGTTTGTATGTCATACCTTGCACCTTGCTTGCCAATTTGATTGTGAAATGATGATGGTTGATCTAATGAAGCTGAAAATTGACATGCATAAACTAGATACCTTGATGAGCATTTTGGCATTGTGTTTGCTATTTTTGCATTTCTGGTTTGTGAGATATGATGTGATTAATGAAGGTGTGACAATGTGTGTCACACCATTTCTTGTCCAACTTGCTGATTTTATTTACCATCACTACGCCAAAAACTGGAATAGACAGCGCCCCTTAGAGAGTGCTTTATTACAAAAGCGCACTCTAAAGTGAAGAGAAAAAATAAGGAGCATACTATTGGAATAGACAGCGCACTTTAGAGGGCGCTTTTGTAACAAAGCGCACTCTAAAGTGAAGCGAAAAAATAATGAGGAAATGGAGGGACACCAATAGAGGACGCTTTATTGAAAGCGCCCTCTAAGGGTAACCTTAGAGGGCGCTTTTAAAAAAGCGCTCTCTATGTCCATGTACATTTCCAGTTTATAAGGCGCTTTTGGAAAGCCTTAGAGAGCGCTTTTAGAAGCGCCCTCTTAGGCCCCCTTTAGAGGGCGCTTTTGTAACAAAGCGCCCTCTAAAGTGAAGCCAAAAAAAAATAATGAGGAAATGGAGGGACAACAATAGAGGGCGCTTTAGTGAAAGCGCCCTCTAAGGTTACCCTTAGAGGGCGCTTTTAAAAAAGCGCTCTCTAAGTCCATGTACATTTCCAGTTTAGAAGGCGCTTTTGGAAAGCCTTAGAGAGCGCTTTCATAAGCGCCCTCTTAGGCCCCCTTTAGAGGGCGCTTTTTTTACAAAGGCGCCCTCTAAGGTCCCCTTTAGTAAACATTAAAATTATAACATATACTGCATGTCTCTTTATTTTCCCTCTCTATAAGCTATTTCGTTTACGTAACTGGGTTTTCTCTCTACTGCGATTACTCTCGTCCTCCGTTCGTTCTCCCTCCCTCACCGTCATCGTCGCCGTCGCCTTTTTCTGCTGCTGCGTTCACGTTCACTGAGTTATCTGCATCCACCGTCACTGTTCACTTTCTTCTCCATCGTTACCGTCACCTTGAAGGTATTTCTCTTCTCCATCGTTACCGTTCACTTTCTTCATGTGTTTGATTAGGGCATTTTCTAAACTTAGTTTTACATTTTGTGCATTATGTTGATTAATGT
Source organism: Lathyrus oleraceus (assembly GCF_024323335.1). NCBI lineage: Eukaryota > Viridiplantae > Streptophyta > Magnoliopsida > Fabales > Fabaceae > Lathyrus > Lathyrus oleraceus. The sequence goes on from NC_066585.1 coordinate 459,265,205, forward strand.
TGTTTAGGGAAACTGAGTTTTTTATTTCTGATTGAAAACTGATATCATTTGAAGTGTGTTTGAGCTTGTGCTTGGAAGTTTGATGATTATGGATGCAAGTTTGTTCATGTTCCAAACACCATAAGTTTGCATTGGTCTTTTGCATGCAGTAGGTGTGTGTGAGTTTGTATTCAATAATGATAAAAAAAAAAGAGTTTAGATTGTTGTAACATGAGAGAAATGGAAGGTATATGAATGTGTTCACGTATTGAATCATTGTCTTACTTGGGTCTTATTGAATCATTTCTATATTACAGATAAAATGGCTAACCAAGACGATACCCATGACGCGAATGGATCACGTAACAATGTTGAAAAAGAAATCAAACGAGGATTGACTGTTATGAAGTCAATCATTCGTGCAAGAGACAAGGGTGTAAAATTTGAAGTACATTGGAGTGCTGAAGACCAACTAATTGAGCCTAACGGTTCAATGTTGGCAAGTTACATTGGTTTCCTTGTTCGACAACATATTCCGATTACATGTGATAATTGGAGAAGTCCGGACTTGAAGGTTGGCAAAGAAAAAATATGGTCGGAGATACAGGTACTTACCATATATTGTTATATGTTTTTTTTGTTGACTATTTGTTGACCATATATTGTTATAATATTACTTTATAATAACACACTCCATGTGTATGTTTTTTAGAGATCCTTTCACATCGATCAAAGCCGGCAAAAATATTGTATTCAATTGGCCGGAAAAAGACTCCGAGGATTTCGATCCTTTTTGTGCAACAAATTTCTCAAGGATGAGGAAGGAAAATTTGTTGAAGCAGAACGGCCAATGAAGTATGCCGAGATTATTTCAGCCGATGAATGGGATAACTTTGTCGCCAAACGAAGAAACGAAAAATTCCATGTAATGTCTATTAATTATGGTATTATACAATTGTTAAGTTACTTGGTTCTAATATGCCTTAAACTTTTTTATCCAGGAAGTAAGCGACAAAAATAGGAAAAGGGCATCAAAACCCGCGTATCCGTACAAAAAAGGGCGTACGGGTTATGCACGGTTACAACAAAGAATTGTGAGTATATTCAAATGCTATGAGCTTATACATTGTCACAATATGTTATAATTGATGATCTTATAATCTAATTCAATGTGTAGCTAGCCGAGGAGAAAAGTGACGCAACATCTCTTCCGGAGCACGTATTATGGAAGGCTGCTCGGGTTGGGAAGGATGGGGCTGTCGTTGAAGCGGTCCAAAATGTTTATGACGAATGTGTAAGTATATGTAACATTATTTCTTTAATTATATCGAAAATTTTGTTAGACATATAATTCATTTTTAATCTCCTCTAATAATATTTCAGGAGACTTTATCCCAAACCGTACCTTCAACCGAGGTCCAGGATTGCAGGAGCGTACTTAGTCGAGTACTAAATGTTCCTGAGTATTCCGGTCGTGTGAGGGGTAAGGGTTTTGGTGTGACTCCGTCGTCATTTTATAAAAAACCAAAAACAAAAAATCCTACCAACAAAGAGGTGATGGAGACCTTGGCGGAGTTAAGGGCACAAGTACTCCAACTGCAAAACGAGAATGCAAGGTATAGAGAGGAAAGGTGCGCCTCCGAGGCAAAAGATACTAGTGACCGAGCTAGTATCAATTGTCAACCGAAATTTCCCGAGGTAATTATATATGTTATTATGAAATTAAAATAACACTTTTTTACTTGACACATATACACGTTAACAATAACATTTATTATTGGTTTAGGGCATTTCACCTTGTCAGCTGTATCTATCGTCACCAACTTATCGCATGGTTGGCAAAGGAAAAGTGCACAACACTTCGGGTGAATTACTTCACCATAATCCCCTCCCGGTGGGATATATGAAAGTTTCGGTTGACCTTGTATTAGATACCGACGCGCTTCTACCATTACCTGACGTTGTTTCAGAGACAACGTTGATGCGAGAAGCAGTCGGATCCTTTGTTGGATGGCCTTCAGATCTAATTTTCCCAGATGCCGAGGTATATATGTTCTAAATGATTATGAATATTTAGTATTCACATTTCAATTCTGCTACAATTATGATATTTAATTAATCCTTATTACATGGTAATGTTAGACTCCTACAAGACCCACACATAAAGTTGGTAAAGGGATTTCAAGACGCATCGAGTCGGTTGCATCTCAAAAAGAGGTACAAATATATATACCCATTGAATTATATACGCAACGATTCTGTTGCATCACAAAAAATCATGATTTATTTTATATGAATTTTTAGGTTCCCGGTCGAAAGTTGAAAAGCGCTGCTAAGGATATTCCAACGACGTCCGGGACAAAATCTCAAATTATGATGCGTCTTGAGAAAATGGTGGATGAGTCCGATATTATGCACGGGGCCATTCGTAGTATAGATTTTGATGAAGGTGTTTTCGGAGCTGCTCATTTCGAAATAATTGCAAAGGAGGACATGCAACAACTTTTTGAACACGACGAATTGGGCATCGCTGTCATTCATACATACATATGGTACTCCGATCAATCTATAATTTACTTAGTTGAACAATTTATTTACACATTTCAATGAGTAGTCTAATGTTTATTATGTTTCTATTTAAGGTATATGTATGTAACATTGATGCGGGGAACTGAATTGTGTAACCGTTTCAATTTTATTGCTGCTTCCCGTATCAACGCAACGTTAATAACGAAAAATCCAACATCCGTAAAGAATGATCTAGTCGATAGATTCATGGCGGCCGGCGAGAATACTACACCCAGTTTGTATTTTTTACCGTTTAATTCTGGCAACGGGTTAGATTTTCTTTCTAATAATTTCATTCTAATCTATGTATATCTTTTACGTAGAAAATTTTCATTCATCTAAATTTTTGTTTTATTTTACAGTGGTCACTGGGTGTTGGTTGCTATGGATCTTTCGAGACTAATAGTGTATTATCTCGATTCGTTATCGGGTGATTGGAGTAAATATCCGAATATGAAGAAGACGGTTGACGCGTAAGTGAAATTCCCCTAAATATTCGTGTGTATTTGTATATTTAATTATGTCTGTCAGATTGATCTCAATATACGTTTTTATTTTGTTAGGGCAATAATAAAATTTAGATGGAAAAAGAATTATCGTAATAGGAAGGACATTACCTGGGTCAGAGTTGAGGTATATATTAAGTATCTTATTTTTGCTTATAATAGTTTTTGTTTTTTTGCTTATAATAGTGTTTGTAAGAAATTAACTATATATATATTGTTTGTTTTTCTGTGTAGTGTCCTCAGCAAAATAATTCGGTCGATTGCGGATTTTTTGTATTGAGATTTATGAGAGATATCATTGCGTTGAATCGTATAGACATCCCAAAAATGGTATGGAATAATAACTTAGGGTTTATTTTAATATTATCGGATATTTCATCTAATTTGTTACTAAATCATGAATATGTTTTATTCTCTTAATTGTAGTACTTTGAGGAATACAAATCTTACTCAAGAGCTCATTTGGATGAACTGAAGGATGAATTGTGTCAATTCATTGTTGATCAAAGAATCATATAGTTAGGTTGTATATTGTTGTACATATATGTATGGAATGTTGTTGTTGTATGCTGTTGTTGTATATATGTTGTATATTGTTGTTGTACTTTTACTAAATCATGAATATGTTGTTGTATATTGTTGACCAAAGAATCATATATTAATGTTGTATATATGGAGGATTAATGTTGTATATAAATGGATTCATGTTGTATATATCAATGGATTAATGGTGTATAACATTGGATTAAAGGATGAAATCAATATGAATTTTACACTTTTGCAGCATGCGAACAGGTTACCAATTAAATATCCACTGTTTTTCAAACAAATTTTTTTAAAATAACTAACACTTTAGAGGGCGCTTTGTCGAGAAAGCGCCCTCTAAACACTTTACATTGACAACTTTAGAGGGCGCTTTTTCCTGAAAGCGCCCTCTAAACACTTTACATTGACAACTTTAGAGGGCGCTTTTTCCTGAAAGCGCCCTCTAAACACTTTACATTGACAACTTTAGAGGGCGCTTTTTCCAGAAAGCGCCCTCTAAGGTGTCCCTTTATGGACCACTCCAGAGGGCGCTTTTTTCTGAAAGCGCACTATAATATGGCCATTTTAGACAGCGCTTTCTCTAGGAAAACGAAGCGCTGTCTTTACCTATGCCAGCGCCACTTTAGAGGGCGCTTAAAAGCGCTGTTATAGGCCAAAATAAGCGCCCTCTTTTCCCTTATTTGGCGTAGTGCATGCTAAATAAATGCTAAATGATCTGAATTTTTGCATGATTTTTCTTCTGGATGTTAGGTTTGATCATAAATTTTTGTAGATTTTTTAGACTCATTTCCAATTTGTTTGAGATTTTCTCTTCTGGCTTGTCATGTTTGGACTTTGGATGAGTGTTGAACTTTCATGATTTATGAAATTCTTATGCCTTATCATATGAGCCTGAAATTTTGTACACTGATTCTAGACACATTGAAGTTTGTCTTGGCTTTGGTTTGAGTCATTTATCTTATGTCATCTCTGTTTTAGGATTGCCTTAAGTTGATGCATCCTTTTGTGCTTCCTTTGAGCTTGTGTATGCTTACATTGACTTATGGAATTTCTTTGACATGCTTATGCTTGTCCAAATGCCATGATTTTTGGTGTGCTGATCATTTGATATGTTCTGTTTAGACATGATTTTTCTTGAGATTTATTGAGTCATTTTGGAATTAATATACTTGGGATCATTCTGTTTGCATCATTGAGCTTCCAACTTGCATACTTTGACATGTTTTGATTGTGAAATTCTTTTGGTAATTGATAATGACATGGGACCTTTTGGATTGTCTTAAGATTTGTTTAAGGTTGATTCATGTTAAATTTGAGCTTCTGTTTTAAATTTTTTCCTCATCTTTGACCCTAGGCTTTGGCCTAAGGGTTTGCCTCTCATGTTTGAAGCTTTGTTTCAGGTTGCACATGCAAGTTACATAATTGATGATGCCTCATCTTGAGAGCATTTGATATTTTCTTTTGATTACTAATGTGTGTTTTGTAGGTTGAAGTTGATTCAATTGGGATTGACTTGTGGCTTATGCCTTTGCCTATATTGGTTATCTGTTGCATTAACTGTTGGTTGAAATTCTGTATAGCATACTGATTTGTTTGATGTTTCCACAGGTACACTTAGTTGCTATAGTTCATTGTGAACTCGCTTTTGCTTTGCTTGATAGCTTAAGCATTGAGGTATAGCATCTCTTATTCATGTAGTCTGGAAGACCTGGCCTGTTACTTGGCCAGTCACCTGTCTGAAGTCCTCCTTAAGAGGCAATGCTTGTGATTGTTTATCTTTGTCCCCAAGCAGGAAAAGTCCTTTTGATAAGGCAATTGGTAGATAGAAGAGATGTGTAGTCCATCTCCTACTATTCTGTGTGTCTTCCCATTGCTCACATTACATGTTATAGCATTGTGGAGCTTAACCCAAGATCTATAGAGTCCTTAACTTGTGGAGAGAGTTCCAACTTTCTGAACTCCCACACCTTCTGATATTCAATGCTCTCCCTCACCAGGGATAAGAGCAATGAGGCACACCCCTCATATCCTTTTCATCTGCTTCACCTTAACTCTCAATGTTAAGGTTAAGAGCACACTTACACCATTCCAGTTGACTGTAAAGTCTAACCCTTGCTTGAGCCTAATTGCTTGGATATAGTGTGTGCTAAATGACTTTGTTTGATTGATTGCTTGGTTCATCTGTACATGTTTGCTTGTTTGCCTTTGTGCATTTATCATCATTAATTGTTCATTATTGCATGATCATCATTTCATATCTTTGTGACCATCTTTGATTGCCCATTGAGGAATCAACAATAAGTCCATTCATTGGCCATTGTTCCTATGATTTGGAAGGGATTGAGTGTAAGACCATTTCATTGGCCACTTATATCCTCTTTGTCCATTGCTTCTGTTTGTTTGTTGTATGTGAGGATTCAATTGTAAGACCATGTTGTTGGCATTTGTATTCCTGTGATTATCCTTTGGAGATTAGAGTAAGCCCAGATAGATTGGCATCTGAAATCCATGTTTTGTTTTGTTTTGGGAGATTAGAATAAGTCCATTTATTGGCATCCGACATCCTTGTTTGTTTTAGGAGATTGGTATAAGTCCAGTTGATTGGCATCCGGTATCCACCCTTTTTGTTTTGTTTTGCTTTAGGAGGTTGGAATAAGGCCATTTATTGGCATCTGACATCCTTGTTTGTTTTAGGAGACTGGTGTAAATCCATGTATTGGTATTCGGTATCCACCTTTGTTGTGAGATTGGTGTAAGTCCAGCATTTGGCATCCGGTATCATTTGTCTTGCTTATTTGTTATTACTCATTTGCCTATTCCTAAGGACACACTTGAATCATCTTCTATATGATCTCAAGAGGTGAACCTTTCTGAGAAGTTTTACACTGCATTATCCATACCCTCTTTGTCCTAAACCTTTTCACATGTTGCTTTCAAAACTTTGACTTGTTGTGCAAACGTTTTCATGTCTTTTCAAATTAGAAACCTGGACCCTAAGTCCTTGACTTTTCAAACTCCATTTCATAACACTTCTTTGAATTGAATCTTAATCATACCTTGACCATATTTTGTGAATACTCATAATCAGTTAACTTCACCCATTCAATTGTTTTGTGGCTTTGTCCATTGTTGATATGTTTTCATACATTAGCCATAGGTTTCAATTACCATAGTGGTTGATGTAAATCTTACCTTATCCTTAGTTGAGTTGATTGTAAGTGTAACACCCTTCTAAAATACCCCAAAATTAAATTAAAACATCAAAACATAAATCAGAGTAGATATGCAATTTAAGGGTGTCACACTTGACACTTCACACCGTTTTCCAAAATATCCTATCATGCTCATTTATTTAATCAAAATAAAACATTTGCATAATCCGCAGCGGATAAAGTCTAACAACAATGCAAAACATGTAACACATTACATGTAAACTTGTTCAACAATCATCAATGAAAAACAAGTAAAACATCCCGTCCCGATGTTACATCTACCAGAGCATGACCCACTAAGGAACTACACTAGACTCCAAGGACTAGCTTCTACTCAATCACTGCTCATTACCTGAAAAAATAGTTGTAAGGGTGAGTTCCTCAACCGATATAATAAGCATTATAAAATATCATGTAATGCTAAGTAATTAACACATTTCATCATCCTAATCATAACACACATTCAGCAACGGCAACATCAACTCATATTCATACTCATACTCATACTCATACTCAACACAACCACAAAACACACGTATAATATTGGAATACATCCATTCATATTATACGCCATACATACATTATGCAATGAGACTCCATGCATGCGGTACCGACTATTCGTGAACATATAGTTCAACCTCACCGATCAAATCCAGATACGGCTACCAAGCTCACTAGTCCCACTCATTTGAGACCTAGTGACTCACTCACTAATTCCTCACCATGGGAATTAGCTACCACCCCAAGGGCTATGCTATGCATGCTAATCACCTAGCATGCAACATCAACAACAATCCACAATAATTTACTCACTAATTCCTCACCATGGGAATTAGCTACCACCATAAAGGCCATATTATGCACGCTAAATCACCTAGCATGCAAACAATCAACAATCCACAATGGACATATGCTCACACTCTAAGCCATAAACAGTCCATTCACAATAGCATACATAATAGATATATTCACAACATTATGCACACCATCATACATCATCAATACAATTATCATAGAATTATATTATGTCATGCCACATAATCAATCACAGTATTAGCACACTCTACTAATACCTACACTGCTCAAAACAACGGGAAATTGATCCCTCCTATATCATACACCAATATAGGCCAATCATCAATTGTTCACAATATTTAAAATATCAGTTTTTCTACTTTTCAAACAGTGTTAACCGGTTAACGCCCTGGGTTAACCGGTTAACGCAAACAGAACACGCTTCCTGGCACATTTTAACAGTGTTAACCGGTTAACGCCCTGGGTTAACCGGTTAACGCAAGACAGACAGCAATATTTTCACAATTCATAACAGTGTTAACCGGTTAACACCCTGGGTTAACCGGTTAACGCAAGACAGAAAGCTGTTCCTGCGCTAACACGAAGCAGAATGCAGAATTCTCCGCATTTTCCGCCGTTGGAAGACTTCCGGACCTCCGATTCCAATTCCGTAAAAAGCTACACGTCCAGCAAATTACGACTCACACTACTATCGATTCAATTTCAGTTTTTAACATAACTCATCCATCACAATTTTTCAGCACTCATCATCCCAATTAGGGTCAAATCAATGGCTTATCACTACCCATTACATGTTAACCCATAATACCCATTAAACGACGATAAACCCCCCTTACCTGAGTTATTCCGGCATCCCTTTAGCTTCGAGTTTTTCCTTTCTTCAACCTTTGCTCTCTTGCTCTTCCTCTTTTGCCTTTTCTCCACTTCTCAATCGTTTTCTGTTTCACGTGAAAAAACCTTTTCTTTACCAAATGGGACCTTTATATATATTCCAACTTTATATCCCAATAATAAAAATCCAATAATATTCCAATTATTTAATTAAATTAATAAATATTGTATTAACTTAATTTAAATAATTATCACATTTTATCGGGGTGTTACAACTCTCCCCCACTAAAAGAGTTTTCGTCCTCGAAAACATACCTCAAGCGAATAACTCCGGATAAGACTCCTTCATCTGACTCTCAAGTTCCCAAGTCACATTGCCACCTGCTGGTCCTCCCCAAGCTACCTTTACCAAAGTAATCTCTTTACCCCGCAACTGCTTCAACTCTCGATCCTCGATCCTCATAGGTGATGTTTCAACAGTCAGGTTATCTCTCACCTGTACATCATCTACTTGGACCACATGCGACGGATCATGAATGTACCTCCTCAACTGAGACACATGAAAAACCTCATGCAAATTCGCAAGTGACGGCGGTAAAGCGATACGATAGGCTACCTCCCCTATCCTCTCCAAAATCTGATAAGGACCAATAAATCGAGGTGTCAACTTCTTCGACTTCAAAGCTCGACCAACCCCAGTTATCGGAGTAACACGAAGAAACACATGATCTCCCTCTTGAAACTCAAGTGACTTCCTCCTCTTGTCGTGATAACTCTTCTGACGACTCTGAGCAATCCTCATCTTCTCCTGAATCATCTTAATCTTTTCCGTAGTTTGTTGAACAATCTTCGGTCCAACCACAACACTCTCACCGGACTCATACCAACATAAAGGTGTCCGACATCTCCTACCATACAAAGCTTCAAACGGTGCCATACCAATGCTCGAATGAAAACTATTGTTGTAGGTAAACTCAATCAAAGGTAAATAACAATCCCAAGCACCTCCCTTTTCCAAAACACAAGCCCTCAAAAGATCCTCCAGTGACTGAATCGTCCTCTCAGTCTGACCATCAGTCTGCGAATGATATGCAGAACTCAATCTCAGCTTAGTTCCCAAAGCCCTCTGCAAACCTTCCTAGAACTTCGATGTAAATCTAGGATCTCTGTCCGAAACAATACTCGACGGAATACCATGCAAACTTACAATTTTCTCAATATACAACTCAGCTAATCTCTCTAACGGATAATCCATTCTGATCGGAATGAAATGAGCCGATTCCGTCAATCTGTCAACAATCACCCAAATAGCTTCACAATTCTTAATTGTCCTCGGTAAACCAGAAACAAAATCCATACTGATACTATCCCACTTCCACTCTGGAATAGCCAACGGTTGCATTAGCCCAGACGACTTCTGATGCTCAATCTTTGACTTCTGACAGGTCAAACAAGAATAAACAAAACTCGCAATTTCTCTTTTCATTCCCGGCCACCAAATAACTTTTTCAAATCATGATACATCTTCGTAGCCCCAGGATGAATACTCAGGCCACTACGATGTCCTTCCTCAAGAATACTCTTCTTAAGTTCGGTAACATCCGGAATACACACCCGATTACCAAATTTCAAAACACCATTCTCATCAACACTGAATTCACCACCTTGACCTTGATTCACTAGAGTCAACTTATCAACCAAAAGCACATCGGATTTCCGACCCTCTCTAATCTCATCCAGAATACCACTCGTTAACTTCAACATTCCCAATTTAACACTATTGTGAGTACTCTCACACACCAAACTCAAGTCTCTAAACTGCTCAATTAAATCCAATTCCTTAACCATTAACATAGACATATGCAATGATTTCCGACTCAATGCATCAGCCACTACGTTTGCTTTACCCGGATGGTAATTCAAACCAAAGTCATAATCCTTCAGAAACTCTAACCATCTCCTCTGTCTCATATTCAGCTCTTTCTGATAAAACAAATACTTTAAACTTTTATGGTCACTGAAAACCTCAAATCTTGACCCGTACAAGTAATGCCTCCATAACTTCAGAATAAATACCACAGCTGCCAACTCTAAATCGTGTGTCGGATAGTTCCTCTCATGAACCTTCAGTTGTCTCGAAGCATAAGCTACAACCTGCTTATTCTGCATCAAAACACCACCCAAACCCAACAATGAAGCATCACAGTAAACCTCAAATAGTTCCGACGGACTCGGTAATATCAGAATAGGAGCAGTAGTTAACCTTCTCTTTAACTCTTGGAAACCTTCTTCATATTTTGAATCCCAAACAAACGCTTGCCCCTTTCTAGTCAACATCGTCAACGGTAACGCCAACTTCGAAAATCCCTCAATGAATTTCCTATAATAACCTGCAAGTCCAAGAAAACTCCTTATCTCAGAAACTGACTTCGGAGCTTCCCACTTAGATACCGCTTCTATCTTAGAAGGATCAACAGCAACACCACTTCTTGAAATCACATGACCAAGAAAACTAACCTCTTCTAACAAAAATTCACACTTGGACAATTTAGCAAATAACTTCTTTTCTCGTAGAACTCCTAAAACCACTCTCAAATGTTCAGCATGCTCTTCTTCAGACTTCGAATACACCAAAATATCGTCAATAAACACCACAACAAACTGGTCTAGGTACGGATGGAAAATCCTATTCATATACTCCATAAATACCCCAGGCGCATTAGTCACACCAAAAGGCATTACAGAATACTCATAATGTCCATACCTTGTTCTGAAAGCAGTCTTCTGAATATCCTCAGTTTTCACACGTATCTGATGATACCCCGATCTCAAATCTATTTTGCTGAACACACTCGCACCAACCAACTGATCCATCAAATCATCAATCCTCGACAAAGGATACCGATTCTTGATCGTCACTTTATTCAGTTGCCTGTAGTCCACACACAACCTCATAGTACCTTCTTTCTTCTTAACCAATAACACTGGTGCGCCCCACGGTGACACACTCGGACGAATAAATTTCTTATCCAACAGATCTTCCAACTGACTCTTCAATTCAGTTAACTCAACAGCAGACATACGGTACGGAGCCATCGATATCGGTCTAGTACCAGGTACCAAATCAATCAAGAACTCAACTTCACGCTCTGGCGGTAATTCATTCACTTCTTCAGGAAACACATCCGGAAAATCACACACCACGGCTAGATTGCAAATCACCAGTTTATCTTTAGCCTCCAAAGTCGCTAACAGCATAAACAACTCTACCCCATCTGCTACTGCCTCATTCACCTGCCTTGCTGATAGAAACAAACTCTTTCCTTCCTCAATCTCAGGAAAGATCACAGTCTTATCAAAACAGTTGATATAAACTCGGTTAAACACCAACCAATTCATACCCAGGATAACATCAATCTGCACTAGTGGAAGACACACAAGGTTCATCCCAAAGTCTCTACCAAAAATACTCAAAGGACAATTTAAACAAACGGAAGTAGTAGTCACTGAACCCTTCGCAGGAGTATCAATCACCATACTTCCATGCATCTCAGATATCTCTAATCTAAGTTTCACATCACAATCCAAGGATATAAAGGAATGAGTCGCACCTGTGTCAATAATAGCTACAAGAGGAAAGCCACTAATATAACACATACCTCGGATCAAACGATCATCTGCAGAAGTCTCAGAACCCGATAAAGCAAAAACCTTGCCTCCCGACTGATTCTCTTTCTTCGGCTTAGGACACTGTGGACTGATATGACCCACCTCTCCACAGTTAAAACAAGTCACAGTCTTCAACCGGCACTCTGCAGCCAAGTGACCACCTTTTCCACACTTGAAACACTTCTTCTCAGTACTGGTACACTCATGGATACGATGTCCAGCCTGACCACATCTGTAACACTTAGCAGGGGCACTGGAGTCTCCCCCACTAGGTCTCCTCATCCCACTCTGTCTCTGGAAACCTTTGCCAGCTGCATACGGTTTCCCACGATCATTCTGATTCTTGTCTTTCCTATCAACCCTCTGCTGATAGCTCTCCGCTCTGGCCTTGGTATCCTGTTCAAAAATTCTGCAACAGTCAACCAAGTCAGAAAACACTCTAATCCGCTGATACCCAATAGCCTGCTTGATCTCGGGACATAACCCGTTCTCAAACTTCACACATTTCGAAAATTCCCCAATAGCCTCATTATAGGGAGTGTAATACTTCGACAGCTCTGTGAACTTAGCAGCATACTCAGTAACAGACCGGTTGCCCTGCTTCAATTCTAAGAACTCTATCTCTTTCTTTCCTCTAACATCCTCTGGAAAGTACTTCCTCAGGAATCTCTCTCTGAACACCGCCCAAGTGATCTCAGCATTCCCAGCAGCTTCCAACTCAGTGCGGGTAGCAACCCACCAATCATCTGCTTCCTCTGACAGCATATGCGTACCGAACCTGACCTTCTGGTTATTGACACACTCAGTCACTCGGAAGATCCTCTCGATCTCCTTCAACCACTTCTGAGCACCATCTAGATTGTATGCTCCCTTGAACATTGGAGGATTGTTCTTCTGGAACTCACTCAGTTGACGAGCAGCTCCCAGTCCCACAACATTCGGATTCCCTCCAAGTACTCCAGCTAGCATACCCAGAGCCTCAGCAATCGCAGCATCGTCTCTACCTCTTCCAGCCATCTCTATTCTGAAAGCCCAACAAGCTAAAACAATAAGTACTGATAGGGTTACACAACACTTATCCCGTACAGGGAAACAGAATAATTACGACTCGACTCGACCGACTATGCTCTGATACAACTAATGTAACACCCTTCTAAAATACCCCAAAATTAAATTAAAACATCAAAACATAAATCAGAGTAGATATGCAATTTAAGGGTGTCACACTTGACACTTCACACCGTTTTCCAAAATATCCTGTCATGCTCATTTATTTAATCAAAATAAAACATTTGCATAATCCGCAGCGGATAAAGTCTAACAACAATGCAAAACATGTAACACATTACATGTAAACTTGTTCAACAATCATCAATGAAAAACAAGTAAAACATCCCGTCCCGATGTTACATCTACCAGAGCATGACCCACTAAGGAACTACACTAGACTCCAAGGACTAGCTTCTACTCAATCACTGCTCGTTACCTGAAAACATAGTTGTAAGGGTGAGTTCCTCAATCGATATAATAAGCATTATAAAATATCATGTAATGCTAAGTAATTAACACATTTCATCATCCTAATCATAACACACATTCAGCAACGGCAACATCAACTCATATTCATACTCATACTCATACTCATACTCAACACAACCACAAAACACACGTATAATATTGGAATACATCCATTCATATTATACGCCATACATACATTATGCAATGAGACTCCATGCATGCGGTACCGACTATTCGTGAACATATAGTTCAACCTCACCGATCAAATCCAGATACGGCTACCAAGCTCACTAGTCCCACTCATCTGAGACCTAGTGACTCACTCACTAATTCCTCACCATGGGAATTAGCTACCACCCCAAGGGCTATGCTATGCACGCTAATCACCTAGCATGCAACATCAACAACAATCCACAATAATTTACTCACTAATTCCTCACCATGGGAATTAGCTACCACCATAAAGGCCATATTATGCACGCTAAATCACCTAGCATGCAAACAATCAACAATCCACAATGGACATATGCTCACACTCTAAGCCATAAACAGTCCATTCACAATAGCATACATAATAGATATATTCACAACATTATGCACACCATCATACATCATCAATACAATTATCACAGAATTATATTATGTCATGCCACATAATCAATCACAGTATTAGCACACTCTACTAATACCTACACTGCTCAAAACAACGGGAAATTGATCCCTCCTATATCATACACCAATATAGGCCAATCATCAATTGTTCACAATATTTAAAATATCAGTTTTTCTACTTTTCAAACAGTGTTAACCGGTTAACGCCCTGGGTTAACCGGTTAACGCAAACAGAACACGCTTCCTGGCACATTTTAACAGTGTTAACCGGTTAACGCCCTGGGTTAACCGGTTAACGCAAGACAGACAGCAATATTTTCACAATTCATAACAGTGTTAACCGGTTAACACCCTGGGTTAACCGGTTAACGTATGACAGAAAGCTGTTCCTGCGCTAACACGAAGCAGAATGCAGAATTCTCCGCATTTTCCGCCGTTGGAAGACTTCCGGACCTCCGATTCCAATTCCGTAAAAAGCTACACGTCCAGCAAATTACGACTCACACTACTATCGATTCAATTTCAGTTTTTAACATAACTCATCCATCACAATTTTTCAGCACTCATCATCCCAATTAGGGTCAAATCAATGGCTTATCACTACCCATTACATGTTAACCCATAATACCCATTAAACGACGATAAACCCCCCTTACCTGAGTTAATCCGGCAATCCTTTAGCTCCGAGCTTTTCCTTTCTTCAACCTTTGCTCTCTTGCTCTTCCTCTTTTTCCTTTTCTCCACTTCTCAATCGTTTTCTGTTTCACGTGAAAAAACCTTTTCTTTACCAAATGGGACCTTTATATATATTCCAACTTTATATCCCAATAATAAAAATCCAATAATATTCCAATTATTTAATTAAATTAATAAATATTTTATTAACTTAATTTAAATAATTATCACATTTTATCGGGGTGTTACAGTAAGCCTTCCATACTTATTATAGGGTTAACCCCTCACTAGTATGTTGAAGCTGTCCTCGCATGGTGGATTGTTGATTTAGGTTGAGTTTTCTCCCATTGGTAATGAAAAGCCTTAGTGCTCTTGTTAAAAAATGAACCCATTCATATTTTGGAAATTTTTTAGCCGAACTACGGCGTTTTGATCCTTACCTTTCATGGAAGGTACGTAGGCAACGGGTTCATCCGTGCAAACACAAAAATAATAAAATTGTACATTCTTTTCTCATCTTCACATTCATGTTTGCACAATATGTCATAAACAAATAAACATTTTTATACAACCAGTGTGAAAAGGGCTCCCTAGGAGTACCTAGGACGTTTTGGGTGCCTAACACCTTCCCATTGCGTAATTAACCCCTTACCCAGATTCTCTAATCTTTTCATTAGTTTTCTATGTGTAAAACTTCTTAGGCTTTTGTTCGCTTTTTAGCCATTCCTTAGGATAAATAAAAGTGCGGTGGCGACTCGATTCTTTGTATGCTTTGCTTTTGATTTAGTCAATAAATCATAGAGTGACGAATACACCGCTACAGGATGTACAACTTCCTTCTGCGCTCGCGGAGGAGACAACCTGAAAGATAATGAAGAGGATACAAGTATGCTGGGAATATGAAAAAATGCCTTACCCTTTTGGGAATCATACCATCCTTGGGAGAGCACTGAAGACGTCCCAAGTATCCTTTTGTCATTGTGAATGTTCACTTTGTTTAAAAACAATTTATGAAAATTTTATTTATTTAAAACAATGATATTTTTCAATTAAAACATCCAAAACATTTGTTTGAATAGAAACAAATAGGAGTGCAAAGAATTGGATAAAGGCTCAAATTTATTTGATGGAATGGTAGTCTGCAAATGGCAAGACTCCATGGATCTTTACAATTTTGAAATTGGTGATATATATTGGAAAATGGCTACATTAAACATAATGACCATTTCTCCACCAACTCTAAATCCGATTATTTGAAGCTCCTGTTGACGATGACTGAGCGAGAATCTCTGACAGATGACAGTTGAAGAACAAAGTCTTGTCAGGATGCAGTTACTTGCCAAATCCCTAGTTTTTTTTCCTAGATTGCCCCAGGGTGAGGTACTCAATCTAGCGGGATATATATATATATATATAATATATATATATATATATATATATATATATTTTGTCTCTAACTTTTTCCTGGATCGCCTTTCAGGTTTTCAATCCACCGAGACGCTCATTTTTGCCTAAACCGCCCTTTCGGGTTTTCAACTTAGCGAGCTATTCTGTTTTTATTTTAGGCGAAGTATTTCTTGACTGCATCTGAATTCACAGGACGAGTGAAATCCTCCCCATCCATAGTTGTAAGTATCAAAGCACCGCCTGAAAAGGCTCTCTTAACAACATATGAACCTTCATAGTTTGGAGTCCACTTGCCCCTGGAATCGGGCGCGAAAGACAAAACTTTCTTGAGCACGAGGTCACCTTCTCGGAACACACAAGGCTTGACCTTCTTATCAAAGGATTTCTTCATCCTTTGCTGATATAACTGACCATGGCACATGGCAGTCAATCTCTTCTCTTCTATCAAATTCAATTGGTCATAACGACTCTGAACCCATTCAGCATCAGTCAACTTGGCTTCCATCAAGACTCTCATTGATGGGATCTCCACCTCTACTGGGAGCACATCCTTTATGTCGTAAACAAGCGAGAAAGGGGTTGCCTTTGTTGAAGTGCGAACAGATGTACGGTATCCATGCAAAGCAAATGGCAGCATCTCATGCCAATCCTTGTACGTAACAACCATCTTCTGGACAATCTTCTTGATATTCTTATTAGCAGCTTCAACAGCCCCATTCATCTTGGGTCTATAAGGAGAAGAATTATGATGTGCAATCTTGAACTCGCTACACAGCTCTTTCATCATCTTGTTGTTCAAGTTAGATCCATTATCAGTAATGATCTTGTCTGGCACACCATAACGGCATATGAGTTGATTCTTGATAAACTTCACAACCACCTGCCTGGTCACGTTTGCATATGATGTCGCTTCAACCCACTTGGTGAAGTAATCAATTGCTACGAGAATAAATCTGTGACCGTTGGACGCTTTCGGCTCTATCATGCCAATCATGTCAATTCCCCACATAGAGAAAGGCCATGGTGATGAAATCACATTCAGAAGTGTCAGGGGGATTTGAAAATATTAATTATTTAGACATATATGGAAATATCACATCAATAATATTTGGAAAATATTTTTACACCAAAGAAGTACAGTCTTGGTAACCAAATGCATTACAAGAGAGAAGGAAAATGAAAATCCTATGGAACCCTAGAAGCAATCATCTAAAGCTCTAGAGACTGGAATATATGCTGCACGAAGCCTCTTTACCTCCCTCTCATAGGCTGCCTCCATGTCTGCCTTCTCTTTGGAGAGTCAATCATACTTCCTCTTCCAAAACTTGGAAGACTGAGGAAGAAGAGAAGTCAATGCATCATCAGGGTCATCAATAACGTGATGCTCAAGGAACTCTATCAAAGCATCCTTCTCTCTCAGCTGCTGAAGTAACTTCTCTCGTTCGCGGATCCAGGCACGTGAACAGTCTTCATCTCTCAACTCCTCTACTCCTTGGTCAGGGAGGGTTGAAGGCCCCGCTACAACCAAAGGTGTAGGTCTCAGATACTCATAAGGCATAAGGTACTCGGAAGCTCTCCTCCTAACCCAAGAGGTATAGGGTTCCAAAGCAATACAGTTCTTCGGCCCTAGCTCTTTCCTTCCCTTCCTATGGATCTTGCGCCAAGCGCGAACCATCCTACCCTTCAAGCCTTGTGTAAGACCCCAAAATTTACCCTCCTCATTCATGCATTCATTTTTAGGTCATTTAACCTTTCATATTGCATTTCATCATGTCAATCAGAATCAGATCCAAGAAACTTTATTTAAAAAAAAAAAAAAAAAAAAACGAAAAAAAAAACAACGAAAAAATAAATAAATAATAATAATAATAATAAAAAGATTAATTAAATAAATAAATAAATAAAAATAATAAATAAATAAAAGGAAAATCTTGGACTTGGACCTCTCTCATTTGAGCCCACAAAGCCATGAAAATCAGGTTATAAAAGAGAGAGAACAGACAGAAAAAGGAAGAGAAGCAAAACACTCTGAGGTTTCCTTGGAACAAAACCCTGGACAAAACCTGAAGAGAAACCTAGACAGAGAGAGTGAGAATTAATCTGCAGCAACCTCCACGCAACTCTGAAAGGTTCATTCTGACTCACACACTTTCAGCTCAAGCAAACCCTAACATTGGTTTGCAAATCCAACCGTGCCATTTGATTTCAACCGATCTCTCCAATCAGGTTTTCCCTATATCCATCATCTTTATGCCTTTAATTTGAATGCTCTAAATGTATGAGGTATTATGGGTGAATTTGATACCCTTTTGATTCATGTGTTTGACAAGAGGTTTAGGCCTCCTACCCTTGGTTGCTTTTTGTGAATTTTAATGGCATGATTCATGTGGTTACATTTTAATTTGGGGGCAACTCTTGGTTACCCTATTTTGTTTCTCTAACATGTTTGTTGAGTTTTGTTTTGTGAGGGCTCATATGACTCTTGCAGAGATGGTTTGCCTGGTATTCCACTTTATTTGTGGGATACCGCCTGGAGGTTTCATTCCGATTACCTGTACTGACTCACTTTCTTTGATGGTGTTAGCTTGGAAGGATCTCAGGGTTTCCTTGTTTCGTTAATTACTGTTACTTCGGATCTTTATCCGTGTGGTACTTTTACATTTTCCCATATTTTTACCGCTTTCTTAGCTGGAAGACCTCGATAGGAGGCAATGTTTTGTGTGTTTACTTTATGCAGGTTCCTTCGTCTAGGATTTCCCTTTTGCCTGAGCGTTCCTAAAACACAAACAAATTCATTGATTTTTCTTCTCCATAGAACACGTTAACTCCTTCTACTACAGGCGAGTAAGTCTCCAAAGGTCGAGCATCCGGTAGATTGCGTAGTAACGTCGTTCGTCCAAAACCCAATCCATAACCCCGTAGTTAGCCGAACTACGGTTTGCTCTGATTCTCATTCTAGATGAGATACGTAGGCATAAGACGCGATGTCTTAGCGAGCACAATTACCATTAACCCCTAGGTAGCCGAGCTACGAAGACTCTGATTCTCATATTCAGATGAGATACGTATGCAATGGATGCGACATCCGTGCGAGTCATTTTCTTTTGACCCCTTATTTTTTAGTAAATAACATATTAGATAAACCCACACCCTTTAGACAAGAACTACAAAAGTGGATCCCGTAGAGTACTACGGATGCGTAGGGGTGCTAATACCTTCCCTTCGCATAATCGACTCCCGAACCCAAGATTTGGTTGCGAGACCCTGTCTTGTCCTTTCCTTTTTCTAGGTTTACTTCGAGCGTTTCCTTTCCCTCCTTTGGGATAAATAACGCACGGTGGCGACTCTCCTATCTTTCTTCGCCGGTTCTTTTTTTCGCATTCCATTTTTCAGGTTGCGACAATTGGCGACTCTGCTGGGGACCCGGTTTCCCTAAGCGAGTCCCTCCTAGATTTTGTAGGTTGTTTGTTTATTGGGTGTTTATTCCTTTGTACAATTATTTATCTTTCAGCATTTACCTGCTTTATTGCATTGTGTACATATGACTGCCGTATCTGCTGGTTCTGTTTGTGAGATGAGTTATATACCCGGACTCGAGTGCAATTAAGATAGGAGAATGGTATAGTCTTGTTGACTTGTGTGGAGTTATTCCTTAGCAAGTTGACTTGCAAGCCCATTCACTTGGTGGAGGTCATGTTGGGATCAATAATGTCACAC
Source organism: Lathyrus oleraceus (assembly GCF_024323335.1). Taxonomy (NCBI): domain Eukaryota; kingdom Viridiplantae; phylum Streptophyta; class Magnoliopsida; order Fabales; family Fabaceae; genus Lathyrus; species Lathyrus oleraceus. The sequence continues at coordinate 459,285,261 of NC_066585.1, forward strand.
AAGTAAGTTGTGGTTAGACATTACTTTTTCCAATATAGACCTTCGAAGCCAAGGACCTTAGTTTACCAAACCCATCTTGGCCTATTCGTAGGACGTAGTGCGAAAGTCGTTCAAGTGTAAGATTTGATATGATTGTTACGCAATACTACACTCATAAGAGTCTCTCTTGAGAATATTTTTGGAATACGAGTAGTCGTTCCTCCGATAATATCCGAAAGATGGGATTATGACTATGGGAACCTTTTATAGAACATGTTTGGCAAGTTTAAACCTTAGTACACTCCCTTTGGGTGGTTCTTAACCTAAACTCCATGCTCGTGACTTGCAACAAACCCTTGATTCATGGTTGATCCGATCAGGTATCCTTAATATCAATGAAACTTGGATGTTGATAAGGTGTAAACCATAATCCACCAAAATGGATGGTTGATATTAAGGATAACATGATCCACCCCATGACCTTTGTTTGGTGTGCTTTGCTTGATCCTCTTCATTTCTCTCCAGGCAGTGCAACCTGACAGATGTTCAAGCGGATCCAGCAATTCTGATTGACATGTCATTGCACTGCATAACATCATCTGCATATTTGCATCCAACATCTCATGCTTATTCATTTGCAGGGCATTTCCTTTTTAAGGGGGAGCCTTAAAATTGAATAAGCAGTGCATCGCATACCATGCATACTAACCCTTGTTTGTTTTGCAGGTGTCATCGCAGTGTCTAATGTTTGTTCCCTGTTCCAGGCAGTTATTGGTCCCAAGCGAGTTCACAGGTACCCGACAAAGGAAAAACGTCCACGTCTAACAATGGACCAGATACAGAAAGAACTGGCTGATATGCGTGAAAGGATGGATCAGTTAATGACATTGATGACTGGTATGACAGAAGGCCAGGCGAAGCTGAAGGAATTGGTAGAGCAACCGAGGCCCGATCCAGAGGTGGAAATACCAAGTGCTGAGGGGAACCTGGTAACCCTGGTAACCCTGGGAACACTGATAACCCTGTGAACACTGGAAACGCGGGTAAAGCAAATGTTGATGGAAACCCGGGTAATGTTGGCAACACGGGAAATGTTGGGAATGGTATTGGCGGAAGGTACAATGTGAATCAAGGGATTCGGATTAACGGGCGCCCCGTTACTGAAGATTGTCAGTATGATCAATTTTCTTTGCACGACGAGGCCCTCGAGACCACTTTCCGTATGGATGAGCTTGCTGAGAAGCTCGAATCTTTGGAGTCTCAAAATTCCTTAGGTTTTGATGTCACCAATCTTGGTCTGGTTCAGGGAGTAAGGATCCGTCACAAGTTCAAACCCTCTACTTTTAAGAAATACAATGGGGCTTCTTGCCCATGCACTCATCTCCAATCTTATCTGGGAAGGTTGGGAGCTCACACTAAAGATGAAAAGTTGTGGATGTACTATTTTGAAGACAGTTTAACTAGAGCTTCTCGTGAATGGTATTCTCATTTGTCTTGTACTACCATCAAGAGCTGGAAAGACTTGGCAGAGGCTTTTGTCAAGCAATATCAATACAACTTGGACATGGCTCCAAATCGGACCTTGTTGCAAGGAATGTCTCAGACTACCAAGGAAACCTTTAGAGAATATGCTCAGCGTTGGAGACAGATTGCTGCATCCGTCCAACCCCCTATGCCTGAGAGGGAGATGGCGGACATGTTCATGAACACTCTTCAAGGCAATTATATCGAGAGATTGGTTGCTTGCCCGTCAATCAGCTTTGCAGAGCTAGTGATTGTTGGAGAAAGGATCGAGAGTCTGTTGAAGATGGGCCGAATTCAAGACAACAGTGCTTCCAACTCATCAGTTCCCAAGAAATCGTTTGCTGGTAACGGTCAACGAAAAAGAGAAGGTCAGACGAGCATTGTATATGCCGGCAGAGGCAGGGGCATAGGACGCCCTAATTATTATCAAGATCAAGTGGCCGCAGTCACTATTCCAACACCTGTTCCTCAACCGCAGTATCATCCGCAACAGCAACCCAGGTACAACAATCAACTACAAGGAGGTAATCCGGGTCAGCAGAGACCCTATCAACAACGTCCAAGGCAGGCGGACCGGGTCATTGAGCCAATCCCAATGCCTTATTCTGTATTACTTCCCAAGCTGATTGACATGAATCTGGTTACGTTGAGAACTCTGGCCCCACCGGTCGATCCCAACAATCTGCCCAGAGGTTATGATGTCAACGCCAAATGTGCTTTTCACTCCAACGCACCTGGCCATACTATAGATAATTGCAAGGCTCTCCAGCTAAAGGTACAAGATTTGAGAGATGCCCAGGCCATCAATTTTTCTCCGGTGCCTAATGTTATCCAAAACCCGATGCCAGCTCATGGCAGGCAGAGGATTAATGCTGTTGATAGTGGGGAAACTTTGAATTTGGTTTCTGATGTGACTAAAGTGAAGACTTCGCTATCGGTGGTCAAAGACCGACTCTTGAAAGGACGGATTTTCCCGGGCTGTGGGGAAGAGTGCAGAAATCGTCAAGACGCCGAGAACGGATGTGATAGTTTGAGAAGGGGTATTCAGCAACTGATAGATGAAGGTTGTCTTCAGTTCGATTAGACTCGTCCAAGGAAGAATGATGTGTCGACAGTAACGTTTTATTTCACTCCTGAAGAAATATATGTTCCCGAGAGACCCGCTCCGACAACAATATATTTCCCAGAAAGTCCAGCACCAATTTACTCTTACAACCCTCAATCGGTTTTGGTTAGTCTGGTTACCATGACGGTGCCAGGACCTGTTCCGTATGAGAAAGACAGTGCTATCCCGTGGCACTATGGGGCTGATATCTACTGCCAGGGGCAGAAAGTTAACGAAGAAGACATTGACATTGGTAGCTCCGCTGTAGACAATGTTGGAGGGATTGGTGGCTTCACTCGTAGTGGACGCCTATTTGCACCATCAACATTACGCATGAATGCTGAAGCTGAGGCAGCTGCCAAGGCTAAAGGAAAACAGGTATCCACCGAAGAGGTTACTACCGAGGAAGCTCCTCCTAAGACCGCATTCAAGAAGGAAGTGGATGAGTTTATGAGGATTATCAAGAAAAGTGACTACAAGGTAGTCGACCAGCTAAATCATACACCCTCAAAGATCTCCATTCTCTCACTATTGATGTGCTCTGAGGCACACAGAGCAGCCTTGTTGAAAGTACTGAATATGGCTTATGTTCCCCCAGAGATAACTGTTGACCAGCTGGAGTCGGTAGTTTCGAATGTACACACTAGCCAAGCGCTAGGTTTCACCGATTATGACCTAACATCTGAGGGCAAGAATCACAACAAAGCCTTGCATATCACAATGGAATGCAAAGGGACGGTGCTTTCCAATGTTTTGGTTGATACATGTTCTTCTCTGAATGTTCTCCCAAAGAAAGCCTTGATGAAGTTGGATTGCGACGACGCCACCCTGAGGCCGAGTAATTTAGTTGTAAGGGCTTTTGATGGCTCTAAGCGAGCTGTTTGTGGCGAAGTTGAATTGCCAGTTAAGATTGGACCGCAGGTATTCAAAAGTACCTTTTATGTGATGGATATCCAGCCTGCCTATAGATGTCTGCTAGGTCGACCCTGGATTCATGCTGCCGGTGTTGTTACTTCTACTCTCCACCAGAAGCTCAAATATGGACTAGAAGGTCAGATCGTCACCGTCTGTGGTGAAGAGGATATTTTTGTTAGCCACCTATCTACATTTAAGTATGTGGAGATGGATGGCGAGATGCAAGAAATGCTGTGTCAGGGCTTCGACGCCATAAACATCAGTGAGGTCGCGCCCGAAACTGTCTTTTCACCTGAGTCTGAGAAGGTCGGGACTTCTATCTCTTCGTACAAGCAAGCTGTTGAAGTGGTTAAGGCTGGTAATGCCCAAGGCTGGGGCAAATTTGTGGAGCCAATCATAAAAGAAGACAAGTTTGGATTGGGGTATACTCTGGGGTCTCAGAAGAATGAAGCCGGTACTTTCTCCAGCGGGGGTTTGGTTTCTCCCCACACCGTCAATGTTGCAGATGAAGACAAGGCTGACAACGACTGTGACTTAGATAGCTGGATTCGCCCGTGTGTCCCAGGAGAAAAGCTCGACAATTGGTCGTCTGAAAAAGTCGTCTGGTTTACTCTACTGTAGGAGTAATTTTTATTATTTTCCTTTTATCACATGCATAACAAAGTCTTACACTTTGACCAAGGTGTAATGACTCATCTATAGGGCCATCCATTTAGTTACATTTCGCAATTATTTTCATCATCAATAAAGGACAGGTTTTGCAAACAATTTTGTGTTCTCTTTCTTTCAATTATTTTTACTTTTACAAAAATGGCAATGTTTCTTTTTCATTTTTCTTTCCAAAAAACACCTCGTAAAACTGATCACCCGGATCTCACTGTTAACGACACTGCTATGGCCAAGTATGACTTTGACAATCCTGTCTATCAAGTCGAAGAAGGGGTTGAGGAAGATTGTGAATTGCCTGAGGAGTTAGCCAGGTTGTTGAAACAGGAGGACCGAGCTATCGCCCCTTATCAGGAGGTGGTTGAGACCATCAACATTGGTACCGAGGACGACAAGAAAGAGATCAAGATCGGGGCCAGTCTACAGGCCGAGAGGAAAAGACCGTTGATCATGTACTTGACTGTGTTAAAAAGGTCAATGGGTTGTGTGCTCGGTCAGCATGACGAGTCAGGTCGAAAAGAGCATGCAATATACTACCTTAGCAAAAAGTTTACCGACTGTGAACAAAGATACTCACTGCTCGAGAAAACTTGCAGCGCTTTGGCATGGGCTGCTCGCCGACTAAGACAGTATATGTTGACTCACACGACTTTATTGATATCAAAGATGGATCAAGTCAAGTATAGTTTTGAAAAGCCAACAGGGTTGCTAGGTGGCAAATGATGCTGACAGAGTATGACATCCAATACACTTCACAAAAAGCCATCAAAGGAAGTGTCTTGTCAGACTATCTTTCCGCGCAACCGATTGATGATTACTAACCTATGAGGTTCAACTTTCCTGATGAGGACATCATGTTTCTCAAATCAAAAGATTGCGAGGAACCACTCCTGGAGGAGGGGCCTGACCCTGAATCCAAATGGATTATGATGTGTGATGGGGCGGTCAACGTCAATGGTCGCGGAGTTGGTGCAGTGTTGATCACACCGGAGGGGGTTCATATGCCATTTTGTGCCAGAATAACTTTTCCCTGCACCAACAATGAAGCCGGACGAAGCAGAATGGGTCCGTTCTCGATACAATCAGCTAAGCCTAGTTGAGGAAAAGAGACTAGCAGCTATATGCCATGGCCATCTATATCAGAGACGGACGAAGAGAGCGTTTGATCAGAAAGTGCGCCCTCGGGAGTATCGAGTCGGTGAATTGGTACTCAAAAGAACTCTTTCTCCCAACACAGATCACAGGGGCAAATGGACACCGAACTACGAGGGTCCGTACGTGGTTAAAAGAGTTTTCTCTGGCAGAGCTCTGATGCTAACAACCATGAAATGGCGAAGACTTCCCTTCCCCTGTCAACTCAGACGCAGTTAAAAAATACTTCGCATAAATAGAACCGTTGGACAGTAAAAAGAATAGTCCAGGCAAAAAAGGGGCATCCCGACGAACCAAAAAAAAGAATGAAGAGGTTCGGGCAAAAATTAGGGATATAAAAAAAAATGTACACCCGGTGAGTTGAAAACCCGAAAGGGCGGCTCAGGCAAAAAAGGGTATCCCGGTGGATTGAAAACCCAAAAGGGCGATCCACGCAAAAGTTAGGGAATAAGCAAATAACTACGATCTGAGTTCATCCGTGTTATATCACCGTTTCATTCAATCCGGCAATCTTCGAAGGTAAAAGATCGACTAATCATCCACTTTAGAAAGCAAGATGAGCAGAGCGTCTTGAGGACATACGAGCCATAGCAGAGTAGAAACTCGGTGGGACCCCATTTCCACATTGCCATTAGGATAGTTTCTCTCGTTCAATTTATAGCGATCGCCTCTTTCCAGGGATCAGCTTCCTGATGTACTCGCCTATTCCTGGCACAAATTTTTCAACCAACAAAAGTCAAATAATTCAGTTAAAAAGCCTCTTTACTTTTCATCTATCTATTTGTTTGAAAAAGATGTATGAATTCTTGAGGAAACATATTGCATCTGAATGTAATGGTGGCTTTTGCAGATGACTTGCGCAGGAAAACAGTCAAAATTGCTTTGAATGTGCTTAATTCCGGACGGTGAATTCAAACCGAGTAATTCCCCGGGGCATACGTGTATTTTTTGGTTACAGGTCACAGGATTCGGATGCCAAGTAATGAATCCTCACCCCCAAGCGGTTGACAAAGCCTCTCCTATGCAGAGCAGGTTCCCCAGTAGAGTTGACAGTTTCCAGACTGTATATCCCCAGTAGAGTTGACAGTATCCAGACTGTATATCCCCAGCGGAGTCGACAGTGCCAGACTGTATCTTCCCAGCAACAGCGGAGTAGTCGCATACCCAACAGACAAGAGGGTGGTGTTCCTAGTGCTCATCTCATCCCCAGTAGATTATTTTTTTTAACAGATTTGTTTTAATCCCCAGCCTGAGGACGATTAGCAAGTTCATATCCCCAGCAAAGGTCGATTCCTACGACATTTCCCCAGGAAGTGCTTTCCTCATAGACTCTCCTCGCAGAGCCTCGCCAAGCAAAGTTTCCATAGTTGATACTTCCCCAGCAAGGTCAACTTTTCAAAAAAGGCCGATTTATTTTCGGTGGCTCCCCGGTCCCGGCAGACGGATCGTTCCCCACAGAGCATTCAAAGATTGATACAGCGATCCGCTCCCTGCCAGAGTTGCTTCCCCAAGCAGATTTCTTTTTTCTTTTGCACCATGCATAACATTTGCATTTGCATTTGCATGCATATCAAACATACAAATAAGCTTATAAACAGGTTCTTCAAAGCAGACTGAAAAATTACTTTACAACCAAAGTCATGAGATTCGGCCAGAGGATCAAGTGTGTGTGTGACCCAGCATGAGGGTCATTTCGAAGATTCAGCCTGAGAATCGTTTTCCAGAGATCCAGCCTGAGGGTCATTTCGAAGATTCAGCCAGAGAGTCGACTACGAGCGTTATTTCCCCAGCAAGCCAGCTGGAGGAATAGATTGACAGCTCAACAGAAAATCAACCTACAAGAGGATCCATCCCGCGGATCGCATTAAAAAAACAAAGTCTAATCGAAGAGTCGTTATAACATGTTCTAGCCTGAAGAATATGTACGAAGCCCAAAAGTGGGATATTCTCGAAGCTGCATATCTAACATGAAGACTGTAGATTCCAAAAGAGGGTCAACCAGCGCATGCCCCAGATGCGAGATCCTGATGATGGGAATTTATCATCAAAACAATCCAGATCTAGCCAGAAGATCAAAGTCAGGTCTAGCCCGAAGACCGAAAAATAGATAGATTCAGCCAGAAATCAAAGGAAATAGATTCAGCCAGAGAATCGAAACAAAGGAGATCTAGCCAGAAGATCGAAGAAGATCTAGCCAGAAGATCGAAGTCAGGTCTAGCCCGAAGACCGGAAATAGATTCAGCCAGAGAATCGAAACAATTCAGATCTAGCCAGAAGATCGAAGTAGATTCAGCCAGAGAATCAAAGAAAATAGATTCAGCCAGAGAATCGAAACAAAGGAGATCGAGCCAGAAGATCGAAGAAGATCTAGCCAGAAGATTGAAACCGTATCCAGCCCGAGGATCAAAATTAACATCCAACCAGAGGACTAAATTGAGTATAGATTCAGCCAGAGGATCGAAACTCCAGATTAAGTCAGAAGACTTATTCAGATTCAGCCAGAGGATCAGAAGAGAAATAAACAGCGCAGTGTATTTCAGCATTTTTGTGGTGTTCTCGGAGCGCAAATTTTCGGTCTGTCTTATGTATTCAATCACAGCTCACCCTGTTTGTCTGATAAGCTGTTCGCTTTCATCCTGCTCGGGTTAGCTGATGACTGAATAGGGGCAGCTGTAACACCCCAAAATTTGCCATCCTCATTCATGCATTCATTTTTAGGTCATTTAACATTTCATATTGCATTTCATCATGTCAATCAGAATCAGATCGAAGAAACTTTATTTAAAAAAAAAAAATAACGAAAAAAAAACGAAAAAAAAAACGAAAAAAAAAATAAAAATAATAATAATAATAATAATAATAATAATAAAATTAATTAAATAAATAAATAAATAATAAATAATAAATAAATAAATAAGCAAAACCCATGAAAATCAGGTTATAAAAGAGGGAGAACAGACAGAAAAAAGGAAGAGAAGCAAAACACTCTGAGGTTTCCTTGGAACAAAATCCTGGACAAAACCTGAAGAGAAACCTAGACAGAGAGAGTGAGAATTAATCTGCAGCAACCTCCAGGCAACTCTGAAAGGTTCATTCTGACTCACACACTTTCAGCTCAAGCAAACCCTAACATTGGTTTGCAAATCCAGCTGTGCCATTTGATTTCAACCGATCTCTCCAATCAGGTTTGCCCTATATCCATCATCTTTATGCCTTTAATTTGAATGCTCTAAATGTATGAGGTATTATGGGTGAATTTGATACCCTTTTGATTCATGTGTTTGACAAGAGGTTTAGGCCTCCTACCCTTGGTTGCTTTTTGTGAATTTTAATGGCATGATTCATGTGGTTACATTTTGATTTGGGGGAAACTCTTGGTTACCCTATTTTGTTTCTCTAACCTGTTTGTTGAGTTTTGTTTTGTGAGGGCTCATATGACTCTTGCAGAGATGGTTTGCCTGGTGTTCCACTTTATTTGTGGGATACCGCCTGGAGGTTTTATTCCGATTACCTGTACTGACTAACTTTCTTTGATGGTGTTAGCTAGGAAGGATCTCATGGTTTCCTTGTTCTGTTAATTACTGTTACGTCAGATCTTTATCCGTGTGGTACTTTTACATTTTCCCGTATTTTTACCGCTTTCTTAGCTGGAAGAACTCGATAGGAGGCAATGTTTTGTGTGTTTACTTTATGCAGGTTCCTTCGTCTAGGATTTCCCTTTTGCCTGAGCGTTCCTAAAACGCAAACAAATTCATTGATTTTTATTCTCCATAGAACACGTTAACTCCTTCTACTACAGGCGAGTAAGTCTCCAAAGGTCGAGCATCCGGTAGATTGCGTAGTAACGTCGTTCGTCCAAAACCCAATCCATAACCCGTAGTTAGCCGAACTACGGCTTGCTCTGATTCTCATTCCAGATGAGATACGTAGGCATAAGACGCGATGTCTTAGCGAGCACAATTACCCTTAACCCCTAGGTAGCCGCGCTACGAAGACTCTGATTCTCATATTCAGATGAGATACGTATGCAGTGGATGCGACATCCGTGCGAGTCATTTTCTTTTGACCCCCTTTTTTTAGTAAATAACACATTAGATAAACCCACACCCTTTAGACAAGAACTACAAAAGTGGATCCCGTAGAGTACTACGGATGCGTAGGGGTGCTAATACCTTCCCTTCGCATAATCGACTCCCGAACCCAAGATTTGGTTGCGAGACCCTGTCTTGTCCTTTCCTTTTCCCAGGTTTACTTCGAGCGTTTCCTTTCCCTCCTTTGGGATAAATAACGCACGGTGGCGACTCTCCTGTCTTTCTTCGCCGGTTGTTTTTTTTCGCATTCCATTTTTCAGGTTGCGACACCTTGGGGATCTTTACCCTCCTGGAAGAACACACCTTCTAACAGAATGTTATTGGCTTTATCCTTTAGGGGGAACCCAACCTGACGACGTGCCAAAATAGGGTTGTAGTTAATCCCACCACATGTACCAAGAAGAGGCACATTGGAGAATTCACCACAAGAGTCGATAATATGCACACCATCATATACACGGTTATACCAAAAGATATCATCATTAGTGAGAGACATGAGTCTCGTGGACAACCGTAGACATCCTTTGTTCTCCTTGAAGGCGATCGTCTGGGGCAAGTGCGAAATAAACCATTTGTACAGTAGAGGCAAACAGCACACAATGGTACCACCACCCTTTGCATTCCTCATATGCAAAGAAAAGTAAGTGTCACCTAACAGCGTTCACATCCACAAACTTGTCGATGTTGGGGAATAACACAAGCCCATAGATGAGAAGTACAAATATGGCCTCAAAGGCGTCCTCACTCATGGCCTTCCCATACATAGTAGCTTGAGCAATGAGGAACTCAGAAGGGAGACCTTGAATTCCACCTTTGGTAGTCATATGAGCACCAACCAGAGATTCATCTATATGCAACATATCAGCTATCTCTTGAGAAGTAGGAACCCTCTCTAAGCCACTGAACGCAACTGGTCTAGGATAGGTATGCCACAAGATAGGCATACTCCTCAAGCGTGGGCAAAAGCTGAAAATCCGGAAATGTGAAGCAACGGTACAAGGGATCATAGAACTGCACCAATTCACTCATCAATCCTTCGTCCACCTGAGTAGCCAGAATAGATAGAAGCTTCCCATGACGAGCCTTGAAACCCAAGGGATCTAATACATAGGATGTCAAATTCCATAGCTCTTTCAAGTTGGGTTGTATGAAACTGTACTTCTTCGTATTCCTTCTTTGTCTATCCATGTCTGAAAATTTGCAAATAGACCTCTTAAGTTCCTTGAAATTTTTTCATTATTTGATGATATGGATGCAAATGGGTGCATGAATGCATGAATGCATGGATGCAACAAGCACACTCAAGGATCAAGCAAAGCACACAACACAAAGGTCATGGGATGGATGAAGTCATCCTTAATATCAATCATCCATTTTGGTGGATTATGGTTTACACCTTATCAACACCCAAGTTCCATTGATATTAAGGATACAAGAATGGATCAACCATGAGTCAAGGGTTTGTTGCAAGTCACGAGCATGGAGTCTCGGTTAAGAACCACCCAAAGGGAGTGTACTAGGGTTTAAACCTTCCAAACATGTTCTACAAGAGGTTCCCATAGTCATCATCCCATCTTTTGGATATTATCGGATAAACGACTACTCGTATTCCAAAAATATTCTCAAGAGAGACTCTTATAAGTGTAGTATCGCGTAACAATCGTATCAAATCTTACATTTGAACGACCTTCGCACTACGTCCTAAAAATAGGCCAAGATGGGCTTGGTAAACTAAGGTCCTTGGCTTCTAAGGTCTATCTTGGAAAGAGTAATGTCTAACCACAACTACTCGTGTGACATTATTGATCCCAACATGACCTCCACCAAGTGAATGGGCTTGTAAGTCAACTTGCTAAGGAATAACTCCATACAAGTTGACAAGACTATGCCATTCTCCTATCCTAAGTGCACTCGAGTTCGGGTGTAGAACTCATCTCACAAAGATCACCAAGCATACAAGGAATTAATATTCAAGCAATTCAATCATTACATACAATACAATAATCCCAAATTGCACAAAATATGTCACAAAATAATATACAATACAATACAACAAATATGAAAAGTAGGCAAAACCCACTACGCAAAACCTTTCCCCAGCAGAGTCACCACTTTTCTGTAGCGGGGTATTCTTTACCATTAGACATATTGACTAAATCCAAGGTAAACCATACAAGTCGAGTCGCCACCGCACTTCTATTTATCCAAAGGAATGGTTAGAAAGCGAACAAAAACTTAATAGTTTTATCGAATCAAAAACTAGTAAAAATGTCAGAGATCTGGGTAAGGGGGTTGGTTATGCAATGGGAAGGTGTTAAGCACCCAAAACATCCTAGGTACTCCTAGGGAGGCCTTTTCACTCTTGTTGTAAGGTTGGTATTTTGTGAAAAATTTGTTTGTGCAAACTTGATTGAAGAGATGAGGGAAGAATAAACAAGTTATTTACAATTTGTGTTTGAATGGATAAACCCATTGCCTACGTACCATCTTAAAAAAGATTAGGATCAAAACCTCGTAGTTCGGGGTAAAAATCTCAAAACAAGTTGGTGAATTGATTGGTCCAAAAGCTTTAAGGTCTTTTGTTACCCAAGGGAGAAAACTCAACCTAAAACCACAAATCCACCATGTGAGGATAGCTTCAACATGCTACCGAGGGGTTAACCCTATAATAAGCATGGAAGACTCATTGTCCATCACTAAGGATATATGTGAGCATTACATCTACCTCAAGGATAACTCAAACCTAATAGCTAAAGGTTATGAATTTTTTTTGATAAGAAATGGCCATTGAAACCACAAAAAGTATTTGAATGAGTTATATTTACCAATGAAAGGTATTTACAAAATATGGTCAAAGTTGACTTAAAGATTCAATTTAAAATAAGTGTTATGAAAAGAATGTTTGAAAATCAAAAGCATAATGCTTAGGTTTCTAATGTTTGAAAACAAATGTTAAATGTTTGCACAAAAGTTTTGGCTTGGGTTAGAGTGGAGGGAAGAAGAAGAATGACTAAAGTCCTAATCATACAAGAGATGAAGGATAAGAAACAAGACCACAAATGGAGTTCCCTTCTTGAGATCATATTGATGATCCAAGTAGCTCCCATCCTTTGGAATAAGCAAGAAAATAAGTGTAAACTCAAGCAATCAATCAATCAAGCAAGCTCTTAGAAGATCCCCAATGGCTCTTAGATCTCTCTCTATTTTGAAGCTCATGACAATGCTTCTTTATTTAGGCTCAATGTTGGAATCCCTAGCACAAGAACACACACATCAAAAAGTTCTATCAAGCAAACAAAGAATGAACAAGAAGGAGTTTAGAAATTGGTCCTTTCAAAGTTCTCTTCAACATTTATAGCACTCTAAAGGCCCAATGCCTAGTTGCCCTTTGACTTTTATAGCACTTTAAAGGCCCAATGCCTAGTTGCTCTTTGACTCCAAATTTTCATAGGGAATGTTCTAAAGTCTAAGTCCTTTTTGTCCATTTTGGCATTTGGTTCACAACAATCAAACAAAACACAAGCACAAAAGTATATACACAATTATGTGCTCAAGTGAGCAAAAGGTAAATTGCATTAACATAAACATGTGCTCAAATGAGCAAAAGAAAAAGCAAATGAATAATATGTACAAGAATAGTAAATTGCATAAATGTAAAGTGCAAGAATTAAATGTTAATGGTTAATGGTTAGTGTTATAGTTAGTGTGCCATAAGGCAATTTAGCGCTATGTTAAGCAATCATAATTGGACTTATGTAGAAGTCACAACTATCTGAGGCCGATCAATAATAATTTAGGCAACAACACAAGTTAGAGATCTTGATTAGTGAAATAAGCTCCTACAACTTGCCATGCCAGAAAGAAGATGAGAAATGATCTTTTATTGATTTAGGTTCTTTGCTTGATTAGGAAGCAACCTATCCTTAATGCAAAGCCATTCACTTGATCCATGATCAAGATGAATTAGATTTGAATCAAGGAAGGTTAAACCTCCCATGTATCAAGGCTAACCACCAATCTTTAACTCATTGATCAAAAAAGAAGAAGAAGAAGAGGAAGATGATGAAGATGAACATTAAGGTACATTAATGGAAATGGAATGAGATAATCAACAAGCATTGACCAAAGATAGAGAAGATCAAGGTCAAACAATAGTAAACAAAAGCAAGATAGAGATTAGAAGTCAAGAAACAAATAAAATATTTTTGGTATTTTTCAAAAGTAAAATAAAACTTGAATTAAAATAATAAAGAAACTTTAAACTCACTTCAAATCAACTTTGAAAAGTCCAAGTGAATTATCCCAAGTTCAACAAGGTCAAACAAAGTTTGACAATTATTTTTAGCATTTTTAGAAGTCAGAAACTATTTTTAATCAATTAAAAATGCATAAAAATAACCTAATTGAATTAAAATCTCAAATAAATCTCAAATCGATTAATAAATTGATGAGAATACTTTTCATAGATCTATCATCATTCAAAGAGGTTGGAAAAATATTTTTGTGTTTTTTGAATATCAAAAACTATTTTAAATGAATTAAAAATAACCAGAAGAGAGAAAATTTCTAAAAAATATCAAATGATAAAACAAAAAATATTAAAAATCATTTTTAAAAACTAGAAATTAAAAGGAGAAAAATGCAGTTGCTCTCACATTTTTTGGACCAATAATGAAGGAGATATGAATTTTTAAAATGAAATGGAATTAAACGAAATAAAAGGAAATTAAAATCAGAAATTAAAATGATGGAAAAACGTGGAGCATCTGATGCACTTTCATTAATTGACGTGGATCATCACGTGGCCAGGAAGCGCGCGTTCACCATATACTCTAGTCAACTGAATCACATAGTGTCATTAAATAGGTCATAATAATGAATGGATGGGATCTGATCTGGAAATACACACGCACGGTACAGATTGAATCTGGAGATTGGACGGTGACCTCCGCCACCGTCTTCTCCGTCCAGCTTCCGGCGAGGCTCAAATTTGCAGAGAAACAAATGTGCATGAAAAGCCACGATCCAGGTACCAATCGAAAGCTGGGGTGATGTACATCACCCCTGTACCAACCAAATCCACTCTAGGTTTCTACATTGAGAGAAATCAGAGGTGGAATTTATGTGGTGTTCAACTGAACTTGCTAGAATTTAACAATTTAAAGCTCAAATCAACTGCCTCTATGAAGAGGACTTCAGATCACACAACAATAACAAGAACCAAGCAGTATATGAGTAGATTCGAAGGAAATGAAAATTGAAGTAAGCCTCTGATTTGCAGAGTTTGAGAGCACAATTCCTTGCTATGGATGCATGTAGTTTGTTCTTTGGATCAAAATGAAGAAGGCTAAGGAACTTTTAGATCTAAAAACAATCAATGAAACTGAATTCTAGATCTAAAATTTTGAGAGAAAATTTGGTGAGTTCCTTTTGAGTATGGTTGAGGGATTAGTCGTGCAGTATTTAGGGCGCCTTTAGGTTGCTGAAATGAGAGGCATGAACATTGTACTTATAGCCAAAGCAAGGCTGAGTTGCATGATCAAAATGCTTGCATGAATGGAAAGGGCCTCCATGCATGGGCCTGTACAGGCACATGGAGGGCTCAATTCCACTTGGATTTGGCAGCTAATCAATAATAGATGCAATTTGGACGTGCAAATGGTACATGATTAGCTCATGCAATCAAAATTAATTGATTTTCCAAAATTGTACCAATACGTTCAAGTCTTCGATAATGCCATGTCCAAACTTGAAACACAACCTTATGAGTAATGGTTGGAAAGATTTTTGCATGAGGATCATTTGTTATGTTGATCAAAACTTAATTTGAAACTTGGAAATTGGTGAAAAGTGATCATGAAGTGTAGGGTGCAAAACATGTACATGTAAAAATTTCAAAAATGGGCAAACTTTAAGCACTTATGTTTCAATGATGCAAGCTCCAAATGTCAAAATCTTAAACATAAAAGTTGTAGCACTTTTCAAGAAAATAAATTTGGACTTAAATTTTGAATCATTTGGATTTTTGATCAAGAAGTTATGGGCACTTGAAGTTGGACTTTTTCACATTTCAATGCCTTTGGTCGAAAGTGACCTATAATGTTTTGCATTATCACATG
This sequence comes from Lathyrus oleraceus, assembly GCF_024323335.1. NCBI lineage: Eukaryota > Viridiplantae > Streptophyta > Magnoliopsida > Fabales > Fabaceae > Lathyrus > Lathyrus oleraceus. The sequence continues at coordinate 459,300,812 of NC_066585.1, forward strand.
TGTTTCTTTTAGGATTTTAAAATTTTTCTCAACGTAACATTTGAAGTAGACATCTTAATCTTTCAAATTCATTTGATCCCACCTCAAAATCATGAAAAATGAATGAGTTATGTCCTTGGGAAGTTGACCCAAAATTAGGGTTTCAGTCAAAATGACCTATAATGTTTTGAAATGGATGATGATCTTACAAGCTTCAAATCAATTTTTAATGAACATGAAAGTTGTTCATATGGTTCTTAGGAACAGTTTTTCTCTTGGGGTCATCTCCATTTGACAAACACATAAAAAGTTAGGTCTCAGTGTACTTCAAAATAGTCAGATGAATTGACTAATCAACTTCCCAAGTCTACACCTCATATCTTGATGAATTAATGATTGAGGACACTCATATAAGTTCTAATATGCATTAAATGATGATTTAAATAACTTCCCTTGGTTGCATTTGACCAAAGGTTGAGGTTGCTTCATGAGCAAGGCACAATTGATGAACTGATGAATTAGGGTTTCCTTGGGAAACAAGCCTCAAACCCTTTGGTTTTCTTTGATCAAAATGGTGAATTAAGACACTTGGGAGGCATATTTGATGGATGAAAGCTTTGGGAACCATTTCTAGGCTTGCTTTCATCTCTCCTTGGCCCTATCAATGCACATAGGATCTCCTAGAAGCTTTGGACCTTGTGACTGCTCAAGCTACAAACAAAAGATGTTAGTGACATATTTGTTGTGCTTTTGGTCAGTGAATAAAATGAGAAAAGCAATAATATACAATTCAAGCATCCTTGGTGATCTCTCAGAAAAACTCTCAAGAGATCCCACCCAAAGGTAAGAGCCAAGATTCTATGATCCTTGAGGCAAGAAGCAAATGCAATGTTATGATGCCATGAGGGATCTTAGGGTCAAAATTGGGGTCTTACAAATCTTTTTTATCATTTTCCATTATTCATATCATTTAACTTGTTTATTTTAATGTCATTTTTACTTTGTCCACTTGAGCCTTGTATTGTGAATATATTGTGATTGTATATACTTGTTTATGTATTTTGTTTATGTTTGTGGTCTTAAGACCTTAATGTACATAATAACAACAAAAACTCTTACAAAAAATGTGTTTGTGTCGACTGTTGGATTTGATATGAGACTTGGACTTAGAATTAGGCAACACTCCCTATGCAAAAGGACTTGGCCAATGCCAACTTTTCTGAAGTCAAGTCATTGTGAATTGAACTTTCATCTGGTACAAGTATTGAGATCCCTTTTGAGTTCATCTGCTACATGGTCTTGATGCAAATGTTACTTTGAACCTGTGTCTAATTCCTATGTCTGAGCCTTTCAAGGAGTATGTCATTTGATACATGGGAGATTATGAAGAAGATTATGGAGTTTCTAACTTGGATGTGGCTATCTTTATTTGATGCCTTACTCTTCATCTTGCTTTATTATTGACATTTCTTGGTTTTAAGTCCAAAGGAAAAGTGAGTTTCTATATGACACTCTTGTCTATTGGATTGCATCCCACGGGTCAGATCTTTTCAATTTCTTAAATTTATGCTTAGGATTAGTCTCTTCATCTCCTCCCATTTCTTAAATTTCAAATATCTCCCCTCTTTCAAAATCTTCTTTGCTTGTGATTTTTAAATTTAGAGTTTATTGCAAATTAGAAACTTTGGCCTTATGCCATTGCTTTTTCTAAACTTTTTTTCCTTAATCAAACTTGTAAATGAACTTAACCATACATGACTTAAAATTTCAAAATACAAAAATAACTAACACTCATTCAAACTCTTTTAGGACTTTTGTGCCTCTTTTAAACTTAATTTTTTGTTAAAATCAATTCACTCACTTTGAAATAGATACCTCGAACTACGAGGTTTTGATCCCTCACTTTATGTTGGTACGTAGGCACAAGTCCGAGGGTCTTGTCAAACACAAAAATATAATAAATGAATTCTTTTATCATCCCCACACTCTATTTATTGCAAACATAATTTTATACTAAAACACATGCACACATAAAAAAGGGCTCCCTAGTTGTACCTAGGACACTTGGGTGCTAACACCTTCCCTATGTGTAACGAACCCCCTTACCTGTAATCTCTGGCATTTTATTAGTTTTGATTTGAAAACTTCTTACTTTTGGGTTTTGTTCGTACTATTTCCTTTTCCCTTGGAAACAATAAAAGTGCGGTGACGACTCTTGATTATTTGATGTCTTGCTTATCCATAGCTTGATGGTCATTAATTTATCGGTACAGATAATATTGAAACGCCTAACAATATTTCACTTCTCCCTTAGTTTTGATTTGAAAACTCCTTATCTTTGGGCTTTGTTCGTAATTTTCCCTTTTCCTTTGGAAACAATAAAAACACGGTGGAGACTCTGGTTTTATTGACGTTAAATTTATCCATGGCTTAATGGTTATGAATTTACCGCTACAATATCTTGTGTGACTTCTTCAACAAGTTTCTTCAACAATTGATTAAATATTTAAAGGGATACTTCATTGTTCTTCATATTATGCATATGTGGTCCTCCATGAGTCCCAAAAGTCAAGATAATGTCAAGCTAGCAAGATGGTTCATGGTGGTTGACCAGAGAGAGTCAACTGGTCAAAATTGAGGTTCCCTAGACCCTATCTCCTACAATTTTTGTAATATGAAAATGATTAGAAGAGAAACGTTACTCAAAATGTAATTTCAAACAACTTTAATGTTGAGGTCAAGAGCTAGTTTTGCTTGGAAAGTCATTTTTTATGGTGAAAGATTATAGGTCATTTTGTCTAAACCCTAGTATGGAGGTTAACTTCCCAAGACCATAATTTTCTCATTTTTTTTTAGATTGATAACATGAAATAATATCACATTTTTGGACTTGATTTAATTAAATTATATTATTGTTTGATCTGATTTATTTTATATTATTCGATATTACTTGGTATTTTCCTTCTATTTAATTCAGGTAACATTATTTGAAGCATACGTGAAAAAGAAAGAAAAGGGATGCAAAAAGAAGCATTCCACTAAAGCCCAGCCCATAACTAAAAAGGAGAAGCGTTGTGATGCTGTGACGACCGCCACACAAGGCGTGACGAGCGTCACACCCCTCTGCTCAGCGTTACGAGCGTAACACAGGGTGTGACGGACGTCACACCCCCATTCCTATTTTTTTGGCTTTGACGCGTAACCGAAGCTCGTTCGCCCTTTTTCTTCGCTTGACTCGTTGACACACGAGGAAACCTACTGAAGGAATTTTTGGGAAACGGTTACAAGATGGATTAATATAAATAGATCTTAAGTGGTGCCCTGAACTCCTCTCTTTTTCCAGATTTTCACGCCGTGCATTATTTTTACAGCATTATATTTTTTTTCCCAGCATTCCATATTTTCTTCCGCAGTTTATTACCTTAGCATTTTTTTACTTCCTTTTTCTTTGTTAGCTTAATTTTTTAGGCATTCAATTAATTTTCTCACAATAGTTTCTACACGGGAAACTATTGTGTAACTTTTACTGTATCTAACCTTACGTTAGATTATAGTATTTTATTCCTTCGCCTTTATTTTTCCTGTCTGCTCAAGAATTGTGAAGAACAAATCCAACCGGTTTGTGGTGGAGTGTTCAAGCATCGAAGCTAGGGAACAACCAAGATTTCTATTAATTTTACAGGTTCATTAATCTATTGTTTTAATTTATATATGCTCTGTACTGCTGTTTATTTATACTGTTTGTCTGATATGGCTGTAATTAAGCATAATTATTGTTTAGGCTTGTTTAGCATGTCCGGCTAAATAAAATTAGATATCGGTATGTAAAGTAAGCGGAATAAAGGAATCAAAACTAAGTTGGTTTAAATTTATTTAAAAATATAGTCACTCTTTTTATGGTCTCAATTTACAGAGTTAATACCAAAGTTTTTGTAGGAGAGTAAAAGACATAAAGAAGTTAAAATCAATAGAACGACGGTTTGTGCTTTTAACTGGACAGTGTAAATTGGACATTAACTTTAAATCAGGGCGAAAGCAATTTTTAGAGTTAATTAAATTCTAATCATTTTCAAAAAATATTTTTAAAGGTTAAATGTGAGGACGAGAGTTAAGCATTTAAGTTTAATCATATAATCTAAGTCAACAGAGCGAGAGTTTGACACGAGGGTGTTTAAACGGTTAGTATTTTAATAAAAAGAGTTTCTATAGATTTTATTGTTTTCAAAAAGTGATTTTAGTTTTAACTAAATAGTGAGAGCGTACGTTAAGGTAAAATCATAGTCTATTCAACAGAGCGAGAGTTTGAGAAAAGGTTTTTAATCAATAGTGTCTACTGAAAAGACTTATTTTAAAACTAAGAAACCAACGAAGATTTGATTCCCTAATTACGATGAACTACATACCGATATCCGCGTTATTTGATATTTAATCTAGATCTGATTTTAGTTTTACTTTTCCCCCTAATCAACAAAGTATCATCCGCCTTAGCTTTACGAAGTAACCTTAGAAAAACGGTATATCGATTCATTAAGTCCCTGTGGGATCGATATCTTTTAAAACTACGCGATTAGATTGTGCACTTGCAGTTAACCCCAATAGACTCATAAAGTCGCGATCAAGTTTTTGGCGTTGTTGCCGGGGACTTTTATTTAGTCGATATCGTAACTCTTCTGTTACGCTGTAGAGACTAAGGCAATTTTTTATTTTTCCTTTTTGTCTTTCGTTGATTTGTATGCCACACACTCGCTCACAAGGTGAACCGTACTACTTACGAATCAACGACGTTGAACGATATCTCTGAGTCTTACGAAGAATTCGGGAGTATCGTGCTGCAAACAATCTTCATCCAATCGAAATTCCTGATCTTAAAAATCTTCTTCCATCGCCGATACTCGAGATGGCAGAACCAGCTCGTGCTCTTCGAGATTACGCCGCTCCATCACAAGATGAGCCGCATTCGAGTATTGCTCCACCCGCAATCGAAGCAAACAACTTCGAACTTAAACCTTCACTGTTGCAGGTAGTGCAACAGAACCAATTTTCTGGAAATCCTACCAAGCATCCAAACCTTCATTTATCCGTATTGGTTCAATACGTTGATACTGTTAAAGCAAATGGTGCCACTTCAGAGGCAATTCGACTTCGTCTTTTTCCTTTCTCATTAAGAGATAAAGCTAGAAGATGGCTTCAGTCTCTTCCTTCTAACTCAGTCACCACATGGAATGAGTTGAAGAAAGTCTTTCTTGCCCGATATTTTCCTCCAAGCAAAACAGCTATGTTAAGAGCCCAGATAAATGGATTTAAACAGAAAGATAACGAGTCTCTTTTCGAAGCATGGGAAAGATACAAAGACATGATGAGACTTTGTCCACACCATGGTTTAGAGGACTGGTTAGTAATTCATACCTTCTATAATGGTCTCTTGTACAACACAAGATTAAAAATAGACGCCGCCGCAGGTGGTGCGCTTATGGATAAACCTTACGCTGACGCTTATCAACTTATCGAGAGCATGGCCCAAAATCATTATCAGTGGGGAAGCGACCGAACGATGGTAGAAAAACCTCAAACAAAAACTGGCATGTACGAGATAAGTAGCCTTGATCATGTTAATGCAAAAGTGGAGGCTCTTGCCCAAAAAATTGAAAGTTTAAATGTATCACCTCCAGCCGCCGTGGTTGCCGTAACTCAAAATTGCGAAGTCTGTGGAATTCAAGGTCACACTCCTATAGATTGTCAACTCCTAACAGGAATCCAAGCAGAGTAGGTGAACTATGCTCAAGGAAATCCTTACTCGCATACCTATAACTCAAACTGGAAGAACCATCCTAATTTTTCATATAAGAGTAACAACGCTTTATACGCACCAGGACAAGCTCCCAGTCAAGCCCCAACTATACCTCCTGGATATCAAAAGCCGACCACATCTACACCTAACAATAACGTTCCTAGAAAATCCAATTTGGAAATCATGATGGAGAACTTCATAGCTTCTCAACAACAAACCAATAAAGAGTTCTTAAACCAGAATGTACACACTAACGAACAAATTAAACAATTAGCAAGTAAAGTAGATGCCCTGGCTACCCATAACAAAATGCTGGAAACACAAATCTCGCAAGTAGCTCAACAACAAGCGCCTACTGCTGCCCCAACTGGTACATTTCCTAGACAGCCCCAACATAACCCGAAAAGCCACGCTCATGCAATTATATTAAGAAGTGGAACAGAGGTAGAGGGACCGTCTGACCCAAGGATTGAGAACTAAAACTTTAAAAAGTCAACTGAGGAAGAAAGTAAACCTAAGGAAAAGGAAGAGTGTAACAAGGAAACCGTAGAAAAGAAAGAACCTTATGTACCTCCACCGCCTTACAAACCACCCGTCCCTTATCCTCAAAGGCAAATTAAAACCTAAGACGCGGGGCAATTTAAAAAATTTGTTGACTTACTGAAACAATTAAATGTCACCATTCCTTTTACAGAAGCTATTACAAAGATGCCTTCATATGCTAAGTTCTTAAAAGAAATTCTATCTAATAAAAGGAAACTTGAAGAGAGCGAAACCGTTACACTCACTGCTGAGTGTAGCGCAATAATCCAGAATATGCCTCCTAAACTTAAAGACCCTGGTAGTTTCTCTATACCCTGTCATATAGGAAAATTTGTCATAGACAAAGCTTTATGCGATTTAGGAGCCGGTATTAGTGTTATGCCCTTGTTCATATGCAAGAGACTTGAAATGGGAGAATTAAGACCAACTAAAATGTCTGTGCAATTAGCAGATCGTTCCGTTAGATATCCCGTAGGAATTCTTGAAAATGTTCCCGTGCGCATAGGTCAATTCTACATTCCCACCGATTTTATAATTATGGACATAAGAGAAGATGAAGTTACACCCATTATATTGGGAAGACCCTTCTTAGCAACCGCCGGTGCTATCATAGACGTAAAACGAAGACGACTCACTTTCGAAGTAGGAGAAGAGAAAATTGAGTTCATTCTTTCCAAATTTTTGAAAGCACCTGCAATAGAAGACACATGTTACTTCATGGATATCATCGACGAATGCATAAAAGAAACAGAATTAGAAAATGATGATTTGCCCGACTATCGTGCAAAAGACAGACTGAATCAATGTTTAGCAGTAACATCGGATCCTACGCAATGCCTTAAGAAACCAACCCTCGACCTGAAAACACTTCCCAAAAATCTGAGATATGAATTCCTAGACTCAGAACATGAACGACCCGTAATAGTCAATGCAGACCTAGGAAAACTCGAAACCGAGAAACTCCGACATATCTTAAGAAAATATCCAACCGCACTAGGATACAACATCACCGATCTCAAAGGGATAAGTCCTTCTATTTGTATGCACCGCATCATGCTAGAAGAAGACTTTAAAACTTCTAGGGAACATCAGAGGAGACTAAACCCGATCCTGAGTGAGGTAGTGAAGAAGGAAGTAACGAAGTTATTAGAGGCAGGTATCATATATCCTATATCTGATAGCAAATGGGTTAGCCCTGTACACGTAGTACCAAAGAAAGGGGGTATAACCATAATCGAAAATGAAAAAGGAGAAACTATAACCAAACAAATTGAATCGGGATGGAGAATGTGCATTGATTATAGAAAGCTAAACAAAGCAACCCGAAAAGATCATTTTCCTTTACCATTCATAGACCAGATGTTAGAACGATTAGCCAAGCATTCTCATTTCTGTTATCTAGACGGTTACTCAGGCTTCTTTTAAATACCAATTCATCCTGATGACCAAGAAAAAACAACGTTCACATGTCCTTTTGGTACCTTCGCTTATCGACGAATGTCGTTTGGCTTGTGCAATGCTCCTGCAACCTTCCAAAGGTGCATGATGGCAATATTCGCCGATTTTCTCGAAAACATCATGGAAGTCTTTATGGATGACTTTTCCGTATGCGGACAAAGTTTTGAAGAATGCCTTGAAAACCTAGAAAGAGTTCTAGAACGATGTGTAAAAGTAAACCTAGTACTTAATTGGGAAAAATGTCACTTTATGGTACAAGAAGGAATTGTTTTAGGACACATCATATCAAATAGAGGAATTGAAGTAGACAACGCCAAAATAGAAGTAATCGAAAACCTTCAACCTCCGAAAACTGTGAGAGAAGTACGAAGCTTCTTAGGACATGCCGGTTTTTACCGACGATTCATTAAAGATTTCTCTAAAATAACTAAACCTTTAACCGGACTATTAATGAAAGATGCTGAATTCATCTTCGACAATAAATGCTTAGAAGCATTTCAAACACTTAAACAAGCATTGATCTCCGCGCCCATAATGCAGACCCCGGATTGGAATGAACCATTCGAAATAATGTGTGACGCAAGTGACTACGCCGTAGGCGCTGTTTTAGGACAACGAAAGGATAAAAAACTTCACGTCATATATTATGCGAGTAGAACTCTAGATGAAGCACAAATGAATTACGCCACGACCGAGAAAGAACTTTTAGCAGTAGTATTTGCACTAGATAAATTTCGTTCTTACTTGGTCGGAGCTAAAATAATCGTTTACACTGACCACGCTGCCATTAAGTACCTCTTAACAAAAAAGGACCATAAACCCATACTCCTAAGGTGGATCTTGTTGTTACAAGAATTTGATTTGGAAATCAAAGATATAAAAGGAACTGAAAACGTAGTAGCAGATCACCTCTCTAGACTTGAGAACCTGGAACCGAAAAGAACATCACTCAATGATGATTTCTCGTACGATAAACTTATAACTAATTTGGAAGAAAATATAGCTGATGAACAGGTAGAGACCACCTTGGCTGTATGCGTTACACTATGGTACGCTGATTTTGTCAATTATTTAGCCGTCGGAGTGGTTCCACTTGATTTATCATACCAACAAAAGAAACGATTCTTTCATGACATAAAACATTATTACTGGGACGACCCTTTACTTTTCTAGAGAGGCCCCGATGGTAGCTTCCGTCGGTGTATACCTGAAGAAGAGGTAGAAAGTATAATCCAACATTGTCATTCCGCTCCTTATGGTGGACACGCAAGTACATCCAAGACCTGCTCAAAAATCCTACAAGCCGGTCTTTATTGGCCAAACATATGGAAGGATGTGTATGCTGCTGTCAAGAAATGTGATAGGTGTCAACGCACAGGAAACATATCTAGACGTGACGAGATGCCACAAAAGGGCATTTTGGAAGTAGAAATTTTCGACGTGTGGGGAATAGATTTCATGGGACCTTTCCCACCTTCTTTCAGTAACAAGTACATACTCGTAGCTGTTGACTACGTATCAAAATGGATTGAGGCTATAGCTTCTCCAACAAACGACACACGAGTAGTAACTAGACTCTTTAAGAATATAATCTTTCCAAGATTTGGTGTCCCAAGAATAGTCGTCAGTGATGGTGGATCGCATTTCATATCTAAGATACTCGAAAAATTATTGTTTAAGTATGGCGTAAAACATCGAGTAGCAACACCTTACCATCCTCAAACTAGTGGACAGGTGGAAGTGTCTAATAGAGAAATTAAACAGATATTGGAAAAAACAGTCGCTACGTCAAGAAAAGACTGGTCATCAAAATTACCTGAAGCTTTATGGGTTTATCGAACCGCTTATAAAACTCCCATAGGAACAACCCCATTTAAGCTTATTTATCGAAAATCTTGCCACCTCCCAGTAGAGTTAGAACATAAGGCCTATTGGGCTATTAAAAATTTAAATTTAAACTATAAGGCCGCCGGTGAAAAGCGAATCCTTGATATAAACGAATTAGAGGAACATAGACAAGACGCATACGAAAATGCCAGAATCTACAAGGAAAGAACGAAAAAATGGCATGATAAACGTATATCAAGAAAAATTTTCAAACAAGGCGATGTAGTCCTATTGTTTAACTCTAGACTTAAGTTATTCCCAGGAAAGCTACGATCTAGATGGTCAAGCCCTTTCCAAATCACCAATGTCTTTCCCAGTGGCGCTGTAGAAATTAAAGGAAAATCTATTGAACCATTTATCGTAAACGGGCAGCGTCTAAAACATTATCATTATGCTGAGAACAATGAAGACTCGCAAGTCCTGCACTTAGACGTAATGTCTTCAGAATTTATAGATTAACATTTAATAGTTTTATGCCGAGCTTGCGACATTAAACAAAGCGCTTCGTGGGAGACAACCCACAACTTTCTATTTTATTTTCTATTTTTATTTTATTATTCTTTTTGATTTTATTCAGTATCCATTCTTCATTTATTTTATTTTATAAAACTTTTCTTCTTTTCTTCTTTCGGCATTTGGCCAAATCCTGACTAAAACTCTTGTTTTTCTTTTCTTTAGTTAACTCTAACCTGATGGCACATATTGACCGCATGGGTATCAAATTCAGAGGGAGAGCTCAGAGACAAAAATTTGAAGAACTTTCTGAGAGAGAGATGCACCCAACCTTCTATGCTGATGAAGATGCAATGATCGTACTTGGGCTAAGAGATAGTGTCCTGTATCTGCTGAGTCAAATAGGGTGGGAAACCACTCCTATTCGCAAACAATTTGTTACTTACCGAAGGCTAACTCTAGAATACCTTAGCTCCCTGATCTATTTACCAAATCATGGAAAAGGAATAAACCGAGGTTTCATTCAATTCAGGATGTTCAATATGGAGTATCAGTTTAACATTCAAGAGTTTACTAACCTTTTAGGGTTCCCCACTTCTTTTGATACATTCACCATGAGCCAAGAAGACCTTTTTGAATATAGAGAGCTTGAGCATTTTTGGGGAAGTTTGACGGGTAATGACGACCCCGAGGAACATGAGTTTCTCTCTGGAAACATACATAACCCGACTTTTCGCTATTTCCACAAGATCCTAGCACACACTCTTTTTGGAAAGAGATCAAACATTACCACAGTATCATGTTATGAACTCTTCATTATATTCTGTGCTTCCCAGAACCGTCCAGTGAATGGTGCCACTTATATGCTGGCGAGTTTTGACCTCCTTATTCAAGATGACCGTGCAACGATTCAAATTGGAGGATTGATAACTATGATTGCTAATGCTATTGGATTGCGCCAACCCATGCTTGCTTTGAACCCTTTTTGTGGCATTGAGTCTATGAACATACATTTCCTTTTCAACACTTTGTTTATCAGAAATCTGGGACCCGAAGAGTTTGAATTAGTAATTAATAACCAAGCTGTTTACCTATTCACAATGCCTAGTCCGATGACTAGTGTCCATGACCGAAACAATTGGCTTTACAACCTGGATGGAATACCTTCTCCTGTTAGATCTGTTGAAACCATCCAAGATTATGAGATTCTTGGCAACCAGATTCCTTATGCTGAGTCTGATCCGCAGACACCAACTGGTTACCACGATGCTGCCTCTCCACCTCATCCTATCCCGTCCGCAGAATCAGCAATACCTGATCTTAGACATCATATGCCCGGAAATGATTATAATACCGCTATTCAAGCTTTGATGTCATAACAAGCTGCCATGAGAGAAGAGTTAAATATGATGGGACATGAAATTCTGCAATACATGAGTACTATGACAAATCATTTTCTCGAGTTGAACCGCCGTGTCAATTCCTTTGACCCTCCAAAGAAAGATCCTACAATTGGTTAGAAGAATTGGAGTTAGCTAGTTTTAGTCTTAGGATTTATAGTTTTGTTTGACATTATTTTTAATTTTAGGATTTATTTTCCGCACGCTTTATTTTATTTTCATATATTACATTATGTTTATTTTTATGGAGCTATTGGCATTATTGGTTAAATTAAATGTTATTTTGATTTATGCATCATCTAAAATTTCCAATGATCATATATACTATGCTACTACTTACACTGCCTATTAGAGAAAAATATATATATACACTATGGTGTGTAGTAGAATAGCATGCATGGCAATTCAAAAATATTACAATAGCAATTAAAATAAACATAAACTAAAAATAAAATAAAATAATAATAATAATAATAATAAAAACAATTTATGAAGCACCCACGTAAGCAGAGCGCCAATGACCGTTGCAAGCACCTGTGTGACGAGCGTCACACAAGCCATCACGGTCGTCACGCAAATGCACATGACGCCCGTAACACCTTCTGTCACGAGCGTGACAGCTCCAGAATAGGTGAACGTTGCTGACCGTTGGGGACATGACCGTTGCTCCCCATCTTTTCATTTTTCCATTCAACTCACCTTTATTCCATCCCACTCACATTCATCCACATTTATTTTTCTCTCACCCACTCACCTTCCCAATTCCAAAAACGTTTCCTATAAATACCTACAATACCTTTCTTTCTACACCACATCATCCCATCAAACCACTCTATACAAATACAATTTCATCCCCTTTCCTTCTTTCAACCTACCTATCACTATGGGAGAGAACCCACAATCCGGAAATATCATCTTCCGATCTGAAGATGATAACTATCAACGAGAGCAGTTCGATCGGTTCCAACAACGAGGTGTCGTATCTACCAGGTATCCTGATTTAAATTGTTTACAAGAATTAGGATTACTTCTAGGTGTGCAATGGATGCTTCAGCTTTCTGATTTAACTTTTCTTTACTCACAAAATCAACCTACCTACCCATCACTCACCTTAGAATTTTTAAGTTCTTATTCATACACCACTCCAACCGGTGAAGACGAGTACTTAACCGGTACCGCAAATTTCCGCATGTTCAACACCGAGTACTCACTATCCCAGGAACAGTTGAGTGCCATGCTACACTTTCCTGTAGGAGGCCAAGTCCACCCAAGAATCCCTCCGAACTCACAGTGGCACATAAACGCTTTCGACCTCTTTAGAAAAATATCCGGTGTGGAAACCAATAACTGGGATGCACTACTTGCTTCACACATACATAACCCCACTATCCGGTATTTTATCCGTATTCTGCAAAACACCATTTTTGGTCGACCCAACAACAGCAAAGTCAACGCGAAGGAATTATTCTTCCTCCACTGTGTCTTTGAAATGGATACAAAGGTAAATGCCGCTTCTTTCTCACTTCACCATATTCGTACCCTTTGTGCTAGAGGCCACCAACCTTTTGTGATTGGAGGATTAATAACCACCATAGCACTTGGTTTAAATCTAGGAGACCAACTTCAAAATTTACAATCTCTGCCACCCCTATTTATGGATATAAGCTATTGTCGCTCCAGCCGCTTAATCAAAAATAGGGTAGGCGGAAAGTATTATCTTATGGTGAATAACCAAGAAGTCCCAAGCGTTGTTTTGCCCAACATTGCCCTCACAGATGTCACCTACCCCGGCCGATTCATCTACGATCTGAATGCTCCCGAAGCTACCGAGCCTACACAAGAAAACCCGCCCCCGGACGAGTTTGAGGAAATGGAGCAAGGTGATCACGGTCCTGAACAACAGTCAGCCCCGCTTAACCCTTCCGATAATGCAACTGGTTCATCCTCCCGACGTTGTCGAAGAAGAAGGCCAGCAACTAATGATGACATCATGGATGCTATTGATGATATGCATGCGCAGAATAACGAAGTAATGCAACTGATGCGCCAGGTGCAACAACAACAGGAAGCGAGGAATGCAATAACCGACCAGAGGTTCACTGACTTGCTCAACAGGTTTGATGACTTGGAAGTTCGTCAACGCTCACCGGGTCCGAGAACAAGAGGACGCAGGTAGAATTGAGCATTTTTCCTTTCTTTTCGCTTTTCTTTAAAACATTGGGGACAATGTTCCATTTAAGTGTGGGGGGGAAAAACTTTGTTTCAGTTATGATTAGTTCTCTTTCAAAGATTCCTCTTCCAAGTATGTTATTTTCCCTTTCATTGTTTTTTCCCTTTAATATAAATATATATATATTATATTAATATATATATATATATATATATATATATATATATATATATATATAATATATATATATTTATTTTAAGTCAAGTCCCTAGTGTGAAAATTTTGTATTATCTATTCCCCTCAATTTTCTTGAGCCATAACAAAAATTTAACACTTAACACACTCGATAAGTATAAAGGTTGCTCATTTTATAAAACTTGAGTGAAATCAAGACAAAATTATTACCACCTCAACGCTCTAAAAACCTCAACATGTTAGATCAGGATAAGTACCTATTATACCAATTCCTTGCACGTCTAGTTTTATAGTAACCCCGAGTAGTTTATACGAGAAGTCAACACCATCTTAATAGCAAACTACGTGGAGAGCCGATGAATATAAGTGAATGATTCCCAAAACAATATATTAAAAATCAGGAAATACACTAATTAAGTTAGGTGATCCTTACCAGATCATTTAATCCAAAGGTTGCGGACCCTACAAAAGCATAATATGAAAGATCCATTATGAGTTGGTTCAGTAGGTATCTGGTGCTGAACTTGGTAGGGCGGACTACGATCCGATCCCCCGCAATTTGCAATGGAATAAATAACGAAGTTATCCAACTTATGTACCAGAGCTTCTAGCTAAAAGGGGATCAGAATCACTAACCGGTTACTCCACTATGTGCGCGAAACGATAAAGGGCTTAATGTGATTTCGCTAGAATGAAAACGGGTGAAATAAGAGTAAAAGAACTAGGCTAGCTACAATAGCATGACTCGAACTGGTTTGCATAAGGTGGGGTTATCTGATGTTGTGACGGTAGTTGTTGATGTTAAGTCTAAACTCAGGTTAATCCAAAACAAGATTTACTTGCAACCTGGTACGAATTGATGTGTGTTTTGAAATTTCATCTGGCTAATTCGATTTATACATTGTATCTTGCTTGAGGACAAGCAAAAGTCTAAGTATGAGGGAGTTTGATAACATGAAATAATATCACATTTTTGGACTTGATTTAATTAAATTATATTATTGTTTGATCCGATTTATTTTATATTATTCGATATTACTTGGTATTTTCCTTCTATTTATTTCAGGTAACATTATTTGAAGCATACTTGAAAAAGAAAGAAAAGGGGTGCAAAAAGAAGCATTCCACTAAATCCCAACCACATCTACAAAGGAGAAGCGTTGTGATGCTGTGATGACCGCCACACAAGGCGTGATGAGCGTCCCGCCCCTCTGCTCAGCGTTACGAGCGTAACACAGGGTGTGACGGACGTCATGTAACACCCCGATAAAATATGATAATTATTTAAATTAAGTTAATAGTATATTTATTAATTTAATTAAATAATTGGATTATTATTGGAATATTATTTGGAATTATTATTATTATTGGAATAAAATAAATTGGAATTGGAATTGGAATATATATATAAAGAGTTCCATTTGGTAAAGAGAGTTTTCACGTGAAAGCAGAGAAGCGACCAAAAGTGGAGAAAGGGCAAAGAGGAAGAGCAAGAGCGCAAGGGTTGAAGAAGGGAAAAGCTTGAAGCTATAGGAATTGCCGGATTAACTCAGGTAAGGGGGGTTTATCGTCGTTTAATGGGTATTATGGATTAACATGTGATGGGTAGTAATAAGCCATTGATTGACTCTAATTAGGTTTTGAGAAATGCCTTAAATTGTCATGAATGAATTACGTTAAAAACCGTGAATGAATCTATATTTGGATGAGTTGTGATTTTCTAGACGTGTAGCCGTTTACGGAAACGAAATCGGAGGTCCGGAAGTCCTCCGACGGCGAAAAATGCGGGTAATTCTGCATTCTGTTCGTGTTAGCGCAGGAACAGCTTTCTGTCTTGCGTTAACCGGTTAACCCAGGGTGTTAACCGGTTAACACTGTTATGATAATTAAAAGAATTAATTTCTGTTCTGCGTTAACCGGTTAACCCAGGGTGTTAACCGGTTAACACTGTTATGAATTATGAGAAATTGCTGTCTGTCTTGCGTTAACCGGTTAACCCAGGGTGTTAACCGGTTAACACTGTTGAAATGTGCCAGGAAGCGTGTTCTGTGTTGCGTTAACCGGTTAACCCAGGGCGTTAACCGGTTAACACTGTTGGAAAAGTGAAAATTTGATATTCAAATATTGTGTACATATTTGACGTTTGGCCTATGTTGGTGTATGATATAGTAGGGATCATTTCCCGTTGTTTTGAGCAGTATAGGTATTAGTAGAGTGTGCTAATACTGTGATTTATTATTTGGCATGATATGAATATGATTCTGTGATAAATATGCTGATAATGTATGATGGTATGCATGATACTGTGAATGTATCTGTTATGTATGCAATTGTGGATGGACTGTTTATGGCTTAGAGTGTGAGCATATGTCCATTTGTGGATTGTTGATGATGTTGCATGCTAGGTGATTTAGCGTGCATAGTGTGGCTTTTATGGTGGTAGCTAATTCCCATGGTGAGGAATTAGTGATTGAGTTATTGTGGATTGTTGTTGATGTTTGCATGCTAGGTGATTTAGCGTGCATAGCATAGCCCTTGGGGTGGTAGCTAATTCCCATGGTGAGGAATTAGTGAGTGAGTCACTAGGTCTCAAATGAGTGGGACTAGTGAGCTTGGTAGCCGTATCTGGGTTTGATCGGTGTGGTTGAACTATGTGTTCACGAATAGTTGGTACCGCATGCATGGAGTCTCATTGCATAATATATGTATGGCGTATAATATGAATGGATGTATTCCAATATTATACGTGTGTTTTGTGTTGGGTTGAGTATGATTATGATTTTGAGTTGATGTTGCCGTTGCTGAATGTGTGATCTGATTTGGGTGATGAAATGTGTTAATTTACTTAGCATTACATGATATTTTATAATGCTTATTATATCGATTGAGGAACTCACCCTTACAACTATGTTTCAGGTAACGAGCAGTGATTGAGTAGAAGCTAGTGCTTGGAGTCTAGTGTAGTTCCTTAGGGGGTCATGCTCTGGTAGATGTAACATCGGGACGGGATGTTTTACTTTGTTTTCATTTTGGTTGTTGAACAACTTTACATGTAATGTGTTACATGGTTTGCATGATTGATTAGATCTCTATCCGCTGCGAATTATGCAATGTTTTATTTTGATGAATAAATGAGCATGACAAGTTATTATGGTGAATGGTGTGAAGTGTCAAGTGTGACACCCTTAAATTGCATATCTACTCTGATTTATATTTTGTTGAATTAATTAATTATTGGGGTATTTTAGAAGGGTGTTACATTAGTGGTATCAGAGCATAATCGGTCGAGTCGAGTCGTAATTATTCTGTTTCCCTGTATGTGATAGGTGTTGTGTAACCCTATCCGTACTTATTGTTTTAGCTTGTTGGGTTCTCAGAATAGAGATGGCTGGAAGAGGTAGAGACGATGCTGCGATTGCTGAGGCTCTGGGTATGCTTGCTGGAGTACTTGGAGGAAATCCGAATGTTGTGGGATTGGGAGCTGCTCGTCAACTGAGTGAATTCCAGAAGAACAATCCTCCAATGTTCAAGGGAGCATACGATCCAGATGGTGCTCAGAAGTGGTTGAAGGAGATCGAGAGGATCTTCCGAGTGACTGAGTGTGCCGATAACCAGAAGGTCAGGTTCGGTACGCATATGCTGTCAGAGGAAGTCGATGATTGGTGGGTTGCTGCCCGCACTGAGTTGGAAGCTGCTGGGAGTGCTGAGATCACTTGGGCGGTGTTCAGAGAGAGATTCCTGAGGAAGTACTTTCCAGAGGATGTCAGAGGAAAGAAAGAGATAGAGTTCTTAGAATTGAAGCAGGGAAACCGGTCTGTTACTGAGTATGCTGCTAAGTTCACAGAGTTGTCGAAGTATTACACTCCCTATGATGAGGCAGTAGCAGATGGGGCAGAGTTGTTTATGCTGTTAGCGATTTTGGAGGCTAAAGATAAACTGGTGATTTGTGATCTAGCCGTGGTATGTGATTTTCCTGATGTGTTTCCTAAAGAAGTGCATGAATTACCGCCAGAGCGTGAAGTTGAGTTCTCGATTGATTTGGTACCTGGTACTAGGCCGATATCGATGGCTCCGTACCGTATGTCTACTGTTGAGTTAACTGAATTGAAGAGTCAGTTGGAAGATCTGTTGGATAAGAAATTTATTCGTCCGAGTGTGTCACCGTGGGGTGCACCAGTGTTATTGGTTAAGAAGAAAGAAGGTACTATGAGGTTGTGTGTGGACTATAGGCAACTGAATAAAGTGACGATCAAGAATCGGTATCCTTTGCCGAGAATTGATGATTTGATGGATCAGTTGGTTGGTGCGAGTGTGTTCAGCAAAATAGATTTGAGATCAGGGTATCATCAGATACGTGTGAAAACTGAGGATATTCAGAAGACTGCTTTCAGAACAAGGTATGGACATTATGAGTATTCTCTAATGCCTTTTGGTGTGACTAATGCGCCTAGGGTATTTATGGAGTATATGAATAGGATTTTCCATCCGTACCTAGACAAGTTTGTTGTGGTGTTTATTGACGATACTTTGGTGTATTCGAAATCTGAAGAAGAGCATGCTGAACATTTGAGAGTGGTTTTAGGAGTTCTACGAGAAAAGAAGTTATTTGCTAAACTGTCCAAGTGTGAATTTTGGTTAGAAGAGGTTAGTTTTCTTGGTCATGTGATTTCAAGAGGTGGTATTGCTGTTGATCCTTCTAAGATAGAAGCGGTATCTAAGTGGGAAGCTCCGAAGTCAGTTTCTGAGATCAGGAGTTTTCTTGGACTTGCAGGTTATTATAGGAGATTCATTGAGGGATTTTCTAAGTTGGCCTTACCGTTGACGATGTTGACTAGAAAGGGGCAAGCGTTTGTTTGGGACTCAAAATGTGAAGAAGGTTTCCAAGAGTTAAAGAGAAGGTTAACTACTGCTCCTATTCTGATATTACCAAGTTCGTCGGAACCATTTGAGGTTTACTGTGATGCTTCATTGTTGGGTTTGGGTGGTGTTTTGATGCAGAATAAGCAGGTTGTAGCTTATGCTTCGAGACAACTGAAGGTTCATGAGAGGAACTATCCGACACACGATTTAGAGTTGGCAGATGTGGTATTTGTTCTGAAGTTATGGAGGCATTACTTGTACGGGTCAAGATTTGAGGTTTTTAGTGACCATAAAAGTTTAAAGTATTTGTTTGATCAGAAAGAGCTGAATATGAGACAGAGGAGATGGTTAGAGTTTCTGAAGGATTATGACTTTGGTTTGAATTACCATCCGGGTAAAGCAAACGTAGTGGCTGATGCATTGAGTCGGAAATCATTGCAGATGTCTATGTTAATGGTTAAGGAATTGGATTTAATTGAGCAGTTTAGAGACTTGAGTTTGGTGTGTGAGAGTACTCACAATAGTGTTAAATTGGGAATGTTGAAGTTAACGAGTGGTATTCTGGATGAGATTAGAGAGGGTCAGAAATCCGATGTGCTTTTGGTTGATAAGTTGACTCTAGTGAATCAAGGTCAAGGTGGTGAATTCAGAGTTGATGAGAATGGTGTTTTGAAATTTGGTAATCGGGTGTGTATTCCGGATGTTACCGAACTTAAGAAGAGTATTCTTGAGGAAGGACATCGTAGTGGCCTGAGTATTCATCCTGGGGCTACGAAGATGTATCATGATTTGAAAAAGTTATTTGGTGGCCGGGAATGAAAAGAGAAATTGCGAGTTTTGTTTATTCTTGTTTGACCTGTCAGAAGTCAAAGATTGAGCATCAGAAGCCGTCTGGGCTAATGCAACCGTTGGCTATTCCAGAGTGGAAGTGGGATAGTATCAGTATGGATTTTGTTTCTGGTTTACCGAGGACAATTAAGAATTTTGAAGCTAATTGGGCGATTGTTGACAGATTGACAAAATCGGCTCATTTCATTCCGATCAGAATGGATTATCCGTTAGAGAGATTAGCTGAGTTGTATATTGAGAAAATTGTAAGTTTGCACGGTATTCCGTCGAGTATTGTTTCGGACAGAGATCCTAGATTTACATCGAAGTTCTGGGAAGGTTTGCAGAGGGCTTTGGGAACTAAGCTGAGATTGAGTTCTGCATATCATCCGCAGACTGATGGTTAGACTGAGAGGACGATTCAGTCACTGGAGGATCTTTTGAGGGCTTGTGTTTTGGAAAAGGGAGGTGCTTGGGATTGTTATTTACCTTTGATTGAGTTTACCTACAACAATAGTTTTCATTCGAGCATTGGTACGACACCGTTTGAAGCTTTGTATGGTAGGAGATGTCGGACACCTTTATGTTGGTATGAGTCCGGTGAGAGTGCTGTGGTTGGACCGGAGATTGTTCAACAAACTACGGAAAAGATTAAGATGATTCAGGAGAAGATGAGGATTGCTCAGAGTCGTCAGAAGAGTTATCACGACAAGAGGAGGAAGTCACTTGAGTTTCAAGAGGGAGATCATGTGTTTCTTCGTGTTACTCCGATAACTGGGGTTGGTCGAGCTTTGAAGTCGAAGAAGTTGACACCTCGATTTATTGGTCCTTATCAGATTTTGGAGAGGATAGGGGAGGTAGCCTATCGTATCGCTTTACCACCGTCACATGCGAATTTGCATGAGGTTTTTCATGTGTCTCAGTTGAGGAGGTACATTCCTGATCCGTCGCATGTGGTCCAAGTAGATGATGTACAGGTGAGAGATAACCTGACTGTTGAAACATCACCTATGAGGATAGAGGATCGAGAGTTGAAGCAGTTGCGGGGTAAAGAGATTGCTTTGGTAAAGGTAGCTTGGGGAGGACCAGCAGGTGGCAATGTGACTTGGGAACTTGAGAGTCAGATGAAGGAGTCTTATCCAGAGTTATTCGCTTGAGGTATGTTTTCGAGGACGAAAACTCTTTTAGTGGGGGAGAGTTGTAACACCCCGATAAAATATGATAATTATTTAAATTAAGTTAATAGTATATTTATTAATTTAATTAAATAATTGGATTATTATTGGAATATTATTTGGAATTATTATTATTATTGGAATAAAATAAATTGGAATTGGAATTGGAATATATATATAAAGAGTTCCATTTGGTAAAGAGAGTTTTCACGTGAAAGCAGAGAAGCGACCAAAAGTGGAGAAAGGGCAAAGAGGAAGAGCAAGAGCGCAAGGGTTGAAGAAGGGAAAAGCTTGAAGCTATAGGAATTGTCGGATTAACTCAGGTAAGGGGGGTTTATCGTCGTTTAATGGGTATTATGGATTAACATGTGATGGGTAGTAATAAGCCATTGATTGACTCTAATTAGGTTTTGAGAAATGCCTTAAATTGTGATGAATGAATTACGTTAAAAACCGTGAATGAATCTATATTTGGATGAGTTGTGATTTTCTAGACGTGTAGCCGTTTACGGAATCGAAATCGGAGGTCCGGAAGTCCTCCGACGGCGAAAAATGCGGGTAATTCTGCATTCTGTTCGTGTTAGCGCAGGAACAGCTTTCTGTCTTGCGTTAACCGGTTAACCCAGGGTGTTAACCGGTTAACACTGTTATGATAATTAAAAGAATTAATTTCTGTACTGCGTTAACCGGTTAACCCAGGGTGTTAACCGGTTAACACTGTTATGAATTATGAGAAATTGTTGTCTGTCTTGCGTTAACCGGTTAACCCAGGGCGTTAACCGGTTAACACTGTTGAAATGTGCCAGGAAGCGTGTTCTGTGTTGCGTTAACCGGTTAACCCAGAGCGTTAACCGGTTAACACTGTTGGAAAAGTGAAAATTTGATATTCAAATATTGTGTACATATTTGACGTTTGGCCTATGTTGGTGTATGATATAGTAGGGATCATTTCCCGTTGTTTTGAGCAGTATAGGTATTAGTAGAGTGTGCTAATACTGTGATTTATTATTTGGCATGATATGAATATGATTCTGTGATAAATATGCTGATAATGTATGATGGTATGCATGATACTGTGAATGTATCTGTTATGTATGCAATTGTGGATGGACTGTTTATGGCTTAGAGTGTGAGCATATGTCCATTTGTGGATTGTTGTTGATGTTGCATGCTAGGTGATTTAGCGTGCATAGTGTGGCCTTTATGGTGGTAGCTAATTCCCATGGTGAGGAATTAGTGATTGAGTTATTGTGGATTGTTGTTGATGTTTGCATGCTAGGTGATTTAGCGTGCATAGCATAGCCCTTGGGGTGGTAGCTAATTCCCATGGTGAGGAATTAGTGAGTGAGTCACTAGGTCTCAAATGAGTGGGACTAGTGAGCTTGGTAGCCGTATCTGGGTTTGATCGGTGAGGTTGAACTATGTGTTCACGAATAGTCGGTACCGCATGCATGGAGTCTCATTGCATAATATATGTATGGCGTATAATATGAATGGATGTATTCCAATATTATACGTGTGTTTTGTGTTGGGTTGAGTATGATTATGATTTTGAGTTGATGTTGCCGTTGCTGAATGTGTGATCTGATTTGGGTGATGAAATGTGTTAATTTACTTAGCATTACATGATATTTTATAATGCTTATTATATCGATTGAGGAACTCACCCTTACAACTATGTTTCAGGTAACGAGCAGTGATTGAGTAGAAGCTAGTGCTTGGAGTCTAGTGTAGTTCCTTAGGGGGTCATGCTCTGGTAGATGTAACATCGGGACGGGATGTTTTACTTTGTTTTCATTTTGGTTGTTGAACAACTTTACATGTAATGTGTTACATGGTTTGTATGATTGATTAGATCTCTATCCGCTGCGAATTATGCAATGTTTTATTTTGATGAATAAATGAGCATGACAAGTTATTATGGTGAATGGTGTGAAGTGTCAAGTGTGACACCCTTAAATTGCATATCTACTCTGATTTATATTTTGTTGAATTAATTAATTATTGGGGTATTTTAGAAGGGTGTTACACGTCACACCCCCATTCCTATTTTTTTGGCTTTGACGCGTAACAGAAGCTCGTTCGCCCTTTTTCTTCGCTTGACTCGTTAACACACGAGGAAACCTACTGAAGGAATTTTTGGGAAACGGTTACATGATGGATTAATATAAATAGATCTTAAGTGGTGCCCTGAACTCCTCTCTTTTTCCAGATTTCCACGCCGTGCATTATTTTTAAAGCATTATATTTTTTTCCCATCATTCCATATTTTCTTCCGCAGTTTATTACCTTAGCATTTTTTACTTCCTTTTTCTTTGTTAGCTTAATTTTTTAGGCATTCAATTAATTTTCTCACAATAGTTTCTACACCGGAAACTATTGTGTAACTTTTACTGGATCTAACCTTACGTTAGATCATAGTATTTTACTCCTTCGCCTTTATTTTTCCTGTCTGCTCAAGAATTGTGAAGAACAAATCCACCTGGTTTGTGGTGGAGTGTTCAAGCATCGAAGCTAGGGAACAACCAAGATTTCTATTAATTTTATAGGTTCATTAATATATTGTTTTAATTTATATATGCTTTGTACTGCTGTTTATCTATACTATTTGTCTGATATGGCTGTAATTAAGCATAATTATTGTTTAGGCTTGTTTAGCATGTCCGGCTAAATAAACTTAGATATCGATATGTAAAGTAAGCGGAATAAAGGAATCAAAACTAAGTTGGTTTAAATTTATTTAAAAATATAGTCACTCTTTTTATGGTCTCAATTTACATTGTTAATACCAAAGTTTTCGTACGAGAGTAAAAGACATAAAGAAGTTAAAATCAATAGAACGACGGTTTGAGCTTTTAACTGGACAGTGTAAATTGGACATTAACTTTAAATCAGGGCGAAAGCAATTTTTAGAGTTAATTAAATTCTAATCATTTTCAAAAAGTATTTTTAAAGGTTAAATGTGAGGACGAGAGTTCAGCATTTAAGTTTAATCATATAATCTAAGTCAACAGAGCGAGAGTTTGACACGAGGGTGTTTAAACGGTTAGTATTTTAATAAAAAGAGTTTCTATAGATTCTATTGTTTTCAAAAAGTGATTTTAGTTTTACCTAAATAGTGAAAGCGTACGTTAAGGTAAAATCATAGTCTATTCAACAGAGCGAGAGTTTGAGAAAAGGTTTTTAATCAATAGTGTCTACTGAAAAGACTTATTTTAAAACTAAGAAACCAACGAAGATTTGATTCCCTAATTACGACGAACTACATACCGATATCCGCGTTATTTGATATTTAATCTAGATCCGATTTTAGTTTTACTTTTCGCCCTAATCAACAAAGTATCATCCGCCTTTTCTTTATGAAGTAACCTTAGAAAAACGGTATATCGATTCATTAAGTCCTTGTGGGATCGATATCTTTTAAAACTACGCGATTAGACTGTACACTTGCAGTTAACCCCAATAGACTCATAAAGTCGCGATCATAGATGAAAGCCATTAAAATTTCATGATCAAATTCAAGATGTCTACTTCAAGTTTTTTATTTGGAGGAAGTGCAAATTCAACTTGAAAATGCATGTGCCAAGAGGAAACATTATAGATCATTTTGGGCCAATACCATTGAACAAGTGATTTTCCTCAACTTCTAAAATGCATAACTCCTTCATGACAAATCCAAATAAGGTCAAATTTGTGACCAGATTAAAGAGGTTTGAAAGAGATACAACATTGATGAAGAAACTTTACTCATTTCAAGTCCATAGAAAAAGTTATTCAAGGTGGAAGAAGTGAATATTTGACTTGGGACTTTGAAAATTTTCAAATATATTTGATTTCCCAAACTTCCACCTTAATATTCATCATGATCCAAGCTTTAAATGAAAACGTGTTCAACATGAAAGTTGTTCCCCTTGATCTCACC
Source organism: Lathyrus oleraceus (assembly GCF_024323335.1). Classification (NCBI taxonomy): domain Eukaryota; kingdom Viridiplantae; phylum Streptophyta; class Magnoliopsida; order Fabales; family Fabaceae; genus Lathyrus; species Lathyrus oleraceus. The sequence continues at coordinate 459,325,470 of NC_066585.1, forward strand.
TTTCTAAAAAGTCCAGGATCACTTCTTTTGGCCAAAGTATGAAGGACTTAAACATGGGTATACGTTGAAGAACCATTTGGATAATTTCAACTTCCACTTTTCATACACAATTGCATGGCTCACCAACATGAATCCAGCATGATGCACACTCATTTTTGGATGAGATCACATCATTTCCTAGGCCTATCACACGCACATGCAACCATGCAAAGGGATTTTTCAAATTTTTCCAAAATTGGAAGTGTCTAGAAATCAATATCCTTCGCTATAAATAAGACCCTCATGGCTCAGAATTAAGGACCTCATGCCCAAGCTTTGAACCTGCAACTCTAAACCCTTACCATTGAAGGATAAACTTGAGGATTTTCTTTGAAAATCGATTTTCAATTCTCCATCTGTTTTGAGATTGAAACTCCAAGAGTCCATACCTTTATTTGATATATTTCACATCCATTAAGCATCTAAAGCAAGGCCAAGCATAATTGAAAGCAAGATCGTGCCAATCTGAAGTTCCATTGAAGGTGAATTTTCAGAATTTTCATCTTTTCGATTCTCTGTCAATTCTTTACCATTCTTGTTGATTTTTGGTTGTCTGAAGTCCTATCAATGTAGGCAAGAAAATTGAGTTGCTTTGAGGTCAAATAGAAGCAACTCAGCTCATGATCCTCAAAATTTAAATCCCTGTATTTTTTTATATACTTGGAATTGGACAAAATTGAGGCCAGATTCGTGCTCCTGAGCATTTTTCCTTCAAATTAGTGTATTCATTTTCCATTTTTCATGAGGTTTTGATTGTACCAGTCCGGTGGCTCTCAACGGAGAAGAAGACCGGAGCTAGGGCTCCGGTGATGTGTTGGCGTGTCCCAAACCATTGGCTCATGATCTCACGTTATAATCTCAACCATTGCTTTTGCATACCACGCGTACATTAAGTTGACTTGAGTGCATTGTGGAACACGCGCGTGTGCCCATCAGATCTTCCACCTCAATTAATGAGGGAGTTCTGATGGCCCTTGTTTTTTTTATATTATATTTTATGATTTTTAATTTAATCCATTTATTTTGATTAATTCATATTAATTTTATTTTTAATCCAAAAAATATGGGACTTTCACCAAATAATTACAAATATTTTCCCCTTTCATTTTACGAATTAAGATTATTTTTTGGATTAATTTTGATATTTTTCATGATTTAATTGTTGTTGTGCATATTTTTAATTGTTTAAAAATACTTCTGACTTTTCAAAAATTATGAAATTTTTTGTCTAAGGTCCTTTGACCTTGTTTGACTTAGGATAAATCTCTTGGTCATTTTTTTGGTGTTTTGAAGAGGTTTTAGGTTTTTCCTCAAACATAATTTAATTTTAATGCATTTTAATTTGATTTTTTAATTGATTAATTGTGTATAAATATTGTTGAGCCTTTTTTATTGACTTGTGAAGTTTGACTATGTTTTTGGGTCTTGATCAAGGTTGATTTGACTTTTGTTGGATTAAAATCATTGGATTTAGGGGATTGATGAAATGTAAATTCATCTCCCAAAATGAATGAATGATTTTAATTTGATAAAATTCCTCCCTTGACCAATTTTTGTTGATCTCATCTCCCCTCCATCTTCATCTTTAATCCCATTCTATCCCATCCCTTTCATTGACCAATGAAGTCTCAATATCATAAGGCTAATTGGTTCATCAATAATTTTATGTTAGATGAACAAATACAAGTATGGGTGAGATTAGGTTCATCCTTTGATCATTTTCTTTTTGTGTGTGGTATGTTTTAGTTGTGACTTCTACATAAGTCCAATTACGCTTGCTTAACATAGCGCTAAATTTTGATCCAAAGGCATAACATTCTAGTAAGTGAGATTGTAAGTCTCCCCCCTTTCATGGTATTATATGGAAACTTGGCCTTTCTTCCTTCCTTTGGAAGATGTCTTGGTTCAAGGATACATGCTTGTGAATAGAGGGTTGAGTATTCTCCAAAGAATGACTTAATCAATTGAAAATCAAAACATCACTAAAATTTAATCAACTAATATTTGACTAACTCTTATTATTCTTGCTTTTAATTTCAAAGTCATTTACTTTATGCAATTTAAATTCAAGCTATTTGCCATTTATATATCATTTAACTTGTTTATGTTTATTCCATTTTCACTTTGCTCACTTGAGTTATATATTGGGGTTGTATATATATTTATTTGCGTGTCGTGTTTGTGTTTGTGGTCTTAGGACCTTAAAATACTTAATAAACAACAAAAACCCTAAAAGAAAATTATGTGGACTGTTGGGTTTGATCTGAGCTTTGGACTTAGAATTAGGCAACATTCCATATGCAAAAGGACTTGGCCAATGCCAACTTTTCTGAGACCAAGTTATTGTGAGTTGAGCTTTCATCTGATGCAAGTATTGGGATCCACATGAATTCATCTGCTACATGGTCTTGATGCAAATGTTACTTTGAACCTGTGCCAAATGCCTTATTCTGAACCAATCAAGGAGTAGTTCATTTGATACATGGGAAGATAAGGAAGAAGACTGTGAAGTTGCTTGCTTGGAAGTGGCTATCTTTATTTGATGCCTTGCTCTTCATCTTACTACTTATTTATTGATATTTCTAGATTCTAAAGTCCAAAGGAAAAGTGGGTTTCTATATGACATTCTTGTCTATTGGATTGCATCCCATTAGTCAGATCTTTTCAACTCTTTTAAATATTTGCTTAGGATTAGTCTCTTCATCTCCTCCCCCTTATTAAATTTCAAATATCTCTCCCTTTTCAAAATCTTCTTTGCTTGTGTTTTCTAAACCTAGACTTTATTGCAAATTATAAACTTTGGCCTTACACCAATGCATTTTTAAACTCTTTTCTTAATCAAACTTGTAAATAAACTTAACCATATTGACTTAAAATTTCAAAAGACAAAAAGAACTAACACTCATTCAAACTTTTGGGCCCTATGTACCTCTTTTAAATTTACACTTTTGTTAAAAGAAATCCACTCACTTTTAAATTGATACCATGAACTATGAGGTTTTGATCCCTCATTTCTATGTTGGTAAGTAGGTACAAGTCTGAAGGTCTTGTCAAACACACAAGTATAATTAATGAATTCTTTTATCATCCCCACACTCTATTTATTGCAAACATCTTTTATACCAAAACACATACACACATACAAAAGGGCTCCCTAGGAGTACCTAGGACACTTTGGGTGCTAAGACTTTCCCTCTGTGTAACTAACCCCCTTACCCGTCATCTCTGGCATTTTATTAGTTTTGATTAGAAAACTTCTTATCTTTGGGTTTTGTTCGTACTTTTCCTTTTTTCTATGGAAACAATAAAAGCGCGGTGGCGACTCTTGTTTTATTGACGTTAAGTTTATCCATAGCTTAATAGTCATGAATTTACCGCTACAAAAATTAAATGGCGACTCTGCTGGGGAGTAGTCTCCAGTGGGTTTAGCCTACTTCTTCATGTGTATATTGTTGTATATTTGATGTTTGTATACTTGTTTGTATGATATAATCTGCTTGTTGTGCTTGGTGATCTCTGAGTGGTGAGAAAAGTTCTAACCCGAACTTGAGTGCAATTAAGATAGGAGGATGGTATAGTCATGTTCGATTTGTGTGGAGTAGTCCTTAACAAGTTGGCTTGAGACCCATCTACTCAGTGGAGACCCTTTGGAGTTATTGATGTCACATAAGTTATTTGTGGTTAGGCATTACTTTCTCTGATTTGGGTTCCGAGAAGTTGAGGACCTTAGAACATTTAACCTAACTTGGCCTTTTTAGGATGCAGTCCAGAGACTTTTCAAGTGTAGACTTGATAAAAGTTGTTACGCGATACTACACTCAGACGAGTTTCTCTTGAGAATATTCTGGGTTGATGAGTCAGTCATCCTAACCTATAATATCTGATAGATGGAATTAAGACTCTGGGAACTTTTTAGAACATGATCTACAGGTTTTTATCCTTAGTACACTCCTTTGAGATGGTTCCTAACCTGACTCCATGCTCGTGACTCACAACAAACCCTTGATTCTTGGTTGATCTAATCAAGTCTTGTCAATATCAATGGAACTTGGGTGTTGATAAGGTGAAAAACATAATCCACAAAAATGGATGATTGATCTTGACAATGACTTGATTCATCCCTTGACCTTTGTATGTTTGCCTTTTGTGTGATCCCTTATTTGTGATTGTTGCATCCATGCATTCATGTGCATCATAACATTCATCACACGAAAAATAACTTCAAGGAACTGAGGTTTTATTTGCAAATATTTCCAGACCATGGATTGTGGATGAAGGAACACTAAGAAGTACAGTTTCAGATGTCCCCACTTAAAAAAGTTAAGGAAGTTATCATATTTTGTATTAGATCCCTTGGACTTCAAGTAACGTCATGGGAAGCATCTGTCTGTATTATCTGTTGATGTAGTGGAACGACTCTTGAGTGTGCTGGTTCAGTTTTATGACCCTTTCTATTATTTCTTCACTTTTCCCGATTATCAGCTTGTGCCTACGTTAGAGGAGTATGCCCATCTCTTGGGAATACCTATTTCTGACAAAGTTCCTTTTAGTGGATTGGAGGAGATTCCCAGATCTCATATTAGAGCTGAAGCTCTTCATCTGAAGAAATCTGAGATTGAAACTCATTGGGTGAAGAAAGGAGGAATGTTTGGGTTGACTTCTGAGTTCCTTATTGGGAAAGATACTACTTTTGCTCAAGCCGGTAGTGTGGATGCTTTTGAAGCCATCTTCGTGTTGCTTATCTATGGTTTGGCTTTGTTCCATAACATTGATAATTTTGTTGATGTTAACGCCATTAGAATCTTCTTGATTGGGAATCCTGTGCCTACTTTATTGGGTGATATGTACCTCTCTTTGCATTTTAGGAATTCTAAAGGTGGAGGAACTATTGAGTGTTGCGTTCCTCTTCTATACAATTGGTTTATTTTGCACTTGCCTTAGACACCTGCTTTTGTGGAGAACAAGCAATGTCCACGGTGCTCTCAGAGACTTATGTCTCTCACTAATGATGATATAGTTTGGTATGACTCTGCATTGAGTAGCTTGGATATTATTGATAGTTGTGGTGAATTCTCTAATGTGCCTCTCATTGGTACACAAGGAGGAATCAACTACAACCCTGCTTTGGCTCATCGTCAACTTGGATTCCCCTTGAGAGACAAACCTAATAACACTCGGTTATAAGGTCTTTTCTATCAAGAGGGTAAACATCCCCAACATTTGAAGCAGAAGATAGTTCATGTGTGGCATAGTGTGCATAGGAAAGGAAGATCCGAGCTTGGTCCGTGCAACTGTGTAGATTTAGAAGCTTACACTACTTGGGTGAAGAAAAGAGCTTTAGAGTTGAAGATGCCATATGCTTGTGAGAGACCTATGTATTTGGTTGTGGCTGAGCCATTAACTCTCCCTAACCAAGATTTAGAGGAGTTGGAAGATGCACTCACAAAGATAAAGCAAGAGAAGGATGTGTGGGAAGAGCGGTTCCATGCTTTGAGCCGAGAGCATGAGGAGTTGCAACTTGAGTTGAAGGACAAATATGCACTTATTGGACTTCTTGAAGACCGGGCAATGAAGAGACAAAGAGAGCGAGAGGTTCCATCTTCCTCTAGTATGCCTCATCCTTCCAGTGCTTTGAAGAAGATTGTTGACCAGCTTAGCCTTGAGAAGGCTCAGATGAAGACATCTTTTGAGACTGAGATCTGACGCATCCGAACAAAGTACCCTCCTGCGGCCAGATCATTTGACATTGTTGCTAAGGGACCCTTAGGATGATTAGTTTCCTTTTCTCTTGTACTTGTACTTTGGTTTCTGGAATTGTAATCAGTGTAATCCTTCCAAATTATATGAATAAAAGAGATTTTTATGGTCAATCAAATTTTTACTATTGTTGTTATATATCTGCAAATAAAATACTATGTTCCTTGAAAATAAAATCAATCAAAAACATTTCATTTCATGCATCATTTGCATAACAGGTGTTCTTTCGCCAGATGTCTTATCGGTTATTCTTCTGTGCTTCAACGAAGCTGACTCACCAATACAACACTCGCGCCAATCAACCGAGAATCATGGAGCACTTAGAGCAAGAGAACAATGAGTTGAAGGATGAGATTACTCATCTGACTGCTATGATGGAGTCTGTTCTAGCTGCTCAGAATCAGTCTTCTCCAACTCCCGCAACTCCTCTTCCTTAGAGGATTGTCATCTTAGAGGTTGCTACCTCAACCATTCTTGTTGCTGCTACTCAATCTGGTTCGTCTATGCTTGCTGAATTCCCGTGGGGAATGCCACCAAAATTTGTACCTCAAGGGTTTGCACCCACCTTTGCTTCTATGTCGGCATCTAGCCCGGTGATGTTTGTGCCACCTCTAGTTGTTCATACTCTGCCTCGTGTTGAGGACACCATCTACCATTCTAAGCCGTCTGAGAACCCTGATGTTTATGAGAAGATGGATGAGATGAAGGATCAGTTCCTTGAGCTGCACAAGGACTTGAAAACGTTGAGAGGGAAAGACATGTTTGGTAAAAGTGCTGCTGAACTTTGTTGAGTGCCAAACGTCAAGATCCCGATGAAGTTCAAAGTCCCCGACTTTGAAAAGTATAAGGGAAATACTTGTCTACTTAGCCACCTCGTCATGTATGCCAGGAAAATGTCAAGTCAAACTGATAATGATCAGTTATTAATTCACTACTTCCAACATAGTCCGACTGTTGCCGTTTGAGATGGTATATAGGGCTAGATATTGCAAGTGTTTGCACGTTTAATGATTTGGGTGAAGCTTTTGTGAAATAGTATAAGTACAATGTAGAAATGGTGCCTAATAGAGACCAGTTGAGGTCAATGTCTCAGAAGGACAAAGAGAAATTCAAAGAGTATGCCCACAGGTGGAGAGAGCTTGCTGCTTAGATCAATCCTTCGTTGGAAGAGAAGGAGATGACCAAGATTTTCCTAAAGACCCTGAGTTCGTTTTATTACGAATGCATGATTGCTAGTGCCCCTAGTGACTTTACCGAAATGGTAAACATGGGGATTAGGTTAGAGGAAGGAGTCTGAAAGGGACGTTTGTCTAAATAAGAGGTGTCATCAAGCATGAAATATGGAAGCAATTTCTGTAGAAAGAAGGAAGTGGAAACTAATGCAGTATCAATAAAGAGGAAGAGGAGGCCTCATGTCAAAATAATTCTGCAACCGCGTCAGCATCATCACCAAGTCTCGTTAGTTATCCCAATATTTTCAAACAATCAATCAGTACCAGTTCAACAACAACGTCAACAACAGCCACAACAAAGAACAAACAACTACAACAACAATAATCAGCAACAACAAAATTTCGAGAGGAAGAAGGTCTCTTTTGACCCTATTCCCATGTCATATGCCGAACTTTATCCTTATTTGGTTCTCAAGAACCTACTCCAGCCAAGGAATCCACCTCAAATTCCAGAACCACTTCCATGGTGGTATAAGCCTGAACTTCATTATGCCTTTCATTTGGGAGCTCCTGGCCATGATATTGAAAACTATTACCCGTTGAAGTATGAGGTCCAAAAACTAGTAAAGAGTGGGATGGTGTCCTTTGAGGACCGTGCGCCGAATGTGAAATCTAACCCATTGCCCGCTCATGGTAATTCCTCTGTTAATATGGTAGATGGTTGTCTAGGAAATTTTCGAGTATTCGACTTGCAACATAGTCGTAGGTCCTTGGTAGAGATGCATAGGACCCTGCGTACCATCAGTGACTGTGAGAACGACCATGATGGTTGTGCAATTTGCAGTGTAAACCCCCTATGGGTGTTTCATCGTCAAGAGGGATATCCAGAAGTTGATGGATGAGAATGTAATCCAGATTCAACAATCTAGGGATATAAATGATGTGAATGTAATTGTTCCAGTGTTCAAGACCCTTAAGTGGGTAGTAATTCAGTTTGACAGTAGTAGTAGCAACAACGTCAATAGGTCACTATCGCCGTTAGTGATACGGTTAGCGGGCCCCATCCCATATGCATCTGATAGAGTTGTTCTGTATCAGTATAATGCTACCATGGTAGAGTATGGTCAAGAGGTTCCGTTGCCTACGACCAATTCTGTTGTGAATATAGCTGATATTGCGAAGGTGACCCGTAGTAGTCGAGTATTTGGTCCAGTCTTTCTGAAAAGAAGTAATAAAAGATGTGTCGGTTGGTAAAAGGTTGATGTACCTGCAGTAAACCCAGTTAGTGCTCCAATGTGTCAGTCTGGTGAATCCAGCAAATTGAAGCCTAATGGTGATGATGAGGTAATACGGTTAACCAAGAAAGGTGAATTTAATATGGTGGAGAAGCTGCTCCAAACTCCTTCAAAGATTTCAGTGTTGTCTCTGCTAATGAATTCGGAAGCACACAGAGAAGCATTGCAAAGAGTGTTGGAGAAAGCCTATGTTGAGCATGATATGATCATGCATCAGTTTGACCATATTGTGGCTAACATTACTTACTGCAACAACTAGAGCTTTTGTGATGAAGAACTTCCCGAGGAAAGCAGAAATCATAATCTGGCAATGCATATATCGATGAATTGCAAGGAAGATGCACTGTCAAATATGTTGGTTGATATCGGTTCTTCTTTGAATGTACTCTCCAAATCAACTTTGTCCAGATTATCTTATCAATGCGCTCTTATGAGGTACAGTGGCGTGATTGTCAATGCTTTTGATGGTTCTCGCAAGACTGTTATAGGAGAAGTGGACCTTCCAGTGAAGATAGGTCCGAGTGATTTTCAAATTACTTTTCAAGTAATGGATATCCACCCGGCCTGTAGCTTCTTGTCGGGAAGGCCATGGATCCATGAAGCTGGGGCTGTAACATCCACTCTGCACCAGAAACTGAAATTTGTTAAGAATGGAAACCTTGTCATTGTAGGTGGAGAGAAAGCACTGTTGGTGAGCCATCTAACGTCCTTTTCATATGTGGAAGCTGAGGAGGAGGTTGGAACCCCATTCTAAGCCTTGTCTACTGCTGAGGTAAAGAAAACTGGTGCAGCCATGTCTTCTTTCAAAGACGCGTAGAAAATTATTGAAGATGGCAATACAGATCAGTGGGGCCGTATGGTAGAATTCTCCGAGAACAAGAACAAAGCCGAATTGGGATTCCAGCAAGGGCCATCTAATGTCAAAGTTGAAGAAGTGCAAACGAGTTTCCGTAGCGGAGGGTTCATCCATGGTAATGAACAACACTCAACTGCTTTGATCGAGAGCGGTGAAGATGAAGATTGCGCCAACTTTGTGACGCATGGCGAGACTTGCAACAATTGGGTTGCTGTTGATGTTCCTAATATTGTCCATCGTTCTAAGTAATTTTCTTTTTCATTATTTTAGAAAAATTCGTCTCTTATGCCTAAGGGAGAAGTGAACATTGTTGGGAATTCTTCAAATTATCATCAATAAAATGCAATTCTATTCATCCACATCTATGATGTTTTATTTTTACTTTTTTCTTTTCTAAAAATGGTAATCACAAAAAACATAAATGAATAATAATTGTACATCTGCATAATATTTGGTCACAATTCACTTCTCTAAAATCAAAATATCAAATCATTATGCAGGTTGGTGTCCAAACCCATTGAATACAATGATCATAATCCCTCTCCAAACTTCGATTTCCCTGTGTTTGAGGCTGAGGAAGAGATTGATGAAGAAGTATCTGATGAATTATCTCGTCTACTTGAGCCCGAGGAAAAAGCCATTCAGCCGTTTGAAGAGCAGATTGAGTTGGTCAACTTGGGTTCCGAAGATGGTGTGAAGGAAGTCAAGATTGGATCTCAATTGTGTTCAGAGGTTAAGAAGGGGTTGATTGATCTTCTCAGAGAGTATTCATATGTGTTTGCTTGGTCCTATCAAGACATGCCTGGTTTGGATTATGAGATTGTGGAGCATAGATTGTCGTTAAATCCAGAATGCCTGCCAGTCAAGCAGATGTTGAGGAGGACTCATCCTGATATGGAAGCAAAGATCAAAGAAGAAGTGCAAAATAAAATTGATGTTGGTTTCCTTGTTATTGTTGAGTATCCACAATGGGTGGCCAATATTGTGCCTGTTCCAAAGAAGGATGGAAAACTTCGTATGTGCGTCGATTATAGAGATTTGAACAAAGCTAGTCTGAAAGATGATTTTCCTCTGCCACACATTGATATGTTGGTAGACAATACATCTAAATTCAAAGTCTTTTCATTTATGGACGAATTTTACGGTTATAATCAGACAAGATGGCTCCCGAAGATATGGAGAAGACCACATTCATTACACCCTTGGGAACATTCTGTTATAGAGTGATGCCTTTCGGTTTAAAGAATGTTGGTGTAACATACAAGAGAGCAATGACCATTCTTTCCTATGATATGATGCATAAAGAGATCGAAGTCTATGTTGATGATATGATTGCTAAATCCAGTGATGAAGAAGAGCATGTTAAGTATTTATTGAAGCTATTACAGCGTTTGAGGAAGTACAGACTCTGGTTGAATCCCAATAAATGTACTTTTGGTGTTCGTTCTGGTAAGTTATTGGGCTTTAATGTCAGCGAGAAGGGTATTAAAGTTGATCCTGCCAAGGTCAAAGCAATACAAGAAATGCCAGCGCCCAAAACTGAGAAGCAAGTTAGAGGTTTTCTCGGCCGCTTGAATTATATCTCAAGATTCATTTTGCATATGACTGCCACGTGTGCACCAATATTCAAGCTTCTTCGGAAAGATCAATCTTGTGATTAGAATGAAGATTGCCAAAAAGCTTTTGATTGAATCAAAGAGTATTTGCTTGAGCCTCCGATTTTGTCTCCGCCTATGGAAGGAAGACCTTTGATCATGTATTTGACTATGCTCGGAGAGAGTATGGATTGTGGTCTTGGTCAGCAAGATGAATATGGAAATAAAGAATATGAAATTTACTACCTCAGTAAGAAGTTCATCGAATGTGAGACTCGGTTTTCTATGCTAGAAATGACTTGTTGCGCATTGGCTTGGGTCGCTAAGCGTCTGCGTCAGTATATGTTGAATCATACTACTTGGTTGATATCCAAAATGGATCCAATGAAGTACATTTTTGAGAAGCCTGCTTTAACTAGTAGGATTGCCCGTTGGCAGATGTTGTTATTTGAGTATGATATTTAATACCGATCTCAAAAAGCTATTAAAGGTAGTGTTTTGGCTTACCACTTGGCCGACCAATCGATTGAAGACTACCAGTCAGTGTAGTATGACTTTCCCGATGAAGAGATCTTGTACTTGAAAATGAAAGATTATGATGAGCCATTGCTTGAAGAAGGGCCAGAACCTGGTTCCCGTTGGGGCATGATAATTCATGGATCTGTTAATCAGTATGGTAATGGCATTGGGGTGGTAATTATTACTCGTCAAGGCACACATTTTCCGTTTACAGCTAGAGTGACTTTCAAGTGTACAAATAATATGGCTGAGTATGAAGCTTGCATTATGGGGCTTGAAGAGGCCATTGGTCTCAGAATCAATTATCTAGACGTCATGGAGATTCAACTTTAGTTGTGAATCAAATCAAAGGTGAATGGGAGAGGAATCATCCCGGTTTGATACCATATAGAGATTATGTGAGGAGGATTTCAACTTTTTTACAAAGGTTGAATTTCATCATATCCCTCGAGATGAAAATTGTATGACAGATGCTCTTGCAACGTTGGCTTCAATGATTGTGGTGAAATTTTGGAATGAAGTTCCCAATTTGACTGTGATGCATCTTGATAAGCCAACTCATGTATTTGCTATTGAAGAGATCAAGGATGAAAATCCATGGTATTTTGATATCAAGTGTTTTTTCCAAAGTCAGATTTACCCGTCTAGGGCATCTTTGAAAGATAAGAAGACTTTGAGGAGATTAGCAGGCAACTTCTACCTGAACAGTGATGTGTTGTATAAGAGAAACTTTGATATGGTTCTGCTCAGATGCGTGGATAAACACGAAGTAGACTTATTAATGACTGAAGTGCATGAAGGTTCCTTTGGTACTCATTCCAATGGACATGCTATCGCTAAGAAGATGTTTAGAGCAGGTTACTATTGGATGATAGTGGAATCTGATTGTTGCAAGTTTGTGAAGAAATGCCACAAGTGTCAAATTTATGCAGATAAGATTCATGTTCCTCCGACATTGTTGAATGTCATTTCCTATCCATGGCCCCTCTCCATGTGGGAAATTGATATGATTGGTATGATTGAGCCCAAACCTTCGAACGAACATCGTTTCATTCTGGTGGCTACTGACTACTTCATAAAGTGGGTTGAAGCGGCATAGTATGCTAATGTAACCAAGCAAGTTGTTATAAGGTTTATCAAGAATCAAATGAAATGCCGGTATGGTGTTCCAAGTAAGATCATTACTGATAATGGATCTAACTTGAATAATAATATGGTGGAAGCCCTTTACAAAGACTTCAAGATTTCACATCATAATTCTTCTACCTACATACCCAAGATGAACGGGGCTGTTGAAGCTGCAAACAAAAACATTAAGAAGATCATTCTGAAGATGGTTGTGATGTACATCGATCTGCACTTCAACAAGGGCAACCCCTTTCTCACTTGTTTATGGCATGGAAGTTGTGCTCCCAGTAGAGGTTGAGATCCCATCATTACTTGTTTTAATGGAAGCCAAGTTGATAGAGGCTGAATGGTGTCATACCAGATATGACCAGCTGAATTTAATTGAAGAGAAGAGGTTGACTACCATGTGTCATGGTTAGTTATATCAGCAAAGAATGAAGAAAGCTTTTGATAAGAAGGTCAAACCTCGTGTGTTCAGAGAAGGTGACCTTGTTCTCAAGAAGATTCTATCTTTCAAACCAGCTTCTAGGGTAAAATGGACTCCTAATTATGAAGGCCGATATGTTGTGAAAAGATCCTTTTAGGCGGTGCATTGATCCTTACAACTATGGATGATGAAGAGTTCACTCGTCCTGTGAATGCTGATGCAGTCAAGAAATACTTCTCCTAAAAAGAAAAGAATAACTCGCTAAGTTGAAAAACCAAAAGGGTTGCTTAGGCAAAAATGAGCATCTCGGTGGATTGAAAACCCGAAAGGGCGATCCAGGCAAAAGTTAGAGACATAAAATAGAAAATTTATCCCGATAAATTAAGTACCCCACGTTGGGGGAATTTATGCAAAAATTAGGGATTATGGCAAGTAACTGCATTCAGTTGATCTTCAGTCTTGAAGACATTCTTGAGCACGTCATTTGGTTCTGATTCGTCAGTCTCAACGAAATCCAAAAGCACAACGGAGATTGATGTTGGTAGAAGGATTAGTGATCATTGATTCAATGTATCCCTTTTCCATGTAAGTTACCATTTTTCAACTTTTGTAAAAGATCTATGAAGTCTGGTCATTTACAGACTACCATCCTATTAAATAAAGTTGAGCTTTTTATCTAATTGTTTCTACTCTTATTTATCTTTCAGCCAAATAGAATTAAATTTTATGATGATCATTTTTGAAATTGAATTTAAAACCAAAATCATTTTTCTTAAAATAAAAGAAATTACTTTTAATCAATCGGTTTGAGTAAGGAATATCAACAGCAGTCTGAGAACAGGTGGGTCCCAAAATGCGAAGCATTGTTAGTCTCCCCAGCTGTGTTTGAGATCGTTTCCCTAGCTGATTTGTAAGCGTTTATTCTCCGTAGTTTGCATAGTTCCAGCGTAAGATTTCATTTCCCCTCAGTTCTCCAGCGGATTTCACTGCTGATCCCCCGTCAGCATTGATTCGTGAGCAGTTTTGGTAGTGTCCCCTATGAGGTTGTCTCCCATTTGATTTGGTGTTGAAATAAAAATTCCCCGCAGGGTTGATGGTTCAAATCCTCAGCATATATGTTCCCTTTCCCCAACCAGGGTCGAACCTTCGAGATGGATAGTTTATATCCATCCCTAACTCTTTTCTCCAATTTATGCCTCAATCTTGTCGACATTAGCCGAGTGTTGTAATGATGATTCAGATCAGTGACATTTGTATCCTTTGTGATTGCTTTGTCAGCATAATCATCATATACATATACATATACATATGCATATACATATACATATACATATACATATACATATACATATACATATACATATACATTCATAGATTTCATTATTGAATTATTATTGCACTTTGTGATTCATTATTTTTCTTCTGATCCTCTGCTATGGTGGTATCCTTTCCCCCACGCAAATTTGGTGTGTCTGTCCTCCCTCAATTATAAAGTGTCAGCCTCTTAAGCAGAAAGAATTTAACCTTTCTCATTCCCCACTAAGTTATCTCATCATGGATGATTATTATTTTAGCTTCCTCCCCAGTCAATTATCTGGATGGAACCACTCCCCTTGTGTTAAATCCTAACCGGGTTGAGTCTGTGATTAACCGTTTCTTTCTAGCTCATACATTTCCCCAGGTGGTCTATCCTTGATATGTTCATCTTAACCGATGACTGATATTCTTTCCTTTTGAGTTTATCCTTGATATGTTCATCCTAACCGATGACGGATATTCTCTTTGTGGTTTTCTACCCAGTAAAAAGGTAGTTGTAATCCCTATTTTCCATTCCTTAGAGGGTCAATCCTTGATATGTTCATCTTAACCGATGACGGGTTCTCTCCTCTTCGCAGTCTTCTACCCGATAATCGGTAGTTGTAAATCAAGCTTTCTCTGTTGAGTCTATCCTTGATATGTTCATCCTACTCGGTGACGAATATTCTCTTTTTGGTATTCTATCCAGTAACAAATAGATATAATTCCTATTTCTCCCCTCTGAGTCTATCCTTGATATGTTCATCCAAACTGGTGACATATATTCTCTTTCTAGTGTTCTATCCAGTAACTGATAGATGTAATTCCTAATTTTCCCCACCAGTCTATCTTTGATATGTTCATCTTAATCGATGATGGATATTCTTCCTTTTGAGTTTATCCTTGATATGTTCACTATAACTAGTGACGGATATTCTCTTTCTTTGGTCTTCTGCCCAGTAACCGGTAGCTGTAAATCCTATTTTGGCTTTTCCCCAGCAGGTTCTTTTTACCCAGTAACCGATACTGAATATACCCCCCTATGATCTTCAGCGGGCCATCCTTGATATGTTTACCCTAACCGGTAACTAATATCCTCTCTGTCAAATTATGTTATCTCCTTACCCAGTAACCGGTAATGGATAATATACTTCTGTTACTCCTATGTTGAAGTTCTTTTCTTCCCCAGAAGAGTTTGAATGTGTATTTCCTCAGTGAAATCACCATCCCTTGTTTGGATCGAGTATTTCAGTTTTGTCCTGATTTACCCGTTTCCCCTGTAAATTTTCCCCTTTATCCCTGGCTGAGTCTTTCCATTGATTTATTTTCATGGAATCCCTCGTGTCCCCCCAGTAGCTTTAAGTCGTAGCTGGCCTACGCATAACTTTTTATCCCCCGCAGTCTCTGTCAGCCCAGTGAGTTATACTTATGGAATGCATTATGCTCCTGCGGACTTTCAGTCTCTCCAGATTCTTTTCCTTTGTGGCAACATTTTCCCCACAAAGATTATTTTTAACATTTAATATCATATGCATCATGAGGTCTCTTAGGGACCATAATTTGTTTCTATTGTTGTTATTTAAGTCCATTTCTACTAAGTCGATACAATGATTTTAACCTTCATCTCCTCAGCTAGAACATCCTTAAATAAGGGCAGCTGTAAGACCCCAATTTTGACCCTAAGATCCCTCATGTTATCTCATCATATGCATTGCCATTGGGATCACCCCTTGGCATCCTCCTTACCCCTCATCCATTGGGTTTTCATTGGGAAAGATCACCAAGAACATTTGAATGTATCATACTTCATTTATTTTCTTTGTCTACTAACAAAAATACCAAAAATATGTCAGTGTATAGTTTATTGCTTTTGTAGGTAGTGTGTATGCTCACCCATGCCCTATCAAGCTCATATCTAGGGTGTGAGATCCTTAATGCAAGGAGCACAATCAATAAATGATCCAAATTGGCTCTAAGTATCATATATGGATCCCCATGATCTTCACATGTTATTTTGATCAAGAAATCATCAAGAGTTTGGAGTTTGTTTGCCTTGGAAACCCTAATTCATTTGGGAATCTTGTGTGACTTCTTCTACAAGTTTCTTCAACAATTGATCAAATATTTCAAGGGATACTTCATATTTCATGATCTTAGGCATATGTGATCCTCCATGAGTCACAAAAGTCAAGAGAATGTCAAGCTAGCAAGATGGTTCATGGTGGTTGACCAGAGAAAGTCAACTGGTCAAAACTGAGTTTCCCTAGACCCTATCGCCTACAATTTTTGTCATATGAAAATGCTTCCCAAGAAAAGTTACTCAAAATGACATTCCAAGCATATTTCATGTTGAGGTCAAGATCTAGTTTTGCTTGGTAAATCATTTTTTACAGTGAAAGATTATAGGTCATTTTGGCTGAACCCTTGTTTGGTGGTCAACCTCCCAAGCCCATAATTTGCTCAATTTTTATGATATGAAAGCCATTCAAACTGCATGACCAAATTCAAGATGTCTACTTCAACTTTTATGTTTGTAGGAAGTACAAATTCAACTTTCAAATGCATGTGCCAAGAGGAAAAATTATAGGTCATTTTGGGCCAATACCATTGAACAAGTATTTTCCTCAACTTCTAAAATGCATAACTCCTTCATGCCAAATCTAAATTAGGTCAAACTTGTGACCAAGTTAAAGAGGTTTGAAAGAGATACAAATTTGATGAATAAACTTTTCTCATTTTAAGTCCATAGAAAAAGTTATTCAAGGTGGAAGAAGTGAACATTTGACTTGGGACTTTGAAAATTTTCAAATATGTTTGATTTCCCAAACTTCCACCGAAAACATAGTCATGATCCAAGCTTCAAATGAAAAAGTGTTCAACATGAAATTTTTTCCCCTTGATATTTCCTTTACAAAAAGTCCAAGATCACCTCATTTGGCCAAAGTATGAAGGACTTGCGCATGGGTGTAAGTTGAAGAACCATTTGGATAACTTCAAATTCCACTTTTCATACACAATTGAATGGCTCACCAACATGAATTCATCATGATCCACACTCATTTTTGGATCAGATCACATCATTTCATGGGCCTGACACACGCCCATGCAACCATGCAAAGGGATTTTTCAAATTTTGCCAAAATTGGATGTGTGTGGAAACCAATATCCTTGGCTATAAATAAGACCCTCATGACTGAGAATTAAGGACCTCATGCCCAAGCTTTGAAGCTGCAACCCCAAATCCTCACCATTGAAGGATAAACTTGAGGATTTTCTTTGAAAATTGAGTTTCAATTCTCCATCTATTTTGAGATTAAAACTCCAAGAGACCATACCTTTCTTTGATCTATTTCACCTCCATTAAGCATCTGAAGCAAGGCCAAGCATAATTGAAAGCAAGATCGTGCCAATCTAAAGCTCCATTGAAGGTGAATTTTCATCTCTTCGATTCTCCCTCAATTCTTCACCATTCTTGTTGATTTTTGGTTATCTGAATTCCTATCAACGTAGGCAAGAAGATCGAGTTGCTTTGAGATCAAATCGAAATAACTCAGTTCATGATCCTCAAAATTTAAATCCCTGTATCTTTTTATATACTTGAAATTGGACAAATTGATGCCAGATTCGTTCTCCTAAGCATTTATCCATTTTTCATGAGGTTTTGATTGGACCAGTCTGGTGGCTCTCATCGGAGAAGAAGACTGGAGCTAGGGCTCCGGTGATGTGTTGGCGTGTCCAAAACCATTGGAGCATGATCTCATGTTATAATCTCAACCATTGCTTTCGCATACCACGCGTACATTAAGTTGACTTGAGTGCTTAGGGGAATGCGCGCGTGTGGCCAGCTGATCTGCCACCTAAATTAATGAGGGAGATCTAATGGCCCTTATTTTTTTGATTTATATTTTATTTTTCATTTTTCATTTAATCCATTTATTTTGATTAATTCATATTAATTTCATTTTTAATCCAAAAAATATGGGATTTTCACCAAATATTTTCCTCTTTCATTTTTTGAATATTTTTTTGATTAATTTTGATATTTTTCATGATTGAATTGTTTTTATGCATATATTTTATTGTTTAAAAATACTTCTGACTTTTCAAAGTTTATGACAATTTTTGTCTAAGGTCCTTTGACCTTGTTTGACCTAGGATAAATCTCTTCGCCATTTATTTGGTGTTTTAAAGAGGTTTCAGGTTTTTGATCAAACATAATTTAATTTAAATGCATTTTTATTTGATTTTTTAATTGATTAATTGTGTATAGATATTGTTGAGCCATTTTTATTGACTTGTGAAGTTTGACTATGTGTTTGGGCCTTATTCAAGGTTGATTTGACTTTTATTTGATTAAAATCATTGTATTTAAGGGATTGATGAAATGTACATTTCATCTTCCAGAATGAATGAATGATTTTAATTTGATAAAATTCGTCCCTTGACCAATTTGTGTTGATCTCATCTCCCCTCCCTCTTCATCTTCAATCCCATTCTATCCCATCCCTTTCATTGACCAATGAAGTCTCAATATCCTAAGGCTAATTGGTTCATCAATAACTTTATGTTAGATGAACCAATACAAGTATGGATGAGATTAGGTCCATCCTTTGATCATTTTCTTCTTGTGTGTGGTATGCTTTAGGAGTATGGTTCATTATACCTTATCTCTAACATGCATTAACACCAAAATTTCTATTGCCCGACCTCAGTTAGTTGTGACTTCTACATAAGTCCAATTATGATTGCTTAACATAACGCTAAATATTGATCCAAAGGCATAGCATTCTAGTAAGTGAGATTGTAAGTCTCCCCGCTTTCATGGTATTGTATGGAAATTTGTCCTTTTTTCCTTCCTTTGGAAGATGTCTTGGTTCAAGGATCCATGCTTGTTAATAGAGGGTTAAGTGTTCTCCAAAGAATGACTTAATCAATCGAAAAGCATAACTTCATTAACATCCAATCAACTAATATTTGACTAACTCTTATTATTCTTGCTTTTAATTTCAAAGTCATTTACTTTATGCAATTTAAATTCAAGCCATATACGTTTATGCCATTTTCACTTTGCTCACTTGAGCCATATATTTGGTTGTATATATATTTGTTTGTGTATCTTGTTTGTGTTTGTGGTCTTAGGACCTTAAAATACTTAATAAACAACAAAAACCCTAAAAAATGTTTGTGTGGACTGTTGGATTTGATATGAGCTTTAGACTTAGAATTATGCAACATTCCCTATGAAAAAGGACTTGGCCAATGCCAACTTTTATGAGACCAAGTTATTATGAGTTGAGCTTTCATCTGATGCAAGTATTGAGATCCACATGAATTCATCTGCTACATGGTCTTGATGCAAATGTTACTTTGAACCTGTGCCTAATGCCTTATTTTGAACCAATCAAGGAGTAATTCATCTGATACATGGGAAGATGAAGAGAAAGACTGTGAAGTTGCTCTCTTGGATGTGGCTATCTTTATTTGATGTCTTGCTCTTCATCTTGCTACTTGTTTATTGATATTTCTAGATTCTAAAGTCCAAAGGAAAAATGGGTTTTTATATGACATTCTTGTCTATTGGATTGCATCCCATTGGTCTGATCTTTTCAACTCTTAACTTTTAATTTTTTGCTTAGGATTAGTCTCTTCATCTCCTTCCCCTTCTTAAATTTCAAATATCTCCCCCTTTTTAAAATATTCTTTGCTTGTGATTTCTAAACTTAGACTTTATTGCAAATCAGAAACTTTGGCCTTATGCCATTGCATTTTTAAACTCTTTTCTTAATCAAACTTGTAAATAAACTTAACCATGTTGACTTAAAATTTCAAAAGACAAAAGGAACTAACACTCATTCAAACTTTTGGGCCCTTTGTGGCTCTTTTAAATTTAAACTTTTGTTAAAAGTAATCCACTCACATTGAAATTGATACCCCGAACTACGAGGTTTTGATCCCTCATTTTTATGTTGGTATGTAGGCACAAGTCTGAAGGTCTTGTCAAACACAAAAATATAATTAATGAATTCTTTTCTCATCCCCACACTTTATTTATTGCAAACATCTTTTATACCAAAATACATACACACATAAAAAAGGGCTCCCTAGGAGTACCTAGGACACTTTGGGTGCTAACACCTTCCCTCTGTGTAACCAACCCCCTTACCTGTAATCTCTGGCATTTTATTAGTTTTGATTTGAAAACTTCTTATCTTTGGGTTTTGTTCGTACTTTTCCCTTTTCCTTTGGAAACAATAAAAGCGCGGTGGTGACTCTAGTTTTATTGATGTTAAGTTTATCCATATCTTAATGGTCATGAATTTACCGCTGCACTAACAAGTCGAGAATAATGGAAGATCTGGAACAAGAGAATGCCACGTACAGGGAAACTTTGGATCAAGGCCAAAATAGAATGGTCACCTTCCAAGGTAACATGAACACCATATTGGAGTACCTTCAAGCTTAGAAGGCGACTACATCCACTTCTACTGCCAATCCTGCTTCTACTATAGTTACTGATGCTATTGTCGTCACCACTTCTGGCGATGCTGTTATGGACAATATGGTTCAACCTTTGAGCCAACCTATTTCAGTCAGGTCCTAGTAGGCATGTGATTGCCTATCTGTGGGGGTTGCCTCCGAATTTTGTAAGAACAAAAATTGTTCTACAACAGATTCCAAGATTTTGATGATAGCAAATCTCCGCTCCGTCGGTAATTCTTTATCTCTTCTAGACCCTTATCATGAATTGTTGAATGTTTGTTGGTTGATTGGTTTAAGCTACTGTTTTAGATTTGCTTATTAGATAATCACTTATTTTGACATGAAACACATAAACTTGAAAATAATGATTAATTAATTCTTAACTATTAATAACATGTGAATATACCATTTGAATCGATTTTTCACGTCAATCGTGAATATATAATTATGTTTTCATTCCGATGCATGTTTTAGTCAAACCGACTCATTCTTTAATCAAAATAATGTTCACTTTTGTCATTTTTTCGATATATTACGTAGCTTACTTCACAATTTACAAATAGCTCTAACTTGGAAAACATGACGTGTTGGTTTTCAAACTATACCTAGCATTGCCAATATTTGATTAATTCTAGTAGTAGTACTTTTCAATGGTGTTTTAATTTGTAAGAAAACTAAATAATTTCATATTAAGCATTTTTTTAAAATTTAAAATAAAATTAGATTTTGTTTAATCTTATTTTTAGAGTAAAATAGGATTCTAGCTCTTAATTTATTAGGATTAATGTCTTTGTTTAATTAGTTTTAGTGAGAATGCTAGAAGTGTAACTATTGTATTAGTTAATCATTTTTTCAATTAATTGATGATTTTTATTAATGAATTAAATATTTAATTAATTATTTTGTTAATTTATGATTTGATCCTCTTTATTGATTTGGTTAGTCGATCAAATTTATTTTTGACCAATTAATTATATCATAATTTAGACTCTTTATGTATGACTTTACAAGAACATAAATAACATGCTCCCTTAGGCTAGATTGATAATTTCTAACCCTTAGATTAGAATTAATCTAGATTTTTAATTGTTTCAAACCCTCCGATTTAAATTGGTCAAAAGTATTTTTGATTAATTAAATCCTTTGAACTTGTATAAGCCCACAGTCTGATATTGGATGACCAAAAGACCATTGGTCACTTAATAAGACTTTTTCTTCTAATCTGTGGAGCTCAGAGCCTCAAGTCAGAATCTTCAGTCAAGGCATCCTCAGTCATATCAAGCAGCGGATTATACAAGATAAATCAAAGGTCAACACTTGGTAAACATGATTCAAACTACACGAAATGAGAATTAAGTAATAAGAAATGATGAGACGGAGTCTCTCATATCCTCGTCTAGAGCGACTTTGCGTATAGGGCGTGTACCCCAAATATTCAAAGTGTTCGCCCTTATTCATAGACTTTAGTGCAATTCGAATCGACTAAACTACTAAGTCTTCTTCACACAAGATCAACATCAACATAAGGATCAACGATGAAGATTCTTCATCAACGACTAGTCAGTTAAGAGAAGTATCATGCTCTACAAGCCTTAAGTAGTAAGGAATGATGAGACGGAGTTTATCCAATCCTTCTCTAGAGTGACTTTGAGTATGGGGCGTAGGCCCCAAATATTCAAAGCGTTCGTCCTTATTCATAGACTTTAGTGTGATTCCTATCAATCGACTGTCAAGTCTCTTATTCATCTCTCCATTCTAATCATTTCAATTCAATCATTCAATCATATTCTTTTTCCTCCACTCGTTCTTGCTTTCAACCATAGTAGGCTGAACTACGAAAGCTCTGATTTCCTTATTACACTATAAGGATACGTAGGTAGGAGAATCCATATTTTTTCCGAGCTACCTTATTTATTCCTATCTTATTTATCAATCTATTCTATTTTAACGATCAATCATTCAATCCTCATTCAGTTCATACATTTCTTGGGATTATTATCTTAGGGTCATATACCCATTTCTCAATCAATAGCTTCAGGCATTACCTATCAGTTTAGACTATGGCTTACTTTGTAGCTTGCCCTCAAGGTGCAAACCTTGGCAACCTTCTTTAGCCCATGGAGTTCAGACTCTAGCTTTATCCTTCGCCTTAAGATGGAGACCTTGGTGACTTCTTTTAGCCCATGGAGTTCAGACTCTGGCTTTTCTTCTTTCCCTCAAGGTGCAGACCTTGGCAAACCCCTTTAGCCCCTAGAGTTCCGACTCTGGCTTTACTCTTTGCCTATAAGATACAGATCATGGCATCCTCGCCCTATTGAGTTCAGACATTGGCTATCCTGATTTTGTCTATACAGTTCAAACTTAGACATATTATCTTGCCTTACAGTTCAAACTTTGGCATTTCATTTATCTAGCCATTGGAGTTCAGACTCTGGCTACCGCTTTCATTGCATATACAGTTTATACTTTGGAATCATACTCTTCTACCCTGATGGAGTTCAGACTCTGGCATTCAGATAAGTTCCTTTACCTCTTGTAGTTCAGACTATATCATGCTTATACATCTTGCCCATGGAGTTCATACTCTGGCAACCTTTGACATTGACTCTAAGTTTAGACTTTGACATTATATCTCCATTGCCCCCTTTGAGTTCAGACTCTAGGAATCCATTCCTTGCCTTGTATTTACTTCAGACTATAGCATTCATCTATATTTCCCTATAGAGTTTGGACTCTGGAAATATCTCATTTGTCCTTGTGGTTAATTACCATCATTGGTTAAGGTCACTCTTGCTTGTTAAGCAATCATCCTTGCCTCTGGGCAATCCTACCAAGTACCACCTCCTTGCTTGTTAAGCAATCTACCTTGCCTCTAGAGAATCCTATCGAATCTCTCTTTGCTTTCATCCATAGTAGGCTGAACTACGATTACTCTGAGTTTCTCATTGCACGATGAGAATACATAGGCCCGAGGGTTCGAATCCTTCGCGAGCTACACTATTTATCAATCACTCATTCTTCATTCATTCAATCAATACCATACTTTTGAGATCAATCATACTTCTTCTTGGATTCCTTGTCTATCCTTATAGGACGATTTAGCGACAGACCACCTCATCAATTGAGAGTTGTTTAGGACTATTCCCAAACACTTAATTCATTATTTCTTTTTGGCTTTACCATATAGTGGCGGTCTTACTAGCCCATATACTGGTAAATGCCTACCTTGCTCTTCGATTTAGAGTCTATCTCCTTCTTGGATCTAAGATAATATTATTATTTGATCTTGAACTGTTTGTTCCCCATCCAATGATACATTATTCCTTGTACTATACAGTACTGCCATCATTCCTTGAAGTGGTATTTGTGTTGTGAGTCCCCGTTGCTTAGATAAATATCTCTCTCTTTGTTTCATGGAAGTTAATTTCTGAAATTGGGTTTGTCTTAGAGTCCCCGTTGCATGGACAAATACCTTTTGTTACCATTATGTTAGTACAAGTCATACTTTTCATCACTGTATATATCTCTCTCTCTATTCTAGTGGTTCCAAACTACGATTGCTCTGTCTTTCTCATTGCACAATGAGAATACATAGGCACGAGGGTGCGAATCATTGGCGAGTATACTTCTAGTTATTGCTTCTTCTGCCTTAGGGCATCATTCATATCTTTCACAATCCATTATCTACCTTCAATCACAAATCGTTCATCTAGTGACATACCATTCCTTTGACATTGAAATACACTTTCTTGGGAATTCCATATACATCCTTTTAGGATGCCTAGCGTAAAGTACACATTTCTATTTAGAGTTGTTTGGCTCGTTACCAAACATCTCTATGGTATAAATCCCATTTCTCTTATGGATTCCAATACACTTTCACCTTTTGGTTTCAAACAATACTTCTTCAGTCACTTATCACCAGATATTCCATTCTGTGACTTCGGTCACTTCCTCTCATTCATTTCCAGGATTCATTCATAATCTACCTTCATTCACTTCGTGTGATATACCTTATTCTTTGAGCCAAATACACTATCTCTTTGTGCTCCATCTTGTACCTCCTTGGGAGCCTAGAGTTGTTGGGCTCGTATCCCAAATACCTAATCCCCCTCTTTTCCGGTTGTTCCAATACAGTGATACTGTGATGTAGGCCCTCACTTGTTGGTTCATACCTGTTTACTCTTGGGTTCATATTTCACCCCTTTTTGGAGTTCAAAACACATCATCCTTTGGTTCAGACCATACCTTTATCATAACTTCTTTTCATCTCCCACTTCAAGTTCCTTTAACTACGAAGCTCTGAATTCCTCATTGCACTATGAGGATACGTAGGCATGAGGGCCACAATCCTCATCGAGCACTTTATCTATTTCTTTCCCTTTCCTTTGCGAGTAATCTTAGATGTAACACATATTCGAGCGAGACCAATCAAGATGGTTCCCATGGAGTACCATGGATGTTTAGGGTGCTAATGCCTTCCCCTTGTATAACCAACTTCCTTACCCATCATATCTCTTTCCCCCGGGTTTTATCGATGTTTTCCCTTTCCTTAGGGAATAAAGAAAGTTTGATGCCGACTCTGTTGTATGTTCGAGCATGCGATACATTCGGGTATATTTCTGCTAGCTTCATACGCAACTGTGTAACTTTGGAAGCTTACACTACTTGGGTGAAGAAGAGAGCTTTGGAGTTGAAGATGCCGTATGCTTGTGAAAGACCTATGTCTTTTGTTGTGGTTGAGCCATCAACTCTCCTTAACCAAGATGTGGAGGAGTTGGAAGACGCACTCGCCAAGATGAAGCAAGAAAGAGATATGTGGGTAAAAAGGTTCCATGCTTTGAGCCGAAAGTATGAAGAGTTGCAGCTTGAGTCGAAAGACAAGGATGCGCTTATTGAACTTCTTGAAGACCGAGCAGTAAAGAGAGAGAGAGAGAGCCAGAGGGTTCATATTCCTCGAATACGCCTCATCCTTCCGGTGCTTGGAAGAAGGTTGTTGATCAGCTTGTCCTTGAGAAAGCTCATATGAAGACATCTTTTGAGTCCGTGATTCCACACATCCGAAGGAAGTACGTTCCCGTAGTCAGATTATCTGACACCGTTGCTAGGGGATCCTTAGGATGATTAGTTTACTTTTCTCTTGTATTTTGTATTTTGGTCTTTAAAATTGTACTTAGTGTAATCCTTCCAGATTTTTAGGAATAAAAATAGATTTTATGGTGAATCAAATTGTTGTTATTCAGAATTTGCAAATAGAATTTCATATGTTCCTTGAAATTTAATTAACAAACAAAAACATTGCATTTCATGCATCATTTGCATAATAGGTTTTCATCTTCCAGATGTCTTATCGGTTATTCTAATGTGCTTCAGCCAAGCTGATTCACCGATACAACACTTACGACAATCAACCCAATATCATGGAATATCTGGAGCAAGAGAATAGAGAGCTAAAGGATGAGATTGCACGGTTGACTGCAATGGTGGAGTCAATTCTTGTCGCACAGAGTCGGTCTTCACCAACTCATGCAACTCCTTCCTAGAGGAAGGTTATTTTTGAGGTTGCTACCTCAACGGTTCACATTGCTGCCAGCCAATTCAGTCCTTCCATGCCAGCTAGGCTCCCTAGGGGAATGCCACCGAACATCATGCCCGAAGGGTTCGCACCCAACTTTGCTTCTATGCCGGCATCTAGCCTGGTCATGTCTGTGCCACCACCAGTTTTTCATACCTTGCCTCATGTTGAGAGACCATCTACCATTCTGAGCCATATGAGGGCCCAAATGTTCATGAAAAGATGGACGAAATGAAGGATCAATTCCTGGAGAAAAAAAAGGAGTTGAAAACATTAAGAGGAAATGACCTGTTTGGTAAGAGTGCTGCTGAACTCTTCCTGGTACCAAATATGAAGATCCCGATGAAGTTTAAAGTCCCTGACTTTGAAAAGTATCAGGGAAATACTTGTCTGCTGAGCCACCTTATTCTGTACGCCATAAAGATGTCAACTCAAACTGATAATGATCAGTTGCTGATTCACTACTTTCAATATAGTTTGACTGGTGCTTCTCTGAGATGGTATATGGGGCTAGACAGTGCAAGTGTTCGTACTTTAAACGACTTGGGTGAAGCTTTTGTTAAACACTACAAGTATAATATGGACATGACGCCTGATAGAGACCAACTGAGGTCTATGTCTCAGAAGGATAAAGAGACATTCAAGGAGTACGCTCAAAGGTGGAGGGAACTTGCTACTCAGATTAATCCTCCATTGGAAGAGAAAGAGATGACAAAGATTTTACTGAAGACCCTGAGTTCGTTTTATTACAAACGTATGATTACAAGTGCCCCTAGTGACTTTACGGAAATGGTAAATATGGGGATGAGGTTAAAAAAGGGAGTTTGTGAAGGACGTTTGTCCAAGGAAGATGTGTCATCTAGTAAGAAGTATAGTGGTGGTTTCTCCAAGAAAAAGTAGGGGGAAACCAATTCAGTATCTATAGGGTGGCAGAGGATTCCTCATGTCAGAAGGAATTCTCCACCTCGTCATTATCAACATCAAGTTTCATCTATAATTCATGTGTTTTCCAACAATTCCAACAATCAATTTGCTCCGATTCAACAACAACAACGTCAACAACAACTACAACAAAGAACCAACAACAACAATAATAATCAACAACAAAGCTTTGAGAGGAAGAAGGTCTCTTTTGACCCTATTCCTATGACATATTCCGAATTATATCCATCTTTGGTTCTCAAGAACCTTATTCAAACTAGAAACCACAAATTCCCGAACAACTTCCATGGTGGTACAAGCCTGAACTCTGTTGTGCCCTTCTTTCGGATGGTGAGTGTCTTGGATATGTTCCTAATTAACGCCTGGTTGGTCACCTATTATATGCCCAGTAACCGGTATCCCTAGTGTTCCTTCCCTTCTGCTCCCTATTATGACTTTTTGTCCTCTGAGGAGTCAGAGTTTTCCTAGGTTGAAAATTACCTTTTTAGGGTTCCCTCAGATGTTTTGGATGATTGATATGTCTCACCCTTATACTGGTCTTAGATATTCTTTCTCCCTGAGCGTGGTGTTCTCTCACCCTTATATCAGTGTTTTGATCACATGTCTCTTTGAGCTTATTACCCAGTAATCGGTAATACCTCATTTGCCTCTCTTCCTTAGCTGAGTCCTTTGTGGATTCTCCCAGCCTGAGTCCCTTAGTGGGTTTTCCCCATCCGAGTCCGAATTTTTATCCGAAGTATCCTTCGTGGATTGTTTGTTGTATTGGCATATTCCCCAATACATGCATCTTTGCGTCAACTCGAGTCTTTCCATTGATTTATTTTCATGGAATCCCTCTCGTGTCTCCCAGCAAGTTTCAAGTCGTGACCTGCTCACGCATTTTTATCCCTTTTTATTCCCCAGTAAAATCCCTAGAGTCTCTGTCCCATTTATGAGTATATTACTCATAATGGATTTTCAGTTTTTTCTGATTTCTTTTTCCTTTGTGGACATATATCCCCACAGAGTATTAACTTTTGCATACATACATTTGCATCATGAGGTCTCTTAGGGACCAAAATTCGCCTCTTTGTTATTATTTAATCCCATTCTACCTCGTCGAGACGAAGATTTTAACCTTCACTTCTCCGGCTAGAATGACCTTAAATGGGGGCATCTGTAAGACCCTAATTTTGATCCTAAAATCCCTCATGGCATCATTTCATTGCTCATCTGTATTTGCCTCAAGGATCATAACATCTTGGCTCCTTAACCCTTGGGTTGGGACTTGTGTGAGTTGGTTTGAGACCACTAAGCATGCTTGAATTGTATATTATTGCTTTTCTTATTTTTGTTTACTAACCAAAAGCATAAAAAATATGTCACTAACTTGTTTTGTTTTGAAGCTTAAGCAATCATGTGATCCAAGGCTCCTAGGAGGCCCCTATGCTCATTGATGTGGCCAGATGGAAGTGAAAGCAAGTATGACAATGGTTCACAAAGCTCTCATTCATCATATATGTCTCCCAAGTATCTCAATTTGTCAATTTGGTCAAGATAAACCAAAGGGCTTGAGGATTGTTTTCCAAGGAAACCCTAATTCAACTGTGCATTGACTGTGCGTTGGTCATGAAGCAACCTCAACCTATGATCAAATACAATCAAGGGAAGTTCTTTCATTAATTATTTCATGCATATTTGAGCTTATTTGAGTGTCCTCAATCATCAATTCATTAAGATTTAAAGTTTGGACTTGAGAAGTTGATAAGTCAATTCATCTGACTATTTTGTAATCCACTGAGACCTAATTGTTGATGTGTTTGTCAAATGAAGATGAACCCAAGAGAAAAAAATGTTCTTAGGAACCATATGAACAAAGTTCATGTTCATAAAAGTTTGATTTGAAGCTTGGAAGGTCATCATTCATTTCAAAATATTATAGGTCATTTTGACTGAAACCCTATTTTTGGGTCAACTTCCCAAGGACCTAACTCACTCATTTTTCATGATTTTGAGGTGGGATCAAGTGCATTGGAAATTTTAAGATGTTTACTTCAAATTTTATGTTGGATAAAATCTCATAATCCTAAAAGGGACACATGTGATAATACAAAACATTATAGGTCACTTTGGTCCAAAGTCATTGAAATGTGAAAAAGTCCAACTTCAAGTTTTGTACCTTGAAATTCATGGCCTGTTTTCAATAATTTCCCAACACCAAATAGATTTTTGTTCAGCATAACATTTGTTCCTCATGTCAAGACCTTTCCAACCATTACCCACATGACCATGTTTCAATTTGGCAAAGTGCATTTTCGAAGAAGAGAAGATTTGTGCCCATTTATGCATAACATGATGAAACTTCACGCACAAGCTTACACATTCAAATCTGCACGTCCAAATTCACTTGGCTGATGTTTAGCTTGCATTTGCAATTGCATTTGAGCCTCCCATGCACCTGTACAGGCCCATGCATGGAAGACCCAAGCTCATACACACATGAGAATTTCATTGCTTGCATCATCTCTTGTTATAAATACACATGCCTGGATTCATTCAAGACCAACCTCAAGCCGCATGAATTGCTGCAGAAGTAAAATCCCAACGTCCATTAAAAGGAATTTTGCTTTTCTCTTCAATTTTCAAGTTCAATTTTCAACATCATTGGTTGATCATTGAGCTTCAATTCCTAGACCTTGCTTCCTTGCCATCTCAAGATCACACTACATCAAAGAATTGGAGCATATTAAGTGTTTGAAAGCTGCACTTCAAAGGTTGTTGTTCAAACTTTTTTGATTCGAAACTCCCTAGATACTGATCATTTCTTGTGTTTATTGGTACATTTGAAGTCCTCATGTGAGGGGCAATTGATCTGTGCATTTAATTTCATGAATTGATCAAGTTCAGTATGAACACCATGGATTTCTATCTCAAATTTCTCCTTCTATAGGAGTCTAGAGTAGAAACCAATGGCACAGGAGTGATGTACATCACCCCGGCTTTCCAATGATATAAGGATCGTGCATTTTAATGAGGTTTTGAAAACCTGCAAATCTTGGGAGGAGCGGTGAGTCTCGCCGGAGAAGACGGTGGTGTACGCCACCGTCCCCACGTGGATGAGCTCTGGACCATTGGATTTCATTTCCAGATTTAATCCCAGCCTTTGGATATTATGACTTTATTAAATGCTTTGTGTTTCGCTTTGACTGGATCGACACCATGAGCGCGCGCCTGAGAACCTTAAGATTGGCCACGTCAATTAATGAATGTGATCCATCGCCTCCTAATTTTTCTTAATTTCTAATTTTCCATTCTATTTTCTTTTATTTCATTTTATTTCAAAAATTCATAACTTCTTCATTTTTAATCCAAAAAATATGGGACCAATTGCATTATTTACCTTTTTAATTCTAGTTTCTGAAAATGATTTTTAATATTTTTTATGATTCCATTTGATATTTTTTGTGAATTTTCTATTTTTTGGTTATTTTTAATTCATTTAAAATAGTTTCCAATATTCAAAAATGCCAAAAATATTTTCTTAACATCTTTGAATGATGATGAATCTATGAAAAATATTCTCATCAATTTCTTAATTGATTTAAGATTTATTTGAGATTTTAGTTCAATTATGTTATATTTTCTTCATTTTTTAATTGTTTAAAATTAGTTTCTGTTTTCAAAAAATGATGAAATTTTTTGTCAAACCTTGTTTGACCATGTTGAACTTAGGATGATCCATTTGGACTTTTCCAAGTTGATTTGAAATGGATTTGAAGTTTGACCTTTATTTGTTTATTTAGTTCAAGTATTATTTTAATTCCAAAAAATACCAAAAATATTTTTATTGTTTCTTGACTTCTAAGCTTCATCTCACTTCTGCTTACCATTGATTGATGTTGATTCATTTCATATTTGGTCAATGTATTTTGCTTATCATATTTGAATTCCATTTATGTACATTCCATTTCTTCTTCTTCTTCTTCTTCTTTTTCTTTTTGATCAATGAGTTAAATATTGGTGGTTAGCCTTGACATATGAGAGGCTTAACCTTCCTTGATTCAAATCAAATTCATCTTGATCAAAGATCAAGTGAATTGCTTTGCATTAAGGATAGGTTGCTTCTTGGTCAAGCAAAAAACCTAAATCAATACAAGATCATTCTTCTTTTCTTTTGGCATGGCAAGTTGTAGGAGCTTGGCTTACTAGTCATGGTCTCTAACTTGTGTTTGTTGCCTATAGTTTTATTCACCGGCCTCAGATAGGTGTGACTACTACATTAGTCCACTTACGATTGCTTAACATAGTGCTAAATTGCCTTATGGCACACTAACACTAACTACTAATGACTAACTTTTAATTCAAACATTTAATTCTTGCAATTTACTTTAATGCAATTTAATTTCTTGCACATTATTTCATTTGCCTTTTCCCTTTGCTCCCTTGAGCTCATGTTTATGTTAATGCAATTTGCCTTTTGCTCACTTAAGAACATTATTGTGTATATACTATTATGCTTTTTTTGTTTTGTATGTGTGAACCCAATGCAAATAGAGAAAGAACTTAGATTTTATGACCTTACCTATACTAATGGAGTTTGAAGAGCAACTAGGCCTCATGCCTTTAGAATTCTAAAGTTGTCAAAGAGCAACTAGGCCTCGTTCCTTTAGAATGCTTAATCTTGAAGATGAACTTGAAAGGACCCCTAATTCTAAACTCACTCTTTTCCATTCTTTCTATTGCATTGTGGAACTTTTTGATTTGTGTGTTCTTGGGTGCTAGGGATCTTAAACTTGCCAAGTAGAAGAACCATTGTCATGAGCATCCAAAGTGAGAGATACCAAAGCCAATTAGAAGATTCCTAGGAGCTTGGTTGTTTGTTTGCTTGATTTCTTGAGTTATTTGCTTATTGCTTGCTAAATCCAAAGGAATGGAGCAACTTGGATCATCTTTATGATCTCAAGAAGGGAACTCCAATGTGGTTTTATTTCTCTTCCTTCATCTTTGCATGTTTAGGACCTAGCCATTCACTTCTTCTCTCCACTATAACCCAAGCCAAACTTTTTGTGCAAACATTAACATTGCTTTTAAAAATTAGAAACCTAGGCACTATGCCTTTGATTTTTTCAAACTCTTTTCATAACACTTATTTTGAATTGAATCTTAAGTCAACTTTGACCTTATTTTGTGAATACTTTTCATTTGTAAATACAACTCACTCAAATTGTTTTTATGGTTCCAATGACCATTTGTGTTAAAGCCTTTCATAAACATTAGCTATTAGGTTTGAGTTATCATAGAGGGTGATATAATACTCACCTATATCCTTAGTGATGGACTATAAGTCTTCCATGCTTATTATAGGGTTAACCCCTCACTAGCATGTTGAAGCTCTCCTCACATGGTGGATTTGTGGTTTTAGGTTGAGTTTTCTCCCTTTGATAACAAAAGACCTTAAGGCTTTTGACCAATCAATTCACCAACTTCTTTTGAGATTTTTACCCTGAACTACGAGGTTTTGATCCTAATCTTTTTTTAAGATGGTACGTAGGCAATGGGTTTATCCATTCAAACACAAAATTGTAAATAACTTATATATTCTTTTCTCATCTCCCCAATCATGTTTGCACAAATATTTTTCACAAATACCAATCCACCTTACAACATTTGTAAAAAGGGCTACCTTAGAGTACTAAGGATGTTTTGGGTGCTTAAAACCTTCCCATTGCATAACCAACCCCCTTACCCAGATCCCTGACATTTTTATTAGTTTTTGATTTGATAAAACTTCTCGGTTTTTGTTCGCTTTCTAACCTTTCATTTGGATAAATAGAAGTGCGGTGGCGACTCGAATTGTATGATTTACTTTTAATTTAGTCAATAAATCTAAAGGTAACGAATACCCCGCTACAGGTATGAATAATGGCAAATGAATAAAGACTAATATTAAATGACATTAAAGTAAATGGCTTGAAATTAAAAGTTAGTTGTTAATGAGTTAGAAGTTAGTATTGTTTTGCTTTTGCTTTTCATTTTTAAGTCATTCTTTGGAGAACACTCAACCCACTTATCACAAGCATGGATCCTTGAGCCAAGACATATTCTAAAGGAAGGGGAAAAGGCCAAGTTTCCACACAATACCAGGAAAGAGGGGAGACTTACAATCTCACTAACTAGAATGTTATGCCTTTTGTGTCACAAATTTAGCGCTATGTTAAGCAATCGTAATTGGACTTATGTAGAAGTCACAACTATTTGAGGTAGGGCAATAGAATTTTGGTGTTAATGCATGTTAGAGACATAGTATAATGGATTATGCTCATGAAACATACCACACACAAAAAGAATATGCAAAAGAGGTGGCCTAATCTCATCCATACTTATTTTGATTTTTTATTCAACTAGCCTTAGGACTTTGAGATATCATAGGCCAAATGAGATGAATGCATAAAGAATAGGAATGAGATGAAGAGGGAGGGGAATGGATCAAAACTCAAATTGGTCAAAGGAGCACTTTTACCAAATTAATATCATCCATTCATTTTGGGAGATGGAATGTACATTCCATCAATCCCTAAAATCCAACGATATTAACTTGACAAAGTCAAATCAACCTTGACCAAGGCCCAACAACAAGAGTCAAACTCAAACAAGTCGTCACAATTGGTCAACACAATTATTTGGCATTTATTCAAATTAAAAGACTAAAATAATACATTTAAAATAAATATGGTTTGTCAAATTCCTAAAACCACATCAAAACACAAAAGAAATGGCCATGACATTTATCATAGGTCAAACAAGGTCAAAAGACCTTGGAGAAAAAATTTCAGAATTTTTTAAGACTCAAAAGTATTTTTAAACAATTAAAAATATTCACAAATCAATTAAATCGTGAAAAATCTTAATAATGATCCAAAAAATAATTTTAATTCAAAATATGAAAGACGAAAATATTTGAAAATTTTAGGTGAAACTCTCATATTTTTTGGATCAATATTAAAATTAATATGAATTAATGAAAATAAAACAATTTAAATGAAATTCAAATAATCAGAAAAAAAACGTGGACCACTTGATCTCCCTCATTAATTGAGGTGGCATATCAAGTGGCCATCAACGCGCTTTCCACCATAGTCACGAGTCAATGCGTAACACAAATGGTAATTACAAGCAACGCGTGAGAATAAAACATTTCTAGTGAGATCAATGGCTCAGAACCTATCCAGCACACCACCGGCGCTGGACCTCCGGTCACCTTCTCAGGCGAGGTCCACCGGACTAGTTAACTCATCACCATCAAGAAAATGAAAAAGGAGGACATGATCTGAAAGATAAAATGGTGTAGATCACGAATATCACCTCAATTTTAACTAACTCCACATATATAGAAAGATACGAGGAGTTGAATTTTGAGGTGCATCAACTGAGTTGCTTCGATTTGACTTCTAAGCAACTCAACCTTCTTGCCTACATTGGTAGGACTTCAGACAACCAAAGATCCAAGAGAATTGAGTAGAATTGAGTGAGAATCAAAGAGATGGAGTTTTCTGAAAATTACCTTCAATGCTATGCAGTTCTTAATGTTGCTTGCTCCAAACACGATCTGCTTACACTTGAGAAGCTAAAAGGAAGTGATTAGAGAGGTTGCAAGGCTTTGGATCCTGGAGTTCTTGAATCTCCAACAATTGAGATTCAAACTCAAATTTCAAATTGAAAATTCTCAGGTTTTCCTTTAGAATGAGAGGGTTTCAATGGGGGCAAAGATGGCGCGCAAAGTGTTGTTCAAATGAGCTCAGAAGCCTTCTATTTATAGCCAAAGGGAATGATATTTGCATACTTAAAAATTTGTCCAAAACTAGCAATATGAATGGCACGAGTGCATGGGCATGTACAGGCCCATGATGCAATGCATTAAGGTCTAAAATGATTCCAATGGAAGTCTGAATGAAGCTAGAATGGCAAGGAAATGTTAACTGAAGTTTGTACAATTGATTCTTTCTAATGAACTTGGGTTCTTTGGAAAGCTTGGATCAAGGGGAACAAGTTTGACATTCAACACTTTTTCATTTGGAGCTTGGAACATGGAGAATTTTGAGGTGGAAGGTTGAAAATTTCAACATGTTGAAAAAAATTCTAAGTGTCAAGCCATATACCTCAATATTCCACCTTACTAAATTTTTTATGTGACCTTCAAATGATAAAAGTGTCTTCATAAAATTGTATCTCTTTCAAAAAAATTCAAAATGGTCACCAATTTCATGTCATTTGGATTTAGAATGATAGAGTTATGCATTTTTGAAGTTTGGAAAAGTGACTTGTTCAATGGTATAAGTCAAAAATGACCTATAATGTATCCTCATATCACATGCTCATAAAATTTGAATTTTCTTTCACTCCAAACATCAAAGTTGAGGTAGACATATTGAATTTTATTTTGCAACTTGGAAATCTTTCATCTCATAAAAATTGAGCAAGTTATGGCCTTGGGAAGTTGACTTTTAAATTAGGGTTTACACAAAATGACCTATAATGTTTCAACATAGAAATTGATTTTCCAAGCAAAACTAGCTCTAGGTCTCAACATGAAAGTTCTTTGGAATGTCATTTAGAGTAACGTTTCTCTTGGAATCATTTTCATATGGTGAACATTGTAGGAGATAGGGTCTAGGGAGACCTAGTTTTGATCAGATGAATTCATCTGGCCAACCACCATTAACCAACTTGTTAACCTTCAATTCTTTTGACTTTATAGGCTCATGTAGATCATATATGCATAATATGATGAATTTTGAAGTTTCCCTTTATAAATTTGATCATATTGTGAGATAGCTTGTTGGAGAAGTCACTTAAGATACCTAGTCAAATTATGGTTTCCAAGGCAAATCATCCATAAACATATGAAGAATACTTGATCAATATAACATGTAGAGGTCATTGGGACTCTTATATAATTCTTATAACTATTCTTGGATCAATTCATGGTTGTTCTCTTTGCCATGAAGGTCTTAAAACCTAGATATGAACTTGATAGATCAATGGAGATCATGCCCTACCTACACAATAGTTAGGAAAATGCAAAGACATATTTTTGTATTCTGGTTAGTGTAGCGGTAAATTCATGATCATCAAGCTATAGATAAGCTAGATATCAAACAACAAGAGTCGCCACCGCGCTTTTATTATTTCCAAGGGAAAAGGGAAAAAGTACGAACAAAACCCAAAAGTAAGAAGTTTTCAAATCAAAACTCATAAAATGTCAGAGATTACAGGTAAGGGGGTTGGTTACACAGAGGGAAGGTGTTAGCACCCAAAGTGTCCTAGGTACTCCTAGGGAGCCATTTTTGTGTGCATATGTATTTTGTACAAAATGATGTTTACAAACAAATAGAATGGGGGGATGAGAAAAGAATTCAATTACTTATATTTTTGTGTTTAACAAGACTTTCAGACTTGTGCCTACTGTAAGACCCCAATTTTGTCCCTAAGATCCCTCATGGCATCATAACATTGCACTTGCATTGCCTCAAGGATCATTAGCATCTTAGTTCCCTTTGCCTTTGGGTGGGACCTCTTGTGAGTGGTTTGAGATCACCAAGCATGCTTGAATTGTATATCATTGCTTTTCTTATTTTTTGTTTACTAACCAAAAGCACAAAAATATGTCACTAACATCTTTTGTTTGTAGCTTGAGTAATCACAAGGTCAAAGGCTTCAAAGAGATCATTGGTACAAAGATATGGCCAAGAGGAGATGAAAGCAAGCATGGTAATGGTTCCCAAAGTTCTAATCCATCAAATATGCCTCCCTAGCATCTCAATTCATCATTTTGATCAAAGCAAGTCAAATGGTTTGAGGTTTGTGCCCCAAGGAAACCCTAATTCATCTACACACCACAATGCCTTGCTCATGAAGCAACCTCAGCCCATGATCAAATGCAATCAAGGGAAGTTCTTTAATTAATCTTTTCATGCATATTTAACTTATTTGAGTGTCCTCAATCATCAATTCATCAAGATATGAGTCATGGACTTGAGAAGTTAATCAGTCAATTCATCTAACTATTTTGAAATGCACTGAGACCTAACTTTTTATGTGTTGGTCAAATGGAGATGATTTCAAAGGCAACAATGTTCTTAAGGACAATATGAAAAACTTTCATGTTCATCCAAAATTGATTTGAAGCTTGGAAGGTCATCTCCTATTCCAAGACATTATAGGTCATTTTGATTGAAACCCTAATTTTGGGTCAACTTCCCAAGGACATAAGTCATTCATTTTTTATGATTTCGAGGTGGTATCGAATGCATTGGAAAT
This sequence comes from Lathyrus oleraceus, assembly GCF_024323335.1. Taxonomy (NCBI): domain Eukaryota; kingdom Viridiplantae; phylum Streptophyta; class Magnoliopsida; order Fabales; family Fabaceae; genus Lathyrus; species Lathyrus oleraceus. Next base: position 459,362,847 of record NC_066585.1, read on the forward strand.
CTTAATATGTCTACTTAAAATTTTGTGTTGAACAAAATTTCAAAATCTCAAAGGAAATACATGTGATAATGCAAGACATTATAGGTCCTTTTGGACCAAATGCATTGAAAGGCAAAAAAGTCCAACTTCAAGTTCCCATAACTCTTTCATCAAAAATCCAAATGTTGCAAAATTTAAGTCCATTTTTATTTTCTTGAAAATATCTACAACTTTTATGTTGAAGGTTTTTTCATTTGAGGCATGCATCATTGAAATGGAGGGGCTTGAAAATAGGCCAAATTTAGAAATTTTGCCTTGACATGTTTTTCACCTCACACTTTAAACTCAAATTTCACCAATTTCCACACTTCAAATGGATTTTTTCCCAACATAACAATTGTTCCTTACATCAAAACCTTTCCAACCATTACTCACATGCCTATGTTTGGATTTTTGAAATGGGACTTTGGAAGAAGGGAACATTTAGGTCCAAATATGGAATTCACATGAAATCTTGATACACAAGCAAATGCCATTCAAATTACACGTCCAATTCAACTTGGTTTGTGTTCAGCATTCATTTGCATCAGCTTTTGCGCCTCACATGCGCCTGTACAGGCCCATGCATGGAAGACCCAATTCTCATGCACACGAGTATTGCCTTGCATTGCTTCAAGCTCAGCTATAAATATATGCTCCTCTTCATTCAATTCTCAACCTAATGGCGCCTAAGATGCTGGACAACTGAATCCATAACCATTACCAAAGAAGCTATTTCACTTTTCTTCAAAATTTTCAGATCCAAAATTCAACTACATCTGGTTGAATCCTTGGATCTAGAGCTTCTAAACCTTCATCCTTCAGCTCATTGATCTTCTGTTTTGGCAAAGCCAGCAAGGAATCGAGCTCAAATCTCCAGAATTCAAGTTTGTTCTCCAACTGGTATTTTCTTCGAAACTCATCATATATTGATCCATTTGCCTGGCCAAAGTGTTTTCTGAAGTCCTCACTTGAGAGGCAAGCTAGTGGTAGCTTCAATTTTGTTTTTCTTTGATCTGCATTTTTCATACCTGAATCTTCCACCTCAAATTTCTCAACCTATAGGAATCTTGAGTGTGATTCAAGGTTACAGGGGTGATGTACATCACCCCAACTTCATTTTTGTATAAGGATCGTGCAAAATGGTGAAGGTTTGAAAACCTGCAAATCTGACCGGAATCTGGAAGCTCACCGGAGAAGAAGGTGACTCCGGTGGGCGTCCATTGCCAGTTTGAATCTGGATCGTTGGATCTCATTTCCAGATTCAATCCCAACCTTTAGATGTTATGACTTTTGTTTAATCAGCGTGTGGTTGCATTGACCTAGACTCACCAAGAGCGCGCGCTTCAGGACCATCAGATTGGCCACGTCAATTAATGAACGTGATCCAACGCTTCCTGATTTTCCACATTTTTTATTTTCTGATTTTTATTTTCTTTATTTCCTTTTATTTCGAAAATTCATATCTCTTTTATTATTGGTCCAAAAATTATGGGACCAATTGCATTAGTCTTCAAATAATTTCTAGTTTCTTACAATGATTTTTTATTTTTTTTATTTTGTCATTTGATATTTTTCATGAATTTTTTATTTTCTGGTTGTTTTTAATTCTTTTTAAATAGTTTTTGATATTCAAAAAATACAAAAATATTTTCCTAACCTATTTGAATGATGATGAATCTATGAAAAATATTCTCATCAATTTTTTAATTGATTTGAGATTTATTTGAGATTTTAGTTCAATTAGGTTATTTTTATTCATTTTTAATTGATTAAAAATAGTTTCTGACTTTTAAAAATGCTGAAATTTTTTGTCAAACTTTGTTTGACCTTGTTGAACTTGGGATAAATTACTTGGACCTTTCAAGGTTGATTTGAAGTAATTTTGAAGTTTGACCTTTCTTTTATTTTTAATTCAAGTTTGTTTTAATATTAAAAATGCCAAAAATATTATTCTCATTGTTTGATCTCCAATGTCCGTCTCATTTCTGATTTCTTATTGTTTGACTTTGACTTTCAATGTCAATTGGTCAATACATATGGATTGGTACATCTTATTCCCTATTATGCATTTTGATCTTTCCATTTCCTTATCCATTCTTCATCTCCTTTTTCCTTCTTCTTCTTCTTTCTTTTTGATCTATCAGTTGAAGGTTGATAAGTTAGCATTGATTAAGAAGGCTTAATCTTCCTTAATTCAAAACTAATTCATCTTGATCATTTGATCAAGTGAATGGCTTTGCATTAAGGATAGGTTGTTTTCTAAATCATGCAAAAGGCTTAAACCAATACAAGATCAATTCTCTTTTCCTTTTTTGGCATGGCAAGTTGTTGGAACTTGGTTCACTAATCAAGACTTCTAACTTGTATTGTTGCCTACATTATTATTGACCGGCCTCAGATAGTTGTGACTTCTACATAAGTCCAATTACGATTGCTTAACATAGCGCTAAATTTGCCTTATGGCACACTAACTACTAACACTAACCATTAACAACTAACATTTACTTTTATGCACTTTACTTTTATGCAATTTACATTCTTGCACATATTATTCATTTGCTTTTTCCCTTTGCTCATTTGAGCACATGTTTATGTTAATGCCATTTGCCTTTTGCTCACTTGAGCACATAATTGTGTATATATTATTGTGCTTGTGTTTTGTTTTGATTATTGAGAACCAAATACAAAGAAGTGGACTTAGATTCTAGGACATACCCTATGCAAAGAATGGAGAAATGAACTTAGATTCTAGGACATTCCCTATGCAAAATTGGAGTAAAAGGACCTTAATGATGAATATGGACCAAATCTCTAAACTCACTCTTGTCCATCCTTGGTTTACTTCATGAAATTTTTGATGTGTGTGCTTTTGTGCTAGGGAATTCTATGAGAGCTCAAATTGGAGAGCCATTGCCATGTTCATCCAACGTGAAAGACACAAGATACATTGGGGATCTCTTAAGAGACTTGTTTGTTTGCGTGAGCTTACTATTATTGTGATTGCTTATTCCAAAGGATGGGAGCTACTTGGATCATCTATATGATCTCAAGAGAGGAACTCCATTGTGGTTTTGTTTCTTTATCCCTCATCTTTTTGCTTTGCTTAGGACTTTAGCCCTTCTTCTTCTTCTCTCCACTCTAACCCAAGCCAAAACTTTTTGTGCAAACATTTAACCATTGTTTTCAAACATTAGAAACCTAAGCCTTAGGCTTTTGATTTTCAAACCTTCTTTTCATAACACTTATTTTGAATTGAATCTTTAAGTCAACTTTGACCATTTTGGTATATACTTTAATTAGTAAATATAACCCATTCAAATGTCTTTTTGTGGTTCCAATGGCCACTCTTTTAATCAAATTTTCCATAACCTTTAGCTATTAGGTTTGAGTTATCCTTGTGGTAGATTCATACTCACCTATATCCTTAGTGATGGACAATGAGTCTTCCATGTTTATTATAGGGTTAACCCCTCACTAGCATGTTGAAGCTATCCTCACATGGTGGATTTGTGGTTTGGTTGAGTTTTCTCCCTTTGATAACAAAAGACCTTAAGGCTTTTGGACCAATCAATTCACCAACTTGTTTTGAGATTTTTACCCCGAACTACGAGGTTTTTATCCTAATCTTTTTATAAGATGGTACGTAGGCAATGGGTTTATCCATCCAAACACAAAATGTAAATAACTTGTATATTCTCTTCTCATCACTTCAATCATGTTTGCACAAATAAACTTTCACAAAACAACAACCTTGCAACAAGTATGAAAAGGGCTCCCTAGGAGTACCTAGGATGTTCTGGGTGCCTAACACCTTCCCATTACATAACCAACCCCCTTACCCAGATCTCTGTTTCTCTTTTACTAGTTTTTGTTAAAACTTTTAGGTTTTTGTTCGCTTTCTAACCAATCCCTTGGATAAATAGAAGTGCGGTGGCGACTCGACTTGTATGGTTTACCTTGGATTTAGTCAATATCTCTAATGCTAACGAATACCCCGCTACAGAAAAGTGGCGACTCTGCTGGGGACTTCCCTACTTTTCATATTTTGTTGTATTGTATTGTATTGTTTTGTGACATATTTTTGTGCAATTTGGGATTACTGTATTGTATGTAATGATTGAATTGCTTGAATATTAATTCCTTGTATGCTTGGTGATCTTTGTGAGATGAGTTCTATACCCGGACTCGAGTGCACTTAGGATAGGAGAATGGCGTAGTCTTGTTGACTTGTGTGGAGTTATTCCTTAGAAAGTTGACTCGCAAGTCCACTCACTTGGTGGAGGTCATGTTGGGATCAATAATGTCACACAAGTAAGTTGTTGTAAGACATTACTCTTTCCAATATAGACCTTAGAAGCCAAGAACCTTAGTTTACCAAGCCCATCTCGGCCTATTCTTAGGATGTAGCATACGTAGATCATGATGTCACGATAGAGAAATTCGATAGCATTGTTGCAAACATTACTGCTTGTAACAATTTGAGTTGTTGTGACTCTGATCTCCCCGAGGAGGGAAGAGACCACAACTTAGCATTACATATATCTATGGGTTGCAAAGACGACGCCATGTCCAATGTGGTGGTGGACACTGGGTCATCATTAAACGTATTGCCAAAATCCACTCTCTCGAAACTGTCATATCAAGGGCCTCCCATGAGGCAGAGTGGAGTGGTTGTGAAGGCTTTCGATGGGTCTCGCAAAACTGTGATTGGGGAAGTTGATCTCCCAGTCAAAATCGGACCGAGTGATTTCCAGATCACCTTCCAGGTTATGGACATTCACCCATCGTATAGTTGTCTCTTAGGAAGACCATGGATTCACGAGGCAGGCGCCGTGACATCCACCCTACACCAAAAACTGAAATTTGTGAAGAATAAGAAACTGGTGGTGGTAGGGGGAGAAAAGGCTCTCCTGGTTAGCCACTTGTCTTCCTTCTCATACATAGATGCTAAGGATGAAGTTGGAACTCCTTTCAAAGCTTTATCTATTGCTGAGCCTATTGAGAAGAGAACTCCTTCATTTGCTTCCTATAAAGATACAAAGTTGGCCATTGAGTGTGGTGCAACTGCTGGTTTAGGGAAAATGATAGAGCTAGAAGACAACAAGTCTCGGGCTGGCATAGGTTATTCGTCTGGGGTTTTCAACGTGCAAGGGCTGTTCAAGAGTGGAGGGTTCATCCACACCAGTCAGAGCGAGGAAGCTGCTGCCATTCTGGAAGAGGACGAAGAGGATTCTGGCAACTTCGTCATCCCTGAGGGAATCTGCAATAATTGGGTCACTGTGGATATTCCAACAGTTATCCATAAGTCGAAGTAATGTTCATTGTGTTTAAAAACCCCTCCTCCCATGCCAAAAGGAAGAGTGATGACATTGTTGGCGCATAAATACAATGATAGTTTCATTCAAAAGATTCATGTTAAATGTTTGTTTTTCCAATTATTTTCCCTTTTTGCTTTTTGCATGAAATTGGTGATCACATAAAACCTAAAAATAAAATAAAATCAATCTTTTCTTCTGCATAATGATTGCCTTGTTTGAATTCTAAAGCTTTTCATATCCAAAATCATTATGCAGGTTGATCAAACCCATTGAACACAATGACCCACCACCATCTCCCAACTTTGAATTCCCTGTATTTGAGGCAGAAGAAGATGATGTTGAAGAGATTCCTGACGAGATTACCCGTCTACTTGAGCATGAAGAGAAGATCATTCAGCCGCATCTTGAGAATCTGGAAACAGTCAACTTGGGGTCTGAAGATTGTGTGCGAGAGGTGAAGATTGGGGCACTCCTAGAAGAGTCTGTTAAGAAGGGGTTGATCGAATTGCTACGAGAATATGTTGACGTCTTCGCCTGGTCATATGAAGACATGCCTGGTCTAGATACAGACATTGTGCAACATTTCTTACCCTTGAAGCCTGAGTGCGTGCCTGTGAAGCAGAAGCTCAAAAGAACTCATCCTGATATGGCAGTAAAGATCAAAGAGGAAGTACAAAAGCAAATTAATGCGGGGTTTCTGGTGACTTCTACATATCCTCAATGGGTGGCCAATATTGTGCCCGTGCCTAAGAAAAATGGAAAAATCCGGATGTGTGTGGACTATAGGGACTTGAATAAAGCTAGTACAAAAGATGATTTTCCTCTACCACATATTGATATGTTGGTAGACAATACATCTAAATTCAATGTCTTCTCATTTATGGATGGATTTTCCGGATATAATCAGATTAAGATGGGACCCAAGGATATGAAGAAGACAACATTCATCACACCTTGGGGAACATTCTGTTATCGAGTGATGCTCTTCGGTTTGAAGAACGCCGGAGCCACGTATCAACGAGCTATGACCACCTTGTTTCATGATATGATGCACAAGGAAATCGAGGTATATGTTGATGACATGATCGCTAAGTCAAGAACGAAAGTTGAACATGTAGAGCACTTGTTGAAGCTTTTTCAGCGTTTGAGGAAGTACAAGCTTCGTCTGAATCCCAACAAGTGTACATTTGGAGTCCGTTCCGACAAGTTATTGGGCTTTATCGTCAGTGAAAGAGGTATTGAGGTTGATCCTGCAAAGGTCAAAGCAATACAAGAGATTCCTGCGCCCAAAAATGAGAAGCAAGTCCGAGGTTTTCTTGGCCGCTTGAATTATATTTCTAGATTCATATCTCACATGACTGCCACATGTGCGCCAATATTCAAGCTCCTCCGGAAAGATCAGTCCCATGATTGGACCGAGGATTGCCAGAAAGCTTTCGATAGCATTAAAGAGTATCTGTCTGAGCCTCCGATCCTGTCTCCGCCCGTGGAAGGAAGACCTTTGATTATGTATCTGATAGTTCTTGAAGACTCAATGGGTTGTGTCTTTGGTCAGCAAGACGAATCAGGAAAGAAAGAATATGCTATTTACTACTTGAGCAAGAAGTTCACTGATTGTGAGTCTCGATATTCATTACTTGAAAAGACATGTTGTGTTTTGGCTTGGGCTGCTAAGCGCTTACGCCAGTATATGATAAATCATACGACCTGGTTGATATCCAGAATGGATCCAATCAAGTATATCTTTGAGAAGCCTGCGTTAACAGGGAGGATTGCCCGTTGGCAAATGTTGTTATCTGAGTATGATATAGAGTATCGAGCCCAGAAGGGTATTAAAGGTAGTATTTTGGCTGACCACTTGGCACATCATCCGATTGAGGATTATCAGTCAGTTCAGTATGATTTTCCAGATAAGGAGATTCTGTATTTGAAAATAAAAGATTGCAATGAGCCTACACTCGATGAAGGGCTCGAGCCTGGTTCCAGATGGAGTATGGTGTTTGATGGCGCTGTAAATCAGTATGGAAATGGTATTGGGGAAGTGATTATTACTCCTCAGGGCACACATATTCCTTTTACAGCAAGGCTAACTTTCAAATTCATGAATAATATGGCTGAGTATGAAGCTTGTATTATGGGATTAGAGGAATGCATTGATCTAAGGATCAAGCATCTTGATGTTTATGGTGATTCGGCCCTCGTTGTTAATCAGATCAAGGGTGAATGGGAAACGAATCAGCCTGGTCTCATTCCATATAGGGATTATGTGAGGAGGATTTCAACATTTTTTCCTGAGGTTGACTTCCATCATATTCCTCGAGATGAGAATCAGATGGCAGACGCTCTTGCTACACTCGCTTCGATGATTGTGGTTAAACTTTGGAATGAAGTTTCCAATATCACCGTGATCGCTTGGACAGACCAGCTCATGTATTCACAGTAGAAGAGGTAAAAGATGATAAGCCAAGGTATTATGACATCAAGTGCTTCCTTCAGAATCAGGTTTACCTGCCTGGGGCATCTGTGAAAGATAGGAAAACTTTGAGGAGATTATCAGGAAGTTTCTACCTCAATGGCAATGTGCTTTATAAGAGAAATTTTGACATGGTGCTGCTCAGATGCGTGGATAGACACGAAGCAGACCTGTTGATGACTGAGGTCCACGAGGGTTCATTTGGTACTCATTCCAATAGACATGCCATGGCTAGAAAGATGTTGAGAGCAGACTACTATTGGCTGACAATGGAGTCTGACTGCTGCAAATATGTGAAGAAATGCCATAAGTGTCAGATTTATGCGGATAAGATTCATATTCCCCCGACACTTTTGAATGTGATCTCATCACCTTAGCCTTTCTCCATGTGGGGAATTGACATGATTGGCATGATAGAACCGAAAGCGTCCAACGGACACAGATTTATTCTCGTAGCAATTGATTACTTCACCAAGTGGGTTGAAGCGGCATCGTATGCAAATGTGACCAGGCAGGTGGTCGTGAAGTTTATCAAGAATCAACTCATATGCCGTTATGGTGTGCCAGATAAAATCATTACTAATAATGGACCTAACTTGAACAACAAAATGATGAAAGAGCTGTGTAGTGAGTTCAAGATCACGCATCATAATTCTTCTCCTTATAGACCCAAGATGAATGGGGCTGTTGAAGCTGCTAATAAGAATATCAAGAAAATCATCCGGAAGATGGTTGTCACGTATAAGGATTGGCATGAGATGTTGCCATTTGCTTTACATGGATATCGCACATCTGTCCGCACTTCAATAGGGGCAACCCCTTTCTCTCTTGTTTATGGCATGGAGGTTGTACTCCCAGTAGAGGTGGAGATCCCATCAATGAGAGTCTTGATGGAGGCCAAGTTGACTGATGCTGAATGGGTTCAGAGTCGTTATGACCAGCTGAACTTGACAGAAGAGAAAAGGTTCACTGCCATGTGCCATGGTAAGTTATATCAACAAAGGATGAAGAAAGCCTTTGATAAGAAGGTCAAGTCTCAAGTGTTCAGAGAAGGTGACCTTGTGCTCAAGAAAGTCTTGTTTTTTGCACCCGATTCTAGGGGCAAGTGGACTCCAAATTATGAAGGTCCATATGTTGTTAAGAGAGCCTTTTCAGGCGGTGCTTTGATACTTACGACTATGGATGAGGAGGATTTTACTCATCCTGTGAATTCATATGCAGTCAAGAAATACTTCGCCTAAAATAAAAACAGAATAGCTCGCTAAGTTGAAAACCCGAAAGGGCGGCTTAGGCAAAAATGAGCGTCTCGATGGATTGAAAACCCGAAAGGGCGGTCCAGGCAAAAGTTAGAGACATAAAAAAATGATGAATATATGTATCCCGCTAGATTGAGTACCTCACCCAGGGGCAATCTAGGAAAAAATTAGGGATTTGGCAAGTAACTGCATCCTGACAACTCTTTGTTATACAACTGTCATCCGTCAGAGATTCTTGCTCATTCGTCATCAACCGAAGCTTCAAATACATCGGATTCAGAATTGGTGGAGAAATGGTCATTATGTTTAATGTAGCCCTTTTCCAATATATATCATCAATTTCAAATTTGTAAAGATCTATGGAGTCTTGCCATTTGCAGACTACCATTCTATCAAATAAATTTGAGCCTTTTATCCAATTATTTGCACTCTTATTTGTTTCTATTCGACAAATATTTTGCATGTTTTAATTGAGAAAATATCATTGTTTTGAAGAAACGAATTTTTCATAACTTGTTTTTTCAACAAAGTGAACATTCACAACGACGAAAAAATACATAGGAGATCCTCAGTGCACTCCCAAAGATGGTATGATCTCCAACAGGGTAAGACATTTGTTCATATTCCCGGCATGACTGTATCTTCTTCCTCCGGAGCCTTTTGTGGTTTATCCTACCGAGTGGAATGCTTGTCGAGGTATTCACCACTCTCCCCTTCAGCGGAGTAGCGACCTTTCCTCCTCAGCAGATGTGATCTCCTTGGTGGGTACGGTACTTGGTGGTTGATCCCCAGAATCCCTTTATCCCTTGGATAGATTTCCCAGTAGAATTGCTTATATGGCGGATTTTTATCTGTGCAATAAGCTCTTGTCCCCAACTGGAATGATTAATGATTCATCCCCTGCAGAGATTTTGTTGCTTCTTGGTTTCTCTTGCCTTCGTCACATTGGATACTCTCCGTGGAATCTGGCTTTCTCTCTTGAGATGTAGTACCGATTGTTTGTGTGCTTATTTCTTTGAAGTTGTTTGTGTTAGAAATGTCTGTTTGTCAGCATTCATCATACATAAACCACACATGTATGCATATAATTTTCAAACATTCGGATATTCATATTGCATTCTTTGCCATATATCTTTGTTTGTTATTCTCTGCTAGTTGGTAGTACATTCCACAAGCAGATGTCGGCGTCTGATCCCTCAATATAGAGTCAGCCCATTAAGCAGAAAGTATTCATCTTTCCTTCCGCATTCCCGACTGAGTTATATCCTCGTGGACGAAGGTTGTTTTTGCTTCCTCCCAACACATATATTGGGATAGGTTTCCCTATTAAGTTATATCCTCGCTAGGACGAGTCTTGATTCAGTTTGCCTCTTTGGTTTGATCCTAAATTGGCCTTCTTGTGACTGTTTCCCGTGTTTCCCCGTGGTATAAATGAATAATTGCTCAATAATCGGTAATTATTCATCTTATCCTCGGCGGAGTCTGTGGTTTTCTACCCTTATACCGGTAGTTGTAAACCCTATTTTCTCCCCTTTGCAGAGTTAACCTTTTTGTTCATCCTAATCGATGACGGTTACTCTTCTGTGGTTTTCTACCCAGCATCCGGTAGATGTAATCCCCTCCTTGAAGGTTATCATTATCCAATATTCGGTGTTGATATTCCCTTCTTTTTGGATAATTGCTCTGATTAGGCCGTTTATCCCCAGCAAGCCATCTTTCATATATCGATTGTCGGTAATGTTTGTTGCTCCCCTAGATTGGTCATCATTATATACCTAGTTTCGGTATCCCGATGCCCTTCTCTCTCGGTCGATCTATCCTTTATTAACCCAGTAACCGGTTGTGGATAATCTTCCATGCGAGTATATTATCTACGTTCTGACGGTAATAGATAATATATGTCATGCACTCTTTGGTCGAAGTCTTTTTGTTCTTCCCCAGTTGAGTAAGATTCGTATCCCTGTTTTGGAATCGAATGTCCATCCCATAATCGAGTTTGTTTATTCCCCAATTCACACTTTGGTTGGTCACCTATTATATGCCCAGTAACCGGCATCCCTGGTGTTCCTACCTTCTGCTCCCTATTATGACTTTTGTCCCCTGTGGAGTCAGATTTCCCTGAGTTGAAATATACCTTTTTAGGTCTTCCTCATATGGTTTGGTTGATTGTTGTTCTCTCACTCTTATACCGGTGTTCAGATCACACGTCTTTTTGAGATTATTACACAGTAACCGGTGATACCTCATCTCGTTGCTTCCCCAAGAGATTTCTGTTGGGATCTTCCTCAGTTGAGTCCTTAGTGGACATCCCCACCTGAGTCCGGATTTTTTATCCGAAGTATCCATCGCGGATAATTTTTTTTGGATGTATTGGCATATTTCCCAATACATGCATCTTCGAGCCAGCTCGAGTCCTTCCATTGATTTATTTCATGGATTCTCTCCGTGTCTCTCAGCAAGTCTCAAGTCGTGACCTGCTCACGCATTTTTACCCTTTACTCCCCCAGAGTCTCTGTCTCCCTAGTGAGTGTATTACTCCTTTGGATTTCTAGTTTCTCCGAATTTCTTTTTCTTTTGTGGACGCCTATCCCCATAGAGTTTTACCATTTGCATGCATACATCTGCATCATGAGGTCTCTTAGGGACCAAAATTCGTCTCTTTGTTATTATTTAAGCCCATTCTACCCCATCGAGACGAAGATTTTAACCTTCACTTCTCCGGCTAGAATGACCTTAAATAGAGGCATTTGTAAGACCCCAATTTTGTCCCTATGATCCCTCATGGCATCATAACATTGCACTTGCATTGCCTCAAGGATCATTAGCATCTTGGTTCCCTTTGCCTTTGGGTGGGACCTCTTGTGAGTGGTTTGAGCTCACCAAGCATACTTGAATTGTATATCATTGCTTTTCTTATTTTTTGTTTACTAACCAAAAGCACAAAAATATGTCACTAACATCTTTTGTTTGTAGTTTGACTAATCACAAGGTCAAAGGCTTCAAGGAGATCATTGGTACAAAGATATGGCCAAGAGGAGATGAAAGCAAGCATGGTAATGGTTCCCAATGTTCTCATCCATCAAATATGCCTCCCTAGCATCTCAATTCATCATTTGATCAAAGCAAGTCAAAGGGTTTGAGGTTTGTGCCTCAAGGAAACCCTAATTCATCTATGCACCACAATGCCTTGCTCATGAAGCAACCTCAGCCCATGATCAAATGCAATCATGGGAAGTTATTTAATTCATCTTTTCATGCATATTTGAACTTATTTGAGTGTCCTCAATCATCAATTCATCAATATATGAGTCATGGACTTGAGAAGTTAATCAGTCAATTCATTTGACTATTTTGAAATGCACTGAGACCTAACTTTTTATGTTTTGGTAAAATGGAGATTGTTCCAAAAGAAAAAATGCTCTTAAGGACAATATGAACAACTTTCATGTTCATCAAAAATTGATTTGAAGCTTGGAAGGACATCTCCCATTCCAAGACATTATAGGTCATTTTGACTGAAACCCTAATTTTGGGTCAACTTCCCAAGGACGTAACTCATTCATTTTTTATGATTTTGAGGTGGGATCGAATGCATTGGAAAGCTTAAGATGTCTACTTCAAAGTCTATGTTTAACAAAATTTCAAAATCTCAAAGGAAATACATATGATAATGCAAGACATTATAGGTCCTTTTGGACCAAATGCATTGAAAGGCAAAAAAGTCCAACTTCAAGTTCCCATAACTCTATCATAAAAAATCCAAATGATGCAAAATTTAAGTCCATTTTGATTTTCTTGAAACTATCTACAACGTTTATGTTTGAGGTTTTTTCCTTTGAGGCTTGCATAATTGAAACAGAGTGGCTTGAACATTGGCCAAATTTAGAAACTTTGCCTTGACATGTTTTGCACATCACACTTTAAACTCAAATTTCACCAATTTCCACACTTCAAATGGATTTTTTCCCAACATAACAATTGTTCCTTACATCAAATCCTTTCCAACCGTTACTCACATGCCTATGTTTGGATTTTCCAAATGGGACTTTCGAAGAAGGGAACATTTAGGTCCAAATATGGAATTCACATGAAATCTTGATACACAAGGAAATGCCATTCAAATTACATGTCCAATTCAACTTGGTTTGTGTTCAGCATTCATTTGCATCAGCTTTTGGGCCTCACATGCGCCTGTACAGGCCCATGCATGGAGGACCTAATTCTCATGCACACGAGTATTGCCTTGCATTGCTTCAAGCTCAGCTATAAATACATGTTCCTCTTCATTCAATTCTCAACCTAATGGGGCCTAAGATGCTGCACAACTGAATTCATAACCATTACCAAAGAAGCTATTTCACTTTTCTTCAAAATTTTCAGATCCAAAATTTAACTACATCTGGTTGAATCCTTGGATCTAGAGCTTCTAAACCATCATCCTTCAGCTCATTGATCTTCTGTTTTGGCAAAGCAAGCAAGGAATCGAGCTCAAATCTCCAGAATTCAAGTTTCTTCTCCAACTGGTATTTTCTTCGAAACTCATCATATATTGATCCATTTTCCTGGCCAAAGTGTTTTCTGAAGTCCTCACTTGAGAGTCAAGCTAGTGGTAGCTTCAACTTTGTTTTTCTTTAATCTGCATTTTCCATACCTGAATCTTCCACCTCAGATTTCTCAACCTATAGGAATCTTGAGTGTGATTCAAGGTTACAGGGGTGATGTACATCACCCCAGCTTCATTTTGGTATAAGGATCGTGCAAAATGGTGAAGGTTTGAAAACCTACAAATCTTGCCGGAATCTGGAAGCTCACCAGAGAAGAAGGTGGCTCCGGTGGCCGTCCATTGCTAGTTTGAATCTGGATCGTTGGATCTCATTTCCAGATTCTATCCCAACCTTTAGATGTTATGACTTTTGTTTAATCAGCGTGTGGTTGCATTGACCTAGACTCACCATAAGCGCGCGCTTCAGGACCATCAGATTGGCCACATCAATTAGTGAACGTGATCCAACGCTTCCTAATTTTCCTTATTTTTTTTTCTGATTTTTATTTTCTTTATTTCCTTTTATTTCAAAAATTCATATCTCTTTTATTATTGGTCCAAAAATTATGGGACCAATTGCATTAGTCTCCAAATAATTTCTAGTTTCTTAAAATGATTTTTAATTTTTTTTATTTTGTCATTTGATATTTTTCATGAATTTTTTCTTTTCTGGTTGTTTTTAATTCATTTTAAATAGTTTTTGATATTCAAAAAATACAAAAATATTTTCCTAACCTATTTGAATGATGATGAATATATGAAAAATATTCTCATCAATTTTTTAATTGATTTGAGATTTATTTGAGATTTTAGTTCAATTAGGTTATTTTTATTCATTTTTAATTGATTAAAAATAGTTTCTGACTTTTAAAAATGCTGAAATTTTTTGTCAAACTTTGTTTGACCTTGTTGAACTTGGGATAAATTACTTGGACCTTTCAAGGTTGATTTGAAGTAATTTTGAAGTTTGACCTTTCTTTTATTTTCAATTCAAGTTTGTTTTAATATTAAAAATGCCAAAAATATTATGCTCATTGTTTGATCTCCAATCTCCATCTCATTTCTGATTTCTTATTGTTTGACTTTGACTTTCAATGTCAATTGGTCAATACATATGGATTGGTACATCTTATTACCTCTTATGTATTTTGATCTTTCCATTTCCTTATCCATTCTTCATCTCCTTCTTCCTTCTTTCTTTTTGATCAATGAGTTGAAGGTTGATAAGTTAGCATTGATTAGGAAGGTTTAATCTTCCTTGATTCAAATCTAATTCATCTTGATCATTTGATCAAGTGAATGGCTTTGCATTAAGGATAGGTTGTTTTCTAAATCATGTAAAAGGCTTAAACCAATACAAGATCAATTCTCTTTTCCTTTTTTGGCATGGAAAGTTGTTGGAACTTGGTTCACTAATCAAGACTTCTAACTTGTGTTGTTGCCTACATTATTATTGACCGGCCTCAGATAGTTGTGACTTCTACATAAGTCCAATTACGATTGCTTAACATAGCGCTAAATTTTCCTTATGGCACACTAACTACTAACACTAACCATTAACAACTAACATTTACTTTTATGCACTTTACTTTTATGCAATTTACATTCTTGCACATATTATTCATTTGCTTTTTCCCTTTGCTCATTTGAGCACATGTTTATGTTAATGCCATTTGCCTTTTGCTCACTTGAGCACATAATTGTGTATATATTATTGTGCTTGTGTTTTGTTTTGATTATTGAGAACCAAATACAAAGAAGTGGACTTAGATTCTAGGACATACCCTATGCAAAGAATGGAGAAATGGACTTAGATTCTAGGACATTCCTGTAGCGGTGTATTCGTCACTTTATGATTTATTGACTAAATCAAAAGCAAAGCATACAAAGATAGAGTCGCCACCGCACTTTTATTTATCCAAAGGAATGGCTAAAAAGCGAACAAAAGCCTAAGAAGTTTTACACATAGAAAACTAATGAAAGGTCAGAGATCTTGGTAAGGCGGTAATTATGCAAAGGGAAGGTGTTAGGCACCCAATGCATCCTAGGTACTCCTAGGGAACCTCTTTTCACAACTTGTTGTAAAATTATTTGTTTATGAAATATTTTTGTGCAAACATTGATTGTAGAGATGAGAGAAGAATATACAATTTTTATTATTTTTGTGTTTGAATGGATGAAACCCATTGCCTACGTACCTTTTCATGAAAGATAAGGATCAAAACGTCGTAGTTCGGCTAAAAGATTTCCAAAAAGTAAATGGATTGATTTTAAACAAAAGCCTTAAGGTCTTTCGTTATCCACGGGAGAAAACTCAACCTATACAACCACAATTCCACCATGTGAGAAAAACTTCAACTTGCTAGTGAGGGACCATGCCCTATAATAAGCAAGGAAGTCTTACAATTCAATCACTAAGGACAAAAGGTGAGATTAACATCAACCACTAGAATAAATTAAACCTATGGCTAATGTATGAAAACCTATCAAGAAGTGGACTTGAGCCACAAAACAATTGAATGAGTGGAATTAATCAATTAGCATTATTCACAAAAGATGGTCAAAGTATGATTAACATTCAATTCAAAAGAAGTATTATGAAAATGAAATTTGAAAATCAAAGGCTTAAGGCCTAGGTTTCTAATTTGAAAAGAAATGAAAATGTTTGCACAATATTTTTGGTTTAGGTTAGCATGCAAATGGAGGTTTAAAGAACAAAAAGGTGGGAGGTTAAGGGATGCAAAACTTCTTAATTGTTCACCTCTTGAGATCATATGTAGATGATCCAAGTGATTCCTTTTGAAAAGGCAACAAGCAATAGGCAAGTAAAACATGGTATCAGAGATAGCCAAAATAAAATGGAAACCGGATGCCAATCAACGGACTTATACCAGACTCACGAAACAAAGATAGATATCGGATGCCAACCAATGGACTTATACCAATCTCACAAAACAAAGAGAACATGGATACCAGATGCCAATCTATGGACTTACACTAGTCTCACAAAGCAAAGAAAACATGGATACCAGATGCCAATCTATGGACTTACACTAGTCTCCTACCATATCACAGGAAACAACTGCCAATAAATGGACTTACAATTGATCCCTCAATGGACAAAACAAAATGTCACAAAGCAATGAACAATGGTCATGAAATGATGTACAATTAATGCTCAAAGATAATGCACAGAGGCACACACAAACAATTATGCACAAATAGGCAAATAAGCAAACAAGAGGTCAATTATCACACACTATATACAATCAATGGGCTCAAGCAAGGTTAGGCTTTAGAAACAAGCCAACTGGAATGGGGTGTTTTGAGCTCTTAACCCTAACATTGAGAGTTAGGGTGAAGCAGATGAAATGGAGATGAGGGTTATGCCTCATAGCTCTTATCCCTGGCCTGGGAGAGCTTTAAACAATAGAAAGTGTGGGAGTTCAGAATGTAGGAACTCTTCTCCACAAATGACTGACTCTATGGACATGATTTTGGGTTCTTATTCACAATGCATCAACACATGGTATGAGCAAAGTGAATGACACAACAGAATAGCAGGGGATGGATTACACATCCCTTTTATCTGCCAATTGCCTCTTAAGAGGACTTTACCTGCTTGGCACAAAAATAAACATACAAAGACATGGCCTTTTAAGGAGGGCTCCAGACAGGTGCCTGCCAATAACAGCAGGTCTTCCAGACTACAAGAAGTTTAGGAATTATACCTAAGTGGTATGCCAACCACAAGCAAAAGCAAAGCAAAGTTCAAATGAACTTAAAGCAACTTAGGTACCTGTGGAAACAACTAAATAAATCAGTGTAATACTCAGACAAACAGACAACAGTCAATAACAAACAAACAATCCCAATGTACAACACATAAGGCATGAGGCAAACTCAAATGAGTTATCAACAACCTACAAAACAGCAAATGTTAGCAATCAAAATCAAATATCAACATTTAAATGATGAAGCCACATTAACCATGGAATTTGGATGCTTGAACCTGAAATTCAAAGCTCACATGTAAGTATAAACCACTAGGTCACAGCCTAGGGTCAAAGGTGAAGAAAAAATTCAAAACAGGAGCTGAAATTCAACACAATGCAACTTCAAACACATATTAATATGTCCTAAAAAGGAACACATCAAAATCATCAATCAAAGGCATTTCATGTGCAAAGGAAGTCAAAGACAATTTCAAAGCTCATATATGATCATCATGAATGAAAATTCTAAATCAAAACAGAAATGAATCAAATAATTCTGGAAAAATTCATGAGCAGTCAACACATCCAACATGATCAACATACAAAAACTCAGAAGCATCAAAGATCATTTGGCATGGAAATTAAATTGCACAAGTTAAACAACCAAAGGTGTGACACAAATTGTCACACCATGCTAACATGTACATAAAATAGAAATGGTAAATGAGAAAAATACCAAACCAAGCCTAAAACATCCATCGATGTGTGTAGAATCATCATGTAAAATTTCATGTCCATTGGATTAAAATCAAGCATTTCATGATAAGATGAATGGAGCAAGGTCACAAATGTACACATGTTCACATATTCTAACAGAAATCAAAATCCAGCCAAGCACAACTTCAAAATTTATCATCATTAAATTCTAGAATCCCTAAGGATCAAGTAGCAAAAAACCAGGCATTTTTTGGATCATTTTTCAATTTTAAGTGCATTTTACAAGTTGGCATAAAAAAAATAAAAATAAAAATGAATCATGTATGGCAAATAAGGAGGGAAAGCAAAAAATGTAAATGAATTTGAAAATATGCTCTTGCCAGGAATCGATCCATGTCCGGATTCAAAAATGAGCGCGCCAGCATGAAACGCCACCGTTTTGCACAAAACCCTAACAGAACCAGGGTCGACGCAAGACCGTCGCTAGGTCGACGCATGGATGAAGATCTTCATCTTCTTCACGAAGATGAACAGTGAAGAACTTCATACGCGTTTTTCCAGAAATTTCCAGAAATTCAAAACAAGTATATCATCATGAAGCATTTTCAATGGAGATCATAGATAAACAAACATCTAAACATAAATCATCAAGAATAGAGAGAATCGAGTAAAATCATTTCAACATGTCAAACTTCAATCACACATATCTTGCTCAATAATGCACCAATTCACACGATTTTTTCACCAGAATTATCAGCAAACCTAGATCTACAAGAATATGTGCATAAATTGCAAAATTAAAAGGTTCGAAAATTGACCTCTTGAAGAGCAGAATCTTTGAAATGCATGATCCACAGCTTTGAAGTATTCAAATCCACTCTACAATGCTTGAAACGATGTTTGATGAAGAAAAGGAAGCTTGAACACGTGTAGATCTAGCTCAAAACAGAATTTCCATCTTCAACTTCATGAACTTGATACACTTGGTTCTTGCTCGAATTTCACAATCTAATGCTTGATCTGCACAGAATCATTGCCAAGGAACAAGAATATGGAAAGAAATTGCAACGTTATTTGGAAAAAAATTGAATTATGAATGAGAGAAAATTTTGGAGGGAGAGAGAATTTGGATCTTGAAATGTGAAAAAATGATTAACCTCCTGAAAATTCTGTTAGATTTAGGTATTCATATGAAGTCCTAATCACCTTCCTAATCCATACTTAACTTGGTTAATGGAAATAAGGTGTTTTGCAAAAAATCAAAAATGCATGGTGCATGTAGTAAACCCACATGAATAGTACCACTTCCTTGATCAAAGTCACTTAAAATCATCTTTTAACACACATTGGCAATGGTAGAAAGTCCATACAATGCACCATTTTTGAATTTTGCAATTTCCCTCCAAAAAAGGCATGGAATAGCAAATGATCATGTGATAATATTTCATGCAATATGGTGATGGATTTGGAAATTAGACGTCATGAGAAGAATATTGCAAGAAAAGCCACTCATTTTGGAGCTTTGGTTCAAAAGTTATGCTCATTTGAAGTTTCAAGCACCCTTGGCAATTATTTGATCATATCTCCTCACTCACACATCAGATGCTTAAGATCTTGGACATTTTGGAAATGGGAGAGAAAGATATACAACTTTCATGTTCAACTAAATTTCATTTGAAGCTTTCTTGATGATGTAAGATTGAGTTGAAGTTGATCCAAAACCCTTCCATTTTTGGAAATTTCAAATTATGGGTCACTTTCCATTTTGGGAATTTTTTGCCTTGACTTCAAATTCTTCAATGTGAGTGTTTGAAATGTCAAATGAGACTTGTTTGAACATGAATGAAGTATTTCTAATCACTTCCCACCTCCAAATCCACAGTTGACTTTGTAGTTGACTTTCTGGGTCTTTAGATGACTTGAAAATGTTCTAATGAAATTGGGGCCTCAACCACTTGGGAATTTGCTCCAAAATGAACCTCTAGCTCATATAAGCTCCATGTAATGATCACATGATTCATATCTCATGAAAATACCATTTGCTCTTTGTACCATGAATTCACCTGATGCCTTGACCTGTTGGCTGCTTAAGCTGCAAGTAACAAAGGTTAATGACATATTTTTGTACTTTTGGTTAGAGATTAAAAGAAAAGCAATGATATACAAATGCAAGCAATGCATGGTGATCAAGAAACACTCTCCAGGGGATCCCACCCACAGGGAAGGAAGCAAGGTGTCCAATGATCCTTGAGGCAATGCAATGTTATGATATGATGCCATGAGGGATCTTAGGGACATAATTGGGGTCTTACAGATGCCCCTATTTAAGGTCATTCTAGTCGGAGAAGTGAAGGTTAAAATCTTCATCTCGACGCGGTAGAATGGGCTTAAATACAATAATGAGACAAATTTTGGTCCCTAAGAGACCTCATGATGCAAATGTATGAATGCAAAAGAAGCAACTCTGTGGGGAATATGGGTCCACAAAGAAGAAAAGACGATCCATCGGAGTAATACACTCACCAGGAACAAAGACTCTAACAGGACTCTTATGGGGATAAGAAAAACACCGCGTAAGCAGGACATGACTCTGAATTAGGGGAAAGGAGAACTTGACACTGCGCGAGCAGGACACGACTCGACTGGAGACCTCACTAGGGAGTAAAGGACTCAAACTGGGGAAAAGAAAATTATAAAGGGAACAAATCCAATGGAAAGACTCAAGCTGACTCAAAGATGCATGTATTAGGGAAATGCCAACACAGTACAACTATCCACAAAGGATACTTCGGATAAAAATCCGGACTCAGGTTGGGGAAAGATTCACACAGAACCTCCCTGCCTGGGAAAATGCATATATTGGGGAAAACGCCAATACAGCAAAAGGGTGAATCACAACAAAAACTCCGCCGGGGGATGTCTATCAAAGACTCTCCAGAGGAAGCAAAAGGATGAGGTGTTACCGGTTAGTGAGTAACAAGCTCAGGAAGAATGAATATCTAAGACCTGTGTACGGGTGAGAGATATCAATCGACCAAAATATCTGAGGAAGAACCTGAAAAAGGTAAATTTCAACTCAGGGAAATCTGACTCCACAGGGGACCATGGTCATAATAGGGAGCAGACAGGAAGGAACACCAAGGATACCGGGTTGTAGGTATATAACAGGTGACCGACCAAGGCTTGAATTGGTGTGTGTTCCAAGACACTCATCATCCTGAAGAAAGCTGGAAAAGCAAACTTGTTTATAGGATGGACATTCGATTCTGTAAAGAATGCGAATCATACTCAATTGGGGAAACAAACAAAGGATTCAACCAAAGAGTGCATGAGATATATTATCTATAGCCGTCAAAACCTAGATAATATACTCGCATGGAAGATTATCCATAATCGGGTTGTAGGTTGTTAAAGGATGAATCGACCGAAAAGAGAAACAATCGTTACCAACAACAACAGGGTAGACGAAAGATGACTCACTGAGGATAAATTGCTAGCATACGACAATTATCCAGGAGAAAGGGGTGAATATTCGGTTCCGCAAAGGGACAACGAATCTTACTCGACTGGGGAAACACGAAAGGCTGCGACCGAAAAGTGCATGAGATATATTATCAATAGCCGTCAAAACGTAGATAATATACTCGCATGGAAGATTATCCATAACCGGGTTGTAGGTTGTTAAAGGATGAATCAACCGAAAAGAAAGGCATCGGGATACCAAACTAGGTATGATAATGATGACCAATCAAAAAGAGCAACAGACATTACCGGCAAAAGGGTAAATGAAAGGTGACTCGTTGGAAATACATTGGTGAAAATCAATGATCCGGGGAACATATCACTAGCAAACGGTGAAAGGACCCGCTGGGGATAAAATTGCTTACTCAGAGCAAATATCCAAAAGGGGAAGGAATATCAATACCAACAACTGGGTAATGATAACCACCAAGAGGGGATTACATCTACCGATTAGTAGGAAGAAGACCATAGAAAAGTAACTGTCATCGGTTGAGATGAACAACAAAGTTAACTCTGCAAGGAGAGAAAAATAGGGTTTACAACTACCGATATGATGGGTAGAAGACCAAAGATTTTGCTGAGGAACAAAGGTGAGAAAACAAGGATTTACAACCACCGGTTAGTAGGTAGAAGATCCAAAAATCCGCCAACAACCAGAATGAACCACAAGGATTACCTCTGCTAGGGGAGAAGATAGGGTTTGTAACTACCGGTTAGTAGGTAGTGAACCACACAGATAGGACTTACGACTGCCGGTTTGTAGGCAGAAAGCCAAGAGTTCCACTGAGGATAAGATGAATGAGTGTCGGTTAGTAAGCAACTATTCATTTATACCACAGGAAAGTGTAGCACCTCAAATTTGCACCTCCTATTTGTATATACATTTCATTTTTAGGTCATTAACATTGCATTGTCATTGCTTAGTCCATTGCATCTCATCAGGCAAGATTGGTCAGGAGATTCACTGTGCAAGGCAACAAGAGCATTCTCCATGAGATCAAAGCCCTAGGTTTAGTACAATGGGTTCACATGATTCAAGGATCATTTTGAAGTAGCTTGGCCAAGTATTGAAGGCTCAGAACTCATCAGTCCATGTGCAAATCATCTGAGGCCCTGAAAAGTCAACAGAAGTCAACAGCACAATCAATGGTGAATTTGAAGGTGGGAAGTGGTTAGAGATGCTTCATTCATGTGTAAACAAGTCTCATTTGACATTTCAAGCATCAATATTGAAGAATTTGAAGTCAGATCAAGACTTTCCCAAAATAGCAGGTGACCTGTAATTTGAACTTTCCAAAAATGGAAAGGTTTTGGACCAACTTCAACTCAAGATTACGTCATCAAGAAAGCTTCAAATAAAATTTTGTCCAACATGAAAGTTGAAGATCTTTCTCTCCCATTTCCAAAAAGTCCAAGGTCATGAATTTCTCATGTGTGGTTGAGGAGATATGGTCCAATCATGGAAAAGTGTGTTTCAAAGTTCAAATGAGCATAACTTTCAAACCAAAACTCCAATTTGGGTGGTTCTTTTTGCACTTTGATCCTTGTAACATGTATTTTCCAAGCATACTATCACTTGGCATGAAATCTCATTGCATGATCATTGGTGCATTCATGAAGATATTTGGGAAAAATTTCATAAACTCATTTTGGTTGAACATATGCATAGCAAACCAATTCTAAAATGTCCATGAACTCATTTTTAGTGGTTTTGGGCCAAGAACATGTACTGTTCACGTGCATGGGGGTGCATGGAGTGGGAATTGCATTTTTGCACTTACACCACAAATTGGATTAACCTTATTTGCATTTGGCCTAAACAGTTCCTAAACATGATTAGCATTGAGTATAAAGGCTTAAACCCTAAATGTTTTCACAATGAACACATTTCAGATCTAGATTTCACAAATTCTCCAAATTTTTCTCTCATTTTTTTTGCAAAATTCTTCAAATACAAGCGCCTTTCGTTGATCCATTCATCATCCTGAGGTATTGTTGAGCACATTTGGACGTGAATTCAAGGAAAATCATGGTTGTTTGAGCTAGGTGCAAAGAGTGAAGCATCCATGGCAATTGAAGATTGAGCTAGATTCGTGTGCATTCAAGCTTCCAGTTCATCATCATTTACTTCCTGAAGTAGTGTGGAGAAGAATTGGAGCATCATAAACCTCAGAAGCAAGTGATTTCAATTCTGTTCATCAAGAGGTCAGTTTTTCGACCTCTTTAATTCTCCAATTCATTATGCCAGTTGAATAGATCATGGTTTGGTGATAATTCTGGAACAAATTTGAAGTGATTTGGTGCTGTTTTGAGCAAGATCCATGCAGTTCAAGTTTTGATGTTGATTTTTAATTTCTTCGATCCGTGCGTGTGATGTTGTTTTTGCATGAAATATTGTTGGATTTTTGATATATGATGCGTGGCGAGTTGATTGATATGCTTAATTTTCATTTCTGGAACATTTGGTAAAAATCTGGAAAATTGGATGAAGATCTTCATGATCTTCATCGTGTTTGCATGAAGTTCATATGTTTTCCAGAATTGCAGGGGATTTTCCTACGGATTTAGTTAGGAAACGCATGAGGATTACCTGCAGATTTCAAATGCCACGCATAGCGCGCGTGTTAGGGTTTAAACATCAAAACACGGTCGCTTTGAAGCGCGCGCCTAGTAGTTTCAAAATTGGTACCGGTTCGATTCTTGGCCAGGACATTTCCAAGCGCCTTGTATTTTCCTCTTTTCCATCATTTGCCATGCTTGCTTCACATTTCATTTCAAATTTTTCTCAACTTCTAAAAATCACCATAAATTGAAAATTGATCCAAATGACCTCTAATTTTTTGCATTGTGTTCCTCATGTTGTCTACGTTTTTGTGATTATTAAAATGCAAGTTGTGCCTGGCTTGAAAAATGTTTTGCCCTAGGAATATTGAACATGTGTTCATTTGTGCTATTGCCTTGGTCATTTGATCATGAAATGCTTGTCTTTAATCCAATGCTTCTGAAATTTTGTATGTTGAAACTAGACACACTGCTTGACATTTTGGTGTTGATTTGGTATTTTTATCAATTGTCAATTCTGTTTTATGAATGTGCTAAGTTGGTGTGACAATTTGTGTCACACCTTGTGATGTTCAACTTGAATGATGTGTTTGCCATGCCAAATGATCTCTAATTGCCCTGATTTTTTGTGTGATGCATGTCACACCTTTTCTGATTTAATTGAGATTTTTCATTCTGGTTGATCACATTTGAGCTTTAAAATTGCTTTGAACTTCAATTGATCATGAAATGCTTTTGGTTAATGATATTGATGTGAGACCTTTTGGAATGTGTCAAGATGTGTTTGAAGTTGATTCATGTTAATTTTTAGCTCCTGTTTCAAATTTTTTCTCCATCTTTGACCCTAGGCTTTGACCTAGTGGTTTGTGGCTTACATGTGGGCTTTGATTTCAGGTTTAAGCTTCGAAGTCCATAGTTGATGATGCTTCCTCATTTGAGCATTGATGTTTGCTCTTGATTACTAACACTTGTGTGTTTTGTAGGTTGATGTTAACTCATTTGAGTTTGCCTTATGGCTTGCACATTGTGAACATTGTCTGTCTGTTTGCTATTGCCTATTGATTGTTTGTCTGTACAGTTGAACTGATTAGTTTAGATTTTTCACAGGTACCTAAGTTGCTTTGAGTTCTTTTGAACTTGCTTTTTCTTTGCTTGGTTGCTTAACCACTGAGGTATAATTTCTCTGACTGCATGTAGTCTGGAAGACCTGTCCTGTTATGTGGGCAGGCACCTGTCTGAAGTCCTCCTTAAGAGCCAATGCTTGTGAATGTTTACTTTTGTGCCAAGCAGGTAAAGACCTCTTATGAGGCAATTGGCAGATAAAAGAGATGTGTAATCCATCTCCTGCTACTCAGTGTGTCATTCACTTTGCTCGCACACCTTGTGTTGATGCATTGTGGATAATAACCCAAGATCATGTTGTGTCAGTCATCTGTGGAGAAGAGTTCCTACATTCTGAACTCCCACATTTTCTATTTGAGTCAAGCTCTCCCAGGCCAGGGATGTGAGCTGTGAGGTCTTACCCTCACTCCCCATTTCATCTGCTTCACCCTAACTCTCAATGTTAGGGTTAAGAGCTAACCACACCCCATTCCAGTTGGCTTGCTTTTGCTGTCTAACCTTGTATGAGCCCAAATTGTGTGCATATAGTGTGTGTGCTTGCTTTATTGTGCTTGTATGTGTGACTGTGCTGTTTAGGTTAGCTTGCCCCTGTGCAAGTTAGATAGAAAACTCAACCTAGGGCCATTGTGGATTACATGATAAATATTAGGCTCGAGTCAGGCTCCCTTCTAGTTTGTCACTTCCCAGTCTCTGGTTAGGTTAGAAGTTCTTTCCCTTTGTAGGGGAACTACGTCGCCCTTATCCTCATACCAGATGAGGTACGTAGGCAGGAGATGAGCAGATCTCTCCGGGCGCCCTTTTCTGTTTCAACCCTTTGTGTGTGTTGGAGTCTGACATAAGTCCAGCGATTGGCAGTTGGTTTCCTGTGTGTGAGTTTGTTGGTTCGGAGTCTGATGTAAGTCCAGCGATTGGCATTCGGTTTCCATGTTTGCCTGTTTGTGTGGAGTCTGACATAAGTCCAGCGATTGGCAGTCGGTTTCCTGTGTTGGTTTTGTTTGGCGTGCGTTAGCCGAGCTACGAGTGCTCTGATTCTTCTCCAATCAGAGAAGATACGTATGCATAGGATGTGACATCCTAGCGAGCACGTTTTCCCCTGTCCCGAGCTACGTCGACTCTGATGTCTGTGCCTAACAGACTACGTAGGCCCAGGATGCGATATCCTGCCAAGTTAGTTTCTCTTGTCTTTCTGTGTTTCCTTCCAGCCTTGTGCAATGTGTGAGCAGTTTTTAGCAACCTTATCCTTTCTTTTGTGCGTGGATCCCGTCGAGTACGACGGATGCGCAGGGGTGCTAATACCTTCCCTTCGCATAACCGACTCCCGATCCCATCTCTCTCCGGTCGCGAGACCATGTCTTTTCCAGGTTTACTTCGAGCGTTTCCTTTCCCTCTTTTGGGATAAACAACGCACGGTGGCGGCTCTGTTGTTTCGTTTTCCCGCCGGTTTTTTCGCGTAATGCGACAGCTGGCGACTCTGCTGGGGACACTAGAGAAGTTGACCTCTTGCTGGTCCATCTTCCCTAAGCGAGTTTCTCCTAGCGCTCTCTAGGATAGGGTTTGGTTGCTTTGGCTGTTTCATTTATTGCATTCATTTATTTATTATTTGCATTTATGTTTGCATTTATGTTTGCATTCATCATCTTTTCATCTGTGTTGGCTGGTTGTCTGTTTCTCTGTTGGGGTGGGAGTTACATGAGGTAAAAGGCCCAATACCCAGGCTATGAGTGAACTCTAGGACACCTAGGAAGAGAGTGATTCTTGGGAAGCGGGTGGTATTGCGCCATTTAGCAGAACTTGATATCACGAGCAGTTCAGATCCTGATGGGGTATTATCGGTACATACTTCGGGTGTGTACATGATGATATTCTATGGAAGGGTTGTTTATCCTGCGTTTCTCTCGACCTTACCCTGGCCTAGATTACACCCGTGAGTGGGGAGGGAATGATCATTATTACAGGTACCGTTGGTGACTTGTTGGTGACTCTTGGGTCCTGCTGGTGACTTGGTTCTACAGATTGGGTCTCAGATGATTTTTGGGTCTCAGATGATTTGTGGTTCCGAATTCAAGCCGAAGCTTTGATCCTGTGCTCCAAGATACACAGCCAGCCAGTCGTGTTTGCATCATTTGCATCATAGCATGTTTATTTTCAAAAAAAATAATGCAATAAAAAAAAAGAATAAAGAAAAAGAAAAAGAAAAAAGCTAATATCCTCATGCATATCATTTCTCAGGTTCATTCAGGAGTCTATTCACTGTGAGAGATGGCATCCGTTCCAGAGTTGAAGCGGAAGACTTGTTCCTACAGTTTTCACCGTGAGCCTTTGACGTCTCTGATAGAGTTGAGCAACCTTGTGACCGGCGGTAATCAGAAGGTGTTTGCTGATCAGTATGGGGATTTGTTGACACTGTCGAAGATGGTGGTAGATCCAGTGCCGTTGCAGACTCTTCTACAGTTCTATGACCCGGAGCTCCGTTGCTTCACTTTCCAGGATTATCAGTTAGCACCCACTCTCGAGGAGTACTCCATTCTGCTGAATGTCCCGATCCAGTATCAGGTGCCTTTCTTGGATGTTCCGAAGGGGGTTGATTTCAGGGTTGTTGCCAGAGCTTTTCATCTAAGCATCAAGGAAGTGAGTGACAATTGGAAGTCGAGTGGTGATGTGGTGGGGTTGCCTTTGAAGTTCCTGTTGAGGATGGCTAGAGAAGAAGCAAAGAAGGAAATTTGGGAGGCTTTTCATGCTCAGTTGGCTATCATGATCTATGGGATTGTCTTGCTCCCGAGTATGCCCAACTTTGTGGACTTTGCTGCAGTCACTATCTTCATTGGAGGAAACCCGGTTCCTACTTTGTTAGCTGACACTTACTATTCTATTCACAGTAGGCATGGTAAGGGTGGAGCTATCAGATGTTGTCTCCCATTGTTGCTCAGATGGTTCTTGTCTCTCCTGCCAGTCAGTGGACCTTTTGTGGATGCTCAGAGCACTCATAAGTGGACTCAGAGGATTATGTCTCTTACCTCTTATGATATCAGATGGAAATCTTACCGGATGGATGTGCGTGATGTCATCATGAGCCGTGGAGAGTTTCGTAATGTGCCACTCATAGGGACTAAGGGTTGCATCAATTACAATCAGGTTCTTTCTCTTCGCCAGTTAGGGTTTGTGATGAATGGAAGACCACTTGACGCTGAGATAGCTGAAAGTGTGTATTTTGAGAAGCGAAGTGACCCTGCTAGATTGGAGCAAGTAGGAAGGGCTTGGAAGACCATTGGTGTCAAGGATGGAGCTGTTCTGGGGAAGAAATTCGCAGTTGCTATGCCTGATTACCTTGATTGGGTCAAAAGTAGAGTTGAGACTTTGTTGTTGCCCTATGATAGGATGGAGCCATTGCGAGAGCAGCCACCTTTGATCCTTGCTGCGAATGTGCCTGCTGAGCAGTATAAGCAAGCCCTGATGGAGAATCGTCGGTTGAAGGAGAAGGAACAAGATACCCAGATGGAGCTTTATAAAGCCAAAGCTGATAAGTTGAACTTGGCTCATCAACTCAAAGACATGCAGGGTGAAGATGTTGCTAGATTTAAGAGCAAGAAGAGATCTTATGAGGAGATGGAGGCCTTGTTGAATGCAGAACACCGTGAGTGCTTGAGGTTGCAGAGAGCTGAAGCCAATTATCAGAAGAAGATAAGAGACTTGGAGAAGCAACTCAGAGACAAAGACATCCAACTGAAGAAGGAAGTTGACTTGAGACATGCATCAGAGAGCCAGCTTGGAGGAGAAGTTGTGGAGCTCAGAAGACAACTGAAGGAGAAGATCACCCCTCTGCCAGAGTGTTCAGAATGCGACCTGTTGATAGACCAGTGTCATTATCTGAAGACGCTCATTCCTGGAAGCCCTTTGTCTTAGCTCGTATCTCTGTTGTTTATGTTGAGAATCACCTCCAGGCTTGTTGGATGGGATTCATTGTTGTACTCTGATCATTTGAACTTTTGTTGTATGATCCTTGTTGCTCATATTTATAGAGTTGGCTGTTGATGTTTCGCCTTGTGCTCAGTTATCCTGTGTAAATTGATGCTTTGTTGTTCTTGTTGCAGGTTGCCATTTCTTGAAAGATGAATTAGGCTATCGAATGCCTGAGAAATGAACATATCATGTGCATCATACACATCATGAGCATCATACACATATCATTTTGCATTACAGGTGTTCTTGATCGAGACTTCTCACTCTGGTTCCTGTGTCAGGAAGGATAGCTGATTAACGTCCGCACCGCTACTCAACCCGGTTGAATCAACAGAGGAACATGGACCAAGTTCAAGCAGAGTTGGCTGAGATGAGGGCTAACATAGCCCAATTCATGACAATGATGCAAGGGGTCGTTCAAGGGCAAGACGATCTGCGTGCCTTAGCCCAGAGACAGGAAGTTGTGCTCCCACCACCTAGTCGGGCTTCGCTAGTGGGTGTACCTGTGAATGATAGTGCTGTTGTTGTTGCTCCCGTCAATGATTATGCCGTGGGAGATGATTTGAGGGATATTCAGATTAATGGACAGCCTCTTGCTGCAGAGACTGTTAATGCTAGAGCTACCCGGGCTCCAGTTCGCCATCCTGCTCCGCTGGTTGACAGGAAGGAGGATATGTTTACCTTGCTCAGTGATGAAGATGAGGTGGTAAGGGTCGAAGAGAGGGATTGGAAGGTTGATGCCCTTGCTGAGAAGATCAGAGCCATGGAGTGTCAGAACTCTCTGGGTTTCGATGTTACAAACATGGGGCTGGTTGAAGGGTTGAGAATTCCCTACAAGTTCAAAGCGCCCTCATTTGACAAATACAACGGTACTTCTTGTCCTCGCACCCATGTGCAGGCTTACTACAGGAAGATCTCCGCCTACACAGACGACGAGAAGATGTGGATGTACTTCTTTCAGGACAGCTTGTCTGGAGCTTCCTTGGATTGGTACATGGAGCTGAAGAGAGAATCCATTCGTAGTTGGAGAGATCTGGGTGAAGCCTTCTTGAGGCAATACAAGCATAATATGGACATGGCGCCGAGCCGGACTCAGTTGCAGAGTCTATGTCAGAAATCCGGTGAAAGTTTTAAGGAGTACGCCCAGAGGTGGCGTGAATTGGCCGCAAGAGTACAACCCCCTATGCTGGAGAGGGAATTGACCGATATGTTCATCGGGACATTACAAGGTGTATTCATGGATCGGATGGGGAGCTGCCCATTCGGTAGCTTTTCTGATGTGGTGATCTGTGGGGAGAGGACAGAGAGCCTTATTAAAGCTGGGAAGATTCAGGATGCTGGTTCCTCATCTTCAAATAAGCCATTTTCTGGGGCACCCTGTAGGAGGGAGGGTGAGACCAATGTTGTGCAACACCGAAGAAGTGTGAATAGAGGGCAATATCGCCAGGTTGCCGCTGTAACCATTCCAGCACCTCAATCTTGTCAACAGCAACAACAGAGGGTTCAACAACCACCGCCACAACATCAACAACAACAGCAACGTCCGTATCAGCCTAGACAAAAGATGTCTGATCGACGCTTCGACCCGTTGCCTGTGACCTACGCTGAGTTGCTGCCCGAACTGCTCATATTGGGGTTTATGGAGTTGCGTACTATGGCTCCGTTGACAAAAATACCACCGAGGTATGATGCCAACGTTTGTTGTGATTTCCATTCTGGTGCACCGGGGCACCATATTGAGAACTGTCGGGCTTTTCATCATAAGGTCCAGGACTTAATTGACGCCAAAACTATCAATTTTGCTCTTGTGCCTAATGTTGTTAACAATCCTATGCCTCAGCATGGTGCGCATAGGGTAAACAATATGGAAGACGGTGAAGCTGGAGACTTGGTGGTCAGTGTTGAGGATGTTCAGACTTCATTGCTGGTTGTGAAGGGTCGTCTATTGAATGGGGACGTATTCCCGGGCTGAGATCAGGGTTGTTCAGTTTGCGAAGGTTCAGTGAATGGTTGTGTACAGTTGAGGGCTGGTATCCAGAGATTGATGAATGAGGGTTGTCTACAGTTTAGTCGGGCCGTGAAAGAGCGTGGGGTGGTGTCAACCGTCACCATTTATTTCAAACCGTCTGAGGGGCGTGGCCAGAGAATTGTTAGTGCACCCATAACTATTGGTGCTCCTGTCACCATTTCTGCTCCTATAACCGTCAGTGCTCCAACTACTATCGCTGTGACCGGTAGAAGACCTGTTGAGAACAGTAAGGTTGTGCCGTGGAAGTATGACAATGCTTATCGCAGCAACAGAAGGGCTGAAAGTCAAATCAGGCCGGTTAGTCAATCTCTAGTGATGATTGGGTTGCCGAGTAGAGCTTCTGTGATTGCGGGTCCTGTTGTGGACAATGTTGGGGGACCAGGAGGTTTTACAAGGAGTGGTCGTCTGTTTGCACCACAACCGTTGAGGGACAATAATGCTGAGGCTCTCGCCAAAGCTAAGGGTAAGCAAGCGGTGGTTGATGAAGAATCTGCTCAGAAGGAGGCGCCTGAGGGTTCGTTTGAGAAATACGTGGAGGAGTTCATGAAGATTATCAAGAAGAGTGACTACAAGATTGTAGATCAACTGAATCAGACTCCGTCCAAGATTTCTATACTCTCATTGCTGCTATGGTCTGAGGGACACCGTAATGCCCTGTTGAAAATGCTGAATCTGGCTTACGTGCCTCAAGAGATCTCTGTCAACTAGTTGGAGGGTGTGATTGCGAATGTCAGTACGAGGCATGGTTTGGGGTTTAAAGATTTGGATCTGACGCCTGAAGGTCGCAACCATAACAAGGCCCTGCATATCACTATGGAGTGCAAAGGCGCAGTATTATCACATGTGTTGGTGGATACTGGCTCGTCTTTGAATGTGCTGCCTAAGAAGATCCTGAGTAAGATTGATGTTGAAGGGGTTATCCTCACTCCAAGTGATCTTATCGTTCGTGCATTTGATGGATCCAAACGATCTGTTTTTGGAGAAGTCACATTGCCAGTGAAGATTGGCCCGGAGGTATTCAATATTGTCTTCTATGTGATGTATATTCAGCCAGCGTATAGTTGTTTATTGGGACGTCCCTGGATACACGCAGTTGGGGCAGTCTCGTCAACTCTCCACCAGAAGTTGAAGTACGTTTGGAACGGTCAGATCGTGACTTTGTGCGGTGAAGAAGACATTTTGGTGAGTCACCTATCCTCTTTTAAATATGTAGAGGTGGATGGCGAGATCCATGAAACTTTATGCCAGGCATTCGAGACTGTTGCTTTTGAGAGGGTGGCTTTTGCTGAGAAGAAGAAGCCAAGTGCCTCAATTGCATCGTACAAGCAGGAAGTGGAGGTTGTCAACTCTGGAAAGTCAGAAGGCTAGGGCAAGATGGTGGATTTGCCTGTCAAAGAAGACAAATTCGGTATTGGTTATCAACCTCTGCAGGCAGAGCAAGGTGAGCAGAAAGGGTCGAGTACCTTCACCAGCGCTGGGCTGATGAATCACGGTGACGTCTTTGCAGCCAGTAGTGAAGACTGTGACAGTGATTGTGATCTAGATAACTGGGTTCACCCGTGTGCACCAGGGGAGTCGATCAACAACTGGACAGCAGAAGATGTGGTCCAAGTTACTCTTCAAACAGAGTAATTTTCTTTTGTTTTTCATGTTGCACAAAACCCTATGTTCTGCCCAAGGCGTAGTGGTTCATTGTAGGGCCTCATCATGTTTTTCAATGATATCATTAATAAAGGACGTTTTGCAAACAACTTTGTGATCCCTGTCTTTCTGTTTTTGTTTTTCATTTTTCAAAAATAAAAATGGCAATGTTTTTGTTTTTGTGACTTTCTTGAACTCTTTTTTCTTAAACAAAGCATTAAACATGCAGAAGTGATCTTACGGACTCCACTGTGAACCGTTCTGTTATGGCTCAGTATGATTTCAATAATCCCATCTACCAAGCTAAAGAGGAGAGTGAGGAAGACTGTGAACTCCCCAAAGAACTGGTCAGACTATTGAAGCAGGAGGAGAGGGTCATCCAACCTCATCAGGAGGAGTTGGAAGTGATCAACCTGGGTACTGAGGACGCCAGAAAGGATATTAAGATCGGGGCTGCTTTGAAAGAAGATGTCAAGAGAAGGTTGATTGAGATGCTGAGAGAATATGTGGAGATATTCGCCTGGTCGTATCAAGATATGCCTGGGTTAGATACCGATATTGTGGTGCATAGGCTAGCTCTCAGAGAAGATTGTCCTTCAGTCAAGCAGAAGCTTCATAGAACTAGTCCTGATATGGCTGTTAAGATCAAGGAAGAGGTTCAGAAGTAGTTGGATGCGGGGTTCCTGTCAGTGACTACTTATCCCCCGTGGGTAGCCAACATCGTTCCCGTGCCGAAGAAGGACGGCAAAGTCAGGATGTGTGTCGATTACCGGGATATGAATAGAGCGAGTCCGAAAGACGATTTCCCATTACCTCACATTGATGTATTGGTTGATAATACGGCTCAATCCTCGGTGTTTTCTTTCATGGACGGTTTCTCTGGTTATAATCAGATTAAGATGGCGCCAGAGGACATGGAAAAGACGACATTCATTACACCTTGGGGCACGTTTTGCTATAAGGTGATGCCATTTGGGCTGAAGAATACCTGTGCTACCTATCAGAGGGCTATGACGACTCTATTTCATGACATGATGCACAAAGAGATTGAAGTGTACGTGGATGATATGATTGCGAAGTCGCAGACAGAAGTGGAGCACCTGGTAAATTTGCAGAAGTTATTTGAAAGACTGAGAAAGTTCAAACTGAGGCTGAATCCAAACAAGTGTATGTTTGGGGTGAGATCCGGGAAGCTGTTGGGCTTCATTGTCAGTGAGAAAGGGATTGAGGTTGATCCAGCAAAAGTAAAAGCTATACAAGAGATGCCTGAACCGAAAACAGAGAAGCAGGTTCGTGGGTTTTTAGGGAGACTGAATTACATTGCAAGGTTTGTATCTCACCTAACTGCCACGTGTGAACCAATATTCAAATTGCTAAGAAAGAATCAAGCAATCAGGTGGAATGATGACTGTCAGAAAGCTTTTGACAAGATAAAAGAGTATTTACAGAAACCTCCAATCCTCATACCTCCAGTTCCTGGGAGACCTCTGATAATGTACCTGTCAGTGACTGAGAACTCGATGGGGTGTGTATTGGGACAGCATGACGAGTTTGGTCGAAAAGAGCATGCCATATACTACCTTAGCAAAAAGTTTACCGACTATGAAATCAAATATTCACAGCTTGAGAAAACTTGTTGTGCTTTGGCCTGGGCTGCTCGCCGACTGAGGCAGTATATGTTGAACCATACTACCTTGTTGATTTCTAAGATGGATCCAGTGAAGTACATATTTGAGAAGCCGGCTCTCACCGGGCGTGTTGCTCGTTGGAAGATGATCTTAACAGAATATGATATTCAGTACACGTCGCAGAAGGCCATCAAAGGTAGTATTCTGTCATACTACCTTGCCGAGCAACCGATTAATGATTATCAGTCGATGATGTTTGAATTCCCTGATGAAGACATCATGTATCTGAAGATGAAAGATTGTGAAGAGCCTCTTGTCGAGGAAGGACCGGATCCTGATGACAAGTGGACATTGATGTTTGACGGGGCTGTGAATATGAACGGTAACGGTGTCGGGGCAGTGCTTATTAATCCTAAAGGTGCTCATATATCTTTTTCTGCCAGATTGACTTTTGATGTAACCAACAACGAAGCTGAGTGTGAGGCTTGTATCATGGGGATAGAAGAAGCCATCGATTTAAGGATCAAGACTCTTGACGTTTATGGAGATTCTGCTCTAGTGATTAACCAGGTCAATGGAGATTGAAATACCAATCAGCCGCATTTGATTCCTTACAGAGATTACACCAGAAGAATACTGACGTTCTTGAAGAAGGTGAAGTTGTATCATGTCCCCCGGGATGAGAATCAGATGGCTGATGCTTTGGCTACCTTGTCTTCTATGATCAAAGTTCATTGGTGGAATCATGTGCCACATGTTGCGATGAATCGACTCGAGAGGCCTGCGTATGTGTTCGCAGTCGAGTCTGTTGTTGATGAGAAGCCGTGGTACTATGATATCAAGAACTTCCTCAAAAGTCAGGAGTATCCTGAAGGTGCATCGAAGAATGACAAGAAAACCCTTAGAAGGCTAGCTGGAGGCTTTTATTTGAATCAGGATGATGTGTTGTACAAGAGGAACTTTGACATGGTTCTGCTCAGATGCGTGGATAGACACGAAGCAGACATGTTGATGCAAGAAGTGCATGAAGGATCTTTTGGTACCCATGCTGGTGGTCATGCAATGTCCAAGAAATTGTTGAGAGCCGGTTATTACTGGATGACTATGGAATCCGATTGTTTCAAGTACGCTCGGAAGTGCCATAAGTGTCAGATCTATGCTGATAAGGTGCATGTACCACCAAGCCCCCTGAATGTCATGAATTCGCCTTGGCCGTTTGCCATGTGGGGCATTGATATGATTGGGAAGATTGAGCCTACTGCTTCTAATGGACATCGTTTCATCCTGGTTGTGATTGATTACTTCACCAAGTGGGTGGAAGCAGCTTCCTATGCTAATGTTACTAAACAAGTGGTTGCCCGATTCATCAAGAAGGAAATCATCTGTCGTTATGGGGTTCCTGAGAGAATCATCACTGATAATGGTTTGAATCTCAATAACAAGATGATGAAAGAGCTTTGTAGAGATTTCAAGATTGAACATCACAATTCTTCTCCTTACTGACCAAAGATAATGGTGCTGTAGCGGCGACAAACAAGAATATTAAGAAGATTGTGCAGAAGATGGTCGTGACGTATAAGGATTGGCATGAGATGCTGCCTTTCGCTTTGCATGGGTACCGTACCTCAGTACGTACGTCGACCGGG
The DNA here is from genome assembly GCF_024323335.1 of Lathyrus oleraceus. NCBI lineage: Eukaryota > Viridiplantae > Streptophyta > Magnoliopsida > Fabales > Fabaceae > Lathyrus > Lathyrus oleraceus. Next base: position 459,398,998 of record NC_066585.1, read on the forward strand.
GCAACCCCTTACTCCCTTGTGTATGGTATGGAAGCAATCCTACCAGTTGAAGTGGAGATTCCTTCTCTGAGAGTCTTGCAGGATGTTAAGCTTGACGAAGCTGAGTGGATTCGAACAAGGTTTAACGAGTTGAGCCTTATCGAGGAAAGACGGTTAGCAGCTCTGTGCCATGGGCAGTTGTATCAGAGAAGGATGAAGAGAGCCTTTGATCAGAAAGTGCATCCTCGAAGCTATCAGATTGGTGATCTAGTTTTGAAGAGGATCCTTCCTCCCGGTACAGATAACAGGGGCAAGTGGACTCCTAATTACGAAGGTCCATATGTTGTTAAGAAGGTGTTCTCCGGTGGAGCCTTGATGCTTACAACTATGGATGGTGAAGATTTTCCGTCCCCTATTAACTCAAATGTAGTCAAAAAATACTTCGCATAAATTGACCCGCTGGACAAAAAGAATAAAAGAGTCCAGGCAAAAAAGGGCATCCCGGCGAACCAAAAAAAAAGAAGAGAAAAGGTTCGGGCAAAAGTTAGGGATAAAAATGAAAAGAATTTGTACACCCGGTAAGTCGAAAACCCGCAAGGGCGGCTTAGGCAAAAATGGGTATCCCGGTGGATTGAAAACCTGAAAGGGCGATCCAGGCAAAAGAGGGATTAGAGCGAAGACTACAGTCTGAGTTGTCTGTACTTCATCGCGCTTCATTGTCTACCATCTCGAAGGATAGGATCGGTCCAGTCATTCTTCTCAGAAAGTAAGGAATTCGGGAGAAATTGATGATCTGTGAGTCATAACAGAATTGGGAAATAGTGGATGCCGTATTCACATTGCCATTAGGATAGATTTTTCCTTTTGTGCGCAATTACCTCTTTCTAGGAATTGCTTCCCGATGTATTCGCCTTTTCAGGCCCATTTTCAATCAATAAAAGTCGTTATTCAGATAAAATTGCTCTCTTGTTTTTATTTTTACTGTTTTGTTTGTAAAAACGTCCGAATTTTTGATAAAAATTGCATATAAAAACATGAAGGCTAGACAATAACGTGCAGAAAGATAAAACATTTGAAAATCATTTTGAATGTTGAGGACACTTGAGCGTATCTTGTCCATGCAATCCCCTGGGGGCATGTTTGTCTTACTGTTTTGCAGGTTATCATCTTTGATTCCTGGCTGAAGCAGATAAGCCACGGTTTGTTCAGGGATGTGTCAACATTGTCCAGTAGTGTGAGAGGGGTTTCCCCAGCAGTTGAAGCAAGTTCAGGACTTGTCTCCAGCATAGTCAAGGTCAGGAATTCCTCAGCAGGATTGAGGATGTTTCCCCAAGCAAGTCTGAAGGTTATCAGAACTATTCTTCCCTGGAGAGACGTCCGTGAATGGTGTCCCTCAGTAGCAGGTCCAAAGGATATTCTATCCCCAGCAGGTCTAAGGATTGTTAACTCCCTAGGAGGCCTGGAGGTGGTTTATCCCCAACTAGTCTGAAAGCTGCCAAGTTCCCCACTGAGTCTGAAGATTTTTTAACCCCCACCGAGTTGGAAGGATGTTGTATCCCCAACGGAGGTGTTAGTGAGTAGTTTTATTCCCCAGCAGTCTGGTTTGAAATACTGCTATCCCCAGTGTGGTCGTGAACGCTTTTCCCCGGCAGGTTCGTGGATGTCTACCCCAGCATGGTCGGGTCGGTTATTTCCCCAACAGGGTTGTGTAGGCCTGTCCCCAGCAGGGAGGTGGATGTGTTTTCCACTAGGGTTGTGGATGTTTTCCCCTAGCGGATCTCCCTAGCAGAGGGTTGTGTTGATGGTTTTCCCCAGCAAGTTCCTCGAGTGGATCAGGTCCGGCGAAAATTATCTCCAGCAGAGTTTATCCTACCTGTGGATTGGCAACTCTCCCCAGTGAAGTCGCCATTGGCTGTTTTCCTAGCAGAGTCTCCAAGTGGATTGTAATCGGTGAAGGTTGTCCCCGTTGGGATCCTTTCTCCAGCAGCAATGCTATTCTCCAGTATGAGTGAGAAGTCGGTGTTACTCCCCGCAGAGTTTTCCTCAGACAGAGTCTCCCCACAGAGTTGGAGAATTCATCAGTTTGTGTGCTCAGTAGAGCAATCCGTTTTCTCCTCAGCAGGAGTTTTTCATCATTTCTGCATCTTGCATGTAGTAATCATTGCATCCTCAAATCGCGTAGCATTTCCATTCAATATGGAGCATTACGCCATGGAAAAATTCAAACATATGCATTCATGTATTAAACCTAATCAGACCATATCCCCGATAGAGGCGGGTCGTTGTTCAAACATCTGTACGACACATTTGCTACAGTTGCTCCTGACAGCATTCAGAATTGATAATTCCCCATACAGGTTTATTTCCTCACCCGCTGGTGAAAGGAAAGGTTGATTCTCCCCAGTGAGATCCCCAGCAAGTGTTTAGTCTTGCCTGGACGTATTGAAGATGTCGTTCTTGGGATACCAGTAAGTGTCGTGTTTGCACCCGAGTGCGTCCTTTTTTTTGGTGTCAGTAAACACCATTGTTTCGGTGTCGGTAAACATCGAGTCCTCCCCAGTCATCGGTAAATGTCTGGTCGTCTTTTGTTGGTGTCGGTAAACATCATCTTTCGATGTCGGTAAACATCGAGTCTCATCCCAGTCATCGGTAAATGTCTGGTCGTCTTTTGTTGGTGTCGGTAAACATCATCTTTCAATGTCGGTAAACATCGAGTCTCATCCCAGTCATCGGTAAATGTCTGGTCGTCTTTTGTTGGTGTCGGTAAACATCATCTTTCAATGTCGGTAAACATCGAGTCTCATACCAGTCGTTGGTAAATGTATGGTTGTTCCCCAGCCAGAGATCCCCAGTAGAGTCGTCGGTAAACGTCGTATCTGGTTTCCAGTTGCAAATATCTTTTTCCTTCCCCAGTGAAGTGTTCGCCTCTCCGTTGGTGTCGATAAACGTTGAGTTTTTCCCAATCGCCCATTGGCATATGGTTGTATATCTCTTTCCCCAGTTCATCCATTGATGTCTAGTCACCTCTCCGTTGGTGCCGATAAACGCCGAGCTTCTCCCGTTCGTCCGTTGACGTCTGGTCGAGTCTTCCCATTCATCCGTTGATGTCTGATCATCTCTCCGTTGGTGTCGATAAACGTTGAGTTTTTCCCATTCGTCCGTTGATGCCTGGCTGTATCTTTCCTTTGATAAAAATCAAACTCCCTAGTAGAGTCGTCGGAAAACGTCTTGTCTGGTTACTGTTGCAAGCATCCTGTTCATATCCCGCAGAGTGCAAATTTCTATGGTTCTTGGTCTTCAATCCCTGTTTACCTTGAAGGTCTGACAACCGTTGCTCTCATCCGTTCAGGTTCCCAGTTGATTGAATAGGGGCAGCTGTAGCACCTCAAATTTGCACCTCCTATTTGTATATACATTTCATTTTTAGGTCATTAACATTGCATTGTCATTTCTTAGTCCATTGCATCTCATCAGGCAAGATTGGTCAGGAGATTCACTGTGCAAGGCAACAAGAGCATTCTCCATGAGATCAAAGCCCTAGGGTTGGTACAATGAGTTCACATGATTCAAGGATCATTTTGAAGTAGCTTGGCCAAGTATTGAAGGCTCAGAACTCATCAGTCCATGTGCAAATCATCTGAGGCCCTGAAAAGTCAACAGAAGTCAACAACTCAGTCAATGGTGAATTTGAAGGTGGGAAGTGGTTAGAGACGCTTCATTCATGTGTAAACAAGTCTCATTTGACATTTCAAGCATCAATATTGAAGAATTTGAATTCAGATCAAGACTTTCCCAAAATAGCAGGTGACCTATAATTTGAACTTTCCGAAAATGGAAAGGTTTTGGACCAACTTGAACTCAAGATTACATCATCAAGAAAGCTTCAAATGAAATTTTGTCCAACATGAAAGTTGAAGATCTTTCTCACCCATTTCCAAAAAGTCCAAGGTCATGAATTTCTCATGTGTGGTTGAGGAGATATGGTCCAATCATGGCAAAGTGTGTTTCAAAGTTCAAATGAGCATAACTTTCAAACCAAAACTCCAATTTGGGTGGTTCTTTTTGCACTTTGATCCTTGTAACATGTATTTTCCAAGCATACTATCACTTGGCATGAAATCTCATTGCATGATCATTGGTGCATTCATGAAGATTTTTGGGAAAAAATTCATAAACTCATTTTGGTTGAACATATGCATACCAAACCAATTCTAAAATGTGCATGAACTCATTTTTAGTGGTTTTGGGCCAAGAACATGTACTGTTCACGTGCATGGAGGTGCATGGAGTGAGAATTGCATTTTTGCACTTACACCACAAAATGGATTAACCTTATTTGCATTTGGCCTAAACAGTTCCTAAACATGATTAGCATTTAGTATAAAGGCTTAAACCCTAACTGTTTTCACAATGAACACATTTCAGATCTAGATTTCACAAATTCTCCACATTCATCATCCTGAGGTATTGTTGAGCACATTTGGACGTGAATTCAAGGAAAATCGTGGCTGTTTGAGCTAGGTGCAAAGAGTGAAGCATCCATGGCAATTGAAGATTGAGCTAGATTCGTGTGCATTTAAGCTTCCAGTTCATCATCATTTACTTCCTGAAGTAGTGTGGAGAAGAATTGGAGCATCATAAACCTTGGAAGCAAGTGATTTCAATTTTTTTCATCAAGAGGTTAGTTTTTCGACCTCTTTAATTCTCCAATTCATTATGCCAGTTGAATAGATCACGGTTTGGTGATAATTCTGGAACAAATTTGAAGTGATTTGGTGCTGTTTTGAGCAAGATCCATGCAGTTCAAGTTTTGATGTTGATTTTTAATTTCTTCGATCCGTGCGTGTGATGTTGTTTTTGCATGAAATATTGTTGGATTTTTGATGTATGATGCGTGGCGAGTTGATTGATATGCTTGATTTTCATTTCTGGAACATTTGGTAAAAATCTGGAAAATTGGATGAAGATCTTCATGATCTTCATCATGTTTGCATGAAGTTCATATGTTTTCCAGAATTGCTGGGGATTTTCCTACGGATTTAGTTAGGAAACGCATGAGGATTGTAACACCCTTCTAAAATACCCCAAATGTTTAATAATAAAACAACAACAATTAAATCATACATATCAGAGTAAATATTGCAACTCAAGGGTGTCACATAACAACTTCTTCACAAAATTTCAACATAAAAGCAGTCATGCTCAGTATTTAATTCAACATAAAACTCCTTGCAAAATACGCAGCGGATAAAATATTTCAACATCTGTAATTCATCAAAATTAACATTTATTCAACAGGTAAAACATCCCGTCCCGATGTTACATCTATCAGAGCATGACCCACTAAAGCATACTAGACTCCAAGCACTAGCTTCTACTCACTCACTACTCGTTACCTGAAAAATATTGCTGTAAGGGTGAGTTCCTCAATCGATATAACAAATATTATAATTTATCATGTTATGTTAAGTAATTCTACACGTTAAATCACCCTAATTATATCCTGCAGTCATTTACGGCATATCAACTAAAATATCGTGCTCAATCACAACGTCAATACAACTCCATAACAACATACAATGCAACTCAATAACAACATAAAATGCAACTCAATGAGACTCGACTCTTCATGCATGTGGTACCATTTGGAGTAAAACTCCCAACTTAAATCATTGCCAGTTTAGTGGGCATCAAGGCATAAGCCTTCAACTTTCAACTTAAAATTTTGCCAATCCAGGCCAACGTGGTGTGAGCAAAAGCCCCATAATTTTTGCCAATCCAGGCCAACGTGGTGTGAGCAAAAGCCCCATAATTTTTGCCAATCCAGGCCAACGTGGTGTGAGCAAAAGCCCCGACTTAATGCATATGAATGTATATGACATGTACGACTTGCGACTTCAACAACATAATAACAACAGCAACACAACAGCTTTTTCAACAAAACAACTTAAAATCAACTTTGGCTCATCAGCCTACAACTTAGTATTTTCAACGAAACAACTTATATTCAACTTTGGCTCATCAGCCTACAACTTAGGATTTTCAACAAAACAACTTATCAACATATTTGCATCAACATTTCACAACATAAAACCCAACAGATTTATTCATCACAATTAACTACAATGGTTCAATCCCAATCACATTTACAACATAAAAATCAACTATTTTTCCACACTGCAAAGTGTTATCAAGTTTCGCTGATGACAAAACCATCGTGCACGTCTACCAATAAGATTGAAGGCTTTGAGTCGACCGTAGGGGTCATCTCAAAGTTCGCGGTTGGCGCAAAGGCTCTGCTCAACTGGAGGGAGTCGGCGCAAAGACCCCTTGCGTCGACGCATGGGGTCGACGCTTAACTCACGGGTCGGCGCCAAAATGCCTTGCGTCGACGCATGCAGTCGGCGCATGCCCCACGGGTCAGCGCACGCCGACCCTATGGTCGACCGCTCGCGCGCAGACTCAGATTTTTCTGAGTTATTCCAAGTTCCGTCAACTTCACGCAGATCGGGTTTTCCGGCCGCTTCCGCATCTAAAACCCTTTCTAAGAAAACCTAATTTGTCTTTAATTTAGTAGTGCCGAATCAAGTTTTTAATTGTGATCCGTGCTATAGTCTAACATTTACGACTCACACAACTATCAATTCAATTTGCAGTTTTTAACACGGTTTATCCAACGTCAATTTCAGCATATACAGTCCCAATTAGGGTTAAATCAACGGCTTATCACTACCCATGACATGTTAATCTATAATACCCATTAACCGACGATAAACCCCCCTTACCTGAGTTAATCCGGCAATTCTCTAAGCTTTAGCTTTTCCGTTCCTCAACCGTGCTTTTCGGCTCTTTGCCCTTTTTCCTCTTCTCTGCAGCTTCTCTGAGTTTCACGTGAAATTTCTTTGTTAAGAATGAAACCCTTTTCTTTATTCCCACTTATATATATATATTCCAATTATTATTATTCCAAAATAATAATAATAATAATAATAATAATCCAATAATCCAATTTATTTAATTAAATTAATAATTATATTATCAACTTAATTAAATAATTCTTTTTTCTTTATTTGGGGTGTTACAACTCTCCCCCACTAAAAGAGTTTTCGTCCTCGAAAACATACCTCAAGCAAATAACTCTGGATAGGACTCTTTCATCTGACTCTCCAGCTCCCAAGTCACATTGCCACCTGCTGGTCCTCCCCAAGCTACCTTCACTAAGGCAATCTCTTTACCCCGCAACTGCTTCAACTCTCGATCCTCAATCCTCATAGGTGACATTTCAACAGTCAGGTTATCTCTCACCTGTACATCATCTACTTGGACCACATGCGACGGATCATGAATGTATCTCCTCAACTGGGACACATGGAAAACATCATGCAAATTCGCAAGCGACGGCGGTAAAGCGATACGATAGGCTACCTCTCCTATCCTTTCCAAAATCTGATAAGGACCAATAAATCGCGGTGTCAACTTCTTCGACTTCAAAGCTTGACCAACACCAGTTATCGGAGTGACACGAAGAAACACATGATCCCCCTCTTGGAACTCAAGTGACTTCCTCCTCTTATCATGATAACTCTTCTGACGACTCTGAGCAATTCTCATCTTCTCCTGAATCATCTTAATCTTTTCCGTAGTTTGTTGAATAATCTCCGGTCCAATCACAGCACTCTCACCGGACTCATACCAACATAACGGTGTCCGACATCTCCTACCATACAAAGCTTCAAACGGTGCCATACCAATACTCGAATGAAAACTATTGTTGTAGGTAAACTCAATCAAAGGCAAATAACAATCCCAAGCACCTCCCTTTTCCAAAACACAAGCTCTCAAAAGATCCTCTAATGACTGAATCGTCCTCTCAGTCTGACCATCAGTCTGCGGATGGTATGCAGAACTCAATCTCAGCTTAGTCCCTAAAGCCTTCTGCAAACCTTCCCAAAACTTCGATGTAAATCTAGGATCTCTGTCCGAAACAATACTCGACGGAATACCATGCAAGCTTACAATCTTCTCAATATATAACTCAGCCAATTTTTCTAACGGATAATCCATTCTGATCGGAATGAAATGAGCCGACTTCGTCAATCTATCAACAATCACCCAAATAGCCTCAAAATTCTTACTTGTCCTCGGTAAACCAGAAACAAAGTCCATACTGATACTATCCCACTTCCACTCTGGAATAGCCAACGGTTGCATTAGCCCAGACGGCTTCTGATGCTCAATCTTCGACTTCTGACAAGTCAAACAGGAATACACAAAACTTGCAATTTCTCTTTTCATTCCCGGCCACCAAAATAACCTTTTCAAATCATGATACATCTTCGTAGCTCTAGGATGGATACTCAACCCACTACGATGTCCTTCTTCAAGAATACTCTTCTTAAGTTCTGTAACATCCGGAACACACACCCGACTACCAAATTTCAAAATACCAGTCTCATCAATTCTGAATTCGCCACCTTGACCTTGACTCACTAGAGTCAACTTATCAACCAAAAGCACATCAGATTTCTGACCCTCTCTGATCTCATCCAGAATACCACTTGTTAACTTCAACATTCCCAATTTAACACTATGGTGAGTACTCTCACACACCAAACTCAAATCTCTAAACTGTTCAATTAAATCCAACTCCTTAACCATTAGCATAGATATATGCAATGATTTCCGACTCAACGCATCAGCCACTACATTTGCTTTACCCGGATGGTAATTCAAACCAAAGTCATAATCCTTCAGAAACTCTAACCATCTCCTCTGTCTCATATTCAGCTCTTTCTGATCAAACAAATACTTTAAACTTTTATGGTCACTGAAAACTTCAAATCTTGACCCATACAAGTAATGTCTCCATAACTTCAGAACAAACACCACAGCCGCCAACTCTAAATCGTGCGTCGGATAATTCCTCTCATGAATCCTCAGCTGTCTTGAAGCATAAGCTATAACCTGCTTATTCTGCATCAACACGCCACCCAAACCCAACAATGAAGCATCACAGTAAACTTCGAATGGTTCCGACGAACTCGGTAATGTCAGAATAGGAGCAGTAGTTAACCTTCTCCTTAACTCTTGGAAACCTTCTTCACATTTTGAGTCCCAAACAAATGCTTGCCCCTTTCTAGTCAACATCGTCAACGGTAACGCCAACTTAGAAAACCCTTCAATGAACTTCCTATAATAACCAGCCAAACCAAGAAAACTTCGAATCTCAGCAACAGACTTCGGGGCTTCCCACTTAGATACCGCTTCTATCTTAGAAGGATCAACAGCAACACCACCTCTTGAAATCACATGACCAAGAAAACTTACCTCTTCTAACCAAAATTCACACTTGGACAATTTAGCAAATAATTTCTTTTCTCGTAGAACTTCCAAAACCACTCTCAAATGCTCAGCATGCTCTTCTTCCGATTTCGAATACACCAAAATATCATCAATAAATACCACAACAAACTTGTCTAGGTATGGATGGAAAATCCTATTCATATACTCCATAAATACTCCAGGTGCATTAGTTACACCAAAAGGCATTACAGAATACTCATAATGTCCATACCTTGTCCTGAAAGCAGTCTTCTGAATATCCTCAGTCTTCACACGTATCTGATGATACCCAGATCTCAAATCTATCTTGCTGAACACACTTGCACCAACCAACTGATCCATCAAATCATCAATCCTCGGCAAAGGATACCGATTCTTGATCGTCACTTTATTCAGTTGCCTGTAGTCCACACATAACCTCATAGTACCTTCTTTCTTCTTAACCAATAGCACTGGCGCACCCCACGGTGACACACTCGGACGAATAAATTTCTTATCCAACAGATCTTCCAACTGACTCTTCAATTCAGTTAACTCAACAGCAGACATACGGTACGGAGCCATCGATATCGGTCTAGTACCAGGTACCAAATCAATCGAGAACTCCACTTCGCGTTCTGGTGGTAATTCATTCACCTCTTCAGGAAACACATCAGGAAAATCACGCACCACGGCTAGATCACAAATCACCATCTTATCCTTGGCCTCTAAAGTTGCTAACAGCATAAACAACTCTGCCCCATCAGCTACTTCTTCATTCACCTGCCTTGCTGATAGAAACAAACTCTTTCCTTCCTCAATCTCAGGAAAGACTACCGTCTTATCAAAACAATTGATAGAAACTCGGTTAAACACCAACCAGTTCATACCCAGAATAACATCAATCTGCGCTAGTGGAAGACACACTAGGTCCATCCCAAAGTCTCTACCAAAAATACTCAAAGGACAATTTAAACAAACCGAAGTAGTAGTCACTGAACCCTTCGCAGGAGTATCAATTACCATACTTCCAAACATCTCAGATACCTCTAACTTAAGTTTCACAGCACAATCCAAAGATATAAAGGAATGAGTCGCACCTGTGTCAATAATAGCTACAAGAGGAAAGCCATTAATATAACACGTACCTCGGATCAAACGATCATCTGCAGAAGTCTCAGAACCCGATAAAGCAAAGACCTTGCCTCCTGACTGATTCCCTTTCTTCGGCTTCCGACACTGACTTCCAATATGCCCTTCTTCGCCACAATTAAAACAAATCACTTCCTTGTGCTTGCAATCAGCTATTGCATGCCCAGTCTTACCACAGCGAAAACACCTCTTCACTTCAGCAGTACATACATTACTCTTATGACCAGCCTGACCACATTTGAAGCAAACTATACCAGTAGGAGCACCTCCCCTACTAGTCCTCTGAGCCGGAGCAGCTACTTGTTTCCCTTTTCCAGCTGGAACATCATACGGCTTGCCACGGTTTTGATGTTGCTTGCCTCTGCGATCACTGACAATCTTGTAATGAGCATTATTGTCCTCTTCAAATATCCTGCAGCTATCAACCAACTCAGTAAAAATGCGTATCTTCTGATACCCAACAGCCTTCTTAATTTCAGAGCGCAATCCATTTTCAAACTTGATGCACTTTGAAAATTCAGCACCAGCACCAGTGTAATGAGGATAAAATTTGGACAACTCCACAAATTTCGCAGCATAATCCGTGACAGACATGTTCCCTTGCTTCAGCTCAAGGAATTCAATCTCCTTCTTACCACGGACATCCTCTGGATAATACTTCCTCAGAAATTCCCTACGGAATACATCCCAAGTAACGACTTCACCTGCCGCGGTCAACCTCTCGTGAGTCTCTAGCCACCAGTCATCAGCTTCGACTGCTAGCATGTGAGTACCATACCGAACCTTCTGAGCTGGAGTACAATCCATAACACGGAAGATTCTCTCAATCTCTTTCAACCATCCCAAGGCTGCATCTGGATCATGCTTTCCTTTAAACACCGGCGGGTTCTCTCTCTGAAAAGTCGCCAAGCTACGTGATCCAGCATCTCCACCAGCATTTGGCAAGTTCTGCACAGCTTGTGCCATTGCTTGCATTGCGGCAGCCATTGCAGCGTCATTCCTTCCAGCCATTTCAACTTATCAATACAACACAACTTAAAGGTTAGACTAGTAACAATTACACAATTGTTAGACAAAACGACACGACAACTGGCCGGACGGACCGACCTGCTCTGATACCACTAATGTAACACCCTTCTAAAATACCCCAAATGTTTAATAATAAAACAACAACAATTAAATCATACATATCAGAGTAAATATTGCAACTCAAGGGTGTCACATAACAACTTCTTCACAAAATTTCAACATAAAAGCAGTCATGCTCAGTATTTAATTCAACATAAAACTCCTTGCAAAATACGCAGCGGATAAAATATTTCAACATCTGTAATTCATCAAAATTAACATTTATTCAACAGGTAAAACATCCCGTCCCGATGTTACATCTATCAGAGCATGACCCACTAAAGCATACTAGACTCCAAGCACTAGCTTCTACTCACTCACTGCTCGTTACCTGAAAAATATTGCTGTAAGGGTGAGTTCCTCAATCGATATAACAAATATTATAATTTATCATGTTATGTTAAGTAATTCTACACGTTAAATCACCCTAATTATATCCTGCAGTCATTTACGGCATATCAACTAAAATATCGTGCTCAATCACAACGTCAATACAACTCCATAACAACATACAATGCAACTCAATAACAACATAAAATGCAACTCAATGAGACTCGACTCTTCATGCATGTGGTACCATTTGGAGTAAAACTCCCAACTTAAATCATTGCCAGTTTAGTGGGCATCAAGGCATAAGCCTTCAACTTTCAACTTAAAATTTTGCCAATCCAGGCCAACGTGGTGTGAGCAAAAGCCCCATAATTTTTGCCAATCCAGGCCAACGTGGTGTGAGCAAAAGCCCCATAATTTTTGCCAATCCAGGCCAACGTGGTGTGAGCAAAAGCCCCGACTTAATGCATATGAATGTATATGACATGTACGACTTGCGACTTCAACAACATAATAACAACAGCAACACAACAGCTTTTTCAACAAAACAACTTAAAATCAACTTTGGCTCATCAGCCTACAACTTAGTATTTTCAACGAAACAACTTATATTCAACTTTGGCTCATCAGCCTACAACTTAGGATTTTCAACAAAACAACTTATCAACATATTTGCATCAACATTTCACAACATAAAACCCAACAGATTTATTCATCACAATTAACTACAATGGTTCAATCCCAATCACATTTACAACATAAAAATCAACTATTTTTCCACACTGCAAAGTGTTATCAAGTTTCGCTGATGACAAAACCATCGTGCACGTCTACCAATAAGATTGAAGGCTTTGAGTCGACCGTAGGGGTCATCTCAAAGTTCGCGGTTGGCGCAAAGGCTCTGCTCAACTGGAGGGAGTCGGCGCAAAGACCCCTTGCGTCGACGCATGGGGTCGACGCTTAACTCACGGGTCGGCGCCAAAATGCCTTGCGTCGACGCATGCAGTCGGCGCATGCCCCACGGGTCAGCGCACGCCGACCCTATGGTCGACCGCTCGCGCGCAGACTCAGATTTTTCTGAGTTATTCCAAGTTCCGTCAGCTTCACGCAGATCGGGTTTTCCGGCCGCTTCCGCATCTAAAACCCTTTCTAAGAAAACCTAATTTGTCTTTAATTTAGTAGTGCCGAATCAAGTTTTTAATTGTGATCCGTGCTATAGTCTAACATTTACGACTCACACAACTATCAATTCAATTTGCAGTTTTTAACACGGTTTATCCAACGTCAATTTCAGCATATACAGTCCCAATTAGGGTTAAATCAACGGCTTATCACTACCCATGACATGTTAATCTATAATACCCATTAACCGACGATAAACCCCCCTTACCTGAGTTAATCCGGCAATTCTCTAAGCTTTAGCTTTTCCGTTCCTCAACCGTGCTTTTCGGCTCTTTGCCCTTTTTCCTCTTCTCTACAGCTTCTCTGAGTTTCACGTGAAATTTCTTTGTTAAGAATGAAACCCTTTTCTTTATTCCCACTTATATATATATATATTCCAATTATTATTATTCCAAAATAATAATAATAATAATAATAATAATAATCCAATAATCCAATTTATTTAATTAAATTAATAATTATATTATCAACTTAATTAAATAATTCTTTTTTCTTTATTTGGGGTGTTACAAGGATTACCTGCGGATTTCAAATGCCATGCATAGCGCGCGTGTTAGGTTTTAAACGTCAAAACACGGTCGTTTTGAAGCGTGCTCCTGGTAGTTTCAAAATTGGTACCGGTTCGATTCTTGGCCAGGACATTTCCAAGCGCCTTGTATTTTCCTCTTTTCCATCATTTGCCATGCTTGCTTCACATTTCATTTCAAATTTTTCTCAACTTCTAAAAATCACCATAAATTGAAAATTGATCCAAATGACCTCTAATTTTTTGCATTGTGTTCCTCATGTTGTCTACCTTTTTGTGATTATTAAAATGCAAGTTGTTCCTGGCTTGAAAAATGCTTTGCCCTAGGAAGATTGAACATATGTTCATTTGTGCTATTGCCTTGTTCATTTGATCATGAAATGCTTGTCTTTAATCCAATGCTTCTGAAATTTTGTATGTTGAAACTAGACACACTGCTTGACATTTTGGTGTTGATTTGGCATTTTTATCAATTGTCAATTCTGTTTTATGAATGTGCTAAGTTGGTGTGACAATTTGTGTCACACCTTGTGATGTTCAACTTGAATGATGTGTTTGCCATGCCAAATGATCTCTAATTGCCCTGATTTTTTGTGTGATGCATGTTATGAATGTTGAGATTGATCAGGAATTTTGTTGGAATCATTTGAATCATTTCTGATTTAATTGAGATTTTTCATTCTGGTTGATCACATTTGAGCTTTAAAATTGCTTTGAACTTCAATTGATCATGAAATGCTTTTGGTTAATGATATTGATGTGAGACATTTTAGAATGTGTCAAGATGTGTTTGAAGTTGATTCATGTTAATTTTTAGCTCCTGTTTCAAATTTTATCTCCATCTTTGACCCTAGGCTTTGACCTAGTGGTTTGTGGCTTACATGTGGGCTTTGATTTCAGGTTTAAGCTTCCAAGTCCATAGTTGATGATGCTTCCTCATTTGAGCATTGGTGTTTGCTCTTGATTACTAACACTTGTGTGTTTTGTAGGTTGATGTTAACTCATTTGAGTTTCCCTTGCGGCTTGCACATTGTGAACATTGTCTGTCTGTTTGCTATTGCCTGTTGATTGTTTGTCTGTACAGTTGAACTGATTAGTTTAGATTTTTCACAGGTACCTAAGTTGCTTTGAGTTCTTTTGAACTTGCTTTTGCTTTGCTTGGTTGCTTAACCACTGAGGTATAATTTCTCTGACTGCATGTAGTCTGGAAGACCTGTCCTGTTATGTGGGCAGGCACCTGTCTGAAGTCCTCCTTAAGAGGCAATGCTTGTGAAAGTTTACTTTTGTGCCAAGCAGGTAAAGACCTCTTATGAGGCAATTGGCAGATAAAAGAGATGTGTAATCCATCTCCTGCTACTCAGTGTGTCATTCACTTTGCTCACACACCTTGTGTTGATGCATTGTGGATAATAACCCAAGATCATGTTGTGTCAGTCATCTGTGGAGAAGAGTTCCTACATTCTGAACTCCCATATTTTCTATTTGAGTCAAGCTCTCCCAGGCCAGGGATAAGAGCTGTGAGGTCTTACCCTCACTCCCCATTTCATCTGCTTCACCCTAACTCTCAATGTTAGGGTTAAGAGCTAACCACACCCCATTCCAGTTGGCTTGCTTTTGCTGCCTAACCTTGTATGAGCCCAAATTGTGTGCATATAGTGTGTGTGCTTGCTTTATTGTGCTTGTATGTGTGACTGTGCTGTTTAGGTTAGCTTGCCCCTGTGCAAATTAGATAGAAAACTCAACCTAGGGTCATTGTGGATTACATGATAACTATTAGGCTCGAGTCAGGCTCCCTTATAGTTTGTCACTTCCCAGTCTCTGGTTAGGTTAGAAGTTCTTTCCCTGCGTAGGGGAACTACGTCTCCCTGATCCTCATACCAGATGAGGTACGTAGGCAGGAGATGAGCAGATCTCTCCGGGCGCCCTTTTCTGTTTCAACCCTTTGTGTGTCTTGGAGTCTGACATAAGTCCAGCGATTGGCAATTGGTTTCCTATGTGTGTGTTTGTTGGTTCGGAGTCTGATGTAAGTCCAGCGATTGGCATTCGGTTTCCATGTTTGCCTGTTTGTGTGGAGTCTGACATAAGTCCAGCGATTGGCAGTCGGTTTCCTGTGTTGGTTTTGTTTGGCGTGCGTTAGCCGAGCTACGAGTGCTCTGATTCTTCTCCAGTCAGAGAAGATACGTATGCATAGGATGCGACATCCTAGCGAGCACGTTTTCCCCTGTCCCGAACTACGTCGACTCTGATGTCTGTGCCTAACAGACTACGTAGGCCCAGGATGCGATATCCTGCCGAGTTAGTTTCTCTTGTCTTTCTGTGTTTCCTTCCAGCCTTGTGCAGTGTGTGAGCAGTTTTTAGCAACCTTATCCTTTCTTTTGTGCGTGGATCCCGTCGAGTACGACGGATGCGTAGGGGTGCTAATACCTTCCCTTCGCATAACCAACTCCCGATCCCATCTCTCTCTGGTCGCGAGACCATGTCTTTTCCAGGTTTACTTCGAGCGTTTCCTTTCCCTCTTTTGGGATAAATAACGCACGGTGGCGGCTCTGTTGTTTCGTTTTCTCGCCGGTTTTTTCGCGTAATGCGACAGGAAGCACGAGAGACAGTTGAAAAAGGGGCCAATTTAGGATCAAACCAAAAAGGCGGACTGAATCACGACTCTTCCTAATGAGGATGTAACTAAAATAGGAAAACCCATCCCAATATATGTGTTGGGAGGAAACGGAAACAACCGTCATCCACGAGGATGTATCTTAGTGGGGAAATGGCAGGAAAGGATAAACACTTTCTGCTTATGGGGCTGACTCTAAACGAGGAGATCAGACACACCAAAATCTGCTTGGGAAGATCTACCGGGGAGATCTATACCACCAATTAGCAGGAGACAACAAACAAAAGATATATGGCAAAAATGCAACATGAATATCTGAATGCTATGATTATGCATGAATATGCGTGATTTATGTTTGATGAATGCTGACAAAACAGACATTTCTAACACAAACAGGCCCAGGGAACAAACGCCCGGTACTACACTTCTAGAGGAAAAATACAAGAAATCCAATTGGAAAGGCAATCTGCTGGAGATCTGAATGCTAAAAAGCAAAGATCTGGTGTGAAAATCAGATATATCAAAGGAATCACCAAATCTCTGAGCGATGGATCTTCAATCAACCCAACTGGGGAACAGAAGTTCACAGCAGGCAGAAACTGTCACGAAAGCAACTCTGTTGGGGACGTAGAGAAATCATGAGATTTCTGCAGGGGGATTATCATTCTCATCTGAGAAGAAGGAGCTCACTGCACAGGTGAAAACTGCCACGAAAGCAACTCCAAACAACTCCACTGGGGAAAAACCCACTGAGGAAGAACAGATCACACAAGTAGATTCTGCCACACAAGCCACTCTACTGGGGATCAAAAACGTCAGGAAATCACCAAATCTCTGCAGGGGAGGAATCATCACAGATGCAATCCACCATGAAACCAATCTATTGGAGATTTATCTGAGAAGGAGAACTGGGGATCAACCACCAAATACCAAACCTTCACAAAATACCACAACTGCTGAGGAGGAACGAATCACTACTCTGCTGAAGGGAGGGGAGGTGAAAACCTCAACAAGCACTCTGATGGGGAGAGTCCTAACAAAGGCTCTGCTCAACAAAAAATTTGTTCGGGAAACAAATCCAACAAACACCCTACTCAGGGGGAAAATCTCAACAGAAACTCTGCTTGGGGAGAAACCCTAACAAAAACTCTGCTTGGGGGGGAAACCCCAATAACAGTTTGGGGAAAGAGGATACAGCCATGCCAGGAGTACAAACAAATGTCTTACCCTGTTGGAAATCATGCCACCCTTGGGAGAGCACTGAGAAATTCTTAAGTATCCTTTCATCATTGTGAATGTTCACTTTGTTTAAAAACATTTTCTATGAAAAATTTGTTTGTTTAAAACAATCACATTTTTATCAATTAAAACATGCAAAACATTTGTTGAATTGAAACAAATAAGAGTGCAACTAATTGGATAAAAGCTCAAATTGATTTGATGGAATGGTAGTCTGCAAATGGCAAGACTCCATAGATCTGTACAAATTTGAAATCGGTGATATATATTGGAAGAGGGCTACATTGAACATAATGACCATTTCTCAACCAATTTGAATCCGATGTATTTGAAGCTTCAGCTGATGATGACTGAGCGAGAATCTCTGACGAAAAGACAGTTGTGAAACAGAAACTCTTGTCAGGATGCAGTTACTTGCCAAATCCCTAATTTTTGCCTAGATTGCCCCAGGGTGAGGTACTCAATCTAGCGAGATGCAAATACATTTTTTTTTCAAGTCTCTAATTTTTGCCTGGATCGTCCTTTTGGGTTATCCACCGAGCCGCTCATTTTTGCCTAAGTCGCCCTTTCGGGTTTTCAACTTAGCGAGCTATTCTGTTTTTCTTTTAAGGCAAAGTATTTCTTGACTGCATCTGAATTCACAGGACGAGTGGAATCCTCCCTATCCATAGTTGTGAGAATCAAAGCACTTTCTGAAAAGGCTCTCTTGACAACATATGAACCTTCATAGTTTAGAGTCCACTTGCCCCTGGAATCGGGCGCGAAAGACAAGACTTTCTTGAGCACGAGGTCACCTTCTTGGAATACACGAGGCTTGACCTTCTTATCGAATGCTTTCTTCATTCTCTGCTGATATAATTGACCATGGCACATGGCAGTCAATCGCTTCTCTTCAATCAAATTCAATTGGTCATAACGACTCTGAATCCATTCAGCATCAGTCAACTTGGCTTCCATCAAGACTCTCATTGATGGGATCTCCACCTCTACTGGGAGAACAGCCTCCATGCCATAAACAAGAGAGAAAGGGGTTGCCCCTGTTGAAGTGCGGACAGATGTACGATATCCATGCAAAGCAAATGGCAGCATCTCATGCCAATCTTTGTACGTGACTGTCATCTTCTGGATAGTCTTCTTGATATTCTTATTAGCAGCTTCAACAGCCCCATTCATCTTGGGTCTATAAGGAGAGGAGTTATGGTGTGCAATCTTAAACTCAGCGCACAACTCTTCCATCATCTTATTGTTCAAGTTAGATCCATTATCAGTAATGATCTTATCAGGCACATCATAACGGCAAATCAACTGATTCTTGACAAACTTCACGACCACCTGCCTGGTCACATTAGCATACGACGCCACTTCAACCCATTTGGTGAAGTAGTCAATTGCTACGAGAATAAACCTGTGTCTGTTAGACGCTTTCGGTTCAATCATGCCGATCATGTCGATTCCCCACATAGAGGTAGAAACTGCCTGCTAACCTTCTCAGAGTTTTCCTGTCTTTCACAGATGCCCCAGGTGGGTAAATCTGGCTCTGAAGGAAATTCTTGATATCAAAATACCAAGGCTTGTCATCATTCACTTCTTCAACTGCAAACACGTGAGCTGGTCTATCCAAGCGCATCACGGTGATATTGGGAACTTCATTCCAATATTTGACTACAATCATTGAAGCAAGCGTAGCAAGAGCATCCACCATCCGATTATCCTCTCGAGGAATATGATGAAAGTCAAATTCTATAAAGAACATTGAAATCCTCCTTGCATAATCTCCATACGGGATGAGACCAGGCTGATTCGTCTCCCATTCACCCTTGATCTGATTGACAACCAAGGCCGAATCACCATAAACATCGAGATGCTTGATTCTCAGATCAATGCATTCTTCTAATCCCATAATGCAGGCTTCGTACTCTGCCATATTATTCGTGCATTTGAAAGTTAACCTTGCTGTAAACGGAATATGTGTGCCCTGAGGAGTAATGATTACTGCCCCAATTCCATTTCCGTACTGATTTACAGCGCCATCAAACACCATCGTCCATCTGGAACCAGGTTCTGGACCTTCATCAAGTGTAGGCTCATCACAATCTTTCATTTTCAAATAGAGAATCTCCTCATCTAGGAAGTCGTACTGAACAAAATGATGATCTTCAATCGGCTGATGTGCCAAGTGGTCAGCCAAGATACTACCTTTGATAGCTTTCAGAGCTCGATACTCGATATCATACTCAGATAACAACATCTGCCAACGGGCAATTATCCCGGTTAAAGCAGGTTTCTCAAAGATATACTTGATTGGATCCATTCTGGATATCAACCAAGTTGTATGATTTATCATGTACTGGCGTAAACGCTTAACAGCCCAAGCCAAAGCTTAGCACATCTTCTCAAGCATAGAGTATCGAGACTCACAATCAGTGAACTTTTTACTCAGGTAGTAAATAGCAGATTCTTTCTTTCCCAATTCGTCTTGCTGACCGAGTACACAACCCATCGAGTCTTCAAGAACAGTCAGATACATGATCAGAGGTCTTCCTTCTACAGGCGGAGACAAGATCGGAGGTTCAGACAGATATTCTTTGATACTGTCGAAAGCTTTCTGGAAATCCTCGGTCCAATCATGGGATTGATCTTTCTGGAGGAGCTTGAATATTGGCGCACATGTGGCAGTCATGTGGGATATAAATCTGGAAATATAATTCAAGCGGCCAAGAAAACCTCGGACTTGCTTTTCAGTTTTGGGCGCAGGCATCTCTTGTATTGCTTTGACCTTTGCAGGATCAACCTCAATACCTCTCTCGCTGACTATAAAGCCCAACAACATGCCAGAACGGACTCCAAATGTACACTTGTTCGGATTCAGACAAAGCTTGTACTTCCTCAAACGCTGAAAAAGCTTCAACAAGTGTTCAACATGTTCAACTTCCGTTCTAGTCTTAGCAATCATGTCATCGACATAGACCTCTATCTCCTTGTGCATCATATCATGAAACAAGGTAGTCATAGCACGTTGATACGTGGCTCCGGCGTTCTTCAAACCGAAGGGCATCAATCGATAACAGAATGTTCCCTAAGGTGTGATGAATGTTGTCTTCTCCATATCCTCGGGTGCCATCTTGATTTAATTATATCCGGAAAATCCGTCCATAAATGAAAATACTTTGAATTTAGCTGTATTGTCTACCAACATATCAATGTGTGGTAGAGGGAAATCATCTTTTGGACTAGCTTTATTCAAATCTCTGTAATCAACACACATACGGACTTTTCCGTCTTTCTTAGGCACAAGAACTATATTGGCCACCCATAGAGGATATGTAGAAGTCACTAGAAACCCCACATCAATTTGCTTCTGAACATCCTCTTTGATCTTCACTGCCATATCTGGATGAGTTCTACTGAGCTTCTGCTTCACAGGCATGCACTCAGGCTTCAAAGGCAGGAAATGTTGCACAATATCTGTATCTAGACCTGGCATGTCTTCATACAACCAAGCGAAGATATCAGAATATTCTCGTAGCAAACTGATCAACCCCTTCTTGACGGACTCTTCAAGGAGTGCCCCAATATTCACCATTCGAACACAATCTTCAGACCCCAAGTTGACTGTTTCCAGATTCTCGAGATGCGGCTGAATGATCTTCTTCTCGTGCTCAAAGAGACGAGTAATCTCATCAGGAATCCCTTCAACATCATCTTCCTCTTCCTCGAATACAGGGAATTCAAAATTGGGAGATGGCGTTGGATCATTATGTTCAATGGGTTTTAGAATCAACCTGCACAATGATTTTGGATAATAAAAATCTTTAGAATTTAAACAAGCAAATCATTATGCAGATGAAAAGATTGTTTTTATTCTTGTTTTTTAGGGTTTTTTGTGATCACCAATTTCATGCAAAAGCAAAAAGTGAAAACAAAAATGGAAAAACAAATGTATAACATGCGTTAATTGAATGAAATATCATTGTATATATGACGCCGACAATGTCATCACTTCTCCTTTTGGCATGGGAGAAGGGTTTTCAAACAAAGTGAACATATTACGCTGACTTATGAATGACCGTAGGAACATCCACAGCGACCCAATTGTGGCAGATCCCGCCAGGGATAACAAAATTGTCAATATCCTCTGCATCCTCTTCCAGAATAGCAGCAGTTTCTTCAACTTGAGCAGTGTGGATGAAACCTCCACTCTTAAACAGCCCTTTGTCGTTGAAGACCCCAGAAGAATAGCCAATGCCAGCCCGGGACTTGTTATCTTCAAGCTCAATCATCTTTCCTAGACCAGCAACTGCACCACATTCAATGGCTAGTTTCGCATCTCTGTAGGAAGCAAATGAAGGAAACTGCTTCTCAATCGGCTCAGCTATAGATAAAGCTTGGAATGGAGTTCCAACCTTATCCTCAGCATCAATATATGAGAAAGAAGACAGGTGGCTAACCAGGAGAGCCTTTTCTCCCCCTACCACAACCAGTTTCTTGTTCTTGACGAATTTCAGCTTCTGGTGTAGGGTGGATGTCACGGCGCCAGCCTCGTGAATCCATGGTCTACCAAGGAGACAACTATAAGATGGGTGGATATCCATAACCTGAAAGGTAACTTGGAAATCACTTGGTCCAATCTTGATTGGGAGATCAACTTCCCCAATCACAGTCTTACGTGACCCATCAAAAGCTTTCACAACAACACCACTCTGCCTCATGGGAGGCCCTTGATATGACAATCTAGAAAGAGTGGATTTCGGCAATACATTCAAAGATGACCCAGTGTCCACCAGCACGTTGGACATAGCGTCGTTCTTGCAATTCATGGATATATGTAAAGCCATGTTGTGGTCTCTTCCCTCCTCAAGGAGATCAGCGTCACAGAAACTCAAAGTGTTGCAACCAGTGATGTTTGCAACAATACTGTCAAACTGTTCTATAGTGACATCATGATCAACATAAGCTAAGTCCAATACTTTCTACAGAGCCTCCCTATGGGGTTCTGAATTCAGAAGCAACGATAATACGGAGATCTTGGACGGTGTTTGTAGAAGCTGGTCTACAACGTTGTACTCACTCTTCTTGATGAGCTTCAGCATCTCATCACAGTCTTCATTCACAATGCCACTAGGGCCAACAAAAGAAGTAGGAGTCTTTTGTACAGAGGAGGGTTTGGTAACAACAAGTGCCGGATTTGGAGAATTAACCGCATTCCCAACCGGACGCTCAACAGAATCAGCAATAGCCTGAGGCTTCGGGGGTGCAGAAAACACACGACCACTACGGGTCAACCCGCTCACATCAGCTATATTCACAACGGAGGATGAAGGCAACGTCACTTCTCTCCCATCTTCAACAGAAACAGGATTATAGTGGAAGGGAACTGCTTTGTCAAAAGAATAAGGCACAAGGCCTGCAGGCTTGATAATCAGGGAAGGAGAAACCTTCTGCTTGCTGCCATCATATCGAATGACTACAGGCTCAGGAATTTTGAACACCGGGGAAATCACATTCACCTCTGGTTCGTCTTCATAAACATTTCTGTTCTGAAGAATCTCAATAGTCCCATCATCTAACAACTCTTGCAGCTCTCTACGCACTTGGCGACAACCCAGACGATTGACAGAGCAGATACGACATTTGTCATGGTCATGCTCCATATGACTGTAATCACACAGTAGACGATGCAACTCAACCAATGACTGTCGAATATGGCTTACATATTTGACCTTATATTTGCTAGGGCAACCCTGGACCATGTTAACTGACTTCCCATGCTCGGGCAGTGGGTTCTTTTTAACATTAGGACCTGCATCCTCAAAGCTTAGAATACCGCATCTCATAAGGTCTTGAACCTTAGTCTTCAACTGAAAGCAGTTCTCTACATCATGACCGGGAGCACCCGAGTGGTAAACACAATGCTGATCAGGCTTATACCACCACTGCGGGTTGACTGGTATAGCTGGAGGGTCCCTTGGAGTAATCAGTTTCCGCACTGTCAAAGAGGGATATAGCTCTGCGTATGACACAGGAATAGGATCGAAAGTAATCTTCTTCCTTTCATAACTCGTACCAACTGGATTACTGTTGTGAGGCTGGTAAGCCTGTTGTTGAGGACGATGCTGTTGTTGATACTGCTGCTGTGGTTGTTGATTATTGTGTTGCATATATTGCTGATATTGTTGATTATCACGGAAGACAGGTGCTATATGAGCCACTTGATGCTGACTGCTGGTATGATGCACAGGCTTCCTCTTGACAGAGGGTCTTCTGGGTTTGACATGGGATTGCACAGCATGTGCCTCCCCATCTTTCTTCTTAGCAAACGCCCCATATCGCTTGCTTGAAGAGCCTTCATCTTTGGATAGCCGTCCTTCACGGACTCCTTCCTCCAATCGCATCCCCATGTTCACCATCTCGGTGAAATTAGAGGGAGCACTAGCGATCATCCGTTCATAATAAAATGAACTAAGAGTCTTCAGAAAGATCTTAGTCATTTCCTTCTCTTCCAGTGGAGGAGTAATCTGAGCTGCCAGCTCTCGCCACCTCTGGGCGTACTCTTTGAATGTCTCTTTGTCCTTCTGGGACATGGCTCTGAGCTGATCTCGATCGGGAGCCATATCCACGTTGTATTTGTACTGCTTGACGAAGGCTTCACCAAGATCATTGAAGGAACGGATGTTTGCACTATCCAGACTCATATACCATCTTAGTGCAGCACCGGATAAACTGTCCTGGAAATAATGAATCAGCAGTTGCTCATTATCCATTTGAGTAGACATTTTCCTGGAATACATAACCAGGTGGCTGACCGGGCAGGTGTTCCCCTTGTACTTCTCAAAGTCTGGGACTTTGAATTTGATAAGTATCTTCACACCGGGAACAAAACAGAGCTCGGCTGCAGACTTGCCGAACAAATCCTTTCCTCGAAGGGTCTTCAATTCCTTGCGGAGTTCAAGAAATTGGTCATTCATCGCGTCCATCTTCTCATTAACATCTGGGCCATCGGACGGCTCAGAATGATAGATGGTGTCGTCTACCCTGGGAATGGTATGCACGACAGGAGGAGGCATTGCAAGGACAGGGCTAGATGCCGATATGGAAGCAAATGTCGGAGCTGGAATATCAGGCATAAAACTAGGAGGCATCCCCCACGGAAACCCGGGTGGCATGGCTGTTGGCACAAAATGGGCACTGGCAGCTGGCACTGTCGCAGACACAACCTTAGATATAACAGTCCTCTGGGGAGGAGTTACAGGTGTTGGAGACGGTTGATTCTGAGCAGCTAGGAATTGCTCCTTCAGAGCAGTGAGTTTGGCAACTTCATCCTTAAGCTCACGGTTTTCTTGCTCAAGATGATCCATCAATCTAGAAGAGTTGGCTCTGGTGTAGTACCGATGAGTCAGCTTATCTTCAAAATAAATGAAGAGCACAGAGTTAGGCCACAGACAAGAAGACCGGAACAACACCTGCTTATGCAAATGATGCATGCAATGCTCGTGCACATGATTTGTTTTTATTTTAAAGGAACTTTAGGGTATTATTTGCAAATTTTTGAATATTTATCATTTAAATCGCATATGGAAAAATATCTCATCAAATATATTTGAACAAAGAAGTACAGCATTGTCAATTATATTACAAGAGAGAAGGAAAATAAACATCCTATGGATCCCTAGAAGCTCGGGATGCCGGAAGATAAGCTGCGCGAAGCTTCTTAATCTCTCTCTCGTATGCTGCTTCCATGTCCGCCTTATCTTTGGCGAGTCTGTCATACCTCCTTTTCCAGAACTTGGAAGACTGAGGAAGTAAAGAAGTCCAAGTATCATCAGGATCGTCAATGACCTGATGCTCGAGAAACTCAATCAGAGTGTCCTTCTCCTTCAGCTGTTGAAGCAACTCTTCTCTTTCACGGATCCAGGCACGTGAAAGGTCTTCGTCTCTCAACTCCTCTACGCCTTGGTTAGGGAGGGTTGAAGGCCCAGCCACAACCAGAGGTGTAGGTCTCGGATAATCATAAGGCATTAGATACTCAGATGCTCTCTTCCTCACCCAAGTAATATACGGCTCCAAAGCTATGCAATTCTTCGGACCCAACTCACTTCTACCCTTCTTATGAATCTTGCGCCAAGCGCGGACCATCCTTGCTTTCAGGCCTTGGGGATCTTTACCCTCCTGAAAGAACACGCCTTCAACAGAATGTTATTAGGTTTATCCTTTAGGGGGAACCCATGCTGACGTCGTGCTAAGATAGGGTTGTAGCTAATCCCACCACATGTACCAAGAAGAGGCGCATTGGAGAATTCACCACAAGAATCAATGATCTGGACACCATCATATGCACGATCGTACCAAGAGATATCATCATTAGTGAGAGACATGAGTCTCGTAGACCACCGTAGACATCCCTTGTTCTCCTCGAAAGCAAACCGTCTGAGGTAAGTGCGAAATAAACCACTTGTACAACAGAGGCAAACAGCACACAATAGCGCCACCACCCTTTGCATTCCTCAGATGCAAAGAGACATAGGCATCACCCAACAGAGTTGGAACGGGATTAAGAACAGAAAAGATCCTAATAGCGTTCACATCCACAAATTTGTCGATGTTGGGGAACAATACCAATCCATAGATGAGCAGCACGAATATGGCCTCAAAGGCATCCTCACTCATGGCCTTCCCATAAACGGTAGCTTGAGCGATGAGGAAATCAGAAGGAAGACCTTGAATTCCACCTTTGGTGGTCATATGAGCTTTAACCAAGGATTCATCTATGTGCAACATGTCAGCTATCTCTCGAGAAGTAGGAATACTCTCCAAGCCACTGAACGGCACCTGATCCAGAATAGGAATACCCACAAGATGAGCATACTCCTCAAGGGTAGGCAATAACTGAAAGTCTGGAAAAGAGAAGCAATGATATAGAGGATCATAGAACTGCGCCAAAGTACTCATCAACCCTTCATCAACCTGAGTAGTCAGCAGAGGCAAAAGCTTCCCATAACGAGCTTTGAAACCCAAGGGATCTAATACATAGGATGTCAGATTCCTTAACTCTTTCAGATCGGGCTGTCGAAAGCTGTACTTCTTTGTATGCCTTTTTGGTCTTTCCATATCTGAAAATTTTGCAAATAAACCCCTTAAGTTCCTTGAAAATTTTCTTTTTATCTGATGATATGGGTGCAGATGAATGCATGAATGCATGAATGCAACAATCACACTCAAGGATCAAGCAAAGCACACCAGACAAAGGTCATGGGAAAGCTCATAGCATCATTAATATCAATCATCCATTTTGGTGGATTATGGTTTTCACCTTATCGACACCCAAGTTCCATTGATATTAACGATACATGAACCGGCTCAATCATCCATTTTGGTGGATTATGGTTTACACCTTATCGACACCCAAGTTCCATTGATATTAAGGATGTCTGAACGACTCAACCATGAATCACGGGTTTGTTGTGAGTCACGAGCATGGAGTCTCGGTTAAGAACCACCCAAAGGGAGTGTACTATGGTTTAAACCTGCCGAACATGTTCTACCAGAGGTTCCCATAGTCATCATCCCATCTTTCGAATATTATCGGAGGAACGAATACTCGTATTCCAAAAATATTCTCAAGAGAGACTCTTATGAGTGTAGTATCGTGTAACAATCGCATCAAATCTGACATTTGAATGACCTCCGCACTACGTCCTAAAAATAGGCCAAGATGGGCTTGGTAAACTAAGGTCCTTGGCTTCTACGGCACATATTGAAAGAATAATGCCTAACCACAAATAACTTGTGTGACATCATTAATCCAACATGACCTCCACCAAGTGAATGGGCTCGCAAGTCAACTTACTAAGGAATAACTCCACACAAGTCGACGAGACTATGCCATTCTCCTATCATAGGGTGCACTTGAGTTCGGGTATAGAACTCATCTCACAGAGATCACCAAGCAAGCAGCAATTGATATATCAAGCAAATCAATCATTACAATCAATACAATAATCCCAAATTGTACAAAAATATGTCATAACCAATAGACAAATATAATACAACCAAGTGTGAAAAGTAGGCAAACCCACTAGGAAGATTTTTCCCCAGCAGAGTCGCCACTTTTTTGTAGCGGTGTATTCGTCACTTTATGATTTATTGACTAAATCAAAAGCAAAGCTTACAAAGATAGAGTCGCCACCGCACTTTTATTTATCCAAAGGAATGGCTAAAAAGCGAACAAAAGCCTAAGAAGTTTAACACATAGAAAACTAATGAAAGGTCAGAGATCTGGGTAAGGGGGTAATTATGCAAAGGGAAGGTGTTAGGCACCCAATGCATCCTAGGTACTCCTAGGGAACCTCTTTTCACAACTTGTTGTAAAATTATTTGTTTATGAAATATTTTTGTGCAAACATTGATTGTAGAGATGAGAGAAGAATATACAATTTTTATTATTTTTGTGTTTGAATGGATGAAACCCATTGCCTACGTACCTTTTCATGAAAGATAAGGATCAAAACGCCGTAGTTTGGCTAAAAGATTTCCAAAAAGTAAATGGATTGATTTTAAACAAAAGCCCTAAGGTCTTTCGTTATCCACGGGAGAAAACTCAACCTATACAACCACAATTCCACCATGTGAGAAAAACTTCAACTTGCTAGTGAGGGACCATGCCCTATAATAAGCAAGGAAGTCTTACAATTCAATCACTATGGACAAAAGGTGAGATTAACATCAACCACTAGAATAAATCAAACCTATGGGTAATGTATGAAAACCTATCAAGAAGTGGACTTGAGCCACAAAACAGTTGAATAAGTGGAATTAATCAATTAGCATTATTCACAAAAGATGGTCAAAGTATGATTAGCATTCAATTCAAAATAAGTATTATGAAAATGAAAATTGAAAATCAAAGGCTTAAGGCCTAGGTTTCTAATTTGAAAAGAAATGAAAATGTTTGCACAATATTTTTGGTTTAGGTTAGCATGCAAATGGAGGTTTAAAGAACAAAAAGGTGGGAGGTTAAGGGATGCAAAACTTCTTAATTGTTCACCTCTTGAGATCATATGTAGATGATCCAAGTGATTCCTTTGGAAAAGGCAACAAGCAATAGGCAAGTAAAGCATGGTATCAGAGATAGCCAAAATAAAATGGAAACCGGATGCCAATCAACGGACTTATACCAGACTCACGAAACAAAGATGGATACCGGATGCCAATCAATGGACTTATACCAATCTCACAAAACAAAGAGAACATGGATACCAGATGCCAATCTATGGACTTACACTAGTCTCACAAAGCAAAGAAAACATGGATACCAGATGCCAATCTATGGACTTACACTAGTCTCCTACCATATCACATGAAACAACTGCCAATAAATGGACTTACAATTGATCCCTCAATGGACAAAACAAAATGTCACAAAGCAATGAACAATGGTCATGAAATGATGTACAATTAATGCTCAAAGATAATGCACAGAGGCACACACAAACAATTATGCACAAATAGGAAAATAAGCAAACAAGAGGTCAATTATCACACACTATATACAATAAATGGGCTCAAGCAAGGTTAGGCTTTAGAAATAAGCCAACTGGAATGGGGTGTTTTGAGCTCTTAACCCTAACATTGAGAGTTAGGGTGAAGCAGATGAAATGGAGATGAGGGTTATGCCTCATAGCTCTTATCCCTGGCCTGGGAGAGCTTTAAACAATAGAAAGTGTGGGAGTTCAGAATGTAGGAACTCTTCTCCACAAATGACTGACTCTATGGACATGATTTTGGGTTCTTATTCACAATGCATCAACACATGGGCAAAGTGAATGACACAACAGAATAGCAGGGGATGGATTACACATCCCTTTTATCTGCCAATTGCCTCTTAAGAGGACTTTACCTGCTTGGCACAAAGATAAACATACAAAGACATGGCCTCTTAAGGAGGGCTTCAGACAGGTGCCTGCCAATAACAACAGGTCTTCCAGACTACATGAAGATTAGGGATTATACCTAAGTGGTATGCCAACCAGAAGCAAAAGCAAAGCAAAGTTCAAATGAACTTAAAGCAACTTAGGTACCTGTGGAAACAACTAAACAAATCAGTACAATACTCAGACAAACAGACAACAGTCAATAACAAATAGACAATCCCAATGTACAACACATAAGCCATGAGGCAAACTCAAATGAGTTATCAACAACCTACAAAACAGCAAATGTTAGCAATCAAAAGCAAATATCAACATTCAAATGATGAAGCCACATTAACCATGGAATTTGGATGCTTGAACCTGAAATTCAAAGCTCACATGTAAGTATAAACCACTAGGTCAAAGCCTAGGGTCAAAGGTGAAGAAAAAATTCAAAACAGGAGCTGAAATTCAACACAATGCAACTTCAAACACATATTAATATGTCCTAAAAAGGAACACATCAAAATCATCAATCAAAGGCATTTCATGTGCAAAGGAAGTCAAAGACAATTTCAAAGCTCATATATGATCATCATGAATGAAAATTCTAAATCAAAACAGAAATGATTCAACTAATTATGGAAAAATTCATGAGCAGTCAACATATCCAACACGATCAACATACAAAAAATCAGAAGCATCAAAGATCATTTGGCATGGAAATTAAATTGCACAAGTTGAACAACCAAAGGTGTGACACAAATTGTCACACCATGCTAACATGTACATAAAAGAGAAATGGTAAATGAGAAAAATACCAAACCAAGCCTAAAACATCCATCAATGTGTGTAGAATCATCATGTAAAATTTCATGTCCATTGGATTAAAATCAAGCATTTCATGATAAGATGAATGGAGCAAGGTCACAAATGTACACATGTTCACATATTCTAACACAAATCAAAATCTAGCCAAGCACAACTTCAAAATTTATCATCATTAAATTCTAGACATCCTAAGGATCAAGTAGCAAAAAACCAAGAATTTTTTGGATCATTTTTTAATTTTATGTGCATTTTACAAGTTGACATAAAAAAAATAAAAATAAAAATGAATCATGTATGGCAAATAAGGAGGGAAAGCAAAAAATGTAAATAAATTTGAAAATATGCTCTCGCCAGGAATCAATCCATGTCCGGATTCAAAAATGAGCGCGCCAGCATGAAACGCCACCGTTTTGCACAAAACCCTAACAAAACCAGGGTCGACGCAAGACCGTCGCTAGGTCGACGCATGGATGAAGATCTTCATCTTCTTCACGAAGATGAAGATGAACAGTGAAGAACTTCATACGCGTTTTTCCAGAAATTTCCAGAAATTCAAAACAAGTATATCATCATGAAGCATTTTCAATGGAGATCATAGATCAACAAACATCTAAACACAAATCATCAAGAATAGAGAGAATCGAGCAAAATCATTTCAACATGTCAAACTTCAATCACACATATCTTGCTCAATAATGCACCAATTCACACGATTTTTTCACTAGAATTATTAGCAAACCTAGATCTACAAGAATATGTGCCTAAATTGCAAAATTAAAAGGTTCGAAAATTGACCTCTTGAAGAGCAGAATCTTTGAAATGAACGATCCACAGCTTTGAAGTATTCAAATCCACTCTACAATGCTTGAAATGATGTTTGATGAAGAAAAGGAAGCTTGAACACGCGTAGATCTAGCTCAAAATAGAATTTCAATCTTCAACTTCATGAACTTGATACACTTGGTTCCTGCTTGAATTTCACAATCTAATGCTTGATCTGCACAGAATCAAAGCCAAGGAACAAGAATATGGAAAGAAATTGCAATGTTATTTGGAAAAAATTTGAATTATGAATGAGAGAAAATTTTGGAGGGAGAGAGAATTTGGATCTTGAAATGTGAAAAATGATTAACCTCCTGAAAATTCTGTTAGATTTAGGTATTTATATGAAGTCCGAATCACCTTGCTAATCCATACTTAACTTGGTTAATGGAAATAAGGTGTTTTGCAAAAAATCAAAAATGCATGGTGCATGTAGTAAACCCACGTGAACAGTACCACTTCCTTGATCAAAGTCACTTAAAATCATCTTTTAAACACATTGGCACTGGTAGAAAGTCCATACAATGCACCATTTTTGAATTTTGCAATTTCCCTCCAAAAAAGGCATGGAATAGCAAATGATCATGTGATAATATTTCATGCAATGTGGTGATGGATTTGGAAATTAGAGGTCATGAGAAGAATATTGCAAGAAGAGCCACTCATTTTGGAGCTTTGGTTCAAAAGTTATGCTCATTTGAAGTTTCAAGCACCCTTGGCAATGATTTGATCATATCTCCTCACTCACACATCAGATGCTTAAGATCTTGGACATTTTTGAAATGGGAGAGAAATATCTACAACTTTCATGTTCAACAAAATTTCATTTGAAGCTTTCTTGATGATGTAAGATTGAGTTGAAGTTGATCCAAAACCCTTCCATTTTTGGAAATTTTATATTATGGGTCACTTTCCATTTTGGGAAATTTTTGCCTTGACTTCAAATTCTTCAAT
The DNA here is from genome assembly GCF_024323335.1 of Lathyrus oleraceus. Taxonomy (NCBI): domain Eukaryota; kingdom Viridiplantae; phylum Streptophyta; class Magnoliopsida; order Fabales; family Fabaceae; genus Lathyrus; species Lathyrus oleraceus. Next base: position 459,430,979 of record NC_066585.1, read on the forward strand.
GTGAGTGTTTGAAATGTCAAATGAGACTTGTTTGAACATGAATGAAGTATTTCTAATCACTTCCCACCTCCAAATCCACAGTTGACTTTGCAGTTGACTTTCTGGGTTTTCAGATGACTTGAAAATGTTCTGATGAAATTGGGGCCTCAACCACTTGGGAATTTGCTCCAAAATGAACCTCTAGCTCATATAAGCTCCATGTAATGATCACATGATTCATATCTCAATAAAATACCATCTGCTCTTTGTACCACGAATTCACCTGATGCCTTGACCTGTTGGCTGCTTAAGCTGCAAGTAACAAAGGTTAATGACATATTTTTGTACTTTTGGTTAGAGATTAAAGGAAAAGCAATGATATACAAATGCAAGCAATGCTTGGTGATCAAGAAACACTCTCAAGGGGATCCCACCCACAGGGAAGGAAGCAAGGTGTCCAATGATCCTTGAGGCAATGCAATGTTATGATATGATGCCATGAGGGATCTTAGGGACAAAATTGGGGTCTTACAATTCCCTATGCAAAATTGGAGTAAAAGGACCTTAATGATGAATATGGACCAAATCTCTAAACTCACTCTTGTCCATCCTTGGTTTACTTCCTGAAATTTTTTATGTGTGTGCTTTTGTGCTAGGGAATTCTATGAGAGCTCAAATTGGAGGGCCATTGCCATATTCATCCAAAGTGAAAAACACAAGATACATTGGGGATCTCTTAAGAGACTTGTTTGTTTGCGTGAGCTTACTATTATTGTGATTGCTTATTCCAAAGGATGGGAGCTACTTGGATCATCTATATGATCTCAAGAAAGGAACTCCATTGTGGTTTTGTTTCTTTGTCCCTCCTCTTTTTTCTTTGCTTAGGACTTTAGCCCTTCTTCTTCTTCTCTCCACTCTAACCCAAGCCAAACCTTTTTGTGAAACATTTAACCATTGTTTTCAAACATTAGAAACCTAAGCCTTAGGCTTTTGATTTTCAAACCTTCTTTTCATAACACTTATTTTGAATTGAATCTTTAAGTCAACTTTGACCATTTTGGTATATACTTCAAATTAGTAAATATAACCCATTCAAATGTCTTTTTATGGTTCCAATGGCCACTCTTTTAATCAAATTTTCCATAACCTTTAGCTATTAGGTTTGAGTTATCCTTGTGGTAGATTCATACTCACCTATATCCTTAGTGATGGACAATGAGTCTTCCATGTTTATTATAGGGTTAACCCCTCACTAGCATGTTGAAGTTATCCTCACAGGGTGGATTTGTGGTTTGGTTGAGTTTTCTCCCTTTGATAACAAAAGACCTTAAGGCTTTTGGACCAATCAATTCACCAACTTGTTTTGAGATTTTTACCCCGAACTACGAGGTTTTGATCCTTATCTTTTTATAAGATGGTACGTAGGCAATGGGTTTATCCATCCAAACACAAAATGTAAATAACTTGTATATTCTCTTCTCATCACTTCAATCATGTTTGCACAAATAAACTTTCACAAAACAACAACCTTGCAACAAGTATGAAAAGGGCTCCCTAGGAGTACCTAGGATGTTTTGGATGCCTAACACCTTCCCATTACATAACCAACCCCCTTACCCAGATCTCTGTTTCTCTTTTACTAGTTTTTGTTAAAACTTTTAGGTTTTTGTTCGCTTTCTAACTATTCCCTTGGATAAATAGAAGTGCGGTGGCGACTCGACTTGTATGGTTTACCTTGGATTTAGTCAATATCCCTAATGGTAACGAATACCCCGCTACACCTACGTACCAACATAAAAATGAGGGATCCAAACCTCGTAGTTCATGATACAAATTTCAAAGTGGATGCATTGCTTTTAACAAAAATTAAGTTTGAAAGGCACAAAGGCCTAAAAATGGTTTGAATGAGTTAGTTTTTTTTGGCTTTTTGAAAGCTTAAGTCAAGTATAGTTAAGTTTATTTACAAGTTTGATTTAAGAAAAGAAGTTTGAAAATGAAATGGCATAAGGCCAAAGTTTCTATTTTTGCAAAGTGGTCCAAGTTTAGAATAAAATAAGTTCAATCAAAGAAGATTTTAAAATGGAGGGAGAGATTTTGAAATTAAAGAAATGGGGAGAAGATGAAGAGACTGATCCTATGTACAAAATTAAAAGTTAAGAGTTGAAAAGATCTGACCGATGGGTAGCAATCCAATAGGCAAGAATGCCATATAGAAACCCCAAATTCCCTTGGACATTTAGAATTAAGCAACACACAAATGCACAATTATATCAGTCTTGAAGAGCAAGGGCATAAAATAAAGATAGCCACATCCAAGCTTTAGCCAATCCATATTCTTCTTCAAATTAGCCCATGTAACAGATGAATTCCATAAATCACAGGTTCAAAATAACAGCTTCACAATGATCATGTTGCAGATGAATTCAAAAGGATCTCGAATGATGTATCAGATGAAGTTCCAAATCGCAAGAACTACGTTTCACAAAAAGTAGGGATTTGCCAAGTCCTTTAGCATAGGAATGTTGCCTAAGTTCTATGTCCATTTCTCCAAGATCAAGCCAACAGTCCACACAACAGTTTTTTAGGGTTTTTGTTGTTATTATGTACATTAATGGTCAAAGACCACGCATGCAAACAAAGTATACACAAACAAGTTATATCACATAATATGGTCCAAGTGGACAAAGTGAAAATTGCATTAACATAAACAATTAGAATGGTATGAATAATGGCAAATGAATAAGGACTACAATTAAATGACATTAAAGACTAAAAATTATTTTTAAACAATTAAAAAAAAATCAATCAAATCATGAAAAATATTAATAATGATCATCAAGCTATTGACATGCTAGAAATCAAATAACAAGAGTCGCCACCGCGCTTTTATTATTTCCAAGGGAAAAGGAAAAAAGTACAAACAAAACCCAAATAGTAAGAAGTTTTCAAATAAACACTAATAAAAGTCAAAGATCACAGGTAAGGAGGTTGGTTACACAAAGGGAAGGAGTTAGCACCCAAAGTGTCCTAGGTACTCCTAGGGAGCCCTTTTTGTGTGCATATGTATTTTGTACATAGTGATGTTTACAAACAAATAGAATGGGGGGATGAGAAAATAATTCATTAATTATATTTTTGTGTTTGAGAAGACCTTCGGTCTTGTGCCTACGTACTAACATAAGAATGAGGGATCAAAACCTCGTAGTTCGTGATACAAAATTCAAACAGAGTGTGTTGATTTTAACAAAATTTAAGTTTGAAAGGCACCAAGGCCTAAAATGGTTTGAATGAGTTAGTTATTTTTGAATTTTTGAAAGTTTAAGTCAACTATAGTTAAGTTTATTTACAAGTTTGATTTAAGAAAATAAGTTTGAAAATACAATGGCATAAGGCCAAAGTTTCTATCTTTTGGCAAAAGTGGTCTAAGTTTAGAACAAAAATAGTCCACATAAAGATGGTTTTGAAAAGAGAGGGAGAGATTTTGAAATTAAAGAAATGGGGAGAAGATGAAGAGACTATCATATGTACAAAATCAAAAGTTTAGAGTTGAAAAGATCTGACCAAATAGGTAGCAATCCAATAGACAAGTATGTCAATAGAAACCCAGAACTCCCTTGGACTTTTAGAATCAAACAACACACAAATGCACAATTATATTATCTTGAAGTGCAAGGAATCAAATAAAGATGGCTTCATCCAAGCTTATCCACTTCATTATTTTCTTCAAAATGGCCCATGCAACAGATGAATCCCACAAGTCACAGGTTCAAAATAACAGCTTGACAATGATCATGTTGCAGATGAATCTAGAGAGGTCTTTAAAGATGTATCAGATGAAGTCAAATTACAAGCACTTGGTTCTTCAACAAGTTGGGATTGGCCAAGTCCATTTGCATTGGGAGGTTGCCTAGATTCTAAGTCCACTTGGGCAAGATCAAGCCAACAATCCACTCAAAAGTTTTTTAGGGTTTTTGTTTTCATTATGTACATTAAGTTGTCAAAGACCACACAAACAAATAAAGCAACATAAACAAAATATATCACACAATATGGTCCAAATCGACAAAGTGAAAATTACATTAATATAAACAATTAGAATGATATGTATAATGGCAAATGATATAAAGTGCTAAAAGTAAATTGCATTAAAGTAAAAACTTGATATTAAAAGTTAATGGTTAGTAAGTTAGAAGTTAGTTTTGTTTTTGATTTCAAGGCATTCTTTGGAGAACACTCAACCAACTTATCACAAGCATGGATCCTTGAACCAAAACATCTTCTAAAGGAAGGAAAGAAGGCCATGTTTCCACATAATACCATGAAAGAGGGGAGACTTACAATCTCACTAACTAGAATGCTTATGCGTTTTGTGTCACAAATTTAGCGCTATGTTAAGCAATCGTAATTGGACTTATATAGAAGTCACAACTATTTGAGACCGGGCAATAGACTTTTGGTGTTAATGCATGTTGGAGACATAGTATTATGAACTATGCTCATGAAACATACCACACATAAAAAATATGCAAAAGGTGTGACCTAATCTCATCCATACTCATGTTAATTTTTCAATCAACTAGCATTAGGACTTTGAGATGTCACATGCCAAATGGAAATGAATGGATGAAGAAGGGGAATTAGATGAAGAGGGAGGGGGATGAGTGAGATCCCAAATTGGTCAAAGGAAGAATTTTACCAAATTAATATCATTCATTCATTTTGGGAGATGGAATGTACATTCCATCAATCCCCTAAATCTAATGATATTAATTTGACAAAGTTAAATCAACCTTGACCAAGGCCCAACAACAAACAAGCAAACTTAAACAAGTCAATACAAATGGTCAACATAATTTAAATGGCATTTATTCAATTAAAAATAATAAAAATAGTTCATTTAATTCAAATATGTTTTGTCCAATTCCTAAAATCTCATCAAAACACTAAAGAAATGGCCATGAGATTTATCATAGGTCAAACAAGGTCAAAGGACCTTGGAGAAAAAATTTCATAATTTTTGGACATTTAAAAATATTTTAAACAATTAAAAACAAATGCAAAATCATTTAATTCCTGAAAAATGTTAATAATCATCCAAAAAATAGTTTTAATTCAGAATATGAAAGAGAGAAATATTTGAAATATTTTGGTGAAAGTCCCATATTTTTTGGATCAATATTAAATTTAATATGAATTATTGAAAAAAATGCAATTAAAATAAAAAATCAGAAAATGTAAATTACGTGGACCATCAGATCTCCCTCATTAATTGAGGTGGCAGATCTGATGATCCAAAACGTGCGTTCCACATGTGCCTTAGTCAACCGCGTGGTAAATGAGGTAATCACAAGGGACGGTCAAGATTAGAACATGAGACATGGATCCTATGGTTCAAAGGTTGGCCAAGTCATCGCCGAAGCCAGAGCTCTGGTCATCTTCTCCGGTGGCACTCACCGGACCGGTCAGGATGAACCATCACCAAAAAAAGAAACAAAGACATGATATTAAAGTGAAAATGGAACTGAGCTCGAATCTGACCTCCAATTACTCCAATTCCAAATATATTAAGAGATATGTGGAATTGAAATCTGAGGTACATGAACTGAGTTTCTTCGATTTGACCTCAAAGCAACTCAATCTCCTTGCATACATTGGTAGGACTTCAGACAACCAAAGAATCAATGGAGTTGAGCAAGAATTTAAGAGAATCAATGTACATTGATGCTTGAAGATTGATCCATGCCAAATGATATCAGCCTGTTAACCCATGCGCAGCCTATGCATTTCTCATCCAAAATGAATTAATTTTATCTCTTTGGAAAGTTGAGATCAAGAGGAACAAGTTTGATGTTGAACACTTTTTCATTTGGAGCTCGGAACTTGGATAATTTTGAGGTGGAACTTTGGAAAAATTTGACATATCAAACATTTTCTAATTGTCAAGCTATATGTCTCAATATTCCACCTTGCTTAACTTTTTATAGGTTCTTAAAATGAGAAAAGTGTCTTCATCAAAGTTGTAGATCTCTCAAAGACCTTAAAAATGGTCACCAATTTCATGTCATTTCGATTTGTAGTTTGGAAAAAATCACTTGATCAATGGTATAGGTCAAAAGTGACCTATAATGTAGCCTCATATCACATGCTCAAAAAAGTTGAATTAGCTCCCACTCCAAACATAAAAGTTGAAGTAGACACATTGAATTTGATTGTTAAACTTGGAAATATTTCATATCATAAAAATTGAGCAAGTTATGGCCTTGGGAAGTTGACTTTCAAATTAGGGTTTAGACAAAATGACCTATAATGTTTCAACACAGAAAATGATTTTCCAAACAAAACTAGCTCTAGGTCTCAACATCAAAGTTGTTTAGAATGACATTTAGAGTAAGTTTTCTCTTGGAATAATTTTCATATGGTGAAAATTGTAGTAGATAGGGTCTAGGGAGACCCAGTTTTGATCAGATGAATTCATCTGGCCAACCACCATTAACCAACTTGCTAATTTTCAATTCTCTTGACTTTATTGGATCATGGTAGATCATATATGAATAATATGATGAAATTTGAAGTGTCCCTTGGGAAATTTTATCAATTGATGAGATAGCTTGTTGGAGAAGTTACTCAAGATACCTAGTCAAACTAGGGTTTCCAAGGCAAATCACCCTCAAACTCTTGAAGAAAACTTGATCAATATAACATGTAGAGATCATTGGGACCCATATATGATGCTTATAACCATTCTTGAATCAATTCTTGGTTGTACTCTTTGTTCATGAGGGTCTAAAACCCTAGATGTGGACTTGATGAATCAATGAGATCATGCCCTTCCTACAAAAGAGTTAGGCAAATACAAAGACATATTTTTGGTATTTTAGTTAGTAAAATGATAATATACAAGTATGATATAATCACAAAGTGCTTGGTGATCTCTCCCAAAACAAACCCAATGAAATATGGGTAAGGAGGATGCCAAGATATGATCCCAATGCTAATGCTTATGATGAAATTGCATGAAGGATGTTAGGGTCAAAATTGGGGTCTTACAGATCCAAAAAATAATTTTAATTCAGAATATGAAAGAGGGAATTATTCGAAATTTTTTGGTGAAACTCTCATATTTTTTGGATCAATATTAAAATTAATATGAATTAATGAAAATAAAAGGAATAAAAGAAAAATCAGAAAATGTGAAAAAACGTTAGCCACCTGATCTCCCTCATTAATTGAGGTGGCAGATCAAGTGGCCTAGGACGCGCGTTCCATGATACACTGCAGTCAACGCAGCATAAGCTTGGTAATCACAATGGACGCATGAGATTAAATCATTTTAAAACAGATAAATGGCTCTGAACACTTCTAGCGCATCGCCAGAGTCCAAAGGTCGGTCATCTTCTCCAATGACCCTAGCCGGACTGGTTCACTCATCACCATCAAGAAAATGAAAAAGGAGGACATGATCTAAAAGAAAAAATTGTGTAGAGCACGAATCTGACCTCAATTTGAACTAACTCTACATATATAGAAAGATATGAGGAGTTGAATTTTAAGGTATGTCAACTGAGTTGCTTCGATTTGACCTCTAAGCAACTCAATCTTCTTGCCTACATTGGTAGGACTTCAGACAACCAAAGATCTAAGAGAATTAAGTAGAATTGAGAGAGAATCGAAGAGATAAAGTTTTCTGAAAATTACCTTCAATGCTATGCAGTTCTTGATGTTGCTTGCTCCAAACACGATCTGATCACACTTGTGAAGTTAGCAGGAAGTGATTAGAGAGGTTGTAAGGCTTTGGATCCCGAAGTTCTTGAATCTCCAACAATTGAGATTCAAACTCAAATTTCAAATTGAAATTTCTTAGGTTTTCCTTTAGAATGAGAGGGTTTCAATAGGGGGAAAAACTTGCGTGCAAAAGGTTGTTCAAATGAGCTCAGAAGCATGCTATTTATATCCAAATGGAATTATATTTGCACACTTCAAAATCTGTCCAAAATTAGCAATGTGAGTGGCACGAGTGCATGGGCATGTGCAGGCCCATGATGCAATGCAAAAAGGTCCAAAATGATTCCAATTGAAGTCTTAACGGAAGCTTGATTGGCAAGGCAAAGTGAACTGAAGTTTTGAAGTTTGATTCTTTCCAATTATGCAGCCCTGTTAAAGCCATGCGTAGACCTAGAAAACCTCATCCAAAATGCATGAACTTGGGTTCTTTGGAAAGCTTGGATCAAGGAGAACAAGTTTTATGTTCAACACTTTTTCATTTGGAGCATGTAACATGGAGAACTTTGAGGTGGAAATTTGGAAATTTCAACATGTTGAAATTTTTTGTAAGTGTCAAGCCATATACCTCAATATTCCACCTTGCTTAACTTTTTATGTGAGCTTCAAATGAGAAACGTGTCTTCATAAAAGTTGTAGCTCTTTCAAATAACTTAAAAATGGTCACCAATTTCAAGTCATTTGGATTAAGAATGATAGAGTTATGCATTTTTGAAGTTTGGAAAAATCACTTGTTCAATGATATAGGTCAAAAATGACATATAATGTAACCTCATATCACATGCTCATAAAAATTGAATTAGCTCTCACTCCAAACATCAAAGTTGAAGTAGACATCGTGAATTTGATTTTGAAACTTGGAAATCTTTCATCTCATAAAAATTGAGCAAGTTATGGCCTTGAGAAGTTGACTTTCAAATTAGGGTTTAGACAAAATGACCTATAATGTTTCAACATAGAAAACGATTTTCCAAGAAAAACTAGCTCTAGGTATCAACATGAAAGTTGTTTGAAATGTCATTTTCATATGGTGAAAATTGTAGGAGATAGGGTCTAGGGAGACCGAGTTTTGATCAAATGAATTCATATGGCCAACCACCATCAACCAACTTGCTAACCTTTAATTCTTTTGACTTTCTTGGCTCATGGTAGATCATATATGCATAATATGATGAATTTTGAAGTGTCCCTTGAGAAATTTGATGAATTGGTGAGATAGCTTGTTGGAGAAGTTACTCAAGATACCAAGTCAAACTAGTGTTTCCAAGGCAAATCACCTTCAAACTCTTGAAGAAAACTTGATCAATATAATATGTAGGAATCAATGGAACTCATATATGATGCTCCTAACCATTCTTGGATCAATTCATGGTTGTGTTGTTTGTCATGAGAGGCTCAAACCCTATATATGAACTTGATAGATCAATGGAGATCATGCCCTACCTACAAAGAGTTAGGCAAAAGGAAAGACATATTTTTTGTATTTTGGTTAGTAAAATGATGAAATACAAGTATGATACAATTACAAAATGCTGGGTAATCTCTCCCAAAACAAACTCAATGAAATAGGAGTAAGGAGGATGACAGGGTATGATCCCAATGCTAATGCTTATGATGAAATTGCATGAGGGATCTTAGGGTCAAATTTGGGGTCTTACAGCTTCCCCTATTTAAGGACATTCTAACTGAGGAGGCGAAGGTTAAAATCTTCATGTCGACTCAATAGAATGGGCTTAAATAACAACATATAGAAACAAATTTTGGTCCCTAAGAGACCTCATGATGCATATGATATGAATGTAAAAGGTAAATTCTTTATGGGAAAGTATAGCCACAAAGGAAAAGAAATCAGAGAGACCGAAAGTCCATAGGAGTATAACGCATTCCATAAGGAAAACTCACTAGGGAGACAGAGACTCTAGGGAGGGAAAAAAGGAATTATGCATAGGCCAAGCTACGACTTAAAACTGCTGGGGGACTAGAGGAATTCCATATAAAATGGAAAGACTCAGCCGGGAATAACTACATCTACAGGGGAAGTGAGTACATTAGGATAACACTAAAGTACTCAAATCATGCAGGGGAAGCGATTTCACTAAGGAAACGTGCACTCAACTGGGGAAGAAATAAACTTCAACATAGGAGGAGAAAAAACCTATTATCAACTACCGGTTACTGGGTGAGGAGATAATAAAGATCTGACAGGGAGGACATCCGTCATCGGTTAGGATGAACATATCAAGGATGACTCGCTGGGAAAACCCAGGAGGGATTATTCATTATCGGTTACTGGGTAAGAATAGCCTTGCTGGGGAAAACTGCAGAAAATAGGATTTACAACTACCAGTTACCGGGCAGAAGACCAAAGGTGAGAGTATCAATCATTGGTTAGGATGAACATATCAAGGATAAACTCAACAGGGAAGAAAACCCGTCATCGGTTAAGATGAACATATCAAGGATAAACTTGCTTGGGATTGTCAAGGAGGATACCCGTCATCGGTTAGGATGAACATATAAAGGATAAACCAACTGAACAAAAAGTATGAATTAGATCTATCGAATGCTGGATAGAAGACCATCAAAGAGAAAATCTGTCACTAGTTAAGATGAACATATCAAGGATAGACTCTGTGAGGGGAGAAAATAGGAATTATATCTATCAGTTACTGGATAGAATACCATCGAAGAGAAAATTCGTCACCGGTTAGGATGAACATATCAAGGATAGACTCTATGGGAAAAATAAGGGTTTACAAGTACCGGTTACTGGGTAGAATACCACAAAGAGAAGGAAACCCATCATCGGTTAAGATGAACATATCAAGGATTAACTCTTTGGGGAACAAAATAGGGATTACAACTACCTTTTACTGGGTAGAACACCACAGATGAGAATATTCGTCATCGGTAAGGATAAACATATCAAGGATAGACTCAGACAGAGGGAAAGAAAGATATCCGTCATCGGTTAGGATGAACATATCAAGGATATACTTCTTGGGGAAAAAGAAACAAATGAATCCACCAGGGATTCCACTGCTGGGAAAACTGGGATACTTTTGCCGGGTATTGGGCAAGAAGTAACAAACTGCAAATTAAGAAGAATATTACCAGTTACTGGGTAATAGGATCTTAGGAGACTCAAATCATCTATCTAGGTAAGATCTAGAAAGAAACAGTCAATCAAGACTCAACCCATTGAGGATATAACTCAAGGAGATAGGTTCCATCCAGATAAACAATTGAAAAGGAAACTGAAGTAATGACCATCCACGAGGAAACAACTCAGTAGGGAAGAGGAGAAAGGTTAAAGTCTTTCTACATAAAGGGATGACACTCTACAATTGAGGGAGGACACACACCAAACTTGTATGGGGATAAAGTACCACTATATAGAGAATGAGAATCTCAAATCGACAAATCAATCAAATATGATGGTGCCAATATGCAAATTATGAAATTATATGATTGTATATGTATATGTATATATGATGATTATGCTGACAAAACAATCACGAAGGATACAAAGGTGTCACAAAGAATTTGAATCATCGGTACAATCCTCGGTCAATCCATAAAAAGAGGGAGACAACTGTTGGAGAACAGAGAAATCAACATACCAAAGGCTCAAATCTAGCTGAGGGAGGAGATCTGCTGAGGAGAGGAGAAGTTATCGAGTTTGTCGGGAATTTTAAGTCAACACCATATCAAATGGGAGACAACCATACAGAAGATAAACACAAAAGAACTACTCAAAAACTAGGAGGAAACTCCGACAGGGAACGAGTCGGATGGCAACTGGTGAGGAAACCAGTGCGATCTACTGGGGAAAACATCTTACTCTACTAAAGATCAACCCTGCTGATGAAATGCGATCTCCGTTGGGGAACACAGAAACACTGCTGGGAAATAACACGCCGCAAGGTACTGAATCAACCAACTTAGCTGGGGGAAAGGATCAGAACTCTGCTAGGGAACAAACTCTGCGTAGGGGAACTGGATCAACACAAACAACTAGGAATACCCGAAGGGTTAACAACTTGGGAAACCTCTGATGTTTTGCACTTAAGGACTTGCTGCATTTTGAAATGCTGTTGATACTTCCTTTTACTTGCCTTGAAAAATTTCTTGTTTTTATATGTTTTAAGAAAAAGATTTTGATTAAAAATTTTAAATTTCCAAAATGATCATAATAAAATTTAAACTATTGGCTGAAGTAAATAAGAGTAGAAACAATTGGACAAAAGCTCAACTTTATTTAATGGGATGGTAGTCTATAAATGACAAGACTCCATAGATTTTTACAAAGTCGAAAATGGTAATTAACATGGAAAAGGGTTACATTGAATACAAATGATCCTTAATCCTTCTACCAACTCTTGATATCCACTGTGCTCTTGACCGCTACTGGGATGATGAATCGACGTCAACCTTTGTGCTCAACAAAGTCTTTCCAAAATTGGACGATCAGTAAAATGCAATTACTTGCCATGATCCCTAATTTTTGCATAAGTTGCCCCAAGGTGGGGTACTCAACTTATCGGGAAATTCTTTCTGTTTTTATGTCTATAATTTTTTCTTGGATCGCCCTTTCGGGTTTTCAATCCACCGAGATGCTCTTTTTTTCCTAAGCCTTCCTTTCGGGTTTTCAATTTAGTGAGTTGTTCTTTTCTTTTTAGGCGAAGTATTTCTTGAATGCATTTGCGTTCACAGAACGAGTGAACTCTTCACCATCCATAGTTGTAAGAATCAAAGCACCTCTTGAAAAGGCTCTCTTGACAACATATGGGCCTTCATAATTAGGAGTCCATTTTCCCTTGGAATCTGGTTTGAATGACAAGATCTTCTTGAGCATAAGGTCACCTTCTCTGAACACCCGAGGTCTGACCTTCTTATCAAAAGCTTTCTTCATTCTCCGCTGATATAACTGACCATGACACATGGCAGTCAATCTCTTCTCTTCGATTAAATTCAACTGATCAAACCTAGTCTAACACCATTCAGCCTCAGTAAACTTGGCTTCCTTGAGTACACGCAATGAAGGAATCTCAACCTCTACGAGGAGCACTAATTCCACACCATATACAAGAGAGAAAGGGGTTGCGCCTGTTGAAGTGCGGACATGTGTACGATACCCATGCAAAGCAAATGGGAGCATCTCATGCCAATCCTTATACGTGACAGCCATTTTCTGAATAATCTTCTTAATGTTCTTATTCGCAACTTCAACAGCCCCATTCATCTTAGGTCTCTATGAAGAAGAATTATGATGCGCAATCTTGAAATCTTTGTAAAGGGCTTCCACCATATTGTTATTCAAGTTTGATCCATTGTCGGTAATGATCTTACTTGGCACACCATAACGGCATATGATTTGATTCTTGATAAACCTTACAACAACTTGCTTGGTTACATTTGCATACGATGCTGCTTCAACCCATTTTGTGAAGTAGTGAATTGCCACTAGAATGAAACGATGTCCATTCGAAGCTTTGGGCTCAATCATCCCAATCATATCAATTCCCCACATGGAGAAAGGCCATGGGGAAGAAATAACATTCAATAGTGTCGGAGGAACATGAATCTTAACAGCATAAATTTGACACTTGTGGCATTTATTCACCAATAGTAACCTGCTCGGAACATCTTCTGTTTCATTGCATGTCCATTGGAATGAGTACCAAAGGAACCTTCATGCACTTCGGTCATCAAAAAGTCTGCTTCGTATCTATCCACGCATCTGAGCAAAACCATGTCAAAGTTTCTCTTGTACAGTACATCACTATTCAAGTAGAAATTACCGGCTAACCTTGTCAAAGTCTTTTTATCTTTCAATGATGCCCCAGACGGGTAAATCTGACTTTGGAGGAAACATTTGATGTCGTAATACCACGACTTCTCGTGTTTGATTTCTTCAACAGCGAACACATGAGCTGGCCTATCAAGATGCATCACAGACAGGTTGGGAACTTCATTCCAATACTTCACCATAATCATTAATGCGAATGTTGCAAAAGCATCTGCCATACGGTTTTCATCTCGAGGGATATGATGAAACTCAACCTTTGTAAAGAAAGTTGAAATCCTCCTCGCATAATCTCTATATAGTATTAAATCGGGTTGATTTGTCTCCCATTCACCTTTGGGCTGAATCTCCAAAGACATCTAAATGCTTGATTTTGAGATTCATGGCCTCTTCGAGCCCCATAATGCAAGCTTCATATTCTTCCATATTGTTTATACACTTGAAAGTCAATCTAGCTGTAAATGGTAGATGCACACCTTGAGGAGTAATGATTACTGCCCCAATGCCATTTCCATATTGATTAACAGCTCCATCAAATGCCATGCCCCAACGGGAACCAGGTTCTGGCCCTTCTTCAAGCAATGGTTTATCACAATCTTTCATTTTCAAGTACAAAATCTCTTCATCAGGAAAATCATACTGCAATGACTAGTAATCTTCAATCGGTTGGTGAGCCAAATGGTTAGCCAAGATACTACCTTTGATCGCTTTCTGAGATCGGTATTCAATATCATACTTTGATAACAACATCTGCCAACGGGCAATCCTCCCAGTTAAAGCAGGCTTTTCAAATATATACTTGAAGAGTAACATATACTAGCACAAACGCTTAGCAGCCCAAACCAGTGCGCAACAAGTCTTCTCAAGCATAGAATACCGAGTCTCACAGTCGGTGAACTTCTTACTGAGGTAGTAAATTGCAAATTCTTTCTTTTCAGTTTCATCTTGCTGACTAAGAACACAACCCATACTATCTTCAAGCACAGTCAAATACATGATCAATGATCTTCCTTCAACAAGCGGAGACAAAATCGGAGGTTCAAGCAGATGCTCTTTGATATTGTCAAAAGCTTTCTTGCAGTCTTCGGTCCAATCAAAAGACTGATCTTTCTGAAGAAGCTTGAATATAGGCGCACATGTGGCAGTCATGTGGGAAATGAATCTGGAGATATAATTCAAGCGGCCGAGAAAACCTCTGACTTGCTTCTCAGTTTTGGACACAGGCATCTCTTGTATTGCTTTGACCTTGGCAGGATCAACTTCAATACCTTTCTCGCTGATAATAAAGCCCAACAACTTACCAGAATGAACACCAAAAGTACACTTATTGGGATTCAAGCGGAGCTTATATTTCCTCAATCGCTGGAATAGCTTCAACAAATGCTCAACATGTTACTCTTCATTAATTGACTTAGCAATCATGTCATCGACATAAACTTCAATCTCTTTATGTATCATATCATGAAAAAGAGTAGTCATTTCTCTTTGGTAAGTTGCACCAGCATTCTTTAGACCCAAAGGCATCACTCTATAATAGAATGTTCCCGAAGGTGTAATGAATGTGGTCTTCTCCATATCTTCGGGTGCCATCTTGATCTGGTTATATCCGGAAAATCCATCCATAAATGAAAAGACTTTGAATTTAGTAGTATTGTCTACCAACATATCAATGTGTGGCAGAGGGAAATCATCTTTCGGATTGGCTTTATTTAAATCTCGATAATCAACACACATGCGTACTTTTCCATCTTTCTTTGGCAAGGCACAATATTGGTCACCAATGCGGATACTCAGCAGTTACAAGGAAATCGGCATCAATCTGCTTTTGCACTTCCTCTTTGATCTTCACATCCATATCAGGATGTGTTCTTCTCAACTTCTATTTAACTGGTGGGCACTCTGGATTCAACGGCAATCTATGCTCCACAATCTCAGAATCCAAACCAGGCATGTCATGATAGGACCAAGCAAACACATTTGAATAATCTCGGAGAAGATCAATCAACCCCTTCTTGACATCTGGACACAGTCGAGACCCAATCTTGACTTACTTCACATCATCCTCGGACCCCAAGTTAACTAGCTCAATCTGCTCTTCGAACGGCTGAATGGTCTTTTCATCTTGCTCAAGAAGACGAGATAATTTATCACTCACTTCTACATCACTTTCCTCCTCGGCTTCGAACACAGGGAATTCAAAATTTGGAGAAAGAGAAGGATCATTGTATTAAATGGGGTTAGGAACCAACCTGCATAATGATTTGATATTTTGATTTTAGAGAAGTGGATTTGTGACCAAGTATTATGCAGATGGACAATTATATTGTTTATTTATGTTTTTTATGATTACCATTTTCAGAATAAAGCAAAAACTAAAAACAAAACATCATAGATGTGGATGAATAGAATTAATTTTATTAATGATCAATTTGAAAATGCCCAACAATGTTCGCTTCTCCCTTAGGCATAGGAGAAGGATTTTAAAAACATATAAAAGAAATTAATTAGATCGATGCAAAATAACAGGAATATCAACAGCAGTCCAATTGTTACAAGCCTTTCCATGCGTCACAAAATTGGTGCAGTCTTCCTCTTCGTCATCTTCTAGCACAACAGCTAAGTGTTGTTCATTGCCATGAATGAACCCTCCGCTATGGAAGCTAAGTTGCATATCTTCAGACC
Organism: Lathyrus oleraceus; assembly: GCF_024323335.1. Taxonomy (NCBI): domain Eukaryota; kingdom Viridiplantae; phylum Streptophyta; class Magnoliopsida; order Fabales; family Fabaceae; genus Lathyrus; species Lathyrus oleraceus. The sequence goes on from NC_066585.1 coordinate 459,447,228, forward strand.
TTGCAGTTGATGAACCTTTCTGCAACCCCAAACCGGTTCTGCCTTTGTTGTCGGAGACCTCTACCATGCGCCCCCACTGATCGACATCGACTTCTTCAACAATCTTCTTAGCATCTTTCAATAAGGACATAGGTTCCCCAACTCTCCTTTCAGCAGCAATAGACAAGGCTTGAAACCGAGTTCCAATCTCATCCTCAGCTTCAACATAAGAGAAAGAGGACAGGTGGCTAACCAACAACGCCTTCTCCCCGCCAACAATCACAAGCTTTCCATTCTTGACAAATTTGAGCTTCTGGTGTAATGTGGAGGTAACAGCTCCCGCCTCATGGATCCATGGCCTTCCCAACAAGCAACTGTAGGCCGGGTTGATATCCATTACTTGAAAAGTAATTTGAAAATCACTCGGACCTATCTTAACTGGATGGTCCACTTCTCCAATAACTGTTTTGCGCGAACCGTTAAAAGCTTTGACGATTACACCGCTATACCTCATCGGAGCTCCTTGATATGATAAGTTTGACAATGTTAACTTCGGCAACATATTTAGCGACGACCCGGTGTCAACAAGCACATTTAACAAAGCATCTTCTTTGCAATTCATGGAGATGTGCAAAACCAGATTATGATTTCTGCCCTCCTCAGGGAGTTCTTCATCACAGAAGCTATGATTATTGCAAGAAGTGATGTTAGCCACGATATGATCGTATTGATCCAATGTAACATCATGTTCTACAAAATCTTGTTCCAGAACTCTTTGTAGTGCTTCTCTGTGCACTTCAGAATTCATGAGCAAAGACAACACTGAGATTTTTGACGGGGTTTGGAGCAGCTGCTCCACCACATTAAACTCACTCCTTTTGATTAACCGAGGTACCTCATCATCATCGTTAGCCTTCAAATCGATGGATTCACCAGAATTATCCATTGAAGCTCCAACTGGATCTACAACAGGCACTTCCACCTTCTTACTCACAACTAATTCTTCCTTATCCTTTGGGAACACCGACCCAAATACTCGACCACTGCGGGTCACCTTGGTAACATCAGCAATGCTCACTACAGAGCTAGTCGCAGGCAATGTGACCCCTTGACCACCTCTAATCATTGTAGCATTATACTGATATGGCACAACTTTATCAGATGAATACGGGACTGGGCCCGCTAACCGTATAACCAACGACGATACTGATCTATTGTTGGCATTGTTACTATTGTTGTTGTCGTACTGAATTACCAATCTCTCTGGTTGCTTGAAAATGGCCACTATGCCATTTACATCATCATCTACATGACATGATTGAACAATTTGAATCATGCCTTCATCCATCAGTCATTGGATATCCCTTTTAACAACTTCGTAACCCTCGGGTTAACTCTACAGATAACACAACCATCATGTTCATATTCACAATCACTCACCAAACAAATGTCTTTATGCATCTGCACCAAGGATCTTCAAATAAAACGCATATCAAAAACCTTAAACTCGCCAGGACAACCATCCATCATATTCACAAAAGAGTTCCCATGGGCGGGCAACATATTTGCTTTCACATTCGGTGCACGGTCCTCGAAGGACACTATTCCGCTCTTCATCGGCTTTTAAACCTCATACTTGATTGGATAGAAATTTTCTATATCATGTCCGGGTGCCCCTTGATGAAAAGAACAATGGAGTTTAGGTTTATACCACCACGGAAGTGGTTCTGGAATTTGCGGCGGGTTTCTCGGTTGGATTAGGTTCTTGAGAACCAAAGATGGATAGAGTTCTGCGTATGACACAGGAATCGGGTCAAAAGAGACCTTCTTCCTCTCGAAGTTTTGTTGATGATGATTGTTGTTGGTATTGCTGTTGTTGTAGGTGTTTGCTCGTTGTTGCGGTTGTTGTTGTTAACGTTGTGGTTGTTGAATTGGTGTTGATTGTTGATTAGAAAACACAGGGATAACTGAAGATACTTGATGATGATGTTGACGGGATGGTTGATTCCTTATGATCTGAGGCCTTATCTGCCTCCCACTGCTTATTGCATTCGCTTCATTGTCCTTTTTCTTCCCAAAATTTCTGCCATACCTCTTACTCGATAATGCTTCATCTTTCGACAAACGTCCCTCTCAGACTCCTTCCTCAAGCATCATCCCCATGTTTACCATTTCGGTAAAGTCACTAGGGGCATTAGCAATCATACGTTCATAATAAAATGAACTCAGAGTTTTCAGAACGATCTTTGTCATCTCTTTTTCCTCTAAAGGATGAGTGATATGGGCAGCCAATTCCCTTCATCTCTGCGCATATTCTTTAAACGTCTCCTTATCCCTCTAAGACATAGACCTCGACTGGTCTCTATCATGCGCCATATCCATATTGTACTTATATTGCTTGACAAAATCCTCTCCCAAGTCATTGAAGGTACGAACGCTTGCACTATCTAATCCCATATACCAACGGAGCGCAACACTGGTCAAACTGTCCTGGAAGTAGTGAATCAACAGTTGATCATTGTCAGTCTGAGTAGACATTTTGCGAGCATACATCACTAGATGAATGAGTGGACAAGTGTTCCCTTTATACTTTTCAAAGTCAGGCACTTTGAACTTCACCGGGATCTTGACGTTGGGCAGTAAACACAACTCAGCAACACTTTTTCCAAACAAATCCTTACCCCTTAACATCTTCAATTCCTTGTGCAGCTCAAGAAACTGATCCTTCACTTCATCCATTTTCTCGTAGACATCCAGACCCTCAGACGGCTCGGAGTGATAAATGGTGTCCTCTCCACGAGGTAAGGTGTGCACAATGGGAGGTGGCACAGACATGACCGGGATAGATGCCGGCATCGAAGCAAAAGTAGGCGCAAATGCTTCAGGCATAAAGTTATACGGCATTCCCCATGGGAATCTGGCAGGCATAGCAGGTGCAAAGTGAGCGGCAGCAGCAGGCATGGTAGAGGTAGCCACCTCTGAAAAAATTGTCCTCTGAGGAGGAGGAGGAGTTGTAGGCGTTGGAGAAGCTTGGCTCTGAGAAGCCAACACTGACTCCATCACGGCAGTCAGGCGGGCGATCTCATCCTTCAATTCTCTGTTCTCTTGCTCTAGATGCTCCATAATTCTCAGGTGGTTGGCACGGGTGTTGTATCGATGAGTCAGCTTGACTAAAGTAGAGAAGAAACACCAATGAGACATCTGGCGAAAGAGAAACCTGCTTATGCAAATGATGCATGAAATGCAAGGCTTGTTTATTTATTTTTATTTTCAAGGAACTTACTTTATCATTTGCGAATATATATACATATCAATAATTGCAATTTTTATATGACCAAAAATCTCTTTTCATTGATAATTGGAAGGATTACACTAAGTACAATTTCAGAAACCAAATGAAAATACAAGAGAAAAGGAGACTAGTCATCCTAAGGATCCCTAACAACAATGTCAGAAGTCCTAGTTGAAGGCGCGTACTTCCTGCGAATGCGACGGGTCTCGGTCTCAAAAGAATCCTTCATCTGAGACTTCTCGAGGACAAGCATATCAACAATCTTCTTCCAAGCAACGGAAGGCTGAGGCATGCTAGAAGATGAAACATCTGGCTCTCTCTGTCTCTTTGTCACTCGGTCTTCAAGTAGCTCAATAAGTGAATCCTTGTCCTTAGACTCCAACTGCAACTCTTCATGCTTCTTGCTCAAAGCACGGAAACGCTCTTCCCACATATCCTTCTCTTGCTTCATCTTGACGAGCGTGTCTTCCAACTCCTCTATATCTTTGTTAGGGAGAGTTAATGGCTCAACCACAACCATGGACATAGGTCTTTCACAAGGATAAGGCATCTTCAACTCCAAATCTCTCTTCCTCACCCAAAGAGTGTAAGCTTCCAAAGCTACACAATTACGCGGGCCAATCTCGGATCTTCCTTTCCTATACACATTATGCCAAGCATGCACAATCTTCTGCTTCAGATGTTGGGGATCTTTACCCTCTTGATAGAAAAGACCTTCTAACAAAGTGTTATTAGGTTTGTCTCTCAACAGGAACCCAAGTTGACGATGAGCCAAAGCAGGGTTGTAGTTAATTCCTCCTTGTGTACCAATGAGAGGCACATTAGAGAATTCACCTCAATTATCAATAATCTCCAAACTGCTCAAAGAAGGATCATACCAAACTATATCATCATTAGTGAGAGACATAAGTCTCTGAGACCACCGTAGACATTGTTTGTTCTCCACAAAAGCAGGCGTATGAGGCAAGTGCGAAATAAACCACTTGTACAGAAGAGGAATACAACATACGATAGTTCCACCACCCTTAGAATTCCTTAGATGCAAATAGAAATACATATCCCCCAACAAAGTAGGCACAGGATTCCCAATCACGAAAAGCCTAATGGCGTTAACATCAACAAAACTGTCAATGTTAGGGAACAAAGCTAATCCATAAATGAGCAACACAAAGATAGCTTCGAAAGCATCCACACTTTCAGCTTGAGCAAAAGTAGTAGCTTCCCTGATGAGGAAATCAGATGGCAACCCAAACAATCCTCCTTTCTTCACCCAATGAGCCTCTATCTAAGACTTCTTCAAGTGAAGAGCTTCAGCAATAAGATGAGATCTGGGAATCTCTTCCTACCCGCTACATGGCACTCTACTAGAAACGGGTATTCCCAAGAAATGGGCATACTCCTCCAATGTAGGCACAAGCTGATAATTTGGGAAAGTGAAACAACGGTAGAGAGGATCGTAGAAATGCACTAACACACTCAAAAGTCCTTCAACCACATCAGCATACAAGATAGACAGAAGCTTCCCATGATGTTGTTTGAAGTCCAAGGGATCTAATATAAAAGATGCTAGCTGCCTTAACTCTTTCAAGTCGGGACATCTGAAACTGTACTTCTTAGTGTTCCTTCGTCCATAATCCATGGTCTGAAAAAATATTGAAAGTAATACCTCAGTTCCTTGAAATTTTCGTGTGATGAAGGTTATGATGCACATGAATGCATGAATGCAAAAATCACAAATAAGGGATCACACACAAGGCAAGCAAACAAAGGTCAAGGGATGAATCAAGTCATTGTCAAGATCAATCATCCATTTTGGTGGATTATGTATTACACCTTATCAACACCCAAGTTCCATAGATATTGACAAGACTTGATTGGATCAACCAAGAATCAAGGGTTTGTTGTGAGTGTAGCATGGAGTCTGGGTAAGAACCATCCCAAAGGAGTGAACTAAGGATAAAAAACCTGTAGATCATGTTCTAAAAAGTTCCTAGAGTCTTAATTCCATCTATTGGATATTACAGGTTAAGATGACTGACGCATCGACCCATAATATTCTCAAGAGAAACTCGTCTGAGTGTAATATCGTGTAACAACTGTTATCAAGTCTACACTTGAACAGTTTCTACACTACGTCCAAAATAGGCCAAGAGGGGGTAAACGTTCTACGGTCCTCAGCTTCTCAGACCCAAATTAGAGATAGTAATGCCTAACCACAAATACTTGTGTGACATTTCCAAATCCAAAAGAGTCTCCACAGAGCAAATGGATCTCAAGCCAACTTGTTAAGGACTACTCCACACAAGTCGAACATGACTATACCATCCTCCTATCTTAATTGCACTCAAGTTTGGGTTAGAACTTATCTCACCAGTCAGAGATCACCAAGCACAACAAGCATATTATATCATACATACATATATACAAACATCACATATATACAAATATATACACACAAAAAGTAGGCTAAACCCATTGGAGACTACTCCCCAGCAGAGTCGCCACTTAATTTCTGTAGCGGTAAATTCATGATCATCAAGCTATGGATAAGCTAGACATCAAATAACAAGAGTCGCCATCGCGCTTTTATTGTTTCCAAGGGAAAAGGGAAAAAGTACGAACAAAACCCAAAAGTAAGAAGTTTTCAAATCAAAAATAATAAAATGTCAGAGATTACAGGTGTAGCGGGGTATTCGTTACCATTAGAGATATTAACTAAATCCAAGGTAAACCATACAAATCGAGTCGCCACCGCACTTCAATTTATCCAAGGGAATGGTTAGAAAGCAAACAAAAACCTAAAAGTTTTAACAAAAACTAGTAAAAGAGAAACAGAGATCTGGGTAAGGGGGTTGGTTATGTAATGGGAAGGTGTTAGGCACCCAAAACATCCTAGGTACTCCTAGGGAGCCCTTTTCATACTTGTTGCGAGGTTGTTGTTTTGTGAAAATTTATTTATGCAAACATGATTGAAGTGATGAGAAAAGAATGTACAAGTTTATTTACGTTTGGTGTTTGGATGGATAAACCCATTGCCTATGTACCATCTTATAAAAAGATTAGGATCAAAACCTCGTAGTTCGGGATAAAAATCTCAAAACAAGTTGGTGAATTGATTGGTCCAAAAGCCTTGAGGTCTTTTGTTATCCAAGGGAGAAAACTCAACCTAAAACCACAAATCCACCATGTGAGGATAGCTTCAACATGCTAGTGAGGGGTTAACCCTATAATAAGCATGGAAGACTCATTGTCCATCACTAAGGATATAGGTGAGTATTACATCTACCACAAGGATAACTCAAACCTAATAGCTAAAGGTTATGGAAAATTTGATTAAGAAAGTGGCCATTCGAACCAGAAAAAGACATTTGAATAGGTTATATTTACCAATTAGAAGTACATACAAAAATGGTCAAAGTTGACTTAAAGATTCAATTCAAAATAAGTGTTATGAAAAGAAGGTTTGAAAATCAAAAGCCTAAGGCTTAGGTTTCTAATGTTTGAAAATAATGGTTAAATGTTTGTTCAAAAAGTTTTGGCTTGGGTTAGAGTGGAGAGAAGAAGAAGAAGGGCTAAAGTCCTAAGCAAAGCAAAAAGAGGAGGGATAAAGAAACAAAACCACAATGGAGTTCCTCTCTTGAGATCATATAGATGATCCAAGTAGCTCCCATCCTTTGGAATAAGCAATCACAATAATAGTAAACTCAAGCAATCAAACAAGTCTCTTAAGAGATCCCCAATGTATCTTGTGTCTTTCACTTTGGATGAACATGGCAATGGCCCTCCAATTTGAGCTCTCATAGAATTCCCTAGCACAAAAGCACACACATCAAAAATTTCATGAAGTAAACCAAGGATGGACAAGAGTGAGTTTAGAGATTTGGTCCATATTCATCATTAAGGTCCTTTTACTCCAATTTTGCATAGGGAATGTCCTAGAATCTAAGTCCATTTCTCCATTCTTTGCATAGGGTATGTCCTAGAATCTAAGTCCACTTCTTTGCATTTGGTTCTGAACAATCAAAATAAAACACAATCATAAAAATATATACACAATTATGTGCTCAAGTGAGCAAAAGGCAAATGGCATCAACATAAACATGTGCTCAAGCGAGAAAAGAGAAAAGCAAATGGATAATATGTGCAAGAATAGTAAATTGCATAAAAGTAAAGAACAAAAAGTAAATGTTAATTGTTAATGGTTAGTGTTAGTAATTAGTGTGCCATAAGGCAAATTTAGCGCTATGTTAAGCAATCGTAATTGGACTTATGTAGAAGTCACAACTATCTGAGGCCGGTCAATAATAATGTAGGCAACAACACAAGTTAGAAGTCTTGATTAATGAACCAAGTTCCAACAACTTTCCATGCCAAAAAGGAAAAGAGAATTGATCTTGTATTGGTTTAAGTCTTTTGCATGATTTTGAAAACAACCTATCCTTAATGCAAAGCCATTCACTTGATCAATTGATCAAGATGAATTAGATTTGAATCAAGGAAGATTAAGTCTCCCTAATCAATGCTAACTTATCAACTTTCAACTCATTGATCAAAAGAAAGAAGAAGAAGAAGAAGAAGATGAGGGAAGGATAATGAAAATGGAAAGATCAAAATGTATAAAGTGAAATAAGATGTACTAATCCATATGTATTGACTAAATGACATTGAAAGTCAAAGTCAAACAATGAGAAATCAGAAGTGAGATAATGATTGGAGATCAAACAATAAGCATAATATTTTTGGCATTTTTAATATTAAAATAAACTTGGATTAAAAAATAAAAGAAAGGTCAAACTTCAAAATCACTTCAAATCAACCTTGAAAGGTCCAAGTGATTTATCCTAAGTTCAACAAGGTCAAATTAAGTTTGACAAAAAATTTCAGCATTTTTAAAAGTCAGAAACTATCTTTAATCAATTAAAAATGAATAAAAATAACCTAATTGAACTAAAATCTCAAATAAATCTCAAATCAATTAAAAAATTGATGAGAATATTTTTCATAGATCCATCATCATTAAAATAGGTTAGGAAAATATTTTTGTATTTTTTGAATATCAAAAACTATTTAAAATGAATTAAAAATAACCAGAAAAGAGAAAATTCACAAAAAAAAAGAAAATGACAAAATAAAAAAAATTAAAAATCAGAATCAGAAACTAGAATTTATTTAGAGATTAATGCAATTGGTCCCATAATTTTTGGATTAAAAATGAGAGAGATATGAATTTTTGAAATAAAAGGAAATAAAGAAAATAAATCAGAAATTAAAAAAAAGATGGAAAATCAGGAAGCGTTGGATCACGTTGATTAATTGACGTGGCCAATCTGATGGTCCTAAAGCGCGCGCTCATGGTGAGTCTAGGTCAATGCAACCACACGCTGATTAAGCAAAAGTCATAACATCTAAAGGTTGGGATTGAATCTGGAAATGAGATCCAACGATCCAGATTCAAATTGGCAATGGGCGGCCACCGGAGCCACCTTCTTCTCCGGTGAGCTTCCAAATTCCGACCAGATTTGCAGGTTTTCAAACCTTCACCATTTTGCACGATCCTTATACCAAAATGAAGTTGGGGTGATGTACATCACCCCTATAACCTTGAATCACACTCAAGATTCCTATAGGTTAAGAAATCTGAGGTGGAAGATTCAGGTATGAAAAATGCAGATCAAAGAAAAACAAAATTGAAGCTACCACTAGCTTGCCTCTCAAGTGAGGACTTCAGAAAACACTTTGGCCAGGAAAATGGATCAATATATGATGAGTTTCGAAGAAAATACCAGTTGGAGAACAAACTTGAATTCTGGAGATTTGAGCTCGATTCCTTGCTTGCTTTGCCAAAACAGAAGATCAATGAGTTGAAGGATGAAGGTTTAGAAGCTCTAGATCCAAGGATTGAACCAGATGTAGTTGAATTTTGGATCTGAAAATTTTGAAGAAAAGTGAAATAACTTATTTGGTAATGGTTATGGATTCAGTTGTGCAGCATCTTAGGTGCCATTAGGTTGAGAATTGAATGAAGAGGAGCATGTATTTATAGCTGAGCTTGAAGCAATGCAAGGCAATACTTGTGTGCATGAGAATTGGATCCTCCATGCATGGGCCTGTACAGGCGCATGTGAGGCCCAAAAGCTGATGCAAATGAATGCTGAACACAAACCAAGTCAAATTGGACGTGTAATTTGAAGGGCATTTGCTTGTGTATCAAGATTTCATGTGAATTCCATATTTGGACCTAAATGTTCCCTTCTTCGAAAGTCCTATTTGGAAAATCCAAACATAGGCATGTGAGTAATGGTTGGAAAGGTTTTGATGTAAGGAAAAATTGTTATGTTGGGCAAGAATCCATTTGAAGTGTGGAAATTGGTGAAATTGGAGTTTAAAGTGCAAGGTGCAAAACATGCAAAGGCAATGTTTCTAAATTTGGCCAATGGTCAAGCCCTTCTGTTTTGATAATGCAAGCCTCAAATGGAAAAACCTCCAACATCAAAGTTGTAGAGCTTTTCAAGACAATAAAAATGGACTTACATTTTGCATCATTTGGATTTTTTATGAAAGCGTTATTGGCACTTGAAGTTGGACTTTTTTGCCTTTTAATGCATTTGGCCCAAAATGACCTATAATGTTTTGCATTATCACATGTATTTCCTTTGATATTTTAAACTTTTGTTCAACATAACATTTTAAGTAGACATCTTAAGCTTTCCAATGCATTTGATCCCACCTCAAAATCATACGAAATGAATGAGTTATGTCCTTGGTAAGTTCACCCAAAATTAGGGTTTCAGTCAAAATGACCTATAATGTCTTGGAATGGGAGATGACCTTCCAAGCTTCAAATCAATTTTTGATGAACATGAAAGTTGTTCATATTGTCCTTAAGAACATTTTTGCGTTTGGAACCATCTCCATTTGACCAACACATAAAACGTTAGGGCTCAGTGCATTTCAAAATAGTCAGATGAATTGACTGATCAACTTCTCAAGGCCATGACTCATATCTTGATGAATTGATGATTGAGGACACTCAAATAAGTTTAAATATGCATGAAAAGATTAATTAAAGAACTTCCCTTGATTGTATTTGATCATGGACTGAGGTTGCTTCAAGAGCAAGGCATTGTGGTGCACAGATGAATTAGGGTTTCCTTGGGGCACAAACCTCAAACCCTTTGACCTGCTTTGATCAAAATGATGAATTGAGATGCTAGGGAGGCATATTTGATGGATGAGAACTTTGGGAACCATTACCATGCTTGCTTTAATCTCCTCTTGGCCATATCTTTGTACCAATGATCTCCATGAAGCCTTTGACCTTGTGATTACTCAAGCTACAAACAAAAGATGTTAGTGACATATTTTTGTGCTTTTGGTTAATAAATAAAAATAAGAAAAACAATGATATACAATTCAAGCATGCTTGGTGATCTCAAACCACTCACAAGAGGTCCCTCCCAAAGGCAAAGGGAACCAAAATGCTAATGATCCTTGAGGCAATGCAAATGCAATGTTATGATGCCATGAGGGATCTTAGGGACAAAATTGGGGTCTTACAGATGCCCCTATTTAAGGTCATTCTAGCCGGAGAAGTGAAGGTTAAAATCTTTGTCTCGATGGGGTAGAATGGGCTTAAATAATAACAAAGAGATGAATTTTGGTCCCTAAGAGACCTCATGATGCAGATGTATGCATGCAAATGGTAAAACTCTGTGGGGATAGGCGTCCACAAAAGAAAAATAAATTCGGAGAAACTAAAAATCCAAAGGAGTAATACACTCACTAGGGAGACAGAGACTCTGGGGGAGTAAAGGGTGAAAATGCGTGAGCAGGTCACGACTTAAAACTTGCTGAGAGACACGGAGAGAATCCATGAAATAAATCAATGGAAGGACTCGAGCTGACTCGAAGATGCATGTATTGGGGAATATGCCAATACATCCAAAAAATTATCCGCGATGGATACTTCGGATAAAAAATACGGACTCAGGTGGGGATGTCCACTAAGGACTCAACTGAGGAAGATCCCAACAGAAATATCCTGGGGAAGCAACGGGATGAGGTATTACCGGTTACTGGGTAATAAGCTCAAAAAGACGTGTGATCTGAACACCGGTATAAGGGTGAGAGAACAACATGCCCCGGAAGAATGAATATCTAAGTCCGGTATAAGGGTGAGAGATATCAATCAACCAAACCATCTGAGGAAGACCTTAAAAGGTATATTTCAACTCAGGGAAATCTGACTCCACAGGGGACAAAAAGTCATAATAGGGAGTAGAAGGAAGGAACACCAGGGATGCCGGTTACTGGGCATATAATAGGTGACCAACCAAAGCGTGAATTGGGGAATATTCCTAAAACACTCATCATCCTAAAAGAGGGCAAAAAGCAAACTCGATTACCGTCAGAACGTAGATAATATACTCGCATGGAAGATTATCCACAACCGGTTACTGGGTTAATAAAGGATAGATTGACCGAGAGAGAAGGGCATCGGGATACCGAAACTTGGTATATAATGATGACCAATCAAGGGGTGCAACAAACATTACCGACAACCGGTATATGAAAGATGGCTTGCTGGGGATAAACTGCCTAATCAGAGCAATTATCCAAAAAGAAGGGAATATCAACACCGAATATTGGATAATGATAACCGTCAAGGAGGGGATTACATCTACCGGATACTGGGTAGAAAACCACGGAAGAGTAACCGTCATCGATCAGGAGGAACAAAAAGGTTAACTCTGCAAAGGGGAGAAAATAGGGTTTACAACTACCGGTATAAGTGTAGAAAACCACAGACTCCACCGAGGATAAGATGAATAATTACCGATTATTGAGCAATTATTCATTTATACCACGGGGAAACACAGGAAACAGTCACAAGAAGGCCAATTTAGGATCAAACCAAAGAGGCAAACTGAATCAAGACTCGCCCTATTGAGGATATAACTCAATAGGGAAAGCTATCCCAATATATGTGTTGGGAGGACGCAAAAACAACCGTCGTCCACGAGGATATAACTCAGTGGGGAATGCGGAAGGAAAGATAAATACTTTCTGCTTAATGGGCTGACTCTATATTGAGGGATCAGACGCCGACATCTGTTTGGGGAATGTACTACCAACTAGCATAGAATAACAAACAAAGATATATGGCAAAGAATACAATATGAATATTCGAATGTTTGAAAATTATATGCACACATGCGTGGTTTATGTATGATGAATGCTGACAAACAGACATTTCTTAACACAAAGAGCTTCAAAGAAATAAGCACACAAACATCCGGTACTACATCTCGAGAGGGAAATCCAGATTCCACGGAGAGTATCCAAGGTGACGAGGGCAAGAGAAACCAAGAAGCAACAAAATCTCTGCAGGGGATGAATCATCAATCATTCCAGCTGGGGACAAGAGTTTATTGCACTGATAAAATATGCTGCATAAGCAACTCCACTGGGGAATATATCCAAGGGATAAAAGGATTCAAGGGATTCAAGGGATCAACCACCAAGTACCATACCTACCAAGGAGATCACATCTGCTGAAGAGGAAAGGTCGTTACTTCGTTGAAGGGGAGAGTGGTGAATATCTCAACAAGCATTCCACTCAGTAGGATAAACCACAAAAGGCTCCGGAGGAAGAAGATACAGTCATGTCAGGAATATGAACAAATGTCTTACCCTGTTGGAGATCATACCATCCTTGGGAGAGCACTGAGGATCTCCTAAGTATCTTTTTGTCGTTGTGAATGTTCACTTCGTTTAAAAAACAAGTTATGAAAAATTTGTTTCTTCAAAACAATGAGATTTTCTCAATTAAAACATGCAAAACATTTGTCGAATAAAAACAAATAAGAGTGCAAATAACTGGATAAAAGGCTCAAATTTATTTGATGGAATGGTAGTCTGCAAATGGCAAGACTCCATAGATCTTTACAAATTTGAAATTGGTGATATATATTGGAAAAGGGCTACATTGAACATAATGACCATTTCTCCACCAATTCTGAATCCGATGTATTTGAAGCTTCGGTTGATGATGAATGAGCAAGAATCTCTGACGGATGACAATTGTATAACAAAGACTTGTCAGGACGCAGTTACTTGCCAAATCCCTAATTTTTGCCTAGATTCCCCCAGGGATGACGTACTCAATTTAGCGGGATACATATATTCATCATTTTTTTTTTATTATTTTTTTTTGTCTCTAACTTTTGCCTGGACCGCCCTTTCGGGTTTTCAATCCATCGAGACGCTCATTTTTGCCTAAGTCGCCCTTTCGGGTTTTCAACTTAGCGAGCTATTCTGTTTTTATTTTAGGCGATGTATTTCTTAACTGCATCTGAATTCACAGGACGAGTGAAATCCTCCCCATCCATAGTTGTAAGTATCAAAGCACCGCCTGAAAAGGCTTTCTTAACAACATATGGACCTTCATAGTTTGGAGTCCACTTGCCCCGGAATCGGGCGCGAAAGACAAGACTTTCTTGAGCACAAGGTCACCTTCTCCGAACACACGAGGCTGACCTTCTTATCAAAGGCTTTCTTCATTCTTTGTTGATATAACTGACCATGACACATGGCAGTCAATCTCTTCTCTTCTATCAAGTTCAGCTGGTCATAACAACTCTGAACGCATTCAGCATCAGTCAACTTGGCCTCCATCAAGACTCTCATTGATGGGATCTCCACCTCTACTGGGAGTACAACCTCCATGCCATAAACAAGAGAGAAAGGGGTTTCCCTTGTTGAAGTGCGGACAAACGTATGATATCCATGTAAAGCAAATGGCAACATCTCATGCCAATCCTTATACGTGACAACCATCTTCTGGATAATTTTATTGATATTCTTATTAGCAGCTTCAACAACCCCATTCATCTTGGGTCTATAAGGAGAAGAATTATGATGCGCGATCTTGAACTCACTACACAACTCTTTCATCATTTTGTTGTTCAAGTTAGATCCATTATCAGTAATGATCTTATCTGGCACACCATAATGGCATATGAGTTGATTCTTGATAAACTTCACGACCACCTGCCTGGTCACATTTGCATACGATGCCGCTTCAACCCACTTGGTGAAGTAATCAATTGCTACGAGAATAATCTGTGTCCGTTGGACGCTTTCGGTTCTATCATGTCAATTCTCCACATGGAGAAAGGCCAAGGTGATGCGATCATATTCAAAAGTGTCGGGGGAATATGAATCTTATCCGCATAAATCTGACACTTATGGCATTTCTTCACATATTTGCAGCAGTCAGACTCCATTGTCAGCCAATAGTAGCCTGCTCTCAACATCTTTCTAGCCATGGCATGTCCATTGGAATTAGTACCAAATGAACCCTCGTGGACCTTAGTCATCAACAGGTCTGCTTCGTGTCTATCCACGCATCTGAGCAGCACCATGTCAAAATTTCTCTTATAAAGCACATTGCCATTGAGGTAGAAACTTCTTGATAGTCTCCTCAAAGTCTTCCTATCTTTCACGGATGCTCCAGGCGGGTAAATCTGGTTCTGAAGGAAACACTTGATGTTGTAATACCATGGCTTATCATCTTTCACCTCTTCTACCGCAAATACATGAGTTGGTCTGTCCAAGCGCATCACGGTGATATTGGGAACTTCATTCCAAAGTTTTACCACAATCATCGAAGCAAATGTAGCAAGAGCGTCTGCCATCCGATTCTCATCTCGAGGAATATGATGGAAGTAAACCTCAGTAAAGAATGTTGAAATCCTCCTCGCGTAATCCCTATATGGAATGAGACCAGGCTGATTCATTTCCCATCCACCCTTAATCTGATTAACAACGAGGGCCGAATCACCATATACATCAAGATGCTTGATCCTTAGACCAATGCATTCCTCCAATCCCATAATACAAGCTTCATACTCAGCCATATTATTCGTGCATTTGAAAGTTAGCCTTGCTGTAAAAGGAAAATGTGTTCCCTGAGGAGTAATAATCACTGCCCCAATACCACTTCCATACTGATTTACAGCGCCATCAAACACCATATTCCATCTGGAACCAGGCTCCGGCCCTTCATCGAGTGTAGGCTCATTGCAATCTTTTATTTTCAAATACAAAATTTCCTCATTTGGGAAGTCATACTAAACTGATTGATAATCCTCGATCGGCTGATGTGCCAAGTGGTCAGCCAAGATACTACCTTTTATAGCCTTCTGAGCTCGATACTCAATGTCGTACTCAGATAACAACATCTGCCAACGGGCAATCCTCCCTGTTAAAGCAGGCTTCTCGAAGATGTACTTGATTGGATTCATTCTGGATATCAACCAAGTCGTATGATTTATCATATACTGGTGTAAGCGCTTAGCAGCCCAAGCCAAAGCACAACACGTTTTCTCAAGCATTGAGTATCGAGTCTCACAATCAGTGAACTTCTTGCTCAGGTAGTAAATAGCATATTCTTTCTTCCCTGATTCGTCTTGCTGACCAAGGACACAACCCATTGAGTCTTCCAGAACAGTCAGATACATGATCAAAGGTCTCCCTTCCACGGGCGGAGACAGGATCAGAGGTTCAGACAAATACTCTTTAATATTGTCGAAAGCTTTCTGGCAATCCTCAGTCCAATCATGGGACTGATCTTTCCGGAGGAGCTTGAATATCGGCGCACATGTGGCAGTCATGTGGGATATGAATCTGGAAATGTAATTCAAGCGGCCAAGAAAACCTCGGACTTGCTTCTCAGTTTCGGGCGCAGGCATCTCTTGTATTGCTTTGACCTTTGCAGAATCAACCTCAATACCTCTTTCACTGACAATAAAGCCCAATAACTTACCGGAACGGACTCCAAATGTACACTTGTTGGGATTTAGACGAAGCTTGTACTTCCTCAAACGCTGAAAAAGCTTCAACAATTGCTCTACATGTTCAACTTCCGTTCTTGACTTGGCGATAATATCATCAACATATACCTCGATCTCCTTGTGCATCATATCATGAAACAAGGTGGTCATAGCTCGTTGATACGTGGCTCCGGCGTTCTTCAAACCGAAGGGCATCACTCGATAACAGAATGTTCCCCAAGGTGTGATGAATGTTGTCTTCTCCATATCCTCAGGTGCCATCTTGATCTGATTATATCCGGAAAAATCTGTCCATAAATGAGAAGACATTGAATTTAGCTGTATTGTCAACCAACATATCAATATGTGGTAGAGGAAAATCATCTTTTGGACTAGCTTTATTCAAGTCTCTATAGTCCATACACATCCGGACTTTTCCGTCTTTCTTAGGCACGGGCACAATATTGGCCACCCATTGAGGATATGTAGAAGTCACCAGAAACCCCGCATCAATTTGCTTCTGAACCTCCTCTTTGATCTTCACTGCCATATCAGGATGAGTTCTTCTGAGTTTCTGCTTCACAGGCACGCACTCAGGTTTCAAGGGTAAGAAATGTTGCACAATATCAGTATCTAGACCGGACATGTCTTCATATGACCAGGCAAATACATCAACATATTCTCGTAGCAATTCAATCAACCCCTTCTTAACAGATTCTTCAAGGAGTTCCCCAATCTTAACTTCTCGGACACAACCCTCAGACCCCAAGTTGACTGTTTCCAGGTTCTCAAGATGCGGCTGAATGATCTTCTCTTCATGCTCAAGTAGACGAGTAATCTCGTCAGGAATCTCTTCAACATCATCTTCTTCCGCCTCAAATACAGGGAATTCAAAGTTGGGAGATGGTGTTGGGTCATTATGTTCAATGGGTTTGATCAACCTGCATAATGATTTTGGATATGAAAAGCTTTAGAATTCAAACAAGGCAATCATTATGCAGAAGAAAAGATCGATTTTATTCTATTTTTAGGTTTTATGTGATCACCAATTTCATGCAAAAAGCAAAAAGGGAAAATAATTGGAAAAACAAACATTTAACACGAATCTATTGAATGAAAATATCATTGTATTAATGCGCCAACAATGTCATCACTCCTCCTTTTGGCATGGGAGGAAGGTTTTCAAACATAATGAACATTACTTTGACTTATGGATAACTGTTGGAATATCCACAGCGACCCAATTATGGCAGATCCCCCCAGGGATGACGAAGTTGCCAGAATCCTCTGCGTCCTCCTCCAGAATGGCAGCAGCTTCCTCGCTCTGATTGGTGTGGATGAACCCTCCACTCTTGAATAGCCCTTGCGTATTGAAGACCCCAGATGAATAACATATGCCAGCCCGGGACTTGTTGTCTTCTAGCTCAATCATCTTCCCTAAACCAGCAGTTGCACCACGCTCAATGGCCAACTTTGCATCTTTATAGGAAGCAAATGAAGGAGTTCTCTTCTCAATAGGCTCAGCAATAGATAAAGCTTGGAAAGGAGTTCCAACTTCATCCTCAGCATCTATGTATGAGAAGGAAGACAAATGGCTAACCAGGAGATCCTTTTCTCCCCCTATCACCACCAGTTTCTTATTCTTCACAAATTTCAGTTTCTGGTGTAGGGTGGATGTCATGGCGCCTGCCTCGTGAATCCATGGTCTGCTTAAGAGACAACTATACGATGGGTGAATGTCCATAACCTGGAAGGTGATCTGGAAATCACTCGGTCCGATTTTGACTGGGAGATCAACTTCCCCAATCACAGTTTTGCAAGACCCATCGAAAGCCTTCACAACTACTCATCTCTGCCTCGTGGGAGGCCCTTGATATGACAGTTTCGAGAGAGTGGATTTTGGAAATATGTTTAATGATGACCTAGTGTCCACCAGCACATTGGACATGGCGTCGTCTTTGCAACCCATAGATATATGTAATGCCAAGTTGTGGTCTCTTCCCTCCTCGGGGAGATCAGAGTCACAAAAACTCAAGTTGTTACAAGCAGTAATGTTTGCAACAATGCTATCGAATTGTTCTATCGTGACATCATGATCTACATATGCCACATCCAAAACCTTCTGCAAAGCCTCTCGATGTGGTTCTGAATTCAAAAGCAATGATAACACCGATATTTTGGATGGCGTTTGTAGAAGCTGGTCTACAACATTGTACTCGCTTCTCTTGATGAGCTTCAGCATCTCATCACAGTCTTCTTTCATATTGCCGCTTGGGCCAACAGAAGCAGGAGTTCCCAATGTAGAGGAGGGCTTAACAACAGGTGCCGAATTCGGAGTGCTCACAGCATTCCCAATTGGGCGTTCAATAAAATCAGTACTAGCTTGGGGCTTTGAGGGTGCTGAAAACACACGACCGCTGCGGGTCAAACCACTAACATCCGCAATGTTAACAACAGAGGAAGATGGCAAGGACACCTCTTTCCCACCTTCTACCGCGACTACATTGTAGCGATAGGGAATCGCCTTTTCAGAAGAGTATGGTATTGGTCCGGCTGGCTTGATGGTTAATGTAGGAGAAACCTTTTGCTTGCTACCATCATACTTGATGATAACAGGCTCAGGGATCCGGAATACTGGAGAAATTACGTTGACCTCGTCAGCATCTTTGTTAACATTTCTGTTTTGAAGGATCTCAATAACTCCTTCATCCAGCATTTCTTGAACATCTTTGCGCACCTGGAGACAACCTCTTTGATTGATAGAACAGACTCGGCATCTATCGTGGTCATGCTCATAATGACTATAATCACACAGCAAACGATGCATCTCGACCAGTGATTGTCGAATATGACTGACATATTTGACTTTGTATTTGCCAGGGCAGCCCTAGACCATGTTGACAGATTTCCCATGCTCGGGCAATGGGTTCTTCTTCACATTAGGACCTACGTCCTCGAAACACAGAATGCCACACCTCACAAGGTCTTAAAACCTTGATCTTCAAAGGGTAAAAATTCTCCACGTCGTGGCCGGGAGCACCAGAATGGTAAACATAGTGTAATTCAGGCTTATACAACCACTGGGGGTTAGCAGGTATAGCCGGTGGGTCTCGCGGAGTAATCAACTTCCTCTCTATCAAAGAGGGATATAATTCTGCAGATGTCATTGGAATAGGATCGAAGGTGACCCTTTTCCTCTCGTAACTCATGCTGGTTTGATTACTGTTTCGAGGCTGGTAGACCTGCTGCTGCGGACGGTGCTGTTGATGTTGATATTGCGGATGTGGTTGCTGATTGTTGTGATGTTGCTGGTACTGTTGATTGTCTCTGAAAACCGGTGCTATATGAGCCACCTTGTGCTGGTTACCGGTGGGACGCACGGCCTTCTTCCTCACAGAGGGTCTTCTTGGTTTCCCATGGGAGGTCACAGCATATGCCTTTCCATCTTTCTTCTTTGCAAATGCCCCATAACGTTTGGCAGAAGAGCCTTCTTCTCTGGTCAGACGTCCTTCTCTAACCCCTTCTTCTAGACGCATCCCCATATTCACCATCTCAGTGAAGTCAGAAGGACCGCTAGCAATCATCCGCTCATAATAAAAAGAACTTACGGTCTTCAAAAAGATCTTAGTCATCTCTTTCTCTTCTAGCGGAGGCACGATCTGTGCTGCTAACTCTCGCCACCTTTGGGCGTATTCTTTGAATGTTTCCTTGTACTTCTGGGACATGGCTCTCAATTGATCCCTATCGGGAGCCATATCCACATTGTACTTGTACTGCTTGACGAAGGCCTCACCATGATCGTTGAAGGATCGGATGTTCGCACTGTCTAAACCCATGTACCAATGCAGATCGGCACCGGACAGACTGTCCTGAAAGTAGTGGATGAGCAATTTGTCGTTGTCGGTCTGAGTCGACATCTTCCTGGCATACATGACCAGGTGGCTGAGAGGGCAGGTATTTCCCTTGTATTTTTCAAAGTCAGGGACCTTGAATTTCACAGGGATCTTCACATTAGGAACCAAGCAGAGTTCGGCAGCAGACTTGCCGAAAAGATCTTTTCCTCTGAGAGTTTTCAATTCCTTACGAAGCTGAAGAAAATGATCATTCATAGCGTCCATCTTCTAATAGACATTTGGGCCTTCAGACGGGTCAGAATGATAGATGGTATCGTCTACTCTGGGCAGAGTATGCACGACAGGAGGAGGAACAACAAGGACCGGGCTAGATGTCGGTATAAAAGCAAAGGTGGGAGCAGGACCCTCAGGCATGAAATTGGGAGGCATCCCCCACGGGAATCCGGTTGGCATGGCCGTTGGAGCAAAGTGTGCACTGGCTGCAGGCACAGTCGAGGAGACAATCTCAGAGATGACTGTCCTCTGGGGAGGAGTTGAAGGTGTCGGAGAAGACTGACCCTGAGCAGCCATGAATGACTCCATCAAGGCACTTAATCTGGCCACTTCCTCTTTCAGCTCGCGGTTCTCTTGTTCCAGATGATCCATCAATCTTGAAAATAAATGAAGAATACAGAGTTAGACCACAGGACAAGAAGCCGGGAACAAAACCTGCTTATGCACATGATGCATGCAATGCTCGTGCATATGATTTTTTCTTTTATTTTCAAAGGAACTTTAGGGTTCTATTTGCAAATTTTTCGGAAATATTAAACATTTATCACATATGGAAATATCTCATCAAATAATATCGGGGAAAAGAAGTACAGCATTTTCAATCATATACAAGAGAAAAGGAAAATAGTCATCTTATGGATCCCTAGAAACAATCATCCAAAGCTCGGGACACCGGAAGATAGGATGCACGAAGCCTCTTCACCTCCCTCTCGTAGGCTGCCTCCATATCTGCTTTCTCCTTGGCGAGTCGGTCGTACTTCCTCTTCTAAAACTTGGAAGACTGAGGAAGTAGAGAGGTCCATGCATCATTAGGATCATCGATAACCTGATGTTCGAGGAACTCTATCAAAGCATCCTTCTCCTTGATCTGCTGAAGCAACTCCTCCCTTTCACGGATCCAAGCACGTGATCGGTCTTCGTCTCTCAACTCCTCTACTCCTTGGTTAGGGAGGGTTGAAGGTCCAGCCATAACCAAAGGTGTAGGTCTTGGATACTCGTAAGGCATGAGATACTCAGACGCTCTCTTCCTTACCCAAAAGGTGTAAGGCTCCATAGCAACACAATTCTTAGGACCCAACTCCTTCCTTCCTTTCTTATGGATCTTGCGCCAAGTGCGGACCATTCTGCCCTTCAAGCCTTGGGGATCTTTACCCTCCTGAAAGAACACACCCTCTAACAAAATATTATTGGGTTTATCCTTTAGGGGGAACCCAAGATGACGACGTGCCAAAACAGGGTTGTAGTTAATCCCACCACATGTAACAAGAAGAGGTACATTGGAGAATTCACCACAAGAATCGATAATCTGCACACCATCATACACACGGTTATACCAAGAGATATCGTCATTAGTGAGAGACATAAGTCTCGTGGACCACCGTAGACATCCTTTGTTCTCCTTGAAGGCGACCGTCTGCGGTAAGTGAGAAATAAACCACTTATACAACAGAGGCAAATAACACACAATGGCACCACCACCCTTTGCATTCCTCATATGCAAAGAGAAATAGGTATCACCCAACAGAGTCAGAACGGGATTAAGAGTAGAGAAGATCCTAATAGCATTCATATCCACAAACTTGTCGATGTTGGGGAACAATACCAATCCATAAATGAGAAGTACAAATATGGCTTCAAAGGAATCCTCACTCATGGCCTTCCCATATACGGTAGCTTGAGCGATGAGGAACTCAGAAGGGAGACCTTGAATTCCACCTTTGGTAGTCATATGAGCACCAACCAGAGATTCATCTATGTGCAAGATGTCTGCTATCTCTTGAGAAGTAGGAACACTCTCTAAGCCACTGAACGACAACTGATCCAGAATAGGTATGCCCACAAGATAAGCATACTCCTCAAGTGTAGGCAAAAGTTGAAAATCCGGAAACGTGAAACAACGGTACAGAGGGTCATAAAACTGCACCAATACACTCATCAATCCTTCATCCACCTGAGTAGTCAGAAGAGGAAGAAGCTTCCCAAAACGAGCCTTGAAACCCAAGGGATCCAATACATAAGATGTCAAATTCCTTAACTCTTTCAAGTCTGGTTGTCTGAAACTGTACTTCTTTGTATTCCTTCTTTGTCTTTCCATTTCTGAAAATTTTGCAAATAAGCCCCTTAAGTTCCTTGAAAGTTTTTCTTCATTATTTTGATGATATGGATGCAAATGAGTGCATGAATGCATGAATGCAACAATCACACTCAAGGATCAAGCAAAGCACACCAAACAAAGGTCATGGGATGGATCATGTTATCCTTAATATCAATCATCCATTTTGGTGGATTATGGTTTTCACCTTATCAACACCCAAGTTCCATTGATATTACGGATACATGAACAGATCAACCATGAATCAAGGGTTTGTTGCAAGTCACGAGCATGGGGTCTCGGTTAAGAACCAACCAAAGGGAGTGTACTAGGGTTTAAACCTGCCAAACATGTTCTACAAGAGGTTCCCATAGTCATCATCCCATCTTTCGGATATTATCGGAGAAACGACTACTCGTATTCCAAAAATATTCTCAAGAGAGACTCTTATGAGTGTAGTATCGCGTAACAATCGTATCAAATCTTACATATGAACGACTTTCGCATTACATCCTAAGAATAGGCCAAGATGGGCTTGGTAGACTAAGGTCCTTGGCTTCTAAGGTCTATATTGGAAAGAGTAATGTCTAACCACAACTTACTTGTGTGACATTATTGATCCCAACATGACCTCCACCAAGTGAATGGACTAGCAAGTCAACTTGCTAAGGAATAACTCCACACAAGTCAACAAGACTACGCCATTCTCCTATCCTAAGTGCACTCGAGTCCGAGTATAGAACTCATCTCACAAAGATCACCAAGCATACAAGGAATTAATATCAAGCAAATCAATCATTACATACAATACAGTAATCCCAAATTGCACAAAAATATGTCACAAAACAATACAATACAACAAATATGAAAAGTAGGCAAAACCCACTATGCAAATTACTCCCCAGCAGAGTCGCCACTTTTCTATAGCGGGGTATTCATTACCATTAGAGATATTAACTAAATCCAAGGTAAACCATACAAATCGAGTCGCCACCGCACTTCTATTTATCCAAGGGAATGGTTAGAAAGCGAACAAAATCCTAAAAGTTTTAACAAAAACTAGTAAAAGAGAAACAGAGATTTGGGTAAGGGGGTTGGTTATGTAATGGGAAGGTGTTAGGCACCCAAAACATCCTAGGTACTCCTAGGGAGCCCTTTTCATACTTGTTGCAAGGTTGTTGTTTTGTGAAAGTTTATTTGTGCAAACATGATTGAAGTGATGAGAAAAGAATGTACAAGGTTATTTACGTTTGGTGTTTGGATGGATAAACCCATTGCCTACGTACCATCTTATAAAAAGATTAGGATCAAAACCTCGTAGTTTGGGATAAAAATCTCAAAACAAGTTGGTGAATTGATTGGTCCAAAAGCCTTGAGGTCTTTTGTTATCCAAGGGAGAAAACTCAACCTAAAACCACAAATCCACCATGTGAGGATAGCTTCAACATGCTAGTGAGGGGTTAACCCTATAATAAGTATGGAAGACTCATTGTCCATCACTAAGGATATAGGTGAGTATTACATCTACCACAAGGATAACTCAAACCTAATAGCTAAAGGTTATGGAAAATTTGATTAAGAAAGTGGCCATTCGAACCACAAAAAGACATTTGAATAGGTTATATTTACCAATTAGAAGTACATACAAAAATGGTCAAAGTTGACTTAAAGATTCAATTCAATATAAGTGTTATGAAAAGAAGGTTTGAAAATCAAAAGCCTAAGGCTTAGGTTTCTAATGTTTGAAAACAATGGTTAAATGTTTGTTCAAAAAGTTTTGGCTTGGGTTAGAGTGGAGAGAAGAAGAAGAAGGGCTAAAGTCCTAAGCAAAGCAAAAAGAGGAGGGATAAAGAAACAAAACCACAATGGAGTTCCTCTCTTGAGATCATACAGATGATCCAAGTAGCTCCCATCCTTTGGAATAAGCAGTCACAATAATAGTAAGCTCAAGCAATCAAACAAGTCTCTTAAGAGATCCCCAATGTATCTTGTGTCTTTCATTTTGGATGAACATGGCAATGGCCCTCCAATTTGAGCTCTCATAGAATTCCCTAGCACAAAAGCACACACATCAAAAATTTCATGAAGTAAACCAAGGATGGACAAGAGTGAGTTTAGAGATTTGGTCCATATTCATCATTAAGGTCCTTTTACTCCAATTTTGCATAGGGAATGTCCTAGAATCTAAGTCCATTTCTCCATTCTTTGCATAGGGTATGTCCTAGAATCTAAGTCCACTTCTTTGCATTTGGTTCTCAACAATCAAAACAAAATACAAGCATAAAAATATATACACAATTATGTGCTCAAGTGAGCAAAAGGCAAATGGCATTAACATAAACATGTCCTCAAGTGAGCAAAGAGAAAAGCAAATGGATAATATGTGCAAGAATAGTAAATTGCATAAAAGTAAAGAACAAAAAGTAAATGTTAATTGTCATTGGTTAGTGTTAGTAATTAGTGTGCCATAAGGCAAATTTAGCGTTTTGTTAAGGAATCGTAATTGGACTTATGTAGAAGTCACAACTATCTGAGGCCGGTCAATAATAATGTAGGCAACAACACAAGTTAGAAGTCTTGATTAATGAACCAAGTTCCAACAACTTGCCATGCCAAAAAGGAAAAGAGAATTGATCTTGTAATGGTTTAAGCCTGTTGTATGATTTAGAAAACAACCTATCCTTAATGCAAAGCCATTCACTTGTTCAATTGATTAAGACGAATTAGATTTGAATCAAGGAAGATTAAGTCTCCCAAATCAATGCTAATTTATCAACCTTCAACTCATTGATCAAAAGAAAGAAGAAGAAGATGAGGGAAGGATAATGAAAATGGAAAGATCAAAAATGCATAAAGTGAAATAAGATGTACCAATCCATATGTATTGACTAAATGACATTGAAAGTCAAAGTCAAACAATGAGAAATCAGAAGTGAGATAAAGATTGGAGATCAAACAATAAGCATAATATTTTTGGCATTTTTAATATTAAAATAAACTTGGATTAAAAAATAAAAGAAAGGTCAAACTTCAAAATCACTTCAAGGTCAAACTAAGTTTGACAAAAAAATTTCAGCATTTTTAAAAGTCAGAAACTATTTTTAATCAATTAAAAATGAATAAAAATAACCTAATTGAACTAAAATCTCAAATAAATCTCAAATCAATTAAAAAATTTATGAGAATATTTTTCATAGATCCATCATCATTCAAATAGGTTAGGAAAATATTTTTGTATTTTTTGAATATCAAAAACTATTTAAAATGAATTAAAAATAACCAGAAAAGAGAAAATTCACAAAAAAAAATCAAATGACAAAATAAAAAAATTAAAAATCAGAATCAGAAACTAGAATTTATTTAGAGACTAAAGCAATTGGTCCCATAATTTTTGGATTAAAAATGAGAGAGATATGAATTTTTGAAATAAAAAGAAATAAAGAAAATAAAATCAGAAATTAAAAAAAGATGGGAAATCAGGAAGCGTTGGATCACGTTCATTAATTGACGTGGCCAATCTGATGGTCCTGAAGCGCGCGCTCATGGTGAGTCTAGGTTAGTGCAACCACACGCTGATTAAGCAAAAGTCATAACATCTAAAGGTTGGGATTGAATCTGGAAATGAGATCCAACGATCCAGATTCAAACTGGCAATGGGCGGCCATCGGAGTCACCTTCTTCTCCGGTGAGCTTCCAAATTCCGGCCAGATTTGCAGGTTTTTAAACCTTCACCATTTTGCACGATCCTTATACCAAAATGAAGCTGGGGTGATGTACATCACCCCTATAACCTTGAATCACACTCAAGATTCCTATAGGTTAAGAAATCTGAGGTGGAAGATTCAGGTATGAAAAATGCAGATAAAAGAAAAACAAAATTGAAGCTACCCTTAGCTTGCCTCTTAAGTGAGGACTTCAGAAAACACTTTGGCCAGGCAAATGAATCAATATATGATGAGTTTCGAAGAAAATACCAGTTGGAGAACAAACTTGAATTCTTGAGATTTGAGCTCGATTCCTTGCTTGCTTTGCCAAAACAGCAGATCAATGAGTTGAAGGATGAAGGTTTAGAAGCTCTAGATCCAAGGATTCAACCAAATGTAGTTGAATTTTGGATCTGAAAATTTTGAAGAAAAGTGAAATAGCTTCTTTGGTAATGGTTATGGATTCAGTTGTGCAGCATCTTAGGCGCCATTAGGTTGAGAATTGAATGAAGAGGAGCATGTATTTATAGCTGAGCTTGAAGCAATGCAAGGCAATACTCGTGTGCATGAGAATTGGGTCCTCCATGCATGGGCATGTACAGGAGCATGTGAGGCCCAAAAGTTGATGCAAATGAATGCTGAACACAACCCAAGTTGAATTGGACGTGTAATTTGAAGGGCATTTGCTTGTGTATCAAGATTTCATGTGAATTCCATATTTGGACCTAAATGTTCCCTTCTTCGAAAGTTCCATTTGGAAAATCCAAACATAGGCCTGTGAGTAATGGTTGGAAAGGTTTTGATGTAAGGAACAATTGTTATGTTGGGAAAAAATCCATTTGAAGTGTGGAAATTGGTGAAATTGGAGTTTAAAGTGCAAGGTGCAAAACATGCAAGGGCAATGTTTCTAAATTTGGCCAATGTTCAAGCCCTTCTGTTTTGATGATGCAAGCCTCAAATGAAAAAACCTCCAACATCAAAGTTGTAGACCGTTTCAAGACAATCAAAATGGACTTAAATTTTGCATCATTTAGATTTTGTATGAAAGCCTTATAGGCACTTGAAGTTGGACTTTTTTGCCTTTTAATGCATTTGGCCCAAAATGACCTATAATGTCTTGCATTATCACATGTATTTCCTTTGAGATTTTAAAATTTTGTTCAACATAACATTTTAAGTAGACATCGTAAGATTTCCAATTCATTTGATCCCACCTCAAAATCATAAGAAATGAATGAGTTATGCCCTTGGGAAGTTGACCCAAAATTAGGGTTTCAGTCAAAATGACCTATAATGTCTTGGAATGGGAGATGAACTTCCAAGCTTCAAATCAATTTTTGATGAACATGAAAGTTGTTCATATTGTCTTTAAGAACATTTTTTCTTTTGGAACCATCTCCATTTGACCAACACATAAAATGTTAGGTCTCAATGCATTTCAAAATAGTCAGATGAATTGACTGATCAACTTCTCAAGGCCATGACTCATATCTTGATGAATTGATGATTGAGGACACTCAAATAAGTTCAAATATTCATTAAAATATGAATTAAAGAACTTCCCTTGATTTTATTTGATTATGGGCTGAGGTTGCTTCAAGAGCAAGGCATTCTGGTGCACAGATGAATTAGGGTTTCCTTGGGGCACAAACCTCAAACCCTTTGACCTGCTTTGATCAAAATGATGAATTGAGATTATAGGGAGGCATATTTGATGGATGAGAACTTTGGGAACCATTACCATGCTTGCTTTCATCTCCTCTTCGCCATATCTTTGTACCAATGATCTCCTTGAAGCCTTTGCCCTTGTGATTACTCAAGCTACAAACAAAAGATGTTAGTGACATATTTTTGTGCTTTTGGTTAGTAAACAAAAATAAGAAAAACAATGATATACAATTCAAGCATGCTTGGTGATCTCAAACCACTCACAAGAGGTCCCTCCCAAAGTCAAAGGGAACCAAGATGCTAATGATCCTTGAGGCAATGCAAATGCAATGTTATGATGCCATGAGGGATCTTAGGGACAAAATTGGGGTCTTACAACAGGTAAGGGGGATGGTTACACAGAGGGAAGATGTTAGCACACAAAGTGTCCTAGGTACTCCTAGGGAGCCCTTTTTGTGTGCATATGTATTTTGTACAAAACGATGTTTATAAACAAATAGAATGGGGGGATGAGAAAACAATTCAATTAATTATATTTTTGTGTTTGACAAGACCTTTGGACTTGTGCCTACGTACCCACATAAAAATGAGGGATCAAAACCTCGTAGTTCGTGATACAAATTTCAAAGTGGATGCATGCTTTTAACAAAAATTAAGTTTGAAAGGCACAAAGGCCTAAAAATGGTTTGAATGAGTTAGTTCTTTTTGGATTTCTGAAAGTTTAAGTCAAGTATAGTTAAGTTTATTTACAAGTTTAATTTAAGAAAAGAAGTTTGAAAATGCAATGGCATAAGGCCAAAGTTTCTATTTTTGCAAAGTGGTCCAAGTTTAGAAGAAAATAAGTTCAATCAAAGAAGATTTTAAAAAGGAGGGAGTGATTTTGAAATTAAAGAAACGGGGAGAAGATGAAGAGACTAATCATATGTACAAAATTAAAAGTTAAGAGTTAAAAAGACATAACCGATGGGTAGCAATTCAATAGGCAAGAATGTCATATAGAAACCCCAAATTCCGTTGGACATTTAGAATTAAGCAACACACAAATGCATAATTATATCAGTCTTGAAGCGCAAGGGCATCAAATAAATATAGCCACATCCAAGCTTTAGCCACTCCATGATCTTCTTCAAATTAGCCCATGTAACAGATGAATTCCACAAATCACAGTTTCAAATTAACAGCTTCACAATGATTATGTTGCAGATGAACTCAAAAGGATCTTGAATGATGTATCAGATGAAGTTTTAAATTGCAAGCACTTAGTTTTACAAAAAGTTGGCATTGGCCAAGTCCTTTAGCATAGGAATGTCGCCTAAGTTCTAAGTCCATTTATCCAAGATCAAGCCAACAGTACACACAATTTTTTTAGGGTTTTTGTTGTTATTATGTACATTAATGGTCATAGACCACGCAAACAAGCAAAGTATACACAAATAAGATATATCACATAATCTGGTCCAAGTGGACAAAGTGAAAATTTCATTAACATAAACAATTAGGATGGTATGAATAATAGCAAATGAATAAGGACTAAAATTAAATGACATTAAAATAAATTGCTTGAAATTAAACGTTAGTTGTTAATGAGTTAGAAGTTAGCATTGTTTTGGTTTTTCTTTTCATTTTTAAGTCGTTCTTTGTTGAACACTCAACCCACTTATCACAAGCATGGATCCTTGAGCCAAGACATCTTCCAAAGGAAGGAAAAAAGGTCAAGTTTCCACACAATACCATGAAAGAGGGGAGACTTACAATCTCACTAACTAGAATGTTATGCCTTTTAGGTCACAAATTTAATGCTATGTTAAGCAATCGTAATTGGACTTATGTAGAAGTGACAACTATTTGAGGTCGGGCAATAGAGTTTTGGTGTTAATGCATGTTTGAGACATAGTATAATGGACTATGCTCATGAAACATACCATACACAAAAAGAATATGGAAAAGAGGTGGCCTAATCTCATCCATACTCATGTTGATTTTTCAATCAAATAGTTTTAGGACTTTGAGATATCATATACCAAATGAGATGAATGCATAAAGAAGGGGAATGAGATGAAGACGGGGGGGGGGGGGGGGGGGGGGGGGGGATGGATCAAAACTCAAATTGGTAAAAGGAGGACTTTTACCAAATTAATATCATCCATTCATTTTGGGAGATGGAATGTACATTCCATCAGTCCCCTAATTCTAATGATATTAACTTGACAAAGTCAAATCAACCTTGACCAAGGCCCAACAACAAGAGTCAAACTCAAACAAGTCATCACAATTGGCCAACACAATTAATTGGCATTATTCAAATTAAAAAGATTAAAATAATACATTTAAGTTAAATATGGTTTATCAAATTCCTAAAACCTCATCAAAACACCAAATAAATGGCCATGAGATTTATCATAGGTCAAACAAGATCAAAGGACCTTGGAGAAAAAATTTCAAAATTTTTTAAGACTAAAAAGTATTTTTAAACAATTAAAAATAAACATAAAATCAATTAAATCATGAAAAATATTAATAATGATCCAAAAAATAATTTTAATTTAGAATATGAAAGAGGAAATTTTTTGAAATTTTTTGGTGAAACTCTCATATATTTTGGATCAATACTAAAAGTTATATGAATTAATGAAAATAAAAGGAATAAAAGAAAAATCAATAAATTTGAAAAAACCTGAGCCACGTGATCTCCCTCATTAATAGAGGTGGCAGATCAAGTGGCCTAGGACGAGTGTTCCATGATGCACTGCAACCAACACGGCATAGGCTTGGTAATCACAATGGACGCATGAGATTAAAACATTTTAAAACATATCATTGGCTCTGAACACTTCCAGCGCATCGCCGGAGTCCAAAGGCCGATCATTTTCTCTGATGATCCTGGCCGGACTGATTCACTCATCACCATCAAGAAAATGAAAAAGGGGGACATGATCTGAAAGAAAAAATGGCATAGAGCATGAATCTGACCTCAATTTTAACTAACTCCACATATATAGAAATATATGAGGAGTTGAATTTTAAGGTGTGTCAACTGAGTTGCTTCGATTTGACCTCTAAGAAACTCAATCTTCTTGCCTACATTGGTAGAAGTTCAGACAACCAATGATCCAAGAGAATTGAGTAGAATTGAGAGAGAATCGAGGAGATGAAGTTTTTTGAAAATTACCTTCAATGTTATGCAGTTGTTGATGTTGCTTGCTCCAAACACGATTTGATCACACTTGAGAAGTTAGCAGGAAGTGATTAGAGAGGTTGCAAGGCTTTGGATCCTAGAGTTCTTGAATCTCCAACAGTTGAGATTCAAAGTCAAATTTCAAATTGAAATTTCTTAGGTTTTCCTTTAGAATGAGAGGGTTTCAATGGGGGCCAAAGATGGAGCGCAAAAGGTTGTTTAAATATGCTCAGAAGCATGCTATTTATAGCCAAATGGAATGATATTTGCACACTTCAAAATCTGTCCAAAATTAGCAATGTGAGTGGCACGAGTGCATAGGCATGTGCAAGCCCATGATGCAATGCAAAAAGGTCGAAAATGATTCCAATTGAAGTTTGAATGGAAGCTTGATTGGCAAGGTAGAAAGAACTGAAGTTTTGAAGTTTGATTCTTTCCAATTATGCAGCTCTATTAAAGCCATGCGTAGACCTAGAAAACCTCATCCAAAATGCATGAACTTGGATTCTTTGGAAGGCTTGGTTTAAGGGGAACAAGTTTGATGTTCAACACTTTTTCATTTGGAGCTTAGAACATGGAGAACTTTGAGGTGGAAGTTTGGAAATTTCAACCTGTTGAAACATTTTCTAAGTGTCAAGCCATATACCTAAATATTCCACGTTGCTTAACTTTTTATGTGAGATTCAAATGAGAAAAGTGTCTTCATAAAAGTTTTATCTCTTTCAAAGACCTTCAAAATGGTCACCAATTTAAACTCATTTGGATTTATATTGATAGATTTATGCATTTTTGAAGTTTGGAAAAATCACCTGTTCAATGATATAGGTAAAAAATGACCTATAACGTAACCTCATATCACATGCTCATAAAAGTTGAATTAGCTCTCACTCCAAACATCAAAGTTGAATTAGATATCTTCAATTTAATTATGCAACTTGGAAATACTTTATCTCATAAAAAATGAGCAAGTTATGGCCTTGGGAAGTTGACTTTCAAATTAGGGTTTAGACAAAATGACCTATAATGTTTCAACATAGAAAATGATTTTCCAAGCACAAATAGCTCTAGGTCTCAACATGAAATTTGTTTGAAATGTCATTGAGATTAACTTTGATCTTGTAATCATTTTCATATGGTGAAAATTGTAGGATATAGGGTCTAGCGAGACCCAGCTTTGATCAAATGAATTCATCTGGCCAACCACCATCAACCAACTTGCTAACCTTCAATTATTTTGACTCTATTGGATCATGGTAGATCATATATGCATAAGATGATGAATTTTGAAGTGTCCCTTGAGAAATTTGATCAATTGGTGAGATAGCTTGTTGGAGAAGTTACTCAAAATACCTAGTCAACTAGGGTTTCCAAGGCAAATCACCTCCAAACTCTTGAAGAAAACATGATCAATATAATATGTCGGAATCAATGGAACTCATATAAGATGCTCCTAACCATTATTGGATCAAATCATGGTTGTGCTCTTTGTCATGAGGGTCTCAAACCCTAGATATGAACTTGATAGATCCATGGAGATCATGCCCTACCTACAAAGAGTTAGGCAAAAGCAAAGACATATTTTTGGTATTTTGGTTAGTAAAATGATGAAATACAAGTATGATACAATTACAAAGTGCTTGGTGATCTCTCCCAAAACAAACCCAATGAAAGAGGGGTAAGGAGGATGCCAAGGTATGATCCAAATGCTAATGCTTATGATGAAATTGCATGAGGGATTTTAGGGTCAAAATTGGGGTCTTACAATTAGTAAAATGATGATATACAAGTATGATACAATCACATGATGCTTGGTGATCTCTCCCAAAACAAACCCAAGGAAAGAGGGGTAAGGAGGATGCCAAGGTATGATCCCAATGTTGATGCATATGATGAAATTGCATGAAGGATCTTAGGGTCAAAATTGGGGTCTTACAGGAAGTACATTCAATTAAGAGCCAATGTCTACCAATACATTAGATAGAGCGTCATCCTTGTAGTTCATTGAGATATGCAGAGCCAAATTATGATTTCTACCCTCCTCGGGGAGTTCTTCATCCCAGAAACTGAGATTATTGTAGGAGGTGATGTTTTCCACAATATGATCGAACTGATCCACTGTAACATCATGTTCCACATAAGCTTACTCTAGAACTTTCTGCAGTGCTTCTTCGTGCGCTTCTGAATTCATTAACGGAGGTAGTACTGAAATCTCGGAGGGAGTTTGGAGCAACTGCTCCACCACATTAAACTCACTCTTCTTTATCAATCTGAGCACCTCATCGTCATCGTTAGGCTTCAAGCCGCTGGATTCACAAGACTGACATCTTGGAGCGCTAACAGACTCTACCACTGGTACATCAACCTTCTTGCTAACAGACAAATCCTCCACATTCTTTGGAAACACCGACCCAAAGACACGACCACTACGGGTCACCTTAGTAACATCAGCTATGCTTACAACAGATCTGGTCATAGGAAAAGGAACCTCTTTTCCATTCTCTAGCATGGTAGCATTGTACTGGTATGGGACGGCCTTATTAGATGCATACGGGACGGGGCCCGCTAACCGTATAACCAACGGCGATACCGATCTATTACTGACGCTGTTACTGCTACTACTGTCGTACTGAATCACCACTCTCTCAGGAGTTTTGAAAACTAGGACTATAACATTCACATCGTCATCTACACGATGGGACTGGACAATCTGAATTAAACCTTCATCCATCAACCTCTAGATGTCTCTCTTCACAACCATACAACCTCTAGGATTGACACTGCAAATAGCACAACCATCATGGTCATGCTCACAATTGCTAACCAAGCAAATATCCTTGTGCATCCTCACCAAGGACCTTCTAATGAAGCGTGCATCAAATACCTTGAACTCTCCAGGATAACCATCCACCATATTAACAATGAATTTCCATGGGCAGGTAGTGGGTTAGTTTTGACGTTTGGCGCACGGTCCTCAAAGGACACCATTCCACTCTTAACTAGCTTTTGGACTTCATATTTTAATGGGTAGCAGTTCTCGATGTCATGACCGGGAGCTCCTTGATGAAAGGCACATCGGAGTTCCGATTTGTACCACCATGGAAGTGGTTCAGGAAGTTGAGGTGGGTTTCTTGGTTGCAACAAGTTCTTGAGAACCAAAGATGGGTATAATTATGTGTACATCATAGGAATTGGGTCAAAAGAGACCTTCCTTTCAAAATTTGATTGTTTTTGGAGATGACTGTTGGTATTGTTGTTGTAGGAGTTTGCTTGTTGTGGTGGCGGTTGTTGTTGACGTTGTTGTTGTTGAATTAGTGTTGACTGATTGGTTAAAATACTAGGATCAAAGATGATACTTGATGATGGTGCCGACAGGATGGTTGACTTCTTCTTGCATGAGGCCTCCTTTGCCTCCCAACGGTCACTGCATTAGTTTCACTTTCCTTCTTCTTACCAAAACTATTACCATATCTCTTGTTGGACGACGCTTCCTCTCTAGATAATTATCCCTCTCAGACACCTTCTTCTAGCCTCATCCCCATGTTTACCATTTCAGTAAAATCACTGGGGGCACTGGAAATCATCCACTCATAGTAAAATGAGCTCAGGGTCTTGAGAAAAATCTTAGTCATCTCCCTCTCTTCCAAAGGAGGGGTAATCTGATAGCCAGCTCTCTCCATATTTGGCATACTCTTTAAACGTCTCCTTTTCCTTCTAAGACAACGACCTCAACTGGTCCCTATCTGGAGCCATATCAACATTATACTTGTACTGCTTCATGAATGCTTCGCCCAAATCATTGAACATGCGGATGCTCGCACTATCCAATCCCATGTACCATATTAGAGTGGCACCGATCAAATTGTCTTGAAAATAATGGATCAACAATTGATCATTATCGGTTTGAGTAGACATTTTTTTGGCGTACATCACAAGATGGCTGAGTGGACAAGTATTCCCCTTGTACTTTTCAAAGTCTGGAACTTTGAACTTCACCAGGATCTTAACATTAGGAACCAAACAAAGCTCCGCAACACTCTTTCCAAACAGATCCTTACCCCTCAAACTTTTCAACTCCTTACGCAGCTCAGGGAATTGGTCCTTCATCTCGTCCATCTTCTCATACACATCAGGGCCCTCAGACGACTCAGAATGATAGATGGTGTCTTCCATACATGGAAGAGTATGCACAACAGGCGGTGGTACAAACATCACCGGGCTAGATGCCAGCATGGAAGCAACGGTAGGCGTAAATACTTCAGGCACAAAATTAGGCGGCATTCCCCACGAGAATCTGGCAGGCATGTTGGGTGCAAAGTGAGTAGCAGTTGCAGGAATGCTAGAGGTAGCAACCTCGGAAACAACAGTCCTCTGAGGAGGAGGAGTTGCAGGCATTTGAGAAGATTGGCTTTGAGCTGCTAGGACTGACTCCATCATGGAAGTCAGACGGGCAATATCGTCCTTCAAGTATTTGTTCTCTTGCTTTAGATGCTCCATAATCTTTGAGTGATTGGTGGGGGTATTGTATCGATGAGTCATATTCGCTGAAGCACAGAAGAAATACCAATAAGACATCTTGCGAAAGACAAACCTGCTTATGAAAATGATACATGAAATGCAATGCTTGATTCTTTTTATTTTCAAGGAACTTACTATATTATTCGCAAATATATATATATATATATATATATATATATATATATATATATATATATATATATATATATATATATATATATATATATTTTTTTTCGAATAATTGAAACAATTTGATATGACCATAAAAATCTCTTTTATTTATAATTGGAAGGATTACAGTGAGTACAATTTATGAAACCAAATGAAAATACAAGAGAAAAGAAGACTAGTCATCCTAAGGATCCCTAACAACAATATCAGAAGATCTGGCTATAGGCGCGTACTTCCTTCCAATGCGTTGGATCTCGGTCTCAAAAGAAGCCTTCATCTGAGTCTTCTCAGGACAAGTTAGTCAACAATCTTCTTCCAAGAAACAGAAGGATGAGGCGTACCAGAGGAAGATGAAATCTCTGGTTCTCTCTGTCTCTTCATTACTCGGTCTTCAAGTAGCTCAATAAGTGCATCTTTGTCCTTAGACTCAAGCTGTAACTCCTCATGCTTTCTACTTAAAGCATGGAAACGCTTTTCCCACATATCCTTCTTTAACTTCATCTTGGCGAGCGCGTCTTCCAACTCCTCTACATCTTGGTTAGGGAGAGTTAATGGCTCAACCACAAACATAGACATAGGTCTCTCACAAGCATAAGGCATCTTCAATCCAAAGCTCTCTTCTTCACCCAACTAGTGTAAGCTTCCAAAGCTACACAATTGCGTGGAACAAGCTCGGATCTTCCTTTCCTATGCACATTATGCCAAGCGTCTATCATTTTTTACTTCAAATGTTGAGGATCTTTACCCTCTTGATATAAAAGACCTTCTAACTTAGTGTTATCAGGGTTGTCTCTCAAGAGGAACCCAAGTTGACGACGAGAGGCGCATTAGAGAATTCACCACAAATGTCAATAATCTCCAAGCTACTCAATGAAGAATCATACCAAGCTATATCATTATTAGTGAGATACATAAGTCTCTGAGACCACCGTAGACATTGTTTGTTCTCTATAAAACAGGCGTCTGAGGCAAGTGCGAAATAAACCACTTGTAAAGAAGAGGAACTCAACAGACGATAGTTCCACCACCTTTAGAATTCCTTAGGTGAAAAGAGAAGTACATATCTTCTAACAGAGTAGGCACAGGATTCCCAATCATGAAAATTCTAATGGCGTTAACATCAACAAAACCGTCAATGTTAGGGAACAAGGCTAAACCATAGATGAGCAACACAAACATAGCCTCGAAGGCCTCCACACTACCGGCTTGAGCAAAGGCAGTAGCTTCCTTGATAAGGAACTCAGAAGTCAATCCAAACAAACCTCATTTCTTCATCCAATGAGCCTCTATCTCAGACTTTTTCAAGTGAATAACTTCAGCTATAAGATGAGATCTAGGAATCTCTTCCAATCCACTAAATGGCACTTTGTTAGAAACAGGTATTCCTAAGAGATGGGCATACTCCTCCAACATAGGCACAAGATGATAATCAGGAAAAGTGAAGCAACGGTAGAAAGGATCATAAAACAGGACCAACACAGTCAAGAGTCCTTCAACCACATTAGCAGACAAGATAGACAGAAGTTTCCCATGATGTTGCTTGAAGTCCAGGGATCTAATACAAAATATGCAAGCTTCCTTAACTCTTTAAAGTCTGGACATTTAAAACTGTACTTCTTAGTATTCCTTCATCCACCATCCATGGTCTAAAAATATTTGCAAATGATACCTTAGTTCCTTGAAATTTTCGTGTGATGAATGTTATGATCTGCATGAATGCATGAATGCAACCATCACAAATAAGGGATCACACACAAGGTAAACAAACAAAGGTCAAGGGATGAATCAAGTCATTGTCAAGATCAATCATCCATTTTGGTGGATTATGGTTTACACCTTATCAACACCCAAGTTCCATTGATATTGACAAGACTTGATTGGATCAACCAAGAATCAAGGGTTTGTTGTGAGTCACGAGCATGGAGTATGGGTAATAACCATCCCAAGGGAGTGAACTAAGGATAAAAACATGTAGATTATGTTCTAAAAAGTTCCCAGAGTCTTAATTCCATCTATCGGATATTATAGGTTAGGATGACTAACTCAGCAACCCATAATATTCTCAAGAGAAACTCGTCTGAGTGTAGTATCGCGTAACAACTATTATCAAGTCTACACTTGAACCGTCTCCGCACTACGTCCTAAATAGGCCAAGAGGGGCTAAATGTTCTATGGTCCTCAGCTTCTTGGTCCCTAAATCAGAGATAGTAATGCCTAACCACAAATAACTTATGTAACATTCCTAACTCCAAAAGGGTCTCCATTGAGTAGATGGCTCTCAAGCCAGCTTGTTAAGGACTACTTCACACAAGTCGAACATGACTATACCACCCTCATATCTTAATTGCACTCAAGTTTGGGTTAGAACTTATCTCACCACTCAGAGATGACCAAGCACAACAAGCAGATTATATCATACAAACAAATATACATACATCAAATATACAATTATATACACACAAAAAATTAGGCTAAACCCAGTAGAGACTACTCCCCAGCAGATTCTCCACTTAATTTTTGTAGCGACAAATTCATGACCATCTAGCTATGGATAAGGTAGACGTCAATTAAACCATAGTCGCCATCGCACTTTTATTGTTTCCAAGGGAAAAGGGAAAAGTACGAACAAAACCCAAAGATAAGAAGTTTTCAAATCAAAACTAATAAAATGCCAGAGATTACAGGTAAGGGGGTTGGTTACACGGAGGGAAGGTGTTAGCACTCAAAGTGTCCTAGGTAAACCCAGGGAGCCCTTTCTTGTGTGCATATATATTTTTGTACAAAATGATGTTTGCAATAAAATAGAGTGTGGGGGTGAGAAAGAATTCATTAATTATATTTTTGTGTTTGACAAGAACTTCGGACTTGTGCCTACGTACCAACATAGAAATGAGGGATCAAAACCTCGTAGTTCGTGGTATCAATTTCAATGTGAGTGCATTTTTTTTAACAAAATTTTAAGTTGAACAAAGGCACCAAAGGCCTAAAATGGTTTGAATTAGTGTTAGTTCTTTTTGTCTTTTGA
The DNA here is from genome assembly GCF_024323335.1 of Lathyrus oleraceus. NCBI lineage: Eukaryota > Viridiplantae > Streptophyta > Magnoliopsida > Fabales > Fabaceae > Lathyrus > Lathyrus oleraceus. The sequence goes on from NC_066585.1 coordinate 459,485,812, forward strand.
AAATTTTAAGTCAAGTATAGTTAAGTTTATTTACAAGTTTATTTAAGAGAGGAAGTTTGAAAATGCAATGGCATAAGGCCAAGGTTTCTAATTTGCAATATGGTCTACGTTTTAAAAAAACAAGCACAAGAAAAGAAAAGAAGGTTTTTAAAAGGGGGAGAGATTTTGAAATTAAAGAAATAGGGAGGAGATGAAGAGACTAATCCTAAGCAAAAATTTAAAAGTTAAGAGTTGAAAAGATCTGACCAATGGGATGCAATCCAATAGACAAGAATGTCATATAGAAACCCAAATTTCCCTTGTACTTTAGAATCAAGCAATATCATTACACAAATAGCAAGGTGAAGAGCAAGGTATCAAATAAAGATAGCCACATCCAAGCTTTTAGCAACTCCATGATCTTCAAAATTTCCCATGCATCAGATGACTTCAAAGATGAGCATAAGACACAGGTTTAAAATAACAGCTTCATAATGATCATGCTACAGATGAACTCAAATGGATCTTCACTTTTGTATCAGATGAATCACTTCACAAGCACTTGGTTTCATGAAAGTTGGCATTAGACAAGTCCTTTGCATAGGGAGTGTTGCCTAAATTCTAAGTCCAATAGTCTCAGATCAAACCAACAGTCCACACAAAATGTTTTTTAGGGTTTTTTTCTTATTATGTACATTAAGGTCAAAGTACCACACAAACACACAAGTATATACAAACACAATATATCACAAAATATGGTCCAAGTGGACAAAGGGAAAATGACATTAAACTAAACAACTTGAATGATATGAATACAGGCAATTGGATAAAGCTTAAAAATTAAAGTGCATTAAAAGTAAATAAATTCAAATTAAATGTTAGTTGTTAATTGATTAGAAGTAAGTATTGTTTTTGCTTTGTTTTTGTTTAAGTCATTCTTTGGAGAACACTCAACCCACTTATCACAAGCATGAATCCTTGAACCAAGACATCTTCCAAAGGAAGGAAAAAAGGCCAAGTTTCCACACAATCCCATGAAATATGGGAGACTTACAATCTCACTAACTAGAATGTTATGCCTTTTGTGTCACAAATTTAGTGCTATGTTAAGCAATCGTAATTGGACTTATGTAGAAGTCACAATTATTTGAGGTCGGGTAATAATATTTTGGTGTTAATACATGTTAGAGACATAGTATGATGAACTATGCTCATGAAACATGCCACACACAAAAAGAATATGCAAAATGGGGGACCTAATCTCATCTATACTTATGTTGATTTTGCAATCAACTAGCCTTAGGATATAGAGATATTATAGGTCCATGACATGAATGGATAAATAAGGGGAATAAGATGAAGAGGGAGGGGGAATGGATTCAACACAAATTGGTCAAAGGAGGACTTTTACCAAATTAAGATCATTCATTCATTTTGGGAGATGAAATGTACATTCCATCAATTCGCTAAATCCAATGATCTTAACCTTGTTAGACTATGGCACGGATCTAGAAGGGGGGGTTGAATAGATCCCAATTAAAAACATGAGTCGGCGCTGCCAATTTAAAATAAAATTGGTTTTGAAAATTTGTTTTAAGTGCGGAAGCGGCCGAGGAAAATTTTAGTCTAAAATGAACCGTTATTGGAAAACCGGATATGCGTTAAGCTAATGGATTAGAGATAAAAAGAAATCCAAATCACTACACTATTTGCACACTCAATTGATATATTTCACTAACTAGCAAGCCTAGTTCCAATGAACCAAAATACCAAATTAATCTGGATGCAAACTTAAGACAACTTTGGCTTCTGCAAATTAACAAACACTTGGTGTGCATACACTCCAAGAGATATTTCAGTTGAGTAAGTAATTCAAATTTATTTAGTACAATATACTATTGTACTGTGTATTCAAACAACAGTTTTAATCTCTTACTCAACTTATATCAACGTTTGGTAAAATTGCTTAAACTAAAATCACTTAATTTTTAAGCTGAAAAACACTTATGCAGAAAATTAAAGAAGACAGAGATTTGATGAGGCAGTTCCCCCGCCGTCCTCGCTTCGGGGTACGTCTGCCCTCAATTCTAAAATTAGAATTGAGATGATTAATTTGATATCACCTGTGAAATTTAATCGTTTATACAAGGATTGCAAAGCATGTAAACAACAGAACTTCCAATGTGTTGAATGATGCTTCCTATCCTTGCTCCTTGATTCAAGATGAATCAAGACCTTCGATCGTTGTTGCTAGACCTCCGATTCCAGCCCCTTTGTTAAAGAATCTTCCGTTCTTCAAACCCTCGGCCCGGCTGATCTCAAACACAACGAGTCGAACCCGAATCCTTCACTTCAATGTCACCGAATCCGCTACTAGACTGATGAAGACTTCCTCTTCTCAATCACTTTCGCTCGGCTGAATATTGATGAAGCAATTCGTCCAAAAACCCCCAAACACAAACCGGTATTGGAGGACAAAACCCTAACGGTTTTATTCAAGAAAGAACCTGCCACAAGCTTCAACCCGAACCGGATTCTTCGATCACAGCTTCGAACCTTATCACCTTTAATCGATCACGAACCACATCAAAATAGATTGTGTGTAGTTGATGTGTTGTGAAACGTTGAAGATGAAGATGATGAGTCTTGGACACCTTTTTCACTCTTTCTTGTTTCCTTGAACACTTGAACTCAAATTGACAAATGTTAGTTGATAAAAGTGTTTTGACTTCTATATATAGTAACTGACAAACCAACCAAAAATAACAGCTTTTCAAACAGTGGGAAGTACTCAGAAAACTGAGTTTACGCACGAGCGGTCGACCATAGGTCGGCGTGCGCTGAGCCGTGGGAAATGCGCCGACCCCTATGGTCGACCCAAGGTTTCATGCGCTGACCCAGGATAGCATCATTATGCCATGCGCCGACCTCTGGTCGACTCAAGGGTTTTATGCGCTAACCCGTGAGTTATGCGCCGACCCTTATGGTCGACGCAAAGACGCATGCGCTGACCAATCTCTAGTTTGGCTGAGTTTTGCGCTGACCCGTGAGCTTTGAGCTGACCCTTGTGGTCGACTCAAGGTCTTCAAATCTGCATAAATTTGTGTTTTGTGATTTTCATGCATTTCGTCATGATCACACTTTGTCCACATATGTTCTTAAACATTATAATAGGTTTAGACAAGCGTAGAAAAGGATAAGATGGATAATGTGTTGCATTTGTTTGTAGACGTGCATGATGGTCTTTTGTCATCATCGAAACTTGCGATCGTATGTTGTCTGACTCTTTGTCTTTACATACTCCCCCTTTTTGATGATGACAACCTGTATAAATCAACGTGACAAACAGCATGCGGTATTGACACATTTTGCACACTCCCCCTTTCTTTTGTAATCTAAGGCTATCTGCAGAAAGCGACTGTTAGTTGTGGGCATTTTTGGCTGCCTGCTTTGTACACTTTTCTCCCCCTTTGACAACATCAAAAAGAGAGACAGAGTGATTAGTCAAGAGAACAAGGAAATTTCACAGGAAATAACATAAACAGATAATAATATCACAGCAATGTCATTTCTGAGCAATAGTCATTAATTAAGAACGAGTAAAATAGAGAGCTGAATACATCCAAAATAACAATCAAACTACAAAGTGCATGTGAATGTCTATGTCCTAATGGCGATGTCCTGGATGATAACAAATGTCCGGGTTTTTGTAGGGGTCAGCCAGAGATGATAGGTATTCGGTAACACCGTTCAGATGCTTGAGACTCTCGTCGATCGACCTTTTCTGAAGTTCAAATGAAGCCGAAAAGGCTGCAAACCGGTCATTCATGCTTTTAGAGAAGGTGTCGAGACGCTCATTTTGGGCTTGAAGTTGCTCGTTAATATGAGCATAGCGCTTATCTTGAGCTTGCATGAAGGACTGTTGAGCGATCTGCATATTGCGCATCATATCCAACAGTTCTGAAGATTCTACTTGCTGTGGAGGGGACGGAGGAGATTCTTCATCATCTTGGTGATACGGCTGGTAGAATTGACGTTGAGTTGACCAGCCCGTATGTTGCCAGTCACCCCAACCACCCCAGCGTGGAGCATCTTCTTCAGTTGTATGCGACTGCTGAACCCAAGCGAAGTCGGAGTAGTCATGAGTGTCAACGGGTGGAGGACTATCATCTCCACCATTGTGATCAAAATCGTGCCTGGCTTCCTCTTCTTCATTTTCCTCTTCATCTTCTTGTTCTTCGCTTGCATCACTGTCATCATCTGCAGGAACATTTCCTCTTCTAACGAACTTATACGTTCTCCACTCATTGCACCAAAGATATCCCATCATAGACATAGTTTTTGTGCTAAACTCTTTGTCAGATGAGATGGAAGTGTATGGGAAAGACGGATGATTAACGTTGGCTGCAGTAAGGACCTCTTGAATGAAGGATCCGTAGGCAAGAGCCGTTCCTTGTCCGGAATCACGTAGATTATACATTCTACTGGCAATGTAGTACGGCCAGTTGATTTTCTTCTTATTTTTCAGAATGTAAATGAGATGAACCTCGGCCTGTTCGACTCTGGAGAGACCGCCCTTCTTTGGTCGTAGGATGCGCGAGACAATCCACTGAAGAATCCTTTCTACGGCTTTCAGCTTGCCGGCAGTGACAGTTCGTGGGAACGCGTCACTGTTCACAAACTCATCAGGATATGGTCGTTTCAGCATGTCATTCAATGCACTCTTAAACTCGTAGCCATCTATGTGGTGAGAGTCAGTTAACTCAGGTAGAGGATTTTCAGCATCATCCACAGACATATCAAAATATTGGTTCCAGATATTTGATTTAAGCGGTACCTTTGTCGGGCCAATTCTGGAGGAAAACTTGTGCCCGCGAAAGTTATCATGAAGGCCGGCGTAGAACACTCGGACAAGGTCTTCACTGTATTTAGTGTTGCATTCCAAGAAGTTGATAAAGCCTTGATGCTGCAGCAGAGCCATGATTTGAGCGAGGTGCATGCGTTCAGCGGTAAGTTTGTAGAACGCATGTTGTTGCACAACTCCTCTTTTGCCGATATCTTTGTTGAAGGCTTCGACGCGAGCGGGTGGAACGAGCGATACAGCAGATATGGGGAGAGATGCGGCAGATGATTCTCGGGATCTCTTGCCGGAAGGTCTGCGTGATGTGGAAGCCATTTGAGCAGGTTTGAAACTAAGTGTTTGGGTATAGAGTGAAGGTTTGTGAAGGGTTTTGAGAGTGATTCTGCTAGAGAGAGGTTTCTCCCTATTTATAGAGGAACGGTTAGGGTTTTGGGAAGATGGAAGATCAAGGAACAATAGCCACTAGGTAGATGCAAGTTACAAAGTAGTGGGTAGTTTGAAAGGTGATGGAATGTAAATGCACACTTAATGATGATTTTTGAATGGGGATGCATGAAAAACGATTTAAATTTTTCTGCAGAAAAACGAAATTTTCAAGCGATGCGTCGACCATACCTCTGTATGCATCGACGCATACTGTTTGATTTTTGAGAAAATGCAGAAATTATTAAGCGTGCGTCGACCATAGCCCTGTTGCGGTCGACTCATATAGTCCAAATTTCAATTTTTCACTATTTAGCACATGCGATGACAAATTTGATGCATAATTAACCATTCATACAACAATAAACATCCAAAGAGAGATATCATATATATATATATATATAAACAACATCATTATGAGGTATAACTATTTTAATCATGAGACTTTGCAGAGAGAGAAAGAGAGGAACAGTATCACCTCGATGCTGGAGTGACTTGGTGAACGGTAAACTTGTGCTTACAACAACATAGATTTGTTAGAAGTACAAGATTAAAGTCTTATATGGAATAAGGTAAAAAAGCAGATTATAGTGCCCGTTCCGAAATATCGAGAATGCCAAGTTCTCGGCGGATATGAAAGAAAGGTTCAGCGGCTAGCGGCTTTGTGAAAATGTCCGCTAGTTGATTTTCACTATTGACATGTTCAAACACAATGTCACCTTTCTCTACATGATCCCGAAGAAAGTGGTGTCGAATTTCGATATGTTTGGTGCGAGAATGTAGCACAGGATTCTTGGTCAGGTTAATGGCACTTGTATTGTCACAAAAAATGGGAATACGTTCAAGTTTGAGGTTAAAATCCAATAGTTGTTGCTTAATCCATAGGATTTGGGCACAATAACTACTGGCGGCAACGTATTCCGCTTCGGCGGTTGACAAAGCAACTGAAACCTGTTTCTTGCTATGCCAACTGACCAAAGAGTTTGAAAATAAGTGACAAGTGCCACTGGTGCTTTTCCTATCCGATTTGCAACCGGCAAAATCGGAATCGGAGAAGCCTACCAATGAACAATCATTACCTTTGGAATACCATAGTCCATACTTCGGAGTACCGGATAGGTATCGAAGTATTCGTTTAACGGCTTTTAAATGGGATTCCTTGGGACATGATTGATATCTTGCGCGCATGCATACGCTAAACATAATATCGGGACGAGAAGCAGTAAGATAAAGGAGTGAACCAATCATACCTCTATACCGTTTTACATCTACTTCCTTACCGTCTTCATATTTGTTCAAGTTTGTACAAGTAGGCATGGGGGTGTCTATGGCCTTAGCTTTTGCCATGTCAAATCTCTTGATAAGGTCCAAACAGTACTTTGTCTGGCTCACGAAAGTTCCTTCTTTGAGCTGTTTAATTTGCAGACCGAGAAAGTATGTGAGCTCCCCCATCATACTCATCTCGAATTCGCCCTCGGTTTCCTCATGGTGTACATCTTTGTCCTCCTCAAATTTGACTATGTCGGGTTGATCAATCCCCGGCTCGCCACCTTTGAGTATGTCTTCGGTAGATGTACCTACACCACGAAAAACACTGCCCTTTCTGACGTTTCTCGGATTGGATTCATCAAAAGTGACATGTACAGACTCTTCTACAGTAAGTAATCGTTTGTTGTATATTCTATATGCTTTGCTAGATTGAGAGTATCCGAGGAAGATACCTTCGTCGGCCTTGGAATCGAATTTCCCTAAGTTTTCCTTTCCATTGTTCAATACAAAACATTTGCAACCAAAGACATGTAAGTGAGAAACATTTGGCTTTCGCCCTTTTAATAGTTCATACGGTGTTTTGTTTAGAATGGGGCGAATGAGCACCCTATTCAGAACATAACAAGCCGTACTAATGGCGTCAGCCCAAAAATATTTCGGTAAGCCACTTTCATTGATCATTGTTCTTCCCAATTCTTCCAAAATTCGATTTTTACGCTCCACAACCCCATTTTGTTGAGGAGTACGTGGAACGGAGAAGTTATGATCAATACCATGGTTACCGCAATATTCTTCAAATAAGTGATTATCAAACTCACCTCCATGATCGCTTCTAATTGCAACAATGTTTGTATTTAGTTTATTTTGGGAAAGCTTAGCAAATCGTTCAAAGGCGGCGAATGTGTCGCTCTTACTTACTAAGAAAATAGTCTAACAAAATCGAGAAAAGTCGTCCACTATTACGAAACCGTAATAGTTTCCTCCTAGACTTTTAATCCTAGATGGCCCAAATAAATCCACATGGAGAAGCTCGAGAGGTCTCGTTGTTGAAACAATATTTTTGGATTTAAATGAGATCCTCGTTTGCTTCCCCTTTTGACAACCATCACAAAGGTGATCCTTGGTGAACTTAATTTTGGGGAGACCTAGGACTAGATCTTTTGAGACTACTTTGTTAAGTAAGTCAAAGTTAACATGTGCTAAACGCCTATGCCATAACCATGAATCTTCACTCATTGTTACAAGGCATTTGTCACTTGTTAACGATACTTCATTTAAGTCAAGCATATAGACATTGTTCACACGTAGACCATTAAACATACTCTTCTTATCATCATTATGTACAATTTTGCAACAATCTTTTGAAAATGATACATTGTATCCTTTGTCACATAATTGAATGATGCTAAGTAGATTGTGTTTAAGACCTTCGACAAGCAATACATCAGAAATAGTAGTGGAAGAGGGGTTACCTACACTACCTTTACCAAGTATTGCTCCACGGTTGTTGTCACCATAAGTTACATATCCCTTCTTCTTAGCCACAAAGTCAATGAAGAGAGATATGTCACCTGACATATGCCTTGAGCATCCACTGTCGAGAACCCATCTTCTCTCGGTAGTCTCGAGGCATTGTACCTGTGACAAGATAATTAACAAGAGAAGGTACCCAATTGCTTATTGGGTCCTGAGTGGTGAGGAACGAAATGGTTGCATTTGGGCATCCATTGATAAATGCCTTTAGGAACTAAAAACCTCCTAAATCTACATTTATCAATGGAATGGCCTTTCTTGCAACAATAGAGACAAGAGAAATTTACATTTGGATTGCTTTTGCTATCTTCATCCTTTATAACATATTTATATTTTTGATATTGATTAACCATACTTTTTGGAAAGTTTGATTTGTCGATAGTAAAAGTAATCTTGGGCTAAAGAGACTTGTCAAGTTTGGCCTTTAGATTTCTTACTTCACCTTGCCAAATGTAACAAGTATCACACCCAAAGTTCATCATTTTACTTCTAAGGTCCTCATAACTTGTTTTTGTGCTTTCAACTATAGAAGCTTTAAGTTCCTCAAGTTTCCGTTCGGATTCTTGAATTTTATGTTCCAAATGAGAAAAAAAATTCTTATTTGAGGCAAGCCTTTTAAAGGCCTCTTTCGCTTCATAGTGTAAAGTATCAAAAGCAGTTTGCAATTCATGATGAGACATACTAGAGGATTTTTCATATTTAGCATGTCGTACCTGTTTCTTTTTGTTCTTTTGATGAGCAGAGAGACATAGATTTGCATTTTCATCTTCATCACTAGAACTTTCATCATCGGAGGAGTCGCTATCGCTTTCCCAAACTATGTATGCTCTCCTTGGCTTTGATGGTTTCTTGTGTGATTTGTATGAATCTTTTTCTTTTGTCTTTTTGTTCATCGGACAGTCCGGTTTGTAGTAACCCGACTTTCCACACTTATAGCACGACCCTCTAGTTGTTTTTCCTTTTGAGTCATCATTTTTAGAGAACCTAGATTGCTTCCGGAAGTTTACCAAGTTCTTCTTGGAATGTTGGATGTCGTTCTTTCTCACGTAACGGTTGTAGCGTTTGACGAACAGCCTCATATCTTCACTCTTGTCCTCTTCTTCTTCGTCACTCGATGAATAATCACTTTGCTCTTTTGCTTGAGACTTTGAGGAGGAAGTCTTTAGAGCTATTGATTTCTTTTCACTCACCTTTGCTTTGTCTTTCTTATCTTTCTTTTCGTGTTGTTCCAGGCTTAAGAGAACTTGTTCGTGCTCTTGTATTTTACCGAACAATGTTGTCAAGTCCAATGTGGTAAGATCATTTGCCTCTTTGATGGAGGTCACTTTCGGCTGCCATTCCCTGTTAAGACATCTTAAGATCTTATTAGTAGCAATATCATTGGAAACAGGCCTACCAAGTGAATGTAATCGATTGATGAGATGAGTGAATCTCTTTTGCATGTCAGCAATGGTTTCCCCTTGCTCCATGAAAAAGAGATCAAACTCTTGTGTTAGTGTATTGATTCTAGCCAATTTAACATCATTCGTCCCCTCATGGGCAATTTGTAGTGAATCCCACATAGCCTTAGCAGTAGGACAATGGGATACACGATAGTATTCATCTATGCCTAATGAGGAGATTAGGATATTTTTGGCTTTCCAATCATAATTGTATTTCTTTTCATCATCATCGGTCCATTGTGCTTCGGGCTTAGGCACCACTTCGTTGTTCTCATTGGTCATGGTTATTTGAATTGGACCATTGAGAATAACATTCCATATTTTTCTATCTATGGAATTTATGTGCACCCGCATACAGTCTTTCCAATAACTATAATTTTCACCATTGAAAATGGGAGCTCTATTGTAAGCCCCTTTAGGTTCGTTAGCCATTTTCTATCAAAGTTGTATTTTGAAGCACGGAATGAACCGGAGCTCCTGATACCACTTGTTAGACTATGGCACGGATCTAGAAGGGGGGTTTGAATAGATCCCAATTAAAAACTTGAGTCGGCGCTGCCAATTTAAAACAAAACTGGTTTTGAAAATTTGTTTTAAGTGCGGAAGCGGCCGAGGAAAATTTTAGTCTAAAACGAACCGTTATTGGAAAACCGGATATGCGTTATGCTAATGGATTAGAGATAAAAAGAAATCCAAATCACTACACTATTTGCACACTCAATTGATATGTTTCACTAACTAGCAAGCCTAGTTCCAATGATCCAAAATACCAAATTAAACTGGATGCAAACTTAAGACAACTTTGGCTTATGCAAATTAACAAACACTTGGTGTGCATACACTCCAAGAGATATTTGAGTTGAGTAAGTAATTCAAATTTATCTAGTACAATATACTATTGTACTGTGTATTCAAACAACAGTTTTAATCTCTTACTTAACTTATATCAACGTTTGGTAAAATTGCTTAAACTAAAATCACTTAATTTTTAAGCTGAAAAACACTAATGCAGAAAATTAAAGAAGACAAAGATTTGATGAGGCAGTTCCCCCGCCGTCCTCGCTTCAGGGTACGTCTTCCCTCAATTCTAAAATTAGAATTGAGATGATTAATTTGATATCACCTGTGAAATTTAATCGTTTATACAAGGATTGCAAAGCATGTAAACAACAGAACTTCCAATGTGTTGAATGATGCTTCCTATCCTTGCTCCTTGATTCAAGATGAATCAAGACCTTCGATCGTTGTTGCTAGACCTCCGATTCCAGCCCCTTTGTTAAAGAATCTTCCGTTCTTCAAACCCTCGGCCCGGCTGATCTCAAACACAACGAGTCGAACCCGAATCCTTCACTTCAATGTCACCGAATCCGCTACTAGACTGATGAAGACTTCCTCTTCTCAATCACCTTCGCTCGGCTGAATATTGATGAAGCAATTCGTCCAAAAAACCCCAAACACAAACCGGTATTGGAGGACAAAACCCTAACGGTTTTATTTAAGAAAGAACCTGCCACAAGCTTCAACCCGAACCGGATTCTTCGATCACAGCTTCGAACCTTATCACCTTTAATCGATCACGAACCACATCAAAATAGATTGTGTGTAGTTGATGTGTTGTGAAACGTTGAAGATGAAGATGATGAGTCTTGGACACCTTTTTCACTCTTTCTTGTTTCCTTGAACACTTGAACTCAAATTGACAAATGTTAGTTGATAAAAGTGTTTTGACTTCTATATATAGTAACTGACAAACCAACCAAAAATAACAGCTTTTCAAACAATGGAAAGTACTCAGAAAACTGAGTTTACGCACGAGCGGTCGACCATAGGTCGGCGTGCGCTGAGCCGTGGGAAATGCGCCGACCCCTATGGTCGACCCAAGGTTTCATGCGCTGACCCAGGATAGCATCATTATGCCATGCGCCGACCTCTGGTCGACTCAAGGGTTTTATGCGCTAACCCGTGAGTTATGCGCCGACCCTTATGGTCGACGCAAAGACGCATGCGCTGACCAATCTCCAGTTTGGCTGAGTTTTGCGCTGACCCGTGAGCTTTGAGCTGACCCTTATGGTCGACTCAAGGTCTTCAAATCTGCATAAATTTGTGTTTTGTGATTTTCATGCATTTCGTCATGATCACACTTTGTCCACATATGTTCTTAAACATTATAATAGGTTTAGACAAGCGTAGAAAAGGATATGATGGGTAATGTGTTGCATTTGTTTGTAGACGTGCATGATGGTCTTTTGTCATCATCGAAACTTGCGATCGTATGTTGTCTGACTCTTTGTCTTTACAAACCTAGCAAAGTCAAATCAACCTTGACCAAGACCCAACAACTCAAGTCAAACTCACAAAGTCAATTAAAATGGCTCTACATAATTAATTTGGCATTTAAACAATTAAAAAAAATAAAAATATGCAATAAATTAAATTATGGTTGGTCAAATTCCTAAAATCTCTTCAAAACACCAAAGAAATGGCGATGAGATTTATCATAGGTCAAACAAGGTCAAAGGACCTTGGAGAAAAAATTTCATAATTTTTGGAAACTTAAAAGTATTTTTAAACAATTAAAAATATTCACAAAATCAATTAAATCATGAAAAATATTAATAATGATCCAAAAAATAATTTTAATTCAGAAAATGAAGGAGTGTTTTATTTTAAAAAATTGGTGAAACTCTCATATTTTTTGGATCAATATTAAATTTAATATGAATTAATGAAAATGAAACAAATAAAATGAAAATCAATTAATCTGAAAAAACGTGGACCACTTGATCTCCCTCATTAATTGAGGTGGCAGATCAGGTGGACCAAACAACCCGTTCCATCGTTCACTTGAGTCAGCGCGCCACACAATTGGTATTCAAAAGGAACGCTCATGATTAGAATAAAATAACTTGATCCTATGGCTCAGAACCTATCCAGCTCATCGCCGGAGAAAACCATCGGTTGTCTTCTCAGGCGACCTTGGCGGGACTGGAAAGTACCTTCAATGTTATGCAGAACTCGATCTCTCTTGCTTCAATTATTGCTTGATCTCACTCAGAAAGCTTGTAGGAGTGGCTTAGGATTGAAACAAAGCTTTGGATCCCTGGAGTTTTGAATCTCCAAATAGTGAGATTCAAACTCAATTTTCAAAAGAAAATTCTCAATTTTTCCTTTCAATTGTGAGGGTTTGAAGTGTTGAGGCAAAGCTGGCACGCAAGGGTCTGTAATTCTGATGTAATGGACTCTTATTTATAGTTGAAGCAAGTGATATCTTCACCTTTCAAAGTTGTTTCCAAATTTGGCAAATGACTGATGCATCCTTGCATGGGCGTTTTCAGGCCCATGAAGCTACTCAATTAAGTCCATAATCACATGTAATTGAATCTGAAAATGAATTGAAATGCAAGGCAAAAGTGTGCAGCTGTTTGAAATTGATTCTTGCTAAATGATGATGGCATATTCAAGCCATGTGCAGACCACTCAAACCTTATCCAAAATTGATGAAATTGGACTCTTTGGAAAGGTTAGATCAAGAGACAACTCTTATGTTGAACACTTTTCCATTTGAGGTTTGTATCATGATGAATTTTGAGTTTGAAGTTTAGAAATTCCAAGATGTCAAAAAAAATTCTAAGTATCAAGCGATATGTTCAATTGTTCCACTCTGGCTAACTTTTTATGTGAGCTTCAAATGAGAAACGTATCTTCATCAAAGTTGTAGCTCTTTCAAAAACCTTCAAAATGGTCATAAGTTTGACCTTATTTGGATTTGGTATGAATGAGGTATACATTTTTTGAAGTTGAGGAAATTCACTTGTTCAATGGTCTTGGTCCAAAATGACCTATAATGTATCCTCATATCACATGCTCATAAAAGTTGAATTAGCTATTCCTACAAACATCAAAGTTGAAGTAGACACCTCGAATTTAATTGTGCAACTTGGAAATATTTCATCTCATACAAAATGAGAAAGTTATGGCCTTGGGAAGTTGACCTCTAAATTAGGGTTTAGACAAAATGACCTATAATCTTTCGACATAAATAATGACTTTCCAAGCAAAAATAGCTTAGACCTCAACAAGAACATTGTTTGGAATGTCATTTAGAGTAACGTTTCTCTTGGAATAATTTTCATATGATGAAAATTGTAGGTGATAGGGTCTAGGGGACCCCAGTTTTGATCAGATGAATTCCTTTGGTCAACCACCATCAACCACCTTGCTAACTTGCAATTCTATTAACTTTTTGGACTTATGGGAGATCATATATGCATAAGATGATGAAATTTGAAGTGTCCCTTGAAATATTTGATCCATTAGTGAAGAAGCTTGTTGAAGAAGTTATTCAAGATACTCATAGGAACTAGGGTTTCCAAGGCAAACCAATTCCAAACTTTTGAAGAATTCTTAATCAAAATAACATGTAAAGATCAAAAGGACTCATACATGATTCCTAGAGCCATTGTGGATCATGTCTTGGTTGAGCTCTTAGCAATGAGAGTCTTAAACCCTAGATGTGAGCTTGATAAATCGAAGGTGATCATGTGCCCTACCTACAAAAGAGTTAGACAAATGCAAAGACATTTTTTTGGTATTTTGGTTAGTAAAGATGATAAAATACAATGTATGATACAATCTCATAGTGCTTGGTGATCTCTCACAAAACAAACCCAATGAATAAGGGGTAAGGAGGATGCCAAGGTATGATCCCAATGATAATGCATAGCATGAGGGATCTTAGGGTCAAAATTGGGGTCTTACAATCCCCGACATTTGAATTAGAATATTGTGCATGCTTGGCATAATGTGCATAGGAAAGGAAGATTCGAGCTTGGACCGTGCAGTTGTGTAGCTTTGGAAGCTTACACTCTTGCGCTGAAGAATAGGGCTTTGGAGTTGAAGATGTCTTATGCTTGTGAAAGACCTATGTATTTGGTTGTGGTTGAGCCATTAACTCTCCCTAACCAAGATGTAAAGGAGTTGGAAGACGCGCTCGCCAAGATGAAGCAAGAGAAGGATATGTGGGAAGAGTGTTTGCATGCTTTGAGCAGAAAGCATGAGGAGTTGTAGCTTGAGTCTAAGGACAAAGATTCACTTATTGAGCTACTTGAAGACCGAGTGACGAAGAGGCAGAGAGAACCAGAGGTTTCATCTTCCTCTAGTATGCCTCAACCTTTCGTTGCTTGGAAGAAGATTGTTGATCAGCTTGTCCTCGAGAAGACTCAAATGAAGGCTTCTTTTAAGATCGAGATCCGACGCATTCGAAGGAAGTACGCACCTGCGGCCAAATCTTCTAATGTTGCTAGGGATCCTTAGGATGACTAGTCTCCATTTCTCTTGTATTTTCATTTGGTTTCTGGAAATGTACTCAGTGTAATCCTTCCAGTTATATAAATAAAAGAGATTTTTATGGTCAATCAAATTGTTGCAATCATTATTATCATATATATTTGTAAATAATATAGTAAGTTCCTTGGAAAATAAAACCAATCAAGCATTGCATTTCATGCATCATTTAGATAGCAGGTTTCTCTTTTGCCAGATGTCTTATTGGTATTTCTTCTGTGCTTCAGCCAAGCTGACTCATCGATACAATACCCGCACCAATTACTCAAAGATTATGGAGTATCTATAGCAAGAGAACAGAGACTTGAAGGACGAGATTTCCTGTCTGACTGCCATGATGGAATCAGTATTAGCTGCTCAGAGCCAGTCATCTCCAACGCCTGCAACTGCTCATCCTCAGAGGATTGTCATTTCCGAGGTTGCTACCTCTACCATTCCTACAACTGCTGCTCATTTTGCGCCTAACATGCTTGCCGGATTCCCGTGGGGAATGCCGCCCAACTTTATGCCTGAAGGTTTTGCACCTACTTTTGCTTCCATTCCGACATCTAGCCCGGTCATGTCTGTGCCACCACCAGTTGTGCATACCCTACCACGTTTGGAAGACACCATCTATCATTCCGAGCCGTCTGAGGGCCCTGATGTGTATGAGAAAATGGACGAAATGAAGGATCAATTCCTTGAGCTGCGTAAGGAGTTGAAGACTTTGAGGGGTAAAGATATGTTTGGGAAGAGTGCTGCGGAACTTTGTTTAGTTCCAAATGTTAAAATCCCGGTGAAGTTCAAAGTCCCTGACTTTGAAAAGTATAAGGGGAATACTTGTCCGCTCATTCATCTCGTCATGTATGCTAGAAAGATGTCGACTCAAACTGATAATAATCAGTTATTGATCCATTATTTTTAAGACAGTTTGACCGGTGCTGCTTTAAGGTGGTACATGGGATTGAATAGTGCGAGCATCCGCACGTTAGATGGTTTCGGCGAAGCATTTGTGAAATAGTACAAATATGATGTTGATATGGCACCAGATAGAGATCAGTTGAGGTCCTTGTCTCAGAAAGATAAGGAGACGTTTAAGGAGTATGCTCAAAGATGGAGAGAGCTTGCCACTCAGATTACCCCTCCTTTGGAAGAGAACGAGATGACCAAGATTTTTCTCAAGACCCTGAGCTCATTTTATTATGAGAAGATGATTGCCAGTGCCCCCAATGATTTTACCGAGATGGTAAACATGGGGATGAGGCTAGAATAAGTTTTCCGAGAGGGACGGTTATCTAAGGAAGAAGCGTCATCCAAAAAGAGGTATGGTAATAGTTTTGGTAAGAAGAAGGAGAGAAAAGCTAATGCAGTGTCTGTGGGGAGGCAAAGGAGTCCTCGTGTAAGAAGAAATCAACCACCCCGCCAACACCATCATCAAGCATCATCTGTGATCCCAGTATTTTCTAACAATCAGTCAACACCAATTCAACAACAACAATGTCAACAACAACAACCACGACAACGAACAAACACCTACAACAACAACAATACCAACAATCATTTTCAACAACAACAAAACTTTGAGAGGATGAAGGTCTCTTTTGACCCTATTCCCATGACATACATAGAATCGTACCCATCGTTGGTTCTCAAGAACCTGTTGCAACCAAGAAATCCACCTCAAATCCCTAAGCCACTTCCATGGTGGTATAAACCGAAACTTCGTTGTGCTTTTCACCAAGAAGCTCCCGATCACGATATTCATAACGGCTACCCTCTAAAGTATGAAGTCCAAAAGCTGGTTAAAAGTGGAATGGTGTCCTTTGAGGACCGTGCATCGAACATCAAAGCTAACCCACTACCTGTCCATGGGAATTCATCTATTAATATGGTGGATGGATGTCCTGGAGAGTTCAAGGTATTTGATGTCCGCTTTATTAGAAGGTACTTGGTGACAATACACAAGGATATTTGTTTGGTAAGCGATTGTGAGCATGACCATGATGGTTGTGCAATTTGCAGTGTCAATCTTAAAGGTTGTATGGTTGTGAAGAGAGACATCCAGAGGTTGATGGATGAAGGTTTGATTCAGATTGTCCAGTCCCGTCATGTAGATGATGATGTGAATGTTATAGTCTCAGTATTCAAGACTCCTGAAAGAGTAGTAATCCAGTACGATAGTAGCAACAGTAACAGCGTCAACAACAGATCGGTATCGTTGTTGGTTATACGGTTAGTGGGCCCCGTCCCGTATGCATCCGATAAGGTTGTCCCATATCATTCCAGTGCTACCATGATAGATAATGGTCAAGAGGTTCCTTTGCCTACGACCAATTCTGTTGTGAGCATTGCTGATGTTACTAAGGTGACCCACAGTGGTCGAGTCTTTGGGCCGGTGTTCCCGAAGAATGTGGAAGATATATATGTTAGCAAGAAGGTTGATGCGCATGTGGTAGATTCTGCTAGTTCTCCAAAGTGTCAGTCTGGTGAATCCATTGGTTTGAAGCCTAGCGATGATGATGAGGTGCTTCGTTTTAATCAAAAAAAGCGAGTTCAATGTGGTGGAGCAGTTGCTCCAAATCCCCTCCAAGATTTCAGTGTTGTCTCTGCTAATGAACTCAAAAGCGCACATAGAAGCACTACAGAAAGTTCTAGGGAAATCTTATGTGGAACATGATGTTACAGTGGATCAGTTTGATCATATCGTAGCTAACATCACTTCCTGCAACAACCTCAGTTTCTGTGATAAAGAACTCCCTGAGCAGGCTAGAAATCATAACTTGGCTTTACACATCTCGATGAATTGTAAAGATGACGCTTTGTCGAATGTGTTGGTTGACACTGGGTCTTCATTGAATGTGCTTCCGAAGTCAACTCTGTCAAGGTTGCCATACCAAGGAGCTCCTATGAGATATAGTGGCGTGATCGTCAAAGCTTTTGACGGTTCTCGCAAGACTGTGATCGGCAAAGTGGAACTTTTAATGAAGATAGGTCCGAGTGATTTCCAAATTAATTTTCAAGTAATGGATATCCACAAGGCCTATAGCTGCTTGTTGGGAAGCCCATGGATTCATGAGGCAGGAGCCGTTACTTCAACGTTGCATCAGAAATTAAAATTTATTAAGAATGGGAAGCTAGTTATTGTTAGAGGGGAAAAGGCTTTGTTGGTAAGCCTCCTGTCATCTTTCTCTTATGTAGAAGTTGAGGATGAGTTTGGAACTCCGATCCAATCCTTATCTATTACTGAAGAAAAAAGAGTTGGGGCACCTATGTCGTCATTTAAAGATGCACAAAAAATTGTTGAAGACGGTCAGTCTGATCAGTAGGAACGAATGGTAGAGGTCTACGACAACAAGAGCAGAGCCGGTTGGGGTTTTCAACAAGGTTCATCAGTGGTTAGAGCTGAAGACGTGCAACCTAGTTTCCATATCGGATGGTTCATTCATGGTAATGGACAACACTCAGCTGTTGTAATCGAGGGTGATGAAGACGAAGACTGCACCAATTTTGTGACGCATGGAAAAGCTTGCAACAATTGGACTGCTATTGATATTACTGTTATTGTGCATCGATCTAAGTAATTGCTTTTATTTGTTTTTGAAAATCCTTCTCCTATGCCTAAGGGAGAAGTGAACATTGTTAGGCATTTCAAATATGATCATCAATAAAATATAATTCTATTCATCCACATCTATGATTTTTATTTTTACTTTTTGCTTTATTCTGAAAATGGTAATCACAAAAATGTGAGCAAATTCTTTACTTTGAATAAGTTTTGAATGATAGCAAATTGTGTGATCATTGTCTAATTGTTGGTTGTGCATTATTTTGCATGTTTCATTTGTGTTTTTAGCCTATACTATTGTTTTGTGTCTATACATAAAGATCCACATTGATACATTTCTTAAAAGAACTCATAAAAACTGTTTTGTGTCAGTATGTATCGATACATGTTCATCTGCATCGATACATAAATTTGTTTTAAATCACAAAACGTTTTTGCTTCAGTATGTATCGATACATACGAGCTTTGTATCGATACATGCTTAGTTAAAATGTTCTATGTATCGATACATACGAGCTTTGTATCGATACATGCTTAGTTAAAATGTTTTATGTATCGATACATATGAGCTTTGTATCGATACATGCTTGTATTAATTCTCTAAAATTAATCAAAGCTACAGTATGTATCGATGCATAATCTTTCGTATCAATACATAATTCTGTTTTGTCTACTAACAGCTTCTGTCTTTGACATATAAGAAGTATTGTGACAGCTCAATTATGTAGTATGAATTCACAAGTGAAAAACAGTTGTAACACAAATCAAAGTAGTGTGTAGCAGCAATTGTTTGAGCAGTTAGAAACCTGAAAGAGACTTCATCTTCTTCATCTTCTCAATCTCTTTTCTTCAAGAACATCAACACATAATCATTCTTGTTCTTTGGATTAAAGGATCAACGAGATAACGTTCAGTGGAACGATCAAGGATCTAGCTGAGGTGTTCAGTGGAACGATCGAGGATCTAGCTGAGTTGAAGGTTGAAGGGGGTTTCAAGGAAAAACCAAATGGTTTGTCCTTCGAGAACTGGAGTGTTCTTACGGGTTTGTTAGTCACGTTTGCAGAACAGATTCAGCCGTAGCGTAGGGTTTGGAAATTGGGTATTTTCGCAAACAGGTCGTGGAACCGGTGAATTGTTTGCAATTTCTTGCAGGAAATTCTTGATTGAGCTCAGATCAAGTGGAGGTTTTATACAAGAAGAAGATCTTGGGATTTAGATTTCTGTCTTTGTATTGAAACCTTGTATCAACGAATTCAGCATTATTGATGATTAGAGTTCTCAATTTCATTTGAAACTGAGAGGGAGACGTACCCACACCCGATGACGACAGTGGGGAACTTCCTTACCAAATCTCTGTGTATCGTATCTTTCCTTATCTATCTTTACATTTTCAACAGTTTTGTGATTTCAGTTGGTGTATTGTGGCTGTACATTTCGTGATACAATAGTGGCAAGAAAACTTCTTTATCTAAACTCCACCATTGTTCATCATTGATCACATACACACCAAATGTTTGACAAAACTGTCAGCTGAGTTTTATTCATTGGAATTAGAATTTAGTGATAAGTGCATTTGATTTGATAATATTCTGGTGTTAATAATCTCTATCGTTCTAATTCAAATCCAGCAATAAATTCGCGTGTCCGGTTTTCTAGTAGCGGTTCAGAATAGACGGAAGTCGATTCGGGACTGTAATTTTCCGCTAAGTTTCAATAACTCTGATAAGAATTTTTAAATCTGTTTATTTTAAAAGAGGTGATCTATTCACCCCCCTCTCGATCACTAGCCACACCGTCTAACAAGTGGTATCAGAGCGTCGGTTCGCTGGTGCTCTGTGGCTGCCTGTAACGATATGGATTCAGAACCAAAGGGGGCGTATAATAGA
This sequence comes from Lathyrus oleraceus, assembly GCF_024323335.1. Taxonomy (NCBI): domain Eukaryota; kingdom Viridiplantae; phylum Streptophyta; class Magnoliopsida; order Fabales; family Fabaceae; genus Lathyrus; species Lathyrus oleraceus. The sequence continues at coordinate 459,506,092 of NC_066585.1, forward strand.
GCGCCGATTTTCAACGGTAAAAATTACGGCTACTGGAAAGACTGCATGCGAGTTCATATAAATTCTGTTGATAGGCTAGTATGGGCTGCCATTGAAAATGGTCCTTTTCAAATTACTATGACAAATGCGGCTGGCGCCAGAGTTCCTAAACCAGAAGCTGATTGGAATGAGAAAGATGAGAAAAAGTGGTCGTGTGATTGGAGAGCTCGAAATATGCTAATTTCAGCACTCGGTGTTGATGAGTATTATTGGGTATCCCACTGCAGGACAGCTAAAGAAATGTGGGATGCTTTAGAAGTTGCCCATGAGGGTACTACTGAAGTAAAACAGTCCCGCATTAACACACTCAATCAAGAGTTTGAGCTCTTTCGCATGAAACAAGGAGAATCTATCTCCGACATGCAAAAGAGATTCACTCATCTCACTAATCGGTTAAATGCACTTGGAAAACCTGTTTCCAATGAAATAGCTACTAATAAAATTCTGAGATGTCTTAGCAGGGAATGGCAACCTAAAGTAACAGCTATTAAGGAAGCCAACGATCTAACGACACTTACGTTTACAACTCTGTTTGGAAAGCTGGAAGAACATCAGCAAGCATTAGAAAGTCTTGAAAAGTTTGAGAACAAAAGTAAGAAGGAAAAGGAGAAGAAGAGAGACAAAGAGGGAGAGAAGAAGCCAATAGCTCTTGTGGCCTCTAGCTCTAAGTCCTCACGAAAAGAGCAAAGTGACAAGGATTCTAGTAGTGACAAAGATTCGGATGATGAGGAAATGGGGCTTTTTGTAAGGAGATATAATAGATTCATTCGAAAGAATGGAGTCAAGCATTCCGACAAAAACCTCATGAAGTTTCGAAGACAATCTAGAGATTCAAATCAGGAAGAGAATAAGAAGAGTAGAGGAAAATGATCTTGTTTTAATTGTGGTAAATCTGGACATTATAAAATAGATTGTCCTATGAAGTATAAAGATCAAGGAAAAGCTCCACCAAAAGGGTACAGCAAACAAATAAGAGCTTACATTGCATGGGAAAGTGATAGTGATTCATCAAGCACACAAAGTTCAAGTGATAGTGATGAAACCGCAAATCTGTGTCTTATGGCTCACACCAAAAATCTGTCCTACCACAAGAAGAAAGTCAATGATAAAAAGGTAAAACAAGCCTATTATAATAATTTCTCTTCTATGTCTTTTTCTGAACTGAAAATAGCTTTTGAAAAACTGCATAACGAAGATGTAGATGCTTTTAAAAGATTATCTTCCGACAAACAAATTTTTTCATTTCTGAAAGGTAAAGTATACAAAGCTGAAAAAGATTTAGAGTGGTTAAAAGCTAGTATTGCAGAATATTCAAAAAATATTGAAATTGATGGATGTAGTAAAGTTGGGTATTGTGAAGCTTGTCATATTTGGCAACAAGAGGTAAAGACTCTCAAGGTCAAATTGGAAAAAGCTTTACAACCTAAGGTTACTTACGCCGTTGACTCTAGGTTGTTTAAAAAGTCATTAAATCCACCATATGCAAAATACTCTTTTATTCCAAAGAATTTAATGAACAAGAATAAACAAACACATCATCATGGTTTATGTCATTATTGTTGTCATGCTGGCCATACCATTGAGAAATGCAAGTTTAGGAGATTTCTTGTTCCTAAAGGTATTTATCAATGGAAGCCAAAAGGCAACCATGTTAGCACTTACCCACTTGGACCCAATGAAAATTGGGTACCAACTTCTCTCTTTTGATATTGTAGGATGAGTGCCTTGCTTCCGTAGATAGGAGATGGTTTCTTGACAGCGGTTGCTCAAGGCACATGACTGGTGACATATCGCTTTTTATAGACTTCAAAGCAAAGAAGAAGGGATATGTTACTTATGGAGACAATAACAAAGGAGCTATACTTGGCAAAGGTAGTGTAGGTAATCCCTCTACCACTACCATTTTTGATGTCCATTTAGTAGAGGGAAAACAAAAGAGGGTCTCTTTTAAATCTAAAAATGTAATTTCAACTTCACGACCCCTTGAGCTTCTCCATATGGATCTCTTTGGACCTTCTAGGACAAAGAGCTTAGGTGGAAATTATTATGGTTTTGTAATCGTTGATGGCTATTCTAGATTTACTTGGACTATATTCCTTCATAGCAAAGATGAAACTTTTTCTGCTTTTAAGAATTTTGCAAATCTGTCCCAAAAAAATGAATTCCAAAATAGTTACAATTCGTAGCGATCATGGTGGTGAATTTCAAAACTATCACTTTGATAAGTACTGTGACAAGTATGGTATTGAGCATAACTTTTCAGCTCCTCGAACTCCATAACAAAATGGCGTTGTGGAGCGTAAAAATCGTGTTTTAGAGGAGTTGGCAAGAACAATGCTAAATGAGGGTGGATTACCAAAATATTTTTGGGCTGATGTAATTAGCACAGCTTGTTATGTTTTAAACAGGATCTTAATCCGTCCTATTTTAAATAAAACTCCTTATGAGCTTTTAAAAGGAAGAAAGCCAAACTTGTCACATCTTCATGTATTCGGTTGTAAGTGTTTTGTTTTGAATAATGGTAAGGAAAATATTGGGAAGTTTGATGCAAAAGCGGATGAAGGTATCTTTCTTGGATACTCACAATCAAGTAAAGCATATAGAGTATATAATAAGCGTTTACTTACTGTTGAAGAATCTGTCCATGTTTCTTTTGATGAGTCTTATCCGAAAAGTGTCGGAAAAGGTATTTCTTTTGATGACGCAGGTGTATCTACAAAAGACATACTCAAGGAAGTTGTTACGGAAACTGATCAGTCCATAACAGCTGCCCGTGAGAAGGAGGAAGACACTAGTCATGAAGAAGATGAGGAAGAAAGGACAGCTGAAGTGAATGACCTTCCACCAGCTTGAAAATCTTCAAAAGACCATCCTATTGACAACATATTGGGAGATATTTCAAAGGGAGTAATGACTCGTTCTAAGATAAGTAATTTTCGTCCTCACTTCGCTTTTGTTTCATAAGTAGAACCTAAAAATGCCAAAGAGGCCTTGATTGATGAATGTTGGCTAATGGCCATGCAAGAAGAGCTTAATCAATTTAAAAGAAATGACGTTTGGGAACTTGTCCCTCATCCGCGAGATCATCATATCATAGGTACTAAATGGGTTTTTAGAAATAAGCTTGATGAAAACGGAGTGATAACTAGGAACAAGGCACGTTTAGTAGCACAAGGGTATAACAAAGAAGAGGGCATAGACTATGAGGAAACTTATGCTCCAGTTGCTCGCCTTGAAGCTATACGTCTCTTGCTTGCCTATGCGTGTTCTAATAATTTTAAGCTTTACCAAATGGACGTAAAGAGTGCGTTTCTAAATGGTGTCATAAATGAAGAAGTATATGTCTCACAACCTCCTGGTTTTGAGAATGCTGAAAATCCAGATTATGTTTACAAATTAAAACGAGCTTTGTATGGTATTAAACAAGCCCCTCAGGTTTGGTATGAAAGGCTTAGCAAATTTCTAATTGATCATGGATATTCAAGAGGTAAAGTGGATAATACTCTCTTTATTAAACACAAGGGAAAGCACATTCTTTTAGTTCAAGTTTATGTAGACGATATAATTTTTGGTTCAACTAACATACACTTGGTCGAAGAATTTTCTAAGGTTATGTAGGGTGAATTTGAGATGAGTCTTATGGGGGAGCTGAATTACTTCCTAGGTCTTCAGATAAAGCAACTTGATGAGGGTACAGCAGTATGTCAAACAAAGTACTGCAGAGAACTACTCAAGCGCTTTGGAATGAACGACTCAAAATCAATTGACACCCCTATGCCTACCAACGGAAATCTAGATAAAGATGAGCATGGTAAGAGTGTAGATGTCAAAAAGTTTAGAGGTATGATTGGGTCTCTTCTGTATCTTTTTGCTTCTAGACCTGACATCATGTTTAGTGTTTGTATGTGTGCACGATATCAATCAAATCCTAAGGAATCACACCTGAAAGCTGTTAAGCGTATACTTAGATATCTTCATGGAACATCTAAATATGGGCTTTGGTATTCCAAAGGAAGTGATTGTAGCTTAGTAGGTTACTCCGATTCTGATTTTCCTGGCTGCAAATCAGATAGGAAAAGCACGAGTGGTACATATCACTTGTTTTCAAACTCCTTGGTAAGTTGGCATAGCAAAAAGCAGGTATCTGTGGCTTTGTCAACTACAGAGGCTGGGTACGTTGCAGCCGGTAGTTGTTGCGCTCAAATTTTGTGGTTAAAGCAACAACTACAAGACTTTAACATTCAACTCAAACGTATTCCAATAAAATGTGACAACACTAGTGCCATAAACCTTACTAAAAATCCTGTTTTACACTCACGCACTAAACACATAGAGATTAGACATCACTTTCTTCGCGATCATGTTGAAAAAGAAGACGTTTTATTTGAGCATGTCGATACTAAAAATCAGCTTGCTGATATTTTCACTAAACCTTTGGCAAGGGAACCGTTCTTCAACATTTGTCATGAATTAGGGATCTTAGATCTCTCTCCATTGTTGTCTTAAGCATGTTTGTTCTTATTTATATTATGCCTCACCTTGGTTGATGATATTTGTTTTAGATTTCATTTATACCTCACAAGGTTACAATCAACAGAGGTAATATCACTCCTTTCTATATCTCTTTTAGAACTATGTGATTGTGTATGTTAGAACAAAATTCCTTATTTTCGTTTATGTGAATTTCTTTGCATATATTGTTTGAACATTAATATCTGATTTGTGAATTATACTTGGGCATCATTATCATGACATACTTCATAATGCATAACCATACTGCATAAAAATTAATTAAAATTTGGTTTGGCATCAGTATGTATCGATTCAAAGGTGTATGTATCGATTCATGTCTTCTTCATTTCACATCTGTCAAAATTGGTTTAGTATGTATCGATTCATTCGTCGTTTGTATCGATACATAGACCCTTTAAAAACAAAAATGTGTAACATGGATCGATCAATTCCCATATGTATCGATACATACTGATTGTTGTTGGATTAAATGCATTTTATTTCACTCATGGATCGACACATCAACAATTCTTATCACATCTTTTCATAAACTTGGTATCAGCAGTTTCCCTACCTCTCAAAACCTACGACTAACCCTAATCTCCTTCATCATCACTCTCTCCAAAACCCTAAATTCGTCTCACTCTTCTTCAATCTTTCATCACCATGCCTCCAAGAACCACTCCGGCTAGAGAAAAGGGAAAAGGAAAAGGAAAGGAAAAGGAAAGGAACCGGTTGGCACTTCTCAGCAGTTAGCAGAAATTCCTCCAAATGCCTTAGATTTGCTTCATCCTGCAATTGCTATTGAGTTTGAGGATTCTTTCAAGACAAGGTTAGTTATGAAACCCCATGTCTTCGATAAACATGATGCCATTCATCTGCATCTCAATGATGTGGTTGAACTTCTTAATGCACAAAAACTTGGTCCATTTTTTACTACAAAGGATGAATACCATGAGGATTTTATCCGTGCATTTTATGCTGGCTTTCATTCTGGTAAAGGATATATGTTTAAGTGTTCTATTGGTGTCAGAACCTATACTTTTGAGGCTGGTGATTGGGAAACAGTGTTTCAAATTCCGCTTCCGTCGCATAATTTCAAGACTTGGCATGACTTGAAGTTTGATACTGACTTTAACCTGAAGGAGTTTATTCTATCTATCCTGAAATTGGACAGACCGCTGGGTGAGGATGAGCAGGTTACGTCTGGTATGATTAAGAAAATTCCTCGTATACTTCATTGGATTATCTCGCACATCCTGCGTCCAGCAAATAGTGGACATTCTAGGTTAGACAGGGCCAGCATTTATCTCTTGTATATTCTTCAAAATAAGGTTCCATTGAATTGGGAAAATTACTTTGTGAAGCGTCTCTTTTTCGTGCGTAACAGTGCCAAGAATGTTCCTCTTGGTTATGCGTCTCAAATCATGAAAATTCTTACGTTCTGGAATGTTGCAATCCCTTTAGTTCCTCTCACATCACCATCTGCTGCTCAAGAGTTTGACTCTTCCACTTTATCTAATATGGGATATCGGTGGGACAAGGAACGCCAATGTTTCTATTTCTTTGAAAGGAAATCCAAAATAAGGATCTATAATTTTGATGTGCCTTCTGAACGAATTCATGTAGTTGAAGACCAACCTGATGAAGAAATGCATGATGTAAACGAAGCAGATGTGCCTGCAGCTGATGACAATGCGGGTTGGGGTGATTGGGTGCCACAAAGGTGGTCTCCAACCAACTATGTACCTGAACCAATGATTCCTCCGTTCTCCGGCGGTGCCTCATCTTCAACACCTACGACGCACCTAACTCAAATGCTTCAACAAATGGAGCTTGCTAACCAAGAACGTCATGAAGAAGCACGGTCTTGGCATGTACAACAAAGTGAGTGGCATAAGGAGCATCGTGAGTGGCATGACGATCATACACGGATGTACCATAACCAACACTCTTGGCACACAAACTTGGTTAAGTGGCATCAAGTCTTCTACAATGAAATGTCTGGTTTTATGGACGACTGCCGTGCCAATCCTGGTATTATGGACAAATTCAGAAGTGTTGAAGTTCAGGACCGATTCAGGCACTACACCTTCATGGCCCACAATCCAGATGCAATGCCTCCCCCTCCGCCTCCGCCAAGCTTCAGAGATCCTGATAGAGATGACGAGGAGTCCTGTGGTGGCTATAATCCACATTAAACCATCCTCATTTCATTTCACTGCATTTCATTGCATGTTGCTTGAGTTTTTTTTCTTTTCAGATTAGTTGCACCTTATATGTCTTGGCTTATGTAATTTTTAAATACTTTCTACTAGTTGAATGCTTATTTCCTTCTGCTTACTTCTGGTGTTATTGCCCTTATTTGTCATTCTTTGTGAGTGATTCTTTACTTTTAAGCTTCCTTCTTTGTGATTGTTAGCTTATTTATCATTTTTGCTGTGTCCTGCTACAAAATGTTGCCTTGATAAAACTGTTTTTTCTTCTTTTTGATGTTGACAAAGGGGGAGAAATGCAGATGTTGAATAAGTTTTGAATGATAGCAAATTGTGTGATCATTGTCTAATTGTTCGTTGTGCATTATTTTACATGTTTCATTTGTGTTTTTAGCCTATACTATTGTTTCGTGTCTATACATAAAGATCCATATTGATACATTTCTTAAAAGAACTCATAAAAACTGTTTTGTGACAGTATGTATCGATACATGTTCATCTGCATCGATACATAAATTTGTTTTAAATCACAAAACGTTTTTGCTTCAGTATGTATCTATAGATACGAGCTTTGTATCGATACATGCTTAGTTAAAATGTTCTATGTATCGATACATACGAGCTTTGTATCGATACATGCTTAGTTAAAATGTTCTATGTATCGATACATACGAGCTTTGTATCGATACATGCTTGTATTAATTCTCTAAAATTAATCAAAGCTACAGTATGTATCGATGCATAATCTTTCGTATCAATACATAATTCTGTTTTGTCTACTAACAGCTTCTGTCTTTCACATATAAGAAGTATTGTGACAGCTCAGTTATGTAGTATGAATTCACAAGTGAAAAATAGTTGTAACACAAATCAAAGCAGTGTGTAGCAGCAATTGTTTGAGCAGTTAGAAACCTGAAAGAGACTTCATCTTCTTCATCTTCTCAATCTCTTTTCTTCAAGAACATCAACACATAATCATTCTTGTTCTTTGGATTAAAGGATCAACGAGATGATGTTCAGTGGAACGATCAAGGATCTAGCTGAGGTGTTCAGTGGAACGATCGAGGATCTAGCTGAGTTGAAGGTTGAAGGGGGTTTCGAGGAAAAACCAAATGGTTTGTCCTTCAAGAACTGGAGTGTTCTTGCGGGTTTGTTAGTCACGTTTGCAGAACAGATTCAGCCGTAGCGTAGGGTTTGGAAATTGGGTAATTTCGCAAACAGGTCGTGGAACCGGTGAATTGTTTGCAATTTCTTGCAGGAAATTCTTGATTGAGCTCAGATCAAGTGGAGGTTTTATACAAGAAGAAGATCTTGGGATTTAGATTTCTGTCTTTGTATTGCAACCTTGTATCAACGAATTCGGCATTATTGATAATTACAGTCCTCAATTTCATTTGAAATTGAGAGGGAGACGTACCCACACGCGAGGACGACAGTGGGGAACTTCCTAACCAAATCTCTGCGTATCGTATTCTTTCCTTATCTATCTTTACATTTTCAACAGTTTTGTGATTTCAGTTGGTGTATTGTGGCTGTACATTTCGTGATACAATAGTGGCAAGAAAACTTCTTTATCTAAACTCCACCATTGTTCATCATTGATCACATACACACCAAATGTTTGACAAAACTGTCAGCTGAGTTTTATTCATTGGAATTAGAATTTAGTGATAAGTGCATTTGATTTGATAATATTCTGGTGTTAATAATCTCTATCGTTCTAATTCAAATCCAGCAATAAATTCGCGTGTCCGGTTTTCTAGTAGCGGTTCAGAATAGACGGAAGTCGATTCGGGACTGTAATTTTCCGCTAAATTTCAATAACTCTGATAAGAATTTTTAAATCCGTTTATTTTAAAAGAGGTGATCTATTCACCCCCCCCCCCTCTCGATCACTAGCCACACCGTCTAACAAAAAAAACATAAATAAATAAATAAAATTGTCCATCTGCATAATATTTGGTCACAATTTAATTCTCTAAAATCAAAATATCAAATCATTATGCAGGTTGGTTCCTAACCGCATTGAATACAATGATTCTTTTCCTTCTCCAAATTTTGAATTCCCTGTGTTTGAGGCTGAGGAGGAAAGTAATGAAGAAGTAAGTGATGATTTGTCTCGTCTTCTTGAGCATGAAGGAAAAACCATTCACCCATTCGAAGAGCAGATTGAGTTAGTCATCTTGGGTTCCGAGGATGATGTGAAGGAAGTCAAGATTGGGTCTCGACTGTGTCCATAAGTGAAGAAGGGGTTGATTGATCTTCTCCGAGAATATTCAGATGTGTTAGCTTGGTCCTATCAAGACATGCCTAGTTTGGATTCTGAGATCGTGGAGGATAGATTGTCGTTAAAGCCAGAATGCCTGCCAGTCAAGCAGAAGTTGGGGAGGACTCATCCTGATATGGCAGTGAAGATCAAAGAAGAAGTGCAGAAATAAATTGATGTCAGTTTCCTTGTAACTACTGAATATCCGCAGTGGGTGGCTAATATTGTGCTGGTTCCGAAGAAGGATGGAAAAGTCCATATATGTGTTGATTATAGAGATTTGGATAAAGTCAGTCCGAAAGATGATTTTCCTCTGCCACACATTGATATGTTGGTAGACAATACAGCTAAATTCAAAGTCTTTTCATTTATGGACGGATTTTTCGGATATAATCAAATCAAGATGGCACCCGAAGATATGGAAAAAACCACATTCGTTATGCCTTAGGGAACCTTCTGTTATAGAGTGATGCCTTTAGGTTTAAAGAATATTGGTGCAACTTACTGTCGCAACGCGAAAAACAACCGGCGGGAAGAAAAACAGAAGAGCGGCCACCGTTTTTTATTTATCCCAAAGGAGGGAAAGGAAACGATCGAAGAAAACCTAAAGAGAGGAAAAGACAAGGTCTCACAACGAAATCTAGGGTTCGGGAGTCGATTATGCGAAGGGAAGGTATTAGCACCCCTACACATCCGTAGTACTCTACGGTATCCACTCTTGTTGTTCTAGTCTAAAGGGTGTAGGTATATCTAAGGTACTATCTGCTAAAAGAAAGTCAAAAGAAAATGACTCGCAAGGATGTCGCATCCACTGCCTACGTATCACACCTGAGTATGAGAATCAGAGTCTTCGTAGCTCGGCTACCTATGGGCGAAAGAAAATTGTGCTCGATAAGACATCGCGTCTTATGCCTACATATCTCATCTGGAATGAGAATCATAGCAAAACGTAGTTCAGCTAACTACGGGAACAAGGGACTCGATTGCAACTAGGTCAAGAGAAAAGGAAGGTCTCAATCGCAACGAGGGCAAGAGAAAGGGAAAGTCTCGATCGCAACGAGGGCGAGAGAAAAGAATCGTAGCAAGGGCGAAAGAAAGCGAGGATTAGTTGTTAGTCGTCAGTCAAACTCGGCAAGACATCGCGTCTCGTGCCTACGTATCTCATCTGAACATGAGAATCAGAGTTGTCGTAGTTCGGCTAACTACAGGGACAAGGGTCTCGATTGCAACTAGGGCAAGCGAAAGGGAAGGTCTCGATCGCAACGAGGGCGAGAGAAAAGAGTCGCAGCAATGGAAAAAGCAAGCAAGGATTAGTTGTTAGTCGTCAGTCAAAATCGGCAAGACATCGCGTCTCGTGCCTACGTATCTCATCTGAACATGAGAATCAGAGTTGTCGTAGTTCAAATACCTATGGGTTAAATATTTCCATCTGAACATGGACTTACAAAAGAGGACACCAGCTGTGTCAAAGGAAAGTGGGCAATGTGTTCAACATTCTAGCAGTAGGTGTCGCAGCTCGTTGAATCGAGTCTTAGGCAGTTACCTCTTTGCAATAGAACGGACTGACATGCCACAAGATCGGAGACGCACAGAAAGACTAAAAGTGGGCAAGCTCTGCCCTAGAGTTGTCATGCAATGTGGACCTATGTGTTAGGATTTATAGAGGGGAACATTTACCTAATGATAGCATGCAAAGAATGAGGGAATTCTACCTATGTTATCATACAAAGGGTTCTACTTAATGGGTGCTACCTAAACGGAACAAGAGTCGACGGATGGAGCAAAGAGAGGAGCCACGGATAAAGGTAGATGGCGATGCCTGAGGCGATCGACTTACAGGTAGATGGCGATGCCCGAGGTGATCGACTTACAAGAGGATGGATGAATGCGTGCTGGTTCTGTTAACTTTTGAAAATGATTACTCGACGTTGGATCGAGCTTTTGATCTTGTTTTGAAATGATTATCGAATGTTCGTTTTAATTCTTGTATTAACAGATGAATAAAGAATGAAAGAATAAATATTATACACTTTATGGGATAAGGGTACATTTGTTACGAATTGGGATGGTTCATGACAATCAAACAATAAGAATATATGCCTCAATCATCATACAAGTAAGCAACAATTATCAGTCAAATCAGATAAGTGAACATGTATATAATCAAATCAAAGAATCAAAGAACAAAATAACGGAGCATTAAACAAGGCATGGGAAGTATGAACATGTTAAACAATCAAGCAATAGTAAGCATGGATGAAAGAAACAAGTATAACAGATAATAGATGAATCAGACAGATGAAAAGATGCACAAAAAGGGTCCACTGAAATAATTAAATCAAGAAATGAGGTAAGGATTAGATAAAATCAAGATAAAAGGTCTCTAATACATGGCCTATGAGATGAACAAGGGAGGATCAAAAGATCTCTTCAATTGCCATAAGCAATCCCTAAATCAAACATTGATCATAAAGAAGTCAACTGAAAATTCGAGCCAACTTAATAAATATCAAATAAATAACAAATTAATCAGGAAAATTATGAAAAATTAAACTAAGTAAGGTGGGGTCCAGACATCATCATCCCCCAAAAAGATTTTAAAAATAATGAAAATTAGTACATGAATTAATTGAAATAAAAAAAAAGTCAAACCAAAAGTCAATCAACAAAACTAGGTTAAAAATAAATCAAGAATAAATTGAAAATGTGAAATAAAAATCTAAGAAAAAGTCAGGTTGACCATGGGGCAGTGGTCAACCTTCATCCCATAAATCAGAAGCTGAAAATAATTTTAAGTTATAAAAATAAAATCAAGAATCAAATGTATGCTAAAATGGACCACTTAGAATGAATAATTGAAATAAAATATTAATACTAATTAAGTGCAAAAATAAAAATTAAATAAAATTAAATAAGGCATCAAGCAATATGGAAAATATTTTTGAATATTTTTATGAACAAAGAAAATATTTTATATTAATTAAAATCAAAACAGAAATAAATTGGGAATTAAAAAATGAACATGAAAAGAGGTGGTGTATTAGCATTTTAACTGAATTGGGAAATGAGTGATATGCTGATGGGCCATGAAAGAGGGGCGCTAAAAGCAAACAGCGAAGGCCTACAATCAAAACCAACATTAAATCTGTGCATGACATAATAAAATAACGTTTTAATTAAAAAAACCATGTGAACCTTTATCAACCGGTCACTTTTACTTAAGTCACTAAAAGACAAAACAGAACGGATGGATGAGATTAAAACGGATTTGCTGGATCCAATGGCTCTCAAGATGACACGCAATCATCTTCTTCCTCGAGCCAAACCCTAGCCATAATCATGTAAAAACGCAGGCAATGCAGCACATTTTTTTCAACTTCAACACCAAAATACGAACACTATAGTGCATCAAAAAACATGAAACAAAGCCCAGATCTCAAGTACAAAATGTGATGATTAACGTGGTAACTTATTTTAGGTGAAATGGTAGCTTATTCATGGAGAAAAGTTGGCAATAAGGTGTCAATATGAACACGGACATGAGCAAAAATCAACAACACAAATCAACACCATTAACATTGCCTCGTACTGAGGGCTTCAAAAATAAGCATAAGTACATGATTAGCATTGAAACAAGCATGATAATGAGCATAAATGAATCATTAAATGGCTATGGAAATGGAGCAAAAGAGTTACCTAGTGGAATTTTAGTCCACAGCTTCTTGACTGTGGAGAAACTAGAAGAAAATGATGCTTCCTTGGTGCTTCAAGAGCTTCACCTTGAGACCTTTGTTGAGAAATACAAGCTGGCTTCTAATGAACCTTGCCCTTTCTTGCTAGAAAATTCACTGCCTCCTTTCATGCTTAGGGTTTCTAGCTTTAAGTATTGTAGATCAAACTCCTTAATGGGCTCTAAAACAATTTGTTTATCCATGAGAAAATGATGCAAGTTGGTGAGGTGTATTAGAAGAGGGCACGTGAGGTACTGAGGTTTCTTATTTTAGCAAAACTTTTAAGTGAATGGAAATATGATGTATGGCCAAATGAGGAAAACAAACATTGGTTGTGGAGGTGAATTTGTGCAGAATGGCTTGGTTTGGCAGCAGGCAAGAAATCATTTCAAGATGCTGACTTTGTGGCAACTTAACTTGATGAGCAAATCACCAATTGAGGAGATGATGCAAACAGTAGAGATATAATATGAACTATGGCATGTTTCATGTTGAGAATGGGTGGAAATAATGAGTGGAAGAAGGTGAAAAAGGGACCTCAAGATCATGTCACACCATTGCAAGATTGGTTGGGCAAGCTAGGCATAAATGTTGGGCACAAAAATCAGGTATAAGTGATGACTTTGAAGGTTAATATCTTGCAAATGAAACATCCTATGAATCTCATTCCAAAGGCATATGAAAGATGACATATTGGAGAGTATCTTTGATGTTCAAGTTTAAAATAAATGGTGAGTAGAAGTAACCTAAAAAGAGGCCTAAAGTTGAGCAAAACTGAAAAATGCAAGGCTGGCCAAGGTAACTTGAAATCTGCCTAGAAATTTCAAGTCATGGTACCAACTTTAAGTGAGTGTATCTCTCCAACCATGGATCCAAATGAGATGACTCCAAAGGGAGGTGAAAGAGGGCATGGCAAGGTATAATTATTGTGAAGAAAATATTTTCAATTGGTGCCTTGAAGTACAAGAAAACTGGCCAAGAAGTTTTGACAAACTTTAAAGATTTTTAGACTTAGAAATTTTTCTAAGTGTCCTAAAAATATGCCTTACTTTTACCAAGCATAACTTTCTCAATTTTGACCCAAATGGAGCAAACTTTATATTTCTAGAAAGCGTGGAACAAGAGGAACAACTTTCATGTTGGAGAAATGTTCAAATTGAGCATTTATCTTGATGGAAAATGGGCTTAAAGTGAGTGCAAGATCATAAAAACTTGCCCAAAATGGAAAGTCAACCATTTCCAAATTAAGTAACTTTTCCAATTCCTGATTAAATGACGAATCCATGATCCAACCATGATCAAATTTCACATGTAGGCTCCCCTAGGCATGAATTTTGAGATTCCACTCTCAAAATGTCAGAAGTTGACTTTTCTGGCCCCACAGTTGACTTTTCCCAAACTGTCTGATTCCCGATTCCAGTGATCAATTGAAGCCCTTCTGGCTCAAATTAAAAACTGATTTTTTGTATGTAGACCCTTGTGGACATATGGAGGGCCATCAAAAAGAGTTTCACCCAAAGAATCAGAAATAAACTGATTTTATATCAAACCCTAATTTTAGGGCAAATTTGATCGGGAACTGATTGCGCTGATTGCCAATGGATCTTTCTGAGATAATTGTGAGTCTTCCTAGGCCAAGATGCCTATCCAATCATGACATGGATGAACTCCTCTACTTCCAACCAAACATTTCCTGTTGCAGGTATCCATGAGACCCTAATTTCCTGATTAAATCCAGATGAACACTCTGATAGCTCTGAATCCTTCGCTGATGAACTGAGGACCATCATAAGATACCTGAAGCCCCCTGAGACACTTGAGACTTGTATACTTAGAGAATGAAGTCCAATTCTCCATCTTGCTTTGTGTGGGCTCCTTCTGCTAAGGAGCGATCAATCAAAACCTTATTTCCTAGTCACTAATGCAGTATGCAATGAGTATGACCTAGTATGATGCCAATGAAGTGTTAAACATAATCCCATGCTTCCAGGAAAAATTGTAGGGTAAATTTTGGGGTATTACACTTACCAAAGAGCAATGACTACTCTTTTTCATGATATGATGCATAAAGAGGTCGAAGTCTATGTCGATGACATGACTACTAAATCTATTGATGAAGAGGAATATGTTAAGCATTTGTTGAAACTATTCCAGCGGTTGAGGAAGTATAAACTCCGCTTGAATCCCAATAAGTGTACACTTGGTGTTCGTTCTGGTAAGTTGTTGGGTTTTATTGTGAGTGAGAAAGGTATTGAGGTTGATCCTGCCAAGGTCAAAGCAATACAAGAGATGATTACGCCCAAAACTGAGAAGTAAGTCAGAGGTTTTCTCGGTCGCTTGAATTATATCTAAAGATTCATTTCACACATGACTGCCACATATGCTCCTATATTCAAGCTTCTTCAAAAAGATCAGTCTTGTGTTTGGATTGAAGACTGCCATAAAGCTTTTGATAGTATCAAAGAGTATTTGGTTAAGCCTCCGATTTTGTCTCCACCTGTTGAAGGAAGACCTTTGATCATGTATTTGACTATGCTTGACGAGGGTATGGGTTGTGTTCTAGGTCAGCAGGATGAAACTGGAAAGAAAGAATTTGCTATTTACTACCTCAGTAAGAAATTCGCCGACTGTGAGACTTGGTATTCTATGCTTGAGAAGACTTATTGCATATTGGCTTGGGCTGCTAAGCGTTTGTGTCAATACATGTTGAATCATACCACTTGGTTGATATCAAAAATGGATCCAATCAAGTATATATTTGAGAAGCCTGCTTTAACTAGGAGCATTGCCCGTTGGCAGATGTTGTTATCAGAGTATGATATTGAATACCGATCTCAGAAAGCAATTAAAGGTAGTGATGTGGCTGACCATTTGGGTCACCAACCGATTGAAGACTACCAGTCAGTGCAGTATAATTTTCCTGATGAAGAGATCTTGTACTTGAAAATGAAAGATTGTGATGAACCAGTGCTTGAAGAAGGGCCAGAGCCTGGTTCCCGTTGGGGCATGGTATTTGATGGAGTTGTTAATCAGTATGGTAATGGCATTGGGGCAGTAATCATTACTCCTCAAGGCACTCATTTTCCGTTTACAGCTAGATTGACTTTCAAATGTACAAATAATATGGCAGAATAAGAAGCTTACATTATGGGGCTCGAAGAGGCCATTGATCTCAGAATCAAGTATCTAGACGTCTATGGAGATTCAGCTTTGGTCGTGAATCAAATCAAAGGTGAATGGGAGACGAATCAACCCGGTTTGATACCATACAGAGACTATGCGAGGAGGATTTCCACTTTCTTTACAAAGGTTGAGTTTCATCATATCCCTCAAGATGAAAGTCGGATGGCAGATGCTCTTGCAACGTTGGCTTCAATGATTGTAGTGAAATATTGGAATGAAGTTCCCAATTTGAATGTGATGCGTCTTGATAGGCATGCTCATGTGTTTGCTGTTGAAGAAGCCAAAGATGAAAAGTCGTGGTATTTTGATATCAAATGTTTCCTTCAAAGTCATATTTACTCGCATGAGGCATCTTTAAAAGATAAGAAGGCTTTGAGAAGATTAGCCGACATTTTATACTTGAATGGGGATGTGTGTAGCGGGAAATTCATGATCATCAAGCTATTGACGAGCTAGAGATTAATTAACAAGAGTCGTCACCGCGCTTTTATTATTTCCAAGGGAAAAGGGAAAAAGTACGAATAAAACCCAAATAGTAAGAAGTTTTCAAATAAAAACTAATAAAAGTCAGAGATCACAGGTAAGGGGGTTGGTTACACAGAGGGAAGGTGGTAGCACCAAAAGTGTCCTAGGTACTCCTAGGGAGGCCTTTTTGTGTGCATATGTATTTTGTACAAAGTGATGTTTACAAACAAATAGAATGGGGGGATGAGAAAAGAATTTATTGATTATATTTTTGTGTTTGACAAGACCTTCGGTCTCATGCCTACGTACCAACATAAGAATGAGGGATCAAAACCTCGTAGTTCGTGATACAAATTTCAAAGTGGATGCATTGTTTTTAACAAAATTAAGTTTAAAAGGCACCAAGGCCTAAAATGGTTTGAATGAGTTAGTTCTTTTTGGCTTTTTGAAAGTTTAAGTCAAGTATAGTTAAATTTATTTACAAGTTTGATTTAAGATAATAAGTTTGAAAATGCAATGGCATAAGGCCAAAGTTTCTATCTTTTTGCAAAAGTGGTCAAAGTTTAGGACAAAAATAGTTCATACAAAGAAGATTTTGAAAATGGACGGAGAGATTTTGAAATTAAAGAAATGGGGAGAAGATGAAGAGACTATGCTATGCACAAAATTAAAAGTTTAGAGTTGAAAAGATCTAACCAAATGGGTAGCAATCCAATAGACAAATATATCAATAGAAACCCAGAATTCCCTTGGACTTTTAGAATCAAACAACACACAAATGCACAATTATATTGTCTTGAAGAGCAGAGGCATTAAATAAAGATGACATCTTCCAAGCTTATCCATTCCATGGTCTTCTTCAGAAATAGCTCATGTAACAGATGAATTCCACAAGTCACGGGTTCAACATAACAGCTTCGCAGTGATCATGTTGTAGATGAATCTTAGAGAGATCTTCAAAGATGTATCAGATGAATTTCAAATTGCAGGCACTTGGTTCTTTAATAAGTTGGCATTGGCCAAGTCCATTAGCTTAGGGAGGTTGCCTAGATTCTAATTCCATTTGCTCAAGATCAAACCAACAGTCCACTCAAATGTTTTTTAGGGTTTTTGTTTTTATTATGTACATTAATGGTCAAAGACCACACAAACAAACAAAATAACACCAACAAAATATATCACACAAAATGGTCCAAATGGACAAAGTGAAAATTACATTAACATAAACAATTAGAATGATATGTATAATGGCAAATGATATAAAGTGCTAAAAGTAAATTGCATTAAAGTAAAAACTTTAAATTAAAAGTTAGTAGTTAGTAGGTTATAATTTTGGCAAGTTCATATTTGATCAAACCATTAGACATGCTTCTACAAATGTTGTGAAGTTACCCATTGCCTTCCCCTCCCTTATTTGTGGCATTATCCTGAGCCAACAACCAGGCATTCTAAGTACAAGTGACATTCCAAGCAGGAGAAAATCCCCTCTGTCCATTCATTATAAGTTGTTTGAGGGAAGTCATGTCAATGATGTCATGACATCTGCCAAAAGGGAGTCTACATCTCAAGGGAGCTTGGTTGATCAACTAAAAGAAACCTGCAAGGAATTGGAAAATGGTATAAGGGTGGCCAAGGCTAGAAAAGAAGCATTAGAAGTTCTGATCTGTAGCCTGGAGAAGGAAGAAATAGAGAAGGCTGGGAAGGACTCAAATACAAGATTAAAATCCCAATCCAATGGAAGTTCTGGAAGCTCAGAAAACTCTGAAGGTGCAGGTGAAGATACAAGTGAAGGTGAAGATGATTCTTCTTCTTCTGATTAATGGTCCCTGGTTGAATTGAAGGTTGGGAGGTGTGGTGAAAGCTGGGCTGCTGTTTGGAAGGTTGTTGTCTTGATTTTTTTTTATTCTGTATTTTGTGGCAGTCCTTATTGATGCCTGTTATGTAATATTTAGGGCTCTTAATGAGTTCCTTGAATTTGTTCATTATCTCAGCTTTCAGCTGTGTATAATGATGGTGTGTACTTCCTGAATATTTTGTTTTAACATGCTTAATGTTATAACATCTGATCTAACATTCTCTGCTAGGCTAATAGACATTTATTTTGTTTAATTGGTCACCTTTGGTAAATTTTGACTAAAAAGGGGGAGAAGTGCTGATGTGGAAGTTGGATGTGGCTGGACAAAAGGACAACTATTATTGAAAGAAGTGCGCAGGTGCTACAACAAAATGTTCTTCTGTTTATAGATGTCAAACAGGATGTCTGATATGGTGCACAGGAGTTGATGTTGAAGCCGATGTCAGTATGACATTCTGGCTGGTACAGGTGTTGGAGTTACAGTAGCTGTTATTTGATGTATGCACAGATTTAGGGGGAGAAGAAGTACCCTTGTGCATTGTGCATTTGTGTGTCTTACTAGTTGCATCCATAACTAGTAATTATGTTGTTTGTTACACAGATTTAGGGGGAGGAGAAGTACCCTTGTGCATGTGTGTATTACTAGTAGCCATAGCTAGTAATTGTTTTGCTTCTGCTGCTGTTTAAACTTCTGATAAGTTGTTTAACTGCTGATAGTTTTCCTTATGAACAAAAAGGACAAATATATGTTTTAACCAAAATTCGCCAAAGGGGGAGTTTGTTGATTCTAAGTGTTGGCAGCAATTTTGGTAAAATAAAGAGTGTTCACAAGATGTCATGTGTGATGGCTTAACATAAGATATCCTATGTACCTGCTGGAGTTCAAGAACATGTGCATGCAGGATTGTACCTGTTTCAGAATGCCACATACAAAGACAAGGCTTCATGCAGGATGTACCTGCTGGAGCATAGATGAAAGACATGTTCATGTAGGATTGTTTCAGATGACATACACAATGTCATGGCATCTGATATGGCTCTACCTGCTGGAAGTTATAAAAGGAATTATTGGATTATGCAGGATTTTTCCAGGATGTCAGACCCGATGTCATGACATCATGTACACAGAACATTCAGTATGAATGTCTGGTGTTTTGTGATTGCATAATTAATGGCAATCTTTGGATGATTGAAGATATGGCTAGCTGGCGCATTCAATCATGGATTACAACCAGATTTACTTATTTGCCAAGGAGATCTATACAGCTGTTATAAAAAGATTTGATTGGAAAATAGATTTAGGGTTTTCAAGATGTCCAAGCCCAGTTGAGAGCTTCTATAAAAAGGGACTTAGAAAACCTGTTTGGACACACAACCAAGACTGAGCGAAATACAGAGAGAGAGCTAGGGTTTGTGTCTGTTTAGTCGTAAGACTTGTAGGTCATTCAAGTCATCCATTGATGATTGAATTGGACTGATTTGTGGTTGTAATTTGTCACTCTAAAGCTGTTAAGCAAGAGTGTGTGTCTTCTTGATCAAAGCTGTGAAGCAAGATCAAGAGTGTGTCTTCTTGATCAAAGCTGTGAAGCAAGATCAAGAGTGTGCCTTCTTGATTGAAACTGTGAAGTAAAATGAAGAGTGTGTAATTGAAAAGTATTTTCTTTTCACAAGGGATTGTTGTTTAAAATCACTGGTGTGTGATTGTAAGGGAAGTGAGTGGGTTCTCATATCTAAGAGTGCTTAGGTAGAAGTTGCACGGGTAGAGATTAGGTGATAAAGACTGTAACTTGTTGAAGTGTATGGAGAGTCTTTGAACTAATTCTATTTTAGTGAATTTCCTTCCTGGCTTGGTAGCCCCCAGACGTAGGTGAGTTGCACCGAACTAGGTTAACAATTGCTTTTGTTATTCGCTTTACCATTCTGTTTTGTTTATCCATTGTTTATTACCAGATATTAGTGTCGTGACATTACCTTCGACATCTTATATCTGATACCAGAATTTCAGTAGCAGATCTGATGATCCAAAGCGCGTGTTCCACATAGACGTGAGTCAACTGCGTGGCAAATATGGTAAACAACACCAACGCTCAGGATTAAAACGTGAGAGTAGGATCATGTGGTTCAGAGGTTGGCCAAGTCATCGCCGGAGCCAAAGCTCCGGTCATCTTCTCTGGTGGTCCTCACCGGACTGGTCAACATGAACCATCACCAAAAAGAAAAACAAGGACATGATCTTGAAGAAAAAATGGCATTGAGCTCGAATCTGACCTCCATTCATTCCAATTCCAAATATATTGAGAGATATGTGGAATTGAAATTTGAGGTACATGAACTGAGTTGCTTCGATTTGACCTAAAAGCAACTCAATCTTCTTACCTACATTGGTAGGACTTCAGACAACCAAAGAATCAATAGAATTAAGCAAGAATTTAAGAGAATCGAAGAGTTTAAAATTTCTGCAAAATACCTTCAATGGAGGTTTGAACTCGATGGATCTTGATCTTGCTTATGCTTGGACTCACTCTACTTGCTTGTAGGAAGAGGATTGAATGGTTCAGAAGCAATGGATTCCTGGAGAATTAAATTCCAAAATAGTGGAGATTCAAGCTCAAATTCAAATGAATTTATCAGGTTTATCCTTTGAGAATGAAGGGTTTTCAATGGGGGATCAAAGTTGGCGCGATTGTGTCCATTTCTGAGCAATTGAAGCTCTATTTATAGTTGAATCAGGTGATATTTGCACACCCACTTTCACTTTCCAAATTTGGAAAATGTGATGTAATGCTGCATGGGTGTGCATAGGCCCATGAAACGATGGCTTGAAGTCCATAATTTAAGATTAGATGTGTTGAAGTAGGCTTTGATTGCAAGGCACATGTACATTGATGCTTGAAGATTGATCCATGCCAAATGATATCAGCTTGTTTAAGCCATGCGCAACCTATGCATTTCTCATCCAGAATGAATTTGAACTCTTTGGAAAGGTGAGATCAAGAGGAACTGTAGAAGCATGCTTCAATCCAAAAGAATTTTGATGAAGACAACATGTATCAACGCAAAAAGATAATAGCTTCAAGAGAATTCAAAGCATCAAGTTAATCAAGCCACTTATGCATAGCAACATTTGGTTCTAGCTTCATTATCAAGCCAACACTTTTGCAAATTGTTGAATCACTTCTAAGGTATATCTAATTCACTCTTAAATTAGTATACAAGTGTTCAACAATCATGTTTTGCATTTCCATATTTAACCTAACCATTTGTTAACATGTTGAAATGAAAAACACATTTTTCTTCAGATATTTTTCTGTGTTTCAACAGTGTTAACCGATTAACCATATGCGTTACCGGTTAACGACCCTGTTTTTGAAATTCTCAAGTTAACGTTATATGCGTTAACCGGTTAACCCATTTGGTTAACCGGTTAACACTGTTCGTTTCAATTTTTCTTGGCCTCTTTTCATGAAAAATGTTTTCAAATACTTATACCTTTTCACTAATTTTTATGAAGAAAATTATACCTCTTTGAAAAGGTGTTTTGATCAATATAAATTCTGGATTTTTTAAATGAAAAAAAGACCTCCAAGAACTTTCATAAAAACTCAAGATAATCACTCTTCCATATTTTCAATTTCTCATAAAAGTGTTCATAACCAATTTTTGAGAAGAAACTTTTTAAACATTCTTGTTTCATCTCATTCCATTTATTGTTGAACACTTATATATTATTCATTGAGTGAATTATTTATCCAAGGAGAAGATCAATCAAGAGAAGATTGATAGTACTACACTTTATTCAAATCATCAAAGAAGATTTATTTCTGTTTGACTTGTGATCCAGGATTGTTGGACACAAGGGTTGGTGTTGCAAGAGGATTGTTCTTGCACACTTTATTACCTATAGGTTAGATAGTAAGCATCACCATTGGTGTGAGTAGGCTGTACAATAATTCTAACTATAGTGAAATCTCTTTCGAGTCGAAAGGGGAGTGGAGTACCTTCGGAGTGTGAAGGGAACCACTTTAAATTCCGGTGTCTTTTTACTTTCCGCAATTTATTTTTCAGCACTTAAACGAAAAATAACCAAGAACCGGAAACAAGATTGAAGAAATTTTTACCACCTAATTCACCCCCCCTCCCTCTCTTAGGCGCTTTTACAACTTACAATTGGTATCAGAGCAAGTTATAGGTAACTTGTTCCTAGAGATCCAGCATGGCTTCCGCAAGCATAAACCTGGTTTTCAAAGATGGTGGAAGTGGCAACAAGCCCCCACTCTTCTCCGGAGAATATTTTGATTTCTGGAAAATCAGAATGAAGGCACATCTTGAGGCCGAAGGAGAAGGTATATGGGAAGCAGTTGAAGAAGGTCCACACAAACCGGTGAATGTGGTGAATGGAGTTGGTACCGCAAAGTTGAAAAACACCTATGACGAAGATGATAGGAAAAACATTCTGAATGAGAAGAAGGCAATCAACATACTCCAAAGCGCTCTTAGTATGGACGAGTTCTTCCGTATATCTCAATGTAAATCGGCAAAGGAAATTTGGGACACCTTGGTAGAAACACATGAAGGAACTGCCAAAGTGAAGAGATCGAGGCTAAACACTCTAAGTCAAGAATATGAGATGTTCTGCATGCAGCCCGGTGAATCTATAGTTGCCTTACAAAAGAGATTCGTCCATCTAAAAAATCACTTGATTGCTCTCGGTAAAACCTTCACCAATGATGATCTCAACCTGAAAGTCCTAAGATCTTTGACAAGAGAATGGCAACCAAAGGTGACCGCTATTTCGGAAAAGAAGAGTCTCTCAATGATGACATCCGCGTCTCTATTTGGCAAACTTCAAGAACACAAATTGGAACTTGGAAGGCTCGAGAAGCATGAAAGTCAAGAAAAGAAGTCCAAGGGAATTGCCTTGAAGGTTGATTCAAAAAATGACAAATATGATGAGACGTCCGAAGATGAGAACTTTATGCTTCTTGTGAAGAAGCTTGGTAAGTTTTTTTAATAAAAATCAAAATTCCTCTTATCCTAAAAAGAATAAACATTTCGGGAAAAAGGAAGCATCCACATCAATGCAAGACGTCACTTGTTATGAATGTGGAAAGCAAGGTCACATAAAGCCGGATTGCCCGAAACTTGCAAAGAAAGGAGGATTCAAAGGCAAGAAGGAATTCAAGAACAAAAAGACTTATGTTGCTTGGGACGATGAATGTGTGAACATGGCTCTTATGGCTTCACATCACTCCAATGAAGAAATCGATGAGGTTAGTAGCAACTTTTCAGTTTATGACAATGACGCACAAGATGTTATAGATGAACTTTTAAAAGAATGCAAGACGTCGTATAAAAGTATTTCATCCCAAAAGAAACAAATTTCATCTTTAGAAGAAAATAATATTGCTTTGGAAAAATATATTGAAAGTGAAAAACAAAAGTTGATGGATGAAAAACAAAGTTTTGTATGTAAGAATTGTGAGTCTTTATCTTTCCAAATTGTTCAACTTAAAAGAGTTTTAGAAAGATATGAAAAAGGTCATATTGGCTTGGAGGAAATTCTTAACCACCAAAGATATTCTAATGATAAAAGTGGATTAGGATATTCTAAGTTTTCCAAACCAAGCACAAATGAGACCATTTTTGTTAAAGCAGGTGAACAAGTTGTTAAAGAGAAAGTAAACAATTCTAAAAGTGTGCATCAAAGTCATAAAAAGAAAATGATTTCTAAGAAGAAGAATTATGTTCCTAGATATAGAAGTCATTTTCAACCTACTTGTTTTTACTGTGGAATCAAAGGCCACACACCTAATGCTTGTTAGATGCGAAACTTTGGCGTTGCAAAAGGGCATTATGTGTGGGTTAAAAAGGGTACTAACTACCAAGGACCCAAAGCAATTTGGGTACCTAACAAAACTTGATTTTGTTTTGTAGGTATGCTTGAAGACAACTTCGAATCAATGTTATCTTGATAGCGGTTGTTCAAAGCATATGACGGGCGATGTCAACAAATTTTCACATTTATCTTTAAAGGCCAAAAGATATGTTAAATACGGTGATGACAATAAAGGAAAGATCCTTGGAGTAGGAACCATTGGAGCACTTCCTTTTACCATCATCAAAGATGTCCTTTATGTTGAAGGCCTAAAGCACAACCTACTTAGCATAAGTCAATTGTGTGACAAAGGGTTCCGAATCAACTTCACAAAGGATGAATGTTTAATAGAACATGAAGTCACCTATGACATTTTGCTAAAAGGTAAAAGGGTTAATAATATTTTTATGACTTCATTTGATGACTCTTCCTTGAAGGTAAAATGCTTAATGACGAACAACAACGAGGCTTGGCTATGGCATAAACGATTCGCTCACATTCACATGGAGCACATGAACAAGTTGATAAAGCATGATCTAGTTGTTGGTCTTCCAAAGATTAAGTTCATCAAGGATAAGCTATGTGACGTATGTCAAAAGGGAAAGCAAACCAAGACAACTTTCAAATCCAAGAATGTTGTATCTACGACTAGGCCACTTCAACTCTTGCACATGGATCTCTTCGATCCATCAAGAATGAAAAGCTTCGGAGGTAACGTTTACGCTTTAGTTATTGTTGATGATTTCTCTAGATATACATGGACATTGTTTCTAGTGAAAAAAAAGCGATGCTTTCAAGGCTTTCAAGAAGTATGCAAAACAAATTCAAAATGAGAAGTCCCTCACAATAACCTCCATAAGAAGTGACCACGGTGGAGAATTCCAAAACACATTCTTTGAAGAATTTTGCGAAGAGCACGAAATTTCCCACAACTTCTCCGCACCACGAAAACCACCACAAAACGGTGTCGTAGAAAGAAAGAATAGATCTTTGGTGGAGCTCGCAAGAACAATGCTCAGTGACTCCAACCTTCCTAAATATTTTTGGGCGGACGCGGTTAGCACAACATGTTTTGTAAGCAACCATGTCAACATTCGGCCGATTCTCAAGAAGACTCCGTATGAGCTATTCAAAGAAAGGAAGCCCAATATATCTTTCTTTCACATTTTTGGGTGCAAATGTTTTGTCCTCAACAATGATAAGGACAACCTTGGTAAGTTCGATGAGAAATCCGACGAAGGTATCTTCCTTGGCTACTCCCTATCTAGTAAGGCATTTAGAATTTTCAATAAAAGAACTCTTTCTATTGAAGAATCAATGGATGTATCTTTTAATGAAACTAACCCCTCGAAAGAGGATAACATTATTGTTGTTGATGATGATGATGATATAATAGATATGTCACAACAACAAAATGAAGTTCCAAATGATCAACCAATACCACAAGGAGATGACTCACCAATCATTGAAGAACATCATGATCTACCGAAAGAATGGAGAACTCATAGCGATCACCCGATCGATAAAGTTATTGGTGATATTAGCCAAGGCGTTGCAGC
Organism: Lathyrus oleraceus; assembly: GCF_024323335.1. Classification (NCBI taxonomy): domain Eukaryota; kingdom Viridiplantae; phylum Streptophyta; class Magnoliopsida; order Fabales; family Fabaceae; genus Lathyrus; species Lathyrus oleraceus. The sequence goes on from NC_066585.1 coordinate 459,531,793, forward strand.
TCGACTAAATCTCAAGGATGCTTGTCTCAACATGGCTTTTGTATCTCAAATAGAACCAACCAAAGTCGTTGAAGCCTTAGGAGACGATCAATGGATAGTAGCAATGCAAGAAGAACTCAACCAATTCGAAAGGAATCAAGTTTGGAGTCTTGTACCAAGACCGGACAACAAGCGCATCATAGGAACAAGATGGGTGTTCAAGAACAAACTTGATGAGAATGGGATCATAGTTCGTAACAAAGCAAGATTGGTCGCACAAGGATACAACCAAGAGGAAGGAATTGATTTTGATGAGACGTTTGCTCCGGTAGCAAGGTTAGAAGCAATTCGATTACTACTTGCTTATGCTTGTTCTATGAATTTTCAATTGTTTCAGATGGATGTCAAGAGCGCTTTCCTGAATGGCTATATCAATGAAGAAGTCTATGTCAAACAACCTCCAGGTTTTGAAGACTTCAAGAATCCTTCACATGTTTACAAGTTGAAGAAAGCTCTATATGGCTTAAAGCAAGCACCAAGAGCGTGGTATGACCGCCTCAGCAACTTTCTATGTGAAAAGGGATTTGTAAAACGAAAGGTTGACAAGACTTTGTTCATAAAGAAGATCAAGGGTAACACCTTATTGGCTCAAGTCTATGTCGACGACATCATCTTCGGTTCAACAAACAGAGATATTTGCGAAGAGTTTTCACTTATGATGCAAGGAGAATTCGAGATGTCCATGATGGGAAAATTGAACTATTTTCTTGGACTACAAATCAAGCAAACAAAGGATGGCATCTTCATCAACCAATCCAAGTATTGCAAGGAATTGTTGAAAATATTCGATATGGATAGTTGCAAAGTGATGTCCACTCCTATGGGATCCGGAACGTACGTTGATCAAGATGAATCCGGAGTTTCAATAGATATCTCAAAATATTGAGGTATGATTGGTTCATTACTATATTTGACGGCAAGTCGTCCTGACATTATGTTTAGTGTATGTTTGTGTGCACGCTTTCAAGCAAATCCGAAGGAATCGCATCTCACCGATGTAAAGAGGATTATGCAGTATCTCAAAGGAACAATGAACGTCGGACTATGGTATCCAAAAGGTAGTATATGTTCCTTGATTGGTTATTCTGACGCTGATTATGCAGGATGTAAGACCGATAGGAAAATCACAAGTGGTACTTGTCACATTCTCGAGAATGCACTAGTGTCGTAGGCATGCAAGAAGCAAGCATGTGTCGCACTTAGCACGGCCGAAGCGGAGTACATTGCAGCAGGCAGTTGTTGTGCACAGATTTTATGGCTTAAGCAACAACTTCTTGATTTTGGTGTAGATCTCGGTTGCATTCCTCTTCGATGCGATAACACAAGTGCCATCAACATCACAAAGAACCCGGTCATTCATTCAAGGACAAAGCACATAGATATCCGACATCATTTCCTTCGAGATCACGTGTTTAACAGAGATGTAGATGTTACGTTCGTAGATACACATAACCAACTTGCCGACATATTCACAAAACCATTGGCTAAAGAGCAATTTTTCAAGATTCGGCTAGAACTTGGTATTCTCAATGAAGGTGACATCTAACCTTTTCTTAAAATTGCTTGTTATGTGTTATAATAGCTTAAAATATGCTTATTTTCACTTTTGTGTTATGTAATGCTAACACTCTTTTTTCACCGTTTTTAGTTTTTCTTACTTTCGTATGTCCAAAAATTATCGGTTTCAAAATATTTTTTGATCGAAAGTTGCGTATTGATAAGTGCTAATACTTTGAGAACTTTTTTTGTGAAAATCTTTTCCCATTTCTTCAAAACAAAGATGTTGTTTTTTATTATTTTTTGAAAATTTTAGCCCGTTAACCGGTTAACGGAATCGGTTAACCGGTTAACGCTTCCTAGACAGCAGTTCTGCGTTATTTTTTAAAAGTACAGAATGTTTAAAGTTTTTATTTTTTAAGTTTTGGTATGCGTGTTATTTATGGTGCATGTGCTTTAATCCTTACCAACACCTCATAACTCCTATTCTTCCTACTTTGACTCACCATAAACATTGTTCCGAAAATCCCTCTACAAACCCTAAAATCTCCATCTTCTTCCATGGCTCCTCCAAGAAAGGGAAAGGCTCCTGTGTCAGTGTCAAGCAGTGAAAAGGAAGAGATGCAAATGGAAACAGCAAAGAAGAGAAGAATGGATTTCAAGGTTAGGGTCAGACATCTTCTCAAGGGTAAGTATGTGAACCTAAAATCCTTCACACCTCTTACTTTCACCTCCCTGAGTTGTTGAAATTTCAAGGGATGCATGAGTTTATCACTGATAATGAAAAAATTTACCCTGATTTGGTAAAATCATTTTTGAACCATTTCACTTTGAACCTGGATGATAAGGATAAACATATGCTGTTTGCTATGTGAGAGATTGTGAGATTGAGACAGACCTAGGTATGCTGGCTGCTTCTCTTAGGATTCCATATTGGGGATTTTTTCTCCGGAAAGGGGTTAACCATGTGGATGGCAAATGGGCTAAATATGACAAAATGGAGTATTATTACTCAATCTGCAGGTTTCCAAGGGCTGTTATTGTTTCGGGTCAACGTACTTCTCGCACACTCTGTTATGCGAAGAATTTGTCAGTTGATGATAGGATGCTACACTATGTTATCTGTCATGTTTTGTTGCCAAAGGACTCAAATCTTTCTCAAATCAATGACTTGGAGATGCAGGTTATATTTGCTGTGAAGAACAAGATCAAAGTTAATTGCCTTCCAACTATGTTGTACCATCTCAAACAACAACTCACCCTAAAGACTAGGCTGCCCTATGGTCGTCTTATTTCAAGAGTTTTGGAATCTACCGACATGGAAATCGGAAGAGAACCGTTCATTGCAATGACCACAACCGCAAATGATATCAACGGAGTTACAATCATAAAGAATACCGGCATAGTTCAATGCAACGAAGGATCGTACAAATATAATGACGGGTCCTCTTCATCCAACTTTCTTATCCCGGAGGGTGGCATTACCAACGAGTTCCTTTATACCACCATGATGAGCCAACACCGTGAAACTACCCGTGCAATCAAAAGCCTCCGTAACCTTGTGTTGAGTTCCCGTAACCTTCCCGAGGATGATGATGAAGGTGACGCCGGTAGTGAAGCGGAAGGAGAGGATAGTGAGGACATGTCGGATGAAGATTAAAGCACCATGTCTCTTTGTGTTGTTGTTATGTTTTCTTATGTTTTTTAGTTCTATTTTATGATTATGATGATGCTCGGTTTTATGCTTACCGTACTCTTAACCGTTTAATCCAATTATGTTTATGTTATCATGTGTGTTTGAATGCTTATACTATATTAATGATCACATAATGCTTGGATGCTTATATGTTTTTCTTTTCCATAAGCTTCTTCCTTTTTGCTAATTCCAAAGGGGGAGAAGACTTGTTTCTCTAATATTCTCTCTATGCAGAATTTTTGTGTTATGCTTCTCATTTAGGGGGAGTTCTTGAACTTAGGGGGAGAATCAAATTAGAGAAACTTCACTCTTAAGCATCTTTCTCAAAGTTGGTTGTCATCATCAAAAAGGGGGAGATTGTAGAAGAATGTTTCAATCCAAAAGAATTTTGATGAAGACAACATGTATCAACGCAAAAAGATAAGAGCTTCAAGAGAATTCAAAGCATCAAGTTAATCAAGCCACTTATGCATAGCAACATTTGGTTCAAGCTTCATTATCAAGCCAACACTTTTGCAAATTGTTGAATCACTTCTAAGGTATATCTAATTCACTCTTAAATTAGTATACAAGTGTTCAACAATCATGTTTTGCATTTCCATATTTAACCTAACCATTTGTTAACATGTTGAAATGAAAAACACATTTTTCTTCAGATATTTTTCTGTGTTTCAACAGTGTTAACCGGTTAACCATATGCGTTACCGGTTAACGACCCTGTTTTTGAAATTCTCAAGTTAACGTTATATGCGTTAACCGGTTAACCCATTTGGTTAACCGGTTAACACTGTTCGTTTCAATTTTTCTTGGCCTCTTTTCATGAAAAATGTTTTCAAATACTTATACCTTTTCACTAATTTTTATGAAGAAAATTATACCTCTTTGAAAAGGTGTTTTGATCAATATAAATTCTGGATTTTTTAAATGCAAAAAAGACCTCCAAGAACTCTCATAAAAGTGTTCATAACCAATTTTTAAGAAGAAACTTTTTAAACGTTCTTGTTTCATCTCATTCCATTTCTTGTTGAACACTTATATATTATTCATTGAGTGAATTATTTATCCAAGGAGAAGATCAATCAAGAGAAGATTGATAGTACTACACTTTATTCAAATCATCAAAGAAGATTTATTTCTGTTTGACTTGTGATCCAGGATTCTTGGACACAAGGGTTGGTGTTGCAAGAGGATTGTTCTTGCACGCTTGATTACCTATAGGTTAGATAGTAAGCATCACCATTGGTGTGAGTAGGCTGTACAATAATTCTAACTATAGTGAAATCTCTTTTGAGTCAAAAGGGAAGTGGAGTACCTTCGGAGTGTGAAGGGAACCACTATAAATTCCGGTGTCTTTTTACTTTCCACAATTTATTTTTCAGCACTTAAACGAAAAATAACCAAGAACCAGAAACAAGATCGAAGAAATTTTTACCACCTAATTCACCCCCCCCCCCCTCTTAGGCGCTTTTATAACTTACAGGAACAACATTTATGTTCAACACTTTTTCATTTGGAGCATGGAACTTGGAGAAGTTTGAGGTGGAAGTTTAGAAATATTTGACATATCAAAAGTTTTCTAAGTGTCAAGCCATATGTCTCTATATTCCACCTTGCTTAACTTTTTATATGAGCTTCAAATGAGAAAAGTGTATGCATCAAAGTTATATCTCTCTCAAAACCTTCAAAATGGTCACCAATTCCAGGTCATTTGGATTTGAAAAGATAGAGTTATGCATTTTTGAAGTTTGGAAAAATCACTTGATCAATGGTATAGGTCAAAAGTGACCTATAATGTAACCTCATATCACATGCTCAAAAAAGTTGAATTATCTCCCACTCCAAACATCAAATTTTAAGTAGACACATTTAATTTAATCATGCAACTTGGAAATCTTTCATCTCATAAAAATTGAGCAAGTTATCGCCTTGGGAAGTTGACTTTCAAATTAGGGTTTAGACAAAATGACCTATAATGTTTCAACATAGAAAATGATTTTCCATGCAAAACTAGCTATAGGTACCAACATGAAAGTTGTTTATAATGTCATTCAGAGTAAGTTTTATCTTGGAATCATTTTCATATGGTGAAAATTGTAGGAGATAGACTCCAGGGAGACCCAGTTTTGATTAGATGAATTCATCTGGCCAACCACCATCAACCAACTTGCTAATTTCCAATTTTCTTGACTTTCTTGGCTCATGGTAGATCATATATGCATAATATGATGAATTTTAAAGTGTCCCTTGAGAAATTTGATCAATTGGTGAGATATCTTGTTTGAGAAGTTACTCAAGATACCTAGTGAATCTAGGGTTTCCAAGGCAAATCACCCTCAAACTCTTGAAGAAAGCTTGATCAATATAACATGTAGTATTCAATGGGACTCATATATGATACTTATAACCATTCTTGAATCAATTCTTGGTTGTGCTCTTTGTTCATGAGGGTCTCAAACCCTAAACGTGATCTTGATGAGTCAATGATATCATGCCCTACCTACAAAAGAGTTAGATAGATGCAAAGACATGTATTTGGTATTTTAGTTAGTAAAATGATAATATACAAGTATGATATAATCACAAAATGCTTGGTGATCTCTCCCAAAATAAACCCAATGAAAGAGGGGTAAGGAGGATGCCAAGATATGATCCCAATGCTAATGCTTATGATGGAATTGCATGAGGGATCTTAGGGTCAAAATTGGGGTCTTACAATGTGTTGTACAAAAGAAACTTCGATATGGTTCTGTTCAGAGGCGTGGATGGACACGAAGTAGACTTATTGATGACTGAAGTCCATGAAGGTTCCTTTGGTACTCATTCCAATGGACATGCTATGGAAAAGAAGATGTTGAGAGCATATTACTATTGGCTGACAATGGAATATGGCTGTTGCAAGTTTTTGAAGAAATGCCACAAGTGTCAAATTTATGCAGATAAGATTCATGTTCCTCCGACACTGTTGAATGTCATTTCCTCCCCGTGGCCCTTCTCCATGTGGGGAATTGATATGATTGGCATGATTGAGCCCAAAGCGTCAAATGGACATCGTCTCTTTTAGTGGCTATTGACTAATTCACAAAATGGGTTGAAGCGGCATCGTATGCGAATGTAACCAAGCAAGTTGTTGTGAGGTTTATCAAGAATCAAATCATATGTCGTTATGGTGTGCCAAGTAAGATCATTACTGATAATGTATCGAACTTGAATAACAATATGGTGGAAGCTCTTTGTAAAGACTTCAAGATTGCACACCATAATTATTCTCCCTATAGACCTAAGACGAATGGGGTTGTTGAAGCTCCAAACAAGAACATTAAGAAGAATATCCAGAAGATGGTTGTAATGTATAAGGATTGACATGAGATGCTCCAATTTGCTTTGCATGGGTACCGTACATCCATCCGCAGTTCAACAGGGGAAACCTCTTTCTCACTTGTTTATGGTATGGAAGTTGTGCTCCCCGTAGAGGTTGAGATCCCATCATTGCGCGTCTTAATGGAAACCAAGTTGACTGAGGCTAAATGGTGTCAGACCAAGTATGATAAGTTGAATTTTATTGAAGAGAAGAGGTTGAATTCCATGTGTCATGCTCAGTTATACTAGCAGAGAATGAAGAAAGCTTTTGATAAGAAGGTCAGAGCTCATGTGTTTAGAGAAGGTGACCTTGTGCTCAAGAAGATCCTATCTTTCAAACCATATTCTAGGGGCATATGGACTCCTAATTATGAAGGCTCATATGTTGTTAAGAGAGCCTTTTCAGGCGGTACTTTGATTTTTGCAACTATGGATGGTGAAGAGTTCACTCGTCCTGTGAACGTAGATGCAGTCAAGAAATACTTCGCCTAAAAAAAAGAACAACTCGCTGAGTGATCACACCTAATTATACCGTGTTTTTGACTCGAATTTCACATGTTTACTAGGACTTTATTATCATTTTATTTGTATTATGCTCTCTTTTCTCTTGTGTTTCAGATGTTTAGCACTTTTGGAGACTTTTGGAAGAAACGAAGCAAAAAGACCTAAAATTAGGGTTTTTCGGCGAAATTACACACATGGCGTTGCACATGGCGACCGCTATAGGGGAAGCCATGAGTCACCAACCCTCAACCAGGAGGTAACCGCCACGTTCCCATGATTCACCCCATTTACACACATGGTGGGCGCCATGAAGGGATGGCGGGCACCACTTTTGGAAATCACGTTCCCACTAAAGCCCACTAAGGAGAAGTTGTAGGGCACCATGGTCTTTACAAACTGCTGAGAATCTCTATAAATAGCTCATTTCATTTCGTTTTCTAGCATCCAACTTAGTTTTACAACACTAATCATATAGTTATCATTTGTAATAGCGATAATCCGTTACATCGGGGGGTTATCGCACCATTGTGAGATTGAGTTGGGTCACTTCGAGTTGTTGTCGTCTTTAGCTTCAGGAGTCGGAGGTTTATTTTTATATCAAAATCGAAGCTTCCGTTTGGAGGAGGTTCTTATTTATCGCTTTATTTATTTATTTCCAATGTCGCTTTTATTTTGTTTATTTTCCGCACTCGCTTTACTTTATTTATTTCCCGCATCACTTTATTTATTTATTTTCCGCACTCGCTTTACTTTATTTATTTTCCGCACTCGTTTTACTTTATTTATTTTCCGCACTCACTTTACTTTATTTATTTTCCGCACTCGTTTTACTTTATTTATTTTCCGCACTCGCTTTACTTTATTTATTTTCCACACTCGCTTTACTTTATTTATTTTACGCACTTTACTCGCTCTTTACGCCTCACATCTTAAAACAAACTTTTCATCATGATTAATGCCGTTATGTTTGTTTGTGTTACCATGTCTGGCTAAATCTTTTAAAGGTTAGAATGTAACGATCACGGTTAAAGTAATGTTTCACATATTGAAATTTATAGAAATGCTTTAAAGGCTGCTTTGATTTTTAACTTGAGTTTTCTAAAACAAACTCGGTTACTTTTAATTATTCGAGGAGTGTGAAAGCACCCTGGCTTAGTAACTAGGAATCTTTTATCACTTTAAGGAAAAACTATTTTTGAAACTGTTTTCGGACGCGTTGATAGGTTTAAAATCAGTAAACTCCTTGTGTAAACTTTCCAAATCAAAATCACTTTTCAACTAAGTTTACGAGTCTCATTTCTTAAAAATAGGTTTACTACTTTAGCGTTCTGCGCACCTTTTATAAGTGACAATAAAAGGCCTTAAGTTGAGGTTAAACTCGATTCTGAATACGCGAAAGCGACAGTTCCCGTTAAATGGATGCTTTTCAAGAGTAGAAAATATTGCCTTATAAGTAGTTCTTTTTAGACAACCGAAACATCACTTAACTGACGTGAATTACATTCAACCTGTCTTTACCTGCATTTATTATTTACCATTATTTTGAAAACCCAATATCTCTTTTATACCGCCTTAGATAAACACCGTAACGATAGTATTCGATAGATTGACGATTAATCTATGTGGGATCAATATTCTTTTATATTACTTTGACGTTATTCCTGCACTTGGGATCGATACCCTAATTTTGCATACTCTTTTTGTGTGTGGTATGTTTCGTGAGCATAGTTCATTATACTATGTCCATAACATGCATTAACACCAAAACTCTATTGCCCGGCCTCAAATAGTTGTGACTTCTACATAAGTCCAATTACGATTGCTTAACATAGCGCTAAATTTGTGACACAAAAGGCATAACATTCTAGTTAGCGAGATTGCAAGTCTCCCATCTTTCATGGTATTGTATGGAAACATCGCCTTTTTTACTTCCTTTGGAAGATCTCTTGGTTCAAGGATCCATGCTTGTGATAAGTGGGTTGAGTTTTCTCTAAAGAATGACTCAAACAAAAAAAAGCAAAAGCAATACTAACTTCTAATCAACTAACAACTAACATTTAATTTCAAGTCAGTTACTTTTATGAACTTTAAATTTTAAGCTTTTAATTCATTTGCCATTATTCATACCATTCAATTTGTTTACCTTAATGCCATTTTCACTTTGCCCACTTGGGCCATATTTTGTGATACATTGTGTTTGTATATACTTGTTTGTTTGTTTGGTCTTTTGACCTTAATGTACATACTAAGAAAAAAAACCTAAAAAACATCTTGTGTGGACTGTTGGTTTGATCTAAGACTATTGGACTTAGAATTTAGGCAACATTCCCTATGCAAAGGACTTGGCCAATGCAAAATTTCATGAAACCAAGTGCTTGTGAAGTGAACATTCATCTGATAAAATATTGAAGATCCATTTGAGTTTGTAGATGTAAATTCATGATCATCAAGCTATGGATAAGCTAGAGATCAAATAACAATAGTCGCCACCGTGCTTTTATTGTTTCCAAGGGAAAAGGGAAAAAGTACGAACAAAACCCAAAAGTAAGAAGTTTTCAAATCAAAACTAATTAAATGTCAGAGATTACAGGTAAGGGGGTTGGTTACACAGAGGGAAGGTGTTAGCACCCAAAGTGTTCTAGGTACTCCTAGGGAGCCCTTTTTGTGTGCATGTGTATTTGGTACAAAATGATGTTTACAAACAAAATAGAATGGGGGGATGAGAAAATAATTCATTAATTATATTTTTGTGTTTGGTAAGACCTTCGGTCTTGTGCCTACGTACCAACATAAAAATGAGGGATCAAAACCTCGTAGTTCGTGATATAAATTTCAAAGTGGATGCATTGCTTTTAGTAAAAATTAAGTTTGAAAGGAACAAAGGCCTGAAAATGGTTTGAATGAGTTAATTCTTTTTGGCTTTTTGAAGGTTTAAGTCAAGTATAGTTAAGTTTATTTACAAGTTTTATTTAAGAAAAGAAATTTGAAAATGCAACGGCATAAGGCCAAAGTTTCTATCTTTTTGCAAGGTGGTCAAAGTTTAGAACAAAATAAGTTCAATCAAAGAAGATTTTTGAAAAGGGAGGGAGAGATTTTGAAATCAAAGAAATGGGGAGAAGATGAAGAGACTAATCCTATACACAAAATTAAAAGACCATACAAACAAGCAAAGTACATACAAACAAGATCAAGCCTACAGTCCACACAAAAGTTTTTTAGGGTTTTTTGTTGTTATTATGTACATTAATGGTCAAAGACCATACAAACAAGCAAAGTATATAAAAACAGGAATATCACACAATATGGTCCAAGTGGACAAAGTGAAAACTGCATTAACATAAACAATTAGAATGATATGAACAATGCCAAATGTGTAAAAGCTAGAATTAAATGACATTAAAGTAAATGGCTTGAAATTAAAAGTTAGTTGTTAATGAGTTAGAAGTTAGTATTGTTTTGCTTTTGATTTTCATTTTTTAGACATTCTTTGGAGAACACTCAACCCACTTATCACAAGCATGAATCCTTGAACCATGACATCTTCCAAAGGAAGGAAAAAAGACCAAGTTTCCACATAATACCTTGAAAGAGGGGAGACTTACAATCTCACTAACTAGAATGTTATGGCTTTTACGTTACAAATTTAGCGCTATGTTCAGAAATCATAATTGGACTTATGTAGAAGTCACAACTATTTGAGGTCGGGCAATAGAATTTTTGGTGTTAATGCATGTTGGAGACATAGTATTATGGACTATGCTCATGAAACATACCACACACAAAAAGAATATGCAAAAGGTGTGACCTAATCTCATCCATACTCATGTTAATTTTTCAATCAACTAGCTTTAGGACATTGAGATATCATAGGCCAAATGATATGAATGCTTAGAGAAAGGGAATGAGATGAAGTGGGAGGGGAATGGATCAAAACACAAATTGACCAAAGGAGGACTTTTATCAAATTAATATCATCCATTCATTTTGGGAGATGGAATGTACATTCCATTAATCCCCTAAATTCAATGATATTAACTTGACAAAGTCAAATCAACCTTGACCAAGGCCCAACAACAAGAGTCAAACATAAACAAGTCATCACAATTGGTCAACAAAATTATTTGGTATTTATTAAAACTAAAAATACTAAAATATGGCATTTAAACTAAATATGGTTTGTCAAATTCCTAAAACCTCATCCAAACACCAAATAAATGGCCATGAGATTTATCATAGGTCAAACAAGGTCAAAGGACCTTGGAGAAAAAAATTCAGAATTTTTAAAAACTTAAAAGTATTTTTAAACAATTAAAAGCAAATGCAAAATCAATTAAATCATGAAAAATATTAATAATGATCCAAAAATAAATTTTAATTCAAAATATGAACGAGGAATTTATTTGAAATTTTTTGGTGAAACTCTCATATTTTTTGGATCAATATTAAAATTAATATGAATTAATGAAAATAAAGCAATTAAAATGAAATTCAAATAATCAGAAAAAACGTGGACCACTTGATCTCCCTCATTAATTGAGGTGGTAGATCAAGTGGCCACCAGCGCGCGTTCCATGGAAGACTTGAGTCAACGCGACACATGCATGGTAATTAAAAACAATGCATGCGATTAAAACATTTTAAAAGAGATCAATGGCTCTGAACCGTGCCAACACATCCTCGGCGTCCAAAGGCCGATCATCTTCTCCGGTGACACTGGCCGGACTGGTTCACTCATCACCATCAAGATAATGGAAAAGGAGGACATGATCTGAAAGAAAAAATCGCGTAGAGCACGAATCTGACCTCAATTTTAACTAACTCCTCACATATAGAAAGATATGAGGAATTGAATTTTGAGGTGTGTCAACTGAGTTGCTTCGATTTGACCTCTAAGCAACTCAATCTTCTTGCCTACATTGGTAGGACTTCAGACAACCAAAGAATCAAGAGAATTGAGCAAGATTGAGAGAGAATCGAAGAGGTGAAAATTTCTGGAAAATACCTTCAATGCAGGTCTGAATTCAACTGTTCTTGCCTTGGCTCGTGCTTGATCTCACTCAGAATGCTTACAGAAGTAGAATGAAATGCACAAAAGGTCTTGGATCCCTGGAGTTTTGAATCTCAAAACAGTGAGATTCAAACTCAATTTCAAGATCAAATTCTCAAGATTATCCTATCAAATGGAAGGGTTAGCGGTCTAGGATCAAAGTTTACGCGAATGTGTGTTAAATTCTGAGCATATGGAGCTCTATCTATAGCTGGATCATGTGATATTTGCACCTTCCAAATTACTTTCCAAAATTGGAAATGAGTGATGCATGGGTGCATGGGCATGTACAGGCCCATGAGATCATTGCTTTAGGCCCACAAATGAGTGTGAGAGAGTCTGAAATCAACTTGGATTGCAAGGCAAGTGTACATGGAAACTTGAAGTTTGATCTTTGCGAAATGACGATGCAACGTTCAAGCCATGTGCAGCCTATTCAATTCTTGTCCAAAATGGATGAACTTGGAATTTTGGAAAGTTTATATCAAGAGGAACAACTTTCATGTTCAACACTTTTCCATTTGAAGCTTGTATCATGATGAATTTTGAGGTGGAAGTTTGAAAATTTCAACATATTGAAAAAATTTCTAAGTGTCAAGCCATATATCTCAGTATTCCACCTTGCTTAACTTTTTATGTGAGCTTCAAATGAGAAAAGTGTCTTCATCAAAGTTGTATATATTTCAAAGACCTTCAAAATTGTCACCAATTTCATGTAATTTGGATTTGAAATTATATAGTCATACATTTTTTAAGTTTGGAAAAATCCCTTATTCAATGGTATAAGTCAAAAGTGACCTATAATGTAGCCTCATATCACATGCTCATAAAAGTTGAATTAGCTCTAACTCCAAACATAAAAGTGTATGTAGACATCTTGAATTTGATTGTACAACTTGGAAATATTTCATCTCATAAAATGTTGAGCAAGTTATGGCCTTGGGAAGTTGACATTCAAATTAGGGTTTAGACAAAATGACCTATAATGTTTCAACATAGAAAATGACTTTCCAAGTAAAACTAGTTCTAGGTATCAACATGAACGTTGTTTAGAATGTCACTTAGAGTAAGTTTTCTCTTGGAATCATTTTCATATGGTGAAAATTGTAGGAGATAGGGTCTAGGGAGACCCGGTTTTGATCAGATGAATTCATTTGGCCAACCACCATCAACCAACTTGATAACCTTCAATTCTATTGACTTTCTAGGCTCATGGTAGATCAAATATGCATAAGATGATGAATTTTTAAGTTTCCCTTGAGAAATTTGATCAATTGGTAAGATAGCTTGTTGGAGAAGTTACTTAAGATACCCACTCAAACTAGGGTTTCCAAGGCAAATCACCCTCAAACTCTTGAAGAAAACTTGACCAAAAATAACATGTAGAGATCACTAGGACTCATATATGATGCTCATAACCATTCTTGTATCAATCCAGGGTTGTGCTCTTTGTCATGAGGGTCTCAAACCCTAGATATGAACTCGATAGATCAATGGGATCATGCCTTACCTACAAAAGAGTTAGGCAAATACAAAGACATATTTTTGGTATTTTGGTTAGTAAAATGATAAAATACAAGCATGATACAATTACATGGTGTATCAGGGTATTCGTTACCATTAGAGATATTGACTAAATCCAAGGTAAACGATACAAGTCGAGTCTCCACCGCACTTCTATTTATCCAAAGGAATGGTTAGAAAGCGAACAAAAACCTAAAAGTTTTATCGAATCAAAAACTAGTAAAAATGTCAGAGATCGGGGTAAGGGGGTTGGTTATGCAATGGGAAGGTTTTAAGCACCCAAAACATCCTAGGTACTCCTAGGGAGCCCTTTTCATACTTGTTGTAAGGTTGGTATTTTGTGAAAATTTGTTTGTGCAAACATGATTGAAGAGATGAGAAAAGAATATACAAATTATTTACATTTTTGTGTTTGGATGGATAAACCCATTGCCTACGTACCATCTTAAAAAAGATTAGGATCAAAACCTCGTAGTTCGGGATAAAAAAAAATCTAAAAAATGAGTTGGTGAATTGATTGGTCCAAAAGCCTTAAGATCTTTTGTTATCCAAGGGAGAAAACTCAACCTAAAACCACAAATCCAGCATGTGAGGATAGCTTCAACATGCTAGTGAGGGGTTAACCCTATAATAAGCATGGGAGACTCATTGTCCATCACTAAGGATATAGGTGAGTATTACATCTACCTCAAGGATAACTCAAACCTAATAGCTAAAGGTTATGAAAAAGTTTTGATTAAGAGAGTGGCCATTGAAACCACAAAAGTATTTGAATGGGTTATATTTACCAATGAAAAGTATATACAAAATGGTTAAAGTTGACTTAGAAGTTCAATTCAAAATAGGTGTTATGAAAATAAAGTTTTAAAGTCAAAAGCATAAAGCTTAGGTTTCTAATGTTTGAAAAGAAGTGTCAAATGTTTGCACAAAAAGTTTTGGCTTGGGTTAGAGTGGAGGTAAGAAGAAGAATGGCTAAAGTCCTAATCATACAAGAGATAAGGGATAAGAAACAAAACCACAAATGGAGTTCCTCTCTTGAGATCATATTGATGATCCAAGTAGCTCCCATCCTTTGGAATATGTAAGCAAAATAATAGTAAGCTCAAGCAATCAACACAATCAAACAAGTTCCTTAGGAGATCTTCAATGTATCTTGTATCTTTCACTTTGGATGAACATGGCAATGGTTCTTCAATTTGAGCTCTCATAGAATTCCCTAGCACAAAAGCACACACATCAAAAGTTCCATGAAGTAAATCAAGAATGGACAAGAGTTAGTTTAGAGGTTTGGTCCTTCTAGTCCATCTTCAACATTAGGGTCCTTTTACTCCAATTTGCATAGGGAAAGTCCTAGAAACCATGTCCATCTGTCCATTTCTTTGCATTTGGTCCACAACAATCAAAACAAAACACAAGCACAATAATATATACACAATTATGTGCTCAAGTGAGCAAAAGGCAAATTGCATTAACATAAACATGTGCTCAAGTGAGCAAAGGGGAAAAGCAAATGAATAATATAGAGAAGAATAGTAAATTGCATAAATGTAAAGAGCAAAAAGTAAATGTTAATGGTTAATGGTTATGTTAGTAGTTAGTGTGCCATAAGGCAAATTTAGCGCTATGTTAAGCAATCATAATTGGACTTATGTTGAAGTCACAACTATCTGAGGCCGGTCAATAATAATGTAGGCAACAACACAAGTTAGAGGTCTTGATTAGTGAATCAAACTCCAACAACTTGCCATGCCAAAAAGAAGATGAGAAATGATATTGTATTGATTTAGGTCCTTTGCATGATTTAGAAAGCAATCTATCCTTAATGCAAAGCCATTCACTTGATCATTGATCAAGATGAATTAGATTTGAATCAAGGAAGATTAGACCTCCCTAATCAATGCTAACCATCAACCTTTAATTCATTGATCAAAAAAGAAAAGAAGAAGAAGAAGGAGATGGAGAATAGGAATGAAGAATTAAAGTGCATTAAATGAAATGGAATGTACCAATCAACAAATGTTGACCAAAGATAGGGAAGATCAAGGTCATACAATAGAAAACAGCAGCAAGATGAAGATTGGAGGTCAAGAAATAAACAAAATATTTTTGGCATTTTTAATATTTAAAATAAAACTTGAATTAAAATATTAAAGAAAGGTCAAACTTGAAACTCACTTCAAATCAACTTTGAAAAGTCCAAGTGAATTATCCCAAGTTCAACAAGGTCAAACAAAGTTTGACAAAAAATTTCAGCATTTTTAAAAGTCAGAAACCATTTTTAATCAATTAAAAATGCATAAAAATAACCTAATTGAACTAAAATCTCAAATAAATCTCAAATAAATTAATAAATTGATGAGAATATTTTTCATAGATCTCATCATCATTCAAAGAGGTTGAGAAAATATTTTTGTATTTTTTGAATATCAAAAACTATTTAAAATGAATTAAAAATAACCAGAAAAGAGAAAATTACTAAAAAATAGCAAATGATAAAATAAAAAATATTAAAAATCATTTTTAGAAACTAGAAATTAAAAGAGAAATAATGCAATTGGTCCCATAATTTTTGGACCAATAATGAAAGAGATATGGATTTTAGAAATAAAATGGAATTAAAAGAAATAAAAGAAAATAGAAATCAGAAATTAAAAATACGAAAAACGGAGAGGCGTTGGATGATGGCTCATTAATTGAGCTGGCATATCACATGGCTCTCAGGCGCACATCCACCATATGTCCAAGTCAATGCATCACACAAACATTAAAACAAAGTCATAACGTTGGACAACCTAGATCGAATCTGGAAATGAAAATGGACAGCCACGATTGGATTTGGAGACCAGACGGTGGCCAGCGCCACTGTCTTCTCCGGCTAGCTCCGGTGAGAGCTCAAATTTACAGAAGAACAAATGTGCACCAAAACGCACGATTCAGGTACCAAATGAAAGGTGGAGTGATGTACATCACTCCTATGCCACTCAATTCCACTCTAGATCCCTATTGAGGGAGAAATCAGAGATGGAACTTTGGTGGTGTTTAACTAAAATTGCTTGATTCCATAAATTAAGAACACAATAATGATGCCTTTATGCAGAGGACTTCAAATCACACAAAATCAAGGCAAATGGAACAATATATGAGTTGTTTCGAAGCAAAATGCAGTTGAGCAAACCCTTGGAATTGAGATGAATTGAGTCACTATCTTTGAGTTCTTTTGCAAACAGAAGCTTCTATGGATCAAGGTGAAGAGGTCTAGGAACTTTAGATCTTAAGAAAATAGTCGAGGAAACTGAATTCTAGATCTGAAATTTTTAGAGAAAATTGAGATTTGTTCCTTTGGTATGGGTGTGGATTCAATTCAGCAAAGGTTTAGGCGCCATTAGGTTGAGAAATGAGAGCTCACATGCCATGTATTTATAGCCAAAGCCATCTGATATGCATGAACAAAGTGTGCATTGGAGAAGAGGGCCTCCATGCCTGGGCCTGTACAGGCGCATGGAGGGCCCAATTCTGACTGGAATTGATGCTTGTATCATAAATGAATGAAATGGACGTGCAAATTAGATTGTGTGAGCTCATGCAATGTGTTTGAAATGAATTTCAAAAATGCACTAAAAGGTTCTCTTCTTCGAAAATGATATTTCCAAACTTGAAACATAGGCTCATGGGTAATGGTTGGAAAGCTTGTTGCATAAGGAATAAATGCTATGTTGATCCAAACTCCAATTGGGCCTTGGAAATTAATGAAATTTGAGCTTGAAGTGTAGGGTGCAAAACATGCATATGTGAAATTTCCAAATTTGGCCAATGTTCAAGCCCTTATGTTTCAATGATGCGAGCTCCAAATGATAAAATACTCAACATGAAAGTTGTAGATATTTTGAAGACAATAAATTTGGACTTACACTTTTCATCATTTGGATTTTTGATGAAGAATTTATGGGCACTTGAAGTTGGACTTTTTCACATTTCAATGCATTTGGTCCAAAGTGACCTATAATGTTTTGCATTATCACATGTATTTCTATTGAGATTTTGCAATTTTTCTCAACATAACATTTGAATGATACACATTAAGCTTTCCAATTCATTAAGTCTCACCTAAAAATAATGCAAAATGAATTAGTTATGTTCTTGGGAAGTTGACCTAAAATTAGGGTTTCAGTCAAAATGACCTATAATGTCTTTGAATAGATGATGATCTTCCAAGCTTCAAATAAATTTTTGATGAACATGAAAGTTATTCATATTGCCCTCAAGAACATTTTTTCTCTTGGGGTCATCTCCATTTGACCAACACATAAAGAGTTAGGTGTCAGTGTATTTCAAAATAGTTAGATGAATTGACTGATCAACTTCTCAAGTCCACACCTCATATCTTGATGAATTGATGATTGAGGACACTCCAATAAGTTAAAATATGCATGAAATGATGAATTAAAGAACTTCCCTTAATTTTTTTTGACCATGGGTTGAGGTTGCTGCATGAGCAAGGCATAGTTGATGAACAAATGAATTGGGGTTTCCTTGGGAAACAAGCCTCAAACCCCTTGATTTGCTTGATAAAAATGATGAATTGAGATACTTGGGAGGCATTTTTGATGGATGAGAGCTTTGGGAACCATTTCCATGCTTGCTTTCATCTCCTCTTGACCACATCATTGCACATAGGATCTTCTAGAAGCTTTTAGATCTTGTGATTGCTCAAGCTACAAACAAGAAATGTTAGTGACATATTTTTGTGCTTTTGGGTTAATAAAAAATGAGAAAAGAAATGATATACAATTCAAGCATGCTTGGTGATCTCAAACCAACTCACAAGAGATCCCACCCAAAGACAAAGGGAACCAAGATGCTTATGATCCTGAGGCTATGCAAATGCAATGTTATGATGCCATGAGGGATCTTAGGGTCAAAATTAGGGTCTTACAGATGCCCCTATTTAAGGTCATTCTAGTCGGAGAAGTGAAGGTTAAAATCTTCGTCTCGACGAGGTAGAAAGGGCCTAAATAATAATAGAGAGACGAATTTTGGTCCCTAAGAGACCTCATGATGCCAATGTATGTATGCAAAAGGTAATACTTTGTGGAGATATGGTCCACAAAGAAGAAAAGAAATCCGGAGAAACTGACAATCCATATGAGTAATTCACTCCACGGAACAGAGACTCTGGGACTCTAATGGGGATAGAAAAGGAGATAAATTGCCTAAGATGGTCACGACTTAGAACCTGCTGAGACACGAGAGGGATTCCATGAAAATAAATCAATGGAAGGACTCGAGCTGACTCAAAGATGCATGTATTGGGGAATATGCCAATACAGCGAAACTATCCACAAAGGATACTTCGGGTAAAAATCCGGACTCAGATGGGGAAAATCCACTAAGGGACTCCATTGAGGAATGTCCAAACAGAATTCCTCTGGGGAAACACCAGGACGAGGTATTACCGGTTACTGGGTAATAAGCTCAGGGAGACATGTGATCAAAACACCGGTATGAGGGTGAAAGAACAACATGCTCGGGGAGAATGAATATCTAAGACTGGTATAAGGGTGAGAGATATGAAACATCCAAAATCATATGAGGAGGACCTAAAAAGGTATGTATCAACTCAGTAAAATCTGACTCCACAGGGGACAAAAGTCATAATAGAGAGCAGAAGGGAAGGAACACCAGGGATACCGGTTACTGGGCATATGATAGGTGACCAACCAAGGCGTGAATTGGGGAATATTTCCAAGACACTCATCATCCAAAAGAGGGCTAAAAAGCAGACTCGATTACAGGATGGACATTCGATTCCACAAAGAGGAATATGAATCTTACTCGACTGGGGAAGAGCAAAAGACTTCGACCAAAGAGTGCATGAGATATATTATCTATTACCGTCAGAACGTAGATAACATACTCGCATGGAAGATTATCCATAATCGGTTACTAGGTTAATAAAGGATAAATTGACCGAAAGAAAAGGAGCATCAGGATATCAAAAACTAGGTATAAAATGATGACCAATCAAAGGGAGAGACAATCATTATCAGCCAAGGGTAAATGAAAGATGACTCGTTGGGGATACATTGACAAAGGCAACGATCTGGGAGACATATCACCGGTTACTGGGAGATATACTCAAAAAAAGGTGAAGGAATATCAATACCGAATATTGGATAAAGATAACCGTCAAGGAGGGGATTACATCTACCAGATATTGGGTAGAAAACCACGGGAGAGTAACCGTCATCGGTTAGGATGAACAAAAAGGTTAACTCTGCAAGGGGATAAAAATAGGGTTTCAACTACCGGTATGAGAGTAGAGAAGCAAAGAAATAGGACTTATAACTACCGGTATGAGGGTAGTAGGCCATAGACTCCGAGGGGAAAAGATGGACGATTACTAGTTACTGAGCAATCATTCACCTAAACTACGGGGAAGTGTAGGGAAAATCTCAAGAAGTCGATCTAGGAATAAACTAGAGAGGCACAATGAAACAAGACTCATCCCTATGAGGATATAACTCAGGGGGAATTCCATCCAATACATGTGTTGGGAGGAACATGAATAACAATCATCCACGAGGACATAACTCAGTGGGGAATAGGGAAGGAAGGATAAACACTTTCTGCTTATGGGGCTGACTCTACATGGGGAGATCAGACACAAACATCCGCTTGGGGACATATATTACCAACTAGCAGGAGATAACAAACAAAGATATATGCAAAAGAATGCAACATGAATATCTGAATGTTAAAATTATGCATACATGTGTGGTTTATGTATGATGAATGCTAACAAAACAGACATATCTAACACAAACAGGTCCAAATATTGATGAACAAACATCTGGTACTACATCTCGAGAGAGAAAGCCAGGCCCATGGGAGAACATCCAATATGATGGGGACCAGGAAACAAGGATCTCTGCAGGGGCACGAACCTCAGTCATTCTAGCTGGGGGGCAGGATCATCGCACAGATAAAATCCGCTGCAGAAGCAACTCTACTGGGGAAATTGTCAAAGGGGAGGATGGACCTTTGTGGGGAACAACCACCAATCAGGAGTTTCCAAGATCACCAAATATTGTACTACCAAATAGATCACATTTGCTGAGGAGGAAGGATGAATATCTTTACCAAACACTCTGCTTGGGAGAAAAACCACAAAAGGCTTCGGAGAAAGAGGATACAAGCATGTCAGGAATATGAACAAATATCTTACCCTGTTGGGAATCATACCATCTTCGGGAGAGCACTAAAGACATCCCAAGTGTCTTTCTATCATTATGAATGTTCACTTTGTTTAAAAATAAATTATGAAAAATTTATTTATTTAACAATGATATTTCTCAATTAACATGCAAAACATTTGTTGAAATAGAAACAAATAAGAGTGCAAAATAATTGGATAAAGGCTCAAATTTATTTGATGGAATGGCAATCTACAAATGTCAAGACTTCATAGATCTTTACAAATTTGAAATTGGTGATATATATTGGAAAAGGGCTACACTAAACATAATGACCATTTCTCCACCAACTCTGAATTTATTTGATGTATTTGAAGCTTCAGTTGACGATGACTGAGTGAGAATCTCCGGTAGACGACAGTTTGTCGAACAAAGTCATGTCAGGATGCAGTTACTTACCAAATCCCTAATTTTTTCCTAGATTGCCCCAGGGTGAGGTACTCAATCTAGCGGGATACATATTTATTATTTTTTTTTATGTCTCTAACTTTTTCCTGGATCGCCCTTTCGGGTTTTCAATCCACCGAGACACTCATTGTTGCCTAAGTCGCCCTTTCGGGTTTTCAACTTAGCGAGCTATTCTGTTTTTATTTTAGGCGAAGTATTTCTTGACTGCATCTGAATTCACAGGACGAGTGAAATCCTCCCCATCCATAGTTGTAAGTATCAAAGCACCGCCTAAAAAGGCTCTCTTGACAACATATGGACCTTCATAGTTTGGAGTCCACTTGCCCCTGGAATCGGGCGCGAAAGACAAGACTTTCTTGAGCACAAGGTCGCCTTCTCAGAACACACGAGGCTTGACCTTCTTATCAAAGGCTTTCTTCATCCTTTGCTGATATAACTGGCCATGGCACATGGCAGTCAATCTCTTCTCTTCTATCAAATTCAGTTGGACATAACGACTCTGAACCCATTCAGCATCAGTCAACTTGGCTTCCATCAAGACTCTCATTGATGGGATCTCCACCTCTATTGGGAGTACAACCTCCATGCCGTAAACAAGAGAAAAAGGGGTTTCCCCTGTTGAAGTGCGGACAGACGTACGATAACCATGCAATGCAAATGGCAGCATCTCATGCCAATCCTTGTATGTAACAACCGTCTTCTGGATAATCTTCTTGATATTCTTATTAGCATCTTCGACAACCCCATTCATCTTGGGTCTATAAGGAGAAGAATTATGGTGCGCAATCTTGAACTCGCTACGCAGTTCTTTCATCATCTTGTTGTTCAAGTTAGATCCATTGTCAGTAATGATCTTATCCGGCACACCATAATGGCATATGAGTTGATTCTTGATAAACTTCACCACCACCTGCCGGGTCACATTTGCATATGATGCCGCTTCAACCCACTTGGTGAAGTAATCAATTGCTACGAGAATAAATTTGTGACCGTTGGACGCTTTCGGCTCTATCATGCCAATCATGTTAATTCCCCACATGGAGAAGGGCCATGGTGATGAAATCACATTCAGAAGTGTCGGGGGAATATGAATCTTATCCACATAAATCTGACACTTGTGGAATTTCTTCACATATTTGCAGCAATCAGACTCCATTGTCAGCCAATAGTAGCCTGCTCTTAACATCTTTCTAGCCATGGCATGTCCATTGGAATGAGTACCAAATGAACCCTCATGGACCTCAGTCATAAACAGGTCTGCTTAGTGTCTATCCACGCATCTGAGCAGAACCATGTCAAAATTTCTCTTATAAAGCACATCGCCATTGAGGTAGAAACTGCCAGACAATCTCCTCAAAGTCTTTCTATCTTTCACAGATGCCCCAGGCGGGTAAATCTGGCTCTGAAGAAAGCACTTGATGTCATAATACCACGGCTTATCATCTTGTACCTCCTCTACTGCAAATACATGAGTTGGTCTGTCCAAGCGTATCACAGTGATATTGGGAACTTCATTCCAAAGTCTTACCATAATCATTGAGGCAAGTGTAGCAAGAGCATCTGCCATCCGATTCTCATCTCGAGGAATATGATGGAAGTCGACCTCAGTAAAAAATGTTGAAATCCTCCTCGCGTAATCTCTATATAGGATGAGGCCAGGCTGATTCGTCTCCCATTCACCCTTAATTTGATTAACAACAAGGGCCGAATCACCATAAACATCAAGATGTTTGATCCTAAGATCAATACATTCTTCCAATCCCATAATATAGGTCTCATACTCAGCCATATTATTCATGCATTAGAAAGTTAGCCTTGCTGTAAAAGGAAAATTTGTGCCCTGAGGAGTAATAATCACTGCCCCCATACCATTTCCATACTGATTTACAGCGCCATCAAACACCATGCTCCATCTGGAACCAGGCTCTAGCCCTTCATCAAGCGTAGGCTCATCACAGTCTTTCATCTGAACTGACTGATAATCCTCAATTGGTTGATGTGCCAAGTGGTCAAGCAAGATACTACCTTTTATCGCCTTCTGAGCTCGATACTCAATATCATACTCAGATAACAACATCTGCAAACGGGCAATCCTCCTAGTTAAAGCAGGCTTCTCAAAGATATACTTAATTGGATCCATTTTGGATATCAGCCAAGTCGTATGATTCAACATATACTGGCGTAAGCACTTAGCAGCCCAAGCCAAAGCACAACATGTTTTCTCAAGCATTGAGTATCGAGACTCACAATCAGTGAACTTCTTACTCAGGTAATAAATAACATATTCTTTCTTTCCTGACTCATCTTGCTGACCAAGAACACAACCCATTGAGTCTTCAAGAACTCTCAGGTACATAATCAATGGTCTCCCTTCCACAGGTGGAGACAGAATCGGAGGCTCAGATAAATACTCTTTAATACTATCAAAGGCCTTTTGGCAATCCTTGGTCCAATCATGAGACTGATCTTTCCGGAGGAGCTTGAATATCGGCGCACATGTGGCAGTCATGTGGGATATGAATTTGGAAATATAATTCAAGCGACCAAGAAAACCTCGGACTTGCTTCTCAGTTTTAGGCGCAGGCATCTCTTGTATTGCTTTGACCTTCACAGGATCAACCTTAATACCTCTCTCGCTGACAATAAAGCTCAATAACTTGCCGGAACGGACTCCAAATGTACACTTGTTCGAATTCAGACGAAGCTTGTACTTCCTCAAACGTGGAAAAAGCTTCAACAAGTTTTCTACATGTTCAACTTTCGTTCTGGACTTTGCAATCATATCATCAACATATACCTCGATCTCCTTGTGCATCATATCATGAAACAAGGTAGTCATAGCTCGTTGATACGTGGCTCCGGCGTTCTTCAAACCGAAGGGCATCACTCGATAATAGAATGTTCCCTAAGGTGTGATGAATGTTGTCTTCTCCATATCCTCGGGTGCCATTTTAATTTGGTTATATCCGGAAAATCCGTCCATAAACGAGAAGACTTTGAATTTAGCTGTATTATCTACCAACATATCAATATGTGGTAGAGGGAAATCATCTTTCGGACTAGCTTTATTCAAGTCTCTGTAGTCCACACACATTCATACTTTTCCATCTTTCTTAGGCACTAGCACAATATTGGCCACCCATTGAGGATATGTAGAAGTCACCAGAAACCCCGCATCAATTTGCTTCTGAACTTCTTCTTTAATCTTCACTGCCATATTAGGATGAGTTCTTCTGAGCTTTTGCTTCACAGGCATACACTCAGGTTTCAACAGCAAGAAATGTTGCATGATATCAGTATCCACACCAGGCATGTCTTCATATGACCAGGCAAAGACGTCGACATACTCTCGTAGCAACTCAATCAACCCCTTCTTCACAGATTCTTCTAGGAGTGCCCCAATCTTCACTTCGGGAACACAATCTTCAGACCCCAAGTTGATTGTTTTCAGATTCTCAAGATGTGGCTGAATGATCTTCTCTTCGGGCTCAAGTAGACGGGTAATCTCGTCAGGAATCTCTTCAACATCATCTTCTTCGGCCTCAAATACAGGGAACTCAAAGTTGGGAGATGGTGTTGGATCATTATGTTCAATGGGTTTGATCAACCTGCATAATGATTTTGGATATAAAAGAGATTTTAGAATTCAAACAAGGCAAATCATTATGCAGATGAAAAGATTGATTTTTTTTTTTAGGGTTTTATGTGATCACCAATTTCATGCAAAAGCGAAAAGGGAAAATAATTGGAAAAAAAAACATTTAACATGAATTTATTGAATGAAGATATCATTGTATTTATGCGCCAACAATGTCATCACTCCTCCTTTTGGCATGGGAGAAGGGTTTTTAAACACAATGAACATTACTTTGACTTATGGATAACTGTCGGGATATCCACAGCGACCCAATTATTGCAGATCCCTCCAGGGATGATGAAGTTGCGGGAATCCTCTGCATCCTCTTCCAAAATGGCAGCAGCCTCTTCATCTCGATCGGTGTGGATGAATCCACCACTCTTGAACAACCCTTATTTGTTGAAGACACCAGAAGAATAGCCTATGCCAGCCCAGGATTTTTTTTCTTCCAGCTTAATCATTCGCCCCAATCCAACAGTTGCACCATGCTCAATGGCCAACTTTGCAATTTTATAGGAAGCAAATGAAGAAGTTCCCTTCTTAATCGGTTCAGCAATAGATAAAGCTTGGAACAGCATTCCAACTTCATCCTCAGCATCTATATAAGAGAAGGAAGACAAATGGCTAACTAGGAGAGCCTTTTCTCCCCTTACCACCACCTGCTTCTTATTTTTCACAAACTTCAGTTTCTGGTGTAGGGTGGATGTCACGGCGCCAACCTCGTGAATCCATGGTTTGCCTAAGAGACAACTATACGACGGGTGAATGTCCGTAACCTGGAAGGTAATCTGGAAATCACTTGGTCCGATCTTGACTGGGAGCTCCACCTCTCCAATCACAGTTTTACGCGACCCATCGAAAGCTTTCACTACCACTTCACTCTGCCTCATGGGAGGCCCTTGATATGACAATTTCGCAAGAGTGGACTTTGGCAACACATTCAATGATGACCCAGTGTCCACCAACACATTGGACATGGCATCATCCTTGCAGCTCATAGATATGTGTAATGCCAAGTTGTGGTCTCTTCCCTCCTCGGGGAGATCTGTAGCGGTGTATTCGTCACTTTATGATTTATTGACTAAATCAAAAGCAAAGCATATAAAGAATCGAGTCGCCACCGCACTTTTATTTATCCAAAGGAATGGCTAAAAAGCGAACAAAAGCCTAAGAAGTTTTACACATAGAAAACTAATGAAAAGATCAGAGATCTCGGTAAGGGGGTTAATTACGCAATGGGAAGGTGTTAGGCACCCAAAACGTCCTAGGTACTCTTAGGGAGCCCTTTTCACAACTTGTTGTATGAAATGTTATTTGTTTATGAAATATTTATTGTGCAAACATGGATTGAAGGGATGAGAAAAGAATATACAAATTATTATTTTTGTGTTTGAACGGATGAACCCGTTGCCTACGTACCTTTCCATGGAAGGTAAGGATCAAAACGCCGTAGTTCGGCTAAAAGATTTTCAAAAGTAAGTGAATGGATTGATTTTAAACAAAAGCCCTAAGGTCTTTCATTATCCACGGGAGAAAACTCAACCTATACCAACAACAAGTCCACCATGTGAGAATAGCTTCGACATACTAGAGGGGTTAACCCTATTTTCAGTATGGAAGTCTTACAGTTCGATCACTAAGGACAAGAGGCGAGATTAACATCAACCACTAAGATAATTGAGATCTATGGCTAATGTATGAAAACTTGATTAAGAAGTGGACTTGGGCCACAAAAGCAATTGAGTGAGTGAAATTAACCAATTAGGAGTGTTCACAAAAACGAAGTCAAAGTATGGTTAGAGTTCAATTCAAAAAGAAGTATTGTGAAAATGGAGTTTGAAAATCAGAGGCTTAAGGCCTAGGTTTCTAATTTGAAAAAAAACAGATGAAAATGTTTGCACAATAGTTTTAGGTTTTGGGTTAACATGCAAGTGAAAGTTTAAAGCAACAAAAGGTGGGAGGGTGAGGAAGTAAAACTTCTTAGATGTTCACCTCTTGAGATCATATGTAGATGATTCAAGTGATTCCTTTGGAAAAGGCAACAAGCAAATAACAGATGAACAAAGTAAATGGATACCGGATGCCAATCAATGGACTTATTCCAATCTCACAAAACAAAATGGATACCGGACGCCAATCAATGGACTTATACCAATCTCCTAAAACAAAATGAAACATGGATACCAGATGCCAATCAATGGACTTATACTAGTCTCACAAAACAAAGTGGATACTGGACGCCAATCAATGGACTTATACCAATCTCCTAAAACAAAATGGATACCAGATGCCAATCAATGGACTTATACCAATCTCCTAAAACAAAGAGAAACAAGGATACCAGATGCCAATCAATGGACTTACATTAGTCTCACAAAACAAAGTGGATACTGGACGCCAATCAATGGACTTATACCAATCTCCTACCATATCACAGGAAACAACTGCCAATCAATGGACTTATGCTTGCCTCCTCCATGGACAAAACAAAATGTTACAAAGTGATGAACAATGTTTATGAAATGATATACAAGTAATGAAGATACATGCACAAAGGCACACTCGAGTAGATATGCACAGATGAATCAAGTAAGCAAACAAACAAGTCAATTAGCACACACTATACACAATCAATTAGGCTCAAGCAAGGTTAAGCTTTACAGCCAACTGGAATGGGGTGTTTTGAGCTCTTAACCCTAACATTGAGAGTTAGGGTGAAGCAGATGAAATGGAGATGAGGGGTGTGCCTCACAGCTCTTATCCCTAGTCAGGGAGAGCTTTGATCAATGGAAAGTGTGGGAGTTCAGAAAGTAGGAACTCTTCTCCACAAATGATTGACTCTATAAGATCTTGGGTTCTTATTCACAATGCA
Source organism: Lathyrus oleraceus (assembly GCF_024323335.1). NCBI lineage: Eukaryota > Viridiplantae > Streptophyta > Magnoliopsida > Fabales > Fabaceae > Lathyrus > Lathyrus oleraceus. The sequence continues at coordinate 459,559,627 of NC_066585.1, forward strand.
TCAACACATGGTGTGAGCAAGGTGAATGACACACTGAGTAGCAGGAGATGGATTACACATCTCTTTTATCTGCCAATTGCCTCTTAAGAGGACTTTACCTGCTTGGCACAAAATTAAACAACCACAAACATTGCCTCTTAAGGAGGGCTTCAGACAGGTGCCTACCAATAACAGTAGGTCTTCCAGACTACATGAAGATTAGGGATCATACCTAAGTGGTTAAGCAACCAAGCAAAAGCAAAGTTCAAATGAACTTAAAGCAACTTAGGTACCTGTGGAAACACTAAACAAATCAGTACAATGCTCAGACAAACAGACAACAATCAATAAGCAACAGACAATCCCAATGTACAAAATGTGTAAGCCATAAGGCAAACTCAAGTGAATTAGCATCAACCTACAAAACACACAATGTTAGTAATCAAAAGCAAATATCAATATTCACATGATGAAGCATCATCAACTATGGAACTTGGATGCTTAAACCTGAAATCAAAGCTCACATGTAAGCAACAAACCACTAGGTCAAAGCCTAGGGTCAAAGATGAAGAAAAAATTCAAAACAGGAGCTGAAATTTAAAACATTGCAACTTCAAACACATATTGACAAATCCTAAAAAGGCTCACATCAACATCATCCATCAAAAGCATTTCATGATCAAAAGAAGTTCAAGGCAATTTCAAAGCTCATATGTGATCATCATGAATGAAAAATTCAAATCAAAACAGAAATGATTCAAATAAATCTGGAAAAAATCATGAACATTCAAGACATGTAACATGATCAACATACAAAAAATCAGAAGCATCAAAGATCATTTGGCATGGAAATTGAATTGCACAAGTTGGACAATCAAAGGTGTGACACAAATTGTCACACCATGTTAACACAAGCATAAAACAGAAATGGAGCATGGGAAAAATGTCAAACCAAAACCAAAATGTCCAGCAATGTGTCTAGAATCAACATGCAAAATTTCAAGTTCATTGGATTAGAAACAAGCATTTCACAACAAGATAAGCAAGGCAAGGTCACAAATGGATATATGATCACATAACCTAGCACCAAATAAAATCCAGCCATGCACAATTTTGGAAATCATGACCATAAAAAACTAGACAGAATAAGGAGCATTTTGCAAAAAATTGGGATTGATTTGGATGATTTTTCAATTTGTTATGATTTTATGAAGTTTGGGAAAAAAAATGAAATCAAAACATGAACTAGCATGGCAAAATTGAGGGAATATGTAAAAATGAAATGGCAATTTGAATAAGCGCGCTCGGCCAGGATCGAACCTTGGCCAGATTTGAATTTGAGCGCGCTTCTAAAACGGTAGCGTTTTGGACAAAACCCTAAGCCTGGAAACAATTCCAGAATTTCGTAGCTAATGATGAAGGTCTCGTAGCTAAATTGTAGCTATCCTGGAAAAACACATGATCTTCATCTTCTTCATGAGGTTGAAGATGAAGATGAAGATGAACTTCATACAAAATTCCAGAAAAATCCAGAACACTCCAGAAATCAAAAACAATAACATCATTCCACATATCTTTTCATGGTGAACACGGATCGAGCAATGGCTAAGCGTAATTCATCAAGAAAATAGAGAATCGAACAAAATCCTTTCAACATGTTAAATATTCAATCATACATATCTAGCTCAAAAACGCACCAAATCACACGATTCTTTCACCAGAATTACCAGGAGAACAAGATCTACACTAATATATACATGGATTTCAAAATTAAAAGGTTCGAATTATGACCTCTTGAAGTGCAGAACCTTTGAAATGCCACGATCCACAGCTTGTATTGGTCCAAGTCTACTCCACAATACTTGAAATGAAGTTTGATGAAGCAATTGAAGCTTGAATGGTACTAGATCTAGCTCAAAACAGAAGCTCCATTGTCATCTTCATGAACTTCCACCACTTGATCCTTGCACGAATTCTACAAAACAGCACTTGATCTACACTAAATCCAAGCTAGGGAACAAGAATATGAAGTCAAAATGCAATGCTATTTGGAAAAAAATTGAATTATGAATGAGAGAAAAAATTTGAGTGAGAGATAATTTTGGATCTAGAAATGTGAAAAATGATTAACCTTTTTCAATTCTGTTAGGATTAGAGTATATATATGCTTTACTAATCAACTTGCTAATCCATAATTAACTTGGTTAAGTGAAATAAGGTGTTTTGCAAAATTCTCAAAATGCATGGTGCATGGGCTAATTGCACGTGAACAGTGCCATCTCCTTGATCATTCTCACTTAAAATCATCTTTTAAACCCAATGGCAATGGTAGAAAGTCCATACAATGCACCATTTTTGAATTTTGCAATTTCCCTCCAAAAAAACATGGATTAACAAGTGATTATGTGATGAGATTTTATGCAATGTGATGCATGATTTGGAAATTAGAGGTCAAGAGGAGAATATTGCAAAAAGAACCACTCATTTTGGAGCTTTGAATCAAAAGATATGGCCATTTGAAGTCCCATGCATACTTGGCAATGATTGGACCATATCTCCTCAACCACACATCATATGCTCATGATCTTGGACATTTTGGAAATGGGGGAGAAAGATCTACAACTTTCTTGTTCAACAAAATTTCATTTGAAGCATTTTTGATGATGTAATATTGAGTTGAAGTTGGTCCAAAACCCTTCCATTTTTGGAAAGTTCAAATTATGGGTCACTTTCTATTTTGGGAAATTTTTGACTGGACCTCAAATTCTTCAATGTGAGTGTTTGAAATGTCAAATGAGACTTGTTTGAACATGAATGAAGTATTTCTAATCACTTCCCACCTCCAAATCCACAGTTGACTTTGCAGTTGACTTTCTAGGTCCTCAGAGATCCTGAAAATGTTCTTATGAGATTCAAGCCTCTAACACTTGGGATTTTGCTTCAAAATGTCATCATAGCTCATATGAACTCTTGTGAATGATTGTGGGGTCCAAATCTCAAGAATGACCACCATCTACTGCTCAATGAATGCCTTTAATTGCTTTGACTAGTTATTGCTTCATCTGCAAAACAAAGGTTAGATGACATATTTTTGTACTTTTGTTTAGTGATTAAAAGAAAAGCAAATGACATATGAATGAAAGGAATGCTTGGTGATCAATAATCACTCTCAAAAAGAGGATCCCACCCACAGGGAAGGAAGCAAGGTGTCCAATGATCCTTGAGGCAACGCAATGATATGATATGATGCCATGAGGGATCTTATGGACAAAATTGGGGTCATACAGATGCCCCTATTTAAGATCATTCTAGCCGGAGAAGTGAAGGTTAAAGTCTTCATCTCGACGCGGTAGAATGGGCTTAAATAACAATAATGAGACAAATTTTGATCCCTGAGAGACCTCATAATGCAAATGTATGAATGCAAAACAAACTATCTCTGTGGGGAATATGAGTCCACAAAGAAGAAAAGAAAAAATCAGGAGAAATGACCATCAATAGGAATAATACACTTCCTAGGAAACAGAGACTCTGACGGGACTCTCATGGGGATAAGAAGAAAATGTGTGAGCAGGACACGACTCTGAATTAGGGAAAACTGACACTGCGTGAGCAGGACACGACTGGACTGGAGACCTTACTGGGGAGTAAAGGACTCAAACTGTCCACAAAGGACACCTCAGATGAAAATCCGACCTCAGAATGGGGAAAAGAGCTGAAAAGACAACTCTTCCTGTACAGCAAAAAACGAATTAACCACAACTCCGCTGGGGAAATCTAATAAAGACTTTCCAGGGGAAGCCGAAGGATGAGATGTTACCGGTTAATGAGTAACATGCTCGGGAAGAAGGAATATCTAAGACCTGTGTACGGGTGAGAGATATCAATCGACCAAATCATCTGAGGAAAACCTGAAAAAGGTATACTCCAACTCAGGGAAATCTGACTCCACAGCGGACCAAGGTCGCAATAGGGAGCAGACAGGAAGGAACACCAAGGATTCCGGGTTGTAAGTATATAACAGATGACCGACCAAGGCGTGAATTGGTATGTGTTCCAAAACACTCATCAAGCTGAAGAAAGCTAGAAAAGCAGACTTGTTTATAGGATGGATATTCAATTCTGTAAAGAATGCGAATCTTACTCAGTTGGGGAAACAAACAAAGGATTCAACCAAAGAGTGCATGAGATGTATTATCTATAGCCGTCAAAACGTAGATAATATACTCGCATGGAAGATTATCCATAACCGGGTTGTAGGTTGTTAAAGGATAAAATCAACCGAAATCATGAATTGGTTTGTGTCCCAACACACTCATCATCCTGAAGAAAGCGAAAGCAAACTTGTTTATAGGATGGATATTCGATTCTGTAAAGAATACGAATCTTACTCTGCTGGAGAAAACAATCAAAAGATTGACCCAAGAGTGCGTGAGATGTATTATCTATAGCCGTCAAAACGTAGATAATATACTCGCATGGAAGATTATCCATAACCGGGTTGTAGGTTGTTTAAAGGATGAATCAACCGAAAAGAGAAACAATCATTACCAACAACAACAGGGTAGACGAAAAATGACTCACTGAGGATAAATTGCAAGCATCCGGCAATTGTCCAGGAGGAAGGGGTGAATATGCGGTTCCGCAAAGGGACAACGAATCTTACTCGACTGGTGAAATACGAAAGGCTTCGACCGAAGAGCGCATGAGATATATTATCTATAGCCGTCAAAACATAGATAATACTCTCGCATGGAAGATTATCCATAACCGGGTTGTAGGTTGTTAAATGATAAATCATCCGAAAAGAAAGGCATCGGGATACCAAACTAGGTATATAATGATGACCGATCAAAGGGAGCAACAAACATTACCAACAAAAAGGTAAATGAAAGAAGACTCGCCGGGAATACATTGATGAAAATCAATGATCCAAGGAACACAATCACTGGCAAACAGTGAAAGGACTTGCTGGGGATAAAATTGCTTACTCAGAGCAATTACCCAGAAGAGAGAGGGAAAATCAACATCGAATACTGGATGAAGATAACCACAAAGAGGGGATTACATCTACCAAATACTGGGTAGAAAACCACAGAAGAGTAACTGTCATCGGTTGGGATGAACAACAAAGTTAACTCTGCTAGGGGAGAAAATAGGGTTTATAATTACCGGTTAGTAGGTAATAAACCACACAGATAGGACTTACGACTGCCGGTTTGTAGGCAGAAAGCCAAGAGTTCCACTGAGGATAAGATGAATGAGCGTCGGTTAGTAAGAAATTATTCATTTATACCATAGGGAAGCACGAGAGACAGTTGAAAAAAAAGGGGGGCCAATTTAGGATTAAACCAAAAAGGCGAACTGAATCAAGACTCATCCTAATGAGGATAGAACTCAAAAGGGAAAACCCGCCCCATTATATGTGTTGGGGAGGGAACGGAAACAACCGTCATCCACGAGGATGTATCTCAGTGGGGAAATGGCAGGAAAGGATAGACACTTTCTGCTTAAAGGGCTGACTCTATATTGAGAGATTAGACACCCGACATCTGCTTGGGAAGATCTACTGGAGAGATCTGTATCACCATTAGCAGGAGACAACAAACAAAAGATATATGGCAAAAATGCAACATGAATATCTTGTATGTTTATGATTATGCATGAATATGCGTGATTTATATTTGATGAATGCTGACAAAACAGACATTTCTAACACAAACAGGTCCAGGGAACAAACGCCCGGTACTACACTTCCAGAGGAAAATCCAAGAAATCCAAATGGAAAGCCAATCTGCTGGAGATCCGAATGCTAAAAAGCAAAGATCTGCGGGGAAGCAAGAGATCAGAGATATCAAAGGAAACACCAAATCTCTGAGAGATGGATCACCAATCCACCCAATTAGGGAACAGAAGTTCAAAGCAGGCAGAAACTACCACGAAAGCAACTCTGTTGGAGATGTAGAGAAATCATGAGACTTCTGCAAGAGATTATCATTCTCATCTAAGAAAAAGGTGTTCGCTGCACAAGCAAGAACTGCTGAAGAGAACAGAACACACAAGTAGAATATAGCCGCACAAGCAACTCTACTGGGGATACTGTCAGCGACTCCATTGGGGAACAACCCACTGGGGGAGAAAAGATCACACAAGTAGATTCTGCCACACAAGCCACTCTACTGGGGATCAGAAACGTCAGAAAATCGCCAAATCTCTGCAGGGGAGGAATCATCGCAGATACTACCCACCATGCAACCAATCTACTGGTGATTTACCTGAGAAAATAGAAGGAGAACCGGGGATCGACCACCAAATACCAAACCTTCACAAAATACCATAAACTGCTGAGGAGGAAATATTCACTGCTTTGTCGAAGGGGGGGGGGAGGTGAAAACCTCAACAAGCACTCTGATGGGGAGATATCATAGATGAAATATCATATCAACAACTCCTCTGGCGAATTCACCGGGGAAAAAGACAAAGTAACGGGGTGTCAACCCACCAACTACTGAATCTTCCAAAAGGAAATCGACCGTGCTGGGGAGAGAATGCTGCAAGAGAGGAAAACTGAAGTTTCCAACAAGCACTTTGCTTTGGGAACACAGACAAACTCAACAGAAGCTCTGCTTGAGGAGCAACCCCAACAATGATCTGGAGAAAGAGGATACAAACATGCCAGGAATATGAATAAATGTCTTACCCTATTGGAAATCATGCCACCCTTGGGAGAGCACTGAGAAGTTCTTGAGTATCCTTTCATCATTGTGAATGTTCACTTTGTTTAAAAACAATTTTTATGAAAAAATTTGATTGTTTAGACAATGACATTTTATCAATTAAAACATGCAAAACATTTGTTGAATTGAAACAAATAAGAGTGCAAATAATTGGATAAAAGCTCAAATTGATTTGATGGAATGGTAGTCTGCGAATGGCAAGACTCCATAGATCTGTACAAGTTTGAAATCAGTGATATATATTGGAAGAGGGCTACATCGAACATAATGATCCTTTCTCTACCAATTTGAATTTCGATGTATTCGAAGCTTCGGTCGACGACGAATCGAGAATCTCTGACGAAAAGACAGTTGTGAAACAGAAAGTCTTGTGAGGATGCAGTTACTTGCCAAATCCCTAATTTTTGCCTAGATTGCCCCAGGGTGAGGTACTCAATCTAGCGGGATGCAAATTCATTTTTTTTTATGTCTCTAATTTTTTGCCTGGATCGCCCTTTCGGGTTTTCCACCGAGACGCTCATTTTTGCCTAAGCCGCCCTTTCGGGTTTTCAACTTAGTGAGCTATTCTGTTTTTTCCATATACTTTTTTTTAGGTAAAGTATTTCTTGACTGCATCTGAACTCACAAGACGAGTGAAATCCTCCCCATCCATAGTTGTGAGCATCAAAGCTCCGCCTGAAAAGGCTCTCTTGACAACATATGGACCCTCGTAGTTTGGAGTCACTTACCCTTGGAATCGGGCGCGAAAGACAAGACCTTCTTGAGCACGAGGTCACCTTCTCGGAACACACGAGGTTTGACCTTCTTATCGAATGCTTTCTTCATTCTCTGCTGATACAACTGGCCATGGCACATGGCAGTCAATCGCTTCTCTTCAATCAGATTCAACTGGTTGTAACGACTCTGAATCCATTCAGCATCAGTCAACTTGGCTTCCATCAAGACTCTCATTGATGGGATATCCACCTCTACTAGGAGAACAACCTCCATGCCGTAAACAAGAGAGAAAGGAGTTGCCCCTGTTGAAGTGCGGACAGATGTACGATATCCATGCAAAGCAAATGGCAGCATCTCATGCCAATCTTTGTACGTAACAACCATCTTCTGGATAATCTTCTTGATATTCTTGTTAGCCGCTTCAACAACCCCATTCATCTTGGGTTTGTAGGGAGAGGAGTTATGGTGTGCAATCTTGAACTCAGCGCACAACTCTTCCATCATCCTGTTATTCAGATTAGATCCATTATCGGTAATGATCTTGTCTGGCACACCATAACGGCAAATAAGTTGATTCTTGATAAACTTCACGACCACCTGCCTGGTCACATTCGTATACGAAGCGACTTCAACCCATTTGGTGAAGTAGTTAATTGCTACGAGAATAAACCTGTGTTCGTTGGACGCTTTCGGTTCAATCATGCCAATCATGTTGATTCCCCACATGGAGAAGGGTCATGGCGATGAAATCACATTCAGAAGTGTCGGAGGAATATGAATCTTATCCGCATAAATCTGACACTTGTGGCATCTCTTCACATATTTGCATCAGTCAGACTCCATTGTCAGCCAATAGTAGCCTGTGTAGCGGTGTATTCGTCGCTATATGATTTATTGATTAAATCAAAAGCAAAGCATACAATGAATTCGAGTCGCCACCGCACTTTTATTTATCCAAAGGACTGGTTAAAAAGCGAACAAAAGCCTAAGAAGTTTTACGCGTAGAAAACTAATAAAAAGATCAGAGAATCTGGGTAAGGGGTAAATTACGCAATGGGAAGGTGTTAGGCACCCACTACGTCCTAGGTACTCCTAGGGAGCCCTTTTCACACTTGTTGTATAAAATTGTTATTTGTTATGACATAAGTATTATGCAAACATGATTGGGATGATGAGAAAAGAATATACAATTTTATTATTTTTGTGTTCGAACGGATGAACCCGTTGCCTACGTACCTTCCATCAAAGGTAAGGATCAAAATGCCGTAGTTCGGCTAAAAGATTTCCAAAAGTTAGTGGATTCAATTTTAAACACAAGCCCTAAGGTCTTACGTTATGCACGGGAGAAAACTCAACCTTATACAAACAACGAGTCCACCATGTGAGAAAAGCTTCAACATGCTAGTGAGGGGTTAACCCTATAATAAGCAAGGAAGACTTACAATTCAATCAACTAAGGACAAATAGGCGAGATTAACATCAACCAACTAGGATAAATCAAACCTATGGCTAATGTATGAAAACTTAGCAAGAATGGACAAAGCCACAAAACAATTGAATGGGTGGAGTTAATTGATTATGATTATTCATGAAAGTAGGGTCAAAGTATGATTAAGATTGATTCAAAAGAAGTATTATGAAAATGGAGTTTGAAAAAGTCAAGGACTTGGGGTCCAGGTTTTTAATTTAAAAGCATGAAAATGTTCGCACAATATTTATCTCAAGTTTTGAAAGTAATGTGTGAAAAGGTTTAGGACAAGATGGGATGAATGGATGAAGATGGAGTGTAAAACTTCCTAGAAGGTTCACCTCTCGAAATCATATAGAAGATGACTCAAGTGTGTCCTTTGGAATAGGCAATGAGCAATAACAAACAAGCGAAGCAAAAGAAGAAAGTCAACAAAAGCGGATACCGGATGCCAATCACTGGACTTATACCAATCTCCTAAAACAGAACTGGATATCAGAGGCCATATGGACTTATACCAATCTCCTCAACAAAGAAATAAAAAGAGTGGATACCGGATGCCAATCTATCTGGGCTTATACCAATCTCCAACAACAACAAAGCAAACACTTGGATGTCAGATGCCAATCTATTTGGGCTTACTCTAACCTCCAACATATGATCATAGGAAAACAAATGCCCAATTACACGGACTTACAATTGCATCCTCACATGAACAAACAGAAGCAAAACATGGATGTCAGATGCCAATCTATCTGGGCTTACTCTAACCTCCACAGTATGGTCCTAGGAATACAAATGCCACATCACAGGGACTTATAATTGCATCCTCACATACAAAAAACAAGAGCAAAGAAGATAGGAGTGACCAATGAGGTCTTACACTCTATCCTTCCATATCATGGGAACAAAAGCCAATCTACATGGACTTACAATTGTCCTCAATGGGCAAACAACAAAGATATGTCACAAAGACAAATGAAATGATCATGCACTAATGAGCAATTAATGATGATAAATGCACAAATCATACAAGCAAACATGTGCATATGAAGTAAGCAATCAATCAAAGTCATTCAGCACACACTATAACCAAACAATTAGGCTCATACAAAGGGTTAGGCATTGAAGCCAACTGGAATAGGGTTAATGGTGCTCTTAACCTTGACATTGAGAGCCAAGGTGAAGCAGATGAAAGGATATGAGGGGTGTGCCTCATTGCTCTTATCCCTGGCCAGGGAGAGCATTGAATATCAGAAGGTGTGGGAGTTCAGAAAGTAGGAACTCTCTCCACAGATTAGACTCTATAGATCTTGGGTTTTTACTCACTATGCATCAACACAAGTAGTGTGAGCAAGGTGAGTGACTCACAGAATAGTAGGAGATAGGCTACATATCTCTTTGATCTACCAATTGCCTCAAATGAGGACTTTTTCTGCTTGGGACAAATGTAAACAAGCACAAACATCGCCTCTTAAGGAGGACTTCAGACAGTTGCCTGGCCAAGTAACAGGCCAGGTCTTCCAGACTACATGAAGAAAAGGGATTCTACCTCAATTCAAATGCTATCAAGCAAAGCAATGCAAGTTCTCCAAGAACTATAAGCAACTAATGGTACCTGAAACCAATCAAACACAATCAGTATACAATTCAAATTCAAAACCAAGATAAGATAATGAGCAACAGTCAGTCAAATGTTCAATGTACAAAGCTCAAAGCATGTGAGCTAAGCATCCTACAAAACAAACAAGTTAGTTCATGATAATCAAGCAAACTCAAACAACTTGCATAAATCTCTTTAAGGCATTTGCTTCTTAACCTGAAAGAAACAAACTCAAACATGAGCAACAACACCACTAGGACAAGCCTAGGGTCAAAAAGAGATAAGAAATCCAAAACAGCAAGTGAAAGTTATCCAAAATCAAGTTCAAACAATTAAGAAGCAAACCCAAGTGGTTTCACATTCATATCATTCATCATTATCATTTCACAAACAAATTAGGTCAAAGCATGTCATATAGAACTTCAAAGAAGTCAACAGAATGATATCACTCAAAACCAATCACAAACATTTCAATAAATCCTCAAATAATTCATGATCAAACATCATTCATAACATGATAAGCATACCAAATTTCAGCTCATTTGGATCAAGGAAGTAGGTCAATGAAAATCAGAAAGTCAAGGCAAGTTCAAGCATACTCATACAAAGCATCAAAACATGCACCAACTTCAATAAATCATAAAACAGTGACAACACATGATAAATGAATGGGACTAAAACCATGACACACTTTAAGATGTCTACAATTCACATGTCAAATTTCAAGTCCATCCAATAATGCATGAGAATTTCACAAATCAAATACAAACATGTATCACAAAAAGTCAACAAATGACCAAACAGGGGAGAAAAATTCAAACAAATAGGAAATGCTATCAATAATTCCAGAAAAATTCACAGGTATTCCCAACATCCATAAGTATGTTCATTCAAAAATCCCGACCAATTTGAGTTCAATAAGCATGGTAACAAAAATCATGAAGTTGGATATGAATGGTGTGACACAAATTGTCACACCTCTATTCAAAAAATCATATCTCATTAACCAGCAATGATAAATTCACAAACTCTACACCAAAATCACCATAAACATGTCTAGTTTAAGCACAAAAAATTTGAGAAGCATTGGATAATGTATCATCATTTCACAAACAAATTGGCATGGCATACATAAAATGGACAACATGAACAAACCCTAGCACATTTTAAAATCCACACATGCAAAAAATCTGGAAAAAACATCATAAAAAACTAGAGATCATGAGGAGCATTTTGCAAAAAATCCCATCAAATTTGGATTAAAATTGAAGAACTTATGAATTTTCTAAGTTTGGCATACAAAATGAAATAAATATTGAAAATGAAAATGATTTAATGAAATAAATAAACCGGCAGTGGCAAAACTGTAAATAGCCGGTCCCTTAAGTGAAACTCTGCGTTTCACTTAAGGAGGTGTTTCGCTCTGATTGGTGCATGGCCAATAAAACAGTAAACCCATGCAAAGAAACACCAAAACACGATCAACACAAAATCTGGGCACAACAAGCTAGGGTTTATGAGCAACAGTACATGTTCATCATCGTTGATGAACAATTTTTCCAGAAATTGGAATCAAGCACACCAATCAAACCATCTAACCACATACAATCCAAATTTAACCCTAGTTTTCAACAATTCGAACTAACAACAAAGAAATAAGCAAGAACATATTTAACAACCAAACTTTGAATCCATGTATCTTCTTTAATACTCAACCATTTCTCTTGATTCAAAGCTCAATACATTCATGGCAAAAAGATCTATAAGATGCATAGCACGATTTCATCAAAGGCTAGGTTCGAATTTCACCTGATTTTGAAGAGCAGTGATGAACTGATGTTTTTCTGGCCGTGGAAAGTATAAACAGATGAACAATGATGCTCCAGATGATGAATGGACAAGTATAGAAAGCTTAGCTACTCTGATTCACGCCCCAAATCTGAACTGCCATGAATGAAGCTCAATGGAACAGTGGTAGTAAATATCCTTACAGTCGTGATTTGATGCTTACAGAAGCTCCAAGAATGTTGGTTGATGATGGCACAAAGCTTAAGAACACGGGTTCTTTGCAATTTTCAGAAAAAAAATCAAATGAAGAGTTGAGTGTTTTTTGAGAGAGAAATGAAGTTTTCTGTTTTGGTGAATAGTGGCTAGGGTTTCTCTACCAGAAATGTGAAATATATACTCTTTTTAATGACCCTTAAGCTTGGTTAGTGGAATGGTAATCACAATTTGGTTAAATGAAGTGTTTTGGCCAATTAGTGAAATTCCACTTATGTTGCATGTGCATGTGCTACAGTGCGAAAATTGGGCTTTAAGCACATCCAAAACATGATTTCTGAACATTGGCAAATGGTAAAATGTAGTGGAAATGGTTAATTTGAAAAGTCACTTTTTCACCTCCTCTTTTTAAATTCAAACCACTTGAAAAAAAAGGCCATTTTGATTGGATGATTTTTGGTGAATTGTGATGAAGGATTTGGATAGAGCACATCAAATATGACTTGTAGCAAAAAACCTCACTCAATTTGGCCAAATGGTTTGGAAGATATGCCACTTTGAAGTTCAAAAATGTTTGAGAATGATTTGATCATAACTTGCCAACCATAAATGAGAAATGAGTGTTCTTGGACTTTTTGGGAATGGGAGAACAAGATCTTCAACTTTCATGTTGGACAAAAATTCATTTGAAGCTTTTATGATGAAGTAATCTTGAGGAGAAGAACTTTCCATTTTTGGCAAATTCCAATTACAGGTCAACTTACTATTTTTGGAAATTTCTTGTTTGACTTCAAATTCTTCACTGTGAATGTTTGACATGTTATATGAGGCTTATATGGACATGAATGAGACCTCTCAAACCAATTCCAACCATCAAATCACTGATTAAATGCACAGTTGACCACTGTTGACTTCAGTTGACTTTGCTAGGGTTTTGGTTGATTGAACCATGTTCTGATGAATTCCAAACCCCTACCACTTGATATCTTGATCCAAAATGATGTCACAACTCATATGAACTCTTGATGAATGATCATGGTGCCCAAATTCTTCAAGAATGGCCACCATCCACTGTTCATTGAATAGTTTGACTGTTTGACTGATGATTGCTTCATCTGCAAGTAACAAGGTTAGGTGACAATATTTTTGAACTTTTGGTTAATAAACAGATGAAAAGCAATGATATACAAATGCAAAACAAGTTTGGTGATCAAGAACCACACTCACAAGATAACCCACCCACTAGGAGGGAAGCAAAAGTGCACAAAGATCCTTGAGGCAATGATATGGTATGATACGATGCCATGAGGGATCTTAGGGACAAAATTGGGGTCTTACAGCCTGCTCTCAGCATCTTTCTAGCCATGGCATGTCCATTGGAATGAGTACCAAATGAACCCTCATGGACCTCAGTCATCAACAGGTCTGCTTCGTGTCTATCCACGCATCTGAGCAGAACCATGTCAAAATTTCTCTTATATAACACTTCACCACTGAGGTAGAAACTGCCTGACAACCTTCTCAGAGTTTTCCTATCTTTCACAGATGCCCCAGGTGGGTAAACCTGGTTCTGGAGGAAATTCTTGATATCAAAATACCAAGGCTTATCATCTTTCACTTCTTCAACTGCAAATACGTGAGCTGGTCTGTCCAAGCGCATCATGGTGATGTTGGGAACTTCATTCCAATACTTCACCACAATCATCGAAGCAAGCGTAACAAGCGCATCTGCCATCCGATTATCCTCTCGAGGAATATGATGAAAGTCAACTTCTGTAAAGAACGTTGAAATCCTCCTCGCATAATCTCTATACGGGATGAGACCCGACTGATTCGTCTCCCATTCCCCTTTATCTGATTGACAACCAAAGCCGAATCACCATACACATCAAGATGCTTGATTCTCAGATCGATGCATTCTTCCAGTCCCATAATACAGGCTTCGTACTCAGCCATATTGATCGTGCATTTGAAAGTTAGCCTTGCTGTAAAAGGAATATGTGTGCCATGAGGAGTAATGATTACTGCCCCAATTCCATTTCCATACTGATTTACAGCGCCATCAAACACCGTCGTCCATCTGGAACCAGGTTCCGGACCTTCGTCAAGTGTAGGCTCATCACAATCTTTCATTTTCAAATACAGAATCTCCTCGTCTGGGAAGTCGTACTGAACAGACTGATGATCTTCAATCGGCTGGTGTGCCAAATGGTCAGCCAAGATACTACCTTTGATAGCTTTCTGAGCTCGATACTCGATATCATATTCAGACAACAACATCTGCCAATGGGCAATCCTCCCAGTTAAAGCAGGCTTCTCGAAGATATACTTGATTGGATCCATTCGGGATATCAACCAAGTTGTATGATTTATCATGTACTGGCGTAGACGCTTAGCAGCCCAAGCCAAAGCACAACACGTCTTCTCAAGCATAGAGTATCGAGACTCACAATCAGTAAAATTCTTACTGAGGTAGTAGATAGCAGATTCTTTCTTCCCTGATTCGTCTTGCTGACCGAGTACACAACCCATCGAGTCTTCAAGAACAGTCAGATACATGATCAGAGGTCTTCCTTCTACAGGCGGAGACAAGATCGGAGGTTCAGACAGATACTCTTTGATACTGTCGAAAGCTTTCTGGCAATCCTCGGTCCAATCAAGAGACTGATCTTTCCGGAGGAGCTTGAATATCGGTGCACATGTGGCAGTCATGTGGGATATAAATCTGGAAATATAGTTCAAGCGACCAAGAAAACCTCGGACTTGCTTCTCAGTTTTGGGCACAGGCATCTCTTGTATTGCTTTGACCTTTGCAGGATCAACTTCAATACCTCTCTCGCTGACAACAAAACCCAACAACTTGCCAGAACGGACTCCAAATGTACATTTGTTCGGATTCAGACGAAGCTTGTACTTCCTCAAACGCTGAAAGAGCTTCAACAAATGTTCAACATGTTCAACTTCCGTTCTAGACTTAGCAATCATGTCATCGACATAGACCTCTATCTCCTTGTGCATCATATCATGAAACAAGGTAGTCATAGCACATTGATACGTGGCTCCGGCGTTCTTCAAACCGAAGGGCATCACTCGATAACAGAATGTTCCCCAAGGTGTGATGAATGTTGTCTTCTCCATATCCTCGGGTGCCATCTTGATCTGGTTATAACCGGAAAATCCGTCCATAAACGAGAAGACTTTGAACTTAGTTGTATTGTCTACCAACATATCAATGTGTGGTAGAGGGAAATCATCTTTCGGACTAGCTTTATTGAAATCTCTGTAATCGACACACATACGGACTTTTCCATCCTTCTTAGGCACAGGCACAATATTGGCCACCCATTGAGGATATGTAGAAGTCACCAGAAACCCCGCATCAATTTGCTTCTGAACTTCCTCTTTGATCTTCACTGCCATATCTGGATGAGTTCTTCTGAGCTTCTGCTTCACTGGCACGCACTCAGGCTTCAAAGGCAGGAAATGTTGCACAATATTTGTATCTAGACCTGGCATGTCTTCATACGACCAAGCAAAGATATCGGAATATTCTCGTAGCAGACTGATCAACCCCTTCTTGACAGACTCTTCAAGGAGTGCCCCAATCTTCACCATACGAACACAATCTTCAGACCCTAAGTTGATTGTTTCCAAATTCTCGAGATGCGGCTGAAGGATCTTCTTCTCGTGCTCAAGGAGACGGGAAATCTCATCAGGAATCCCTTCAACATCATCTTCCTCGGCTTCAAATATAGAGAATTCAAAATTGGGAGATGGTGTTGGATCATTATGTTCAATGGGTTTTAGAAACAACCTGCATAATGATTTTGGATAATAAAAAGCTTTAGAATTTAAACAAGCAAATCATTATGCAGATGAAAAGATTGCTTTTATTCTTGTTTTTAGGGTTTTTTGTGATCACCGATTTCATGCAAAAGCAAAAAGTGAAAACAAATGGAAAAACAAATGTTTAACAATGCATTATTGAATGAAATATCATTGTATATATGATGCCAACAATGTCCTCACTTCTCCTTTTGGCATGGGAGAAGGGTTTTTGAACAAAGTGAACAAATTACGCTGACTTCTGAATGACCGTAGAAACATCCACAGCGACCCAATTGTGGCAGACACCACCAGGAATAACAAAGTTGCTAAAATCCTCTGCATCCTCTTCCAGAATAGCAGCAGTTTCTTCAGTCTGATCGGCATGGATAAAACCTCCACTCTTGAACAGCCCTTGCTCGTTGAATGCCCCAGAAAAATAGCCAATGCCAGCCCGGGACTTGTTGTCTTCAAGCTCAGTCATCTTCCCCAAACCAGCAACTGCACCACATTCAATGGCCAGTTTCGCATCTCGATAGGAAGCAAATGAAGGAGACTTCTTCTCAATGGGCTCAGCAACAGACAAAGCTTGGAAAGGCGTTCCAACTTCATCCCCAGCATCAATATATGAGAAAGAAGACAAATGGCTAACCAGGAGAGCCTTTTCTCCCCCTACCACGACTAGTTTCTTATTCTTGACGAATATCAGCTTCTGGTGTAGGGTGGATGTCACGGCGCCAGCCTCGTGAATCCATGGTCTACCAAGGAGACAACTATAAGATGGGTGGATATCCATAACTTGAAAGGTGATTTGGAAATCACTTGGTCCAATCTTGATTGGGAGATCAACTTCCCAATCACGGTCTTGCGCGACCCATCGAAAGCTTTCACAACAACACCACTCTGCCTCATCGGAGGCCCCTGATATGACAATCTTGAAAGAGTGGTCTTCGGCAATACATTCAAAGATGACCCAGTGTCCACCAGCACGTTGGACATGGCGTCGTTCTTACAGTTCATAGAAATATGTAAAGCCAAGTTATGGTCTCTTCCCTCCTCAGGGAGATCAGCGTCACAGAAACTCAAAGTGTTGCAAGCAGTAATGTTTGCAACAATACTATCAAACTGTTCAATTGTGACATCATGATCAACATAAGCCAGGTCCAACACTTTCTGCAGAGCCTCCCTATGAGGTTCTAAATTCAGAAGCAACGATAGCACGGAGATCTTGGACGATGTTTGTAGAAGCTGATGTACAACATTGTACTCACTCTTCTTGATGAGCTTCAGCATCTCATCACAGTCTTCATTCATAATGCCACTAGGGCCAACAAAAGAAGTAAGAGTCTTTTGTACAGAGGAGGGTTTGGCAACAGGTGCCGGATTCGGAACATTCACTGCATTCCCAACCGGACGCTCAGCACAATCAGAAACAACGTGAGGCTTCGGAGGTGCAGAAAACACACGACCGCTACGGGTCAATTCGCTCACATCAGCAATGTTTACCACAGAGGTTGAAGGCAACGACACTTCTCTCCCATCTTCAATAGCAACAGCATTGTAACGAAAGGGAATCGCTTTCTCAGAAGAATAAGGCACAGGGCCTGCGGGCTTGATGACCAGAGAAGGGGACACCTTCTGTTTGCTGCCATCATATCGGATAACAACAAGCTATGGGATCTTGAACACAGTAGAAATCACATTCACCTCTGGTTCATCTTCATCAACGTTTCTATTCTGCAGAATCTCAATAGTCTCATCATCTAGCAACTCTTGAAGATCCTTTCGCACTTGGCGGCAACCCAATCTGTTGGCAGAGCAGATACGGCATTTGTCATCGTCATGCTCCAAATGACTGTAATCACACAGCAACCGATGCAACTCGACCAATGATTGTCGAATTTGGCTTACATATTTGACCTTGTATTTGCCAGGGCAACCCTGGACCATGTTAACAGACTTCCCATGCTCGGGCAATGGGTTCTTCTTAACATTGGGGCCTGAGTCCTCGATGCTCAATATACCGCATCTCATAAGTTCCTGAACCTTAGTCTTCAACTGAAAGCAGTTCTCTACATCGTGGCCCGGAGCGCCAGAATGATAGACACAGTGCAAATCAGGCTTATACCACCACTGCGGGTTAGCCGGTATAGCCGGAGGATCCCTTGGAGTAATCAATTTCCGCTCTATTAAAGAGGGATATAGCTCTGCATACGATACCGGAATCGGATCGAAAGTGATCTTCTTCCTCTCATAATTCTGACCAGTTGGATTACTACTGCGAGGCTGGTAGGCCTGCTGCTGAGGGCGATGCTGTTGTTGATGATAAGGTTGAGGAGATTGTTGTTGATTGTGTTGCTGATAACTATCCCTGAAAACAGGTGCTACATTAGCCACCTGGTGCTGATGACGCACTGGCCTCCTCTTATCAGAGGGTCTTCTGGGTTTAACATGGGATTGCACAGCATGCGCTTCCCCTTCTTTCTTCTTAAACGCCCCATATCGTTTAGAAGAGCCTTCATCTCTAGACAGTCCTTCACGGACTCCTTCCTCCAAACGCATCCCCATATTCACCATTTCGGTGAAATCAGAGGGAGCACTTGCAATCATCCGCTCATAGTAAAATGAACTAAGAGTCTTCAGAAAGATCTTAGTCATTTCCTTCTCTTCTAGCGGAGGAGTAATCTGAGCTGCCAGCTCTCGCCACCTCTGGGCGTACTCTTTGAATGTCTCTTTGTCCTTCTGAGACATGGCTCTGAGTTAATCACGGTTAGGAGCCATATCAACATTATACTTATACTGCTTGACGAAGGCTTCGCCAAGATCATTGAAGGAACGAATGTTAGCACTGTCAAGGCTCATATACCACCGAAGAGCTGCACCGGACAAACTATCTTGGAAGTAATGAATCAGCAGTTGATCATTATCCGTTTGAGTAGACATTTTCCTGGCATACATAACCAGGTGACTGAGCGGGCAGGTGTTCCCCTTGTACTTCTCAAAGTCAGGGACTTTGAATTTGACGGGTATCTTAACACCGGGAACCAAACAGAGTTCAGCTGCAGATTTGCCGAACAAATCTTTCCCTCGAAGGGTCTTCAATTCCTTGCGGAGCTCAGGAAATTGGTCATTCATCGCATCCATCTTCTCATTAACATCTGGGCCCTCAGACGGCTCAGAATGATAGATGGTGTCGTCTACCCTAGGCATGGTATGCACGACAGGGGGAGGCATCGCAAGGACCGGGCTAGATGTCGGCATGGAAGCAAATGTTGGAGCTGGAATATCAGGCATAAAACCTGGAGGCATACCCCAAGGAAACCCGGGCGGCATGGCATTCGGCACAAAATGGGCACTAGCAGCTGGCATTGTCGAGGAAGCAACCTCAGAAATAACAGTCCTCTGGGGAGGAGTTGCAGGAGTCGAAGACGGTTGATTTTGAGCAGCTAGAAATTGCTCCATCAGAGCGCTCAGTCTAGCGACTTCTTCTTTCAGCTCACGGTTCTCTTGTTCAAGTTGATCCATCACTCTTGCAGAATTAGCTCGGGTGTAGTACCGATGAGTCAGCTTGTCTTCAAAATAAATGAAGATCACAGAGTTAGGCCACACACAAGAAGACCAGAACAACACCTGCTTATGCAAAATGATGCATGCAATGCTCGTGCATATGCTCTGTTTTTATTTCAAGGAACTTTTAGGGTTCTATTTGCAGTTTTGAAATTTAAAACATTTAATCGCATATGGAAAACATCTCATCAAATATATATTCGAGACAAAGAAGTACAACATTGTTAATCATATTACAAGGGAAAAGGAAAATAAACATCCTATGGATCCCTAGAAGCTCGAGATGCTGGAAGACGAGATGCACAAAGCCTCTTGATCTCTCTCTCATATGCTGCTTCCATATCCGCTTTCTCCTTAGTAAGTCGATCATACTTCCTCTTCCAGAACTTGGAAGACTGAGGAAGCAGAGAAGTCCAGGTATCATTCGGATCATCTATCACCTGATGCTCGAGGAATTCGATCAGAGCGTCCTTCTCCTTAAGCTGTTGAAGCAACTCTTCTCTTTCACGGATCCAGGCACGTGAAAGGTCTTCGTCTCTCAACTCCTCTACGCCTTGGTTAGGGAGGGTTGAAGGCCCAGCCCCATCCAAAGGTGTAGGTCTCGGATAATCATAAGGCATGAGATACTCTGATGCTCTCTGCCTGACCCAAGTCGTGTATGTCTCCAAAGCAATGCAGTGCTTCGGACCCAATTCACTTCTACCCTTCTTGTGAATCTTACGCCAAGCGCGGACCATCCTGGCTTTCAGGCCTTGGGGATCTTTACCCTCCTGAAAGAACACACCTTCTAACAGAATGTTATGAGGTTTATCCTTTAGGGGGAACCCAATCTGACGACGTGCTATAATAGGGTTGTAGATGATTCCACCACATGTACCAAGAAGAGGCAAATTAGGGAATTCACCACAATAATCAATAATCTGAACTGTGTCATACACACGATCATACCAAGAGATATCGTCATTAGTGAGAGACATAAGTCTCGTAGACCACCGTAGACATCCCTTGTTCTCCTTGAAAGCGACCGTCTGTGGTAAGTGAGAAATAAACCACTTATAAAACAGAGGCAAACAGCACATAATAGCTCCTCCACCCTTTGCATTCCTCAGATGCAAAGAGAAATAGGTATCACCCAACAGAGTAGGAATGGGATTAAGAACAGAAAAGATCCTAATAGCGTTCACATCCACAAATTTGTTGATGTTGGGGAACAATACCAATCCATAGATGAGCAACACGAATATGGCCTCAAAGGCATCCTCACTCATGGCCTTCCCATAAACGGTAGCTTGAGCGATGAGGAACTCAGAAGGAAGACCCTGAATTCCACCTTTGGTGGTCATATGCGCACCAATCAAGGATTCGTCTATGTGCAACAAGTTTGCGATCTCTCGAGAAGTCAGAATACTCTCTAAGCCACTGAACGGCACCTGATCCAGAATAGGAATACCCACAAGGTGAGCATACTCCTCAAGCGTAGGCAACAGCTGAAAGTCCGGAAAAGAGAAGCAGTGATACAGCGGATCATAGGACTGCGCCAAAGTACTCATCAACCCTTCATCAACCTGAGTAGTCAATAGAGGCAGAAGCTTCCCATAGCGAGCTTTGAAACCCAGGGGATCTAATACATAAGATGTCAAATTCCTTAACTCTTTTAGATCGGGTTGTCGAAAGTTGTACTTCTTTGTATGCCTTTTTGGTCTTTCCATGTCTGAAAATTTTGCAAATAAACCCTTTAAGTTCCTTGAAAATTTTCTAATTTTTTTTTATGACATGAATGCAGATGAATGCATGAATGTATGAATGCAACAATCACACTCAAGGATCAAGCAAATCACACCAGACAAAGGTCATGGGAAAGATCATAGTATCCTTAATATCATTCATCCATTTTGGTGGATTATGGTTTTCACCTTATCGACACCCAAGTTCCATTGATATTAACGATACATGAACCGACTCAATCATCCTTAATATCAATCATCCATTTTGGTGGATTATGGTTTTCACCTTATCGACACCCAAGTTCCATTGATATTAAAGGATGTCTGAGCGACTCAACCATGAATCACGGGTTTGTTGAGAGTCACGAGCATGGAGTCTCGGTTAAGAACCACCCAAAGGGAGTGTACTAGGGTTTAAACCTGCCGAACATGTTCTATAAGAGGTTCCCATAGTCATCATCCCATCTTTCGAATATTATCGGAGGAACGAATACTCGTATTCCAAAAATATTCTCAAGAGAGACTCTTATGAGTGTAGTATCGCCTAACAATCGCGTCAAATCTTACATCTGAACGACTTCCGCACTACGTCCTAAAAATAGGCCAAGATGGGCTTGGTAAACTAAGGTCCTTGGCTTCTAAGGCACGTGTTAAAAGAATAATGCCTAACCACAAATAACTTGTGTGACATTATTAATCCAACATGACCTCCACCAAGTGAATGGACTCGCAAGTCAACTCGCTAAGGAATAACTCCACACAAGTCGACGAGACTATGCCATTCTCCTATCCTAAGGTGCACTCGAGTTCGGGTATAGAACTCATCTCACAGAGATCACCAAGCAAGCAAGCAATTGTATATCAAGCAATTCAATCATTACAATCAATACAGTAATCCCAAATTGTACAAAAATATGTCATATAACAAATAAACAATATCATACAACAAGGGTGAAAGTAGGCAAAACCAACAAGGACTCTGTTCCCCAGCAGAGTCGCCACTTTTCTGTAGCGGTGTATTCGTCACTTTATGATTTATTGACTAAATCAAAAGCAAAGCATACAAAGAATCGAGTCGCCACCACACTTTTATTTATCCAAAGGAATGACTAAAAAGCGAACAAAAGCCTAAGAAGTTTTACACATAGAAAACTAATGAAAAGATCAGAGATCTGGGTAAGGGGGTTAATTACGCAATGGGAAGGTGTTAGGCACCCAAAACGTCCTAGGTACTCCTAGGGAGCCCTTTTCACAACTTGTTGTATGAAATGTTATTTGTTTATGAAATATTTATTGTGCAAACATGGATTGAAGAGATGAGAAAAGAATATACAAATTATTATTTTTGTGTTTGAACGGATGAACCCGTTGCCTACGTACCTTTCCATGGAAGGTAAGGATCAAAACGTCGTAGTTCGGCTAAAAGATTTCCAAAAGTAAGTGAATGGATTGATTTTAAACAAAAGCCCTAAGGTCTTTCATTATCCACGGGAGAAAACTCAACCTATACCAACAACAAGTCCACCATGTGAGAATAGCTTCGACATACTAGAGGGGTTAACCCTGTTTTCAGTATGGAAGTCTTACAGTTTGATCACTAAGGACAAGAGGCGAGATTAACATCAACCACTAAGATAATTGAGATCTATGGCTAATGTATGAAAACTTGATTAAGAAGTGGACTTGGGCCACAAAAGCAATTGAGTGAGTGAAATTAACCAATTAGGAGTGTTCACAAAAATGAAGTCAAAGTATGGTTAGAAATCAATTCAAAAAGAAGTATTGTGAAAATGGAGTTTGAAAATCAGAGGCTTAAGGCCTAGGTTTCTAATTTGAAAAAAAACAGATGAAAATGTTTGCACAATAGTTTTAGGTTTTCGGTTAACATGCAAGTGAAAGTTTAAAGCAACAAAAGGTGGGAGGGTGAGGAAGTAAAACTTCTTAGATGTTCACCTCTTGAGATCATATGTAGATGATTCAAGTGATTCCTTTGGAAAAGGCAACAAGCAAATAACAGATGAACAAAGTAAATGGATACCGGATGCCAATCAATGGACTTATTCCAATCTCAAAAAACAAAATGGATACTGGACGCCAATCAATGGACTTATACCAATCTCCTAAAACAAAATGAAACATGGATACCAGATGCCAATCAATGGACTTATACTAGTCTCACAAAACAAAGTGGATACTGGACGCCAATCAATGGACTTATACCAATCTCCTAAAACAAAAGCGATACCAGATGCCAATCAATGGACTTATACCAATCTCCTAAAACGAAGAGAAACAAGGATACCAGATGCCAATCAATGGACTTACACTAGTCTCACAAAACAAAGTGGATACTGGACGCCAATCAATGGACTTATATCAATCTCCTACCATATCACAGGAAACAACTGCCAATCAATGGACTTATGCTTGCCTCCTCCATGGACAAAACAAAATGTTACAAAGTGATGAACAATGTTTATGAAATGATATACAAGTAATGAAGATACATGAACAAAGGCACACTCAAGTAGATATGCGCAGATGAATCAAGTAAGCAAACAAACAAGTCAATTAGCACACACTATACACAATCAATTAGGCTCAAGCAAGGTTAAGCTTTACAGCCAACTGGAATGGGGTGTTTTGAGCTCTTAACCCTAACATTGAGAGTTAGGGTGAAGTAGATGAAATGGAGATGAGGGGTGTGCCTCATAGCTCTTATCCCTGGTCAGGGAGAGCTTTGATCAATGGAAAGTGTGGGAGTCAGAAAGTAGGAACTTTTCTCCACAAATGATTGACTCTATAAGATCTTGGGTTCTTATTCACAATGCATCAACATATGGTGTGAGCAAGGTGAATGACACACTGAGTAGCAGGAGATGGATTACACATCTCTTTTATCTGCCAATTGCCTCTTAAGAGGACTTTACCTGCTTGGCACAAAATTAAACAACCACAAACATTGCCTCTTAAGGAGGGCTTCAGACAGGTGCCTACCAATAACAATAGGTCTTCCAGACTACATGAAGATTAGGGATCATACCTAAGTGGTTAAGCAACCAAGCAAAAGCAAAGTTCAAATGAACTTAAAGCAACTTAGGTACCTGTGGAAACACTAAACAAATCAGTACAATGCTCAGACAAACAGACAATAATCAATAAGCAACAGACAATCCCAATGTACAAAATGTGTAAGCCATAAGGCAAACTCAAGTGAATTAGCATCAACCTACAAAACACACAATGTTAGTAATCAAAAGCAAATATCAATATTCACATGATGAAGCATCATCAACTATGGAACTTGGATGCTTAAACCTGAAATCAAAGCTCACATGTAAGCAACAAACCACTAGGTCAAAGCCTAGGGTCAAAGATGAAGAAAAAATTCAAAACAGGAGCTGAAATTTAAAACATTGCAACTTCAAACATATATTGACAAATCCTAAAAAGGCTCACATCAACATCATCCATCAAAAGCATTTCATGATCAAAAGAAGTTCAAGGCAATTTCAAAGCTCATATGTCATCATCATGAATAAAAAATTCAAATCAAAACAGAAATGACTCAAATAAATCTGGAAAAAATCATGAACATTCAAGACATCTAACATGATCAACATACAAAAAATCAGAAGCATCAAAGATCATTTGGCATGGAAATTGAATTGCACAAGTTGGACAATCAAAGGTGTGACACAAATTGTCACACCATGTTAACACAAGCATAAAACAGAAATGGAGCATGGGAAAAATGTCAAACCAAAACCAAAATGTCCAACAATGTGTCTAGAATCAACATGCAAAATTTCAAGTTCATTGGATTAGAAACAAGCATTTCACAACAAGATAAGCAAGGCAAGGTCACAAATGGATACATGATCACATAACCTAGCACCAAATAAAATCCAGCCATGCACAATTTTGGAAATCATGACCATAAAATACTAGACAGAATAAGGAGCATTTTGCAAAAAAATGGGATTGATTTGGATGATTTTTCAATTTGTTATGATTTTATGAAGTTTGGGAAAAAAATGAAATCAAAACATGAACTAGCATGGCAAAATGGAGGGAATATGTAAAAATGAAATGGCAATTTGAATAAGCGCGCTCGGCCAGGATCGAACCTTGGCCAGATTTGAATTTGAGCGCGCTTCCAAAACGGTAGCGTTTTGGACAAAACCCTAAGCCTGGAAACAATTCCAGAATTTCGTAGCTAATGATGAAGGTCTCGTAGCTAAATTGTAGCTATCCTGGAAAAACACATGATCTTCATCTTCTTCATGAGGTTGAAGATGAAGATGAAGATGAACTTCATACAAAATTCCAGAAAAATCCAGAACACTCCAGAAATCAAAAACAATAACAATATTCCACAGATCTTTTCATGGTGAACACGGATCGAGCAATGGCTAAGCGTAATTCATCAAGAAAATAGAGAATCGAACAGAATCCTTTCAACATGTTAAATATTCAATCATACATATCTAGCTCAAAAACGCACCAAATCACACGATTCTTTCACCAGAATTACCAGGAGAACAAGATCTACACTAATATATACATGGATTTCAAAATTAAAAGGTTCGAATTATGACCTCTTGAAGTGTAGAACCTTTGAAATGCCACGATCCACAGCTTGTACTGGTCCAAGTCTACTCCACAATACTTGAAATGAAGTTTGATGAAGCAATTGAAGCTTGAATGATACTAGATCTAGCTCAAAACAGAAGCTCCATTGTCATCTTCATGAACTTCCACCACTTGATCCTTGCACGAATTCTACAAACAACACTTAATCTACATTAAATCCAAGCTAGGAAACAAGAATATGAAGTCAAAATGCAATGCTATTTGGAAGAAAATTGAATTATGAATGAGAGAAAAAATTTGAGTGAGAGAGAATTTTGGATCTAGAAATGTGAAAAATGATTAACCTCTTTCAATTCTGTTAGGATTAGAGTATATATATGCTTTACTAATCAACTTGCTAATCCATAACTAACTTGGTTAAGTGAAATAAGGTGTTTTGCAAAATTCTCAAAATGCATGGTGCATGGGCTAATTGCACGTGAACAGTGCCATCTCCTTGATCATTCTCACTTAAAATCATCTTTTAAACCCAATGGCAATGGTAGAAAGTCCATACAATGCACCATTTTTGAATTTTGCAATTTCCCTCCAAAAAAAACATGGATTAACAAGTGATTATGTGATGAGATTTTATGCAATGTGATGCATGATTTGGAAATTAGAGGTCAAGAGGAGAATATTGCAAAAAGAACCACTCATTTTGGAGCTTTGAATCAAAAGATATGGCCATTTGAAGTCCCATGCATACTTGGCAATGATTGGACCATATCTCCTCAACCACACATCATATGCTCATGATCTTGGACATTTTGGAAATGGAAGAGAAATATCTACAACTTTCATGTTCAACAAAATTTCATTTGAAGCTTTTTTAATGATGTAAGATTGAGTTGAAGTTGGTCCAAAACCCTTCCATTTTTGGAAAGTTCAAATTATGGGTCACTTTCTATTTTGGGAAATTTTTGACTGGACCTCAAAATCTTCAATGTGAGTGTTTGAAATGTCAAATGAGACTTGTTTGAACATGAATGAAGTATTTCTAATCACTTCCCACCTCCAAATCCATAGTTGACTTTGCAGTTGACTTTCTAGGTCCTCAGATGACCTGAAAATGTTCTGATGAGATTCAAGCCTCTAACACTTCGGATTTTGCTTCAAAATGTCATCATAGCTCATATGAACTCTTGTGAATGATTGTGGGGTCCAAATCTCAAGAATGACCACCATCTACTGATCAATGAATGCCTTTAATTGCTTTGACCTGTTATTGCTTCATCTGCAAGACAAAGGTTAGATGACATATTTTTGTACTTTTGGTTAGTGATTAAAAGAAAAGCAAATGACATATGAATGCAAGGAATGCTTGGTGATCAAGAATCACTCTCAAAAAGAGGATCCCACCCACAGGGAAGGAAGCAAGGTGTCCAATGATCCTTGAGGCAACGCAATGATATGATATGATGCCATGAGGGATCTTAGGGACAAAATTGGGGTCTTACAAGATCAGCATCACAAAAACTTAAATTGTTACAAGCGGTGATGTTTGCAACAATACTGTCAAATTGCTTAATCGTGACGTCGTGATCCACATACGCCACATCCAACACCTTCTGCAGAGCTTCTCGGTGTGGTTCTGAATTCATCAGTAAGGATAGTATAGAGATCTTGGATGCCTTCTGTAGAAGTTGATCTACCACGTTGTACTCACTTATCTTGATGATGCTCAGCATCTCATCACAGTTTTCTTTCGTATTGCCACTTTGGCCAACAGAGACAGAAGTTTTCAATGCAGAGGTAGGTTTAGCAACAAGTGCCGGATTCAGAGCATTCACAGCAGTCCCAACCGGGCGTTCAGCATAATCAGCAGTATCATTCCTTCGAACATCCGCTTGAGGCTTCGTCGGAGCCGAGAAGACACGACCGCTGCGGGTCAGGCCGTTGACGTCAGCAATATTAACAATAGATGAAGAGGTCAGGGGCACCTCTTTCCCATCCTCTAATGCTACAACATTGTAGCGATAGGGGACTGATTTCTAAGAAGAATACGGTACAGGGCCAGCTGGCTTAATGATCAAAGCGGGAGAAGCCTTTTGCTTGCTACCATCATATTTGCTGATAACAGGCTCAGGGATCCGGAATACTGGAGAAATTACGTTGACTTCGTCAGCATCCTCGTCAACATTTATGTTTTGAAGTATCTCAATGACTCCCTCATCCAGCATTTCTTGAACATCTTTGCGCACTTGGTGACATCCTCTTTGGTTAACAGAACAAACTCGGCATCTATCGTGGTCATGCTCATAATGGCTGTAATCACACAGCAATCTATGCATCTCGAACAGAGATTGTCGAATATAGCTAACATATTTGACTTTGTACTTACCAGGGCAACCCTGGACCATGTTGACAGATTTCCGATGCTCAGGCAATGGGTTCTTCTTCACATTAGGACCTACGTCCTCGAAACACAGAATACCACATCTCACAAGGTCTTGAACCTTAGTCTTCAGCGGATAGCAATTTTCCACGTCATGTCCGGGAGCACCGGAATGATAAACACAATGTAATTCTGGCTTATACCACCACTGAGGATTGGTAGGTATAGCTGGTGGATCGCGTGGAGTAATCAACTTCCTCTCTATCAAAGAGGGATATAATTCTGCATACGTCATCGGAATAGGATCGAAGGTGACTCTTTTCCTTTCGTAACTTGTGTTGGCTTGATTACTGTTTCGAGGCTGGTAGGCCTGCTATTGCGGACGGTGCTGTTGTTGTTGATATTGCGGATATTGTTGTTGCTGATTATTGTTTTGATGCTGATACGGCTGGTTATCTCTGAAAACAGGTGCTATATGAGCCACCTGGTGCTGGTTACCGGCAGAACGCACGGTCTTCCTCCTCACAGAGGGTCTTCTTGGTTTTTCATGGGAGGTCACAGCATGTTCCTCGCCATCTTTCTTCTTCCCATACGTCCCATATCGTTTGGTAGAAGAGCCTTCTTCTCTGGTCAGGCGTCCTTCCCTGACTCCCTCTTCCAAACGCATCCCCATGTTCACCATCTAAATGAAGTCAGAAGGAGCGTTGGAAATCATCCGCTCATAATAAAAAGAACTCAAGGTTTTCAGAAAGATCTTGGTCATCTCTTTCTCTTCTAGCAGGGGCACGATCTGTGCTGCTACCTCTCGCCACCTCTGGGCGTATTCTTTGAAAGTTTCCTTGTACTTCTGGGACATGGCTCTCAATTGATCCCTATCGGGAGCCATATCCACATTATACTTGTATTGCTTGACGAAGGCCTCGCCAAGGTCGTTGAAGGATCGGATGTTCGCACTGTCGAAGCCCATGTACCATCGTAGGGCAGCACCTGACAAACTGTCCTGGAAGTAGTGGATGAGCAATTGGTCGTTGTCGGTCTGAGTCGAAATTTTCCTGACATACATGACCAGGTGGCTAAGAGGACAAGTATTTCCCTTGTACTTTTCAAAGTCAGGGACCTTGAACTTCACAGGGATCTTCACATTCGAAACCAGGCAGAGTTCAGCAGCAGACTTGCCAAAAAGATCCTTTCCTCGAAGAGTCTTCAATTCCTTGCGGAGTTCAAGAAATTGATCGTTCATAGCGTCCATCTTCTCATAGATATCTGGGTCCTCAGACGGCTCAAAATGATAGATGGTGTCGTCCACTTTGGGCATAGTATGCACGACAGGAGGAGGAACAGCAAGGACCGAGCTAGATGCCGACAAAGAAGCAAAGGTGGGTGCAGGACCCTCAGGCATGAAGTTGGGAGGCATCCCCCACGGAAACCCGGCTGACATGGCCGTTGGAGCAAAGTGTGCGCTAGCCGCAGGCACAGTTGAAGAGACAATCTCAGAGATAACTGTCCTCTAGGAGGAGTTGAAGGTGTCGGAGACGACTGGCTCTGGGCAGCCATGAATGACTCCATCAGGGCAGTCAATCTGGCTACTTCCTCCTTAAGCTCACGGTTCTCTTGTTCCAAATGATCCATTTGTCTTGCAGAGTTGGCTCGGGTGTAGTACCGGTGAGTCAGCTTGTTTCCAAAATAAATGAAGAATACAGAGTTAGACCATAGAACAAGAAGCCTGGAGCAAAACCTGCTAATGCACATGATGCATGCAATGCATATGATTTAATTTTTATATCAGAGGAACTTTTAGAGTTCTATTTGCAAATATTGGAAATATTAAACATTTATCACATATGGAAATATCACATCAATAATATTTGGAAAATATTTTTACACCAAAGAAGTACAGTCTTTGTAATCAAATACAAGAGGAAAGGAAAACGATCATCCTATGGATCCCTAGAAGCAATCATCTAAAGCTCTGGACATAGGAAGATAAGATGCACGAAGCCTCTTCACCTCCTCCTCATAGGCTGCCTCCATGTCTGCCTTCTCTTTGGCAAGTCGATCGTACTTCCTCTTCCAAAACTTGGAAGACTAAGGAAGTAGAGAAGTTCATGCATCATCAGGGTCATCAATAACCTGGTGCTCGAGGAACTCTATCAAAGCATCCTTCTCCTTGATCTTCTAAAGCAACTCCTCTCGTTCACGGATCCAAGCACGCGAACGATCTTCGTCTCTCAACTCCTCTACTCCTTGGTCAGGGAGGGTTAAAGGCCCAGCCACAACCGACGGTGTAGGTCTTGGATACTCGTAAGGCATCAGGTACTCGGAAGCTCTCCTCCTCACCTAAGAAGTATAAGGCTCCAAAGCGATACAGTTCTTCAGACCTAGCTCCTTCCTTCCTTTCTTATGGATTTTGCGCCAAGCGCGGACCATCCTGCCCTTTAAGCCTTGGGGATCTTTACCCTCCTGAAAGAACACACCCTCTAACAGAATGTTATTGGGTTTATCCTTTAGGGGGAACCCAAGCTGACGACGTGCTAAAATAGGGTTGTAGTTAATTCCACCACATGTACCAAGAAGAGGCACATTGGAGAATTAACCATAAGAGTCAATGATCTGCACACCATCATAAATACGGTTATACCAAAAGATATCATTATTAGTGAGAGACATAAGTCTCGTGGACCACCGTAGACATCCTTTGTTCTCCTTGAAGGCGACCGTCTGCGGTAAGTGCGAAATAAACCACTTGTACAGCAGAGGCAAACAACACACAATGGTCCCACCACCCTTTGCATTCCTCATATGCAAAGGAAAGTAAGTGTCACCCAACAGAGTCGGAACGGGATTAAGAGTAGAGAAAATCCTAATAGCATTCACATCCACAAACTTGTCGATGTTGGGGAACAACACTAGCCCATAGATGAGAAGTACAAATATGGCCTCAAAGGCGTCCTCACTCATGGCCTTCCCATACATAGTAATTGAGCAATGAGGAACTCAGAAGGGAGACCTTGAATTCCACCTTTGGTAGTCATATGAGCACCAACCAGAGATTCATCTATGTGCAATATATCAGTTATCTCTTCAGAAGTAGGAATACTCTCTAAGCCACTGAACGGCAACTGGTCTAGAATAGGTATACCCACAAGGTAGGCATATTCCTCAAGCGTGGGCAAAAGCTGAAAATCGAGAAAAGTGAAGCAACGATACAAGGGATCATAAAACTGCACCAATACACTCATCAATCCTTCGTCCACCTGAGTAGTCAAAACAGATAGAAGCTTCCCAAAACGAGCCTTGAAACCCAAGGGATCTAATACATAGGATGTCAAATTCCTTAGCTCTTTCAAGTCAGGTTTTCTGAAACTCTACTTCTTTGTATTCCATCTTTGTCTTTCCATGTCTGAAAATTTGCAAATAGACCTCTTAAGTTCCTTGAAAATTTTCTCATTATTGATGATATGGATGCAAATGGGTGCATGACTGCATGGATGCAACAATCACACTCAAGGATCAAGAAAAGCACACCAAACAAAGGTCATGGGATGGATCATGTCATCCTTAATATCAATCATCCATTTTGGTTGATTATGGTTTACACCTTATCAACACCCAAGTTCCATTGATATTAAGGATACAAGAATGGATCAACCATGAATCAAGGGTTTGTTACAGGTCACGAGCATGGAGTCTTGGTTAAGAACCACCCAAAGGGAGTGTACTAGGGTTTAAACCTGCCAAGCATATTCTACAAGAGGTTCCCATAGTCATCATCCCATCTTTCGGATATTATCAGATAAACGACTACTCGGATTCCAAAAATATTCTCAAGAGAGACTCTTATGAGTGTAGTATCGCGTAACAATCGTATCAAATCTTACACTTGAATGACTTTCGCACTACATCCTAAGAATAGGCCAAGATGGGCTTGGTAAACTAAGGTCCTTGGCTTCTAAGGTCTATATTGGAAAGAGTAATGTCTAACCACAACTACTTGTGTGACATTATTGATCCCAACATGACCTCCACCAAGTGAATGGGCTTGCAAGTCAACTTGCTAAGGAATAACTCCACACAAGTCAACAAGACTATGCCATTCTCCTATCATAATTGCACTCGAGTTTGGGTATAGAACTCATCTCAAAAAGATCACCAAGCATACAAGGAATTAATATTCAAGCAATTCAATCATTACATACAATACAGTAATCCCAAATTGCAAAAAAATATGTCACAAAACAGTATACACAACAATACAACAAATATGAAAAGTAGGCAAAACCCACTAGGCAAATGTCCCCAGCAGAGTCACCACTTTTCTGTAGAGGGGTATTCGTTACCATTAGAGATATTGACTAAATCCAAGGTAAACCATACAAGTCGAGTCGCCACCGCACTTCTATTTATCCAAAGGAATGGTTAGAAAGCGACAAAAACCTAAAAGTTTTATCGAATCAAAAACTAGTAAAAATGTCAGAGATCGGGGTAAGGGGGTTGGTTATGCAATGGGAAGGTTTTAAGCACCCAAAACATCCTAGGTACTCATAGGGAGCCCTTTTCATACTTGTTGTAAGGTTGGTATTTTGTGAAAATTTGTTTATGTAAATATGATTGAAGAGATGAGAAGCGAATATACAAATTATTTACATTTTTGTGTTTGGATGGATAAACCCATTGCCTACGTACCATCTTAAAAGAGATTAGGATCAAAACCTCATAGTTCGGGATAAAAAAAATCTCAAAAATGAGTTGGTGAATTGATTGGTCCAAAAGCCTTAAGGTCTTTTCTTATCCAAGGGAGAAAACTCAACCTTAAACCACAAATCCACCATGTGAGGATAGCTTCAACATGCTAGTGAGGGGTTAACCCTATAATAAGCATGGAAGACTCATTGTCCATCACTAAGGATATAGGTGAGTATTACATCTACCTCAAGGATAACTCAAACCTAATAGCTAAAGGTTATGAAAACGTTTTGATTAAGAGAGTGTGTAAGACCCCAATTTTGGCCCTAAGATCCCTCATGGCATCATAACATTGCATTTGCAAAGCCTCAAGGATCATGAGCATTTGGGTTCCCTTTGCCTTTGGGTGAGACCTCTTGTGGGTGATTTGAGATCACCAAGCATGCTTGAATTGTATATCATTTCTTTTCTCATTTTTATTTGATAACCGAAAACACAAAAATATGTCACTAACATTTCTTGTTTGTAGCCTGAGCAATCACAAGGTCTAAGAGCTTCGAGGAGATCCTTTGTGCAATGATAAAGTCAAGAGAATATGAAAGCAAACAAGATAATGGTTCCCAAATCTCTCATCCATCAAATATACCTCCCTAGTATCTAAATTCATCCTTTTGATCAAAGCAAATCAAGGAGTTTGAGGTTTGTTTCCCAAGGAAACCCTAATCCATCTGTTCATCAACTATGCCTTACTCATGAAGCAACCTCAACCCATGGTCAAATAAAATCCAGGGAAGTTCTTTAATCCATTATTCCATGCATATTTGAACTTATTTGAGTTCCCTCAATCATCAATTCATCAATATTTGAGGCATGGACTTGAGAAGTTGATCAATCAATTCATCTGACTATGTTGAAATGCACTACGACCTAACTTTTTGTGTGTTGGTCAAATGGAGATGATCCCAAGAGTAAACAAGTTATTAAGGAAAATATGAACAACTTTCATGTTCATCAAAAATTGATTTAAGTCTTGGAAGAGCATCATCCATTCCAAGACATTATAGGTCATTTTGACTGAAACCCTAATTTTGGGTCAACTTCCCCAAGGACATAACTCATTAATATTTTATGATTTTGAGGTGAGACCAAATGCATTGGAAATCTTATTCTGTCTACTTCAAATGTTATGTTGAGCAAAATTTCAAAATCTCAAAATAAATACATTTGATAATACAAAACATTATAGGTCACTTTAGGCCAAATGCATTGAAATGGAAAAAAGTTCAACTTCAAGTGCCCATAACTTCTTCATTAAAAATCCAAATGATGCAACTTTTAAGTCCAAATCGATTGTCTTGAAAATATCTACAACTTCTATGTTGAAGGTTTTGTCATTTGGAGCTTGCATCATTGAGACAGAAGGGCTTGAACATTGGCCAAATTTGGAAACTTCACTTATGCATGTTTTGCACCCTACACTTTAAACTCAAAATTCACTAATTTCCAAGGCCCAATTAAAATTTTGATCAACATATCATTTGTTCCTTATGCAACAAGATTTCTAACCATTACTCACAAGGTGGCATTTGGAGTTTGGAAGCACCATTTTCGGAGGCATGAAGATTACGTGCATTTTGTGAAATTCAATTCAAATTGCCATGCATGAGCTGTTTATACTTCTTGTACATGTCCATTTGCAAGTCACATGAACTCAGCAGGTCATTTCAATCTTCATTGGGCCTTCCACATGATCACACAAGCCCATGCAATGAAAAATCCATTTGCCATGCACACGAGTTAACTCATGCACTCAGCCCTTTCCATCTATAAATACATGTGTTATGCTTCATAATTCTCCAACCTGAAGGCGCCTGAAATGCTGCAAGAGTGAATCCCTAACCACACCAAAGGAACAAAGTCCATTTTTCTTCAAAAACTCAGATCTGAAATTCAATTGCATTTCGTTGAATTTTCAAATCTAAAGTTCTTAAACCTTCACCATTTGATCTCTTGAAGTTCTGTTTTGCAAAAGGAACCAAGGAAAGGGACTCAAATCTTCATACTCCAAAGGTTTTGATCAACTGTTTTTTTACTCCGAATCTCCTTATACTTTGATCTATTGGCCTTGATATTATGTTGTCTGAAGTCCTCTCTATAGAGGCATTATTATTGAGTGCTTAATTGTTGAAATCGAGCAAGTTCAGTTGAACATCACCAAACTTCCATCTCTGATTTCTCTCTTAATAGGAATCTATAGTGGAAGTGAGTGATATAGGAGTGATGTACATCACTTCACCTTTCGAATGGTGCCTGGATCGTCCATTTTAGTGAGCATTTGAATCTCTGCATTTTTTGATCTTCGCCGGAGCTCACCGGAGAAGATGGTGGCACTGGCCACCATCTCATTGCCAGATCAATCCTGAGCCGTTGGATGCATTTTCCAGTTTATATCATAGCCTTTAGATCTATTGACTTTATTTAATTCCTTGTGTTTCTCATTGACCTTGGATTATGGTGCGCGCGCAGCTCATGACCATTAGATCCTCCACGTCAATTAATGAGGATCCATCCAACGCGTGTGGATTTTTCTATTTTCTGATATTTCCATTTTTATTTTTAATTCCATCTCATTTTCAAAAATTCATATCTCTTTTATTATTGGTCCAAAATATATGGGACCAATAGCATTATTTCTCTTTTAATTTCTAGTTTCTAAAATTGATTTTTAATATTTTTTATTTTGTCATTTGCTATTTTTAATAATTTTCTCTTTTCTGGTCATTTTAAATAGTTTTTGATATTCAAAAAATACAAAAATATTTTCTCAACCTCTTTGAATGATGATGGATCTATGAAAAATATTCTCATCAATTTATTAATTGATTTGAGATTTATTTGAGATTTTAGTTCAATTAGGTTATTTTTCTTCATTTTTAATTAATTAAAAATAGTTTCTGACTTTTAAAAATGCTGAATTTTTTTGTCAAACTTTGTTTGACCTTGTTGAACTTAGGATAATTCACTTGGACTTTTCAAATTTGATTTGAAGTGAATTTGAAGTTTGACCTTTCTTTAATATTTTAATTCAAGTTTATTTTCAAATATTAAAAATGCCAAAAATATTTTGTTTATTTCTTGACATCCAATCTTCATCTTATTTATGTTTTTGATTGTTTGACCATGATCCTCAATGTCTTTGGTCAACCCTTGATTGATTGGTACATTCCATTTCATTTTAATGCACTTTAATTTTCTCCATTTTCATTATCTACTTCTTCTTCTTCTTCTTTTCTTTTTGATCAATGAGTTAAAGGTTGATAAGTTAGCATTGATTAGGGGGGTCTAATCTTCCTTGATTCAAATCTAATTCATCTTGATCAATTGATCAAGTGAATGGCTTTGCAATAAGGATAGATTTCTTTCTAAATCATGTAAAGGACTTAAACCAATACAAGATCATTTCTCATTTTCTTTTTGGCATGGCAAGTTGTTGGAACTTGGTTCACTAATCAAGATTTCTAACTTGTGTTGTTGCCTACATTATTATTGACCGGCCTCAGATAATTGTGACTTCTACATAAGTCCAATTACGATTGCTTAACATAGCGCTAAATTTGCCTTATGGCACACTAACCACTAACATTAACTATTAACCATTAACATTTACTTCTTTCACTTTACATTTATGCAATTTATTATCTTTGTACATGTTATTCATTTGCTTTTCCCTTTGCTCACTTGAGCATATGTTTATGTTAATGCAATTTGCCTTTTGCTCACTTGAGCCCATAATTGTATATATACCATTGTGCTTGTGTTTTGTTTTGATTGTTGTGGACCAAATGCAAAGAAATGAATAATTGGACTTAGACTTTAGGACTTTTCCTATGCAAATTTGGAGTCAAAGAGCAACTAGGCATTGAGCCTTTAGAGTGCTATAAAAGTCAAAGAGCAACTAGGCATTGGGCCTTTAGAGTGCTATAAATGTTAAAAAGAACTTTGAAAGGACCAACTTCTAAACTCCTTCTTGTTCATTCTTTATTTGATAATAGAACCTTTTGATGTGTGTGTTTTTGTGCTAGGGATTCCAACATTGAGCCAAATTGAGGAACAATTGTCATAAGCTTCTAAGAGACAGAGATCTAAGAGCCATTGAGGAGCTTTCCAAGAGCTTATTTTGATTGTTGATTGCTTGAGCTTACTATTATTATGCTTGCACATTCCAAAGGATGGGAGCTACTTGGATCATCAATATGATCTCAAGAGAGGAACTCCATTTGTGGTCTTGTTTCTTAACCCTTATCTCTTGTATGATCAGGACTTTAGCCATTCTTCTTCTTCCCTCCACTCTAACCCAAGCCAAAACTTTTGCGCAAACATTTAACTCTTGTTTTCAACATTAGAAACCTAAGCCTTATGCTTTTGATTTTTCAAACTTCCTTTTCATGACACTTATTTTGAATTGAACTCTTAAATCAACTTTGACCATATTTTGTACATACTTTTCATTGGTAAATATAACCCACTCAAATGCCTTTTTGTGGTTTAAATGGCCACTTTCTTAATCAAAACTTTTCATAACCTTTAGCTATTAGGTTTGAGTTATCCTTGAGGTAGATGTAATACTCACCTGTATCCTTAGTGATGGACAATGAGTCTTCCATGCTTATTATAGGGTTAACCCCTCACTAGCATGTTGAAGCTATCCTCACATGGTGGATTTGTGGTTTTAGGTTGAGTGTTCTCCCTTGGATAACAAAAGACCTTAAGGCTTTTGGACCAATCAATTCACTAACTCATTTTGAGATTTTTTACCCTAACTACGAGGTTTTGATCCTAATCTTTTCTTTAAGATGGTACGTAGGCAATGGGTTCATCCATCCAAACACAAAAATGTAAATAAACTTGTATATTCTTTTCTCATCTCTTCAATCATGTTTGCACAAATAAATTTTCACAAAATACCAACATTACAACAAGTATGAAAAGGGCTCCCTAGGAGTACCTAGGATGTTTTGGGTTCTTAAAACCTTCCCATTGCATAACCAACCCCCTTACCCAGATCTCTGACATTTTTACTAGTTTTTTTTATTTGATAAAACTTTTTAGGTTTTTGTTCGCTTTCTAACCATTCCTTTGGATAAATAGAAGTGCGCTGGCGACTCGACTTGTATGGTTTACCTTGGATTTAGTCAATATCTCTAATGGTAACGAATACCCCACTACAGAGTGGCCATTGAAACCACAAAAGTATTTGAATGGGTTATATTTACCAATGAAAAGTATATACAAAATGGTTAAAGTTGACTTAGAAGTTCAATTCAAAATAGGTGTTATGAAAAGAAAGTTTTAAAGTCAAAAGCATAAAGCTTAGGTTTCTAATGTTTGAAAAGAAGTGTTAAATGTTTGCACAAAAAGTTTTGGCTTGGGTTAGACTGGAGGGAAGAAGAAGAATGGCCAAAGTCCTAATCATACAATAGATAAGAGATAAGAAACAAAACCACAAATGGAGTTCCTCTCTTGAGATCATATTGATGATCCAAGTAGCTCCCATCCTTTGGAATATGCAAGCAAAATAATAGTAAGCTCAAGCAATCAACACAATCAAACAAGTTCCTTAGAAGATCTTCAATGTATCTTGTATCTTTCACTTTGGATGAACATGGCAATGGTTCTTCAATTTGAGCTCTCATAGAATTCCCTAGCACAAAAGCACACACATCAAAAGTTCCATGAAGGAAATCAAGAATGGACAAGAGTGAGTTTAGAGGTTTGGTCCTTCTAGTCCATCTTCAACATTAGGGTCCTTTTACTCCAACTTGCATAGGCAAAGTCCTAGAAACTAAGTCCATTTGTCCACTTCTTTGCATTTGGTCTACAACAATCAAAACAAAACACAAGCACAATAATATATACACAATTATATGCTCAAGTGAGCAAAAGGCAAATTGCATAACCTAAACATGTGCTCAAGTGAGCAAAGGGGAAAAGCAAATGAATAATATGGACAAGAATAGTAAATTGCATAAATGTAAAGAGAAAAAAATAAATGTTAATGGTTAATGGTTAATGTTAGTAGTTAGTGTGCCATAAGGCAAATTTAGCACTATGTTAAGCAATCGTAATTAGACTTACGTAGAAGTCACAACTATCTGAGGCCGGTCAATAATAATGTAGGCAACAACACAAGTTAGAGGTCTTGATTAGTGAATCAAACTCCAACAACTTGCCATGCCAAAAAGAAGATGAGAAATGATCTTGTATTGATTTAGGTCCTCTGCATGATTTAGAAAGCAATCTATCCTTAATGCTAAGTCATTCACTTGATCATTGATCAAGATGAATTAGATTTGAATCAAGCAAGATTAAACCTCCCTAATCAATGCTAACCATCAACCTTTAACTCATTGATCAAAAAAGAAAAGAAGAAGAAGAAGAAGATGGAGAATAAGAATGAAGAATTAAAGTGCATTAAATGAAATGGAATGTACCAATCAACAAATGTTGACCAATGATAGGGAAGCTCAAGGTCAAATAATAGAAAACAGAAGCAAGATGAAGATTGGAGGTCAAGAAATAAACAAAATATTTTTGGCATTTTTAATATTTAAAATAAAACTTGAATTAAAATATTAAAGAAAGGTCAAACTTCAAACTCACTTCAAATCAACTTTGAAAAGTCCAAGTGAATTATCCCAAGTTCAACAAGGTCAAACAAAGTTTGACAAAAAATTTCAGCATTTTTAAAAGTTAGAAACTATTTTTAATCAATTAAAAATGCATAAAAATAACCTAATTGAACAAAAATCTCAAATAAATCTCAAATCAATTAATAAATTGATGAGAATATTTTTCATAGATCTATCATCATTCAAAGAGGTTGAGAAAATATTTTTTTATTTTTTGAATATCAAAAACTATTTAAAATGAATTAAAAATAACCAGAAAAGAGAAAATTACTAAAAAATAGCAAATGATAAAATAAAAAATATTAAAAATCATTTTTAGAAACTAGAAATTAAAAGAGAAATAGTGCAATTGGTCCCATAATTTTTGGACCAATAATGAAAGAGATATGGATTTTAGATATATAAAGGAATTAAAAGAAATAAAAGAAAATAGAAATCAGAAATTAAAAATAAGAAAAAACGAGAGGCGTTGGATGATGGCTCATTAATTGAGCTGGCATATCACATGGCTCTCAGGCGCACATCCACCATATGTCCAAGTCAATGCATCACACAAACATTAAAACAAAGTCATAACGTTGGACAACCTAGATCTAATCTGGAAATGAAAATGGACGGCCACGATTGGATCTGGAGACCAGACGGTGGCCAGTGCCACCGCCTTCTCCGGCTAGCTCCGGTGAGAGCTTAAATTTGCAGAAGAACAAATGTGCACCAAAACGCACGATCCAGGTACCAAATGAAAGGTGGAGTGATGTACATCACTCCTATGCCATTCAATTCCACTCTAGATCCCTATTGAGAGAGAAATCAGAGATGGAACTTTGGTGGTGTTCAACTGAACTTGCTTGATTCCAAAAATTAAGAACACAATAATGATGCCTCTTTGCAGAGGACTTCAGATCACACAAAA
The DNA here is from genome assembly GCF_024323335.1 of Lathyrus oleraceus. Taxonomy (NCBI): domain Eukaryota; kingdom Viridiplantae; phylum Streptophyta; class Magnoliopsida; order Fabales; family Fabaceae; genus Lathyrus; species Lathyrus oleraceus. The sequence goes on from NC_066585.1 coordinate 459,600,506, forward strand.
TCAAGGCAAATGGAACAATATATGAGTTGTTTCGAAGCAAAATGCAGTTGAGCAAAACCTTGGAATTGAATTGAATTGAGTCACTATCTTTGAGTTCTTTTGCAAACAGAAGCTTCTATAGTTCAAGGTGAAAAGGTCTAGGAACTTTAGATCTTAAGAAAACAGTCGAGTAAACTGAATTCTAGATCTGAAATTTTTAGAGAAAATTGAGATTTGTTCCTTTGGTATGGGTGTGGATTCAATTCAGCAAAGGTTTAGGCGCCATTAGGTTGAGAAATGAGAGCTCACATGCCATGTATTTATAGCCAAAGCCATCTGATATGCATGAACAAAGTGTGCATTGGAGAAGAGGGCCTCCATGCATGGGCTTGTACAGACGCATGGAAGGCCCAATTCTGATTGGAATTAATTGCTTGTATCATAAATGAATGAAATGGACGTGCAAATTAGATTGTGTGAGCTCATGCCATGTGTTTGAAATGAATTTCAAAAATGCACTAAAAGCTTCTCTTCTTCGAAAATGATATTTCCAAACTTGAAACATAGGCTCATGGGTAATGGTTGGAAAGCTTGTTGCATAAGGAATATATGATATGTTGATCCAAACTCCAATTGGGCCTTGGAAATTAATGAAATTTGAGCTTGAAGTGTAGGGTGCAAAACATGCATATGTGAAATTTCCAAATTTGCCCAATGTTCAAGCCCCTCTGTTTCAATGATGCAAGCTCCAAATGATAAAATACTCAACATGAAAGTTGTATATATTTTTAAGACAATCAATTTGGACTTAAATTTTGCATCATTTGGATTTTTGATGAAGATGTTATGGGCACTTAAAGTTGGAGTTTTTCACATTTCAATGCATTTGGTCCAAAGTGACCTATAATCTTTTGCATTATCACAGGTATTTCTTTTGCGATTTTGCAATTTTGCTCAACATAACATTTGAAGTAGACACATTAATATTTACAATGCATTAAGTCTCACCTCAAAATAATGCAAAATTAATTAGTTATGTTCTTGGGAAGTTGACCTAAAATTAGGGTTTCAGTCAAAATGACCTATAATGTCTTGAAATAGATGATGACCTTCCAAGCTTCAAATCGATTTTTGATGAAAATGAAAGTTATTCATATTGTCCTTTAGAACATTGTTTCTCTTGGGGTCATCTCCATTTGACCAACACATAAAGATTTAGGTCTCAGTGTATTTCAAAATAGTCAAATGAATTGACTGATCAACTTCTCAAGTCCACACCTCATATCTTGATGAATTGATGATTGAGGACACTCCAATAAGTTCAAATATGCATGAAATGGTGAATTAAATAACTTCCCTTAATTTTTTTTGACCATGGGTTGAGGTTGCTTCATGAGCAAGACACAGTTGATGAACAGATGAATTGGGGTTTACTTGGGAAACAAGCCTCAAACCCCTTGATTTGCTTGATTAAAATGATGAATTGAGATACTTGGGAGGCATATTTGATGGATGAGAGCTTTGGGAACCATTGTCATGCTTGCTTTCATCTCCTCTTGACCACATCATTGCACATAGGATCTTCTAGAAGCTTTTAGATCTTGTGATTGCTCAAGCTTTAAATAAGAAGTGTTAGTGACATATTTTTGTGCTTTTGGGTTAACAAAATATGAGAAAAGAAATGATATACAATTCAAGCATGCTTGGTGATCTCAAACCAACTCACAAGAGATCCCACCCAAAGGCAAAGGGAACCAAGATGCTTATGATCCTTCAGGCTATGCAAATGCAATATTATGATGCCATGAGGGATCTTAGGGTCAAAATTAGGGTCTTACACATGGTGCTTGGTGATCTCTCCCAAAATAAACCCAATGAAAGAGGGGTAAAGAGAATGCCAAGGTATGATCCCAATGCTAATGCTTATGATGAAATTGCATGAGGGATCTTAGGGTCAAAATTGGGGTCTTACAGCTGCCCCTATTTAAGGACATTCTAACTGAGGAGGCGAAGGTTAAAATCTTCATGTCGACTCAGTATAATGGGCTTAAATAACAACAAAGAAACAAACTTTGGTCCCTAAGAGACCTCAAGATGCACATGACATGAATGTAAAAGTTAATGCTCTGTGGGGAAATATTGCCGCAAAGGAAAAGAAATCAGAGAGACCGAAAATCCACAGGAGTATAACATATTCCGTAAGGAAAAACTCACTGGGGAGGCAAAGAATCTTAGGGAAAAAGGAGTTATGTGTAGGCCATGCTACGACTTAAAACTACTAGGGGACTCGAGGAATTCCATACAAACATGGAAAGAACTCAGTCGGGGAAACAACAATATCTGCAGGGGATATGAGTAAGTCAGGATGAAACTGAAGTACTTGAATCATGCAGGAAAAAGCGATTTCACTAAGGAAATGCACACTCAACTCAACTGGGGAAGAAATAAACTTCAACACAGGAGGAGCAGAAATCTATTATCTACTACCTGTTACTGGGTGAGAAGATAATAAAGATCTAACAGAGAGGACACCTGTCATCGGTTAGGATGACACTATCAAGGATGACTCACAGAGAATGGCCAGGAGGGAGTATTCATTACCAGTTACTGGGTAAGAATGGCCTTGCTGGAGAAAACTGCGGAAAATAGGATTTACAACTACCAGTTACTGGGCAGAAGACCAAAGGTGAGAATATTCGTTATCGGTTAGTGTAAGACCCCAATTTTGTCCCTAAGATCCCTCATGGCATCATATCATAACATTGCATTGCCTCAAGGATCATTGGACACCTTGTTGCCTTCCCTGTGGGTGGGTCATCTTTTGAGAGTGATTCTTGATCACCAAGCATTCCTTGCATTTGTATATCATTGCTTTTTCTTTTTTACCACTAACCAAAAGTACAAAAATATGTCATCTAACCTTTGTCTTGCAGATGAAGCATTAACAGGTCAAGGCAATCAAAGGCATTCATTGAGCAATAGATGGTGGTCATTCTTGAGATTTGTACCCCACAATCATTCATAAGAGTTCATATGAGCTATGATGTTATTTTGAAGCAAAATCCCAAGTGGTAGAGGCTTGAATCTCATCAGAACATTCCCAAGTCATCTAAAGGCTTAGAAAGTCAACTGCAAATTCAACTGTGGATTTGGAAGTGGGAAGTGACTAGAAATACTTCATTCATGTTCAAACAAGTCTCATTTGACATTTCAAACACTCACATTGAAGAATTTGAGGTCCAGTCAAAACTTTCCAAAAATAGCAAGTGACCTATAATTTGAAATTCCCAAAAATGGAAAGATTTTGAACCAACTTCAACTCAAGATTACATCATCAAGAAAGCTTCAAATGAAATTTTGTTGAATATGAAAGTTGTAGATCTTTCTCTCCCATTTCCAAAAAGTCTAAGATCATCAATTTCTCATGTGTGGTTAAGGATATATGATCAAATCATGGCAAATGGTGCATGGGACTTCAAATGGACATAACTTTTCAACCAAAGCTCCAAAATGAGTGGTTCTTTTTGCTAAATTCTCCTCATGACCTCTAATTTCCAAATCATGCATCACATTACATGAATTATCATCACATGATCACTTGTTAATCCATGGTCTTTTTGGAGGGAAATCACAAAATTCAAAATTTGGGCATTGTTTGAACTTTTTGCCATTGCCATTGGTTTCAAAATTGGATTTTAAGTGAAAATAAATCAAATTCGTGTACTGTTCACACATGCATTCCATGCATAAGGTGAAAAACCATTTTTTGCACATACACCTCATTTTGGTTAATCTCACTTAGCATTTGGTTTAAACATGATTACAGCATAATTAGCAAGGCATATATAAAGAAAAACCTAACTGTTTTCAGAGATGAACATTCATTTTTTCATATCTAGATCCAAATTCTTCAAACTTTTCTCTAAAACGTTTTTGCAATTTCTTCAAACAAAAGCACATTCCATTACTTAATTCTTGATCATGAAGTATTGTTAAGCAAGATTGGACGTGGAACCAAGAGAAAACGTGCCAGATTGAAGCATAATCGAAGCTTGAAGCATCTATGGTGATTTCAAATTTTGCTGGATTCGTGTGCAATTAAGCTTCAATTTCTCCTTCAATCATCTATACAAGCATCATAGAGGAACATTGGAGCTATCACAAGCCTTGAATCAAGCCAAATCCAAATCTTCTCTTCAAGAGGTCATGAATCGATTCTCTTAATTCTCAAATCTATTATGATGTTGTTGTAGATCTTGATGTGCTGGTTATGCTGAGCTTTGAATCATGAATTTTCATGCAATATTAACTGAGTTAGATTGAATTAATGTTTCATGTATGAGATTTCATTTTCTCGATTCGCTTTGTATATGATGATTCATGCTTAGTTCGTGCTTGATTTGTAATCTCCATGAGAAGACCTACATGTTAGTGTGCTTAATTGTGATTTCTGGAAAAAATGTTCTTGATGCATGAAGAACACGTTACTGTTCATCTGTTACTTCATGAAGAAGATGAAACTCACGCATAGGCCACGCTTTTGATCCTTTTGGAAACAGTTTTCTGCATTTGCATGTGTTAGTTTAGGGCTTAGCATGTACTGGTCCACGTGAGCGTCCACACAACACTTCCATTGGCCCACGTTGCGCTGACTAAGCCACACAAGCATTGACCGGCCACGTCAATAAATGAAACGCCGCGTTTCGTACTTGGCGCGTTTTCACATTTGAACTCACACCGAGTTCGATTCCTGGCTGTGCAATTTTTTCGAATGCCTTCACATTTTATCCACTTTCCCTCCATATTTCCAATACTATGCTTCACATGTTTTTTTAATTTTTCTCATCTTAGAAAATTCATAACTATTTGAAAATTAATCCAAAAAATACCAGGTTTTTTGAATTGTGATCCTTATTCTCTCTAGTTTTTTAACATCATGATTTCACAAGTTGTTCTTGGCTGGATAATTTTTTGTGCTAGAATGATTGAACATGTATCCTTATTTGACCTTGCCTTGGTCATCATGTTGTGAAATGCTTGTCTTTGATCCAATGAATGTGAAATTTTGCATGATGAAACTAGATACATTGCTTGACATTTTGGTTTTGATTTGGCATTTTTATCAGTTACCAATTCTGTTTTATAATTGTGCTAACTTGGTGTGACAATTTGTGTCACAACTTTTGATGTTCCACTTGTATGATGAGTTTGCCATGTCAAATGATGTCCAATTCTTCTGATTTTTTGTGTGTTGATCATGATAGATGTCTTGAATATGCATGAATTTTTCCAGATTATTTTGCATCATTTCTGTTTTAATTGAGATTTTTCATTCTGGTTGATCACATATATGCTTTAAAATTGCCTTGAACTTCAATTGATCATGAAATGCTTTTGGTAAATGATATTAATGTGAAACCTTTTGGAATGTGTCAAGATGTGATTGAAGTTGCTTCATGTTAAATTTCAGCCCCTGTTTTGAATTTTTTCTCCATCTTTGACCCTAGGCTTTGACCTAGTGGTTTGTTGCTTATGTTTGAGCTTTGATTTCAGGTTAAGCATTCAAGCTCCATAATTGGTGATGCTTCATGATGTGAATATTGATGTTTGCTTGTGATTACTAACATTGTGTGTTTTGTAGGTTGATGCTAGCTCATTTGAGTTTTGCTTTTGGTTTACACATTTTTGTACATTGAGATCATCTGTTGCTTATTGACTGTTGTTTGTTTGTCTGAGTATTGTACTGATTTGTTTAGTGTTTCCACAGGTACTTAAGTTGCTTTAAGTTCATTGTGAACTTTGCTTTGCTTGGTTGCTTAACCACTTAGGTATAATCTCTAATCTTCATGTAGTCTGGAAGACCTACTGTTATTGGTAGGCACCTGTCTAAAGTCCTCCTTAAGAGGCAATGCTTGTGATTGTTTAATTTTTGTGCCAAGCAGGAAAAGTCCTCTTATGAGGCAATTGGCAGATAAAAGAGATGTGTAATCCATATCCTGCTATTCAGTGTGTCATTCACCTTGCTCACACCATGTGTTGATGCATGGTGAATAATAACCCAAGATCTTATAGAGTCCATTTGTGGAGAAGAGTTCCAACTTTCTGAACTCCCACACCTTCCATTGATCAAAGCTCTCCCTGACCAGGGATAAGAGCTATGAGGCACACCCCTCATCTCCATTTCATCTGCTTCACCCTAACTCTCAATGTTAGGGTTAAGAGCTCAAAATACCCCATTCTAGTTGGCTGTAAAGCCTAACCTTGCTTGAGCCTAATTGATTGTATATAGTGTGTGCTAATTGACTTGTTTGTTTGCTTACTTGACTCATCTGTGCATATTTGCTTGAGTGTGCCTTTGTGCATTTGTCATCATTACTTGTATATCATTTCATAAACTTTGCTTTGTTACATTTGGTTTTGTCCATGGAGGAAGCAAGCATAAGACCATTGCTAGGCAGTTGTTTCCCATGATATGGTAGGAGACTAGTATAAGTCCATTGATTGGCATCTGGTATCCATGTTTTATTTTGTTTTAGGAGATTGGAATAAGTCCATTGATTGGCATCCGGTATCCATTTTGTTTTGTGAGACTAGTATAAGTCCATTGATTGGCATCTGGTATCATTGTTTTTTTTGCTTAGGAGATTGGTATAAGTCCATTGATTGGCATCCGGTATCCATCTTTGTTTTAGGAGATTGGAATAAGTCCATTGATTGGCATCCGGTATCCATTTTGTTTTGTTCATCTGTTATTTGCATTGTTGCCTATTCCAAAGGAATCACTTGAATCATCTACATATGATCTCAAGAGGTGAACATCTAAGAAGTTTTACTTCCTCACCCTCCCACCTTTTTGTTTCTTTAAACCTCCATGTGCATGCTAACCCAAAAACCTGAAAACTATTGTGCAAACATTTCATCTGTTTTTTTTTTCAAATTAGAAACCTAGGCCTTAGGCCTTTGATTTTCCAAACTTCATTTTCATAATACTTCTTTGAATTGAATTCCAATCATACGTTGACCATCTTTTGTGAATAAATTCTAATTGGTTAATTTCACCCACTCAATTGTTTTGTGGCTTTGTCCATTCTTGATAAGTTTTCATACATTAGCCATAGGTTTGATTTATCCTAGTTGGTTGATGTTAATCTCACCTTTTGTCCTTAGTGATTGAATTGTAAGACTTCCTTGCTTATTATAGGGTTAACCCCTCACTAGCGAGTTGAAGCTTTTCTCACATGGTGGACTTGTTGTTTGTATAAGGTTGAGTTTTCTCCCGTGGATAACGAAAGACCTTAGGGCTTTTGTTTTAAAATCAATCCACTCATATTTTGGAAATCTTTTAGCCGAACTACGGTGTTTTGATCCTTACCTTCCATGGAAAGGTACGTAGGCAACGGGTTCATCCGTTCAAACACAAAAATAATAACTTGTATATTCTTTCTCTCATCCCTTCAATCCATGTTTGCACAATAAATATTTCATAAACAAATAACATTTCATACAACAAGTTGTGAAAAGGGCTCCCTAGGAGTACCTAGGACGTTTTGGGTGCCTAACACCTTCCCATTGCGTAATTAACCCCTTACCCAGATCTCTGATCTTTTCATTAGTTTTCTATGTGTAAAACTTCTTAGGATTTTGTTCGCTTTTTAGCCATTCCTTTGGATAAATAAAAGTGCGGTGGCGACTCGATTCTTTGTATGCTTTGCTTTTGATTTAGTCAATAAATCATAAAGTGACGAATACACCGCTACAGTTAGGATGAACATATCAAGGATAGACTCAACATGGAAGAAGATTCGTCATCAATTAAGATGAACATATTAAGGATAAACTTGTCTGGGAAATGTCAAGGAGGATATCTGTCATCGGTTAAGATGAACATATCAAGGATAAACCATCTGAACAAAAAGTAGGAATTACATCTATCGAATGTTGGATAGAAGACCACCAAAGAGAAAATCCGTCACCGGTTAAAATGAACATATCAAGGATAGACTCTGAGAGGGGGGAAAATAGGGATTACATCTATCAGTTATTGGATATTATACCAAGAGAGAGAATCTGTCACTGGTTAAAGTGAACATATCAAGGATAGACTCTGCGGAGGGGATAAAAGCAGGATTTACAACTACCGGTTACTAGGTAGAAAACCGCAAAGAGAAGGAAACCTGTCATCGGTTAGGATGAACATATCAAGGATTAACTCTCTGGGAAACAAGAATAGGGATTACAACTACCTTTTTACAAGGTAGAATACCAAAGGTGAGAATATCTGTCATCGATTAGGATGAACATATCAAGGATTGACTCAGGCAGGGGAAAGAAAGATATCTGTCACCGATTAGGATAAACATATCAAGGATATACTTCCTGGGGAATTAGATCCGCTGGGGACTCTACTGCTGGGGAAATTGGGATACTTTTGTCGGGTATTGGGCAAGAAGTAACAAACTGCAGAGTAAGAAGAATATTACCAGTTATTGGGCAATAGACTCTTAGGGGATTCAAAGTATCTATCTAGGTTGGAGCTAGAAAGAAACAGTCAATCAAGACTCAACCCAATGAGGACATAACTTAAAGGGAGTGGTTCCATCCAGATGAACAATCGGGGAGGAAACTTAAATAATAATCATCCACGAGGAAACAACTCAGTGGGGAAGAGGAGAAAGGTTAAAGTCTTTATGCCTAAGGGGCCGACGCTCTACGATTGAGGGAGGACAAACGCCTGAATTTGTATGGGGATAAAGTACCGCCATACAGGGAATGAGAATCTCAAATCGACAAATCAATCAAATACGATGGCTCCAATATGCAAATAATGAAATTATATGAATGTATATGTATAAATATGATAAATATGCTGACGAAGCGATCACAAATGAATACAAAGGTGTCACAAAGAAATTGAATCATCGGTACAATCCTCAGTCAATCCATAAAATATGGAGACAACTGCTGGAGAACAGAGAGATCAACAATCCAAAAAAGGCTCAACCTTAACTGGGGGAAGGAGGATATCTTCTGAGGAAAGAGACAATATCATCGAACCTGTGGGGAATTTTAGGTCAACACCATAAAAATGGGAGACAACCCTACAGGGAAATAAACTGCTTAGAATACAGGAGGAAACTCTGACTAGGGAGCAAGTCGAATGGAGATTGGCGGGGAAACCAATGCAATCTACTGGGGAGATCAACCACTTATGCTGAAGGAAACCAAACTCCTCTGGGGAAAGTAGAAACTCTGTCGGGGGAGACAAGCCACAGGGTACCTGAATCAACCAACTCAGCTAAGGAAAAGGAACAAATCTCCACTAGGGAATCAAAAACTCCACCGAGGAACTAAATCAACGCAACCGTCTAGGGATACCCAAAGGGTTAACTGCTTGGGGAACCTCTGATGTTTTGCACTCAAGGACCTGTTATCCATCAAAATGTTGTTGATATTCCTTTTCAATTGCTTTGGAAATTTTTTGCTTTTATATGTTTTAAGAAAAAGAGATTTTGATTAAAAAAAATTAAATTTTCAAAAAATGATCATAATAAAATTTAAACTATTGGCTGAAATAAATAAGAGTAGAAACAATTGGATTAAAGCTTAACTTTATTTGATAGAATGGTAGTCTGTAAATGACAAGACTCCATGGATTTTTACAAAGTTGTAAATGGAAATTTACATGGAAAAGGGTTACATTGAATACAAATGATCCTTAATCCTTCAACCAACTCTTGATATCCACTGTGCTCTTGACCACTTTCGGGGTGATGAATTGATGTCAACCCTTGTGCTTAATCAAGTCTTCAAAACACTGACGATCAGCAGAATACAATTACTTGCCATAATCCCTAATTTTTGCATAAGTTGCCCCAAGGTGGGGTACTCAACTTATCCGGAAATTCTGTCTGTTTTATGTCTCTAATTTTTTCCTGGATCGCCCTTTCGGGTTTTCAATCCACCGAGACGCTCATTTTTGCCTGGATCGCCCTTTTGGGTTTTCAATCCACCGAGACGCTCATTTTTGCCTAAGACGCCCTTTCGGGTTTTCAACTTAGCGAGTTGTTCTTTTCTTTTTAGGCGAAGTATTTCTTGACTGCATCTGCGTTCACATGACGAGTGAACTCTTCACCATCCCTAGTTGTAAGTATCAATGCACCGCCTAAAAAGGCTCTCTTAACAACATATGAAACTTCATAATCAGGAGTCCACTTCCCTCTAGAATCTGGTTTAAATGATAAAATCTTCTTGAGCACAAGGTCGCCTTCTCTGAACACACGAGGTCTGACCTTCTTATCCAAAGCTTTCTTCATCCTTTGCTGATATAACTGACCATGACACATGGAAGTTAATCTTTTCTCTTCAATCAAATTCAATTGGTCAAACCTGGTCTGACACCATTCAGCCTCAGCCAACTTGGCTTCCATGAGCACACGTAATGAAGGAATCTCAACCTCTATGGGGAGCACTGCTTCCATACCATACACAAGAGAGAAAGGGGTTGCCCCTGTTGAAGTGCGAACGGATGTACGATACCCATGAAAAGCAAATGGGAGCATCGCATGCCAATCCTTTTATGTGACAACCATCTTCTAAATAATCTTCTTGATGTTCTTCTTTGCAGCTTCAACAGCCCCATTCCTCATCTTGGGTCTGTAGGGAGAAGAATTATGATGTGCAATCTTGAAGTCTTTACAAAGAGCTTCCACCATATTGTTATTCAAGTTTGATCTATTATCAGTAATGATCTTGCTTAGCACACCATAATGGTATATGATCTGATTCTGGATAAACCTTACAACAACTTGCTTGGTTACATTTGCATACGATGTCGCTTCAACCCATTTTGTTAAATAGTCAATTGCCACCAAAATGAAACGATGTTCCTTCGAATCTTTGGGTTCAATCATCACAATCATATCAATTCCCCACATGGAGAAGGGCCATGGGGAAGAGATAACATTCAATCTTATCAACATAAATTTGACACTTGTGGCATTTATTCACAAATTTGCAACAGTCAGATTCCATTGTCAGCCAATAGTAACCTGCTCGCAACATCTTCTTCGCCATTGCATGTCCATTAGAATGAGTACCAAAGGAACCGTCGTGCACTTCAGTCATCAACAAGTCTACTTCCTGTCTATCCACGTGTCGCATTACGCGAAAAACCGGCGGGAAACGAAAACAACAGAGCCGCCACCGTGCGTTATTTATCCCAAAAGAGGGAAAGGAAACGGTCGAAGTAAACCTGGAAAAGACATGGTCTCACGACCAAAGAGAGATGGGATCGGGAGTCGGTTATGCGAAGGGAAGGTATTAGCACCCCTACGCATCCGTCGTACTCGACGGGATCCACGCACAAAAGGAAGGATAAAGGTTGCTAAAACTGCTCAAACAAACATCAAACACTGGCTGAAAAGAGACACAGAAAACAAAGGAAACTAACTCGGCAGGATATCGCATCCTGGGCCTACGTAGTCTGTCAGGCACAGACATCAGAGTCGACGTAGTTCGGGACAGGGGGAAACGTGCTCGCTAGGATGTCGCATCCTATGCATACGTATCTTCTCGGACTAAAGAAGAATCAGAGCACTCGTAGCTCGGCTAACGCACGCCAAACAAAACCGCACAGGAAATCGACTGCCAATCGCTGGGCTTACGTCAAACTCCACACAAAAACAGGCAAACATGGAAACCGAATGCCAATAGCTGGACTTACATGAGACTCCGAACCAAACAAACACACACCGGAAACTGACTGCCAATCGCTGGACTTATGTCAGACTCCAACAAGTAAACAAGACACAGGAAACCAACTTCCAATCGCTGGACTTACGTCGGACTCCAACCAGAAAAGGAGACACAACTCACACAAACAAAACAAAAGGGCGCCCGGAGAGATCTGCTCATCTCCTGCCTACGTACCTCATCTGGTATGAGGATCAGGGCGACGTAGTTCCCCTACGCAGGGAAAAGGGACTAGCCTAACCAGATACAGAGGGAGGCACAAACTACTAGGGAGACTACGACTCGAGCCTAGAAGTTGTCATGCATCATAGCCCTATGTTAAGGTTTCTATCTAACTTGCACAGGAAGCAAGCTATCCTAAACAGCAACTGAGTAAACACAAGCACAAATAGCACACACTATATACAAACAAAGTGGGCTCACACAAGGCTAGGCTTTAGTCAAGGGGTCATGTCAACCTCGACAAACAAGCCACTGTAACAGGGTGATGTTAGCTCTTAACCCTAACACTGAGAGTTAGGGTGAAGCAGATGAAATGGGAAGTGATGGGTGTGCCTCACAGCTCTTATCCCTGGCCTGGGAGAGCTTGACTCGAATAGAAGGCGTGGGAGTTCAGAAAGCATGAACTCTTCTATCCACATGACTGACTCAACAAGGATCCTGGGTTAATATCCACAATGCATCAACATGTAATGTGAGCAAAGGGATGACACATTGAATAGCAGGAGATGGACTACACATCTCTTGTATCTGCCAATGCCTCTTCACTTAGGAGGTCTTTGAATGTACAGGGCACAATGATAAACAAACACAAGCATTGCCTCTTAAGGAGGACTTCAGACAGGTGCCTGCCCAAATAATAGGACAGGTCTTCCAGACTACATGAAGTCAGAGAAGTTATACCTCAATGCTTAAGCTATCAAGCAAAGCAAAAGCAAGTTCACAAAGGAACTATAGCAACTAAGGTACCTGAAAACAATCTAACACAATCAGTATACAAGTCAACAAAGTCAAACAGAATAGTCAACAGTCAACAGTCAACAATAATCAAACAAGCAAGGCACAAGCTCAACTCAAAGGAGCAAATTCACCTACAAGACAACTCAATGTTAATCAACATCAATCAAATAGGTAGCTCAAGCCAATGAACCAATTCCTCAAGGCCATATGCTTCTTGTCCTGAAAACACAACTCAAAGATAAGCACAAACCACTAGGACAAGGCCTAGGGTCAAAGTTGGAGAAATAATCCAAAACAGAACATTAAAATTGACATGAATCAAATTAAACCAATCAAGAACACAATCCAAAAGGTCTCATGTCATTATCATCAACCAATTTCATTTCACAAATCATATAAGGCAAGGCATGCAAGTTGGAAGCTCATAGAAGCAACAGAATGAACAAATCCACATCAATTCAAAAATGGCTCAATAAATCTCAAGAAAACTCATGGCTAAACAGCATACACAACATGATCTACACACCAAAATTCAAGGCATTTGGACAAGTCTAAGCATGGCAATTAAATTCATCAAGTCATGGTAAGCACAAACAAGCTCAAATTGGACCACAATTGGTACATTCACTTCACACAAGTCTAAAACAGAATCCAAACATGATAAATGCATCCAATCAAAGCCACAATAAACTTCAAAGTGTCTAGAATCAATGTGCAAAATTTCAAGTTCATAGGATAAACATCAAGCATTTCACAAATCATCTAGGTTCGTGACTATCCAAAAGTCCACAAATGGTCATCCAGCAAGAAAAATACCAAACAAATCAGAAATCAATCCAAAAATTCCATAAAACTTCACAAGTAATCCTAACATACAGAAGTAGCATCATGCAAAAAATCTCATCAATTGGCATTTAATTGGCATGGCAAATAAAATCAACAATTTGAGCAAGCAATGGTGTGACACACATTGTCACATCTACCTTACCTAGATCATAACTCAACAACCAAACATGAGAAAAATTCAAGCTCTATACCAAAATGACCGGCAAGGTGTCCAGTTTAAGCATGCAAAGTTTCACAATCATTGGATCAAAACTCATCATTTCATGAATCAAATGGCAAGGAATGTCAAGAAAACATACACATACACAATCCCTAAGCCAAATTAAATTCCAACCGTGCACAATTTCTGGAAAAAACTCATAAAATACTAGACATGATGAGGAACAAAGTGCGAAAAATCCCAGGCCAATTGGATCATTATTCAATGAGTTATGAATTTTTGAATGATTGGAAAAAATAAAAAATCACATGTGAAATGGCATGAATGTGGCATATGAATGAATGAAATAAAATTCACATGGCCTAATGAAGTTGTCCTCGGCCAGAATCAAAGGGAGTAATCATTTGAACTAGCGCGCGCTACAACGAAACTCACCGTTTCATTAAAGCCTATGTGGCAAGGCTTAGCGTTCTCATCCAATCATAATGCCACGCTGACGCCACTTAATTGAAGTGCAGAAGTGAAACAAGTTGATTCAAGCTTTGCCAAGTCCAAACAGATGCTTCTCAGCTCGTGGATGAATGAATGGAGGAAAGTTTGAGTGTTAATCTTGCACGATTCTTGCAGAAAATCCAACTGCCATTGATGGATGCAAAACTTCAACATCTCCAAAACAGCTCGAAAACCTTGAAACCTTGCTTCAATCCAACTCCATTATGCTTGTGGATGATGATTCAATCAAGAATGAAGCACTGTTTATGAAGAAATTCGAAGAAAAAGCTTGAGAGCACAAGGTGTGAAAATCTCAGATCTGGAAATTATGAACTGTTAATGCTGAAATCTGTTAGGGTTTCACTTATATATCATCTGTTAATCAAGTTCTTAATCATGTTTAGGCATTTGGCAAGTGGAATTAGTGAAAACAAGTGTTTATGCAAATTGATATTTCCACCTCTATGCATGGTATGAATGGAACAGTACACGAATTTGGGCCTGAATCCACTCAAAATTCTGTTTGTAATCCAATGGAAGTGTTGAAATGTGTAAACAATGCATTACTTTTAAATTTGAAAATTCCATCCAAAAAATCAAGTGAAAAATCAAATAATTATGTGATTAGAATGCATGACTTGTGATGCATGATTTGGATAGTGTAGGTCAAGACATGAATGTACAAAAAAGAACCACTCCATTTGGCTTTATGGTTTGAAAGTTATGCACTTGTGAAGTTCAAATTCCATTGACCATGATTGATCCATATCTTTTCAACCACACATGAGAAATTCATGTTCTTGGACTTTTTAGAAATGGGAGAGCAAGATCTTCAACTTTAATGTTAGACAAAATCTCATTTAAGCTTGCTTGATGATGTAAACTTGAGGAGAAAACCTTTCCATTTTTGGCAATTTCAAATTACAGGTCACTTACTATTTTTGGAAACTTTTCATCTGACCTTAAATTCTTCATTGTTGATGTTTGAAATGTCAAATGAGACTTGTATGGACATGAATGAGGCCTCTCTAACCATCTCCCACCTTCAAATCCATGGTTGAATGCACAGTTGACTTTGGTTGACTTTCTAGGGTTTCAGATGAATTGATCAATGACTGATGAGCCTTGAGCATCCAACATTTGGCCAAACCACTTCAAAATGATCCCTAAGTCATATGAACTCAATGAACCAACCCTAGGGCTTTGCCTCAATAGGAAATGCACTTGCTTGCTTGCACAACTGGATCTCCTGACCAGTCTTGACTGATGACTTGCACTAGGGCAATGGACAATGCAATGCTATGCAGTGGACAATGTAATGCTAATGACCTAAAATGAAAATGTATATACAAAATGGTGGGTGCAAATTTGAGGTGCTACACCACGCATCTGAGAAAAACCATGTCAAAGTTTCTCTTTACAGTATATCACCATTCAAGTAGAAATTACCGACTAATCATCTCAAAGTCTACTTATCTTCCACAACAAACACATGAGTTTCCCTATCAAGACGCATCACAAACACATTTGGAAGTTCATTCCAATACTTTACCACAATCATTGATGCCAATGTTGCAAGAGCATCTGCCATCCGATTTTCATCTCGAGGGATATGATGAAACTCAATCTTTGTAAAGAAAGTTGAAATCCTCCTCGCATAATCTCTATATGGCACCAAACCGGGTTGATTTGTCTCCCATTCTTCTTTGATTTGATATACAACCAAAGCTGAATCACCGAAGACATCCAAATACTTGATTCTGAGATTCATGGCCTCTTCAAGCCCCATAATGCAAGCTTCATATTCTACAATATCATTTGTACACTTGAAAGTCAATCTAGCTGTAAGTGGTAGATGCGTGCCTTGAGGAGTAATAATCACTTCCCCAATGCCATTTCCATATTGATTAACAACTCCATCAAATACCATGCCCCAACGAGAACCAGGTTCTGGCCCTTCTTCAAGCAATGGTTCATCACAATCTTTCATTTTCAAGTACAAAATCTCTTCATCAGGAAAATCATACTGTATTGACTGATAATCTTCTATCGGTAGATGAGCCAGATGGTCAACCAAGATACTACCTTTGATTGCTTTCTGAGATCGGTATTCGATATCATATTCTAATAAAAACATCTGCCAACGGGCAATTCTCCCAGTTAAAGCAGGCTTTTCAAATATATACTTGATTGGATTCATTTTGGATATCAACCAAGTGGTATGATTCAACATATACTGGCGCAGACGCTTAACAGCCCAAGCCAATGTGCAACAAGTCTTCTCAAGCGTAGAATACCGAGTCTCATAGTCAGTGAACTTCTTACTGAGGTAGTAGATCACAAATTCTTTCTTTCCAGTCTTGTCTTGTTGAACAAGGACACAACCCATACTATCTTCGAGCATAGTCAAATACATAATCAACGGTCTTCCTTCAACAGGCGGAGACAAAATCGGAGGTTCAAGCAAATATTTCTTGATACGGTCAAAAGCTTTCTAGCAGTCTTCAATCCAATCATAAGATTGATCTTTCCGATGAAGCTTGAATATAGGCGCACACGTGGCAGCCATTAGGGAAATGAATCTGGAAATATAATTCAAGCGGCCGATAAAACCTCTGACTTGCTTCTCAGTTTTGGGCGCAGGTATCTCTTGTAATGCTTTGACCTTGGCAGGATCAACTTCAATACCCTTCTCGCTGAAAATAAAGCCCAACAACTTACCAGAACGAACACCAAAAGTACACTTATTGGGATTCAAGTGAAGTTTATATTTTCTCAAATGCTGCAATAGCTTCAACAAATGCTCAACATGTTCCTCTTCATCAATTGATTTAGCAATCATGTCATCAACATATACTTCGATCTCTTTATGCATCATATCATGAAAGAGAGTAGTCATTGTGTTGGTGTAAGCCCTAGAGGCCAATACTTTTGGTACTTGTATCGAATTATTTATTAATAATAAAAGGCATATTCTTTATTATGGTTGATTAATAAAGTCCCTGGAATAGATAGTCCATTTAATGTATTAAGTGTGACTTAATCATGCGAACACATTAAACATAAGGATATTATTCTTAAAGTATCTGTAGTCGAGCTTTAGTGTGAAGTGGGATAACATTAAAGCATTAAGACTATTATGTTTATAGACTGATGATCACATCTCATGGATCATGGATAAAGAGTTATCAAGTCTTAAACATAGGTATGAATATTAGGAGTAATATTTATACCGGATTGTCCCGCTATGAGAATACTATATAGAAAGTTATGCAAAGTGTCATAAGTTATTCTCATGGTGATAATAGTGTATACCACTCTTCGACCTGAAACCACTATGGATCCTAGATGTAGAGTCGAGTGCTTTGTTGCTGATCCAACATTGTCCGCAACTGGATCTCCATAAAGACAGTTGATGGGTACTCCACGAAGCATGCTGAGGGACATGAGTGTCCTAGATGGAATTTGCCAATCCTGCGTAACAGGATAAATGTCTATGGGTCCAATATTGAACTGGACAAGGGTGACACGGTCTATACCTTGTGTTCAATATAGACATAAGGGCAAAGGGGTAATTATACACATAATTATTATCACAGGAGGTTTTGTCAGATCACATGACATTTTCGTGACTTGGATAGCAGTGATGTGTTGCTAGATACCGCTCACTGTTTATTATGTTAAATGTGTGATTTAATATAATTGCCAACGCCGCGAAAACCTATAGGGTCACACACAAAGGACGGATTGATGAGAGGTAGAATAATTAAGGAACATCGTAAGGTACGGTGCACTTAAGTGGGAGACGAAATATGGTAAGGTACCAAATCCTTAAGTGATTTTGGGCATATTATAAGATATGGGCCAAAATACACTTAAGTGGGCTTTTTATCTTGAAGCCCACACAAGTGGTTCTATAAATAGAACCCCTTGGGTAGAAGCATTGTCACTCCAATCCACTCAGATAGAAATTCAAGTAGAGACTTGGAATTTTGTTTCCCTCTTTCTCTCACTTAAAGCCTTCATTCATAACAGCTAGCACTGCGATTGAAGGAATCCGTTCGAGTGGACTGAGTAGAGACGTTGTCATCGTTCAACGTTCGTGATCGCCCCGTGGATCTGTATCAAAGGTTTTGATCATTATCAGAGATCTGCACCAAAGGTTTGAATCGCCACAAGAGGTAACGATTCTATCACTGATCATGCCCATTCGTAAGGATCACTAAATGGAGAAATTTTTAAATTCCGCTGCGCCTTGGATGGCTATTCTCCTACAGTGGTATCAGAGCCACTTACGAAACCATGAATCTGATAATTGTTTTTGTTCTGTAATAATATAATTAAAGACAGAATGAATCAAAGGTTAAATTGAGATCGATCAAGATACATATATGTGATATATGTAATCCTGATGCAAAATACATTATATATGATATAGTGTTCTTGTTTCGTTCATTCAAACCCTCGATGATTGTTTTCCTTTGAGCGATCAATGGTCGTTTGCTTCTTGATCCGACATTAGTATGGTGAAGCAATGACGTGTTGATCAATCATACTTAATTAACAATCGAGATGTGTTTGACGGTCTGAAATTGGTGCATCAGGGTTAGTGACGACACAAGGGTTGTGTTGTCAGAGAGTTATGCGATTGGGGTTTGACTGCACAAGAGTTGTGCGTCCTAAACACTTTTCCGAACAGTGTTAACCGGTTAACGCGTATGGTTAACCGGTTAACGCAATACGAAATAAATTTTTTTAAATTTTGGAACAGTGTTACCCGGTTAACGCATATGGTTAACCGGTTAAAGCAAGGCGGAAAACAGTTTTCCAAGACATTTTCAAACAGTGTTAACCGGTTAACGCATATGGTTAACCGGTTAACGCAAGGCAGAAAAGAATTTTCTAAAAGTTTTCAAACAGTGTTAACCGGTTAACGCATATGGTTAACCGGTTAACGCAAGGAAAATTCACCCGTTCAGCTAGAAAAAGTGCTTTGAAGTATCAAGTGTTGATACGAAAAACGACGTCAATTTTAAATGAATTGCTCATTAAAATTTTCGAGCAGCGTCCGCTGACCGGGTAGCGGAACACCGGTTCCCGCTGTCCGGACAGCGGACCCCCGGCTAACTCTGCGTAGTGTGATCGGTCGTCGAAATTTAATTTGATTTTAATTAATTAAAGGAATTAATAATAATAATAATAAAGTGTTTATTATTGTCTTGTGGTGATCGGTTATGGCCTTAGTTTTCCTTTATTCTGCTTTGGATTTTAAAATACGACTTGCGTGTCGTGCCTCTCTCTTAATCTCCCAAATGTAACTTCTTTTCTCATCTCACTCCCTCGTATGTCAAACGAGTTTATTTCATGTAATGTAATGATATGAATAAAGCAAAGAAGTCAGTGCCAAAGGAGGACATCCTTGAATATCTTGCTTGGAGAAGCTTAGATCGTTGTAGGTTAGCTTAGGTTCTCTCATTGACTTGGGAGAACAATTGCGCTAGGGGCCATAACTGTTTCATTATATATGTTGATGCATGTGAATGTATGTTGATGCATGTGAGAGACGGTTTATATGATAAACAAGCCGGTGAGATCAGAAAAATTGCAATTCCTTCAAATTAAATATTAAGTTTATGCTTTCCAAGTTTTAACACTCATCAAGACTAGTAATGGATAATGTAGGTTTCGCCTACGCGAGGTGCATGATCTATATATTAGTAAGGTGCGATGGGATAATTGTAATATCCAACTGTTAAAACAATGGGTCAAACTTAACTAAACAAATTATGAGAATATTATATATGTTTGCTTTCCAAGTTTTAGCACTCATCAAGACTGGTATCGAATAATGTAGGTTTCGCCTACGCGAGGTGCATGTTTTGTATTAGTTAAGGTGCGATGGGATAATTGTAAAATCCAACTGCTAAAACGATGAGTCAAACTTGATTATAATTTTCTTATATATGTTTAGAAGCAAGAGTTGGGAATAATCCATATGATGGATTGGAATAAGGAGTTATTCACCCAATTGAAATTTTCGAGAGTTGTATGAGATACAATTGGAAGGAGTTCCTACCTAAATAACCTAGTTTTGTGTAATCCGCCTATGCGGACTTAGAACGAAGTGAAATATGGATCTCGACCCACTAGAAAATCTTCCAACGGGATTTTCCGAATCAAATGATGAGGGTCATTTTTTTTGAGTAAAATAGTGGGAGCATATTTAATTAAAGGCCTAATTAAATGTGTCAATGATACTTATATTTTCATTAATCCTTGTGTAAATTACCATGACAGCAAACACCTCTAACAACATCTTGCGATCAATCCTTGATAAGGAAAAATTGTCTGGGACAAATTTCCTAGATTGGCACCGAAACCTGAGGATTGTCCTCAAACATGATAAAAAGTTGTATGTCTTGGAGACACCTGTTCCTGAAGAGGAACCTCCTAGTTCTGCACCTAAGGCAGAAAGAGATGCTTATAAGAAGCATGTCGATGTTGCCAATGAAACTGCTTGTCTCATGCTAGCTACCATGAACTCAGAATTGCAAAAGCAACATGAGAACATGTCAGCGTTCGATATGATCGAACACTTGAAGTTGCTCTATTAAGAGCAAGCAAGGCATGAGAGGTTTGAAGTTTCAAAAGCCCTTTTTCAAAGCAAGTTAGCTGAGGGAGCCCCTGTAGGTCCCCATGTACTCAAGATGATTGGGTATGTGGAAAACCTTGAGAGATTGGGTTTTCCCCTCGAAAAGGAACTTGCAACTGATTTGATCTTGCAATCGTTGCCAGATAGTTTCAGTCAATTTGTCCTAAATTTCAAAAGATTGATATGGACAAATCTCTTCCTGAACTGCTCGCCATGTTAAGAACTGCCGAGCAGAATCTGAAGTCAAAAAGGGAAGTCCATTCTGATGATCGGAAATGGAAAGAGACAGAACAAAAGGCCCACTAAGCAGAGTGATAAGGGGAAGGGCAAGGAAGTTGCCAATCCCAGATCCACTGCTGCTTTGAAGCCTAGTGGAGGCATAGCAAAAGAAGGAACCTGCTTACATTGCGGTAAGACCGGACACTGGAAGAGGAACTGCCCAAAGTACCTAGAAGATAAGAAGAATGGAGTAGAGACTTCAACTTCAGGTATTTTTGTTATTAATTTATCTACTTCTGCATCATGGGTATTAGATACTGGATGCGGTTCTCAAATTTGTACAAATGTGCAGGAACTAAAAAGGAGTAGAGATTTGGCAAAAGGTGAAGTCGACCTACGAGTTGGCTATGGAGAAAAGGTTGCTGCTTTAGCCGTAGGAACTTTTGTATTGACTTTACCTAGTGGTTTAATGATTCAGTTAGAGAACTGTTATTATGTACCAGCAATTAGCAGGAATATCATTTCCATTGCTTGTTTGGACAAGTTTGGTTTTTCATTTATAATAAAGAACAATTGTTGCTCAATTTATTTGAATGATATATTCCATGCTACTGCACAAATGAACAATGGACTATATGTCCTTGATCTTGAAATGCCTATTAATAACATTAATACAAAAGGGTGAAACCTAACGAGTTAAAACCAACTAGGTAAGAGTATTAAAACTCTTCGATCAGATCGAAGTGATGAGTATTTAATCCTAGAGTTTGATGACCATCTGAAAGAGTGTGGGATCTTATCCCAACTTACTCCTCCTGGAACATCCCAATGGAAGGGTGTATCTGAGAGAAGAAATTGAACCCTGTTGGACATGGTCCGATCCATGATGAGTCACACCAATCTTCCAAACTCCTTTTGAGAACATACACCATTGACATCAGCTTACACACTTAACCGTGTTCCATCCAAAAGGTTGAAAAGACACCATATGAGATATGGAGTGGTAAGAGACCACATATGTCTTACATGAAGATTTGGGGTTGCGAAGTTTATGTGAAACGACAAATTTCAACTAAGCTTAAGCCCAAATCTGACAAATGCTTATTTGTGGGGTATCCTAAAGAAACAAGAGGATATTATTTCTACAATCCTTTTGAGGGCAAAGTGTTTGTCGCTCGAACTTGAGTTTTCCTAGAAAGAGATTTTATTTCCAAAGGAATCAGTGGGAGGAAAGTAGAACTTGAAGAAATTCAAGAGTCACAAAGTATCGATACACCTATGGAGGAATTAGAGTAGGAAATACAAGTAGTTGTGTAAGAGCAACCTGCTCAAATAGAACAAGACCAGAGTAGGTCAGGCAGGATACGTCACCTACCTGAGATATATGGATATCTGATCAAGGTGATGTATTACTCATGGATCAAGATGAGCCTGTGACCTACTCATGGAATCTTCGTTTTGATGAAACAGTAAAACTGTATGGATTCATCAAGAACGAAGATGAGACTTATGTCTACAAGAAGGTTAGTGGGAGCATGATCGTATTCCTGGTATTATATGTAGATGACATATTACTCATTGGAATCGATATCCCTACCCTGCAACAAGTAAAGTCTTGGTTGGGGAAATGCTTTTCTATGAAGGACCTAGGTGAAGCAGCCTATATATTAGGAATCAGAATCTATAGAGATAGATCACAAAACTGCTTGGCCTAAGTCAGAGTACATACATGGACAAAGTGCTGAGACGCTTTAATATGAATGATTCCAATCTAGTTATGTGTTTTGCTTAAATGGTGGCACTGTGAGCTTGAAAAGTTCAACGCAAGATGTAGTTGCTGATTCTACAATTGAGGCCAAGTATATTGCTGCCTTAAGTGCAGCAAAGGAAGCTGTTTGGATCAATAAACTTGGCATAGTCCCTAGCATTATGGATCCCATTGGTCTCTATTATGATAACAATGGTGTTATCGCACAAGCTAAGGAGCCTAGATCTCACCAACGATCCAAACACATACTTAGGCGTTGTGCGAAAATATGTAAAGTACCTACACTTAACAATATAGCTGGCCCACTGACAAAGCCTCTTGCGCAGCAGAAGCATGATGGCCATACTAGATCAATGGGCATACGGGGTATGTCTGATTGGCTCTAGTGCTAGTGGGAGATTGTTGGTGTAAGCCCTAGAGGCCAATACTTTTGGTACTTGTATCGAATTATTTATTAATAATAAAAGGAATATTCTTTATTATGATTGATTAATAAAGTCCCTGGAATAGATAGTCCGTTTAATGTATTAAGTGTGACTTAATCATGAGAACACATTAAACATAAGGACACTATTCTTAAAGTATCTGTAGTCGAGCTTTAGTGTGAAGTGGGATAACATTAAAGCATTAAGACTATTATGTTTGTAGACTGATGATCACATCTCATGGATCATGGATAAAGAGTTATCAAGTCTTAAACATAGGTATGAATATTAGGAGTAATATTTATACCGGATTGACCCGCTATGAGAATACTATATAGAAAGTTATGCAAAGTGTCATAAGTTATTCTCATGGTGATAATAGTGTATACCACTCTTCGACCTGAAACCACTATGGATCCTAGATGTAGAGTCGAGTGCTTTGTTGCTGATCCAACCTTGTCCGTAACTGGATAACCATAAAGACAGTTGATGGGTACTCCACGAAGCATGCTGAGGGACATGAGTGTCTTAGATGGAATTTGCCAATCCTGTGTAACAGGATAAATGTCTATGGGCCCAATATTGAACTGGACAAGGGTGACACGGTCTATACCTTGTGTTCAATATAGACATAAGGGCAAAGGGGTAATTATACACATAATTATTATCACAGGAGGTTTTGTCAGATAACATGACATTTTCGTGACTTGGGTAGCAGTGATGTGTTGCTAGATACCGCTCAGTGTTTATTATGTTAAATGCGTGATTTAATATAATTGCCAACGCCGCGAAAACCTATAGGGTCACACACAAAGGATGGATTGATGAGAGATAGAACAATTAAGGAACATCGTAAGGTACGGTGCACTTAAGTGGGAGACGAAATATGGTAAGGTACCAAATACTTAAGTGATTTTGGGCATATTATAAGATATGGGTCAAAATACACTTAAGTGGGCTTTTTAGGTTGAAGCCCACACAAGTGGTTCTATAAATAGAACCCCTTGGGTAGAAGCATTGTCACTCCAATCCACTCAGATAGAAATTCAAGTAGAGACTTGGAATTTTGTTTCCCTCTTTCTCTCACTCAAAGCCTTCATTCATAACAGCTAGCACTGCGATTGAAGGAATCCGTTCGTGTGGGCTGAGTAGAGACGTTGTCATCGTTCAACGTTCGTGATCGCCCCGTGGATCTGTATCAAAGGTTTTGATCATTATCAGAGATTTGCACCAAAGGTTTGAATCGCCACAAGAGTTAACGATTCTATCACTGATCATGCCCATTCGTAAGGATCACTAAATGGAGAAATTTTTAAATTCCGCTGCGCCTTGGATGGCTATTCTCCTACACATTGCCCTTTGGTAAGTTGCACCAGCATTCTTTAAACCGAAAGGTATCACTCTATAACAGAATGTTCCCCAAGGTGTAATGAATGTGGTCTTCTCCATATCTTTGGGTGCCATATTGATCTGATTATACCCGGAAAATCCATCCATAAACAAAAAGACTTTGAGTTTAGTAGTATTGTCTACCAACATATCAATGTGTGGCAGAGGGAAATCATCTTTCGGACTGGCTTTATTCAAATCTCTATAGTCAACACACATGCATACTTTTACATCTTTCTTCAGCACTGGCACAATATTGGCCAACCATTGCAGATACTCAGTAGTTACAAGAAAATCGGCATCAATCTCCTTCTGCACTTCCTCTATGATCTTCACAGCCATATCAAAACGCGTTCTTCTCAACTTCTGCTTGACTGGAGGGCACTCTGGCTTCAACGGCAATCTATGCTCCACAATCTCATAATCCAAACCAGGCATGTCTTGATAGGACCAAGCAAACACATCTGAATACTCTCGAAGAAGATCAATCAACCCCTTCTTGACTTCTGGACACAGGCGAGACCCGATCTTGACTTCCTTCACATCATCTTCGGAACCCAAATTGACTAACTCGACCTGCTCTTCGAACGGCTGAATGGTTTTTTCTTCTTGCTCAATAAGACGAGATAATTCATCACTCACTTCCACATCACTTTCCTCCCAGACTTCAAACACAGGGAACTCAAAATTTGGAGAAGGAGAAGGATCATTGTATTCAATGCGGTTAGGAACCAACCTATATAATGATTTGATATTTCGATTTTAGAGAAGTGCATTTGTGACCAAATATTATGCAGATAGACAATTATATTGTTTATTTGTATTTTTTATGATTACCATTTTCAGAATAAAGCAAAAAGTAAAAACAAGACATCATAGATGTGGATGAATAGAATTAATTTTATTGATGATCAATTTGAAAATGCCTAAACAATGTTCATTTCCCCCTTAGGCATAGGAGAAGGATTTTAAAACATATAAAAGCAATTACATAGATCGATGCAAAATAACAGGAATATTGACAGCAGTCCAATTGTCGCAAGCCTTTCCATGCGTCACAAAATTGGTGCAGTCTTCCTCTTCGTCATCCTCCAACACAGCAACTAAGTGTTGTTCATTGCCAAGAATGAACCCTCTGCTACGGAAGCTAAGTTGCATATCTTCAGACCTTAAAGTTGATGAACCTTTCTGGAACCCCAAACCGGTTCTTCCTTTGTTGTCGGAGACCTCTACCATGTGCCCCCACTGATCAACATTGCCTTCTCCCACAATCTTCTAAGCATCTTTCAATGAGGACATAGGTGCACCAACCCTCTTTTCAGCAGCAATAGATAAGGCTTGGAACGGAGTTCCAACCTCATCCTCAACTTCGACATAAGAGAAAGATGACAAGTGGCTAACCAACAATGCTTTCTCCCCACCAACAATCACTAGCTTTCCATTCATCACAAAACGAGCTTCTGGTGCAAAGTGGAGGTAACAGCTCCTGCCTCATGAATCCATGGCCTTCCTAGCAAGCAACTGTAGGCTGGGTGGATATCCATTACTTGAAAATTAATCTGAAAATCACTCAGACCTATCTTAACTGGAAGGTCCACTTCACCAATAACCGTCTTGCGCGAACCATCAAAAGCTTTGACGATTACACTGATGTACCTCATAGGCGCTCCTTGGTAAGATATCTTTGACAAAGTTGACTTCAGAAGCACATTTAGTGACGAACCAGTGTCAACAAGCCCATTTGACCAAGCATCCTCTTTGCAATTCATAGAAATGTGCAAAGCCAGATTATGATTTCTGCCCTCCTCAGGGAGCTCTTCATCACAGAAACTGAGATTGTTACAAGAAGTGATGTTAGCCACAATATGATCGAATTGATCCACTGTAACATCATGTTCTACAAAAGCTTGTTCCAGAACTCTCTGCAGTGCTTCTTTGTGTGCTTCAGAATTCATGAGCAAGGACAACACTGAGATCTTCGAGGGGGTTTGGAATAACTGCTCCACCACATTGAACTCACTTCTTTTGATTAATCGAAGTACCTCATCATCATCATTGGGTTTCAAATTGCTGGATTCACCAGACTGACCTTTTGAAACACCAATCGGATCTACACTAGGTACCTCCACCTTCTTACTCACAACTGATTCTTCTTTATCCTTTGGGAACACCGGCCTAAACATTCGACCACTGCCGGTCACCTTAGTAACATTAACAATGCTCACCACTGATCTAGTCGTAGGCAACATAACCTCTTGACCATCCTTCATCATTGTAGCATTATACTCATACGGCATAACTTTATCAGATGAATACCGGATTGGGCCCGCTAACCGGATTACCAATGATGATACTGATCTTTGACTGTTGTTGTTACTGGAGTCATACTGGATTACCAACTTCTCAGGCTGCTTGAAAACAGGCACTATGACATTAAAATCGTCATCTACATGACGGGATTGAACAATTTGAATCATGCCTTCATCCATCAGTCGTTGGATATCCCTTTTCACAACTTCACAACCCCTCGGGATAACACTACAAACAGTACAACCATCATGGTCGTGCTCACATTCATTCACCAAACAAACATCTTTATGCATTTGGGATCTTCGGATAAACCGCACATCAAAAACTTTAAACTCGCCAGGACAACCATCCACCATATTCACAGAAGAGTTCCCATGAGCGGGCAACTGGTTCGCTTTTACATTCGACGCACGGTCCTCGAAGGATACCATACCACTCTTCATCAACTTTTGAACCTCATACTTGAGCGGATAATAATTTTCAATATCATGTCCGGGTGCTCCTTGGTTAAAAGCACAACGGAGTTCAGGTTTATACAACCAAGGAAGTGGCTCTGGAATCTATGGCGGGTTTCTTGGTTGAATCAGGTTCTTGAGAACCAAGGACAGATAGACTTCTGCATAAGACATAGGAATCGGGTCAAAAGAGATCTTCTTCCTCTCAAAGTTTTGTTGATGATGATTGTTTTTGGTATTGTTCTTGTTATGGGTGTTCGTTAGTTGTTGTGGTTGTTGTTGTTGACGTTATTGTTGTTGAATTGGTGTTGTTTGTTGATTAGAAAATATCGGAATTACAGAAGATACTTGATGATGATGATGTTGACGGGATGGTGGATTTCTTCTAATTTGAGGCCTCCTCTGCCTCCCACTACTAATTGCATTCGTCTCACTATCTTTCTTCTTACCGAAATTACTACCACACCTCTTGCTTGTTGATGCCTCATCTCTAGACAAACGTCCCTATCGGACTCCTTCCTCAAGCCTCATTCCCATGTTTACCATTTCGGTAAAGTCACTAGGGGCACTAGCAATCATTCGTTCATAGTAAAATGAACTCAGATTTTTCAAGAAGATCTTTGTCATCTCTTTTTCCTCCAAAGAAGGAGTGATCTGGGCAGCCAATTCTTTCCATCTCTGCGCGTACTCCTTAAGTGTATCTTTGTCCTTCTGAGACATAGACCTCAGCTGGTCTCTATCAGGCGCCATGTCCATATTATACTTATATTGCTTGACAAAAGCCTCCCCCAAGTCATTGAAAGTGAGAATGCTGGCACTATCCAATCCCACGTACCAACGGAGCGCAGCGCCGGTCAGACTATCTTGGAAGTAGTGAATAAGCAATTGATCATTGTCGGTTTGAGTAGACATCTTGCGAGCATACATCACAAGATGACTGAGGTGATAAGAGTTCCCCTTATACTTTTCAAAGTCAGGCACTTTGAACTTCACCGGGCTCTTGACGTTGGGCGCTAAACACAACTCAACAATACTCTTCCGAAACAAATCCTTACGTCTCAGCGTCTTCAATTCCTTGCGCAAATCAAGAAACTGATCCTTCATTTCATCCATTTTGTCATAGATATCCGGACCCTCAGATGGCTCGGAGTAATAGATGGTGTTCTCTACGCGAGGTAAGGTGTGCACAACGGGAGGTGGCACGGACATGACCGGGCTAGATGTCGGCATGGAAGCAAAGGTAGGCGCAAAGCCTTCGGGCACAAAGTTGGACGGCATAGTCGGCGTGAAATGGGCGGCAGCAGCAGGCATAGTAGAGGTAGCCACCTCTGAAATAACATTCCTCGCAAAAGGAGTTGCAGGAGTTGGAGAAGATTGACTCTGAGCAGCAAGAACAGACTCCATCATGGCAGTCAGGCGGGCGATCCCGTCCTTCAATTCTCTGTTCTCTTGCTCTAGATGCTCCATGATTTTCAGATGATTGGCTCGGGTATTGTACCAGTGAGTCAGCTTGGCTGAAGTACAGAACAAACACCAATAAGACATCTGGCGAAAACCTGCTTATGCAAAAGATGCATGAGATGCAATGCTTGATTGTTTATTTTTATTTTCAAGGAACTTATTGTATCATTTGCAAATATATATATCAACAATTGCAATAATTCTTATATGACCAAAAAATCTCTTTTCATTAATATAATTGGAAGGATTACACTGAGTAAAACTTCAAAAACCAAATGAAAAATACAAGAGAAAAGGAGACCAGTCATCCTAAGGATCCCTAACAACAATGTCAGAAGATCTGGCTGTAGGCGCGTACTTCCTTCGAATGCGACGAATCTCGGTCTCAAAAGAAGCCTTCATCTGAGTATTCTCGAGGACAAGTTGATCAACAATCTTCTTCCAAGCAACGGAAGGTTGAGGCATGCTAGAAGATGAAACCTCTGGCACTCTTTGTCTCTTCGTCACTCAGTCTTCAAGTAACTCAATAAGTTCATCTTTGTCCTTAGACTCCAACTGCAACTCTTCATGCTTCTTGCTCAAAGCACGAAAACGCTCTTCCCACATGTCCTTCTCTTTCTTCATCTTGACGAGTGCGTATTCCAACTCCTCTACATCTTGGTTAGGGAGAGTTAATGGCTCAACCGCAACCATAGACATAGGTCTTTCACAAGGATAAGGCAACTTCAATTCCAAAGCTCTCTTCTTCACCCAAAGAGTGTAAGCTTCCAAAGCTACACAATTGCACAGACCAAGCTCGGATCTTCCTTTCCTATGCACATTATGCCAAGCATGCACAATCTCCTGCTTCAAATGTTGGGGATCTTTAGCCTCTTGATAGAAAATACCTTCTAACAAAGTGTTATTAGGCTTGTCTCTCTAGGGGAACCCAAGTTGACGACGAGCTAAAGCAGGGTTGTAGTTAATTCCTCCTTGTGTACCAATGAGAGGCACATTATAGAATTCACCACAACTATCAATAATCTCCAAACTTCTTAAAGACGGATCATACCAAACTATATCATCATTAGTGAGAGACATAAGTCTCCGAGACCACCTTAGACATTATGTTTTCTCCACAAAAGCAGGTGTCTGAGGCGAGTGCGAAATAAGCCACTTGTACAGAAGAGGAATACAACAGACAATCGTTCCACCACCCTTAGAATTCCTTAGATGCAAAGAGAAATACATATCACCCAACAAAGTAGGCACATGATTCCTGTAAGACCCCAATTTTGACCCTAAGATCCCTCATGCATTTCATCATAAGCATAACCATTGGGATCATATCTTGGCATCCTCCTTACCCCTTTTCATTAGGTTTATTTTGGGAGAGATCACCAAGCACTTTGTGATTATATCATACTTGTATATTATCATTTTACTAACTAAAATACAAAAATATGTCTTTGTATTTGCCTAACTCTTTTGTAGGTAGGGCATGATCTCATTGATTTATTGATCACAACTAGGGTTTGAGACCCTCATGAACAAAGAGCACAACCAAATAATTGATTCAAGAAAGGTTATAAGCATCATATATGAGTCCCACTGATCTCTGCATGTTATATTGATCAAGTTTTCTTCAAGAGTTTGAGGGTGCTTTGCCTTGGAAACCCTAGTTTGACTGGGTATCTTGAGTAACTTCTCCAACAAGCTATCTCACCAATTGATCAAATTTCTCAAGGGAAACTTCAAATTTCATCATCTTATGCATATATTATCTACCATGATCCAAGAAAGTCAAGAGAATTGGGAGTTAGCAAGATGGTTGATGGTGGTTGGCCAGATGAATTCATCTAATCAAAATTGGGTCTCCCTAGACCCTATCTCCTACAATTTTCACCATATGAAAATGATTCCAAGAAAAAACATACTCTAAATTACATTCCAAACAACTTTCATGTTGAGACCTAGAGCTAGTTTTGCTTGGAAAATCATTTTCTATGTTGAACTATTATAGGTCATTTTCTCTAAACCCTAATTTGGAAGTCAACTTCCCAAGGCCATTACTTGCTCAATTTTTATGAGATGAAAGATTTATAAGTTTCACAATCAAATTCAATGTGTCTACTTCAACTTTTATGTTTGGAGTGGGAGCTAATTACACTTTTTTGAGCATGTGATATGAGGCTACATTATAGGTCACTTTTGACCTATACCATTGATCAAGTGATTTTTCCAAACTTCAAAAATGCATAACTCTATCATTTCAAATCCAAAATACATCATCTTGGTGACCATTTTGAAGGTATTTGAGATAGATACAACTTTTATGAAGACACTTTTCTCATTTGAAGCTCCTATAAAAAGTTAAGCAAGGTGGAATATTGAGACATATGGCTTGACACTTAGAAAAAAATTTATATGTCAAATTTTTCCAAACTTCCACCTCAAATTTCTCGAAGTTCCAAGTTCCAAATGAAAAAGTGTTGAACATGAAAGTTGTTCCTCTTAATCTCACCTTTTCAAAGAGCTCAAATTTATTCATTTTGGACTTGAAATGTATAGGCTGCGCATGGCTTAAACTGGCTGATATCATTTGGCATGGATCTAACTTCAACCATCAATGTTCAGTTGTCTTGCAATCCAATCAATCTTCAAAGCATCTGATCTTCAATTTGGACCTTTAAACCATCATTTCATAGGCCTATGCGGGCCCATGCAGCATGGCATCATCATTTTCCAATTTTGGAAAGTGGAAGTGAGTGTGCAAATATCATCCAATTCCCCTATAAATAGAAGCCCTTATGATCAGAATTAACAGATACACTGCGCCAGCTTTGATCCCCCACTGAACACCCTTCACTCTCATAGGATAAACCTGATAAATTCAATTGAATTTGAGCTTGAATCTTCACTATTTTGGAATTCAATTCTCCAGGAATCCATTGCTTCTAAACCTTTCCATTCCTCTCCTGCAAGCAATTAGAGTGAGTCCAAGTGCAAGCAAGCTCAAGATCCATCAACTTCAGACCTCCATTGAAGGTAATTTGCAGAAATTTTAAACTCTTCGATTCTCTCAATTTATTGCTCAATTCCATTGATTCTTTGGTTGTCTGAAGTCCTACCAATGTAGGCAAGAAGATTTAGTTGCTTTGAGGCCAAATTGAAGCAACTTAGTTCATGTACCTCATTTTTCAATTCCACATATCTCTTAATATATTTGGAATTGGAGTAATTGGAGGTTAGATTCGAGCTCAGTGCCATTTTCTCTTTAAGATCATGTCCTTGTTTCGTTTTTTGGTGATGGTTCATCTTGACCAGTCCGGTGAGTGCCACCGGAGAAGATGACCGGAGCTCTGGCTCCGGCGATGATCTGGAGAATCTCTGAACCATAGGATCCATCCTCCACGTTTTAATCTTAATCGACCCTTGTGATTACCATCTGTGCCACGCGGTTGACTAAGACATATGTGGAACGTGTGTTTTGGATCATCAGATCTGCCACCTCAATTAATGAGGGAGATTTGTGGTCCACGTATTTTTGAATTTCTGATATTTTGTTTTAATTGCGTTTTCTTCAATAATTCATATTAAATTCAATATTGATCCAAAAAATATGGGACTTTCACCAAAAAACTTCAAATATTTTTATCTTTCATATTCTGAATTAAAATTATATTTTGGCTCATTATTAATATTTTTCATGAATTAATTGATTTTGCATTTGTTTTTAATTGTTTAAAAATATTTTTAAATGTCCAAAAATCATGAAATTTTTCCTCCAAGGTCCTTTGACCTTGTTTGACCTATGATAAATCTCATGGACATTTCTTTGGTGTTTTAATAAGATTTTAGGATTTGGACAAAACATATTTGATTTTTATGCATTATTCTATTATTTTTTAATTGAATAAATTCCATTTAAATTGTGTTGACCATTTGTATTGACTTGATTGAGTTTGATTGTTTGTTGTTGGGCCTTGGTCAAGGTTGATTTGACTTTGTCAAGTTAATATCATTGGATTTAGGGGATTGATGGAATGTACATTCCATCTCCCAAAATGAATGAATGATATTAATTTGGTAAAAGTCCTCCTTTGACAAATTTGTGATCTCATTCATCCCTTTCCCTCTTCATCTAATTCCCCTTCTTCATCTATTCATTCCCATTTGGCCTATGACATCTCAAAGTCCTAATGCTAGTTGATTAAAAAATTGACATGAGTATGGATGAGATTAGGCCACACCTTTTTGCATATTTTTTGTGTGTGGTATGTTTCATGAGCATAGTTCATAATACTATGTCTCCAACATGCATTAACACCAAAAGTCCATTTCCCGGCCTCAAATAGTTGTGACTTCTGCATAAGTCCAATTACAATTGCTTAACATAGCGCTAAATTTGTGACACAAAAGGCATAAGCATTCTAGTTAGTGAGATTGTAAGTCTCCCCTCTTCCATGGTATTGTGTGGAAACTTGGCCTTCTTTCCTTCCTTTGGAAGATGTTTTGGTTCAAGGATCCATGCTTGTGGTAAATGGGTTGAGTGTTCTCCAAAGAATGTCTTGAAATGAAAAGCAAAACAAAACTAACCTCTAACTTACTAACTATTGACTTTTAATTTCAGGCTTTTACTTTAATGCAATTTACTTTTAGCACTCTATTATCATTTTCCGTTATACATATCATTCTAATTGTTTATGTTAATCTAATTTTCACTTTGTCCATTTGGACCATATTGTGTGATATTGTTTTGTTTGTGTATACTTTGCTTGTTTGTTTTGGTCTTTGACCATTAATGTACATAATAAATAACAAAAACCCTAAAAAACTTTTGAATGGACTGTTGGGTTGATCTTGCCCAAATGGACTTAGAATTTAGGAAACATTCCGTTGCTAATGGACTTGGCCAAAGCCAACTTGTTGAAGAACCAAGTGCTTGCAATTTGAAAATCATCTGATACAAATTTGAAGATCTCTCTAAGATTCATCTGTAACATGATTATTATGAAGCTGTGATTTTGAACCTATGACTTGTGGAACTCATCTGTTACATGGGATGCTTCTGAAGAAGATCATGGAATGGATAAGCTTGGATGAGGCCATCTTTATTTGATGTCTTTTGCTCTTCAAGAGAATATAATTGTGCATTTGTATGTTGCTTGATTCTAAAAGTCCAAGGGAATTCTGGGTTTCTCTTGACATACTTGTCTATTGGATTGCTACTCATTTGGTCAAATCTTTTAAAATTTAAACTTTTAAATTTTGTGCATAGGATAGTCTCTTCATCTTCTCCCCATTCCTTTAATTTCAAAATATCTCCTTCCATTTTCAAAACCTTCTTTGTGTGAACTATTTTTTCTAAACTTTGACCACTTTTTTGTAAAAAAGGTAAAAACTTTGGCCTTATGCGATTGCCTATTCAAACTTATTTTCTTAAATCAAACTTGTAAATGAACTTAACAATACTTGACCTAATATTTCAAAAATGCCAAAAAGAACTAACCCATTCAAACCATTTTAGGCCTTTGTGCCTTTCAAACTTAAATTTTTGTTAAAATCAACACACTCATTTTGAAATTTGTAGCACGAACTACGAGGTTTTGATCCCTTATTTTTATGTTGGTACGTAGGCACAAGATCAAAGGTCTTGTCAATCACAAAAATATAATTAATGAATTATTTCCTCATCCCCCCGTTCTATTTGTTTGAAAACATCACTTTGTACAAAATACATATGCACACAAAAAGGGATCCCTAGGAGTACCTAGGACACTTTGGGTGCTAACACCTTCCCTCTATGTAACCAACCCCCTTACCCCTGATCTCTGATTTTTATTAGTTTTTATTTGAAAACTTCTTACTATTTGGGTTTTGTTCGTACTTTTCCCTTTTTCCCTTAGAAACAATAAAAGCACGGTGGTGACTCTTGTTAATTGATCTCTAGCTTATCAATAGCTTGATGATCATGAATTTCCTGCTACAATTCCCAATCAAGAAAAGTCTAATGGCGTTAACATCAACAAAACCATCAATGTTAGGGAACAAAGTTAATCCATAGATGAGCAACTCAAAGATAGCTTCAAAAGCATCCACACTACCGGCTTGAGCAAAAGCAGTAGCTTCCTTGATGAGGAAATCAGATGGAAACCCAAATAACCCTCCTTTCTCCACCCAATGAGCCTTTATCTCACACTTCTTCAAGTGAAGAGCTTCAACAATAATACTAGATCGGGGAATCTCCTCCAATCCACTAAAATGTACTCCACTAGAAATAGGTATCCCCAAAAGATGAGAATACTCCTCCAAGGTAGGCACAAGCTGAAAATCTAGGAAAGTGAAACAACGGTATCGAGGATCATAGAACTACACTAGTACACTAAAAAGTCCTTCAACCACATCAGTAGATAATATGGACAAAAGCTTCCCATGACGTTGTTTGAAGTCCAAGGGATCTAATACAAAAGATGCTAGCTTCCTTAACTCTTTCAAGTCGGGACATCTGAAACTGTACTTCTTAGTGTTCCTTCGTCCACAATCCATGGTCTGAAAATATTTGCAAATGATACCTTAGTTCCTTGAGATTTTCGTATGATGAATGTTATGATGCGCATGAATGCATGAATGTAACAATCACAAATAAGGGATCACACACAAGGCAAACAAAGGTCAAGGGATGAATCAAGTCATTGTCAAGATCAATCATCCATTTTGGTGGATTATGGTTTACACCTTATCAACACCCAGGTTCCATTGATATTGATAAGATTTGATTGCATCAACTAAGAATCAAGGGTTTGTTGTAAGTCACGAGCATGGAGTCTGGGTAAGAACCATCCCAAAGGAGTGAACTAAGAATAAAAACCTATAGATCATATTCTAAAAAGTTCCAAGACTCTTAATTCCATCTATCGGATATTACAAGTTAAGATGACTGACTCATCGACCCATAATATTCTCAAGAGAAACTCGTCTGAACGTAGTATCACGTAACAACTGTTATCAAGTCTACACTTGAACAGTTTCCGCACTACGTCCTAAATAGGCCAAGAGGGGTAAATATTCTACGTTCCTCAGCTTATCAGACCCAAATTAGAGTTAGTAATGCCTAACCACAAATACTTGGGTGACATTTCCAAATCCAAAAGAGTCTTCACTGAGCAGATGGATCTCAAGAAGACTTGTTAAGGACTACTCCACACAAGTCGAACATGACTATACCATCCTCCTATCTTAATTGCACTCAAGTTTGGGTTAGAACTCATCTTACCACTCAGAGATCACCAAGCACAACAGCAGATTATATCACATATACATATATACAAACATTACATATATACAAATATATACACACAAAAAGTAGGCTAAACCCATTGGAAACTATCCCCAATAGAGTCGCCACTTAATTTTTGTAACGGTAAATTCATGATCATCAAGCTATGGATAAGCTAGAGATCAAATAACAAGAGTCACCACCGCGCTTTTATTGTTTCCAAGGGAAAAGGGAAAAAGTACAAACAAAACCCAAAAGTAAGAAGTTTTCAAATCAAAACTAATAAAATGTCAGAGCTTACAGGTAAGGGGGTTGGTTACACAGAGGGAAGGTGTTAGAACCCAAAGTGTCCTAGGTACTCCTAGGGAGCCCTTTTTGTGTGCATGTGTATTTGGTACAAAATGATGTTTACAAACAAAATAGAATGGGGGCATGAGAAAAGAATTCATTAATTATATTTTTGTCTTTGGCAAGACCTTCGGTCTTATGCCTACGTACCAACATAAAAATGAGGGATCAAAACCTCGTAGTTTGTGATACAAATTTCAAAGTGGATGCATTGCTTTTAATAAAAATTAAGTTTGAAAGGCACAAAGGCCTGAAAATGGTTTGAATCAAACCTCGTAGTTTGGATTTTTGAAAATTTAAGTCAAGTATAGTTAAGTTTATTTGCAAGTTTGATTTAAGAAAAGAAGTTTTAAAATGCAATGGCATAAGGCCAAAGTTTCTATCTTTTTGCAAAGTGGTCAAAGTTTAGAACAAAATAAGTTCAATCAAAAAAGATTTTTGAAAAGGGAGGGAGAAATTTTGAAATCAAATAAATAGGGAGAAGATGAAGAGACTAATCCTATGCACAAAATTAAAAGTTAAGAGTTGAAAAGATTTGACCAAATGGGTTGCAATCCAATAGACAAGAATGTCAATAGAAACCCAGAATTCCCTTGGACTTTTAGAATCAAGCAACACACAAATGCACAATTATATTATCTTGAAGAGTAAACGCATCAAATAAAGATAGCCACATCCAAGCTTATCAATTCCACGGTCTTCATCAAAATAGCCCCATGTAGCAGATGAATTTCACAAGTCACATGTTCAAAATAACAGCTTCACAATGATCATGTTGCAGGTGAACTCAAAGGGATCTTGAATGATGTATCAGATGAAGTCTCAAATTGCAAGCACTTAGTTTCTCAATAAGTTGGCATTGGCCAAGTCCTTTAGCATAGGAACATTGCCTAAGTTCTAAGTCCATTTGTCCAAGATCAAGCCAACAGTCCACACAAAAGTTTTTTAGGGTTTTTTGTTGTAATTATGTACATTAATGGTCAAAGACCACACAAACAAGCAAAGTATATACAAACAAGGAATATCACACAATATGGTCCAAGTGGACAAAGTGAAAATTGCATTAACATAAACAATTAGAATGATATGAACAATGGAAAATGTGTAAAAGCTAGAATTAAATGACATTAAAGTAAATGGCTTGAAATTAAAAGTTAGTTGTTAATGAGTTAGAAATTAGTATTGTTTTGCTTTTGCATTTCATTTTTTATACATTCTTTGGAGAACACTCAACCCACTTATCACAAGCATGGATCCTTGAACCAAGACATCTTCCAAAGGAAGGAAAAAAGGCCAAGTTTCCACACAATACCATGAAAGAGGGGAGACTTACAATGTCTCTAACTAGAATGTTATGCCTTTTATGTCACAAATTTAGCGCTATGTTAAGCAATCGTAATTAAACTTATGTAGAAGTCACAACTATTTGAGGTCGGGCAATAGAATTTTTGGTGTTAATGCATGTTGGAGACATAGTATTATGGACAATGCTCATGAAACATACCACACACAAAAAGAATATGCAAAAGGTGTGACCTAATCTCATCCATACTCATGTTAATTTTTCAATCAACTAGCTTTAGGACTTTGAGATATCATAGGCCAAATGATATGAATGCATAAAGAAAGGGAATGAGATGAAGTGGGAGGGAAATGGATCAAAACACAAATTTACAAAAGGAGGACTTTTATCAAATTAATATCATCCATTCATTTTGAGAAATGGAATGTACATTCCATCAATCCCCTAAATCCAATGATATTAACTTGACAAAGTCAAATCAACCTTGACCAAGACCCAACAATAAGAGTCAAACACAAACAAGTCATCACAATTGGTCAACAAAATTATTTGGCATTTCTTCAAATTAAAAATACTAAAATAAGGCATTTAAATTAAATATGGTTTGTCAAATTCCTAAAACCTCATCAAAACACCAAATAAATGGCCATGAGATTTATCATAGGTCAAACAAGGTCAAAGGACCTTGGAGAAAAAATTTCACAATTTTTAAAGACTTAAAAGTATTTTTAAACAATTAAAAACAAATGCGAAATCAATTAAATCATAAAAAATATTAATAATGATCCAAAAAATAATTTTAATTCGGAATTTGAAAGAGGAAATTATTTGAATTTTTTTAGAAACTCTCATATTTTTTGGATCAATATTAAAATTAATATGAATTAATGAAAATAAAGCAATTAAAATGAAATTCAAATAATCAGAAAAAACGTGGACCACTTGATCCCCCTCATTAATTGAGGTGGCAGATCAGGTGGCCACCAGCGCGCGTTCCATGGTAGACTTGAGTCAACGCGGCACAGGAATGGTAATTAAAAACAACGTACGAGATTAAAACAATTTAAAAGAGATCAATGGCTCTGAACCGTGCCAACACATCTCCGGCGTCCAAAGGCCGATCATCTTCTCTAGTGACCCTGGTCGGATTGGTTCACTCATCATCATCAAGAAAATGGAAAAGGAGGACATGATCTGAAAGAAAAAATGGTGTAGAGCACGAATCTGACCTCAATTTTAACAAACTCCTCACATATAGAAATATATGAGGAATTGAATTTTGAGGTGTGTCAACTGAGTTTCTTTGATTTGACCTCTAAGCAACTCAATTTTCTTGCCTACATTGGTAGGACTTCAGACAACCAAAGAATCAAGAGAATTGAGCAAGATTGAGAGAAAATCGAAGAGATGAAAATTTCTGGAAAATACCTTCAATGCAGGTCTGGATTCAATTGTTCTTGCCTTGGCTCGTGCTTGATCTCACTCAGAATGCTTGCAGAAGTAGAATGAAATGCACAAAAGGTCTTAGATCCCTGGAGTTTTGAATCTCAAAAAAGTGAGATTCAAACTCAATTTCAAGATGAAATTCTCAGGATTATCCTCTCAAATGGAAGCGTTAGGGTCTAGGATCAAATCCGGCGCGAATGTGTGTTGAGTTCTGAGCATATGGAGCTCTATTTATAGCTGGATCATGTGATATTTGCACCTCCCAAATCACTTTCCAAAATTGGCAATGAGTGATGCATGGGTGCATGGGAGTGTACAGGACCATGAGATCATTGCTTTAGGTCCACAAATGAGTGTGAGAGAGTCTGAAATCAACTTGGATTGCAAGGCAAGTGTACATGGAAACTTGAAGTTTGATCTTTGCCAAATGATGATGCAATGTTCAAGCCATGCGCAGCCTATTCAATTCTTGTCCAAAATGGATGAACTTGGACTTTTTGGAAAGGTTAGATCAAGAGGAACAACTTTCATGTCCAACACTTTTTCCATTTGAAGTTTGTATCATGATGAATTTTGAGGTGGAAGTTTGGAAATTTCAACATATTGAAATTTGTTCTAAGTGTCAAGCCATATATCTCAATAATCCACCTTGCTTAACTTTTTATGTGAGCTTCAAATGAGAAACGTGTCTTCATAAAAGTTGTAGCTTTTTGAAAGACCTTCAAAATGGTCACCAATTTCATGTCATTTGGATTTTAAATGATAGAGTTATGAATTTTTTAAGTTTGGAAAAATCACTTGTTCAATGGTATAGGTCAAAAGTGACCTATAATGTAGCCTCATATCACATGCTCATAAAAGTTGAATTAGATCTCACTCAAAACATCAAAGTTGAAGTATACATATTGAATTTGATTTTGAAACTTGTAAATCTTTCATCTCATAAAAAATTGAGCAAGTTATGGCCTTGGGAAGTTGACATTCAAATTAGGGTTTAGACAAAATGACCTATAATGTTTCAACATAGAAAATGATTTTCCAAGAAAAACTAGCTCTAGGTAACAACATGGAAGTTGTTTGGAATGTCATTTAGAGTACGTTTGCTATTGGAATCATTTTCATATGGTGAAAATTGTAGGAGATGGGATCTAGGGAGACCCAGCTTTGATCAGATGAACTCATCTGGCCAACCACCATTAACCAACTTGCTAACCTTCAATTCTATTGACTTTATAGGCTCATGGTAGATCATATATGTATAAGATGATGAATTTTGAAGTGTCCCTTAAGAAATTTTGTCAATTGGTGAGATATCTTATTGGAGATGTTACTTAAGATACCCAGTCAGACTAGGGTTTCTAAGGCAAATCACCCTTAAACTCTTGAAGAAAACTTGATCAAAATAACATGTAGATATAATTAGGACTCATATATGATGCTCATAACCATTATTGTATCAATACAGGGTTGTGCTCTTTGTCACGAGGGTCTCAAACCCTAGATATGAACTTGATAGATCAATGGGATCATGCCTTACCTACAAAAGAGTTAGGCAAATACAAAGACATATTTTTGGTATTTTGGTTAGTAAAATGATAAAATACAAGCATGATACAATTACATGGTGCTTGGTAATCTCTCCCAAAACAAACCCAATGAAAGAGGGGTAAGGAGGATGCCAAGGTATAATCCCAATGCTAATGCTCATGATGAAATTGCATGAGGGATCTTAGGGTCAAAATTGGGGTCTTACAAAGTTCATCTGCAACATGATCATTGTGAAGTTGTTATTTTAAACTTGTGTCTCATGCCATCTTTGAAGTCCATTGATACATGGAAAATTTTGAAGAAGATCATGGAGTAGCTAAGCTTAGATGTGGCTATCTTTATTTGATGACTTTATCTTCATCTTGATATTTGTGTATTGATATTGATTGATTCTAAAGTCCATGGGAAATTTGGGTTTTTATATGACATTGTTGTCTATTGGATTGCAGCCCATTGGTCAGATCTTTTCAACTCTTAACTTTTAAATTTGTGCTTAGGATTAGTCTATTCATCTCCTCCCCATTTCTTTAATTTCAGATCTCTCCCTCCTTTTAAAATCTTCTTTGCTTGTGTTTGTTTTCTAAACTTAAACCATTTTGCAAATTAGAAACTTGGTCCTTATGACATTGCATTTTTAAACTCTTTTCTTAATCAAACTTGTAAATGAACTTAACTATACTTGACTTAAAATTCCAAAAGCCAAAAAGAACTAACACTCATTCAAACCATTTTTTTAAGACTTTTGTGCCTTTGTCAAACCTAAATTTTTGTTAAAAGCAACACACTCACTTTGAAATTGTTACCATGAACTACGAGGTTTTGATCCCTCATTTTTATGTTGGTACATAGGCACAAGTCCAAAGGTCTTGTCTAACACAAAGAAATATAATTAATGAATTCTTTTCTCATCCCCTCATTCTATTTATTGCAAACATCATTTGTACAAAAACACATATGCACACAAGAAAGGGCTCCCTAGGAGTACCTAGGATACTTTGGGTGCTAACACCTTCCCTCTGTGTAACCAACCCCCTTACCTATAATCTCTGGCATTTTATTAGTTTTGATTTGAAAATTTCTTATCTTTTGGGTTTTGTTCGTACTTTTCCCTTTTCACTGGGAAACAATAAAAGCGCAGTGGCGACTCTGGTTTTCTTGACGTCTAGCTTATCCATAGCTTGATGGTCATGAATTTACCGCTACAATCTCCAACGCCTGCAACTCCTCCTCCTCAGAGAACTGTCATTTCAGAGGTTGCTACCTCTACCATTCCTGCTACTACTTCTCACTTTGCGCCTACCATGCCTTCCGGATTTCCGTGGGGAATGCTGCCCAATTTCATGCCTGAAGGTTTTGCGGCTACTTTTGCTTCCATTCCGGCATCTAGCCTGGTCATGTCTGGGCCACCACCGATTGTTCACACTTTACCTCGTATTGAGGACACTATTTATCATTCTGAGCCGTCTAAGGGCCCTGATGTTTATGATAAGATGGATGAGATGAAATACCAATTCCTTCAGCAACGAAAGGAGTTGAAGACCTTAAGAGGAAAAGATTTTTTCGGTAAGAGTGTTGCGGAACTTTGCTTGGTCCCTGACTTTGAAAAGTATAAGGGGAATACTTGGCTGCTCATTCATCTCGTCATGTATGCTAGAAAGATGTCGACGCAAAATGATAATGATCAGTTACTGATTCACTATTTCCAAGATAGTCTGATTGGTGCCGCTCTGAGGTGGTACATGGGTTTGGATAGTGTGAGTGTTCGCACATTCAATGATTTGGGTGAAGCATTTGTAAAGCAATACAAATATAATATGGGTATGGCGCCGGATAGAGACCAGTTGAGGTCCTTGTCTCAAAAGGACAAGGAGACGTTTAAGGAGTACGCTCAGCGATGGAGAGAGCTTGTCGCTCAGATTTCCCCTCCTTTGGAAGAAAAGGAGATGACCAAGATTTTTCTCAAGACCCTGAGCTCATTTTACTATGAGCTCTTGATTGCCAATGCCCCTAGTGATTTTACCGAAATTGTAAACATGGGGATGAGGTTAGAAGAAGGTGTCCGAGAGGGACGGTTGTCTAAAGAGGAGGTTTTGTCTAGCAAGAAGTATGGCAGTGGGTTTGTCAGAAAGAAAGAGAACGAGACCAATGCAATATCTGTTGGGAGGCAGAGGAGGCATCATGTTAGAAGAAGTCAGCAACCCCGTCAACACCATCATCAAGTATCATATGTAATTCTGGTATTTTCTAACAATCAATCAACACCAGTCCTGCAACAACGTCAACAACAGCCACCGCAACGAACAAATACCTACAACAACAACAATATCAACAATCATCAACAACCACAAATTTTGAGAGGAGGAAGGTCTCTTTTGACCCAATTCCTAT
The DNA here is from genome assembly GCF_024323335.1 of Lathyrus oleraceus. Classification (NCBI taxonomy): domain Eukaryota; kingdom Viridiplantae; phylum Streptophyta; class Magnoliopsida; order Fabales; family Fabaceae; genus Lathyrus; species Lathyrus oleraceus. The sequence continues at coordinate 459,643,664 of NC_066585.1, forward strand.
GACTTATGTTGAACTGTATCCATCTCTGGTTCTCAAGAACCTTTTGCAACCAAGAAATCTGCCACAGAACCCTGAACCACTTCCATGGTGGTATAAACCGGAACTTCGTTGTACCTTTCACCAAGGATCTCCCGGTCATGATATTGAGAACTGCTACCCCCTGAAGTATGAAGTCCAAAAGCTGGTAAAGAGTGGGATGGTTTCCTTTGAGGACCGTGCACCTAATGTCAAAGCTAACCCACTACCTGCTCATGGTAACCCTTCTGTCAATATGGTGGATGGTTGTCCCGGGAAGTTCAATACACTTTATTAGAAGGTCCTTGGTGACGATGCACAAGGATATCTATTTGGTAAGTGATTGTGAGCATTACCATGATGGTTGTGCAATCTGTAATGTCAACCCCCGAGGTTGTGTGGTTGTGAAGAGAGACATCCAGAGGTTGATGGATGAAGGTATGATCCAGATTCTTCAATCCCGTCACTTAGGTGACAATGTGAATGTCATAGTGCCAGTATTCAAGATGCTAGAGAGAGTGGTGATTCAATTTGACAACAGCAGTAGTAATAGTGATAGCAATAGATTGGTATCGTCGTTGGTTATATGGTTAGCGGGTTCAGTCCTGTATGCATCCGATAAGGCTGATCTGTATCAGTGTATAGCTATTATGCTAGAGAATGTTCAAGAGGTTGCTTTGCCTACGACCAGTTCTATTATGAGCATTACTGATGTTACGAAGATGACCCGTAGTGGTTGAGTTTTTGGGTCGGTGTTCCCAAAGAATTTAGAAGATTGTTCAGTTGGTAAGAAGGTGGATATGCCTACAGTAGATCCAGTTAGCACTCCGAAGTCTCAGTTTGGTGAATCCAACGGTTTGAAGCCTAACGATGATGATGAGGTACTCCAATCAATTAAGAAGAGTAAGTTCAATGTTGTAGAGCAGCTGCTCCAAACTCCTTCCAAGATTTTAGTGATGTCTCTGCTTATGAACTCCGAAGCGCACAGAGAAGCATTGCAAAAGGTATTGGAGAAAGCGTATGTAGAGCATGATGTTACGATGGATCAGTTTGATCATATTGTAGCTAACATCACCTCCTGTAACAATTTGAGCTTCTATGATGAGGAACTTCCTGAGGAAGGTAGAAATCACAATCTAGCGTTGCACATTTCAATGAACTACAAGGAGGATGCTCTATCGAATGTATTGGTTGACACCAGTTCTTCATTAAATGTACTCCTGAAATCAACCTTGTCATATTAGGGAGCTTCAATGAGATAAAGTGGCGTAATTGTCAAGGCTTTTAATGGTTCTCGCAAGACCGTGATTGGTGAGGTGGACCTTCCTGTGAAAATAGATCTGAGTGATTTCCAAATTACTTTCCAGGTAATGGATATCCACCCAGCCTATAGCTGCTTGTTAGGAAGGCCATGGATACATGAGGAGGGAGCCATTACGTCAATGCTACATCAGAAGCTGAAATTTGAGAAGAATGGTAAGCTGGTTATTGTTGGTGAGGAGAAGGCTTTGTTGGTAGTCCATTTGTCATCTTTCTCTTATGTAGAAGCCGAGGATGAGACTGAAACTTTGTTCCAAGCCTTATCTATTGCTGAGGAAAAGAGAGTTGGGGCACTTATGTCCTCATTCAAATATGCGCAGAAGATTGTCGAAGAGGGTAGTTCCGATCAATGGGGCCAGATGGTAGAGGTCGCCGACAACAAGAGCAGAGCTGGTTTGGGATTCCAACGAGGTTCATCTTTGATTAGAGCTGAAAATATGAAACCCAGTTTCCATAGCGGAGGGTTCATTCATGGTGATGAACAACACTTAGCTGCTCTGATCGAGGGTGATGAAGATGAAGACTGCACCAACTTCGTTACGCATGGAAAAGCTTGCAACAATTGGACTGCTGTTGATGTTCCTATTATTGTGCATCGATCTAAGTAATTGATTTTATTTGTTTTTGAAAATCCTTCTCCTATGCCTAAGGGATAAGTGAACATTGTTAGGCATTTCAAATTTGATCATCAATAAAATTCTATTCTATTCATCCACATCTATGATGTTTTACTTTTTACTTTTTGCTTTTCTGAAAATGGTAATAAAAAAACATAAAGCAATAAATAATAATTGTCCATCTACATAATATTTGGTCACAATTCACTTCTCTAAAATCAAAATATCAAATCATTATGCAGGTTGGTTTCTAAACCCATTGAATACAATGATCCTACTCCTTCGCCAAACTTTGATTTCCCTGTGTGAGGATGAGGAAGAGACTGATGATGAAGTATCTGATGAACTATCTCGTCTACTTGAGCATGAGGAAAATGCCATTCAACCGTTTGAAGATCAGATTGAGTTAGTCAACTTGGGTACCGAGGATGATGTGAAGGAAGTCAAGATTAGGTCTCGACTGTGTCCAAAAGTGAAGAAGGGGTTGATTGATCTTCTCCGAGAATATTCAGATGTGTTTTCCTGGTCGTATCTGTAAGACCCCAACTTTGACCCTAAGATCCCTCATGCAATTTCATCATAAGCATTAGCATTGGGATCATATCTTGGCATCCTCCTCACCCCTCCTTCATTGGGTTTATTTTGGGAGAGATTGATAACATGAAATAGTATCACATTCTAGGACTCAATTTAATTAAATTATATTATTATTTACTTCAATTTATTTCATTTTATTAGATATTACGCGGTATTTTCTTTCTATTTATCTCAGGTGGTTTATTTGAAGCATAAGTAAAAAAGGAAGAAAAGGAGGTGCAAAAAGGAATGAAAAGAAGCAAATATCAAAAGCCAAAGCCCAGCCCAAAAACCACAGGCGTTGTGCCTGTGACGAGCGTCACAAAGGCTGTGACGAGCGTCATGCTTTACACACTTGTGTGACGAGCGTCACACATGGTGTGACGGACGTCACACCATTCCCCTATATTTTTGGCACCAGGAACGCAACAGACCACGTTGAAGCTACTTTCACGCTTGACCCTTGGGACGTGAAGACCATGTACACGGAAAACCCTTGGAAGCAGTTACAAAAAGTAGCAGTATAAATAGTAGCTTTTTGGAAAGCTCTAGGTTCCAGACTTCTTCGCCGTTTTCTCTTTTTCGCATTTTTTCTCTTCCAGCAGTACAAGCACATTTTTACAGCATTACTTTTACAATTTTTATATTGTTTCCTTTGCAATTTCTATTTTCTTTTTCGGCACTTAGTTAATTCTTTTTCGCACAATAGTTTCTACACCGGAAACTATTGTGTACCTTTCACCGGATCTAACCTTACGTTAGAATCTAGTTTTTTATTCCTTCACTTTTATTTTTCTGTTTGATTGAAGAATTCAAGAACAAATCCAACCGGTTTGTGGTGGAAAGTTCAAGACTGCTATTTAATTTCTCAGGTTCTTTAATTATTGTTTGAATTTATATATGCCCTGCTTTATTGTTTATTTATATTATTTTCCTGAGATGAATCTGTTTATGCATGATAATTATTTAAGTCTGTTTAGCATGTCTGGCTGATTTATTTAGGTATCGGTATGTAAAGTAGGCGGAATGAAGGAATCAAAACCAAATTGGTTTAATTAAGTTTAAAATTAAAATCACTCTTTTTACGGTCTCAATTTACAGGTTTAATAACAAGGTTTTTGTACGAAAGTAAAAGACATAAAGAAGTTAAAAGCAATAGAACGAGAGTTTGAGTTTTTGACTGGACAGTGTAAATTGGACATTAATTCTAGATCAGGGCGAGAGCAATTTTTAGAGTTAATTAAATTCTAATCTTTTTCAAAAAGTATTTTGAAAGATTGAATGTGAGGACGAGAGTTAAGCATTTGAATTTAATTATATAACCTAAGTCAACAGAGCGAGAGTTTGAGATAAGGGTGTTTAAACGATTAGTGTATTCTTAAAAAGAGTTTCTACGGATTCTATTGTTTTCAAAAAGTGGTTTTTGACTTAACTAATAAGTGACAACTACGTTAATATAAAATCATAGTTTATTCAACAGAGCGAGAGTTTGAGATAAAACTTTTAATCAATAGTGTCAACTGAAAGGATTTATTTTAAAACCAAGAAACCAATAAAGAATTGATTTCCTAATTACGACGAACTACATACCGATATCCGCTTATTAGATATTTATTTTAGATCCTATTTTAGTTTTAGCTTTTCCCCCAAACAATCAAATATTACCTGCCTTAGCTTTACGAAGTAACCTTAGAAAACGGTATATCGATTCATAAGTCCCTGTGGGATTGATATCTTTTAAAACTACGCGATAGAACTGTGCACTTGTAGTTTGTATCCCAAATTCAACTCATAAAGTCGCGATCAAGTTTTTGGCGCCGTTGCCGGGGACTTTTATTTAGTCGATATCGTAACTCTTCTGTTATGCTGTAGAGACTAAGGCTTTTCTTTTTCTTTTCTTTCTTTCGTTGATTTGTATGCCACACACTCGCTCACAAGGCGAGCCGTTCTACTTACGAATCAACGATATCAAACTATATCTCCGAGTCTTACGACGAATTCGGGAATATCGTGCTGCAAACAATCTCCCTCCTGTTGAACTTCCTGATTTCAAAAATATTTTCCCTTCGATACCCGAGATGGCAGAACCAGCTCGTGCTCTTCGAGATTACGCCGCTCCATCGCAAGATGAGCCGCATTCAAGTATTGCTCCACCCGCAATCGAAGCAAACAACTTTGAACTTAAACCTTCACTATTGCAGGCAGTGCAACAGAACCAATTCTCTGGAAATCCTACCGAGGATCCAAACCTTCATTTATCCGTATTTGTCCAATACGCTGATACTGTTAAAGCTAATGGTGTCACTTCAGAGGCAATTCGACTTCGTCTTTTTCCTTTCTCATTGAGAGATAGCGCTAGAAGATGGCTTCAATCTCTTCCTTCCAACTCAGTCACCACATGGAACGAGTTGAAGAAAGTTTTTCTTGCCCGATATTTTCCGCCGAGCAAAACAGCTATGTTAAGAGCCCAGATAAATGGATTTAAACAGAAAGATAACGAGTCTCTTTTCGAAGCATGGGAAAGATACAAAGACATGATGAGACTTTGTCCACACCATGGTTTAGAGGACTGGTTAGTAATTCATACCTTGTATAATGGTCTCCTGTACAACACGAGGTTAACAATAGACGCCGCCGCAGGTGGTGCGCTAATGAACAAACCTTATGCTGACGCTTACCAACTTATCGAAAGCATGGCTCAAAACCACTATCAGTGGGGAAGCGAACGAACAATGGTAGAAAAACCTCAAACGAAAATTGGCATGTACGAGATAAGTAACCTTGATCATGTTAATGAAAAAGTGGATGCTCTGGTCCAGAAAATTGAAAGTTTAAATGTATCACCTCCAGCCACCGTTGTTGCCATAAATCAGAACTGCGAAGTCTGTGGAATCCAAGGTCACACTCCTGCAGATTGTCAACTCCTAACAGGAATCCAAGCGGAGAAAGTAATCTATGCTCAAGGAAGCCCTTACTCGCATACCTATAACTCAAATTGGAAGAATCATCCCAATTTTTCATATAAGAGTAATAATGCTTTATACACACCTGGACAATCTCCAAATCAAGCCCCAACTATACCTCCGGGATATTAGAAGCCGATCCCATCTACACCTAACAATAACGCCCCTAGGAAATCCAACTTGGAAATCATGATGGAAAACTTTATAGCTTCTCAACAGCAAACCAATAAAGATTTCCTAAACCAGAATGTACACAATGGCGAGCAAATTAAACAACTAGCAAGTAAAGTAGATGCCCTGGCTACCCATAATAAAATGCTGGAAACGCAAATATCACAAGTAGCTCAACAACAAGCGCCTACTGCTGCCCCAACTGGTACATTTCCTGGCCAACCCCAACCTAACCCGAGAAGCCACGCTCATGCAATTATACTGAGAAGTGGAACGGAAGTGGAAGGACCGTCTGACCCAAGGATAGAAAACCAAAACTCTAAAAAGTCAACTGAGGAGGAAAGTGAACCTAAGGAAAAGGAAGAGAGTAATAAGGAAACCGTAGAAAAGAAGGAACCTTATGTACCTCCACCACCTTATAAACCACCTATCCCTTACCCTTAAAGGCTTATTAAAACCAAAGATGCGGGCCAATTTAAAGAATTTGTTGACCTACTAAAACAATTAAACGTCACAATTCCGTTTACAGAAGCTATTACGCAGATGCCCTCATATGCCATGTTTTTAAAAGAAATTCTTTCTAATAAAAGGAAACATGAAGATAGCGAAACCGTTACACTCACCGCTGAATGTAGCGCTATAATCCAGAATATTCCTCCTAAACTTAAAGACCCAGGTAGTTTCTCTATACCCTGTCACATAGGAAAATTTGTCATTGACAAAGCCTTATGCGATTTAGGAGCCGGTATTAGTGTTATGCCTTTATCCATATGCAAGAGACTTGAAATGAGAGAATTAAGACCAACTAAAATGTCTGTGCAACTAGCAGATCGTTCCGTTAAATATCCTGTAGGAATTCTTGAAAACGTTCCAGTGCGCATAGGTCAATTCTACATTCTAACTGATTTTATAATTATGGATATTAGAGAAGATGAAGTTACACCCATTATACTGGGAAGACCGTTCTTAGCAACTGCCGGTGCGATCATAGACGTAAAACGAGGATGACTCACTTTTGAAGTAGGAGAAGAGAAAATTGAGTTCATTCTTTCCCAATTTTTGAAAGCACCTGCAATAGAAGATACATGTTACTTCATGGATATCATCGATGAATGCATAAAAGAAACGGAGTTAGAAAAAGGCAAATCATCTGACTATCTTGTAGAAGACAAACTTAACCAATGTTTAGCAATAACACCGGACCCTATGCAATGCCTTAAGAAACCAACCTTAGACCTGAAAACACTTCCCAAAAATCTGAGATATGAATTCCTAGACTTAGAACTTGAACGACCAGTGATAGTTAACGCTAACCTAGGAAGACTCGAAACAGAAAAACTCCTGCATGTCTTAAGAAAATATCCAACCGCACTAGAATACAACATCACCGATCTTAAAGGAATAAGTCCTTCTATTTGTATGCACCGCATCATGCTAGAAGAAGATTGTAAAACTTCTAGAGAACACCAGAGGAGACTAAACCCGATCCTGAGTGAGGTAGTGAAGAAGGAAATAACCAAGTTATTAGAGGCAGGTATCATATATCCTATATCTGATAGCAAATGGGTTAGTCCTGTACACGTAGTACCAAAGAAAGGAGGTGTAACAGTCATTGAAAATGAAAAAGGAGAAACTATAACCAAACGAATCGAATCGGGATGGAGAATGTGCATTGACTATAGGAAACTAAACAAAGCAACCCGAAAAGATCATTTCCCTTTACCATTCATTGACCAGATGTTAGAACGATTAGCAAAACATTCTCATTTCTGCTATCTAGACGGTTACTCAGGTTTCTTTCAAATACCGATTCACCCTGATGACCAAGAAAAAACAACGTTCACGTGCCCTTTTGGTACCTTCGCTTATAGACGAATGCCGTTTGGCTTGTGTAATGCTCCTGCAACCTTCCAAAGGTGCATGATGGCAATATTCGCCGATTTTCTAGAAAACATCATGGAAGTATTTATGGATGACTTTTCCATATACGGACAAAGCTTTGAAGAATGTCTTGAAAACCTAGAAAGAGTTCTAGAGCGATGTGTGAAAGTAAACCTAGTACTAAATTGGGAAAAATGTCACTTTATGGTACAAGAAGGAATTGTTTTAGGACACATCATCTCGAACAGAGGAATTGAAGTAGACAAAGCCAAAATAGAGGTAATCGAAAATTTTCAACCCCCGAAAGCTGTGAGAGAAGTACGAAGCTTCTTAGGACATGCCGGTTTTTACCGACGATTCATTAAAGACTTCTCTAAAATAACTAAACCTTTAACCGGGCTATTAATGAAAGATGCTGAATTCATATTCGACAATAAATGTTTAGAAGCATTTCAAACGCTTAAACAAGCACTGATCTCCGCGCCCATAATGCAGACACCAGATTGGAATGAACCATTCGAAATAATGTGTGATGCTAGTGATTACGCTGTAGGTGCTGTTTTAGGACAACGAAAGGATAAAAAGCTTCATGTTATATATTACGCAAGTAGAACTCTAGATGAAGCACAAATGAATTACGCCACAACCGAGAAAGAACTTCTAGCAGTAGTGTTTGCGCTAGATAAATTTCGTTCTTACTTGGTCGGAGCCAAAATAATCATCTACACTGACCACGCTGCTATCAAATACCTCTTAACAAAAAAGGATGCTAAACCTAGACTCCTAAGGTGGATCCTGTTGCTACAAGAGTTCGATTTGGAAATCAAAGACAAGAAAGGAACTGAAAACATAGTAGCAGATCACCTCTATAGACTTGAGAACCTTGAACCGGAAAGAACATCGATCAACGATGATTTCTCGTACGATAAGCTTATAGCTACTTTGGAAGAAAATAACGCTGATAAACAGGTAGAAACCACCTTAGCTATATCTGTTACACCGTGGTACGCTGACCTCGTCAACTATTTAGCTGCCGGAATAGTTCCACCTACTTTATCCTACCAGCAGAAGAAACGATTCTTCTATGACATAAAACACTATTACTGGGATGACCCCTTACTTTTTAAAAGAGGCCCCGATGGTATTTTCCGTCGGTGTATACCCGAAGAAGAGGTAGAAAATATAATCCAACATTGTCACTCCGCTCCTTATGGTGGACATGCAAGTACATCCAAGACCTGCTCTAAAATCCTACAAGCCAGTTTCTATTGGCCAAATATATGGAAGGATGTACATGCAGCTATTAAGAAATGTGACAGATGTCAACGCACAGGAAACATATCTAGACGTGACGAGATGCCACAAAAGGGCGTTTTGGAAGTAGAGATTTTCGACGTGTGGGGAATAGACTTCATGAGACCTTTTCCATCCTCTTTCGGTAACAAATACATACTCGTGGCAGTTGACTATGTATCAAAATGGATTGAAGTTATAGCTTCTCCAACAAACGACACACGAGTAGTAACTAGACTCTTTAAGAATATAATATTTCCAAGGTTTGGTGTCCCAAGAATAGTAGTCAGTGATGGTGGATCGCATTTCATATCCAAGGTACTCGAAAAACTATTGCTTAAGTATGGCGTAAGACATAGAGTAGCGACACCTTGCCACCCTCAAACCAGTGGGCAAGTGGAGGTGTCTAACAGAGAAATCAAACAGATACTAGAGAAAACAGTCGCCACTTCAAGGAAAGACTGGTCATTGAAATTACCAGAAGCTTTATGGGCTTACCGAACTGCTTACAAAACTCCCATAGGGACAACTCCATTTAAGCTCATTTATGGAAAATCCTGTCACCTCCCGGTAGAATTAGAACATAAAGCCTATTGGGCTATTAAAAATCTAAATTTAAACTATAAAGCCGCCGGTGAAAAGAGAATCCTTGATATAAGCGAATTAGAGGAACTCAGAAGAGACGCTTACGAAAATGCCAGAATCTACAAAGAAAGAACAAAACAATGGCACGACAAGCGCATATCAAGGAAAATCTTCAAACAAGGCGATACAGTCCTTTTATTTAACTCCAGGCTAAAGTTATTCCCGGGAAAACTACGATCTAGATGGCCAGGTCCTTTTCAAATCACCAATGTTTTTCCCAGTGGAGCAGTAGAAATTAAAGGCAAATCTATGGAACCATTTACCGTAAACGGGCAACGTCTAAAACATTATCACTATGCAGAAAACAATGAAGATTCGCAAGTCTTGCACTTAGACGAAATGCCTCCAGAACTTATAGATTATAATTGATAGTTTTTATGTCGAGCTTGCGACATTAAACAAAGCGCTTAGTGGGAGACAACCCACTAATATTATTTTTTATTTTTTTTATTTTCTATTTCTTCCTTAATTATTCTTTTAATTTTTGTTTAGTATTCATTCTTAATTTATTTTTATTTATTAAAAACTTTTCTCTTCTTCTTTCGGCATTTGGCCAAATCCTGACTAAAACACTTGTTTCTCTTTTCTCTAGCTAACACTAACTTGATGGGACAAATTGATCGTATGGGTATCAAATTCAGGAACAGCTCAGAAACAAAAGTTTGAGGAACTAGCCACGAGAGAAATGCTACCTAGTCTGTATGCTGATGACTGGGCAATGACTACCCTTGGACTAAGACAAAGTGTCCTGTATTTGCTGAGTCAGATTGGGTGGGAAACCGCTCCTATCCGTAGACAATTTGTCACTTACCGGAGACTGACTCTAGAATTCCTTAGTTCTGTGATCTATCTACCCAGCCATGGAAAAGGAATAAGCAGAGGTTTTATTCAGTTCAGAATGTTTAACATGGAATACCAAATTAATATTCAAGACTTTACCAACCTTTTAGGTTTCCCTACATCCTTTGACACATTCACGGTGAGCCAAGAAGAACTTTTTGAATATAGAGAACTTGAACACTTTTGGGGAAACTTGACTGGAAATGACGATCCCGAGGAACATGAGTTTCTCTCTGGAAACATACATAACCCGGCCTTCCGTTATTTCCATAAGATCCTGACCCACACCTTATTTGGGAAGAAGCCAAACAGTACCACAGTTTCACGTGATGAACTCTTCATCATATTTTGTGCTTCTCAGAACCGTCCAGTAAACGGTGCCACTTTTATGTTGGCAAATTTAGACCACCTTATCCAAGATGAACGAGCACTAATTTGAATAGGCGGTTTGATAACCATGATTGGTAATGCTATCGGATTACGTCAGCCTATGCTTAACCTAAGCCCTTTTTGTGGCATTACTACTATGAGTATACCCTTCCTCTTCAACATTATGTTTATAGCAAACCTAGGATCTGAAGAGTTTGAGCTTATAATTAATAACCAAGTTCTTTGCCTATTCACCATGCCCGATTCTAGGACTAGTATTCATAACCGCAATAACTGGCTCTACAATCTGAACGAAACCCCCTCTCCTGCTAGATCCACTGAATCCATCCAGGACTATGAGATTTGTGATGACCAGATTCCTTATGCTGAATCAGACCCTCAGACACCATCTGGTTATTATGATATTGATCCTCCTCCTCAACCTGTTCAGACCAAAGAATCGACAATACCCGACCTTAGACATCATATGCCCGGAACTGATTACAACACCGCCATTGAAGCTTTGATGTCAGAACAAGACGCCCTCAGAGAAGAGTTCGCTAACATGAGACACGAATTTCTGGGATACATGAACAATATAACAAATCAGTTTCACGAGTTGCTATACCGTGTTAACTCCTTTGCTCCTCCGGCCAGAGATCATGCAGATGGATAGAAGTTGTTTTTCTTAGTTATCTAGTTTTAGTTAGTTTTATTATTTAACGTTATTTCAAATTATGTTCGCATTTGTTTCTCTTTCGCATTTTTGTTTTTTTTCTTTTCCAATGTTACATTATGATTATTCTATGAAGCTATTGAATTATCCTATTTTATTATGAATTATGCAATATCTATCAAAAAAATGCTCTCTACTATTGCTGCCTACATAAATTATTAACAATATAATACATTTATGCACTATTATACAAAGTAGAATAGCATGCAGGAAAATTAAATAGCAGAATAAAATAATCTGAAGCAAAACAAAATAAATAATAAAAATAAATTACCAAAATTATTCTGAAGAACGCTAGCAGAAACCATGCCAAAAAGACTGTGTGACGAGCGTCACACAATCTATCACGGACGTTACACAAAGTGCTTGTGACGCCCGTCATGCCCCTGTAACGACCGTAACACCTTGCTGGCTAGGTGAACGTTACAAAGCCGTTGGAGACGAACGTTACAACCCTACAACTTTTTACCTTCCCCATTTATTCACATTTACCCACATTTATTTACTTTTCAACCACTCCCTTTCCAACTCCAAATTTTTTCCTATAAATACCCACCATACCTTTCTTCCTACATCACAACTATTTTATACCATCAAATATATTTTCTTTTCTTTCCTAATTACTTCTTCCAACTCATTCATCAGTATGGAGGGAAATCAAAATTTTGGAAACATCATCTTCCGATCTGAAGATGATAACTATCAAAGGGAGCAATTCGAGCGTTTCCAACAACGAGGTGTCACCTCTACCAGGTATCCTGATTCAACTTGTTTACAACAATTATGATTACTTCAAGGTATCGAGTGGATGCTCTGCCTTGCCGATCTAACCTTTCTATGCATGCATAATCAACCCACCTACCCATCCCTAACCTTAGAATTTTTAAGTTCCTATGCGTACAACACTCCCACCGGTGAAGACGAATTCTTAACCGGTACCACAACCTTCCGTATGTTCAACACCGAGTACTCCCTATCCCAAAACCAATTGAGTACCATGATACAATTCCCCATAGAAGGTCAAGTCTACCCCAGAATCCCTCCAAACCTAAACTGGAACACAGTTGCCGCTTTCGACCTCTTTAGGAAAATATCCGGTGTAGATGCCAACAACTGGGAAGAGCTCCTTGTTTCCCATATACATAACCCAACTATCTGGTACTTTATCCGCATCCTACAAAACACAGTTTTTGGAAGACCGAACAACAGCAAGGTCAACGCAAAGGAACTATTCTTCCTCGAATGCGTCTTCGAACCGAATGCTAAGGTAAACGCCGCCTCCTTCCTATTTCATCATATCCGCACCTTATGTGCTAGAGGCCGTCAACCTTTTGTAATTGGTGGATTAATCACCACCATAGCACTTGGCTTAAACCTAGGGGACCGACTCCAAACTTTAGAATCTTTACCTCCCCTCTTTATGGATATAAGCTACTGTCGGTCCAGCCGCCTAATAAAGAACAGAGTAGGCGGAAAATATTACCTTATGGTGAATAACCAGGCAGTCCCAAGCGTTGTTCTACCCAACATTGCCTTAACCGATGTCACCAATCCCAACCGCCACCTCTATGATCTGCATGCTCCCGAAGCTACCGAGCCTTCACATACAAACCCGTCTACCGACGAGTTCGAAGAAATGGAGCAAGGTGATAACGCTCCTGCACAACAATCAGTCCCGCTCAACCCTTCCGATAATGCAGCTGGCCCATCCTCACGACGTCGTCGACGAAGAAGGCCTGCAACCAACGACGACATCATGGATGCTATTGATGGTATGCAAGCACAGAATCTCGAAATGATGCAAATGATGCGCCAAATGCAACAACAACAGGAAGAGAGGAATGCCATAACCGACCAGCGGTTCACTGATTTGCTTAGCAGGTTCGACAACTTGGAAGTACATCAACGATCACCAGGTCCAAGAACAAGAGGCGGCAGGCAGCCTTAACTTTAGTTTTTTTCCTTTCTTTTTGTAATTCATTTCTTTTCCTTAAAACATTGGGGACAATGTTTCATTCAAGTATGGGGGGGAAAACCGTGTTCTTTCTATCTGTAAGACCCCAATTTTGTCCCTAAGATCCGTCATGGCATCATATCATATCATATCATTGCCTCAAGGATCATTGTGCACCTTGCCTCCCTCTTTGTGGGTGGGTTATCTTTTGAGAGTGGTTCTTGATCACCAAGCATGTTTTGCATTTGTATATCATTGCTTTTCATTTGTTTACTAACCAAAAGTACAAAAATATTGTCATCTAACTTGGTTACTTGCAGATGAAGCAACACTAGGTCAAACCAGTCAAAGTCAGCCATTAAGCAATAGATGGTGGCCATTCTGAAGAATTTCTGCACCATGATCATTCATCAAGAGTTCATATGAACCATGACATCATTTTTGAATCAAGATCTCAAGTGGTAGAGGCTTGAATTTCATCTGAGCATAGCTAGGTCAACTGAAACCCTAGAAAGTCAACTGCAAAGTCAATCATGGATTTGAAGGTGGGAGATGATTAGAGAGGCCTCATTCATGTCCATACAAGTCTCATTTGATATGTCAAACATCAACATGGAAGAATTTGACGTCAGATGAAAAGTTTCCAAAAATAGTAAGTGACCTATAATTTCAAACTGCCAAAAATGGAAAGGTCTTCTCCTCAAGTTTACATCATGAAGCAAGCTTCAAATAAAATTTTGTCCAACATGAAAGTTGAAGATCTTGCTCTCACCTTTCCAAAAAGTCCAAGAACATCCATTTCTCATTTGTGGTTGGCATGTTATGATCAAATCATTGGCAATGGATTTTGAACTTCAACAAGGCATAACTTTCACACCAAATGGCCAATTCATGTGGTTCTTTTTGGAGCATTTCACTCTCGATGTGCACTATCATAATCATGCATCACATTTCATCAAATATCATCACAAAAATATTTCATTTTTCACTTGAATTAATTTGAATTTTGGTGGGAAAATGTGAATTTGAAAAGTGTGCATTATTTTCATTTCAAACCAATTCCATTTGCCTCAAAACAGATTTTAAGACTTGTTTCAAGTGAAATTCGCACTGTTCCATTGGCCACATATGCATAAGGGTGATTTTGGCAATTTGCATAAACCATTCCATTTCACTAATTACTTGCATTATGGCTAATTAGGATTAACAAGCTTCATTAGCAGAGGGTATATAACCTTAATCATAACAGAAAATCAGAAGAACAACTTCATTTTTTCAGATCCAAAATTTTTCATCTCAACTTTCTCTCAACTTTTATCGATTTTCTTCATAGCTTTTGCCTTGATCTTGTTCTGTTCATCACATACAAGCATTATTGAAGTGGATTGAAGAAAGATCTTGGAGAATTCGAGCTGAATCTTGGACTGTGAAGCTTGTGCTCTCTCATGGCAATTGAAGATTCCGGTTGTATCAAGCATTGTTGAGCTGAAATCCTGCATCCATTCATTCATTCAAACTTGGTGGAGCAACTGTTTCATGCTTACAGGACCTGAATGGCACACATCAACTTCTGCATCTTCATAGAGATAAGATTTTGATGCTCACAAATCCTGAAATAATCATGTGCATCTTGTAGATCTTGGAATGTAGGTCATACTGAGCTTTAGATCTGTTGATTTCGTGCAATATTAAGGAAGTTATCATGATTTGAATGTTGACATGTGAAAATTCCATTGCTCGATTCTCTGAACAAGTTTAGTGTTAGGTTAAGTTGATGCTGGATTATTGATGTGTGTTGAATGAGGATTCTAATGATGTATTTTCATTGATTTCTGTGCAAGTTAGATTATGATGATGATGAACATGATGAACACGTGAAGAACATTAGGGTTTCTATTTCCAGATTCGTTTTGATCCATTCCTGGCCGTGTTTGCATGTGAATTCGTGTTTCTGCGCCATGCGTTGGTCCATGTGTCGACCGCTGGTTGGCCAGCGTTTCATTTAAATGAAACGCGGCGTTCTGACCGGGCGCGCAATTTGAATGCAAGCGTGGTTCGATTCCCCGCTCCATCAAAAATCCAATTGCCTTATATTTTTCCATGTTATGCCTTACATGTTCATATGCTTATTCCATGTTTTTTTTCCTTTCAATTAAAAATTCATAACTCTCAAAATAATTGTCCAATTCACATGAGATTTTTTATGCCATGTTCCTTGTAAAGTCTACTATTTTATGATGATTTTTCCAGAATTTGTGCTCGGTTGGATTAAAAAATTGCCTAGGGTTTGTTCTTGCATGTCATTTATTGCACCTTGCTTGCTCTTTTGATTGTGAAATAATGATGCTTGATCCAATGAGGCTGAACTTTTATATGTGTAAACTAGACACTTTGATGAGCATTTTGGCTTTGAGTTTGCTATTTTTGCATTTCTGGTTTGTGAGATATGACATGATCATTGGAGGTGTGACAATGTGTGTCACACCATTTCTTGTCCAAATTGCTGATTTTATTTACCATGCCATATAATTTCCAAATGATCTGAACTTTTTCATGATACTACTTCTGGATGTTAAGATTGTTCATGAATTTGTGTAGAATTTTTAGATTCATTTCCAATTTGTTTGAGATTTTCTCTTCTGGCTTGTCATGTTTGGACTTTGGATGAGTGTTGAACTTCAATGATTTGTGAAATTCTTATGCCTTATTGGATGAACTTGAAATTTTGCATATGTGTTCGACACACCTTAAAGTTTGCTATGGCTTTGGTTTGATACATTTATCATGTGTAGATTCTGTTTTGTGCTTGTATGAAGTTGATGCATCAATTTGTGCTTCCTTTGAGCTTGTTTTGCCATACCTTGACTTGATGATTTTAATTTACTTGCTTATACTTATCCAAATGCCATGATTTTTGGTGTGTTGATCCTTGGATATGTTCTGTTTAGACATGATTTTTCTTGAGATTTATTGAGCCATTTTGGAATTAATATGCTTCTGATCATTCTGTTTGCTCCAATGTGTTTCAACTTGCATAGTTTGACATGTTTTGATTATGAAATTCTCTTGGTAATTGATAATGACATGAGACCTTTTGGATTGTCTTAAGATGTGTTTAAGGTTGATTCATGTTAAATTTGAGCTTCTGTTTTAAATTGTTTCCCCATCTTTGACCCTAGGCTTTGGCCTAAGGGTTTACCTTTCATGTTTGAAGCTTTGTTTCAGGTTGCACATGCAAGTTACACAATTGATGATGCCTCATCTTGAGAGCATTTGATATTTGCTTTTGATTACTAATGTGTGTTTTGTAGGTTGAAGTTGATTCAATTGGGATTGACTTATGGCTTATGCCTTTGCCTATATTGGTTGTCTGTTGCATTAACTGTTGGTTGATTGTCTGTATAGTATACTGATTTGTTTGATGTTTTCAGGTACCTTAGTTGCTATAGTTCATTGTGAACTTGCTTTTTCTTTGCTTGTTAGCTTGAGCATTGAGGTATAACATCTCTTCTTCATGTAGTCTGGAAGACCTGGCCTGTTACTTGGCCAGGCACCTGTCTGAAGTCCTCCTTAAGAGGCAATGTTTGTGATTGTTTATTTTTGTCCCCAAGCAGGAAAAGACCTCATATGAGACAATTGGTAGATAGAAGAGATGTGTAGTCCATCTCCTACTATTCTGTTTGTCTTCCCTTTGCTCACATTACATGTTGTAGCATTGTGGATCTTAACCCAAGATCTATCGAGTCATTAACTTGTGGAGAGAGTTCCAACTTTCTGAACTCCCACACCTTCTGATATTCAATGCTCTCCCAGGCCAGGGATAAGAGCAATGAGGCACACCCCTCATATCCTTTCATCTGCTTCACCTTAACTCTCAATGTTAAGGTTAAGAGCACCACTTACCCCATTCCAGTTGACTTTAAAGTCTAACCCTTGCTTGAGCCTAATTGCTTGGATATAGTGTGTGCTAAATGACTTTGAATCATTGATTGCTTATTGGTTCATTTGTACATGTTTGTTTGGTTGCCTTTGTGCATTTATCATCATTAATTGTTCATTATTGCATGATCCTCATTTCATATCTTTGTGATCCATCTCTGGTTTGCCCATTGAGGAATCAACTGTAAGTCCATTCATTGGCCATTATTCCTATGATTTGGAAGGGATAGAGTGTAAGACCATTTCATTTGGCCACTTATGTCCATTGCTTCTGTTTGTTTGTTGTATGTGAGGATGCAATTGTAAGACCATGTTGTTGGCTTTTGTATTCCTATGATCACCCTTTGGAGGTTAGAATAAGTCCAGATAGATTGGCATCTGACATCCATGTTTTGTTTTACTTTGAGGAGATTGGAGTAAGCCCATATATTGGCATCTGGTATCCTGGTCTGTTTGGTTCTTTGGAGATTGGTATAAGTCCAGTTGATTGGCATCCGGTATCCACCCTTTTTGTTTTGTTTTGCTTTAGGAGGTTGGAATAAGTCCATTTATTGGCATCTGACATCCCTGTTTGTTTTAGGAGACTGGTGTAAATCCATTTATTGGTATCTGGTATCCACCTTTGTTATGAGATTGGTGTAAGTCCAGTAATTGGCTTCCGGTATCATTTGTTTTGCTTATTGGTTATTGCTCATTTGCCTATTCCTAAGGACACACTTGAATCATCTTCTATATGATCTCAAGAGGTGAACCTTTCTAAGAAGTTTTACACTCCATTCTCCATACCCTCTTTGTCCTAAACCATTTCACATGTTGCTTTCAAACTTTGATACTATTGTGCAAACATCTTCATGTCTTTTCAAATTAGAAACCTGGACCCTAAGTCCTTGACTTTTCAAACTCCATTTCATAACACTTCTTTGAATTGAACCTTAATCATACTTTGACCATATTTTGTGAATACTCATAATCAATTAACTTCACCCATTCAATTGTTTTATGGCTTTGTCCATTCTTGTTAAGTTTTTCACACATTAGCCATAGGTTTCAATTACCATAGTGGTTGATGTAAATCTTACCTCATCCTTAGTGAGTTGATTGTAAGTCTTCCATACTTATTATAGGGTTAACCCCTCACTAGTATGTTGAAGCCGTCCTGGCATGGTGGATTGTTGATTCAGGTTGAGTTTTCTCCCATTGGTAATGAAAAGCCTTAGTGCTCTTGTTTTAAAATGAACCCATTCATATTTTGGAACTTTTTTAGCCGAACTACGGCGTTTTGATCCTTACCTTTTATGGAAGGTACGTAGGCAACGGGTTCATCCGTTCAAACACAAAAATAGTAAAATTGTACATTCTTTTCTCATCTTCCCATTCATGTTTGCACAATATGTCATAAACAAATAAACATTTTTTATACAACAAGTGTGAAAAGGGCTCCCTAGGAGTACCTAGGACGTTTTGGGTGCCTAACACCTTCCCATTGCGTAATTTACCCCTTATCCAGATTCTCTGATCTTTTTATTAGTTTTCTATGTGTAAAACTTCTTAGGCTTTTGTTCGCTTTTTAGCCATTCCTTAGGATAAATAAAAGTGCGGTGGCGACTCGATTCTTTGTATGCTTTGCTTTTGATTTAGTCAATAAATCATAAAGTGACGAATACACCGCTACAGAAAAGTGGCGACTCTGCTGGGGAAAACATTAGACCTTCCTTGGTGGTTTTGCCTACTTTTCACCATTGTTGTGTGATATTTGTTTATGTGTTATTTGACATATTTTTGTACAATTTGGGATAACTGTATTGATTGTAATGTTTGAATTGCTTGATATACAATTGCTGTTTGCTTTGGTGATCTCTGTGAGACGAGTTCTATACCCGAACTCGAGTGCACCTTAGGATAGGAGAATGGCGTAGTCTTGTTGACTGGTGTGGAGTATTCCTTAGCCAGTTGACTTGCGAGTCCATTCACTTGGTGGAGGTCATGTTGGATTAATAATGTCACACAAGTTATTTGTGGTTAGGAATTATTCTTTCAATCATGTGCCTTAGAAGCCAAGGACCTTAGTTTACCAAACCCATCTTGGCCTATTTTTAGGACGTAGAGCGGAGGTCGTTCAGATGTAAGTTCTGATGCGATTGTTACGCGATACTACACTCATAAGAGTCTCTCTTGAGAATATTTTTGGAATACGAGTATTCGTTCCTCCGATAATATCCGAGAGATGGGACGATGATTATGGGAACCTCTGGTAGAACATGTCTGGCAGGTTTAAACCCTAGTACACTCCCTTTGGGTGGTTCTTAACCAAGACTCCATGCTCGTGACTCTCAGCAAACCCGTGATTCATGGTGCAAACCTTAATATCAATGGAACCTGGGTGTCGATAAGGTGTAAACCTAAATCCACCAAAACGGATGGTTGATATTAAGGATGTTTGAGCCAGTTCATGTACTGTTAATATCAATGGAACTTGGGTGTTGATAAGGTGAAAACCATAATCCACCAAAATGGATGATTGATATTAGGGATACAATGAGCTTTCCCATGACCTTTGTTTGGTGTGACTTGCTTGATCCTTGAGTGTGATTGTTGCATTCATGCATTCATGCATTCATCTGCATTCATGTCATTAGAAAAATTAGAAAATTTTCAAGGAACTTAAAGGGTTTATTTGCAAAATTTTCAGACATGGAAAGACCCAAAAGGCATACAAAGAAGTACAACTTTAGACAACCTGATGTGAAAGAGTTAAGGAATCTAACATCATATGTATTAGATCCCTTGGGTTTCAAAGCTCGCTATGGGAAGCTTCTGCCTCTGTTGACTACTTAGGTTGATGAAGGGTTGATGAGTACTCTGGCTCAGTTCTACGATCCTCTGTATCACTGCTTCTCATTCCCGGACTTCCAGTTGTTGCCTACTTTGGAGGAGTATTCTCACCTTATTGGGATCCCGATTCTGGATCAGGTGTCGTTCAGTGGCTTGGAGAGTATTCCGACCGCTCGAGAGATTGCAGACTTGTTGCACATAGATGAATCTCTGATTAAAGCTAATCTGACTACCAAAGGTGGAATTCAAGGTCTTCCTTCCGAGTTCCTCATCGCTCAAGCTACCGTTTATGGGAAGGCCATGAGTGAGGATGCCTTTGAGGCTTTATTTGTGCTGCTCATCTATGGATTGGTATTATTTCCCAACTTTGACAAATTTGTGGATATGAACGCCATTAGGATCTTCTCAGTTCTTAATCCCGTTCCGACTCTGTTGGGTGATGCCTATGTCTCTTTGCATCTGAGGAATGCAAAGGGTGGAGGAGTTATCGTCTGCTGTCTGCCTTTGCTGTACAAGTGGTTTATTTCGCACTTGCCGCAGACGCTTGCTTTCAAGGAGAACAAGAGTTGTCTACGGTGGTCTCAGAGACTTATGTCTCTCACTAATGATGATATCTCTTGGTATGATCGCGTGTATGATACTGTGCAGATTATTGATTATTGTGGTGAATTCCCTAATGTGCCTCTTCTTGGTACATGTGGTGGGATCAGCTACAACCCTATTCTAGCACGTCGTCAGCTTGGGTTCCCCCTAAAGGATAAACCTCATAACATTCTGTTAGAAGGTGTATTCTTTCAGGAGGGTAATTATCCCCAAGGCCTGAAAGCCAGATTTGTCCGCGCTTGGCGCAATATCTGGAAGAAGACCAGGAATGAATTGGGTCCGAAGAATTGTATTGCTTTGGAGCCATATACCTCTTGGGTCAGACAGAGAGCTGCTGTATACCTTATGCCTTATGATCATCCGAGACCTACACCGTTGGATGTGGCTGGGCCTTCAACCTTCCCCACCCAAGATGTAGAGGAGTTGAGAGAAGAAGACCTTTCACGTGCCTGGATCTGTGAAAGAGAAGAGTTGCTTCAACAGATCAAGGAGAAGGATGCTCTGATTGAGTTTCTCGAGCATCAGGTGATCGACGATCCGAATGATACTTGGACTTCTCTGCTTCCTCAGTCTTCCAAGTTCTGGAAGAGGAAGTATGATCGACTCGCGAAGGAGAAAGCGGACATGGAAGCAGCCTATGAGAGAAAGATCAAGAAGCTTTGTGCATCTCGTCTTCCAGCATCCCGAGCTATTAGGGATCCATAGGATGCTATTTTCCTTTTCTCTTTGTAATATGATCAAAAATGCTGTACTTCTTTGTTCCAAATATATTTGATGAGAAATTTTCCATATGAAATTAAAATGCTTTAAATATTCAAAATTGCAAATAATACCCTAAAGGTTCCTTGAAAATAAAAACAAAGCATATGCACAAGCATTGCATGCATCATTTTGCATAAGCAGGTGTCGTTCTTGGTCTTCTTGTCTGTGGCCTAACTCTGTGCTCTTCATTTATTTTGAAGACAAGCTGACTCACCGGTACTATACAAGAGCCAATTCCACCAGAGTAATGGATCAGTTGGAACAAGAGAACCGTGAATTGAAGGAAGAGGTCGCCAGACTTGGCGCTTTGATGGAGCAACTCCTTGCTGCTCAGAACCAACCTACTCAACCGCCTGCAACTCCTCCCTAGAGGACGGTTATATCTGAAAATGTAGCTCCGACTGTTTCGGCCGCCAGTGCTCATTTTGTGCCCAATGTTATGCCAGCCGGGTTTCCTTGGGGTATGCCTCCGGGTTTTATGCCTGATATTCCTGCTCCAACTTTTGCTTCTATGCCGACATCTAGCTCGGTCCCTGTTGCTGCTCCTTCTGTCGTGCATACCATGCCTAGGGTAGACGACACCATCTATCATTCTGAGCCGTCTGAGGGCCCAGATGTCAATGAGAAGATGGAGGCTATGAATGATCAGTTCCTTGAGCTGCGAAAGGAATTGAAAACTCTCAGAGGGAAAGATCTGTTTGGCAAGTCTGCTGCTGAACTTTGCCTTGTTCCCGGTGTTAAAATTCCAATCAAATTCAAAGTGCCTGACTTTGTAAAATATAAAGGGAACACCTGCCCTCTTGCTCATCTGGTCATGTACGCCAGAAAGATGTCTACGCAAACAGATAATGATCAGCTTCTGATCCATTATTTCCAGGATAGTTTGTCCGGTGCAGCTCTTCGCTGGTATATGAGCCTTGATAGTGCAAACATCCGATCCTTCAATGATCTTGGCGAAGCCTTCGTCAAGCAATACAAATATAATGTTGATATGGCGCCTGACCGTGATCAACTCAGGGCCATGTCCCAGAAGGATAAAGAGACATTCAAGGAGTACGCCCAGAGGTGGCGAGAGTTGGCTGCTCAGATTACTCCCCCGCTAGAAGAGAAAGAAATGACTAAGACCTTTTTGAAGACTCTTAGCTCATTCTATTATGAGCGGATGGTAGCAAGTGCTTCCTCTGATTTCACCGAGATGGTGAACATGGGGATGCGGTTGGAAGAAGGAGTCCGTGAAGGACGATTGGCTAAAGATGAGAGCTCTTCTAAACGGTATGGGGCGTTTAAGAAGAAGGATGGAGAGGCACATGCTGTGCAATCCCATGCCAAGCCGAGAAGACCCTTTGTTCAGAGGAAGCCTGCGCGTCGTAACAACAACCAGCATCAGGTGGCTCATATAGCACCTGTTTTCAGAGACAGTGCTCAATATCAGCAACCTCAGCATCAGCATCAGCAACAGCAACCTCAGTATCAGCAGCAACACCGTCCACAGCAACAGGCTTACTAGCCTCGTGGCAGCACAACCAACCAGGCTAATTTGAGTTATGATAGGAAGAAGATCAGCTTCGATCCGATTCCGATGTCATACGCTGAGCTATATCCTTCCTTGTTGGAAAGGAAATTGGTTACTCCCAAGGATCCTCCTGCTGTGCCCGCGAATTCTCAATGGTGGTACAAGCCAGACCAACACTGTGTTTATCATTCAGGTGCTCCGGGTCATAACATAGAAAACTGCTTTCCGTTGAAGACTAAGGTTCAAGACCTTATGCGGTGTGGTATTCTGAGCTTCGAGGACTCAGGCCCCAATGTTACAAAGAACCCATTGCCCGAGCATGGGAAATCTGTGAATATGGTCCAGGGGTGCCCTGGGAAATATAAAGTCAAATATGTCAGTCATATTAGATAGTCACTGGTCGAATTACATCGTTTGCTGTGTCAGTACAGCCATATGGAGCATGACCATGACCAATGCCGCATCTGTTCTGTCAATCGTTTGGGTTGTCGCCAGGTACGAAGAGAGCTTCAAGAGTTGCTAGATGAAGGAACCATAGAGATTCTTCAGAATCGGAATGTGGATGAAGACGAACCCGAGGTAAATGTTATATCTCCTGTGTTCAAGCTGCCTGAGCCTGTTGTCATTCGTTATGATGGCAGCAAGCCGAAGGTCTCTCCTTCTCTAACAATCAAGCCTGCAGGCCCTGTGCCTTATTCTTCTGACAAAGCTGTGTCGTTCAGATATAACCCCGTTGTTGTTGAAGATGGGAGAGAAGTGTCGTTGCCTTCAACTTCTGTCACCAATATTGCTGACGTAAGTGGGTTGACCCGGAGTGGTCGTGTATTTTCTGCGCCTAAGCCTCAGGCTAGGGCTGTTGCTTCTGATTCTGTTGAGCATCCGGTTGGGACGGCTGTTAATGTTCAGAATCCGGCACCTGTTGCCAAACCCTCCTCCTCTGTACAAAAGACTCCTGATTCTTCTGTTGGCCCGAGTGGCATTGTGAATGAAGAATGTGATGAGATGCTGAGGCTCATCAAAAAGAGTGAGTACAACGTTGTAGATCAGCTTCTACAAACGCCATCCAAAATCTCCGTATTATCTCTGCTTTTGAATTCAGAACCCCATAGGGAGGCTCTGCAGAAAGTCTTGGATCTGGCTTATGTTGATCATGATGTCACGATAGAACAATTTGATAGTATCGTTGCAAACATCACTGCTTGCAACACTTTGAGTTTCTGTGACGCTGATCTCACTGAGGAGGGAAGAGACCACAACATGGCTTCACACATCTCTATGAATTGCAAGACTGATGCCATGTCCAACGTGCTGGTGGACACTGGATCATCTCTTAATGTATTGCCAAAGACCACACTCTCTCGATTGTCATATCAAGGTCCTCCTATGAGGCATAGTGGTGTTGTTGTGAAGGCTTTTGATGGGTCGCGCAAGACTGTGATTGGGGAAGTTGATCTCCCAATCAAGATTGGACCAAGTGATTTCCAAGTTACCTTCTAGGTTATGGATATCCACCCATCATATAGCTGTCTCCTTGGTAGACCATGGATTCACGAGGCTGGCGCCGTGACATCCACCCTACACCAGAAGCTGAAATTTGTCAAGAACAAGAAACTGGTTGTGGTAGGGGGAGAAAAGGCTCTCCTGGTTAGCCACTTGTCTTCCTTCTCGTATATTGATGCTGAAGATGAAGTTGGAACTCCGTTCCAAGCTTTATCTATTGATGAGCCAATTGAGAAGCAGTCTCCTTCATTTGCTTCCTACCATGATGCGAAGCTGGCCATTGAATGTGGTGCAGTTGCTGGATTGGGGAAAATGATTGAGCTTGAAGACAATAAATCCCGGGCTGGCATTGGTTATTCCTCTGGGGCATTCAACGAGCAAGGGTTGTTCACGAGTGGAGGTTTTATCCATGCTGATCAACCTGAAGAAGCTGCTGCTATCTTGGAAGAAGATGCAGAAGATCTGAACAATTTCATCATACCTGGTGGTGTCTGCCATAATTGGGTCGCTGTAGATGTTCCTACAGTCATCCATAGATCAGAGTAATGGTTCACTTTGTTCAAAACCCTTCTCCCATGCCAAAAGGAGAAGTGATGACATTGTTGGCAGCATTTAATACAATGATATTTTCATTCAATTAATGCATTGTTAAACATTTATTTTTCCATTTGTTTTCACTTTTTGCTTTTGCATGAAATCAGTGATCACAAAAAACCATAAAAACAAGAATAAAAGCAACATTTTTCATCTGCATAATGATTTGCTTGTTTAAATTCTGAAGTTTTATTAACCAAAATCATTATGCAGGTTGATCCTAAAACCCATTGAACATAATGATCCAACGCCATCTCCTAATTTTGAATTCCCTGTATTCGAGGCAGAGGAAGATGATGTTGAAGGGATTCCTGATGAGATTACCCGTCTCCTTGAGCACGAGAAGAAGATCATTCAGCCGCACCTTGAAGATCTGGAAACAGTCAACTTGGGGTCTGAGGATTGTGTTCGTATGGTAAAGATTGGGGCACTTCTTGAAGAGTCTGTCAAGAAGAAATTGATTGAATTGCTACGAGAATATTCCGATATCTTTGCTTGGTCGTATGAAGACATGCCGGGTCTAGATACAGATATTGTGCAACATTTCCTGCCTTTGAAACCTGAGTGCGTGCCTGTGAAGCAGAAGCTCAGAAGAACTCATCCAGATATGGCAGTGAAGATCAAAGAGGAAGTTCAGAAGCAAATTGATGCGGGGTTTCTGGTGACTTCTACATATCCTCAATGGGTGGCCAATATTGTGCCTGTTCCTAAGAAGGACGGAAAAGTCCGTATGTGTGTTGATTACAGAGATTTGAATAAGGCTAGTCCAAAAGATGATTTCCTCTATCACACATTGACATGTTGGTAGACAATACAGCTAAATTCAAAGTCTTTTCCTTTATGGACGGATTTTCCGGATATAACCAAATCAAAATGGCACCCGAAGATATGGAGAAGACAACATTCATCACACCTTGGGGAACATTCTGTTATCGAGTGATGCCCTTCGGTCTGAAGAACGCCGGAGCCACGTATCAACGAGCAATGACTACCTTGTTTCATAATATGATGCACAAGGAGATAGAGGTCTATGTTGACGATATGATTGCTAAGTCCCGAATGGAAGTTGAACATGTTGAGCATTTGTTGAAGCTTTTTCAGCGTCTGAGGAAGTTTAGACTTCGGCTGAATCCGAACAAATGTACATTTGGAGTCCGTTCCAGCAAGTTGTTGGGTTTTGTTGTCAGCGAAAGAGGTATTGAGGTTGATCCTGCAAAGGTCAAAGAAATACAAGAGATGCCTGCACCCAAAACTGAGAAGCAAGTCCGAGGTTTTCTTGGCCGCTTGAACTATATTTCCAGATTTATATCCCACATGACTGCCACATGTGCGCCGATATTCAAGCTCCTTCGGAAAGATTAGTCTCATGATTGGACCGAGGATTGCCAGAAAGCTTTCGACAGTATCAAAGAGTATCTGTCCGAACCTCCGGTTTGTCTCCGCCTGTAGAAGGAAGACCTCTGATTATGTATCTGACTGTTCTTGAAGACTCGATGGGTTGTGTACTCGGTCAACAAGACGAATCAGGGAAGAAAGAATATGTTATCTACTACCTTAGTAAGAAGTTTACTGATTGTGAGTCTCGGTACTCTATGCTTGAGAAGACGTGTTATGCTTTGGCTTGGGCTGCTAAGCGTTTGCGCTAGTACATGATAAATCATACCACTTGGTTGATATCCAGAATGGATCCAATTAAGTATATCTTCGAGAAGCCTGCTTTAACTGGGAGGATTGCCCGTTGGCAGATGTTGTTGTCTGAGTATGATATCGAGTATCGAGCTCAGAAAGCTATCAAAGGTAGTATCTTGGCTGACCATTTAGCGCACCAGCCGATTGAAGATCATCAGTCTGTTCAGTACGACTTCCCTGATGAGGAGATTCTGTATTTGAAAATGAAAGATTGCGATGAGCCTACACTTGATGAAGGTCCGGAACCTGGTTCCAGATGGACGATGGTGTTTGATGGCGCTGTAAATCAATACGGAAATGGAATTGGGGCAGTAATCATTACTCCTCATGGCACACATATTCCGCTTACAGCAAGGCTAACTTTCAAATGCACGAATAATATGGCTGAGTACGAGGCCTATATTATGGGACTGGAAGAATGTATTGATTTGAGAATCAAGCATCTTGATGTATATGGTGATTCGGCCCTGGTTGTCAATCAGATCAAGGGTGAATGGGAGACGAATCAACCTAGTCTCATTCCGTACAGAGATTATGCAAGAAGGATTTCAACTTTCTTTACAGAAGTTGACTTTCATCATATTCCTCGAGAGAATAATCGGATGGCAGATGCTCTTGCTACGCTTGCTTCCATGATTGTGGTCAAGTACTGGAATGAAGTACCCAACATTGCCGTGATGCGCTTGGATAGACCAGCTCACGTATTTGCAGTTGAAGAAGTCAATGACGACAAGCCTTGGTAATTTGATATCAAGAATTTCCTCCAGAACCAGGTCTACCCGCCTGGGGCATCTGTGAAAGATAGGAAAACTTTGAGAAGGTTGTCAGGCAGTTTCTACCTCAGTGGTGAAGTGCTGTACAATTGAAATTTTGACATGGTTTTGCTCAGATGCGTGGATAGACACGAAGCAAACCTGTTGATGACTGAGGTCCATGAGGGTTCATTTGGTAGTCATTCCAATGGACATGCCATGGCGAGAAAGATGTTGAGAGCAGGCTACTTTTGGCTGACAATGGAGTCTGACTGCTGCAAATATGTGAAGAAATGCCACAAATGTCAGATTTATGCGGATAAGATTCATATTCCTCCGACACTTCTGAATGTGATTTCATCACCATGGCCTTTCTCTATGTGGGGAATTGACATGATCGGCATGATTGAACCGAAGGCGTCCAATGGGCACAGGTTTATCCTCGTAGCAATTGATTACTTCACCAAATGGGTTGAAGCCGCTTCGTATGCGATTGTGACCAGACAGGTGGTTGTGAAGTTTATCAAGAACCAGCTGATTTGCCGTTATGGTGTGCCAGATAAGATCATTACTGATAATGGATCTAATCTGAATAATAAGATGATGGATCATTTGTGCGCTGAATTCAAGATTGCACACCATAATTCTTCTCCCTACAGACCTAAGATGAATGGGGCTGTTGAAGCTGCTAACAAGAATATCAAGAAGATTATCCAGAAGATGACAGTTACGTACAAAGATTGGCATGAGATGCTGCCATTTGCTTTGCATGGATATCGTACATTTGTCCGCACTTCAACAGGGGCATCCCCTTTCTCTCTTGTTTACGGCATGGAGGCTGTTCTCCCAGTAGAGGTGGAGATCCCATCAATGAGAGTCTTGATGGAAGCCAAGTTGACTGATGCTGAATGGATTCAGAGTCGTTATGACCAACTGAATTTGATTGAAGAAAAGCGATTGACTGCCATGTGCCATGGTCAGTTATATCAGCAGAGAATGAAGAAAGCATTCGATAATAAGGTCAAGCCTCGTGTGTTCCGAGAAGGTGACCTCGTGCTCAAGAAAGTTTTGTCTTTCGCGCCCGATTCCAGGGGCAAGTGGACTCCAAACTACGAGGGTCCATATGTTGTTAAGAAAGCCTTTTCAGGCGGAGCTTTGATGCTTACAACAATGGATGGGGAGGATTTCACTCGTCCTGTGAATTCAGATGCAGTCAAGAAATACTTTGCCTAAAAAAAAAGGTATATGTAAATGAAAAAAACAGAATAACTCGCTAAGTTGAAAACCCGGAAGGGCGGCTTAGGCAAAAATGAGCGTCTCGGTGGAGAACCCGCAAGGGTAATCCAGGCAAAAATTAGAGACTTGAAAAAAGGTATATTTGCATCCCGCTAGATTGAGTACCTCACCCTGGGGAAATCTAGGCAAAAATTAGGGATTTGGCAAGTAACTGCATCCTGACAAGACTTTCTGTTCCACAGCTGTCTGATCGTCAGAGATTCTCGATTCGTCGTCAACTGAAGCTTCGAATACATCGAGATTCAAATTGGTAGAGAAAGGATCATTATGTTCAATGTAGCCCTCTTCCAATATATATCACTGATTTCAAATTTGTACAGATCTATGGAGTCTTGCCATTTGCAGGCTACCATTCCATCAAATCAATTTGAGCTTTTTATCCAATTATTTGCACTCTTATTTGTTTCAATTCAACAAATGTTTTGCATGTTTTAATTGATAAAATGTCATTGTTTTAAACAAATAAATTTTTCAAAAAATTGTTGTTTTAAACAAAGTGAACATTCACGATAACAAAAGGATACTTAAGAATTTCTCAGTGCTCTCCCAAGGGTGGCATGATTTCCAACAGGTAAGACATTTGTTCATATTCCTGGCATTGGTTGTATCCTCTTTCTCCTGTTTTGTTGTAGGGGTTGTTCCCCAAGCAGAGCTTTTGTTGGGGTTGTTCCCCTAAGCAGAGTGCTTGTTGAAGACTTCGTTTCTTCTCCAGCAGTATTCTCTCCCAGCATGGGTGTTTTCCCCTGGAAGTATAGTACCGGGCGTTTGATTCCTGGACCTGTTTGTGTTAGATATGTCTGTTTTGTCAGCATTCATCAAACATTAAATCACGCATATTCATGCATATTCATAAACATTCAGATATTCATGTTGCATTTTTTGCCATATATCTCTTGTTTGTTGTTTCCTGCTTTGGGTTTCATAGATCTCCATTAGATCTTCCCAAGCAGATGTCGGGTGTTTAATCTCTCCATATAGAGTCAGCCCCATAAGCAGAAAGTGTCTGTCTTTCCTTCTGCAGTTCCCCACTGAGATTATCCTCATGGATGACGGTTGCTTCCGTTTCCTCCTAGCATATATATTGGGATGGATGTTCCTATTGAGCTATATCCTCATTAGGACGTGTCTTAATTCAGTCTGTCTTTTCAGTTTGATCCTGAATTGGCATATGTCAACTAATTCTCGTGATTCCCTGTGGAATGAGTGAATGAATTGCTCATGTAACCGGCATTAATTCTTTTATCCCCAGCAGAATATTTTTGGGCCTCTACCTAGTAACCGGTAGTTGTAAGTCCTATTTTCCTTGCCTTTTGGCGGAATTGGTGGTTATATACCTTTTATTCCTCGGCAAGAGTCTTTGGTTTTCTACCCAGTAGTCGGTAGTCGTAAATCCTATTTTCCCGCTCTCCAGCAGTTTGTGGTTTTTTACAAACCCTATTTTGTTTCCCGTGCGGATTTGTGATTCTTTCATTCCCCACGCGGAGTTGTTGGTTTTCTACCCAGTATTCGGTAGATGTAAACCCTAATTCGTGTTTATCCCCACCAGAGTATGGCTACTACCCCGTATTCGGTAGTCGTAAGTCCTATCTCTTTTCTCCTAGCAGCGGTAACCTTTGTGGTTCGGTCTGGTTGATGGTGGATTTTTGGCTGTTGTGGTTTCATCCCCAATAGAGTTGGAATCTCCCTGTGGAATAAGTTGAATGATTGCTCGATATTCGGCATTCATTCATCCTATCCCCAGTTGAGCTTGTGGTCTTCTACCCCGTATTCGGTAGTTGTAAATCCCATGTTGTGGTTTTTCTCCCCCCAGCGGAGTTTGTGCCTTGTGGTACAAGTGGATAATTGCCGGTTGCTAGCAATTTTATCCCCTACCAGATTTTTGGTATTCTACCCAGTATTCGGTAGTTGTAAACCCTAATTTCTCCCTTTGCAGAGTTAATCTTGTTGTTCATCCTAACCGATGATGGTTACTCTTGGTGGTTATCTTCGTTCAGTTTTGATGTTGATATTCCTCCCTTGCTTCGGGATAATTACCGTATGCTCGCAATTGTATCCCCAGCAGTCTTCTGGATAATTGTCGTATGCTTGCAATTTTATCCCTTTTGAAGTCGCCAGTGGGTCCTTTCACCGTTTGCTAGTGATTTGTTCCCCGGATTATTGATTGTTTATCAATATATCCCCAACTAGTCTTTACGGATAATTGTTGTGTATGCAATTCATCCCCGGATCATTGATTTTTGTACCAATGCATCCTCAGCAGATCGCCTTTCATTTACCCGTTTGCCTAGTAATGTTGGTTGCTCCTTTGATTGGTCATCATTATATACCTAGTTTGGTATCTCGATGCCTTTCTTTTTGGTCGATTTATCCTTTGTTAACCCAGTAACCGGTTGTGGATAATCTTCCATGCGAGTATGTTATCCACGTTCTGACGGTAATGGATAGTATATCTCATGCACTCTTCAGTCGAAGCCTCTTATGTTTCCCTAGTCGAGTAAGATTCGTGTTCCTTTGCGGAGTCGAATATATTTTGTTGTTGGATAATTGCCGGATGCTTGCAATTTATCCCCTTTGAGTTGTCTTTCGTTTACCCGGATGCTTGGTATCGATTGTCTCTCTTTTTGGGTGGTCACCTATTATATGCCCTAACCGGTATCTCTGGTGTCTTTTCCTTTCCGAGTATATTATTCACGTTCTGACGGTAATGAATAATATATCTCTTTCACTCTTTGGTTGGAGTCCTTTGTTGATCTTCCCCAGTAGAGTAAGATTCGTATTCTTTGTATAATCGAATATCCATCCTTTAACCAGTTTGTGTTTTGGATGATGAGTGTTTTGGAAGTAAAAACCAATCCACGTTTTTGGTAGATCACCTATTATATACCCAGTAATCGGTATCCTTGGTGTTTCTTACCATGCGAGTATATTATCTACGTTCTGACGGTAATAGATAATACATCTCATGCGAGTATTCTATCCACGTTCTGACGGTAATGGATATTATATCTCATGCACTCTTCGGGTTTGTGTCCCCAGTTGAGTAAGATTCGTTTTCCCGTTGTGGATTCGAATGTCCATCCTGTAAGTCGATTCGCTTTTTCAAGCCCTCCTTTCGGATGATGAGTGTTTTGGCAGTAAAAACCAATTCACGCTTTGGTCGGTCACCTATTATATACTTCGGTATCCCTGGTGTTCCTTCCTTTCGGCTCCCTATTATGACCTAGGTCCCCTGTGGAGTCAGATTTTCCTGAGTTGATGTACCTTTTTCAGGTCTTTCTCAGATGTTTGGTTGATTGATATCTCTCACCCTTATACCGGTCTTAGATATTCATTCTTCCTGAGTTTGTTACCCTTATACCGGTAACACCTCATCTTGTTACTTTTCCCCGTGAGAGTCTCTTTGTTAGACCTTCTCTAGTGGAGTTTCCTGTGGTGATTTTTACCCTTTGCTGTATTGGCGTTTTCCCCAATATATGCAATTTTCCCCGGTAGGGAGGTTCTTTGTGAATCTTTTTCCTGGTCCGCGTCCGGATTTTTTATCCGAAGTATCCTTTGTGGATAGTTTGAGTCAGCTTGTGTCTTTCCAATGGATGTGTCTTCCTTTGGAATTCTTCTTTTCCCAGTGTGAGTCCTTCACTCCCCAGTGAGGTCTCTAGTCCAGTCATGTCTCATTCACGCTGTGTCTGATTTCTGTTTTCCCCGATTCAGAGTCGTGTCCTGCTCACGCATTTCTTTTTTTTCTTTTTTATTATCCCCATAAGAGTCTTGTTAGAGTCTCTGTTCGTGGTGAGTGTATTACTCTGATGGATCGTCTCTTCTTCTGTGTGAACTATATCCCCACAGAGTTTGTGTCTGTTACATGCATACATCTACATCATGAGGTCTCTTAGGGACCAAAATTTGTCTCATTATTGTTATTTAAGCCCATTCTACTGCGTCGAGATGAAGATTTCTAAACTTCACTTCTCTGGGTAGAATGACCTTAAATAGGGGCATCTGTAAGACCCCAATTTTGTCCCTAAGATCCCTCATGGCATCATATCATATCATATCGTTGCCTCAAGGATCATTGTGCACCTTGCCTCCCTCTTTGTGGGTGGGTTTACTAACCAAAAGTACAAAAATATTGTCATCTAACCTTATTACTTGCAGATGAAGCAACACTAGGTCAAACTAGTCAAAGTCAGCCATTGAGCAATAGATAGTGGCCATTCTGAAGAATTTGGGCACCATGATCATTCATCAAGAGTTCATATGAACCATGACATCATTTTTGAATCAAGATCTCAAGTGGTAGAGGCTTGAATTTCATCTGAGCATAGCTAGGTCAACTGAAACCCTAGAAAGTCAACTGCAAAGTCAATCATGGATTTGAAGGTGGGAGATGATTAGAGAGGCCTCATTCATGTCCATACAAGTCTCATTTGATATGTCAAACATCAACATGAAAGAATTTGACGTCAGATGAAAAGTTTCCAAAAATAGTAAGTGACCTATAATTTCAAACTGCCAAAAATGGAAAGGTTTTCTCCTCAAGTTTACATCATCAAGCAAGCTTCAAATAAAATTTTGTCCAACATGAAAGTTGAAGATCTTGCTCTCACCTTTCCAAAAAGTCCAAGAACATCCATTTCTCATTTGTGGTTGGCAAGTTATGATCAAATCATTGGCAATGGATTTTGAACTTCAACAAGGCATAACTTTCACACCAAATGGCCAATTCATGTGGTTCTTTTTGGAGCATTTCACTCTCGATGTGCACTATCATAATCATGCATCACATTTCATCAAATCTCATCATAAAAATATTTCATTTTTCACTTGAATTAATTTGAATTTTGGTGGGAAAATGTGAATTTGAAAAGTGTGCATTATTTTCATTTCAAACCAATTCCATTTTCCTCAAAACAGATTTTAAGACTTGTTTCAAGTGAAATTCGCACTGTTCCATTGGCCACATATGCATAAGGGTGATTTTGGCAATTTGCATAAACCATTCCATTTCACTAATTACTTGCATTATGGCTAATTAGGATTAACAAGCTTCATTAGCAGAGGGTATATAACCTTAATCATAACATAAAATCAGAAGAACAACTTCATTTTTTCAGATCCAAAATTTTTCATCTCAATTTTCTCTCAACTTTTATCGATTTTCTTCATAGCTTTTGCCTTGATCTTGTTCTGTTCATCACATACAAGCATTATTGAAGTGGATTGAAGAAAGATCTTGGAGAATTCGAGCTGAATCTTGGACTGTGAAGCTTGTGCTCTCTCATGGCAATTGAAGATTTCGGTCGTATCAAGCATTATTGAGCTGAAATCCTGCATCCATTCAATCATTCAAACTTGGTGGAGCAACTGTTTCATGCTTACAGGACTTGAATTGCACACATCAACTTCTGCATCTTCATAGAGGTAAGATTTTGATGCTCACAAATCCTGAAATAATCATGTGCATCTTGTAGATCTTGGAATGTAGGTCATACTGAGCTTTAGATCTGTTGATTTCGTGCAATATTAAGGAAGTTATCATGATTTGAATGTTGACATGTGAAAATTCCATTGCTCGATTCTCTGAACATTTTAGTGTTAGGTTAAGTTGATGCTGGATTATTGATGTGTGTTGAATGAGGATTCTAATGATGTATGTTTCATTGATTTCTGTGCAAGTTGGATTATGATGATGATGAACATGATGAACACGTGAAGAACATTAAGGTTTCTATTTCCAGATTCGTTTTGATCCATTCCTGGCCGTGTTTGCATGTGAATTCGTGTTTCTGCGCCATGCGTTGGTCCATGTGTCGACCGCTGGTTGGCCAGTGTTTCATTTAAATGAAACGCGGCGTTTTGACTGGGCGCGCAATTTGAATGCAAGCGTGGTTCGATTCCCCGCTCCATCAAAAATCCAATTGCCTTGTATTTTTCCATGTTATGCCTTACATGTTCATATGCTTATTCCATGCTTTTTTTTTCCTTTCCATTAAAATTTCATAACTCTCAAAATGATTGTCCAATTCACATGAGATTTTTTATGCCATGTTCCTTGTAATGTCTACTATTTTATGATGATTTTTCCAGAATTTGTGCTTGGTTGGATTAAAACATTGCCTAGGGTTTGTTCTTGCATGTCATTTATTGCACCTGGCTTGCTCTTTTGATTGTGAAATAATGATGCTTGATCCAATGAGGCTGAAATTTTATATGTGTAAACTAGACACTTTGATGAGCATTTTGGCTTTGAGTTTGCTATTTTTGCATTTCTGGTTTGTGAGATATGACATGATCATTGGAGGTGTGACAATGTGTGTCACACCATTTCTTGTCCAAATTGCTGATTTTATTTACCATTCCATATAATTGCCAAATGATTTGAACTTTTGCATGATACTACTTCTGGATGTTAAGTTTGTTCATAAACTTTTGTAGAATTTTTAGATTCATTTCCAATTTGTTTGAGATTTTCTCTTCTGGCTTGTCATGTTTGGACTTTGGATGAGTGTTGAACCTCCATGATTTGTGAAATTCTTATGCCTTATTGGATGAACTTGAAATTTTGCATATGTGTTCTAGAAACCTTGAAGTTTGCTATGGCTTTGGTTTGATTCATTTATCATGTGTAGATTCTATTTTGTGCTTGTATGAAGTTGATGCATCAATTTGTGCTTCCTTTGAGCTTGTTTTGCCATACCTTGACTTGATGATTTTAATTGACTTGCTTATACTTGTCCAAATGCCATGATATTGGTGTGTTGATCCTTGGATATATTCTGTTTAGACATGATTTTTCTTGAGATTTATTGAGCCATTTTGGAATTAATATGCTTGTGATCATTCTGTTTGCTCCAATGTGTTTCAACTTGCATAGTTTGACATGTTTTGATTATGAAATTCTCTTGGTAATTGATAATGACATGAGACCTTTTGGATTGTCTTAAGATGTGTTTAAGGTTGATTCATGTTAAATTTGAGCTTCTGTTTTAAAATTTTTCCCCATCTTTGACCCTAGGCTTTGGCCTAATCGTTTACCTCTCATGTTTGATGCTTTGTTTCAGGTTGCACATGCAAGTTACACAATTGATGATGCCTCATCTTGAGAGCATTTGATATTTGCTTTTGATTACTAATGTGTGTTTTGTAGGTTGAAGTTGATTCAATTGGGATTGACTTATGGCGTATGCCTTTGCCTATATTGGTTGTCTGTTGCATTAACTGTTGGTTGATTGTCTGTATAGTATACTGATTTGTTTGATGTTTTCAGGTACCTTAGTTGCTATAGTTCATTGTGAACTTGCTTTTGCTTTGCTTGATAGCTTGAGCATTGAGGTATAACATCTCTTCTTCATGTAGTCTGGAAGACCTGGCCTGTTACTTGGCCAGGCACCTGTCTGAAGTCCTCCTTAAGAGGCAATGTTTGTGATTGTTTATTTTTGTCCCCAAGCAGGAAAAGACCTCATATGAGGCAATTGGTAGATAGAAGAGATGTGTTGTCCATCTCCTACTATTCTGTGTGTCTTCCCTTTGCTCACATTACATGTTGTAGCATTGTGGATCTTAACCCAAGATCTATCGAGTCATTAACTTGTGGAGAGAGTTCCAACTTTCTGAACTCCCACACCTTCTGATATTCAATGCTCTCCCAGGCCAGGGATAAGAGCAATGAGGCACATCCCTCATATCCTTTCATCTGCTTAACCTTAACTCTCAATGTTAAGGTTAAGAGCACCACTTACCCCATTCCAGTTGACTTTAAAGTCTAACCCTTGCTTGAGCCTAATTGCTTGGATATAGTGTGTGCTAAATGACTTTGAATCATTGATTGCTTATTGGTTCATTTGTACATGTTTGTTTGGTTGCCTTTGTGCATTTATCATCATTAATTGTTCATTATTGCATGATCATCATTTCATATCTTTGTGATCCATCTCTGGTTTGCTCATTGAGGAATCAACAGTAAGTCCATTCATTGGCCATTATTCCTATGATTTGGAAGGGATAGAGTGTAAGACCATTTCATTTGGCCACTTATGTCCATTGCTTCTGTTTGTTTGTTGTATGTGAGGATGCAATTGTAAGACCATGTTGTTGGCTTTTGTATTCCTATGATCACCCTTTGGAGGTTAGAATAAGTCCAGATAGATTGGCATCTGACATCCATGTTTTGTTTTACTTTGAGGAGATTGGAGTAAGCCCATATATTGGCATCTGGTATCCTGGTCTGTTTGGTTCTTTGGAGATTGGTATAAGTCCAGTTGATTGGCATCCGGTATCCACCCTTTTTGTTTTGTTTTGCTTTAGGAGGTTGGAATAAGTCCATTTATTGGCATCTGACATCCCTGTTTGTTTTAGGAGACTGGTGTAAATCCATTTATTGGTATCCGGTATCCACCTTTGTTGTGAGATTGGTGTAAGTCCAGTAATTGGCTTCCGGTATCATTTGTTTTGCTTATTGGTTATTGCTCATTTGCCTATTCCTAAGGACACACTTGAATCATCTTCTATATGATCTCAAGAGGTGAACCTTTCTAAGAAGTTTTACACTCCATTCTCCATACCCTCTTTGTCCTAAACCTTTTCACATGTTGCTTTCAAACTTTGATACTGTTGTGCAAACATCTTCATGTCTTTTCAAATTAGAAACCTGGACCCTAAGTCCTTGACTTTTCAAACTCCATTTCATAACACTTCTTTGAATTGAACCTTAATCATACTTTGACCATATTTTGTGAATACTCATAATCAATTAACTTCACCCATTCAATTGTTTTGTGGCTTTGTCCATTCTTGTTAAGGTTTTCACACATTAGCCATAGGTTTCAATTACCATAGTGGTTGATGTAAATCTTACCTCATCCTTAGTGAGTTGATTGTAAGTCTTCCATACTTATTATAGGGTTAACCCCTCACTAGTATGTTGAAGTCGTCCTCGCATGGTGGATTGTTGATTCAGGTTGAGTTTTCTCCCATTGGTAATGAAAAGCCTTAGTGCTCTTGTTTTAAAATGAATCCATTCATATTTTGGATATTTTTTAGCCGAACTACGGCGTTTTGATCCTTACCTTTTATGGAAGGTACGTAGGCAACGGGTTCATCCGTTCAAACACAAAAATAATAAAATTGTACATTCTTTTCTCATCTTCCCATTCATGTTTGCACAATATGTCATAAACAAATAAACATTTTTTATACAACAAGTGTGAAAAGGGCTCCCTAGGAGTACCTAGGACGTTTTGGGTGCCTAACACCTTCCCATTGCGTAATTTACCCCTTATCCAGATTCTCTGATCTTTTTATTAGTTTTCTATGTGTAAAACTTCTTAGGCTTTTGTTCGCTTTTTAGCCATTCCTTAGGATAAATAAAAGTGCGGTGGCGACTCGATTCTTTGTATGCTTTGCTTTTGATTTAGTCAATAAATCATAAAGTGACGAATACACCGCTACACTATCCTCCTTTTTCTTTTTCAAGTATGTATCTTTCTTTTCATTGTTATTTCCCTTATAAAAATAAAAAAAAAATATATATATATATATAATAAAATAATATTTCTTATAATATAGATTTATTTTAAGTTAAGTCCCAAGTGTGAAAACTTTCTATTATCTATCCCCTCAATTTTCATGAGCCATAACAAAAATTTAACACACCCAATAAGTATAAAGGTCGCTTATTTTATAAAACTTGAGTGAAATCAAGACAAAAATTATTACCATAACAACGCTCTAAGAACCTCAACATGTTAGATCAAGATAAGTACCTATTATACCAATCCCTTGAACTTTTAGTTTTATAGTAACCCCGAGTAGTTTATACGAGAAGTCAGCACCATCTCAATAGCAAACTACGTGGAGGGCCGATGAATATAAGTGAATGATTCCCAAAGTAACAAAACATAAAAAAATATATATACATCAGGAAATGCACTAATTAAGTTGGGTGATCCTTACCAGATCATTTAATCTAAAGGTTGCAGATCATACAAAAGCATAATATGAAAGATCCATTATGAGTTGGTTCAGCAGGTATCTGGTACTGAACTTGGTAGGGCGGACTACGATCCGATCCCCCGCAATTTGCAATGGACTGAATAACGAAGTTATCCGACTTATGTACCAGAACTTCTAGCAAAAAGGGGATCAGAATCACTAACCGGTTACTCCACTATGTGCGCGAAAAGATAAAGGGCTTAATGTGATTTCGCTAGAATGAAAATGGGTGAAATAAGAGTAAAGGAACTAGGATAGCTATAATGGCATTACTCGAACTGGTTTGCATAAGGTGGGGTTATCTGAGGTTGTGACGGTGGTTGTCGATGTCAAGATTAAACTCAAGTACTTCTAAACAAGGTTTACATGCAACCTAGTACGAATTGATGTGTGTTTTGAAATTTCATCTGGCTAAATTTTTTAAAAAACAAGTTCTATACTGTATTTTGCTTGAGGACAAGCAAAGATCTAAGTATGGGGGAGTTTGATAACATGAAATAGTATCACATTCTAGGACTCAATTTAATTAAATTATATTATTATTTACTTCAGATTATTTCATTTTATTAGATATTACAGGTATTTTCTTTCTATTTATCTCAGGTGGTTTATTTGAAGCACAAGTAAAAAAGGAAGAAAAGGAGGTGCAAAAAGGAATGAAAGAAGCAAATATCAAAAGCCAAAGCCCATACCAAAAAGCACAGGCGTTGTGCCTGTGACGAGCGTCACAAAGGCTGTGACGAGCGTCACGCTTTACACACTTGTGTGACGAGCGTCACATATGGTGTGACGGACGTCACACCATTCCCCTATATTTTTGGCACCAGGAACGCAACATACCACGTTGAAGCTACTTTCACGCTTGACCCTTGGGACGTGAAGACTATGTACACGGAAAACCCTTGGAAGCAGTTACAAAAAGTAGCAGTATAAATAGTAGCTTTTTGGAAAGCTCTAGGTTCCAGACTTCTTCGCCGTTTTCTCTTTTTTGCATTTTTTCTCTTCCAGCAGTACAAGCACATTTTTACAGCATTACTTTTACAATTTTTATATTGTTTCCTTTGCAATTTCTATTTTCTTTTTCGGCACTTAGTTAATTCTTTTTCGCACAATAGTTTCTACACCGGAAACTATTGTGTACCTTTCACCGGATCTAACCTTACGTTAGAATCTAGTTTTTTTATTCCTTCGCTTTTATTTTTCTGTTTGATTGAAGAATTCAAGAACAAATCCAACCGGTTTGTGGTGGAGTGTTCAAGACTGCTATTTAATTTCTCAGGTTCTTTAATTATTGTTTGAATTTATATATGCCCTGCTTTATTGTTTATTTATATTATTTGCCTGAGATGAATCTGTTTATGCATGATAATTATTTAAGTCTGTTTAGCATGTCTGGCTGATTTATTTAGGTATCGGTATGTAAAGAAGGCGGAATGAAGGAATCAAAACCAAATTGGTTTAATTAAGTTTAAAATTAAAATCACTCTTTTTACGGTCTCAATTTACAGGTTTAATAACAAGGTTTTTGTACGAAAGTAAAAGACATAAAGAAGTTAAAAGCAATAGAACGAGAGTTTGAGTTTTTGACTGGACAATGTAAATTGGACATTAATTCTAGATCAGGGCGAGAGCAATTTTTAGAGTTAATTAAATTCTAATCTTTTTCAAAAAGTATTTTTAAAGATTGAATGTGAGGACGAGAGTTAAGCATTTGAATTTAATTATATAACCTAAGTCAACAGAGCGAGAGTTTGAGATAAGGGTGTTTAAACGATTAGTGTTTTCTTAAAAAGAGTTTCTACGGATTCTATTGTTTTCAAAAAGTGGTTTTTGACTTAACTAATAAGTGATAGCTACGTTAATATAAAATCATAGTTTATTCAACAGAGCGAGAGTTTGAGATAAAACTTTTAATCAATAGTGTCAACTGAAAGGATTTATTTAAAACCAAGAAACCAATAAAGAATTGATTCCCTAATTACGACGAACTACATACCGATATCCGCTTATTAGATATTTATTTTAGATCCTATTTTAGTTTTAGCTTTTCCCCCAAACAATCAAATACTACCTGTCTTAGCTTTACGAAGTAACCTTAGAAAACGGTATATCGATTCATAAGTCCCTGTGGGATCGATATCTTTTAAAACTACGAGATAGAACTGTGCACTTGCAGTTTGTACCCCAAATTCGACTCATAAAGTCGCGATCAGAGATCACCAAGCACTTTGTGATTATATCATGCTTGTATATTATCATTTACTAACAAAATTACCAAAAATGTGTCTTTGTATTTGTCTAATTCTTTTGTAGGTAGGGCATGATCTCATTGATTCATAAAGATCACATCTAGGGTTTGAGACCCTCATGAACAAAGAGCACGACCAAGAATTGATTCAAGAATGGTTATGAACATCATATATGAGTCTTAATATGATATCTACATGTCATATTGATCAAGTTTTCTTCAAGAGTTTGAGGGTGATTTGTCTTGGAAACCCTAGTTTGACTAGGTATCTTGAGTAATTTCTCCAACAAGATATCTCACCAATTGATCAAATTTCTCAAGGGAAACCTAAACATTCATCATCTTATGCATATATGATCTACCATGAGCCAATAAAGTCAAGAGAATTGGAAATTAGCAAGTTGGTTGGTGGTGGTTGGCCAGATGAATTCATCTTATTGAAACTAGGTCTCCCTAGATCCTATCTCCTACAATTTTTACCATATGAAAATTCTTCCAAGAGAAAACTTACTCTAAATTACATTTTAAACAACTTTTATGTTGGGACCTAGAGCTAGTTTTGCTTGGAAAATTATTTTCTATGTGGAAACATTATAGGTCATTTTGTCTAAACCCTAATTTGAAAGTCAACTTCCCAAGGTCATAACTTGCTTAATTTTTATGCGATGAAAGATTTCCAAGTTGAAAAATTAAATTAAATGTGTCTACTTCAACTTTGATGTTTGGAGTGGGAGCTAATTCAACTTTTTTGAGCATGTGATATGAGGCTACATTATAGGTCACATTTGACATATACCATTGATCAAGTGATTTTTCCAAACTTCAAAAATGAATAAGTCTATCATTTCAAATCCAAAGGACATGAAATAGGTGACCATTTTGAGTGCTTTGAGATAGCTACAACTTTGATGAAGAAACTTTTCTCATTTGAAGCTCCTATAAAAAGTTAAGCAAGGTGGAATATTGAGACATATAGCTTGACACTTAGAAAAATTTTGATATGTCAAATTTTCCAAACTTCCACCTCAAGTTTCTCCAAGTTCCAAGCTCAAAATGAAAAAGTGTTCAACATCAAACTTGTTCCTCTTGATCTCACCTTTCCAAAGAGCTCAAACTCATTCATTTTGGACTTTAAATGCATAGGCTGCCCATGGCTTAAACAGGCTGATATCATTTGGCATGGATCAATCTTCAACATCAATGTACATTTGCCTTGCAATCTAAGCTAACTTCAAAGCATCTGATCTTCAAATTTGGACCCTCAGCTATCATTTCATGGGCCTATGCGCGCCCATACACCATTGCATCATCATTTGCCAATTTTGGAAAGTGAAAGAGAGTGTGCAATTATCAACCAATTCAACTATAAATAGAGCTTCAATTGCTCAGAATTTCACACCATTGCGCTAGCTTTGATCCCCCATTAAAAAACCTTCACTCTCAAAGGATAAACCTGATAAATCCATTTGAATCTGAGCTTGAATCTCCACTGTTTGGGAATTCAATTCTCTAGGAATCCATTGCTTCTAAACCTTTCCATCCTCCTCCTGCAAGCAAGTTGAGTGAGTCCAAGCACAAGTAAGATCAAGATCCATCGTGTTCAAACCTCCATTGAAGGTAATTTTCAGAAATTTTAAACTCTTTGATTCTCTTAAATTCTTGCTCAATTCTATTGATTCTTTGGTTGTCTGAAGTCCTACCAATGTAGGCAAGAAGATTGAGTTCTTTGAGGCCAAATCGAAGCAACTCAGTTCATGTACCTTAAATCTCAATTCCACATATCTCTCAATATATTTGGAATTGGAGTGAATGGAGGTCAGATTCGAGCTCAGTACCATTTTTTCTTCAAGATCATGTCCTTGTTTCTCTTTTTGGTGATGGTTCATCTTGACCAGTCCGGTGAGGTCCACCGGAGAAGATGACCGGAGCTCTGGCTCCGGCGATGACTTGGCAAGACTATGAACCACAGGATCCATGTATCACATTTTAATCTTGAGCTTTTGTATTAAATACAAACTGTGTAACGTTGTTGACTAAGGAACACAGTGGAGTGCGCATTTCGGATCATCAGATCTTCCACCTCAATTAATGAGGGAGATCTGATGGTCCACGTATTTTAGAATTTCTAAATTTTATTTTAATTGCATTTTCTTCAATAATTCATATTAAATTTAATATTAATCTAAAAAATATGGGACTTTCACCAAAAAAATTCAAATATTTTTCTCTTTCATATCCTAATTTAAATTATTTTTTGGATCATTATTAATATTTTTCATGAATTAATTGATTTTTCATTTGTTTTTAATTGTTAAAAATATTTTTAAATGTCCAAAAATTATGAAATTTTTTCTCCAAGGTCCTTTGACCTTGTTTGACCTATGATAAATCTCATGGCCATTTCTTTGGTGTTTTGATGAGATTTTAGGAATTGGATAAAACATATTTGATTTTAATGCATTATTTTATTATTTTTAATTGAATAAATGTAAATTTAATTTTGTTGACCATTTGTATTGACTTGTATGAGTTTGCTTATTGTTGTTGGGCCTTGGTCAAGGTTGATTTGACTTTGTCAAGTTAATATCATTGGATTTAGGGGAATTATGGAATGTACATTCCATCTCCCAAAATGAATGAATGATATTAATTTGGTAAAAGTCCTCCTATGACCAATTTGTGATCTCATTCATCCCCTTCCCACTTCATCTCATTCCCTTTCTTATTTCATTCATTTCATTTGGCCTATGACATCTCAAAGTCCTAATGCTAGTTGATTGAAAAATTGACATGAGTATGGATGAGATTAGGCCATACCTTTTGCATATTCTTTTTGTGTGCGGCATGTTTCATGAGCATAGTTCATTATACTATGTCTCTAACATGCGTTAACACCAAAATTCTATTGCGCGACCTCAAATAGTTGTGACTTCTACATAAGTCCAATTACGATTGCTTAACATAACGCTAAATTTATGACATATAAAACATAAGCATTCTAGTTAGTGAGATTGTAAGTCTCCCCTCTTTCATGGTATTGTGTGGAAACTTGACCTTCTTTCCTTCCTTTAGAAGATGTTTTGGTTCAAGGATCCATGCTTGTGATAAGTGGGTTGAGTGTTCTCCAAAGAATGTCTTGAAATGAAAAGCAAAAGCAAAACAAAACTAACTTCTAACTTACTAACTATTAACTTTTAATTTCAAGTTTTTTACTTTAATGCAATTTACTTTTAGCACTCGATTTCATTTGTCATTGTTCATATCATTCTAATTGTTTATGTTAATGAAATTTTCACTTTGTCCACTTGGACCATATTGTGTGATATATTTTATTTGTGTTACTTTGCTTGTTTGTGTGGTCTTTGACCATTAATGCACATAATAATAACAAAAAACCCTAAAACACTTTTGAGTGGACTGTTGGTTTGATCTTGAGCAAATGGACTTAGAATCTAGGCAACCTTCCTAAGCTAATGGACTTAGCCAATGTCAATTTGTTGATGAACCAAGTGCTTGCAATTTGAAATCCATCTGATACATCATTGAAGATATCTCTAAGATTCATCTGCAACATGATCGTTGTGAAGCTGTTATTTTGAACC
Source organism: Lathyrus oleraceus (assembly GCF_024323335.1). Taxonomy (NCBI): domain Eukaryota; kingdom Viridiplantae; phylum Streptophyta; class Magnoliopsida; order Fabales; family Fabaceae; genus Lathyrus; species Lathyrus oleraceus. Next base: position 459,688,361 of record NC_066585.1, read on the forward strand.
CGTGACTTGTGGAATTCATCTGTTGCATGGGCTATTTTGAAGAAGATCATGGAATGGATAAGCTTGGATGAGGCCATCTATATTTGATGCCTTGCTCTTCAAGATAATATAATTTCTGCATTTGTGTGTTGTTTAATTCTAAAAGTCCAAGGGAATTCTGGGTTTCTATTGACATACTTGTCTATTGGATTGCTACCCATTTGGTTAGATCTTTTCAACTCTAAACTTTTAATTTTTGTGCATAGGGTAGTCTCTTCATCTTCTACCCATCTCTTTAATTTTAAAATCTCTCCCTCCAATTTTCAAAATCTTCTTTGTGTGAACTATTTTTGTTCTAAACTTTGACCACTTTTGCAAAAAGGTAGAAACTTTGGCCTTATGCCATTGCATTTTCAAACTTGTCTTCTTAAATCAAACTTGTAAATAAATTTAACTATACCTGACTTAAACTTTCAAAAAGCCAAAAAGAACTAACTCATTCAAACCATTTTAGGCCTTTGTTCCTTTCAAACATAAATTTTGTTAAAATCAACACACTCATTTTGAAATTTGTATCACGAACTACGAGGTTTTCATCCCTCATTTTTATGTTGGTACGTAGGCACAAGGCCGAAGGTCTTGTCAAACATAAAAATATAATTAATGAATTCTTTTCTCATCACCTCACTCTATTTGTTTATAAACATCACTTTGTACAAAATACATATGCACACAAAAAGGGCTCCCTAAGACACTTTGGGTGCTAACACCTTCCCTCTGTGTAACCAACCCCCTTACCTATAATCTCTGACATTTTATTAGTTTTGATTTGAAAACTTCTTACTTCTTGGGTTTTGTTTGTACTTTTTCCCTTTTCCTTTGGAAAAAATAAGAGCGCGGTGGCGACTCTTGTTATTTGATCTCTAGCTTGTCAATAACTTGATGATCATGAATTTACTGCTACAGAAATTAAGTGGCGACTCTGCTGGGGAAAAAGTCTCCAGTGGGTTTAGCCTACTTTTTCTGCGAATATATATTTGTATATGCGATGTTTGTATATATGTATGTGTGATATAATCTACTTGTTGTGCTTGGTGATCTATGAGTGGTGAGATAAGTTCTAACCCAAACTTGAGTGCAATTAAGATAGGAGGATGGTATAGTCATGTTCGACTTGTGTGGAGTAGTCCTTAACAAGTTGGCTTGAGATCCATCTACTCAATGGAGACTCTTTTGGATTGGGAAATATCACACAAGTATTTGTGGTTAGGCATTACTATTTCTAATTGGGTCCGAGAAGCTGAGGACCTTAGAACATTTAACCGATCTTGGCTTATTTAGGACGTAGTGCGGAAATTGTTCAAGTGTAGACTTGATAACAGTTGTTACGCGATACTAAACTCAGACGAGTTCTCTTGAGAATATTATGGGTCGATGAGTCAGTCATCTTAACCTGTAATATCCGATAGATGGAATTAAGACTCTGGGAACTTTTTAGAACATGATCTACAGGTTTTACCCTTAGTTCACTCCTTTGGAATGGTTCTTACCCAGACTCCATGCTCGTGACTTACAACAAACCCTTTATTCTTGGTTGATCCAATCAAGTCTTGTCAATATCAATGGAACTTGGGTGTTGTTAAGGTGTAAACCATAATCCACCAAAATGGATGATTGATCTTGACAAAGACTTGATTCATCCCTTGACCTTTGATTTCCTTGTGTGTGATCCCTTATTTGCGATTGTTGCATTCATGCATTCATGCGCATCATAACATTCATCACACAAAATTTCAAGGAACTAAGGTATCATTTGCAAATATTTTCAGACCATGGATTATGGACGAAGGAACACTAAGAAGTACAGTTTCAGATGTCCAGATTTGAAAGAGTTAAGGAAGCTAGCATCTTTTGTATTAGATCCCATGGACTTCAAACAACGTTATGGGAAGCTTCTGTCCATCTTGTCTGCTGATGTAGTTGAAGAACTTTTGAGTGTGTTGGTACAGTTCTATGATCCTCTCTACCATTGTTTCACTTTCCCAGATTTTCAGATTGTGCCTACCTTGGAGGAGTATTATCATCTTTTGGGGATACCTGTTTCTAGTAGAGTGCCTTTAAGTGGATTGCAGGAGATTTCCCGATCTAGTATTATTGATGAAGCTCTTCACTTGAAGAAGTTTGAGATAGAGGCTCATTGGGTGAAGAAAGGAGGATTATTTGGGTTACCATCTGTTTTCCTCATCAAGTAAGCTACCACTTTTGCTCAAGCTGGTAGTGTGGACGCCTTTGAAGCTATCTTTGTATTGCTTATCTATGGATTAGCATTGTTCCCTAACATTGACGATTTTGTTGATGTTAACGCCATTAGACTTTTCTTGATTGGGAATCCTGTGCCTACTTTGTTGGGTGATATGTATTTCTCTTTGAATTTAAGGAATTCTAAAGGTGGTGGAACAATTGTCTGTTGCATTCCTCTTTTGTACAAGTGGTTTGTTTCGCACTTGCCTCAGACGCCTACTTTTGTGGAGAAAAAACAATGTCTAAGGTGGTCTCAGAGACTTATGTCTCTCACTAATGATGATATAGTTTGGTATGATCCGTCTTTAAGCATTTTGGAGATTATTGATAGTTGTGGTGAATTCTCTAATGTGCCTCTCATTGGTACACAAGGAGGAATTAACTACAACCCTGCTTTGGCTCGTCGTCAACTTGGTTTCCCCTTGAGAGACAAACCTAATAACATGTTGTTAGATGGTCTTTTCTATCAAGAGGGTAAAGATCCCCAACATTTGAAGTAGAAGATTGTGCATGCTTGGCATAATGTGCATAGGAAAGGAAGATTCGAGCTTGGTCCGCGCAATTGTGTAGCTTTGGAAGCTTACACTCTTTGGGTGAAGAAGAGAGCTTTGGAGTTGAAGATGCCTCATCCTTGTGAAATACCTATGTCTATGATTGTGGTTGAGTCATTAAGTCTCCCTAACCAAGATGTAGAAGAGTTGGAAGACGCGCTCGCCAAGATGAAGCAAGAGAAGGACGTGTGGGAAGAGCGTTTCCGTGCTTTGAGCAAGAAGCATGAAGAGTTGCAGTTGGAGTCTAAGGACAAAGATGCATTGATTGAGCTACTTGAAGACCGAGTGACGAAGAGACAGAGAGAAGATTGTTGACCAACTTGTCTTCGAGAAGACTCAAATGAAGGCTTCTTTTGAGACCGAGATTCGTCGCATTCGAAGGAAGTACGCGCCTTCATCCAGATCTTCTGACATTGTTGTTAGGGATCCTTGGGATGACTAGTCTCCTTTTCTCTTGTATCTTTTATTTTGGTTTCTGAAATTGTACTCAGTGTAATTCTTCCAATTTATATAAATAAAAAGAGATTTTTGGTCACATCAAATTGTTGCAATTTCCATTTAAATATTATATATTTGCAAATGATATAGTAAGTTCCTTGGAAATAAAAGAAAATAATCAAGCATTGCATTTCATGCGTCATTTGCATAAGCAGGTTTTTGCCAGGTGTTGGATTGGTGTTTCTTCTGTGCTTTAGCCAATCTGACTCACCGGTACAAAACTAGAGCTAATCATCAGAAAATTATGGAGAACATAGAGAAAGAGAACAGAGAGCTGAAGGACGAGATCGCCCGACTGACTGCCATGATGGAGTTAGTCCTTGCTGCTCAAAGCCAAGCTTCTCTAACACCTGCAACTCCTCCCGCGAGGACTGTTATTTCAGAAGTGGTTACCTCTACCGTGCCTTCTGCCACCGCCCATTTCGCACCGAACTTGCCTGCCGGATTCCCTTGGGGAATGCCGCCCAACTTTGTACCAGAAGGCTTTGCGCCTACCTTTGCTTCCATGCCGGCATCTAGCCCGATCATGTCTGTGCCACCTCCAGTTGTGCACACTTTGCCTCGCGTAGAGGATACCATCTATCATTCCGAGCCGTCTGAGGGTCCGGATGTTTATGAAAAGATGGATGAAATGAAAGACGAATTTCTTGAGCTGCGCAAGGAATTGAAGACGCTGATGGGTAAAGATTTGTTTGGGAAGAGTGCTGCTGAATTGTGCTTGGTACCCAATGTTAAGATCCCGGTGAAATTCAAAGTGCCTGACTTTGAAAAATATAAGGGGAACTCTTGTCCGCTCAGTTATCTTGTGATGTATGCCCGCAAGATGTCAACTTAGACAGATAATGACCAATTTATTATTCACTACTTCCAGGATAGCTGGACTGGTGCTGCACTCCGTAGGTATATGGGATTGGATAGTGCAAGAATCCGCACTTTCACTGACCTGGGAGAGGCTTTTGTGAGGCAATACAAGTACAATATGGATATGGCGCCGGATAGGGACCAACTGAGGTCTATGTCTCAAAAAGATAAGGAGACATTCAAAGAGTATGCGCAAAGATGGAGGGAGTTAGCTGCCCAGATCACTCCTCCTTTGGAGGAGAAAGACATGACAAATATCGTCTTAAAAACCCTGAGTTCATTTTATTATGAATGAATGATCGCCAGTGCCCCCAGTGATTTTACCGAATTGGTAAATATGGGGATGAGACTTGAAGAAGGAGTCCGTGAAGGACGTTTGTCAAGAGATAAGGCGTCAACGAGTAAGAGGTATGGCAGTGGTTTTAGCAAGAAGAAAGACAGCGGGAATAATGCAATTTCCAGTGGGAGGCAGAGGAGGCCTCAGATCATAAGAAATCCACCACCCCGTCAACAGCATCGTCATCAAGTGTCATCAGTAATTCCGGTATATTCTAATTAGCAAACAACACCAATTCAACAACAACATCAACGTTAACAACAACAACCGCAACAAAGAATGAACACCTACAACAACAACAATACCAACAACAATCATCAACAGCAGAATCTCGAGAGGAAGAAGGTCTCTTTTGACCCAATCCCTATGTCGTATACAGAGCTGTATCCGTCTCTGGTCGTTACAAACTTAATTCAACCGAGGAACTCACCGCAGATCCCAGAACCACTTCCTTGGTGGTATAAACCTGAGCTTCGCTGTGCTTTTAATCAGGGTGCACCTAGGCATGATATTGAAAATTGTTATCCATTGAAATATGAGGTGCAAAAGCTCATGAAGAGTGGTATGGTGTCTTTTGAAGACCGCGCGCCAAATGTGAAAGCTAACCCTTTCCCCGCTCATGGGAACTCTTCAGTGAATATGGTGGACGGTTGTCCTGGTGAATTCAAGGTTTTTGATGTCCGGTTTATTCGAAGATCTTTGGTGCAGATGCACAAGGATATCTGTTTGGTGAGTGACTGTGAACATGACCATGATGGTTGTGTCGTATGTAGCGTGAACCCAAGAGGGTGTGTTTTAGTGGAAAGGGACATCCAGCGTATGATGGATGAAGGCATGATTTAGATTGTTCAAACCCGTCATGTAGATGATGACATCAACATCATAGTGCCCGTTTTCAAACAGCAAGAGCGGTTAGTAATTCAGTATGATAGCAGCAGTAGCAGTAACGCCAGTCAAAGATCAGTTTTGCCGTTGGTAATACGGTTAGCGGGCCCAGCCCCGTATTCATCTGATAAGGTTGTACCATACCAGTATAATTCTACAATGGTGAAGAATGGTCAAGAGGTCCCATTACCTACGACTAGTTTAGTGATGAGTATTGTTGATGTTACGAAGGTGACCCGCAGTGGTCGAGTGTTTAGGCCAGTTGTCCCAAAGGAAACAGTTGTTGGAAAGAAGGCAGAGGTGCCTAATGTAGAACCAGTTGGTTGTTCGATGGATAAGTTTGGTGAATCCAACAATTTGAAAACCAATGAAAACCAATGAATCTAGCAAGTTTGGTGAATCCGACTGATCAAAAGGAGTGAATTTAATATGGTTGAGCAGCTGCTCCAGATCCCCTCGAAGATTTCAGTGTTGTCTCGGCTTTTGAATTCTAAAGCGCACAGGGAAGCACTACAGAGAGTTCTTGAACAAGCGTATCTAGAGCAGGATGTTATTGTGGATCAATTTGATCACATTGTGGCCAACATCACTTCGTGCAATAATCTGAGATTTTGCGATGAAGAACTCCCTAAGGAAGGAAGAAATCATAACCGGGCTTTGCATATTTCAATGAACTGTAAGGAAGATGCTTTGTCAAACGTGCTTTTTGACACCGGTTTGTCACTCAATGTGCTTCCGAAGTCAACTTTGTCGAAGTTATCTTATCAAGGAGCGCCCATGAGGTATAGTGGGGTGATTGTCAAAGCCTTTGATGGCTCGCGCAAAACAGCTATTGGTGAAGTGGACCTTACAGTTAAGATAGGTCCGAGTGATTTTCAGATTACTTTTCAAGTAATGGATATCCACCTGGCCTACAGCTGTTTATTGGGAAGGCCATGGATTCATAAGGTAGGGGCTGTTACCTCCACTCTGCACCAGAAGCTCAAATTTGTCAAGAATGGCAAGCTTGTGATTGTGGGAGGAGAGAAAGCATTGTTGGTTAGCCATCTGCCATCTTTCTCGTATGTAGAAGCTGAGGATGAGGTTGGAACTCCGTTCCAAGCCTTATCTATTGCTGTTGAGAAGAGAGTTAGAGCACCTATGTCCTCGCTGAAAGATGCTCAGAAGATTGTTGAAGAAGGTCCTGTTGATCAGTGGGGGCGCATGGTAGAGGTCTCTGACAACAAAGGAAGAACCGGTCTGGGGTTCCAGAGGGGATCATCAGCTGTTAGATCTGAAGATATGCAACTCAGCTTCTATTGCGGAGGGTTCATTCATGGCAATAAACAACACTTAGTTGTTGTGCTAGAGGATAGCAAAGAGGAAGACTGTGTAAGACCCCAATTTTGACCCTAAGATCCCTCATGGCATCATAACATTGCATTTGCATAGCCTCAAGGATCATGAGCATCTTGGTTCCCTTTGCCTTTTGGTGGGACTCCTTGTGATTGGTTTGAGATCACCAAGCATGCTTGAATTATACATCATTTATTCTCTTACATTTGTTTACTAAAAAAAAAAAAAAAAAAAGAAACGAAAAAAAGAAAAAAGAAAAAGAAAAAACGAAGAAAAAATAAGTAAATATATATATATATATATATATATATATATATATATATATATATATATATATATATATATATATATATATATAAATATATATATATATATATAATATATAAATATATATATATATATATATATATATATATATATATATATATAAATAAATAAATAAATAAATAAAATATAACAAAAAAAAAAAATTTTTGGACTTGGGCCTCTCTCATTTGAGCCCACAGGTCCACAAAAACCAGGTTATAAATTCATAGTTTCAGTGAAACAAAAGGATGCCAATCCTATTACCCTGGCAGGAAAAAGAAAGTGAGAGAAGAGCTAACAGAGTTCAGAGCAACCTCCAGAGGCTGAAGGGAATTCATCGGCAAAGAACCAATTCCCTCTCATATAAACCCTCAGATTGCTCTGCAAACCTCACGGGTGCAACTCAATTTCAATCGATCCTCCCCAATCAGGTATGCCCTATTTCCACTACTTTATACTTTTAACCTAAAATTTTTTGATACCCTTTTAATGTATGTGTTTGACAAGAGGTTTAGGCCTCCTGCCCTTGGTTGCTTTTTAGGAGCTTTTTTTTGTGAATTTTAATGGCATGATTCATGTGGTTACATTTTGATTTGGGGGCAACTCTTGATTACCCTATCTTGTTTCTATAACCTGCTTGTTGAGTTTTTTTGTGAGGGCTCACATGACTCTTGCAGAGATGGCCTAGTGTTCCACTTTATTTGTGGGATACCCCCTGGAGGTTTATTTCGATTACCTGTGCTTAATGGCTTGAGATATTTGTTTGTGACTGCTTATTCCAAAGGATGGGAGCTACTTGGATCATCAATATGATATCAAGAGGGGAACTCCTAATGTGGTTTTATTTTCTTTTCCCTTATCTCTTGTATGTTTAGGAATTTAACCCTTTTCTTTTTTTTTCCCATTCTAACCCAAGCCAAAACTTTTTGTGCAAACAATAACTTTTGTTTTCAACATTAGAAACCTAAGCCTTATGCTTTTGATTTTCAAAACTTATTTTTCATAACACTTGTTCTGAATTGAACCTTTTAATCCACTTTAACCATATTTTTGTAAATACTTTTAATTTGTAAATATAACCCATTCAAATACTTTTTGTGGTTTCAATGGCCACCTTCTTAATCAAACCCTTTTTTTATAACCATTAGTTATTAGGTTTGAATTATCCTTGAGGTAGATATAATACTCACCTTTATCCTTAGTGATGGACAATGAGTCTTCCATGCTTATTATAGGGTTAACCCCTCACTAGCATGTTGAAGCTATCCTCACATGGTGGATTTGTGGTTTTAGGTTGAGTTTTCTCCATTTGATAACAAAAGACCTTAAGGTTTTTGGACCAATCAATTCACCAATTTTTTTTTGAATTTTTTTACCCCGAACTACGAGGTTTTGATCCTAATCTTTTTTTAAGATGGTACGTAGGCAATGGGTTCATCCATTCAAACACAAAATGTAAATAAATTTGTATATCCTTTTCTCATCCCTTCAATCATGTTTGCACAAATAAATTTTCACAAAAAAAAAACAACAACCTTACAACAAATGTGAAAAGGGCTCCCTAGGAGTACCTAGGATGCTTTGGGTGCCTAACACCTTGCCATTGCATAACCAACCCCCTTACCCAGTTCTCTGACATTTTTACTAGTTTTTGATTCGATAAAACTTTTAGGTTTTTGTTCGCTTTCTAACCATTCCTTTGGATAAATAAAAGTGCGGTGGCGACTTGACTTGTATGATTTACCTTTGATTTAGTCAATATCTCTAATGGTAACGAATACCCCGCTACAGAAAAATGGCGACTCTGCTGGGGATAAATAATTTGCCTAGTGGGTTTTGCCTACTTTTCATATTTGTTGTATTGTATTGTATTTTTTTGTGACATATTTTTGTGCAATTTGGGATTACTATATTGTATGTAATGATTGAATTGCTTGAATATTAATTCCTTCTATGCTTGGTGATCTTTGTGAGATGAGTTCTATACCCGAACTCGAGTGCACTTAGGATAGGAGAATGGCATAGTCTTGTCGACTTGTGTGGAGTTATTCCTTAGCAAGTTGACTTGCAAGCCCATTCACTTGGTGGAGGTCATGTTGGGATCAATAATGTCACAAAAGTAAGCTGTGGTTAGACATTACTCTTTCCAATATAGACCTTAGAAGCCAAGAACCTTAGTTTACCAAGCCCATCTTGGCCTATTCTTAGGATGTAGTGCGAAAGTCGTTCAAGTGTAAGATTTGATACGATTGTTACGCGATACTACACTCATAAGAGTCTCTCTTGAGAATATTTTCGGAATACGAGTAGTCGTTTCTCCAATAATATCCGAAAGATGGGATGATGACTATGGGAACCTTTTGTAGAACATGTTTGGCAGGTTTAAACCTTAGTACACTCCCTTTTGGGTGGTTCTTAACATAAATTCCATGCTCGTGACTTACAACAAACCCTTGATTCATGGTTGATCCGTTCAGGTATCCTTAATATCAATGGAACTTGGGTGTTGATAAGGTGTAAACCATAATCCACCAAAATGGATGGTTGATATTAAGGATAACATGATCCATTCCATGACCTTTGTTTGGTGTGCTTTGCTTGATCCTTGAGTGTGATTGTTGCATTCATGCATTCATGCACCCATTTTCATTCATATCATCAAAATAATAAGAAAATTTTCAAGGAACTTAAGGGGGTTTATTTGCAAAATTTTTAGACATGGAAAGACAAAGAAGGAATACAAAGAAGTACAGTTTCAGACAACCAGACTTGAAAGAGTTAAGGAATTTGACATCTTATGTATTAGATCCCTTGGGTTTCAAGGCTCATTTTGGGAAGCTTCTTCCTCTTCTGACTACTCAGGTGGATGAAGGGTTGATGAGTGTATTGGTGCAGTTTTACGATCCTTTGTACCGTTGCTTCACGTTTCCGGATTTTCAGCTTTTGCCTACCCTTGAGGAGTATGCTTACCTTGTGGGTATACCTATTCTGGATCAGGTGTCGTTCAGTGGCTTGGAGAGTATTCCTACTTCACAAGAGATAGCAAACATGTTGCACATAGATGAATCTCTGGTTGGTGCTCATATGACTACCAAAGGTGGAATTCAAGGTCTTCCTTCTGAGTTCCTCATTGCTCAAGCTACTATGTATGGGAAGGCCATGAGTGAGGACGCCTTTGAGGCCATATTTGTACTTCTCATCTATGGCTAGTATTATTCCCCAACATCGACAAGTTTGTGGATGTGAACGCTATTAGGATTTTCTCTACTCTTAATCTCGTTCCGACTCTGTTGGGCGATACCTATTTCTCTTTGCATATGAGGAATGCAAAGGGTGGTGGCGCCATTGTGTGTTGTTTGCCTCTGTTGTATAAGTGGTTTATTTCTCACTTACCGCAGACGGTCGCCTTCAAGGAGAATAAGGGATGTCTACGGTGGTCCACGAGACTCATGTCTCTCACTAATGATAATATCTCTTGGTATAATCATGTGTATGATGGTGTGCATATTATTGACTCTTGTGGCGAATTCTCCAATGTACCTCTTCTTGGTACATGTGGTGGTATTAACTACAATCCTGTTTTGGCACGTCGGCAGCTTGGGTTCCCCCTAAAGGATAAACCCAATAACATTCTGTTAGAGGGTGTATTCTTTCAGGATGGTAAAGATCCCCAAGGCTTGAAAGCTAGGATGGTCCGCGCTTGGCGCAAGATTCATAGGAAAGGAAGGAAAGAGTTGGGTCCTAAGAATTGCATCGCTTTGGAGCCTTACACTATTTGGGTTAGGAAGAGGGCGTCTGAGTATCTCATGCCTTACGAGTATCCGAGACCTACACCTATGATTATGGCTGGGCCTTCAACCCTCCCTAATCAAGGAGTAGAGGAGTTGAGAGACGAAGACCGTTCACGTGCCTGGATCCGTGAACGTGAAGAGTTGCTTCAGCAGATTAAGGAGAAGGATGCGTTGATTGAGTTTCTTGAGCATCAGGTTATTGATGACCCTGATGATGTATGGACTTCTCTACTTCCTCAGTCTTCTAAGTTCTGGAAGAGGAGGTATGATCGACTCGCCAAAGAGAAGGCCGATATGGAGGCAGCCTACGAGAGGGAGGTGAAGAGGCTTCGCGCATATTATCTTCCTGTGTCCCGAGCTTTAGATGATTGTTTCTAGGGATCCATAGGATGATTATTTTCCTTTTCTCTTGTACATGATTGACGATGCTGCACTTCTTTTCCCTGATATTATTTGATGAGATATTTCTATATGTGATAAAATGCTTAATATTTCCAAAATTTGCAAATAAAACTCTAAAGTTCCTTTGAAATAAAAAACAAATCATATGCACAAGCATTGCATGCATCATATGCATAAGCAGGTTTTGTTTCCGGTCCCTTGCCCTGTGGTCTAACTTTGTGTCCTTCATTTATTTTGAAGACAAGCTGACTCATCGGTACTACACTAGAGCCAACTCTGCAAGACTGATGGATCATCTAGAACAAGAGAACCGTGAACTGAAGGAGGAAGTGGCCAGATTGACTGCCCTAATGGAGTCATTCATGGCTGCCCAGAGCCAATCTTCTCTGACACCTTCAACTCCTCCCCAGAGGACAGTTATCTCCGAGATTGTCTCCTCAACTGTGCCCGCTGCCAGTACGCACTTTGTTCCAACATCCATGCCAACCGGGTTCCCGTGGGGGATGCCTCCCAATTTCATGCCTGAGGGTCTTGTTCCAGCCTTTGCTTCTATGTCGTTATCTAGCCCGGTCCTTGTTGTTCCTCCTCTTGTCGTGCATACTTTGCCCAGGGTAGACGACACCATCTATCATTCTGAGCCGTCTGAGGGTCCAGATGTTTATGAGAAGATGGATGCCATGAACGATCAATTTCTTGAGCTTCGCGAGGAATTGAAAACTCTCAGAGGGAAGGATCTTTTCGGCAAGTCTGCTGCCGAACTCTGCTTGGTTCCATATGTGAAGATCCCTGTGAAATTCAAGGTCCCTGACTTTGAAAAGTACAAAGGAAATACTTGTCCTCTTAGCCACCTGGTCATGTATGCCAGGAAGATGTCAACTCAAACCGATGATGACCAACTACTCATCCACTACTTTCAGGACAGTCTGTCCGGTGCCGCTTTGCGTTGGTACATGGGTTTAAACAACGCGAACATCCGATCCTTCAATGATCTTGGCGAGGCCTTCGTCAAGCAGTACAAGTACAACGTGGATATGGCCCCCGATAGAGATCAATTGAGAGCCATGTCCCAAAAGGATAAAGAAACATTGAAGGAGTATGCCAAGAGGTGGCGAGAGGTGGAAGCACAGATCGTGCCTCCGCTAGAAGAGAAAGAGATGACTAAGATCTTTTTGAAGACTTTAAGTTCTTTTTATTATGAGCGGATGATTGCTAGCGCTCCTTCTGACTTCACCAAGATGATAAATATGGGGACGCGTCTAGAAGAAGGGGTCCGTGAAGGACGGTTAACCAGAGAAGAAGGCTCTTCTGCCAAACGTTATGGGGCGTTTGGAAAGAAGAAAGATGGAGAGGCACATGCTGTGACCTCCCATGAGAGACCAAGAAGACCCTCTGTGATGAGGAAGACCGAGCGTCCAGCCGGTAACCAGCACCAGGTGGCTCATATAGCACCTATTTTCAAAGACAATCAACAATATCAACAACAACAGCTCTGTCCGCAATAGCAGGCCTACCAGCCTCGAAACAGTAATCAGACCAATACAAGTTACGAGAGGAAAAGAGTCACCTTCGATCCTATTCCTATGACGTACGCAGAGTTATATCCCTCTTTGATAGAGAGGAAGCTGATTACTCCGAGAGACCCACCAGCTATACCTACTAACCCCCAATGGTGGTATAAGCCCGAGTTACATTGTGTTTACCATTCTGGTGCTCCCGGCCACGACGTGGAGAATTGTTACCCTTTGAAGACCAAGGTTCAGGACCTTATGAGGTGTGGAATTCTGTGTTTTGAGGACGTAGGTCCTAATGTGAAGAAGAACCCATCGCCCGAGCATGGGAAATCTGTTAACATGGTCCAGGGGTGCCCTGGTAAATACAAAGTCAAGTATGTCAGTCATATCCAACAATCTCTGGTCCAGATGCATCGTTTGCTATGTGACTACAGTCATTACGAGCATGACCATGATAGATGCCGAGTCTGCTCTGTTAACCGATTGGGTTGTTGCCAGGTGCGCAAGGATGTTCAGGAAATGCTGGACGAAGGAGTCATTAAAATCCTTCAAAACAGGAGTGTTGATGAAAATGAGCCTGAGGTCAATGTGATCTCCCCAGTGTTCCGGATACCCGAGCATATTATCATCAAGTACAATGGTAGCAAGCAGAAGGCTTCTCCCGCTCTGATCATTAAGCCTGCTGGTCCTGTGCCTTACTCTTCTGAAAAAGCAGTTCCCTATCGCTACAACGCCGTAACAGTAGAGAATGGGAAAGAGGTGTCCTTGCCCTTTTCTTCTGTTGTGAATATTGTCGATGTTAGCGGTTTGACCCGTAGTGGCCGTGTGTTTTCAGCGCCGCCGAAGCCTCAAATTAATGCTGATTTTCTTGAACGCCCGATTGGGAACGCTGTGAATTCTCCGAATCCGGCACTTGCTGTTAAGCCCTCCTCCGTACTGAAAACTCCTACTTCTGTTGGCCCGAGTGGCAATGTGAAAGAAGACTGTGACGAGATGCTAAGGCTCATCAAGAAAAGTGAGTACAATGTCGTAGACCAACTTCTACAAACGCCATCCAAAATATCTGTGTTATCCTTACTCTTAAATTCCGAACCACACCGAGAGGCTCGGCAGAAGGTGTTGGATGTGGCATATGGGGATCACGATGTCACTTTGGAGCAATTCGATAGCATTGTTGCAAATATTACTGCTTGTAACAACCTGAGCTTTTGTGACTCTGATCTCCCTGAGGAGGGAAGAGACCACAACTTGGCTTTACACATATCTATGAATTGTAGAGACGACGCCATGTCCAATGTACTGGTGGATACTGGGTCATCATTGAACGTATTCCCAAAGTTCACTCTCTCAAAGCTATCATATCAAGGATCTCCCATGAGGCAGAGTGGAGTAGTTGTGAAGGCTTTCGATGGGTCTCGCAAAACTGTGATTGGGGAAGTTGATCTCCCAATCAAGATCGGACCAAGTGATTTTCTGATTACCTTCCAGGTTATGGACATTCACCCATCGTATAGTTGTCTCTTAGGCAGACCATGGATTCACGAGGCATGCGCCGTGACGTCCACCCTACACCAGAGACTGAAATTTGTGAAGAACAAGAAGCTGGTGGTGGTAGGGGGAGAAAGGGCTCTCCTAGTTAGCCATTTGTCTTCCTTCTCTTATATAGATACTGAGGTTGAAATTGGAACTCGTTTCCAAGCTTTATCTATAGTTGAGCCTATTGAGAAGAGAACTCCTTCATTTGCTTCCTACAAAGATGCAAAGTTGGCCATTGAGCGTGGTGCAACCACTGGTTTAGGAAAAATGATTGAGTTAGAAGACAACGAATCCCGGGCTGGCATAGGTTTTTCTTCTGGTACTTTCAAAAAGCAGGGTTTATTCAAGAGTGGAGGTTTTATCCACACTGGTCTAGATGAGGAGGTTGTTGCCGTCTTAGAAGAAGATACAAAGGATTCTGGCAATTTCATCATCCCTGGAGGGGTCTGCAACAATTGGGTCGCTGTGGATATTCCAACAGTTGTCCATAAGTCAACGTAATGATCACTTTGTTAAAAAACCCTTCTCCCATGCCAAAAGGAGGAGTGATGACATTGTTGGCGCACAAACACAATGATATTTTCATTCAATAAATTCATCTTAAATGTTTGTTTTTCCATTTATTTTCCCTTTTCGCTTTTTGAATGAAATTGGTGATCACATAAAACCCTAAATAAGAATAAAATCAATCTTTTCATCTGCATAATGATTTTCCTTGTTTGAATTCTAAAGCTTTTCATATCCAAAAATCATTATGCAGGTTGATTTCTAGACCCATTGAACATAATGACCCAACACCATCTCCCAATTTTGAATTCCCTCTATTTGAGGCAGAGGAAGATGATGTTGAAGAGATTCCTGATGAGATCACCCGGCTACTTGAGCATAAAGAGAAGATCATTCAGCCGCATCTTGAGAATATGGAAATAGTCAACTTGGGGTCTGAAGATTGTGTGCGAGAGGTAAAGATTGGGGCACTTCTAGAAGAATCTGTTAAGAAGGGGTTGATTAAGTTGCTACGAGAATATGTTGACGTCTTTGCCTGGTCATATGAAGACATGGCTGGTCTGGATACAGATATTGTGCAACATTTCCTGCCTTTGAAGCCTGAGTGCGTGCCTGTGAAGCAGAAGCTCAGAAGAACCCATCCTGATATGGCAGTGAAGATCAAAGAGGGAGTTCAGAAGAAAATTGATGCGGGGTTTCTGGTGACTTCTACATATCCTCAATGGGTGGCCAATATTGTGCCTGTGCCTAAGAAAGATGGAAAAGTCCGGATGTGTGTGGACTATAGAGACTTGAACAAAGCTAGTCCGAAAGATGATTTGCCTCTACCACACATTGATATGTTGGTAGACAATACAACTAAATTCAATGTCTTCTCGTTTATGGACGGATTTTCTGGATATAATCAGATTAAGATGGCACCCGAGGATATGGAGAAGACAACATTTATCACACCTTGGGGAACATTCTGTTATCGAGTGATGCCCTTCGGTTTGAAGAACGCCGGAGCCACGTATCAACGAGCTATAACTACCTTGTTCCATGACATGATGCATAAGGAGATTAAGGTATACGTTGACGATATGATCGCTAAGTCAAGATCGGAGGTTGTACTCCCAGTAGAGGTGGAGATCCCATCAATGAGAGTCTTGATGGAGGCCAAGTTGACTGATGCTGAATGGATTCAGAGTCGTTATGACCAACTAAACTTGATTGAAGACAAGAGATTGACTGCCATGTGCCATGGTCTGTTATATCAGCAGAGAAAGAAGAAAGCTTTTGATAAGAAGGTCAAGCCTCGTGTGTTCCGAGAAGGTGACCTTGTGCTCAAGAAAGTTTTGTCTTTCGCGCCCGATTCCAGGGGCAAGTGGACTCCAAACTATGAAGGTCTGTATGTTGTTAAGAGAGCCTTTTCAGGAGGTGCTTTGATACTTACAACTATGGATGGGGAGGATTTCACTCGCCTGTGAATTCAGATGCAGTCAAGAAATACTTCGCCTAAAAAAAATAAATAAATAAATAAATAAAAATAAAAAACTGAATAGCTCGCTAAGTTGAAAACCCGAAAGGGCGGCTTAGGCAAAAATGAGCGTCTCGGTGGATTGAAAACCCGAAAGGGCGGTCCAGGCAAAAGTTAGAGACATAAAAAATATATAATAATGATATATGTATCCCGCTAGATTGAGTACCTCATCCTGGGGCAATCTAGGCAAAAATTAGGGATTTGGCAAGTAACTGCATCCTAACAAGACCTTGTTCTAAAACTGTCCTCCGTTAGAGATCCTTGCTCATTATCAGCCAAAGCTTCAAATACATCAGATTCAGAATTGGTGGAGAAATGGTCATTATGTTCAATGTAGCCCTTTTCCAATATATACCACCAATTTCAAATTTGTAAAGATCTATGTGTAGCACCTCAAATTTGCACCTACTTTTTGTACATACATTCTCATATTAGATCATAGCATTAACATAGTCCACTGCATAGCATTGCATTGTCCATTGGCCCAAGTGCAGGTTCAACTGACAAATTAGGTCAACTTGGTCAGGAGATCAATCAATCAAGCAAGCAAGTGCAATTTCCTTTGAGACAAGGCCCTAGGGTTGTTACAACATGTTCACATGACCTAGGGGTCCTTTGGAAGTGTTTTGGTCAAGGATTGGGTGCTCAGAAGTCATCAGTCATTGGTCAGTCCACCAGAAACCCTAGAAAGTCAACTATGGTCAACTGTGGTCAACTGTGCCTGATTTTATGGATTTCAAGGTGGGAGATGGTTTGAAAGGGTTCATTCATGTCCATACAAGTCTCATTTTACATCTCAAAGATCAATATTGGAGAAAATAAAGTCAGACAAAAAGTTTCCTAAAATGGCAGGTGACTTGTAAATGGAAATTGCCAAAAATAGAAAGTTTTTCTCCTCAAATTTACATCATCATACAAGCTTCAAATGAACTTTTGTCCAACATGAAAGTTGAAGATCTTGCTCTCACCTTTCCAAAAAGTCCAAGAACACTCATTTATCATTTATGGTTGGCAAGTTATGATCAAATCATTCTCAAGAATTTTTGAACTTCAAAGTGGCATATCTTCCAAACCATTTGGCCAAATTGGGTGGGGTTTTTTGCTACAAGTCATATTTGATGTGCTCTATCCAAATCTTTCATCACAATTCACCAAAAATCTTTCATTCAAAATGGCCTTTTTCCAAGTACATGAATTAAAAAAGAGGTGAGTTGAAAAATGGACTTTTAAATAAAACATTTCCAATGATTTGTACCAATTACATATGTTCAGAAATTGCATTTGGGATTTGTTTGAGCCCAATTTCGTGCACATACATGCACCCCATGCGAATTGGTTGGTTTTTTTAGCAATTGGCAAAACACTCATTTAACAAAATTGTGATTACACTTCCACTAACCAAACTTAAGGACACTAAACAGAGTATATATTGGACATTTTCTGTGAGAGAAACCCTAGCACACTTTGCCAAAACAGATCAAAAAATTCATTTTCTCTCAAGAACATTAAACCCTTCATCTGAACTTTTTCTGAAAATTTCCAAAGGACCCGAGTTCTTGAGCATTATACCACCATCTGCCAACATTGTTGAAGCTTCTGCAAGCCTTAAATCACAACTGTAAAGCTACTTTCGACCACTGTTCCATTAAGCTTCTCCCATGGCAGATGTTAACTGGAGCGTATTCAAGAGCAGCTGAACCAAAGTTTCATCTTCATTCACCTACTGCATCATCAAGCTTCGTCTGTTTCAACTCATCACAGCTAAACAACCATTGTTCCATCGTTGCTCCTCAAATCAAGTAAACTTTCGATCCTCTTCATTTTTAAAATCATGTAGTGCTTCTTATAGATCTTTTTGCCATGATTATGCTGAGCTTTAAATCGTGAGAAGTGGTTAAGAATTGAGAGAGAAACATGGAATTTAAGTTTGATTGTCAATTATGTTTGTGCATGGTTCATCTTGGTTAGCTCGATTTAATGAAAACTATGGTTAGATTATGACTGTGCATGATGAGATGGTTTGAATGATGTGTTTGATTCCAAAATCTGGGAAATTTGTTCATAGTGTGGATGAACAGGGTACTGTAGCTCGAAACCCTAAAATGTCTTAAACAGGTCGTGTTTTGGCTGCTGAGATTTTCTGTTTTGCATGTTTGCACTGTTTCATTGCCATGTAACCAATGAACGCTTGCCACGCCTTCTAATTGGAACGCAGCGTTCCATTTAAATGACCAAATAATTACCATTTTGCCATTTCTGTTTAAATATATCATTTAATCCATTTCACTTTTAATTTTTATTTCATTTTGGCATGGTAACTTAGAAAATTCATAAGTCACTAAATTTTGATCCAAATTTCATGGGATTTTTTGTGGATTGCTTCTCTTGATCTCTAGTTTTTTATGGTATTTTTTCCAGATTTTTTGCACGTGTGAATTTTAAAAGGTGCTAGGGTTTGTTCATGTTGTCCATTTTGTGTATGTCTTACCAAATTGCTTGTGAAATGGTGATACTTTATCCAATGCTTCCCAAATTTTTTGTACTTAAACTAGACATGTTCATGGTGATTTTGGTGTAGAGTTTGTAATTTTCTCATTGCTGGTTGTGGAGTTATGATTTTTTGAATAGGGGTGTGACAATTTGTGTCACACCATGTATGTCCAACTTCATGATTTTAATTACCATGCTTATTGAACTCAAAATGGTCTGATTTTTTGCATGAACATACTTGTGCATGTTTAGAATATGTGTAAATTGTTCTGGAATTTTTGGAAGCATTTCCTATTTGATTGATAATTTCTACCCTGTTTGACCAAATTGTTGACCTTTGTGACACATGATGCCATATGATTTGTGAAATTCTCATACATTATTGGATGGACTTGAAATTTGACATGTGCATTGTGAACATCTTGAAGTACATCATGGCTTTGATCCCATTCATTTATCATATGTTGTTTCTGTTTTACGATTAATTGAAGTTGGTGCATGTTTTGATGCTTTGAATGAGTATGCTTGAACTTGCTTTGCCTTTCTGAATTTAATTTCCCTACTTCCTTTGATCCAAATAAGATGAAATTTGGTATGCCTATCATGTTGTGGATGATGTTTGATCATGATTTATTTGAGGAATTTTTGAATTGTTTATGATTGGATTTGAGTTGAGTCATCCTGTTGACTTCTTTGAGGTTCTATTTGCCATGCTTTGACCTAATTTGTTTGTGAAATGATGATGATGAATGATGTGATTGTGAAACCACTTGGGTTTGTTTCTTGATTGATTTGTCTTGACTTTGGACACTTGTCCCTTGCTGTTTTAAACTGTTTGTCTCCTTTTGACCCTAGGCTTGTCCTAGTGGTCCTGTTGCTCATGTTTAAGCTTGGTGTTTCAGGTTAAGCAACAAATGCTTCAAAGAGATCAATACAAGTTGATTAAGTTTGATTTGTTTATAATGAACTAACTTGTGTGTTTTGTAGGTTGCTTAGCTCACTTGCTTTGAGCTTGTTCTGTGCACATCTGATTGACTGTGTTATCTGTTTGATTCTTATGCTGTTTATTTTAACTTTGTGTCTGGTATACTAACTGTGCTTGACTGATTTCAGGTACTTTAGTTGCTATTAGTTCCTTGTGAACTTTGCTTTGCTTCGCTTGATAAGCAATTTGCATTGAGGTATAACTTCCTTACTTCATGTAGTCTGGAAGACCTGGCCTGTTACTTGGCCAGGCACCTGTCTGAAGTCCTCCTTAAGAGGCAATGTTTGTGTTTGTTTACTTTTGTCCTTGCATATTCAAAGACCTCCTAAGTGAAGAGGCAATTGGCAGAACCCAAGGGATATGCAATCTATCCCCTGCTATTCTGTGTGTCATCCGCTTTGCTCACACCACTGTGTTGATGCATTGCAGATACCAACCCAAGATCTTGTACGGTTGTACAGTTGAGTCAGTGTCATATGTGTAGAAGGGTTCCCCCTTTCTGAACCCACACAATCTTGTCTTAAGCTCTCCCAGGCCAGGGATAAGAGCTGTGAAGTCTCATCTTCACTCACCTTTCATCAGCTTCACCCTAACCCTCAATGTTAGGGTTAAGAGCTAACACTACCCAGTTCCAGTGGTTTGTTTGTTGAGGTTGATATGACCCCTCGACTAAAACCTAACCTTGATCGAGCCCATTGCTTGCATATAGTGTGTGTTACTTGTGCTTGTGTGTTTGCTTTTGCTTGCTTCCTGTGCAAGTTAGGTTTAGTTTGGCTTGCTTCCTGTGCAAGTTAGGTTAGGTGTGGCTTGCTTCCTGTGCAAGTCATGTTTAGGATAGGCTTGCTTCCAGTGCAAGTTAGCTAGAAACCTTAACTTAGGGATGAATTTGCATGATAACATCTAGGCTCGAGTCGTAGTCTCCCTAGTTGTGTCTCCCTCTGTTATCTGGTTAGGCTAGTCCTGTGTCCCTCCGTAGGGGAACTACGTCGCCCTGATCCTCATACCAGATGAGGTACGTAGGCAGGAGATGAGCTGATCTCTCCGGGCGCCCTTTTTCTTTTTCAACCCTTTGTGTCTTCAACCCCTCTGCGTGTGTTGTTGTGTGCTTGGAAGCTGATGTAAGTCCATCGAGTGGCATTCGGGTTCCAGTGTGGGTTTTGTTTGGTTCGGATGCTGATGTAAGTCCAGTGATTGGCATTCGGGCTCCACGTTTGCCTTTGCCTGTGTTTGTTTGTGTGCGTGTTAGCCAAGCTACGAATGCTCTGATTCTCCTTCGTCCAAGGAGATAAGTATGCATAGGATGTGATATCCTAGCGAGCATGTGTCGTTTCCCCAGTCCGAACTACTTTGACTCTGATGTCTATGCCTGATAGACTAAGTAGGCCCAGGATGCGATATCCTGCCGAGTCAGTTTCAGTTTCAGTTTCAGTTTGTTTTCGTGTGTCTCTTTCAGCCAATGTGTGTGTGTGAGCAGTGTTTTTAGCAACCATTTTCCTTTCTATTGTGCGTGGATCCCGTCGAGTACGACGGATGCGTAGGGGTGCTAATACCTTCCCTTCGCATAACCGACTCCCGATCCCATTCTCTTTGGTCGCGAGACCACGTCTTTTCCAGGTTTACTTCGAGCGTTTCCTTTCCCTCTTTTGGGATAAATAACGCACGGTGGCGGCTCTGTTGTTCTTGTTTTCCCGCCGGTTTTTCGCGTAATGCGACAGCTGGCGACTCTGCTGGGGATCTCGAGAAGTTGACCTGTGCTGGTCCATCTTCCCTAAGCGAGTCTCTCCTAGCGCTCTCTAGGTTAGGGCTTTGGTTGCTTTATGCTGTGTTATTTATTGCATTCATTGTATATATGTGCATTTATTGTTTGCACTTATGTTTGCAATCATTCACATTCATTGTTTATCTGGCTGGCTGGTTGTTTGTTTCTCTCTGTTGGGGTGGGAGTCACTTGAGGTAAAAGGTCCAATACCCAGACCATGAGTGAAATCTAGGATGCTTAGGAATAGAGTGATTCATGGGAAGCGGGTGGTATTGCGCCACTTAGCAGAACATTGATATCACGAGCAGTTCAGACCCTGGTGGGATATTGTCGTTGCATACTTCAGGTGTGTATATGATGGTATTCTGCGAAAGGTTATTTATGCTGTGTTTCTCTCGACTTTACCCTGGCCTAGATGACACCCGTGAGTGGGGAAGGGTATGATCTTTATTACAGGTACCGTTGGTGACTTGTGGTTCTGTTGGTGACTTTGGGTTCAGACGACAGTGTCTCAGTTGACCTTGGGTTTCAAGTTGGATTTGGGTTCTGAGTTTAGACCAAAGCTTCGACCTTGTGTTCAGAGATGCACTGCCAGCCAGTCCTGTCTGCATCATGTGCATCATAGCATATTTATTTTCAAAAGATACGCAATAAAAAAAAGAAAAAAAGAAAAAGGAAAAAGAAAAAAAAACTAATCTCTGCATGCATATCATTTCTCAGGTACATTCCAGAGCTTGTTCACTGATAGAGATGGCAACAGTCCCAGAGCCGAAGCGGAAGACTTGTTCCTACAACTTTCATCGTGAGCCGTTGACTTCATTGATCGAGTTGAGTAGCCTGATAACCAGTGGTAACCAGAAGGGTTTTGTTGACCGGTTTGGGGATATTCTGACGCTGTTGAAGACGGTAGTCGATCCGGTGCCGCTGCAGACTCTTCTTCAGTTCTACGACTCGGAGCTTAGATGTTTCACTTTCCAAGATTATCAGTTGGCGCCTACTCTCGAGGAGTATTCTATTCTGTTGAGTGTCCCAGTTCAGCATCAGGTTCCTTTCTTGGACGTACCGAAGGAAGTTGACTTCAGAGTTGTTGCCAGAGCTCTCCGGTTGAGTGTCAAAGAAGTTTGTGATAACTGGAAGCCCAGTGGGGTTGTTGTGGGTCTGCCGTTGAAGTTTCTCTTGAGGGTTGCTAAAGATGAAGCCGAGAAAAGGAATTGGGAAGCTTTTCACGCCCAGCTTGCTGTTATGATCTATGGGATCGTCCTATTCCCAAGTATGCCCAATTTTATTGACCATGCTGCCATCAGTGTCTTCATTGGAAGGAATCCAGTTCCTACTCTTTTAGCTGACACTTACTATGCCATTCACAGTAGGCATGGTAAGGGTGGAGCTATCAGATGTTGTCTACCTCTCCTACTCAGATGGTTCCTGTCCCTTCTGCCAGCCAGTGGACCCTTTATGGATGCTCAGAGCACTCATAAATGGACTCAGAGGGTCATGTCGCTTACCTCCTATGACATCAGATGGCAATCTTACCGGATGGATGTGAAGAGTGTCATTATGAGCTGTGGAGAATTCCGGAATATGCCACTCGTGGGGACCAAAGGTTGCATAAATTATAATCCAGTTCTTTCTCTTCGTCAGTTAGGGTTTGTAGTGAAGAGAAAACCGCTTGAGGCTGAGATAGCTGAAAGTGTGTATTTTGAGAGGCAGAGTGACCCGACTAGATTGGAGCAGATTGGAAGAGCTTGGAGATCTGTTGGAGTGAAGGATGGATCTGTCTTAGGGAAGAAGTTTGCCATTGCTATGCCTGATTACACTGATTGGGTAAGGAAGAGAGTGGAAACTTTGTTGCTACCCTACGATAGGATGGAGCCGTTGCAGGAGCAACCACCTTTGATCCTTGCTGAGAGTGTGCCTGCTGAGCACTATAAGCAAGCCCTGATGGAGAATCTCCGGTTGAGGGAGAAGGAGCAAGATACTCAGATGGAGCTCTACAAAGCCAAAGCTGATAGGTTGCACTTGGCCCATCAACTCAGGGAAGTGCAAGGAGAGGATGCTAGTAGAGTGAGAAGCAAGAACAGATCCTACGAAGAGATGGAATCCATGTTGGATGCAGAACATCGGGAGTGTTTGAGGCTGCAGAGAGCTGAAGCCAGCTACCAGAAGAAGATCAGAGACTTGGAGAAGCAACTCAAAGACAAAGACATCCAATTGAAGAAGGAGGTAGACTTGAGACAGGCATCAGAGACCTACCTTGGAGGAGAAGTTATGGAGCTTAGAAGACAACTGAAGGAGAAGATCACCCCTCTACCAGAATGTTCAGAATGCACACTGTTGATAGACCAGTGCCAGTACCTGAAGACCCTCATTCCGGAAGACCGTTTGTCTTAGATTGTACCTTTGATGTTTATTTTGAGAATCACCTCCAGGCTTGTTGGATGGGATTCATTGTTTGTACTCCGAATATTTCGTTGACTTGGTTGTATGATCTTTTTGCCCTTATTTATAGATAAGGTTGTTGGTGTTCCCTATTGTTCTCATTTACCTTGTACTTTGTTGTTTCCTTGTTGCTGCAGGTTGCCATCTTTTGAAGATGGATCAGGCTCTTTGAATGCCTGAGAAATGAGCATATCATGTGCATCATACACATCATTAACATCATACTCATACCATTTGCATAACAGGTGTTCTTGTGCCGACTTCTCACTTTGGTTCCTGTGTTCAGGCAGGATAGCTGATCAGAGACCGCATCGCTACTCAACAAGACTCAACCATCAAAGGAACATGGATCAGGTGCAAGCTGAGTTAGCAGAGATGAGGGCTAACATGGCCCAGTTCATGCACATGATGCAAGGGGTTGCGCAAGGACAAGAAGAACTCCGAGCATTAGTTCAGAGGCAAGAAGCTATAATTCCACCACCCAACCAAGCTCTGCCAGAGGGAGGCCCGATCAATGATAACCCTACTGCTGTTGTTCCCATCAACAACTATGCTGTAGGGGATGAATTGAGAGGTATTCGAATCAACGGTCAACTGATTGCTCCAGAGACCGCCAATGCCAGAGTAGTCCGTGCTCTGGCCCGTAATCAAGCTCCGATTGTTGACAGACAAGAGGATATGTTTACTCTGCTCAGTGAAGACGAAGACATCTTGGGAAGGGTTGATGAGAGAGATCGCAAAGTTGAGGCCCTTGCTGAGAAGATCCGGGCTATGGAGTGTCAAAATTCTCTCGGTTTTGACGTAACTAATATGGGATTAGTGGAAGGCTTGAGAATCCCGTATAAGTTCAAAGCACCGTCTTTCGACAAGTACAACGGCACTTCTTGCCCTCGCACTCATGTGCAGGCATACTATCGAAAGATCTCGGCGTATACTGACGACGAGAAGATGTGGATGTACTTTTTCCAAGATAGCCTATCTGGGGCATCTTTGGACTGGTACATGGAATTAAAAAGAGATTCGATCAGATGCTGGAGGGATTTGGGAGAAGCGTTCCTCAGACAGTACAAACATAACATGGATATGGCACCGACCCAGACTCAGCTGCAGAGTCTGTGTCAGAAAAACAACGAGAGCTTTAAAGAGTACGCCCAGAGATGGCGTGAACTTGTTGCGAGAGTTCAACCCCCTATGCTGGAAAGGGAGTTGACGGATATGTTCATCGGCACTCTTCAAGGTGTGTTTATGGACCGGATGGGAAGCTGCCCATCCGGTAGTTTTTCTGATGTCGTCATCTGCGGTGAAAGAACTGAAAGTCTGATCAAGGCCGACAGAATTCAGGATGTGGGGTCTTCTTCGTCATCAAAGAAACCTTTCTCTGGGGCACCTCGCCGTAGAGAAGGTGAAACCAATGCTGTACAACACCGAGGGAATGTGTACAGAGGAAGTGTGAGTAGAGATCAATATCGCCCGGTTGCTGCAGTGACCATTCCTGCACCTCAGCCTCGTCAACAACAACAACAGAGGGTTCAACAACCGCAACAACAACAACAACAACAACAACAACGTCCGTATCAGCCCAGACAAAGAATGGCTGATCGACCTTTTGATCCGCTACCAATGTCGTACGCCGAACTATTGCCCGAACTACTCAGGTTGGGGTTTGTTGAGCTGCGTACAATGGCTCCACCAACAGTGTTGCCACCTGGATACGACGCCAACGTCCGCTGTGATTTTCATTCTGGGGCACCAGGGCACCACACTGAAAAATGTCGGGCTTTCCAGCATAAAGTCCAAGATTTGATCGATTCCAAGGCGATCAACTTTGCTCCGGTACCAAACGTTGTAAACAATCCCATGCCTCAGCATGGAGGACATAGGGTGAATTGTGTTGAAGGGGCCGAAGCTGAAGATTTTGTTGTCAGAGTGGAGGAGATTCAGACTCCTTTGTTGACTGTAAAGGGCCGTCTGCTGAAGGGGGGTGTCTACCCGGGTTGTGATGAAGGTTGTGTTGGTTGTGGCGAAGCTGTTAATGGTTGTGACCAGTTAAGGGCTGGTATTCAGAAGCTGATTGACGAGGGTTGCGTTCGGTTCAGTCGGGCTGTCAAAAATAATGGGTCGGTGGCAACTGTCACCATCAGCTTTAAACCGGCTGAAAGACGAGGACAAGGGGTTGTTAGTTCATCTGCAGCAAGTGGTACCCCAGTTACCATTTCCGCTCCGGTAACCATCAATGCTCCAACTACTATCGTGGCGTCTGGAAGAAGACCAGTTGAGAATAGTAGGGTTGTCCCTTGGAGGTATGATAATGCCTATCGCAGCAATCGAAGGGTTGATAATCAGACGAGGCCAGCAAGTCAAGCGCCTGTGACGATTAGTGCCCCAGTTAAAACTCCTGTGGTTGTGAGTCCCGTTATGGACAATGTTGGGGGACCAGGAGGTTTTACCCGGAGTGGACGATTGTTTGCTCCTCAGCCGTTGAGAGATGCTAATGCTGAGGCATCTGCTAGGGCGAAAGGCAAACAGGTTGTCGTTGACAAAGAACCGGCTCAGAAGGAGGCTGAGGGTTCATTTGAAAAGGACGTGGAGGAATTTATGAAGATTATAAAGAAGAGTGACTACAAGATCGTAGATCAGCTCAACCAGACTCCGTCCAAAATTTCAATTCTCTCTTTGCTGTTGTGCTCTGAGGCACATCGTGATGCCTTGTTGAAGATGCTGAACATGGCTTACGTGCCTAAAGAGATTTCCGTCAACCAACTAGAGGGTGTGTTGGCCAACGTGAGCACCAGGCATGGTGTAGGTTTCACTGACCTATACTTAACGCCTGAGGGTCGTAATCATAACAAAGCCTTGCATATCACTATGGAATGCAAGGGGGCAGTTTTGTCTCACGTATTGGTAGACACCGGGTCGTCATTGAATGTCTTACCGAAGCAGATTCTGAAGAAGATTGATGTTGAAGGAGTTGTGCTCACTCCTAGTGACCTTATTGTGCGCGCATTTGATGGATCCAAACGTTCTGTGTTTGGTGAAGTTACCTTGCCGGTAAAGACAGGTCCCGAGGTTTTCGACATCATTTTTTATGTTATGGACATTCAACCCGCCTACAGTTGTCTGTTGGGGCGTCCTTGGATTCACGCAGCAGGAGCAGTCTCGTCAACTCTCCACCAAAAACTCAAGTATGTCTAGAACAGTCAGATTGTGACCGTGTGTGGTGAAGAAGAGATTCTGGTGAGTCACCTGTCCTCATTCAAGTATGTCGAGGTAGATGGCGAGATCTACGAAACATTATGCCAGGCATTTGAGACTGTGGCTCTGGAGAAGGTATCCTATGCTGATCAGAGGAAGCCGGGTGCTTCAATTGCTTCATACAAGCAAGCCAAGGAGGTTGTTGACTCCGGTAGAGCTGAGGGCTGGGGCAAGATGGTAGACTTGCCTGTCAAGGAAGACAAGTTCGGTATTGGTTATGAGCCTCTCCAAGCAGAGCAGAGTGTACAAACGGGTCCGAGTACCTTTACCAGCGCCGGGCTGATGAATCATGGGGACGTCTTTGCAACTGGCAGTGAAGACTGTGACAGTGATTGCGATTTAGACATCTGGGTCCGCCCGTGTGCACCAGGGGAGTCTATCAATAACTGGACGGCTGAAGAAGTGGTTCAAGTTACTCTTCAGACAGAGTAATTTTCCTTTGTTTTTTCATTTTGCATGAAAACCCTACGTTCTGCCCAAGACGTAGCGGTTCATTGTAGGGCCTCATCATGTTTTAATGATTATCATAAATAAAGGACGTTTTGCAATCAAACTTTGTGATCCCTGTCTTTCTATTTTTTGTTTTTCACTTTTTCTAAAAAATAATAAAAATGGCAATGTTTTTGTTTTTTTTTGTGACTTTATTGAAATCTTTTTCTAAAAACAAAACATTAAACATGCAGAAGTGATCTTTTGGCATCCACTATGAACAGTTCTGTTATGCCTCGTCATGATTTCAATAATCCCATCTACCAAGCTGAAGAGGAGAGTGAGGAAGACTGTTAACTCCCTGCAGAATTGGTCAGATTGCTGAAGCAGGAGGAAAGGGTCATCCAACCTCATCAGGAGGAGTTGGAAATTGTTAATCTGGGTACTGAGGACGCCAGAAGAGAGATCAAGATTGGGGCTGCTTTAGAGGACTCTGTCAAAAGGAGGCTGATTGAGATGCTAAGAGAATATGTGGAGATATTCGCCTGGTCATATCAAGATATGCCTGGGTTGGATACAGACATTGTGGTGCATCGATTATCTCTTAGAGAAGAGTGTCCTTCGGTCAAGCAGAAGCTTCGCAGAACTAGTCCTGATATGGCTGTCAAGATCAAAGAAGAGGTTCAAAAGCAGTGGGATACAGGTTTTCTGGCTGTTACCAGTTATCCACCGTGGGTGGCCAACATCGTTCCTGTGCCGAAAAAGGATGGCAAAGTCAGAATGTGTGTCGATTACTGGGATTTAAACAGAGCGAGTCCGAAAGACGATTTCCCATTACCTCACATCGATGTATTGGTGGATAATACGGCTCAGTCCTCGGTATTCTCTTTCATGGACGGTTTCTCGGGCTATAATCAGATCAAGATGGCGCCAGAGGACATGGAAAAGACGACATTCATTACACCTTGGGGCACATTCTGCTATAAAGTGATGCCGTTTGGGCTGAAGAATGTCGGTGCTACCTATCAGAGGGCAATGACGACTCTCTTTCATGACATGATGCACAAAGAGATTGAAGTGTACGTGGATGATATGATTGCGAAGTCGCAGACAGAAGAGGAGCACCTGGTTAATTTGCAGAAGTTGTTCGACAGATTAGTCAAGTTCAAACTGAGGCTGAATCCGAACAAGTGTACGTTTGGGGTGAGATCAGGGAGGCTGTTAGGCTTCATTGTCAGTGAAAAAGGGATTGAGGTTGATCCAGCTAAATTCAAAGCTATTCAAGAGATGCCTGAACCGAAAACTGAAAAAGCAAGTCCGTGGGTTTTTAGGGAGGTTGAACTACATTGCAAGGTTCATATCTCACCTAACGGCCACGTGTGAACCAATTTTCAAATTGCTCAGAAAGAATCAGGCAATCAAGTGGAATGATGATTGTCAGAAGGCTTTTGACAAGATTAAAGAATATTTACAAAAACCTCCAATCCTGATTCCTCCAGTTCCAGGGAGACCATTGATAATGTACCTATCAGTAACCGAGAATTCGATGGGGTGTGTATTGGGACAGCATGACGAGTCTGGTCGAAAAGAGCATGCCATTTACTACCTTAGCAAAAAGTTTACCGACTGTGAAACAAGATATTCACTGCTCGAGAAAACTTGCTGTGTTTTGGCCTGGGCTGCTCGCCGACTAAGGCAGTATATGTTGAACCATACTACCTTGTTGATTTCTAAGATGGATCCAGTAAAGTACATCTTTGAGAAGCCGGCTCTCACCGGGCGCGTTGCTCGATGGCAGATGATTTTAACAGAATATGACATTCAGTACACGTCACAGAAGGCCATCAAAGGTAGTATTCTGTCAGACTACCTCGCGGAGCAACCAATTGATGATTATCAGCCAATGATGTTTGAATTCCCTGATGAAGACATCATGTATCTGAAGATGAAAGATTGTGAAGAGCCGCTTGTCGAGGAAGGACCGGATCCTGATGACAAGTGGATACTGATGTTTGATGGGGCTGTGAATATGAACGGTAATGGTGTTGGTGCAGTGTTGATCAAATCCAAAAGGGGCTCATATACCTTTCTATGCCAGATTAACTTTTGATGTCACCAACAATGAAGCTGAGTATGAGGCTTGTATCATGGGGATAGAAGAAGCCATTGATCTGAGGATCAAAACTCTTGACATATTTGGAGATTCTGCTCTAGTGATCAATCAGGTCAATGGAGATTGGAATACGAACCAGCCGCATTTGATTCCGTATAGAGATTACACCAGAAGAATACTGACGTTCTTCAAGAAGGTGAAGTTGTATCATGTCCCCCGGGATGAGAATCAGATGGCTGATGCCTTAGCTACTTTATCTTCCATGATAAAAGTTCATTGGTGGAATCATGTGCCACATGTTGCGGTAAATCGACTCGAGAGGCCTGCGTATGTGTTTGCAGCCGAGTCTGTTGCGATTGATGAGAAGCCGTGGTACTATGACATCAAGAACTTCCTCAGGACTCAGGAGTATCCTGAAGGTGCGTCGAAGAATGTTAAGAAGACCCTGAAAAGGCTAGCTGGAAGCTTTTACTTGAATCAGGATGATGTGTTGTACAAGAGGAACTTTGACATGGTCTTGCTCAGATGCGTGGATAGACACGAAGCAGACATGTTAATGCAAGAAGTGCACGAGGGTTTGTTTGGTACCCATGCTGGTGGTCATGCAATGTCGAAGAAATTGTTGAGAGCCGGTTATTACTGGATGACTATGGAATCCGATTGCTTCAAGTACGCTCGGAAGTGCCATAAATGCCAGATTTATGCTGATAAGGTGCATGTACCACCAAGCCTGTTGATTGTCATGAACTCGCCTTGGCCGTTTGCCATGTGGGGCATTGACATGATTGGGAAGATTGAGCCTACTGCTTCTAATGGACATCGCTTCATCTTGGTTACGATTGATTACTTCACCAAGTGGGTGGAAGCAGCTTCCTTTGCCAACGTCACCAAACAAGTGGTTGCCCGGTTCATCAAGAAAGAAATCATCTGTCGTTATGGAGTTCCTGAGAGAATCATCACTGACAATGGTTCAAACCTCAACAACAAGATGATGAAAGAGCTTTGCAAAGAGTTCAAGATTGAACATCACAATTCTTCTCCCTACAGACCAAAGATGAATGGTGCAGTAGAGGCGGTAAAACAAGAATATCAAGAAGATTGTGCAGAAGATGGTCGTAACGTACAAGGATTGGCATGAGATGTTGCCTTTCGCTTTGCATGGGTACCGTACCTCAGTGTAGCACCTCAAATTTGCACCTATCATTGTACATACAATCTCATATTAGGTCATAACATAACATGGTCCACTGCATAACATTGCCTTGTCCTATTTGCCTCAAGTGCAAGCCAATCAAGAGAATTAGGTCAAACTGGTCAGGAGATCAGTCAGTCAAGCAAGCAAGTGCATTTCTCAAGGAGCCAAGGCCCTAGGGTTGGTCCAACATGTTCACATGACTTGGGGATCCATTTGAAGTGTTTTGGTCAAGGATTGGATGTTCAGAAGTCATCAGTCAATGCACAATCAGTCAGAAACCCTAAAAAGTCAAACTTGGTCAACTGTGTTTGATTTTATGGTTTTGATGGATGGATTTGGTTTGAGAGAGCTTATTCATGTCCAAATAGGCCTCATGTATCATGTCAAACAACATCATTGAAGAATTTGAAGCCAGATCAGAAATTTCCAAAAATAGAAACTGGACCTGTAACTGAAACTTGCCAAAAATGGAAAGTCTTGATCCTCAAACTTACATCATGATACAAGCTTCAAATGAATTTTTGCCCAACATTAAAGTTGAAGATCTTGTTCTCCCATTTCCAAAAAGTCCAAGAACACTCAATTCCCATGTATGGTTGGCAAGTTATGATCAATTCATTTTCAGAAATTCTTGAACTTCAAAAGGCCATATCTCTCAAACCATTTGGCCAATTTGGGTGGGGTTTTTTCCTACAAGTCACATTTGATCCCCTCTTTCCAAAAATGTAAATTTCATGTACCAAAACTTCACCAATCAAAATGGAACTTTTGAACCTACATGGATTATTTTCAAGTGAGGTGAAAAATTGAACTTTCCAAATAATCATTTCCAACCATTTCTACCATCCAAACATGTTCTGAAATGTCATTTGATACTTGTTGCAAGCTCATTTTCGTGCAGTACACATAGCCATCACCTACTTGCTTGAAAATTGGCCAAAAGTACATTTTTCAACAACTCTATCCCACATTTCCATGGACTTGGATTCAGTACCACAAAAACAGCAGAGGTACATCATTTTTTCTGCAAAATGAAACCCCTAGCAGCTGCCAAAAAACATTCAGAAATCCACTCTCTCTAAAATTTCATCTTGCTTGCATTTTCCAAAATTCTTCAAAATCCTCCAAAGAGCACGACCATACCTTTGTGGCTGCATCATCCAAGCATCATTTCATGCACATTTCAACCATCATCCTTCAACTGTAAGAAGCTTTTCATGGCTGTTCATCTTCAAGCATCTTCAATGGCAGAAGCTATTCAGAACCAAATCAAGTTGTTTCAAACCAAACTTTCTTCATCATCCACCTTGTAGAAGCTTAAAGAGCAACTGTTTCAAGCATTAAGGACCAAACAACCACAATCCAGTTCAGTTCTTCAAATCTGGTATGGTTTTTCGAATCTCTCATTTTCCAAAACCATGTTATGCGTCATGAAGGTCTTGCAATGCTGATTGTTTTAAGCTTTACATCATCGAAAATGGTTGCATATTAAGGAAGTTATGTTGCTTTAAAGTTTCATGTATGAATGTGTTTGAGCTTTGATCTCTCTTGTGAGCATGATTCTATGATTTTGGTTGCTGTAATATTGATGAGCACGGAGTGTTGATTCGAATGCCCTATTTGATTTCACTTTCTGGGCACTAAAAAATTTCACGAGTTGTGGAGGGGATGAAGTACTGTAGCGCAAACCCTAATTTCTGTTTTAGTCTGCCCAGAATTTTCTCTTCAAATGCGTTGGTTGCTGTTGCCTTCTGCTTGCATGGCTGTACTATTCAATTAACATGAAGCCAATGCCCCCCTGCCACGACTTCTATTTGTTGCACGTCGTTTTGCTTAAATTCCTATTTATTACAAGTATGCCACCGTGACTACTAGGACCACTAAATCATGTTCAACTTATTTTTCTTTCTAATATTTATTTCATTTGATTACTCCAAATTGTAAAAATCATAAATCATCCATTTCAATTCCAAATCTCATGGGAATTTTTGCATCATCTTCATCATGATCCCTAGTTTTTTGTCATTATTTTTGATGATTTTTTGGATGGCTGGATTTTAAATGGCATTAGGGTTTGTAACATGTATGCATATTTTGTACCCTTTGCCAATTCTTTTGTGAAATGATGAGGATTTATCCAATGGCTCCCAAATGTTTTGTGCTTAAACTAGACACATTCATGGTGATTTTGGTGTAGAGTTTGTGAATTTATCATTGCTGGTTTGTGAGTTATGATTTTTTGAATTAGGGTGTGACAATTTGTGTCACACCATTGATGTGCAACTTGTTGATTTTTGATACCATGCTTCTTGACCTCCAAATGAATTGATTTTTTGCATGAACCTACTCTTGTATGTCTAGTTTGCACATGATTTTTCTTGGAATTAATTGTGGTATTTCCTAATTGTTTGAGATTTTCTCCCTTGTCTGACCAAAATGTTGACCTTATGTGATGCATGTTGCCATTTCATTTGTGAAATTCTCATACTTTACTAGATGGACATGAAATTTTACATGAGATAACTAGACATCCTAATCTTTGACATGGTTTTAGTCCCATTCATTTATCATACACCATCTCTGATTTATGAATTTTTCAAGTTGATGCATGTTTTTTTGACTTCTTTGAGCATGTTCAAAATTGCTTTGACTTTCTGTTAGTTGTGAAGGGCCGTCTGCTGAATGGGGGTGTCTACTCGGGCTGTGATGAGGATTGTTTGGGCTGTGCAGAATCTGAGAATGGTTGCGACCAGTTAAGGGCCGGTATCCAGGGTATGATGGATGAGGGTTGTTTGCAATTTAGTAGGGCTGTAAAAGATCGTGGGACAGTGTCAACTATCACCATTTACTTTAAACCGTCTGAAGGACGTGGACAAAGGGTCGTTAGTGCACCTGCAACAAATGGTACCCCAGTTACCATTTCCGTGCCTGTAAC
Organism: Lathyrus oleraceus; assembly: GCF_024323335.1. Lineage (NCBI taxonomy): Eukaryota > Viridiplantae > Streptophyta > Magnoliopsida > Fabales > Fabaceae > Lathyrus > Lathyrus oleraceus. The sequence continues at coordinate 459,722,280 of NC_066585.1, forward strand.
CATCGGTGCTCCGACTACCATCGTTGCGTCTGGAAGAAGGGCTGTTGAGAATAGTAGAGCCGTGCCGTGGAAGTATGATAATGCTTACCGCAGTAACAGAAGGGCTGAAAGTCAGACGAGACCAATGAATCAAGCTCCAGTGACAATTGGTTTACCGAATAGAGTTCCTGCAACTGTTGGTCCGGCTGTGGATAATGTAGGGGGTCCAGGAGGTTTTACCAGAAGCGGTCGTCTGTTCGCACCGCAGCCTTTGAGGGACAATAATGCTGAGGCTCTCGCCAAAGCAAAGGGTAAGCAAGCTGTGGTTGAGGAAGAACCTGTCCAGAAGGAAGCGCCCGAGGGGTCATTTGAGAAGGACGTAGAGGAGTTTATGAAGATAATCAAGAAGAGTGACTACAAGATTGTAGATCAGTTGAATCAAACTCCGTCCAAGATTTCTATACTTTCACTGTTGTTGTACTCTGAGGCACACCGTAATGCCTTGCTGAAGATGTTAAATCTGGCTTACGTGCCTCAAGAGATTTCTGTCAATCAACTGGAGGGTGTGATGGCCAATGTGAGCACCAGGCATGGTGTAGGATTCACCAACCTGGACTTAACGCCTGAAGGGCGAAACCATAACAAAGCCGTGCACATCACCATGGAGTGCAAGGGGGCAGTGTTGTCTCACGTATTGGTAGACACCGGGTCGTCGCTGAATGTGCTGCCTAAGCAGATTCTGAAGAAGATTGATGTGGAAGGGTTTGTGCTTACTCCCAGTGACCTGATCGTTCGTGCTTTCGACGGCTCCAAACGTCCTGTGTGTGGGGAAGTTACCTTGCCTGTGAAGATAGGTCCTGAGGTTTTCGATATCATCTTCTATGTTATGGACATCCAGCTCGCCTATAGTTGTTTATTGGGGCGTCCATGGATTCATGCAGCAGGGGCAGTCTCGTCGACTCTCCATCAAAAGCTCAAGTATGTCTGGAACGGTCAGATTGTGACTGTGTGCGGTGAAGAAGAGATTCTGGTGAGTCATCTATCCTCGTTCAAATATGTTGAGGTGGATGGCGAGATCCACGAAACCTTATGCCAGGCGTTTGAGACTGTGGCTCTTGAGAAAGTGGCGTACGCTGAGCAGAGGAAGCCAGGTGTTTCAATTACTTCTTACAAGCAGGCTAAGGAGGTTGTTAATTCTGGCAAAGCTGAAGGCTGGGGCAAGATGGTGGACTTGCCTGTCAAAGAAGACAAATTTGGCGTTGGTTACAAGCCTCTCCAAGCAGAGCAGAATGGTCAAGCGGGTCCGAGTACCTTTACCAGCGCTGGGCTGATGAATCATGGCGACGTCTCTGCAACCGGTAGTGAAGACTGTGACAGTGATTGTGATTTGGACAACTGGGTTCGCCCGTGTGCACCAGGGGGGTCTATCAACAACTGGACGGCTGAAGAAGTGGTTCAAGTTACTCTTCTGACAGAGTAATTTTCTGTTGTTTTTCATTTTGCATGAAAATCCTACGATCTGCCCAAGGCGTAGTGATTCATTGTAGGGCCTCATCATGTTTTAATGATTATCATTAATGAAGGACATTTTTTGAAATCAAACTTTGTGATCCCTGTCTTTCTATTTTTTTTGTTTTCATCCTTTTTCAAAAACAATAAAAATGGCAATGTTTTTGTTTTTTGTGACTTTATTGAACTCTTTTTTCTAAAACAAAGCATTAAACATGCAGAAGCGATCTTATGGCATTCACTATGAACAGTTCTGTTATGGCTCAGTATGATTTCGACAATCCCATCTACCAAGCTGAAGAGGAGAGTGAGGAAGACTGTGAACTTCCTGCAGAATTGATCAGATTGCTGAAGCAAGAGGAAAGGGTCATCCAACCTCATCAGGAGGAGATGGAGGTTGTTAATTTGGGTACTGAGGACGCCAAAAGAGAAATCAAGATTGGGGCTGCTTTAGAGGACTCTGTCAAGAGGAGGCTGATTGAGATGCTGAGAGAATATGTGGAGATATTCGCCTGGTCATATCAAGATATGCCTGGTTTGGATACAGACATTGTGGTACACCGATTACCTCTTAGAGAAGGATGTCCTTCGGTCAAGCAGAAGCTTCGTAGAACGAGTCCTGACATGGCAACTAAGATCAAGGAAGAGGTTCAGAAGCAGTGGGATGCAGGTTTTTTGGCTGTTACAAGTTATCCCCCATGGGTGGCCAACATCGTTCCTGTGCCGAAGAAGGATGGTAAAGTCAGAATGTGTGTCGATTACCGGGATTTGAATAGAGCGAGTCCGAAAGATGATTTCCCATTACCTCACATTGATGTATTGGTGGATAATACGGCTCAATCCTCGGTATTCTCTTTCATGGATGGTTTCTCCGGATATAATCAGATCAAGATGGCGCCAGAGGACATGGAAAAGACGACATTCATTACACCTTGGGGCACGTTCTGCTATAAGGTGATGCCATTTGGGCTAAAGAATGCTGGTGCTACCTATCAGAGGGCAATGACGACTCTTTTTCATGACATGATGCACAAAGAAATTGAAGTGTACGTAGATGATATGATCGCGAAGTCGCAGACAGAAGAGGAGCACCTGGTTAATTTGCAGAAGCTGTTTGACCGGTTGAGAAAGTTCAAGCTGAGGTTGAATCCGAACAAGTGCACGTTTGGGGTGAGATCAGGGAAGCTTTTAGGCTTCATTGTCAGTGAGAAAGGGATTGAGGTTGATCCAGCAAAAGTCAAAGCTATTCAAGAGATGCCTGAACCAAAAACGGAAAAGCAGGTCCGTGGGTTTTTAGGGAGATTGAACTACATTGCAAGGTTCATATCTCACCTAACTGCCACGTGTGAACCAATTTTCAAACTGCTCAGAAAGAATCAGGCGATCAAGTGGAATGATGATTGTCAGAAAGCTTTTGACAAGATAAAAGAGTATTTACAGAAACCTCCAATCCTTATACCTCCAGTTCCAGGGAGACCTCTGATAATGTACCTGTCAGTGACTGAGAACTCGATGGGGTGTGTATTGGGACAGCATGACGAGTCTGGTCGAAAAGAGCATGCCATATACTACCTTAGCAAAAAGTTTACCGACTGTGAAACAAGATATTCACTGCTCGAGAAAACTTGTTGTGCTTTGGCCTGGGCTGCTCGCCGACTGAGGCAGTATATGTTGAACCATACTACCTTATTGATTTCTAAGATGGATCCAGTAAAGTACATCTTTGAGAAACCGGCTCTCACCGGGCGTGTTGCTCGTTGGCAGATGATTCTAACAGAATATGATATTCAGTACACGTCACAAAAGGCCATCAAAGGTAGTATTCTGTCAGACTACCTCGCCGAGCAACCGATTGAAGATTATCAGCCTATGATGTTTGAATTCCCTGATGAAGACATCATGTATCTTAAGATGAAAGATTGTGAAGAGCCTCTTGTCGAGGAAGGACCGGATCCGGATGACAAATGGACACTGATGTTTGATGGGGCTGTGAATATGAACGGTAACGGTGTTGGGGCAGTATTGATCAATCCTAAAGGTGCTCATATACCTTTTTCTGCCAGATTGACGTTTGACGTCACCAACAACGAAGCTGAGTATGAGGCTTGTATCATGGGGATAGAAGAAGCCATTGATCTGAGGATCAAAACGCTTGACATTTATGGAGATTCAGCTCTAGTGGTCAATCAAGTCAATGGAGATTGGAATACGAATCAGCCGCATTTGATTCCGTATAGAGATTACACCAGAAGAATACTGACGTTCTTCAAGAAGGTGAAGTTGTACCATGTCCCCCGGGATGAGAATCAAATGGCTGATGCCTTGGCTACTTTGTCGTCTATGATCAAAGTTCATTGGTGGAATCATGTGCCACATGTTGCGGTGAATCGACTCGAGAGGCCTGCGTATGTGTTTGCAGCCGAGTCTGTTGTGATTGATGAGAAGCCGTGGTATTATGACATCAAGAACTTCCTCAAGACTCAGGAGTATCCTGAAGGTGCGTCGAAGAATGACAAGAAAACCCTGAGAAGGCTAGCTGGAAGCTTCTATTTGAATCAGGATGATGTGTTGTATAAGAGAAACTTTGACATGGTCTTGCTCAGATGCGTGGACAGACCCGAGGCGGACATGTTAATGCAGGAAGTTCATGAAGGTTCCTTCGGTACTCATGCCGGCGGACATGCAATGGCTAAGAAATTGTTGAGAGCGGGTTATTACTGGATGACTATGGAATCCGATTGTTTCAAGTATGCTCGGAAGTGCCATAAGTGTCAAATTTATGCTGATAAGGTGCATGTACCACCAAGCCCTCTGAATGTCATGAATTCGCCTTGGCCGTTTGCCATGTGGGGCATTGATATGATTGGGAAAGATTGAGCCTACTGCTTCGAATGGACATCGCTTCATCTTGGTTGCGATTGACTATTTCACCAAATGGGTGGAAGCAGCTTCCTATGCTAACGTTACCAAACAAGTGGTTACCCGGTTCATCAAGAAAGAAATCATATGTCGTTATGGAGTTCCTGAGAGAATCATCACTGACAATGGTTCGAATCTCAATAACAAGATGATGAAAGAGCTTTGTAAAGATTTCAAGATTGAACATCACAATTCTTCTCCTTACAGACCGAAGATGAATGGTGCTGTAGAAGCGGCGAACAAGAATATCAAGAAGATTGTGCAGAAGATGGTCGTTACGTACAAGGATTGGCATGAGATGCTGCCTTTCGCTTTGCATGGGTACCGTACCTCAGTACGTACGTCGACCGGGGCAACCCCTTACTCCCTTGTGTATGGTATGGAAGCTGTCCTACCTGTTGAAGTGGAGATTCCTTCTCTGAGAGTTTTATTGGATGTCAAGCTGGACGAAGCCGAGTGGATTCGAACAAGGTTTAACGAGTTGAGCCTTATCGAGGAGAGACGGCTAGCAGCTGTATGTCATGGACAGTTGTATCAGAGAAGGATGAAGCGAGCCTTTGATCAGAAAGTGCGTCCTCGAAGCTATCAGATCGGTGATCTAGTTTTGAAGAGGATCCTCCCTCCCGGTGCAGATAACAGGGGCAAGTGGACTCCTAATTATGAAGGTCCGTATGTTGTGAAGAAGGTATTCTCCGGTGGAGCCTTGATGCTTACAACTATGGATGGTGAAGATTTTCCGTCTCCTGTTAACTCAATGTAGTCAAAAAATACTTCGCATAAATTGACCCGCTGGACAAAAAGAAAAAAAAGTCCAGGCAAAAAAGGGGCATCCCGGCGAACCAAAAAAACAGAAAGAAAAGGTTCGGGCAAAAATTAGGGATAAAATGAAAAGAATTTGTACACCCGGTAAGTCGAAAACCCGCAAGGGCGGCTTAGGCAAAAATGGGTATCCGGTGGATTGAAAACCCGAAAGGGCGATCCAGCCAAAAGAGGGATTAAAGCGAAGACTACAGTCTGAGTTGTCTGTACTTCATCGAGCTTTGTCGTCTGCCATCTCGAAAGATGTGATCCGTCCAGTCATTCTTCTCAGAAAGCAAGGAGTTGGGAGGAAAACTGATGATCTGTGAGTCATAACAGAATTGGGAAATAGTGGATGCCGTGTTCACGTTGCCACTAGGATAGATTTTTCCTTTTGTGCGCAATTACCTCTTTCTAGGAATTGCTTCCCAATGTATTCGCCTCTTCAGGCACATTTTCAATCAATAAAAGTCGTTATTCAGATAAATAGCTCTTTGGTTTTTATTTTTACTGTTTTGTTTGCAAAAATGTCCGAATTTTTGATAAGCATTGCATATAAGAACATGAAGGCTAAACAATAACGTGCAAAAAAGATGAAACATTTGAAAATCATTTTGAATGTTGAGGACACTTGAGCGTATCTTGTCCATGTATCCCCTGGGGGCATTTTGTCGTGCTGTTTTTCAGGATTGGCATCTGTGAGGACGTTTCCTCAGCAGATATTTTCCCCAAGCAAGTTTGGAAGCTATCAGAGCTATGTTCCCCTGCGGAGACGTCTGTGGATAATGCCTTCTATTCCCCAACAGATCTAAGGATTGCCTATCCCCAGCAGGCCTGTATTTGCCGATTTCCTCCCCGAGTGAGGCAGGTTCATTGAAATTTATCTCCAGCATTTATCCTATCTGTGGATTGAAGGATATCCCCAGCGGAGTTTACCTCCCCCCCAGCAGCAGTGCTATTCTCCAACATGAGTGAGAAGTCGTTGCTCTCCCTGCAGAGTCTCCCCGCATAGTTGGAGTACCTGATCAGTTTTGGCTCCCCAGCCGGAGTTTCTCATCATTTTTGCATTTTTTGCATTTTTAGTGATCATTGCATCCTCAAACTGCGTAGCATTCCCATTCAATATGGAGCATTACGCCATAGAAAAATTCAAACATATGCATTCATGTGTTAACCTCACCAGACCGTATCCCCGGCAGAGGCGGATCATTTCATTCAACATCAGCACAGCAAGTCTGCTACAGTTGCTCTTGACAGCATTCAGGATTGATATCCCCACAGAGGCTTATTACCTCACCCGTTGGTGACAGAAAGTTTGTTTAACCCCAGTGAGACCCCCAACAGGTGGTCAACCTTGCCTTGACATATCTAAAAAGTCGTTCTTGTGATACCGGTAAGTGTCATACTAGCACTCGCGTGTGTTTCTTTGTTTGGTGTCGGTAAACACCATTGTTTCGGTGTTTGTAAACATCGGGCATTCTCCCCAGTCATCAGTAAATGTCTGGTCATCATTTTTGGTGTCGGTAAACACCATTGTTTCGGTGTCTGTAAACATTGGGTATTCTCCCCAGTCATCAGTAAATGTCTGGTCATCATTTTTGGTGTCGGTAAACACCATTGTTTCGGTGTCTGTAAACATCGGGTTTTCTCCCCAGTCATCGGTAAATGTCTGGTCATTTTTTGATGTCGGTAAACATCGAGTCTTTTCTGCAGTCATCGGTAAATGTCTGATAAATCCCCAGCTAGATCCCCAGTAGAGTCATCGATAAATGTCCTATCTGTTTTCCAGTTGCAAATATTTGTTTTTTTCCTTAGTGAAGTGTTCCCCGGTCATCGGTAAATGTCTGGTCGTTTTTGGATGTCGGTAAACATCATCTTTCGATGTCGGTAAACATCGAGTCTCATCCCAATCACCGGTAAATGTCTGGTCATGCTTTGTTTCCTTGTTGATAAAATCAAGATCCCCAGAAGTCGTCGGTAAACGTCTTGTCTGATTACACCACAAAGATTTTGTTCCTCCCCAAGTGGAGACGCCATCGGTAAATGGCCCCGTATGCTTCGATATCGGTAAATATCAGATCTCCAGTTGCAGTAGCCATCGGTAAATGGTCAAGTTGAAGTTGATATCGGTAAATGTCGAGTTTCTTTGAAGCCACCATCGGTGAATGGTTTTGCTTCCTTTTACATCAGAAGTTGTTTCCCAGCAGCCATCGGTAAATGGTCTTGCTAAAGTTGATATCGGTAAATATCAAGTTAGCAGTTTCTAACCATCGGTAAATGGTTTCACTTTTCTGAAGTTGTCAATGGCAGGCGTCATCAGTAAATGACGTGGTTCTTCTTGTATCATATCCGGCAGAGTGCAAATTTCTACGGTTCTTGGTATTCAATCCCTGTTTACCCTGAAGGTCTGATAGCCGTTGCTCTCATCCATTCGGGTTCCGAGCTGATTGAATAGGGGCAGCTGTAGCACCTAAAATTTGCACCTATCATTGTACATACGTTCTCATATTAGGTCATAACATAACATGGTCCACTGCATAACATTGCATTGTCCTATTTGCCTCAAGTGCAAGCCAATCAAGAGAATTAGGTCAAACTGGTCAGGAGATCAGTCAGTCAAGCAAGCAAGTGCATTTCTCAAGGAGCCAAGGCCCTAGGGTTGGTCCAACATGTTCACATGACTTGGGGATCCATTTGAAGTGTTTTGGTCAAGGATTGGATGTTCAGAAGTCATCAGTCAATGCACAATTAGTCAGAAACCCTAAAAAGTCAAACTTGGTCAACTGTGTTTGATTTTATGGTTTTGATGGATGGATTTGGTTTGAGAGAGCTTATTCATGTCCAAATAGGCCTCATGTATCATGTCAAACAACATCATTGAAGAATTTGAAGCCAGATCAGAAATTTCCAAAAATAGAAACTGGACCTGTAACTGAAACTTGCCAAAAATGGAAAGTCTTGATCCTCAAACTTACATCATGATACAAGCTTCAAATCAATTTTTGCCCAACATGAAAGTTGAAGATCTTGTTCTCCCATTTCCAAAAAGTCCAAGAACACTCAATTCCCATGTATGGTTGGCAAGTTATGATCAATTCATTTTCAGAAATTCTTGAACTTCAAAAGGCCATATCTCTCAAACCATTTGGCCAATTTGGGTGGGGTTTTTTCCTACAAGTCACATTTGATCCCCTCTTTCCAAAAATGTAAATTTCATGTACCAAAACTTCACCAATCAAAATGGCACTTTTGAACCTACATGGATTATTTTCAAGTGAGGTGAAAAATTGAACTTTCCAAATAATCATTTCCAACCATTTCTACCATCCAAACATGTTCTGAAATGTCATTTGAGACTTGTTGCAAGCTCATTTTCGTGCAGTACACATAGCCATCACCTACTTGCTTGAAAATTGACCAAAAGTACATTTTTCAACAACTCTATCCCACATTTCCATGGACTTGGATTCAGTACCACAAAAACAGCAGAGGTACATCATTTTTTCTGCAAAATGAAACCCCTAGCAGCTGCCAAAAAACATTCAGAAATCCACTCTCTCTAAAATTTCATCTTGCTTGCATTTTCCAAAATTCTTCAAAATCCTCCAAAGAGCACGACCATACCTTTGTGGCTGCATCATCCAAGCATCATTTCATGCACATTTCAACCATCATCCTTCAACTGTAAGAAGCTTTTCGTGGCTGTTCATCTTCAAGCATCTTCAATGGAAGAAGCTATTCAGAACCAAATCAAGTAGTTTCAAACCAAACTTTCTTCATCATCCACCTTGTAGAAGCTTAAAGAGCAACTGTTTCAAGCATTAAGGACCAAACAACCACAATCCAGTTCAGTTCTTCAAATCTGGTATGGTTTTTCGAATCTCTCATTTTCCAAAACCATGTTATGCGTCATGAAGGTCTTGCAATGCTGATTGTTTTAAGCTTTACATCATCGAAAATGGTTGCATATTAAGGAAGTTATGTTGCTTTAAAGTTTCATGTATGAATGTGTTTGAGCTTTGATCTCTCTTGTGAGCATGATTCTATGATTTTGGTTGCTGTAATATTGATGAGCACGGAGTGTTGATTCGAATGCCCTATTTGATTTCACTTTCTGGGCACTAAAAAATTTCACGAGTTGTGGAGGGGATGAAGTACTGTAGCGCAAACCCTAATTTCTGTTTTAGTCTGCCCAGAATTTTCTCTTCAAATGCGTTGGTTGCTGTTGCCTTCTGCTTGCATGGCTGTACTATTCAATTAACATGAAGCCAATGCCCCCCTGCCACGACTTCTATTTGCTGCACGCCGTTTTGCTTAAATTCCTATTTATTACAAGTATGCCACCGTGACTACTAGGACCACTAAATCATGTTCAACTTATTTTTCTTTCTAATATTTATTTCATTTGATTACTCCAAATTGTAAAAATCATAAATCATCCATTTCAATTCCAAATCTCATGGGAATTTTTGCATCATCTTCATCATGATCCCTAGTTTTTTGTCATTATTTTTGATGATTTTTTGGATGGCTGGATTTTAAATGGCATTAGGGTTTGTAACATGTATGCATATTTTGTACCCTTTGCCAATTCTTTTGTGAAATGATGAGGATTTATCCAATGGCTCCCAAATATTTTGTGCTTAAACTAGACACATTCATGGTGATTTTGGTGTAGAGTTTGTGAATTTATCATTGCTGGTTTGTGAGTTATGATTTTTTGAATTAGGGTGTGACAATTTGTGTCACACCATTGATGTGCAACTTGTTGATTTTTGATACCATGCTTCTTGACCTCCAAATGAATTGATTTTTTGCATGAACCTACTCTTGTATGTCTAGTTTGCACATGATTTTTCTTGGAATTAATTGTGGTATTTCCTAATTGTTTGAGATTTTCTCCCCTGTCTGACCAAAATGTTGACCTTATGTGATGCATGTTGCCGTTTCATTTGTGAAATTCTCATACTTTATTAGATGGACATGAAATTTTACATGAGATAACTAGACATCCTAATAATTGCATTGGTTTTAGTCCCATTCATTTATCATACACCATCTCTGATTTATGAATTTTTCAAGTTGATGCATGTTTGGTTGACTTCTTTGAGCATGTTCAAAATTGCTTTGACTTTCTGATTTTCATTAACTGCCTTCCACTTGTCCAAATGAGATGAAATTTGACATGCTTACCATACTGTGGGTTGTGATTGGTCAGGATTTATATGGTGATTTTTGGAAATGTTTAAGATTCCTTTTGAGTTAAGTCTTGCTGTTGACTTCTATGAGCTTCTAAATGACATGCTTTGACCTAAATTGTTCATGAAATGATGATGATGATTGATATGAATGTGAACCCAATTGGTTTTGTTTCTTGATTGTTTGAACATGATTTTGGATACTTGCCCTTTGCTGTTTTAACTTTTTCATTCTCTTTTGACCCTAGGCTTGCCCTAGTGGTCCTGTTACTCACTTTTGAGCTTGTGTTTTCAGGTTGACCAACAAATGACCAATGAGGCCGATTCTTTTGATATGAGCTTGCTTGAATATCATTGAGCTAACCTCTTGGTTTTGTAGGTGGCTTGGCTCATATGATTTGAGTCTTGTGCTTTGCACATTTGATTGTCTGATTTGACTATTGATTCCTATTTCCTTTGTTTTAACTTGTGAACTGTGTACTGATCTGTTTGACTATTTCAGGTACCATTAGTTGCTTAGTTCTTTGAACTTGCTTTGCTTTGCTTATCAAGCAATTTGCATTGAGGTATATTTCTCATCTTCATGTAGTCTGGAAGACCTGGCCTGTTACTTGGCCAGGCAACTGTCTGAAGTCCTCCTTAAGAGGCAATGTTTGTGATTGTTTAATTTTGTCCTTGCATAGAGTCAAAGACCTCCTAAGTGAAGAGGCAATTGGCAGAACCCAAGGGATACGCAATCTATCCCCTGCTATTCTGTGTGTCATCTGCTTTGCTCACACCACTGTGTTGATGCATTGCAGATACAAACCCAAGATCTTGTACAATTGTACAGTTGAGTCAGTATCAAATGTGTAGAAGGGTTCCCACTTTCTGAACCCACACATTCTTGTCTTAAGCTCTCCCAGGCCAGGGATAAGAGCTGTGAAGTCTCATCTTCACTCACCTTTCATCAGCTTCACCTTAGCCCCTCAATGGCAAGGTTAAGAGCTAACACTACCCAGTTCCAGTGGTTTGTTTGTTGAGGTTGATATGACCCCCCGACTAAAACCTGACCTTGTTTGAGCCCGTTGCTTGCATATAGTGTGTGCTACTTGTGCTTGTGTGTTTGCTTTAGCTTGCTTCCTGTGCAAGTTAGGTGTGGCTTGCTTCCTGTGCAAGTCATGACTAGGATAGGCTGGCTCCCTGTGCCAGTTAGCTAGAAACCTTAACTTAGGGATGATTTTGCATGATAACATCTAGGCTTGAGTCGTAGTCTCCCTAGTTGTGTCTCCCTCTGTTACCTGGTTAGGCTAGTCCTTTATCCCTCTGTAGGGGAACTACGTCGCCCTGATCCTCATACCAGATGAGGTACGTAGGCAGGAGATGAGCAGATCTCTCCGGGCGCCTGTGTCTTTGTTTTGCCTTGTTGTGTGCTTGGAAGCTGATGTAAGTCCATCGAGTGGCATTAGGGTTCCAGTGTGCGTTTGTTGGTTCGGATGCTGATGTAAGTCCAGTGATTGGCATTCAGGCTCCATGTTTGCCTCTTTGTGTGTGTTTTGGTTCGGATGTTGATGTAAGTCCAGTGATTGGCATTCAGGCTCCACGTTTGCCTTTGCCAGTGTTTGTTTGTGTGCGTGTCAGCCGAGCTACGAATGCTCTGATTCTTCTCTCGTCCGAGAAGATACGTATGCATAGGATGCGATATCCTAGCGAGCATGTGTCGTTTCCCCAGTCCGAACTACTTCGACTCTGATGTCTATGCCTGATAGACTAAGTAGGCCCAGAATGCGATATCCTGCCGAGTCAGTGTCAGTCAGTTTTCTTGTGTCTCTTTCAGCCAGTGTGTGTGTGTTTGAGCAGTGTTTTAGCAACCATTTTTCCTTCCTATTGTGCGTGGATCCCGTCGAGTACGACGGATGCGCAGGGGTGCTAATACCTTCCCTTCGCATAACCGACTCCCGAACCCATTCTCTTTGGTCGCGAGACCATGTTCTTTCCAGGTTTACTCTGAGCGTTTCCTTTCCCTCATTTGGGATAAATAACGCACGGTGGCGGCTCTGTTGTTCTTGTTTTCCCGCCGGTTTTTCGCGTGATGCGACACTCAGTACGTACGTCGACCGAGGCAACCCCATACTTCCTTGTGTATGGTATGGAAGCTGTCCTACCTGTTGAAGTGGAGATCCCTTCTCTGAGGGTATTGTTGGATGTCAAGCTGGATGAAGCCGAGTGGATTCGAACAAGGTTTAATGAGTTAAGCCTTATCGAAGAGAGACGGCTAGCAGCAGTGTGCCATGGGCAGTTGTATCAGAGAAGGATGAAGCGAGCCTTTGATCAGAAAGTGCGTCCTCGGACATTTCAAACTGGTGATCTAGTTTTGAAGAGGATCCTTCCTCCCGGTACAGATAACAGGGGCAAGTGGACTCCTAATTACGAAGGTCCATATGTTGTGAAGAAGGTCTTCTCCGGTGGAGCCTTGATGCTTACAACTATGGATGGTGAAGATTTCCCGTCCCCTGTTAACTCAGATGTAGTCAAAAAATACTTCGCATAAATTGACCCGCTGGACAAAAAGAATAAAAGAGTCCAGGCAAAAAAGGGCATCCCGGCGAACCAAAAAATAGAAAGAAAAGGTTCGGGCAAAAGTTAGGGATAAAATGAAAAGAATTTGTACACCCGGTAAGTCGAAAACCCGCAAGGGCGGCTTAGGCAAAAAAGGGTATCCCGGTGGATTGAAAACCCGAAAGGGCGATCCAGCCAAAAGAGGGATTAGAGCGAAGACTACAGTCTGAGTTATCTGTGCTTCGTCGCGCTTCGTCAGCTACCATCTCGAAAGAAGTGATCGGTCCGGTCATTCTTCTCAGAAAGCAAGGAAGTTGGGAGGAAAATTGATGATCTATGAGTTATAACAGAATTGGGAAATAGTGGATGCCGTGTTCACATTGCCATTAGGATAGTTTATTTTCCTTTTGTGCGCAATTACCTCTTCCTAGGAATTGCTTCCCAATGTATTTGCCTTTTCAGGCACATGTTCAATCAATAAAAGTCGTTATTCAGATAAATAGCTCTTTTGTTTTTATTTTTACTGTTTTGTTTGCAAAAACGTCCGAATTTTTGATAAGCATTGCATATAAAAACATGAAGGCTAAACAATAACGTGCAAAAGATCAAAACATTTGAAAATCATTTTGAATGTTGAGGACACTTGAGCGTATCTTATCCATGTATCCCCTGGGGGCATTTTGTTGTTCTGTTGTGCAGATCGTCATCTGTGAGCATTCCCCAGCAGTTATTTCCCACAGCAGAGTTCATCCTACTTGTGGATTGGTTGGGGCTATCCCCAGTGAAGTTGCCGGTTTGTCCATAGCAAGTTGCTTTATTACTCTCCAGCGAGTTGCCTTGTTTCTCCCCTAGCGGAATTGTATTGGTGTTTCCTCGGTGCAGTCGTCCTGTGTATTCCCCGGCGGAATTTTCATCATTTTGCATCTTGCATGTAGTGATCATTGCATCCTCAAAACTGCGTAGCATTCCCATCCCATATGGAGCATTACGCCATAGAAAAATTCAAACATATGCATTCATTGTATTCAAAACCATCAAACCGTATCCCCGGCAGAGGCGGATTTGTGTTCAACATCTGTACAGCACGTTTGCTACAGTTGCTCCTGACAGCATTCAGGATTGACAATCCCTACAGAGGTTTATTTCCTCATCCGTTGGTAAAAAGAAAGTTTGTTTCTCCCCAGTGAGACCCCCCGCAAGTGTCAAGCCTTGCCCTGTCATCTTGTGGATGTCAGTATCCCGTCAGCACCCGCGTGTGTTGTTTTCTTTGGTGTCGGTAAACACCATCTTTCGGTGATTTCCAGTCATGCGTAAGTGTCTGGTCTTCTTTGGTGTCGGTAAACACCATCTTTCGGTGATTTCCAGTCATGCGTAAGTGTCTGGTATTCTTTGGTGTCGGTAAACACCATCTTTCGGTGATTTCCAGTCAGGCATAAGTGTCTGGTCTTCTTTGGTGTCGGTAAACACCATCTTTCGGTGATTTCCAGTCATGCGTAAGTGTCTGGTATTCTTTGGTGTCGGTAAACACCATCTTTCGGTGCTTTCCCAGTCATGCGTAAGTGTCTGGTCTTCTTTTGATGTCGGTAAACATCATCGTTCGATGTTCGTAACGTCGTCCTCCCTTCCCTAGTGAAGATTTCTCCTCTCCGTTGGTGTCGATAAACGTCGAGTTTTTCCCGATCATCCGTTGATGATTTGGTTGTGTTCATTATCCCTAGTACTCCTCTCCGTTGGTGTCGATAAACGTCGAGTTTTTCCTGTACGTCCGATGACGTATAGTTGCTTATTCCTCACAGATCATTTGGTAATACCAGATGATTACCCTCAGAGTTTCCTCCTCTCCGTTGGTGTCGATAAACGTCGAGTTTTTCCTATTCGTCCTATGACGTCTAGTTGTACCCTTCCCCATGCAGATTTACCTCTCCGTTGGTTTCGATAAACGTTGAGTTTTTCTCATTCGTCCGTTGACGTCTGATTGTATATCCTATTCCCCAGTCATTCATTAATGTCTGGTTGATCCCCAGTAGAGTCGTCGGTAAACGTCCTGTCTGGTCTCCTTCTCCGTTGGTGTCGATAAACGTCGAGCTTCTCCCATTCTTCAGTAAATGTCTGGTCGAGTCTTCCCATTCATCAGTAATGTCTGGTCTCCTTCTCCGTTGGTGTCGATAAACGTCGAGCTTCTCCCATTCATCAGTAAATGTCTGGTCGAGTCTTCCCATTCATCAGTAAATGTCTGGTCGATCTTTTTTGGTGTCAGTAAACATCATCTTTCGATGTCGGTAAACGTCGAATTTTCTCCCATTCATTAGTAAATGTCTGGTCGAGTCTTCCCATTCATCAGTAAGTGTCTGGTCGATCTTTTTTTGGTGTCAGTAAACATCATCTTTCGATGTCGGTAAACGTCGAATTTTCTCCCATTCATCCGTTGATGTCTGGTCGAGTCTTCCCATTCATCAGTAGATGTCTGGTTACCTCTCCGTTGGTTTCGATAAACGTCGAGTTTTTCCTGGTCGTCCCCAGTGGGTTACCTCTCTGTTGGTCTTGGTAAACGTTGAGTTTTTCCTAGTTGTCCGTTGGCATCTAGTTGTGATTTCTGATCCCAGTCATCGTGTGTCGATGTTTGGATGTGCCTGTACTTTTGAGGAAAAAAAAGAAAGAAAACAAAAAAATTCCCAGCAGTGTGCAAATTTCTACGGTTCTTTGGTATTCAATCCCTGTGTACCCTGAATGTTTGACAGTCGTTGCTCTCATCCATTCGGGTTCCCAGTTGATTGAATAGGGGCAGCTGTAGCACCTCAAATTTGCACCTACCTTTTGTACATACATTCTAATATTAGATCATAGCATTAACATAGTCCACTGCATAGCATTGCATTGTCCATTGGCCCAAGTGCAGGTTCAACTGACAAATTAGGTCAAACTGGTCAGGAGATCAGTCAATCAAGCAAGCAAGTGCAATTTCCTTTGAGACAAGGCCCTAGGGTTGTTACAACATGTTCACATGACCTAGGGGTCCTTTGGAAGTGTTTTGGTCAAGGATTGGGTGCTCAGAAGTCATCAGTCATTGGTCAGTCCACCAGAAACCCTAGAAAGTCAACTATGGTCAACTGTGGTCAACTGTGCCTGATTTTATGGATTTCAAGGTGGGAGATGGTTTGAAAGGGTTCATTCATGTCCATACAAGTCTCATTTGACATCTCAAAGATCAATATTGGAGAAAATAAAGTCAGACAAAAAGTTTCCTAAAATGGCAGGTGACTTGTAAATGGAAATTGCCAAAAATAGAAAGTTTTTCTCCTCAAATTTACATCATCATACAAGCTTCAAATGAACTTTTGTCCAACATGAAAGTTGAAGATCTTGCTCTCACCTTTCCAAAAAGTCCAAGAACACTCATTTATCATTTATGGTTGGCAAGTTATGATCAAATCATTCTCAAGAATTTTTGAACTTCAAAGTGGCATATCTTCCAAACCATTTGGCCAAATTGGGTGGGGTTTTTTGCTACAAGTCATATTTGATGTGCTCTATCCAAATCTTTCATCACAATTCACCAAAAATCTTTCATTCAAAATGGCCTTTTTCCAAGTACATGAATTAAAAAAGAGGTGAGTTGAAAAATGGACTTTTAAATAAAACATTTCCAATGATTTGTACCAATTACATATGTTCAGAAATTGCATTTGGGATTTGTTTGAGCCCAATTTCGTGCACATACATGCACCCCATGCAAATTGGTTGGTTTTTTTAGCAATTGGCAAAACACTCATTTAACAAAATTGTGATTACACTTCCACTAACCAAACTTAAGGACACTAAACAGAGTATATATTGGACATTTTCTGTGAGAGAAACCCTAGCACACTTTGCCAAAACAGATCAAAAAATTCATTTTCTCTCAAGAACATTAAACCCTTCATCTGAACTTTTTCTGAAAATTTCCAAAGGACCCGAGTTCTTGAGCATTATACCACCATCTGCCGACATTGTTGAAGCTTCTGCAAGCCTTAAATCACAACTGTAAAGCTACTTTCGACCACTGTTCCATTAAGCTTCTCCCATGGCAGATGTTAACTGGAGCGTATTCAAGAGCAGCTGAACCAAAGTTTCATCTTCATTCACCTACTGCATCATCAAGCTTCGTCTGTTTCAACTCATCACAGCTAAACAACCACTGTTCCATCGTTGCTCCTCAAATCAAGTAAACTTTCGATCCTCTTCATTTTTAAATCATGTAGTGCTTCTTATAGATCTTTTGCCATGATTATGCTGAGCTTTAAATCGTGAGAAGTGGTTAAGAATTGAGAGAGAAACATGGAATTTAAGTTTGATTGTCAATTATGTTTGTGCATGGTTCATCTTGGTTAGCTCGATTTAATGAAAACTATGGTTAGATTATGACTGTGCATGATGAGATGGTTTGAATGATGTGTTTGATTCCAAAATCTGGGAAATTTGTTCATAGTGTGGATGAACAGGGTACTGTAGCTCGAAACCCTAAAATGTCTTAAACAGGTCGTGTTTTGGCTACTGAGATTTTCTGTTTTGCATGTTTGCACTGTTTCATTGCCATGTAACCAATGAACGCTTGCCACGCCTTCTAATTGGAACGCAGCGTTCCATTTAAATGACCAAATAATTACCATTTTGCCATTTCTGTTTAAATATATCATTTAATCCTTTTCACTTTTAATTTTTATTTCATTTTGGCATGGTAACTTAGAAAATTCATAAGTCACTCAATTTTGATCCAAATTTCATGGGATTTTTTGTGGATTGCTTCTCTTGATCTCTAGTTTTTTATGGTATTTTTTGCACGTGTGAATTTTAAAAGGTGCTAGGGTTTGTTCATGTTGTCCATTTTGTGTATGTCTTACCAAATTGCTTGTGAAATGGTGATACTTTATCCAATGCTTCCCAAATTTTTTGTGCTTAAACTAGACATGTTCATGGTGATTTTGGTGTAGAGTTTGTAATTTTCTCATTGCTGGTTGTGGAGTTATGATTTTTTGAATAGGGGTGTGACAATTTGTGTCACACCATGTATGTCCAACTTCATGATTTTAATTACCATGCTTATTGAACTCAAAATGGTCTGATTTTTTGCATGAACATACTTGTGCATGTTTAGAATGTGTGTAAATTTTTCTGGAATTTTTGGAAGCATTTCCTATTTGATTGATAATTTCTCCCCTGTTTGACCAAATTGTTGACCTTTGTGACACATGATGCCATATGATTTGTGAAATTCTCATACATTATTGGATGGACTTGAAATTTGACATGTGCATTGTGAACATCTTGAAGTACATCATGGCTTTAATCCCATTCATTTATCATATGGTGTTTCTGTTTTATGATTAATTGAAGTTGGTGCATGTTTTGATGCTTTGAATGAGTATGCTTGAACTTGCTTTGCCTTTCTGAATTTAATTTCCCTACTTCCTTTGATCCAAATAAGATGAAATTTGGTATGCCTATCATGTTGTGGATGATGTTTGATCATGATTTATTTGAGGAATTTTTGAATTGTTTATGATTGGATTTGAGTTGAGTCATCCTGTTGACATCTTTGAGGTTCTATTTGCCATGCTTTGACCTAATTTGTTTGTGAAATGATGATGATGAATGATGTGATTGTGAAACCACTTGGGTTTGTTTCTTGATTGATTTGTCTTGACTTTGGACACTTGTCCCTGGCTGTTTTAAACTGTTTGTCTCCTTTTGACCCTAGGCTTGTCCTAGTGGTCCTGTTGCTCATGTTTAAGCTTGGTGTTTCAGGTTAAGCAACAAATGCTTCAAAGAGATCAATACAAGTTGATTAAGTTTGATTTGTTTATCATGAACTAAATTGTGTGTTTTGTAGGTTGCTTAGCTCACTTGCTTTGAGCTTGTGCTGTGCACATCTGATTGACTGTGTTATCTGTTTGATTCTTATGCTGTTTATTTTAACTTTGTGTCTGGTATACTAACTGTGCTTGACTGATTTCAGGTACTTTAGTTGCTATTAGTTCCTTGTGAACTTTGCTTTGCTTCGCTTGATAAGCAATTTGCATTGAGGTATAACTTCCTTACTTCATGTAGTCTGGAAGACCTGGCCTGTTACTTGGCCAGGCACCTGTCTGAAGTTCTCCTTAAGAGGCAATGTTTGTGTTTGTTTACTTTTGTCCTTGCATATTCAAAGACCTCCTAAGTGAAGAGGCAATTGGCAGAACCCAAGGGATATGCAATCTATCCCCTGCTATTCTGTGTGTCATCCGCTTTGCTCACACCACTGTGTTGATGCATTGCAGATACCAACCCAAGATCTTGTACGGTTGTACAGTTGAGTCAGTGTCATATGTGTAGAAGGGTTCCCCCTTTCTGAACCCACACAATCTTGTCTTAAGCTCTCCCAGGCCAGGGATAAGAGTTGTGAAGTCTCATCTTCACTCACCTTTCATCAACTTCACCCTAACTCTCAATGTTAGGGTTAAGAGCTAACACTACCCAGTTCCAGTGGTTTGTTTGTTGAGGTTGATATGACCCCTCGACTAAAACCTAACCTTGATTGAGCCCATTGCTTGCATATAGTGTGTGTTACTTGTGCTTGTGTGTTTGCTTTTGCTTGCTTCCTGTGCAAGTTAGGTTTAGTTTGGCTTGCTTCCTGTGCAAGTTAGGTTAGGTGTGGCTTGCTTCCTGTGCAAGTCATGTTTAGGATAGGCTTGCTTCCAGTGCAAGTTAGCTAGAAACCTTAACTTAGGGATGAATTTGCATGATAACATCTAGGCTCGAGTTGTAGTCTCCCTAGTTGTGTCTCCCTCTGTTATCTGGTTAGGCTAGTCCTGTGTCCCTCCGTAGGGGAACTACATCGCCCTGATCCTCATACCAGATGAGGTACGTAGGCAGGAGATGAGCTGACCTCTCCGGGCGCCCTTTTTCTCTTTCAACCCTTTGTGTCTTCAACCCCTCTGCGTGTGTTGTTGTGTGCTTGGAAGCTGATGTAAGTCCATCGAGTGGCATTCGGGTTCCAGTGTGGGTTTTGTTTGGTTCGGATGCTGATGTAAGTCCAGTGATTGGCATTCGGGCTCCACGTTTGCCTTTGCCTGTGTTTGTTTGTGTGCGTGTTAGCCGAGCTACGAATGCTCTGATTCTCCTTCGTCCAAGGAGATACGTATGCATAGGATGCGATATCCTAGCGAGCATGTGTCGTTTCCCCAGTCCGAACTACTTTGACTCTGATGTCTATGCCTGATAGACTAAGTAGGCCCAGGATGCGATATCCTGCCGAGTCAGTTTCAGTTTTAGTTTCAGTTTGTTTTCGTGTGTCTCTTTCAGCCAGTGTGTGTGTGTGAGCAGTGTTTTTAGCAACCATTTTCCTTTCTATTGTGCGTGGATCCCGTCGAGTACGACGGATGCGTAGGGGTGCTAATACCTTCCCTTCGCATAACCGACTCCCGATCCCATTCTCTTTGGTCGCGAGACCACGTCTTTTCCAGGTTTACTTCGAGCGTTTCCTTTCCCTCTTTTGGGATAAATAACGCACGGTGGCGGCTCTGTTGTTCTTGTTTTCCCGCCGGTTTTTCGCGTAATGCGACACTATGGAGTCTTGCCATTCGCAGACTACCATTCTATCAAATAAATTTGAGCCTTTTATCCAATTATTGGCACTCTTATCTGTTTCTATTCAACAAATGTTTTGCATGTTTTGATTAAGAAAATATCATTGTTTTAAACGATCAAATTTTTTATAATTTGTTTTTAAGCAAAGTGAACATTCACAATGACGAAAGGATACTTATGAGATCCTCAGTGCTCTCCCAAGGGTGGTACGGTCCCCAACAGGGTATGATTTTTGTCCATATTCCTGGCATGAATGTATCTCCTCCCTCCGGAACCCCTTGTGGTTTATCCTACCAAGTGGATTGCTTGTTGAGAGTCACCTCTCTTCCCTTCAGCAGAGTAGCAATCTTTCTTCCTCAGCAGCTTGGATCTCTTTGGGCAAGAGCGGTATTTGGTGGTTGATCCTGATAAATCCTTTATCTCCTCGGATAGATTCCCCAGTAGAGTTGTTGGTGTGGTGGACCTTGTCTGTGATAACTCTCTTCCTCAGCTGGAATGATTGATGATTCATCCCTTGCAGAGTTCTTTGCTTCCTGGTATCTCTGATCCCCAGCAGATTGGATACTCTCCGGTGAACTTGACTTTCTCTCTTGAGATGTAGTACCGGGTGGTTAATTCCTGGACCTGGTTGTGTTAGATATGTCTGTCTGTCAGCATACATCATACATAAACCACGCATATTCATGCATAATTATAACATTCAGGTATTCATGTTGCATTCTTTGCCATATATCGTTGTTTGTTGTCTCCTGCTATTTGGTGATATACTTCCCCAAGCAGACGTGTGTGTCTGATCTCTCCATATAGAGTCATCCCCATAAGCAGAAAGCGTCTATCCTTTCTTCCATATTCCCCACGGGTTATATCCTCGTGGATGTTGATTGTTTTTGTTCCTTCCCAACACATATACTGGGATGGTTTACCCCCATTAAGTTATATCCTCACCGTGACAAGTCTTGATTTGGTGTGCCTATCTAGTTTTATCCTAGATCGGTCTCTTGAGACTCTTTTCCTGTTTCCCCATGGTAAATGAATAATCGCTCTATAATTAGTAATTATTATCCCGACGGAGTCTGTGGTTCTCTACCCTCATACCGGTAGTTGTAAGTCATATTTATGTGGTCTACTACCCAGAAACCGGTAGTTGTAAACCCCATTTTGTCCCCGTGCAGAGTTAAACCTTGATTGTTGTTCATCCTAACCGATGACGGGTACTCTCTTTTGTGGTTCTCTACCCTCATACCGGTAGATGTAATTCCCTCCTTGTTGGTTATCTTTATACAAAATTCGATATTGACATTCCTTAATTTTTTAGTATACCACCCAGTAACCGGTGATATATCTCTTGGATAATTGCTCTAATTACGCAATTTATCCCCAGCGGGTCATCTCTCGTCTATCTTGTTGTTGTTAGTAACGATTGTTCCTCCCCTGAATTGGTCATCATTATATACCTAGTTACAGTATCCCGATGCCTTCTCTTTTCGGTCGATTTATCCTTTATTAACCCAGTAATCGGTTGTGGATAATCGTCCATGCGAGTATATTATCTATGTTCTGACGGTAATAGATAGTATATCTCATGCACTTTTTGGTCGAAGCTTTTGTTCTTCCCCAGTTGAGTAAGATTTGTACCCCCTTTTCGGAGTCGAATGTCCATCCCATAATTGAGTTTGCTTTTTGCCCTCTTTTTGGATGATGAGTGTTTTGGGAATATTCCCCAATTCACGCCTTGATTGGTCATCATGATATACCTAGTTTCGGTATCCCGATGCCTTTTCTTTTCGGTCGATTTATCCTTTATTAACCCAGTAACCGGTTGTGGATAATCGTCCATGCGAGTATATTATCTACGTTCTGACGGTAATAGATAGTATATCTCATGCACTCTTTGGCCGAAGCCTTTTGTTCTTCCCCAGTCGAGTAAGATTCGTACCCCCTTTACGGAGTCGAATATCCATCCCATCATCGAGTTTGCTTTTAGCCCTCTTTTGGATGATGAGTGTTTTGGGAATATTCCCCAATTCACGCCTTAGTTGGTCACCTATTATATGCCCAGTAAATGGTATCCCTGGTGTTCCCTCCTCTCTGCTCCCTATTATGACTTTTTGTCCTCTGTGGAGTCAGATTTTCCTGAGTTGAGATATACCTTTTTAGGTCTTCCTTAGATGATTTGGTTGATTAATATCTCTCACCCTTATACCGGTCTTAGATATTCATTCTTCCCGAGCATGTTGTATCTCACCCTCATACCGGCGATCAGATCACATGTCTCCTTGAGCTTATTACCCAGTAACCGGTAATACCTCGTCCCGCTGCTTCCCCAGGAGTGTCCTTTTAGGCATCCCCAGCGAAGTCCCTTAGTGGATTGTTTTCATCCGGATTTTTATCTGAAGTATCCGTTGTGGATAGTTTTTGCTATATTGGCATATTCCCCAATACATGCACCTTTGAGTCAGCTCGGGTCTTTCCATTGGATATTTTCCCTTTGGAATTTTGTTCCCCAAGCGTTGAGTCGTGACCTGCTCACGCATTTTATTCCCTCTCCTATCCCCATAAGAGTCCCCAGAGTCTCTGTCCCATTAAGTGTATTTCTCATATGGATTGTCAGTTTCTCCGGATGTCTTTTCTTCTTTGTGGACACATATCCCCACAGAGTTCGTACTATTTGCATACATACATCTGCGTCATGAGGTCTCTTAGGGACCAAAATTTGTCTCTTTGTTATTATTTAAGTCTATTCTACCTCGTCGAGACGAAGATTTTAACCTTCACTTCTCCGGCTAGAATGACCTTAAATAGGGGCATCTGTAAGACCCCAATTTTGACCCTAAGATCCCTCATGGCATCATAATATTGCATTTGCATAGCCTCAAGGATCATGAGCATCTTGGTTCCCTTTGCCTTTGGGTGGGACTCCTTGTGATTGGTTTGAGATCACCAAGCATGCTTGAATTATACATCATTGTTTCTCTTACTTTTGTTTACTAAAAAAAATATAAAATAAAAATATAAAATAAAAAAAAAAATAAAAAATAAAAAAAAAATAAATAAATAAAAAAAAAATAAAAAAAAAAAAAAAAAAATATAAATTAATAAATATATAAAATATAACAAAAAAAAATTGGACTTGGGCCTCTCTCATTTGAGCCCACAGGTCCACAAAAACCAGGTTATAAATTCAGAGTTTCAGTGAAACAAAAGGATGCCATTCCTATTACCTTGGCAGGAAAAAGAAAGTGAGAGAAGAGCTAACAGAGTTCAGAGCAACCTCCAGAGGCTGAAGGGAACTCATTGGCAAAGAACCAATTCCCTCTCATATAAACCCTCAGATTGCTCTGCAAACCTCACGGGTGCAACTTAATTTCAATCGATCCTCCCCAATCAGGTATGTCCTATTTCCACTACTTTATACTTTCAACCTGAAATTTTTTGATACCCTTTTAATGTATGTGTTTGACAAGAGGTTTAGGCCTCCTGCCCTTGGTTTCTTTTTGTGAGTTTTTTTTTGTGAATTTTATTGGCATGATTCATGTGGTTACATTTTGATTTGGGGGCAACTCTTGATTACCCTATCTTGTTTCTCTAACCTGCTTGTTGAGTTTTTTTGTGAGGGCTCACATGACTCTTGCAGAGATGGCCTGGTGTTCCACTTTATTTGGGGGATACCCCCTGGAGGTTTATTCCAATTACCTGTGCTTAATGGCTTGAGATATTTGTTTGTGACTGCTTATTCCAAAGGATGGGAGCTACTTGGATCATCAATATGATCTCAAGAGGGGAACTCCTAATGTGGTTTTATTTTCTTTTCCCTTATCTCTTGTATGTTTAGGAATTTAACCCTTTTCTTTTTTTTTCCCCCATTCTAACCCAAGCCAAAACTTTTTGTGCAAACAATAACTTTTGTTTTCAACATTAGAAACCTAAGCCTTATGCTTTTGATTTTCAAAACTTATTTTTCATAACACTTATTCTGAATTGAACCTTTTAATCCACTTTAACCATATTTTTGTAAGAACTTTTAATTGGTAAATATAACCCATTCAAATACTTTTTGTGGTTTCAATGGCCACCTTCTTAATCAAACCCCTTTTTTATAACCATTAGCTATTAGGTTTGAATTATCCTTGAGGTAGATATAATACTCACCTTTATCCTTAGTGATGGACAATGAGTCTTCCATGCTTATTATAGGGTTAACCCCTCACTAGCATGTTGAAGCTATCCTCACATGGTGGATTTGTTGTTTTAGGTTGAGTTTTCTCCCTTTGATAACAAAAGACCTTAAGGTTTTTGGACCAATCAATTCACCAACTTTTTTTTGAATTTTTTTACCCCGAACTACGAGGTTTTGATCCTAATCTTTTTTTTAAGATGGTACGTAGGCAATGGGTTCATCCATTCAGACACAAAATGTAAATAAATTTGTATATTCTTTTCTCATCCCTTCTATCATGTTTGCACAAATAAATTTTCACAAAAAAAAAAAAAAAAACAACCTTACAACAAATGTGAAAAGGGCTCCCTAGGAGTACCTAGGATGCTTTGGGTGCCTAACACCTTCCCATTGCATAACCAACCCCCTTACCCAGATCTCTGACATTTTTACTAGTTTTTGATTCGATAAAACTTTTAGGTTTTTGTTCGCTTTCTAACCATTCCTTTGGATAACTAGTAGTGTGGTGGCGACTCGACTTGTATGATTTACCTTGGATTTAGTCAATATCTCTAATGGTAACGAATACCCCGCTACAGACTGCACCAACTTTGTAATGCATGGAAGGACATGCAACAATTGGACTGATGTTGATATTCCTGTTATTTTGCATCGATCTAAGTAATTGCTTTTATATTTTAAAATCCTTCTCCTATGCCTAAGGGAGAAGTGAACATTGTTCAGATATTTTAAATTGATCATCAATAAAATTAATTCTATTCATCCACATCTTTGATTTTTTGTTTTTACTTTTTTCTTTATTCTGAAAATGGTAATCACAAAAAACATAAATAAACAATATAATTGTCCATCTGCATAATATTTGGTCACCAATTCACTTCTCTAAAATCAAAATATCAAATCATTATGTAGGTTGGTTCCTAACCCCATTGAATACAATGATCCTTCTCCTTCTCCAAATTTTGAATTCTCTGTGTTTGAAGCCGAGGAGGAAAGTGATGTAGAAGTGAGTGATGAATTGTCTTGTCTTCTTGAGAAAGATGAGAAGATTATTCAGCCATTTGAAGAACAAATTGAGCTAGTCAACTTGGGTTCCGAAGATGATTTGAAGGAAGTCAAGATTGGATATCGACTGTGTCCAAATGCTAAGAAGGGGTTGATTGATCTTCTTCGATAATATTCAGATGTGTTTGCTTGGTCCTATCAAGACATGCCTGGGTTGGATTCTGAGATTGTGGAGCATAGATTATCGTTAAAGTCAGAGTGGCCGCCAGTCAAGCAGAAGTTGAGAAGAACGCATCCTCATATGGCTGTGAAAATCAAAGAGGAAGTTCAGAAGCATATTGACGCCAGTTTCATTGTGACTGCTGAGTATCCGTAATGGGTGGCCAATATTGTGCCTGTGCCGAAGAAATATGGAAAAGTCTGCATGTGTGTTGATTATAGAGATTTGAATAAAGCCAGTCCAAAAGTTGATTTCCCTCTACCACACATTGATATGTTGGTAGACAATACTGCTAAATTCAAAGTCTTTTCATTTATGGATGGATTTTCCGGATATAATCAGATCAAGATGGCACCCGAAGATATGGATAAGACTACATTCATTACACCTTGGAAAACATTCTGTTATAGAGTGATGCCTTTCGGTTTAAAGAATGCTGGTGCAACTTACCAAAGAGCAATGACTACTCTTTTTCATGATATGATGCATAAAGAGATTGAAGTTTATGTCGATGACATGATTGCTAAATCAATTGATGAAGAGGAACATGTTGAGCATTTGTTGAAGCTATTCCAACGTTTGAGGAAGTATAAACTCCGCTTGAATCCCAATAAGTGTACTTTTGGTGTTCGCTCTGGTTAGTTGTTGGGCTTTATTGTCAGTGAGAAGGGTATTGAAGTTGATCCTGCCAAGGTCAAAGCAATACAAGAGATGCTTGCGCCCAAAATCGAGAAGCAAGTCAGAGGTTTTCTCGGCCGCTTGAATTATATTTTCAGATTCATTTCCCACATGACTGCCACATGTGCGCTTATATTCAAGCTTCTTCGGAAAGATCAGACTTGTGATTGGACCGAAGACTGCCAGAAAGCTTTTGACAGTATCAAGGAATATCTGCTTGAGCCTCTGATTTTGTCTCCACCTATTGAAGGAAAACCGTTGATCATGTATTTGATTGTGCTAGAAGATAGTATGGGTTGTGTTCTTGGTCAGGATTATGAGACTGGAAAGAAAGAATTTGAAAATTACTACCTCAGTAAGAAGTTCACCAACTGTGAGACTCAATATTCAATGCTTGAGAAGACTTGTTGCGCATTGGCTTGGGCTGCTAAGCGTCTGCGCCAGTATATGTTGAATCATACCACTTGGTTGATATCCTAAATGGATTCGATCAAGTATATACTTGAGAAGCCTACTTTAACTAGGAGAATTGCCCGTTGGCAGATGTTCTTATCAGAGAATGATATTGAATACCGAACTCAGAAAGCAATCAAAGGTAGTGTCTTGGCTGACCATTTAGCTCACCAACCAATTGAAGATTACCAGTCAGTGCAGTATGACTTTCCTGATGAAGAGATTTTATACTTGAAAATGAAAGATTGTGATGAACCATTGCTTGAAGAGGGGCCAGAGCCTGGTTCCCGTTGGGGCATGGTATTTGATGGAGCTGTTAATCAAGATAGAAATGGCATTGGGGCAGTGATTATTACTCCTCAAGGCACGCATCTACCATTTACAGCTAGATTGACTTTCAAGTGTACAAACAACATGGCAGAATATGAAGCTTGCATTATGGGGTTTGAAGAGGCCATGAATCTCATAATCAAGTATTTGGATGTCTTCGGTGATTTGACTTTGGTTGTGAATCAGATCAAAGGAGAATGGGATACGAATCAACCCGGTTTGATACCATATAGAGATTATGCGAGGAGGATTTCAACTTTCTTTACAAAGGTTGAGTTTCATCATATCCCTCGAGATGAGAACCGAATGGCAGATGCTCTTGCAACTTGGCATCAATTATTGTAGTAAAGTATTGGAATGAAGTTCCCAATTTATCTGTGATGCGTCTTGATAGGCCAGCTCATGTGTTCGCTGTTGAAGAGATCAAAGACGAGAAATTGTGGTATTACAACATCAAATTTTTCCTCCAAAGTCAGATTTACCCGCCTGGGGCATCTTTGAAAGATAAGAAGACTTTGAGAAGATTAGCTGGTAATTTCTACTTGAATGGTGGCATACTGTACAAGAGAATCTTCGAAATGGTTTTGCTTAGATGCGTGGATAGACTCGAAGCAGACTTGTTGATGACTGAAGTACATGAAGGTTCCTTTGGTACTCATTCCAATGGACATGCAATGGCGAAGAAAATGTTGCGAGCTGGTTACTATTGGCTGACAAAGGAATCTGACCGTTGCAAGTTTGTGAAGAAGTGCCACAAGTGTCAAATTTATGCTAATAAGATTCATGTTCCTCCGACACTATTGAATGTTATCTCTTCCCCATGGCCCTTCTCCATGTAGGGAATTGGTATGATTAGGATGATTGAGCCCAAAGCTTTGAATGGACATTGTTTCATTTTAGTGGCAATTGACTACTTCACAAAATGGGTTGACGAGGCGTCGTATGCAAATGTAACCAAGCAAGTTGTTGTGAAGTTTATCAAGAATCAGATTATATGTCGTTATGGTGTGCCAAGTAAGATCATTACTGATAATGGATCGAACTTGAATAACAATATGGTGGAAGCTCTTTGCGAAGACTTCAAGATTGCACATCATAATTCTTCTCCCTACAGATCTAAGATGAATGGGGTTGTTGAAGCTGCGAATAAGAACATTAAGAAGATTATTCAGAAGATGGTTGTCACATATAAGGATTGGCCTGAGATGCTCCCATTTGCTTTGCATGGGTATCGTACATCCGTCTGCACTTCAACAGGGGCAACCCCTTTCTCTCTCGTGTATGGTATGGAAGCAGTGCTCCCCGTAGAGGTTGAGATTCCTTCATTGTGTGTGCTCATGGAAGCCAAGTTAACTGAGGCTGAATGGTGTCAAACCATGTTTGATCAGCTGAATTTGATTGAAGAGAAGAGATTAACTGCCATGTGTCATGGTCAGTTATATCAGAAGAGAATGAAGAAAGCTTTTGATAAGAAGGTCAAACCTCGAGTGTTCAGAGAAGGTGACCTTGTGCTCAAGAAGATTTTGACGTTCAAGCCAGATTCCAGAGGAAAATGGACTCCCAATTATGAAGGCCCATATGTTGTCAAGAGAGCCTTTTCAGGCGGTGCATTGATTCTTACAACTATGGATGGTGAAGAGTTCACTCGTCCTGTGAACGCCGATGCAGTCAAGAAATACTTCGCCTAAAAAATAAAAGAACAGCTCGCTAAGTTGAAAACCCGAAAGGGCGACTTAGGCAAAAATGAGCGTCTCGGTGGATTGAAAATCCGAAAGGGCGATCTAGGCAAAAATTAGAGACATAAAATAGAAGAATTTCCCGATAAGTTGAGTACCCCACCTTGGGGCAACTTATGCAAAAATTAGGGATTATGGAAAGTAACTGCATTCTGCTGATCTTCAATGTTTTGAAGACTATGATGTGCAATCTTGAAGTATTTGCAAAGAGCTTTCACCATATTGTTATTCAAGTTCGATCCATTATTAGTAATGATCTTGCTTGGCACACCATAACGACATATGATCTGATTCTTGATAAACCTTACAACAACTTGCTTGGTTACATTTACGTATGATGACGCTTAATCCTATTTTGTGAAATAGTCAATTGCCACCAAAATGAAACGATGTCCATTCGGAGCTTTGGGTTCAATCATATCAATTCCCCACATGGAGAAGGGCCATGTGGAAGAGATAACATTCAAAAGTGTTGGAGGAACATGAATCTTATCAGCATAAATTTGACACTTGTGGCACTTCTTCACAAATTTGCAACCGTCAGATTCCATTGTCAGCCAATAGTAACCTGCTCGCAACATCTTCTTCGCCATTGCATGTCCATTAGAATGAGTACCAAAGGAACCTTTATGCACCTCAGTCATCAACAAGTTTGCTTCGTGTCTATACATGCATCTGAGCAAAACCATGTCGAAGTTTCTCTTGTACAATATATCACCATTCAAGTAGAAATTACTGGCTAATCTTCTCAAAGTCTTCTTATCTTTGACAGATGCCCCGAGAGGGTAAATCTGACTTTAGAGGAAACATTTGATGTCGTAATACCACGACTTCTCCTTTTTGATCTCTTCAACAGCAAACACATGAGTTGGCCTATCAAGACGCATCACATCCAAATTGGGAACTTCATTCCAATACTTCACTGCAATCATCGATGCCAACGTTGCAAGAGCATCTGCCATCCGGTTCTCATCTCGAGGGATATGATGAAATTCAACCATTATAAAGAAAGTTGAAATCCTCCTCGCATAATCTCTATATGGTATTAAACCGGGTTGATTCATCTCTCATTCACCTTTGATTTGATTCACAACCAAGGCTGAATCACCAAAGACATCCAAATACTTGATTCTGAGATTCATGTCCTCTTCAAGCCCCATAATGCAAGCTTCATATTCTGCCATGTTTTTCGTACACTTTAAAGTCAATCTAGTTGTAAATGGTAGATGCGTGCCTTGAGGAGTGATGATAACTGCCCCAATGCCATTTCCATATTTATTAATAGCTCCATCAAATACCATGCCCTAACGGGAACCAGGTTCTGGCCCTTCTTCAAGCAATGGTTCATCACAATCTTTCATTTTCAAGTACAAAATATCTTCATCAGGAAAATCATACTACACTGACTGGTAATCTTCAATTGGTTGGTGAGCCAAATAGTCAGCCAAGATACTACCTTTGATCGCTTTCTGAGATCGGTATTCGATATCATACTCTGATAACAACATCTGCCAACGAGTAATTCTCCCAGTTAAAGCAGGCTTTTCAATTATATACTTGATTGGATCCATTTTGGATATCAACCAAGTGGTATGATTTAACATATATTGGCACAGACGCTTAGCAACCCAAGCCAATGCGCAACAAGTCTTCTCAAGCATAGATTACCGAGTCTCATAGTCGGTGAACTTCTTACTGAGGTAGTAGATTGCCAATTCTTTCTTTCCAGTCTCATCTTGCTGACCAAGGACACAACCCATACTATCTTCAAGCACAGTCAAATACATGACAACGGTCTTCCTTCAACAGGTGGAGACAAAATCGAAGGTTCAAGCAAATATTCCTTGATACTGTCAAAAGCTTTCTGGAAGTCTTCGGTCCAATCATAAGACTGATCTTTCCGAAGAATCTTGAATATAGGCGCACATGTGGCAATCATGTGGGAAATGAATTTGGAAATATAATTCAAGCGGCCAAGAAAACCTCTGACTTGCTTCTCAGTTTTGGGCGCAGGCATATCTTGTATTGCGTTGACCTTGGCAGGATCAACTTCAATACCCTTCTCGCTAAAATTAAAGCCCAACAACTTACCAGAACGAACACCAAAAATACACTTATTGGGATTCAAGCGGAGTTTATATTTCCTCAAACGCTGGAATAGCTTCAACAAATGCTCAACATGTTCCTCTTTATCAATCGATTTAGCAATCATGTCATCGACATATACTTCAATCTCTTTATGATCCATATCATGAAAAAGATTAGTCATTGCTCTCTAGTAAGTTGCACCAGCATTCTTTAGACCGAAAGGCACCACTCTATAACAGAATGTTCCTCAAGGTGTAATGAATGTGGTTTTCTCCATATCTTCGGGTTCCATCTTGATTTGATTATATCCGGAAAATCCATCCATAAACGAAAAGACTTTGAATTTAGCATTATTGTCTACCAACATATC
This sequence comes from Lathyrus oleraceus, assembly GCF_024323335.1. NCBI lineage: Eukaryota > Viridiplantae > Streptophyta > Magnoliopsida > Fabales > Fabaceae > Lathyrus > Lathyrus oleraceus. The sequence goes on from NC_066585.1 coordinate 459,753,880, forward strand.
AATGTGTGGTAGAGGGAAATCATCTTTTGGACTGGCTTTATTCAAATCTCTATAATCGACACACATGCAGACTTTTCCATCTTTCTTCTGCACAGGCACAATATTGGCCACCCATTGCGGATACTTAGCGATTACAAGGAAACCTGCGTCAATCTGCTTCTGCACTTCCTCTTTGATCTTCACAGCCATATCAGGATGCGTTCTTCTCAACTTCTGCTTGAATGACGGGCATTCTGGCTTCAACGGCAATCTATGCTCCACAATCTCAGAATCCAAACCAGGAATGTCTTGATAGGACCAAGCAAACACATTTGAATACTCTCGAAGAAGATCAATCAACCTATTCTTGACATCTGAACACAGGCGAGACCCAATCTTTACTTCCTTCACATCATCCTCGGAACCCAAGTTGACAAGCTCAATCTGCCCTTCGAACGGCTGAATGGTCTTTTCATCTTGCTCAAGAAGACGAGATAATTCATCACTCACTTCTACATCACTTTCCTCCTTGGCCTCAAACACAGGGAATTCAAAATTTGGAGAAGGAGACGGATCATTATATTCAATGGGGTTAGGAACCAACCTGCATAATGATTTGATATTTTGATTTTAGAAAAGTAAATTTGTGACCAAATATTATGCAGATGGACAATTGTATTGTTTATTTATGTTTTTTGTGATTACCATTTTCAGAATAAAACAAAAAGTAAAACAAGACATCAAAGATATAGATGAATAGAATTAATTTTATTATGACCAATTTGAAAATGCTCAAACAATGTTCACTTCTCCCTTAGGCATAGGAGAAGGATTTTAAAACATATAAAAGCAATTACTTAGATCGATGCAAAATAACAGGAACATCAATAGGAGTCCAATTGTTGCAATCCTTTCCATGCGTCACAAAATTGGTGCACTCTTCCTCTTCGTCATCCTCTAGCACAGCAGCTAAGTCTTGTTCATTGCCATGAATGAACCATCCGCTACAGAAGCTAAGTTGCATATCTTCAGTCTTTGTAGTTGATGAACCTTTCTGGAACCCCAAACCGGTTCTACCTTTGTTGTCGAAGACCTCTACCATGCGCCCCCACTGATCAACATTGCCTTCTTCCACAATCCTCTTAGCATCTTTCAATGAGGACATATGTTCCCCAACTCACTTTTCAGCATCAATAGATAAGGCCTAGAACGGAGTTCCAACCTCATCCTCAGCTTCCATGTAAGAGAAAGATGACAAATGGCTAACCAACTACGCCTTCTCCCCTCCAACAATCACAAGCTTGCAATTTTTCACAAATTTGAGTTTCTTGTGCAATGTGGAGGTAACAGCTCCTGCCTCATGAATACATGGCCTTCCCAACAAGAAACTGTAGGCCGTATGGATATCCATTACTTGAAAAGTAATTTGAAAATCACTCAGACCTATCTTAATTGGAAGGTCCACTTCACCAATAACTGTTTTGCGTGAACCGTCAAAGTCCTTGATGTTTACACCGCTATACCTCATAGGCGCTCCTTGATACGATAACTTTGACAGAGTTGACTTCGGAAGTACATTCAGTGACGACCCGGTGTCAACAAGCACATTTGACAAAGCATCCTCTTTGCAATTCATAGAAATGTGCAAAGCTATGTTATGATTTCTGCCCTCCTCAAGGAGTTCTTCATCACAGAAGCTAAGATTATTGCAAGAAGTGATGTTAGCCATGATATGATCGAATTGGTCCACTATAACATCGTGTTCTACAAAAGCTTGTTCCAGAACTCTCTGCAGTGCTTCTCTATGCGCTTCAGAATTCATGAGCAAAGACAACACTGAGATTTTTGAGGGGGTTTGGAGCAGCTTCTCCACCACATTAAACTCACTTCTCTTGATTAACCGAAGTACCTCATCATCATCGTTAGCTTTCAAATTGCTGGATTCACCAGACTTACCCTTTGAAACACCAACTGGATCTTCAACAGGCACTTCCCCCTTCTTACTCACAACAGATTCTTCCTTATCCTTTGGGAACACCGGCCCAAACACAAGACCACTGCGGGTCACCTTGGTAACATCAATAATGCTCACCACAGAGCTAGTCGTAGGCAACGAAACCTCTTGACCACCCTCTATCATTGTAGAATTATACTGATATGGAACAACTTTATTAGATGAATACGGGACTGGGCCCGCTAACCGTATTACCAATGGTGATACTGATCTATTGCTGACTTTGTTACTATTGCTGCTATCGTACTGGATTACCAATCTCTCTGGATGCTTGAAAATGGGCACTATGACATTTACATCGTCATCTACGTGACGGGATTGAACAATTTGAATTATGCCTTCATCCATCATTCGCTGGATGTCCCTTTTCACAACTTCACAACCCCTCGGGTTAACACTACAAACAACACAACCATCATGGTCATGCTCACAATCACTTAACAAACAAACATCTTTATGCATCTTTACTAAGGACCTCTTGATAAAACGCACATCGAAAACTTTAAACTCTCCAGGACAACCATCCACCATATTCACAAAAGATTTCCCATGGGCGGGCAACGAATTTGCTTTCACATTTGACGCACGTTCCTCGAAGGACACCATTCCACTCTTCATCAGCTTTTGAACCTCATACTTGAGCAGATAACAGTTCTCAATATCATGTCCGAGTGCTCCTTGGTGAAAAGCACAACAAAGCTCAGGCTTGTACCAGCAAGGAAGTGGTTCTGGAATTTGTGGCGGGTTTCTCGGTTGGATCAGGTTCTTGAGAACCAAAGACGGGTAGACTTCTGTGTATGACATAGGAATCGGGTCGAAAGATACCTTCTTCCTCTCAAAGTTTTGTTGATGATGATTGTTGGTAGTATTGTTTTTGTTGTAGGTGTTTGTTCGTTATTGTGGTTGTTGTTGTTGACGTTGTACTTGTTGAACTGGTGTTGATTGTTGATTAGAAAATACCGGGATAACGGACGATACTTTGTGGTGATGTTGATGGGATGTTGGATTCCTTCTGATATGAGGCCTCCTCTGCCTCCCACTGCTTATTACAATCGTTTCATTGTCCTTCTTCTTACTGAAACTACTGACATACCTCTTACTTGTCGATGCCTCATCTTTCGACAAACGTCCTTATCGGACTCCTTCCTTAAGCCTCATCCCCATGTTTACCATCTCGGTAAATTCACTGGGGACACTACCAATCATTCGTTCATAATAAAATGAACTCAGGGTTTTCAGAAAGATCTTTGTCATCTCTTTTTCCGCCAAAAGAGGAGTGATCTGGGCAGCCAATTCCCTCCATCTCTGCGCATACTCTTTAAATGTCTCTTTATCCTTCTGAGACATGGACCTCAGCTGGTCTCTATCAGGCGCCATATCCACGTTGTACTTATATTTCTTGACAAAAGCCTCTCCCAAGTCATTGAAAGTGTGAATGCTTGCACTATCCAATCCCATATACCAACGAAGCGCAACACCGGTCAGACTGTCCTGGAAATAATGAATCAACAGTTGATCATTATCGGTTTGAGTAGACATCTTGAGAGCATACATCACTAGATGACTGAGCGGACAAGTATTCCCCTTATATTTTTCAAAGTCAGGCACTTTGAACTTCATCGGGATCTTGACGTTGGGCACTAAACACAACTCAGCAGCACTTTTTCCAAACAAGTCTTTACCCCTCAATGTCTTCAATTCCTTGCGCAGCTCAAGAAACTGGTCTTTCATTTCATTCATTTTCTCGTAGACATACGGACCCTCAGATGGCTCGGAGTGATAAATGGTGTCCTCTACACGAGGTAAGGTGTGTACAACGGGAGGTGGCACGAACATGACCGGGCTAGATTCCAGCATGGAAGCAAAAGTAGGCACAAAGCCTTCAGGCACAAAGTTGGATGGTACTCCCCACGGGAATTCGGCAGGCATAGTGGGTGCAAAATAGGCGATAGCAACAGGCATGGTAGAGGTAGCCACCTCTAAAATAACTGTCCTCACAGGAGGAGTTGCAAGCGTTAGAGAAGATTGACTCTGAGCAGCAAGAACTGACTCCATCATGGCAGTCAGGCGGGCGATATCGTCCTTCATCTCTTTGTTCTCTTGTTCTAGATGCTCCATAATTTTGACATTATTGGCGCTGGTGTTGTACCGGTGAGTCAGCTTGGCTAAAGCACAGAAGAAACACCAATGAGACAACTGGTGAAAGAGAAAACCTGTTTATGCAAATGATGCATGAAATGCAATGCTTGTTTATTTATTTTTGATTTCAAGGAACTTACTATATCATTTTCAAACATATGTATCAACAACTGCAATAATTTTTATATGACCAAAAAATCTCTTTTCATTTATATAATTGGAAGGATTACACTGAGTACAATTTTAGAAACCAAATGAAAAATACAAGAGAAAAGAAGCCTTCATCCGAGTCTTCTCGAGGACAAGCTATGGCTGAAGGCGCGTACTTCCTTCGAATGCGACGGACCTTGGTCTCAAAAGAAGCCTTCATCCGAGTCTTCTCGAGGACAAGCTGGTCAACAATCTTCTTCCAAGCAACGGAAGGCTGAGGCATGCTAGAAGATGAAACCTCTGGCTCTCTTTGTCTCTTTTTCACTCGATCTTAAAGTAGCTCAATAAGTGCATCTTTGTCCTTAGACTCCAACTGCAACTCTTCATGCTTCTTGCTCAAAGCATTGAAACGCTCTTCCCACATATCCTTCTCTTGCTTCATCTTGACGAGCGCGTCTTCCAACTCCTCTACATCTTGGTTAGGGAGAGTTAATGTCTCAACCAAAACCATAGACATAGGTCTTTCACATGGATAAGGCATCTTCAACTCCAAAGCTCTCTTCCTCACCCAAAGAGTGTAAGCCTCCAAAGCTACACAACTGCACGGACCAAGCTCGGATCTTCCTTTCCTATGCACATTATGCCAAGCATGCACAATCTTCTGCTTCAAATGTTGGGGATATTTACCCTCTTGGTAGAAAAGACCTTCTAACAAATTGTTATTAGGTTTGTCTCTCAAGGGGAACCCAAGCTGACGACGAGCCAAAGCAGGATTGTAGTTAATCCCTCCTTGTGTACCAATGAGAGGCACATTAGAGAATTGACCATAACAATCAATAATCTCCAAACTGATTAAAGACGGATCATACCAAACTATATCATCAGTAGTGAGAGACATAAGTCTCTGAGACCACCTTAGACATTGTTTGTTCTCCACAAAAGCAGGTGTCTGAGGCAAGTGCGAAATAAACCACTTATACAGAAGAGGAATGCAACAGACGGTAGTTCCACCATCCTTAGAATTCCTTAGATGCAAATAGAAATACATATCACCCAACGAAGTAGGCACATGATTCCCAATCAAGAAAATTCTAATGGCGTTAACATCAACAAAACCGTCAATGTTAGGGAACAAAGCCAATCCATAAATGAGCAACACAAAGATAGCTTCAAAAGCATCCATACTACCGGCTTGAGCAAAGGCAGTAGCTTCCTTGATGAGGAAATCAGATGGCAATCCAAACAATCCTCCTTTCTTCACCCAATGAGCCTCTATCTCAAACTTCTTCAAGTGAAGAGCTTCAGCAATAAGATGAGATATGGGAATCTCTTCCAATCCACTAAAAGGAACTCTACTAGAAACAGGTATCCCCAAAAGATGAGAAAACTCCTCCAATGTAGGCACAAGCTGATAATCTGGGAAACTGAAACAACGGTAGAGAGGATCATAGAACTGCACCAATACACTCAAGAGTCCTTCAACCACATCAGTAGACAAGATGGACAGAAGCTTCCCATGACGTTGTTTGAAGTCCAAGGGATCTAATACAAAAGATGTTATCTTCCTTAACTCTTTTAAATCTGGACATCTGAAACTGTACTTCTTAGTGTTCCTTCGTCCACAATCCATGGTCTGAAAATATTTGCAAATAACACCTTAGCTCCTTGAAATTTTCGTGTGATGAATGTTATGATGCGCATGAATGCATGAATGCAACAATCACAAATAAGGGATCACACACAAGGCAAACAAACAAAGGTCAAGGGATGAATCAAGCCATTGTCAAGATCAATCATCCATTTTGGTGGATTATGGTTTACACCTTATCAACACCCAAGTTCCATTGATATCGACAAGACTTGATTGGATCAACCAAGAGTCTGGGTAAGAACCATCCCAAAGGAGTGAACTAAGGATAAAAACCTATAGATCATGCTCTAAAAAGTTCCCAGAGTCTTAATTCCATCTATCGGATATTACATGCTAAGATGACTGACTCATCGACCCATAATATTCTCAAGAGAAACGCGTCTGAGTGTAGTATCGCGTAATAACTGTTATCAAGTCTACACTTGAACAATTTCCGCACTACGTCCTAAATAGGCCAAGAGGGGGTAAATGTTCTATGGTCCTCAGGTTCTCGGACCCAAATTAGAGATAGTAATGCCTAACCACAAATACTTCTGTGAAATTTTGAAATCTAAAAGAGTCTCCACTGAGTAGATGGATCTCAAGCCAACTAGTTAAGGACTACTCCACACAAGTCGAACATGACTATACCATCCTCTTATCTTAATTGCACTCAAGTTCGGGTTAGAACTTATCTCACCACTCAGAGATCACCAAGCACAACAAGCTGATTATATCACACATACATTTATACAAACATCACATACATACAAATATATACACACAAAAAGTAGGCTAAACCCACTGGAGACTACTCCCCAGCAGAGTCGCCACTTAATTTCTGTAGCGGTAAATTCATGACCATCAAGTTATGGATAAGCTAGAGGTCAAATAACAAGAGTCGCCACCGCACTTTTATTTTTTCCAATGGAAAAGGGAAAAAGTACGAACAAAACCCAAAAGTAAGAAGTTTTCAAAACAAAACTAATAAAATGTCAGAGATTACAGGTAAGGGGGTTGGTTACACAGAGGGGAGGTGTTAGCACCCAAAGTGTCCTAGGTACTCCTAGGGAGCCCTTTTTGTGTGCATATGTATTTGGTACAAATATGATATTTACAAACAAAATAGAATGGGGGATGAGAAAAGAATTCATTAATTATATTTTTGTGTTTGACAAGTCCTTCGGACTTGTGCCTACGTACCAACATAAAAATGAGGGATCAAAACCTCGTAGTTCGTGATACAAATTTCAAAGTGGATGCATTGCTTTTAACAAAAATTAAGTTTGAAAGGCACAAAGGCCTAAAAATGGTTTGAATGAGTTAGTTCTTTTTGGCTTTTTGAAATTTTAAGTCAAGTATAGTTAAGTTTATTTACAAATTTGATTTAAGAAAATAAGTTTGAAAATGCAATGGCATAAGGCCAAAGTTTCTATCTTTTTACAAAGTGGTCAAAGTTTAGAACAAAATAAGTTCAAACAAAGAAGATTTTGAAAAGGGAGGGAGAGATTTTGAAATTAAAGATATGGGGAGAAAATGAAGAGACTAATCCTATGCACAAAATTAAAAGTTAAGAGTTGAAAAGACCTGACCAAATGCGTAACAATCCAATAGACAAGAATGTCAATAGAAACCCAGAACTCCCTTGGACTTTTAGAAACAAGCAACACACAAATGCACAATTATATTATCTTGACGAGTAAAGGCATCAAATAAAGATAGCCACATCCAAGCTTTATCCATTCCATGATCTTCCTCAAAATTAGCCCATGTAGCATATGAACTCCACAAGTCACAGGTTCAAAATAACAGCTACACAATGATCATGTTGCAGATGAACTCAAAAGGATCTTGAATGATATATCAGTTGAAGTTCCAAATTGCAAGCACTTGATTTCTCAATAAGTTGGCATTGGCCAAGTCCTTTAGCATAGGAACGTTGCCTAAGTTCTAAGTCCATTTATCCAAGACCAAGCCAACAGTCCACACAAAAGTTTTTTAGGATTTTTGTTGTTATTATGTACATTAATGGTCAAAGACCACAAAAACAAGCAAAGTATATACAAACAAGAAATATCATACAATATGGTCCAAGTGGGCAAAGTGAAAATTGCATTAATATAAACAATTAGAATGATATGAACAATGGCAAATTAATAAAAGCTAGAATTAAGTGACATTAAAGTAAATGGCTTGAAATTAAAAGTTAGTTGTTAATGGGTTAGAAGTTAGTATTGTTTTGCTTTTGCTTTTCATTTTTTAGACATTCTTTGGAGAACACTCAACCCACTTATCACAACCATGGATCCTTGAGCCAAGACATCTTCTAAAGGAAGGAAAAAAGGCCAAGTTTCCACACAATACCATGAAAGAGGGGAGACTTACAATCTCACTAACTAGAATGATATGCCTTTTATGTCACAAATTTAGCGCTATGTTAAGCAATCGTAATTGGACTTATGTAGAAGTCACAACTATTTGAGGTCAGGCAATAGAATTTTGGTGTTAATGCATGTTAGAGACATAGTATAATGGACTATGTTCATGAAACATACCACACACACAAAATAATATGCAAAAGAGGTGACCTAATCTCATCCATACTCATGTTAATTTTTCAATCAACTAGATTTATGATTTTGAGATATCATAGGCCAAATGAGATGATTGCATGAAGAAGGGGAATGAGATGAAGAGGGAGGGGAATGGATCAAAACTCAAATTGGTCAAAGGAGGACTTTTACCAAATTAATATCATCCATTCATTTTGGGAGATGGAATGTACATTCCATCAATCACCTACATCCAATGATATTAACTTGACAAAGTCAAATCAACCTTGACCAAGGCCCAACAACAAGAGTCAAACACAAACAATTCAGCACATGGTCACCAATTTCATGTCATTTGGGTTTAGAATGATAGAGTTAAACATGTTCACCAATTTCATGTCACTTGGATTTAGAATGATAGATTTATGCATTTTTGAAGTTTGGAAAAATCACTTGTTCAATGGTATATGTCAAAAATGACCTATAATGTAACCTCATATCACATGCCTAAAAAAGTTGGATTTGCTGTCACTCCAAACATCAATGTTGAAGTATACACCTTGAGTTGGATTGTGAAACTTGGAAATCTTTCATCTCATAAAAATTGAGCAAGTTATGGCCTTGGTAAGTTGACTTTCAAATTAGGGTTTAGACAAAATGACCTATAATGTTTCAACATAAAAAATGATTTTCCAAGCAAAACTAGCTCTAGGTCACAACATGAATGTTATTTGGAATGTCATTAAGAGTAACTTTTCTCTTTGAATCATTTTAATATGGTGAAAATTGTAGGAGATAGGGTCTAGGGGGACCTAGTTTTGATTAGATGAATTCATCTGGCCAACCACCATCAACCAACTTGCTAACCTTCAATTCTTTTGACTTTCTTGGATCATGGTAGATCATATATGCATAATATGATGAATTTAGAAGTGTCCCTTGAGAAATTTGATCAATTGGTGAGATAGCTTATTAGAGAAGTTACTGAAGATACCTAGTCAAACTAGGGTTTCCAAGGCAAATCACCCTCAAACTCTTGAAGAAAACTTGATCAATATAACATGTAGGAATCAATGGAGCTCATATATGATGCTAATAAAAATTCTTAGATCAATTCATGGTTGTGTTCTTTTGTCATGAGGGTCTCAAACCCTAGATATGAACTTGATAGATCAATGGAGATCATGCCCTACCTACAAAAGAGTTAGGCAAATACAAGGACATATTTTTGGTATTTTGGTTAGTAAAATGATAATATACAAGCATCATACAATCAAAAATTGCTTGGTGATCTCTCCCAAAACAAACCCAATTAAAGAGGGGTAAGGAGGATGCCAAGGTATGATCCCAATGCTAATGCTTATGATGAAATTGCATGAGGGATCTTAGGGTTAAAATTGGGGTCTTACACCTCCTTACCCCTCATTCACTGGGTTTTCATTGGGAGAGATCACCAAGCATCATGTGATTGTATCATACTTTGTTTTTTATCATCTTTACTAACCAAAATACCAAAAATATGTCTTTGTATGCACTAACTCTTTCGTAGGTAGGGCATGTGCTCACCTTTGATTCATCAAGCTCATATCTAGGGTTTAAGACCCTCAATGCAAGGAGCTCAATCAAGAATTGGTCTATTATGTCTCTAGACATCATATATGGATCCCCATAAGCTTCACATGTTATTTTGATCAAGAATTCCTCAAGAATTTGGAATTGGTTTTCCTTGGAAACCCTATTTCATCTAGGTATCTTGTGTAACTTCTTCAATAAGCTTCTTCAACAATTGATCAAATTTTTCAAGGGATACTTCAAATTTCATTATCTTGTGCGTATATGATCTTCCATGAGTCCCAAAAGTCAAGAGAATTGCAAGCTAGCAAGTTGGTTGATGGTGGTTGACCAAAGGAATTCATCTTATCAAAACTGGGTTCCCTAGACCCTATCTCCAACACTTTTTGTCATATGAAACTGGGTTACTATAAATTACATTTCAAACAACTTTCATGTTGCGGTCTAGAGCTAGTTTTGCTTGGAAAGTCATTTTTTATGGTGAAAGATTATAGGCCATTTTGTCTAAACCCTAATTTGGAGGTCAACTTTCCAAGACCATAACTTGCTCAATTTTTATGAGATGAAAGATATCCAAGTTCCACAATAAAATTCAAGATATCTACTTCAACGTTTATGTTTGGAGGAAGAGCAAACTCAACTTTTATGTGCATGTGGTATAAGGATACATTATAGGTCATTTTGGACCAATGCCATTGAACAAGTAATTTTCCTCAACTTCAAAAATACATAACTCCTTCATATTAAATCCAAATGAGGTCAAATTTGTGACCATTTTGAAGGAATTTGAGATAGCTATAACTGTTATGAATGAACTTATCTCATTGGAAGCCCACACAAAAAGTTATCCAAGGTGGAATAAGTGAACATATGGCTTGACACTTAAATTTTTTTTTTGACATGCTTGATTTTCCTAACTTCGACATCAAAATTCATCATGATCCAAGCTTCAAATGAAAAAGTGTCCAACATGAAAGTTGTTCCTCTTGACCTGAACTTTCAAAAAAGTCCAATTTTATCCATTTTGGATAAGATTTAAATGGGATGCGCATGGCTTGAACGTTGGATCATCTTTTGGCAAGACTGAACTTGAAACTTCCATACACCATTGCCTAGCATTCCAACATGATCTCAGCATTGCTTGTACTCAATTATGGATCAGAAGAAGTGATTTCATGGGCCTGTACACGCCCATGCACCCATGCATTGAAGATTACTATTTTTGGATTTCATTTCAAGTGTGCAAATATCAATCCATTTGGCTATAAATAGAGCCATCTATGCTTAGAAAGAAGGACCCTGCGTGCCAGCTTTGAATCCACACCTTCAAACCATTTCATTTCAAGGGATAACCTTGATAGTTTCCATTGGAAGTTGAGTTTGAATCTCACTGTTTTGAGATTCGAAACTCCAAGAGTCCTGAGCTTTTCATCCATTCAATTCTACTCCTTCAAGTGTCCTGAACAAGTTCAAGAGAAAGCAAGAGCAAGATCAATCAAGCACAAACCTGCATTGAAGGTATTTTCCAGAAATTTTCATCTCTTCGATTCTAACCTAATTCTCCATAACTCTCTTGGATCCTTGGTTTTCTAAAGTCCTGCCAATGTAGGCAACAAGATTGAGGTTCTTTGAGGTCAAATCAAAGCAACTCAGATCGTTCACCTCAAATTTCAACTCCTTGTATCTCTCAATATACTTAGAGTTAGGACAAATTAAGGCTAGATTCGAGCTCAAAGGCATTTTTACTTTAAATTCATGTCCTTCTTTTTAATTTTGGTGATGGTTATGAGTGAACCAGTTCGGTGAAGCTCACCGGAGAAGGAGACTGGAGCATTGGCTCCGGTGATGTGTTGGCATTCATCAGAACCACATGATCCATTTGAAATATTTTAATCTCACGCATTAAAACTGATTACCACTTGTTTTACGCTTTGACTCGTGACTATGGTGGAATGTGCGCTGGCAACCACTTGATCTGCTACCTCAATTAATGAGGGAGATCAAGTGGTCCACGTATTTTCTTATTTTCTGATTTTCATTTTATTTGGTTTATTTTTATTAATTTATATTAATTTTAATATTAATCCAAAAAATATGAGTGTTTCACCAAAAAAATTTAAAGAAATTCTTATTTCATTTTCTGAATTAAAATTATTTTTTGGATCATTATTAATATTTTTCATGATTTAATCGATTTTGTGAATATTTTTAATTGTTTAAAAATACTTTTAAGTTTCCAAAAATTATGAAATTTTTTCTCCAAGGTCCTTTGACCAACTTTGACCTATGATAAATCTCATGGCCATTGCTTTGGTGTTTTGATGAGGTTTTAGGAATTTGACAAACCATAATTTAATTTAATGCATTATTTAATTGATTTTAACTATTTAAATGCAAAATAAGTTGTGTTGAGCTTTTGATATTGACTTGTTGAGTTTGACTTGTGTTGTTGGGCCTTGGTCAAGGTTGATTTAACTTTGTTGAGTTAAAATCATTGGATTTAGGGGATTGATGAAATGTACATTTCATCTCCCAAAATGAATGAATGATTTTAATTTGATAAAGTCCTCCTTTGACCAATTTGTGTTGATTCCATTTCCCCTCCCTTTTCATCTCAATCTCATTCTCTTCTCATTCATTTCATAGACCTATGATATCTCCAAATCCTAAGGCTAGTTGATTGTAAAATCAACATGAGTGTGGATGAGATTAGGTCCACCCTTTTGCATATTCTTTTTAAGTGTGGTATGTTTTAGGAGCATGGTTCATAATATCATGTCTCTAACATACATTAACACTAAAATTTCTATTATCCGGCCTCAAATAGTTGTGACTTCTACATAAGTCCAATTACGGTTGCTTAACATAGCGCTAAATTTGTGACACAAAAAGGCATAGCATTCTAGTAAGTGAGATTGTAAGTCTCCCCTCTTTCATGGTATTGTGTGGAAACTTGGCCTTTATTCCTTCCTTTTGAAGATGTCTTGGTTCAAGGATCCATGCTTGTGACAAGTGGGTTGAGTGTTCTCCAAAGAATGACTTAAACAACACAAAAGAAAAGGCAATACTAACTTCTAATCAACTAATAACTAACATTTAAGCCATTCACTTTTATGCACTTTAATTTTGAGCCTTTATTCATTTGTCATTATTCATACCATTTAACTTGTTTCCTTTAATGTCATTTTTATTTTGCTCATTTGAGCCATATCTTGTGATTATTCTGTGATTGTATATACTTGTTTGTGTTTGTGGTCTTTTGACCTTAATGTACATAATAACAAAAACCCTAAAAGACATATTGTGTGGATTGTTGGTTTGCTCTGAGACTTTGGACTTAGAATTAGGCAACATTCCCTATGCAAAAGGACTTGGCTAATGCCAACTTTCATGAAACCAAGTGCTTATGATTTGAACTTCATCTGAAGCAAGTATTGTGATCCCCTCTAAGTTCATCTGCTACATGGTCTGATTGAAGTTGTTACTTTGAACCTGTGCCTAGTGCCTATCTTTGAATTCATCTGATGCATGGAAAACTATGAAGAAGATCATGAAGTTGCTAAGATTGGATGTGGCTATCTTTATTTGATGCTTTGTTCTTCATATTGCTATTTGTGTATTGGTTTTGCTTGATTCTAAAGTCCAAGGGAATATGGGTTTCTATATTACATTCTTGTCTATTGGATTGTAGCCCATTGGTCAGATCTTTTCAACTCTTAACTTTTAAATTTGTTCTTAGGCTTAGTGTCTCCATCTCCTCCCCATTTCTTTAATTTCAAATCTCTCCCTCCTTTTAAAATTCTTCTTTGCTTGTATTTGTTTTCTAAACTTAGACCATTTTGCAAATTAGAAACTTTGGCTTTATGCCATTGCATTTTTAAACTCTTTTTTTAATCAAACTTTGTAAATGAACTTAACTATACTTGACTTAAAATTTCAAAAGCCAAAAAAGAACTAACATCCACTCAAACTCTTTTAGGTCTTTGGTGCCTTTGTTAAACTTAAATTTTTGTTAAAAGAAATTGTAGGTGTTTAATTGGCTGCATTAGATGGTAAAACACTAGCTGGATTCTAATGTCTTGACTGATGTCATGACATGGTGTGTATGTGTGACTGCACTGTAGGTTAGAATATCTAACTGTACTCTGATGTCTTGACTGATGTCATGACACACTTGAGTAGTTACTGCAGGATTAGCTAATACATGATTTATTGAATGTCAAACTGGATGTTGTGACATTCATCCCTGTCAGCAGATACTAAGGAATAGAACAGCTGGTGTTCTGTTAGAACTTAGTATTTATTTCCAGTCTGGTTATCAAGGAAATACCAGACCTGGCATAAGGCCTACTGACTGAATGTTAAACTGGATGCTATGACATTCATCATTGACAACATATACTGAACAATAGACAGAGTGGTGTTCTGCTATACTTCAGCATGTTTCTTAGTCTGTTCTTCAAGAGGATAACAGAACTGACTTAAGGCCAAATGTGTAAATGTCAAATTGGATACTTTGACATTTATTAATGTAAGCTGTTTCTGTAGTATGGTCATTTTGGTCATATACAGGTCAGCAAAATTGTACAGTCTATTTTCTGGAAAAACAGACTTAGCATATGATCCTTGATGTCAAGCTGAATGTCGTGACATTCATTCCTGACAGCATATGCTATATTGTAGGTTGTTCAGTTTTCTGTTTCAGCTTTTTCTCAGGCTATTCTTCAGGGATTCAACAGCTGAGAGAAAATCCAGGAAATCAACAACCAAGCTACATTTAATGAACCTAACAAATAGCCTATTTGTTAGTAACCTAGATGTGGAATTTAGGGGAACTCGCGTGACCTTAAATTCAGGAGAATACAAGTGCAAAGGCCCAAGTACTGCATTATAAAAGGAAGTCGTTCCTTCATTCAGAACTGGGGATTTTGAGGCGTGAAGATTTAGTGTGTCCATCATACTTCACTGCTGTATTTTTGTGAGTCTTGTATTAGACATATCTTGTAAGCCAAGCCATTATCACGTAGATGATTGCTTTGGCATAGGGTGTTCATTGAGTTGTAAGTGTTGTGTCGCTCAAAGCTTTTAAGCGTGAGTGATGTGTATCTTGATTAAAGCTGTTAAGCACAATCAAGAGTTGTTTGAAGTGTGACTTCAAAATTGTCTTTAATATTGATTAAAGGTAGTAATCACTGAGGTGATTGAGGGGGAGTGAGTAGGACCTCTGATCTTAGAGTAAGATTGAAATTGCATTGGGTAGGGATTAAGTGAAGAGTTGTAAACGGGTGAGTTTAGCTTTGAATTAATACTACTGATAGTGGATTTCCTCCCTGGCTTGGTAGCCCCCAGATGTAGGTCATGTTGGACTGAACTGGGTAAACAATTACTTGTGTTATTTACTGCACTTACTTTTAAGTTCTGCATAATTCTTGTCTGTGCAGAATTGGATGTCATAACAACCCGTGTGACATCTAAAGTCTGATAACTAGAATTTCAATTGGCATCAGAGCAGGCACCCTACCTGTAAATTTCTGGGTGAGATCTAGGGAAGTTACTTTCTAGTACCATGGACAAGGATATAAGACACTCAAATAGACCACCCATGTTGGATGGCTCTAACTATGATGACTGGAAGCCTCGTATGATAGCCTTCTTAAGGTCTCTAGATAGCAAAGTCTAGAGAGCTGTCAACAAAGGATGGGAACATCCAACAAAGACAGGTGAAGATGGAGTCAGTGTGCAGATTCCTGAAGAAAAGTGGGACAAGGAGCAAGAGGCATTAGCTCTTGGAAATTCCAAGGCCTTGAATGCATTGTTCAATGGAATCAGTAAGAACATCTTCAGGCTGGTGCACCACTGCGAACTAGCTAAGGAAGTTTGGGATACCCTCAAGGTAACTCATGAAGGTACTTCCAAGGTGAAGATGTCCAAACTTCAGATGCTGACCACCAAGTTTGAAAATCTGAGGATGAAAGAGGATGAGACTATTCATGACTTTCACATGAATATTCTTGAAATTGCAAACACCTCTGGTGGACTAGGTGAGAAAATGGCTGAAGAGAAACTTGTAAGAAAGATTCTCAGGTCCTTACCTAAGAGATTTGCTATGAAGGTCACAGCCATAGAGGAGGCGCAGGACATCTGCAATATGAAGGTGGATGAGCTAATTGGTTCTCTCCAAACCTTTGAAATGGGCTTGTGTGAGAATGCTGAAAAGAAGAACAAAAGTGTAGCTTTTGTATCTAATGCTGAAGAGGAGTCAGAAGCAGGATACACTGGAGGTGATGAAAGCATATCAGAAGCCTTAGCCATGCTTGGGAGACAGTTCAACAAGTTCGTGAAGAAGATTGATCAAAGAGGTAGACCTAATGTCAAGAACATCCCGTATGACATTAAGAAAAGATCAACTTCTGAAGAGAAGTTCAACCACGGCAAGGGAATCCAGTGTCATGGTTGTGAAGGGTATGGACACGTCAGAGCTGAATGGCCTACTTACCTCAAAATGCAAAATAAGGGGCTAGCTATCACATGGTCTGAAGGAGATTCTGAAAGTGAATCTGAAGGAGAATCTGCTAAACACGTCACTGCACTAACCAGTGTTTGTGCCACTGATGATGACTCAAGTGCAGATGAACTGACCTTTGATGAACTTGCTGCAGCTTATAAGAAGCTGTGTGTCACCAGTGCAGAAGTACGTGTACAAGGAGAAAAGCAGAAGAAACTCATCAAGGAGCTGGAAGATGAGAGACTGAAGCATCTGACGGCCATAGAGGATCTAAATGGTGAGATAACCCTGCTAACCTCCAAGCTGAATCAGATGACTAAATCCATCAGAATGATGAATAAAGGAACTGACACCTTGGAAGAGATCCTAAAGGTAGGACAGAAGTCTGGAACCACATCTGGTTTAGGCTTTGGGAAAAGATCCTCAGCTGAACGCAAACGCCCAAAGGCTAAAGTTCAGAAATCCAAAGGGAAGTCACATCCAATGTCTCAACATCGGGGAACCAGGATGACTAATCATCAGAAGAGGAAATTCCAGAAATGGAAATGTCACCACTGTGGTAGGCTTGGGCATATAAAAGCCTTCTGCTACAGGCTTCATGGTTACCCGAACCAAGTCCCTCATGTCAGACCTAACCATAAGACATTTAGGCACCATGTCTCCAGCAAGAAGCGACAATAGTATGCTAGGTTAGCCCACACAGCTCTAAGAGCTTCTACCAAAGAAGACTGGTACTTTGACAGTGGATGATCAAGACATATGACTGGTATGGAAAATCTATTGGCAGATATCCAACCTCACACTACCATCTATGTGACCTTTGGTGATGGTGCTAAAGGAAAAATAAAAGGTGTGGGTAAGCTGGACTGCTCTGGAGTTCCAAAACTGAATAATGTGTTGTTAGTAAGAGGACTAACTACAAACCTCATCAGCATAAGCCAGCTGTGTGATCAAGGGTTCTATGTTCAGTTTACTAAGGAGCTATGTATTGTGGCGAATGGTGACAATCAGGAAGTTATGAGAGGATCTAGGTCCAAAGATAACTGCTATCTGTGGGAACCTAAAGTCTCAAACTTCTCCACAATATGCTCTTCAGTCAAGGAAGAATAGGAGGTGAAGCTGTGGCATAGACGCCTTGGACATATCCACTTACGGGGAATGAAGAAGATCATATCCAAGGAAGCAGTCAGAGGAATTCCAAAGCTGCTTATTGATGAAGGAAGAGTCTGTGGAGAATGCCAGGTGGGCAAGCAAACCAAGATGTCACATCCGAAGCTGGGACATCCTACTACTTCCAGAGTTCTGGAACTGCTGCACTTGGACTTAATGGGACCTATGCATGTTGAAAGTCTGGGGGGAAAGAGATATGCATACGTGGTGGTTGATGACCATTCCAGATACACGTGGATAAATTTCATCAGAGAGAAGTCAGATACATTTGATGTCTTCATAGACCTGTGCATCAGACTCCAAAGGGAAAAGGACAGTTGTGTTGTCCGAATTAGGAGTGATCATGGTACGGAATTCAAGAATTCCAAGTTTGATGAGTTTTGCTCGTCTGAAGGAATAAGTCATGAATTCTCTTCCCCTATAACTCCCCAGCAGAATGGGATAGTTGAAAGGAAAAATAGAACTATCCAAGAATCTTCCAGAGCTATGATTCATGCAAAGAAGCTCCCTATGCACTTTTGGGCTGAAGCTATGAATACCGCGTGCTATGTTCACAACAGAGTCACCTTGAGAAAAGGAACCTCCTCCACTCTGTATGAAATATGGAAAGGCAAAAAACCCACTGTGAAGTACTTTCATATCTTTGGAAGTAAATGCTACATTCTCACAGATCGTGAACAGAGAAGGAAACTGGATCCCAAAAGTGATGAAGGTATATTTCTAGGATATTCCACTAACAGCAGGGCGTACAGAGTGTTCAACTACAGGACCAATGTTCTGATGGAATCCATAAATGTCATTGTGGATGATAAAGAGGAAGGAATCGATGTCATAGAGGATGTTGCAACATTCCCTGACAGTTCAACAGACATTCCAGTCAAGTCTGATGAAGTACAGGAACCTGCTCCTGAATGTGAAGTAGATGCAACCACCAAAATGCCATCTATCAGAATTCAGAAAGACCACCCTAAGGATCTTATCATAGGGGATCCCAATAGTGGTGTGACTACCAGGTCAAGGGGAATAAGCTCAAATTCCTGTTTTGTTTCCAAGGTTGAACCCAAGAATGTGAAAGAAGCCCTGACTGACGAATACTGGATCAATGCCATGCAAGAGGAACTTGAGCAGTTCAAAAGGAATGAAGTATGAGAGCTAGTTCCAAGACCTGAAGGGACCAACATCATTGGTACCAAGTGGATCTACAAAAACAAGTCTGATGAGAAAGGAGTAATTACTAGGAATAAAGCAAGACTAGTAGCTCAAGGATACACTCAAGTTGAAGGGGTTGATTTTGATGAGACGTTTGCTCCTGTGGCTAGGCTTGAGTCCATCAGATTGCTGTTAGGTATAGCATGCATTCTGAAGTTTAAACTATTCCAAATGGATGTGAAGAGTGCATTCTTGAATGGCTACTTGAATGAAGAAGTCTATGTGGAACAACCTAAAGGGTTATGTGATCCTAACCAACCTAAGCATGTATACAAGTTGAGGAAAGCCTTGTATGGGTTGAAGCAAGCACCTAGAGCATGGTATGAAAGGTTGACCGAATTTCTGACCTCAAATGGATACAGAAAAGGTGGAATAGATAAACCCTTTTTTGTGAAGGATGAAGACGGCAAAATCATGATTGCTCAAATCTATGTGGATGATATAGTCTTTGGTGGCATGTCAGAACAAATGGTAACACATTTTGTTCAACAAATGCAATCTGAGTTTGAAATGAGTCTGGTTGGGGAACTAACCTACTTTCTTGGAATGCAAGTCAACCAAATGGAGGACTCTATGTTTCTCTCCCAAAGCAAGTATGCCAAAAACATAGTTAAGAAGTTTGGTATGGATAATGCTAGGCACAAGAGGACTCCTGCTCCTACTCATCTGAAGTTAACCAAAGATGACGGAGGGCCTAGTGTTGATCAATGCTTGTATAGAAGCATGATAGGCAGTCTACTATACCTAACTACAAGTAGACCTGACATTTCTTATGCAGATGGAGTGTGTGCTAGATACCAAGCAGAGCCTAAAGTGAGCCACTTGAATCAAGTCAAAAGGATTCTCAAGTACATCAATGGGACTTGTGACTATGGGATGCTGTACTCACATGGGTCTGAGCCTGTCCTATCTGGGTACTGTGATGCTGACTGGGCTGGGAGTGCTGATGACAGAAAAAGCACATCAGGTGGATGTTTCTTCTTGGGAGACAATCTCATATCTTGGTTCAGCAAGAAGCAGAATTGTGTATCTCTGTCCACTGCAGAGGCTGAATACATAGCTGCTGGAAGCAGTTGTTCCCAACTGGTTTGGATGAAACAAATGCTCACTGAGTACAATGTCACTCAAAATGTCATGACATTGTTCTGTGATAATCTCAGTGCCATCAATATTTCCAAGAATCCCATCCAACACAGCAGGACCAAGCATATTGGCATTAGACATCACTTCATCAGAGATCTGGTGGAAGACAAGGTGATCACCTTGAAACATGTAGCCACTGAACTTCAACTGGCTGACATATTTACAAAGGCTCTGGATGCTACTCAGTTTGAAAACTTAAGGGGCAAACTGGGAATATGTCTCTCTGAGAACTTATAGCAACCACTGATGTTTGGGATGTATTGTTTAATATCTCTGCCTATTAAACAATTGGAACTATGCTCTGATTGGTTAACAGATCATAGCTATGCCACTTGCAACAAGTGTGGCAACAAGAGGGTAAGGAGACACCCTAACGTGAGAAGGCCTATGCACCTGCAGAAATTCAAGGATGCTGTTCATGCAGGAGTGGCTCTGGATGTCAGAAACAAAGTCATGGCATCTGATATGGTTGTACCTACAGTAAAGCAAAAGTGGGTGATTACTTGATCAAAGCTATGAAGCAAGATCAAGTGGGTGCTAACTTGGTTGAAACTGTGAAGTAAAACCAAGTCTGTAATTCTGTCATTTGTTCTGTTTATGTTGTTGGCTTTGGCAACATTTTTGACAAAAAGGGGGAGTAACAGGTGATACCCCAGACAACAGATTGGTCTGTTACAACAGACTTTCATGACAGATTCGAAGATTCCTTCCCTTGCAGCTGATGTGTGTTGATGTTTTTATTTAACTTCTGTACCTATGTATGTGTGTTGTGGATGTGTGCTGCAATTAGAAGTTTTTATTTAACTTCTGTATGTGTGTTGTTATGTGAAGTTTTACTTAACTTCCATATGTGTGAGTGTGCTGCCACTCTGAGTGTATTAGCTAGGTCTATTTCCTGCTAGATGTGTGATTCTGCTGCTATGAACTCTGTTATGGGGATCAAAGTGTTTTAGCCAAAAATTTGCCAAAGGGGGAGTTTGTAGGTGTTTAATTGGCTGCATTAGATGGTAAAACACTAGCTGGATTCTAATGTCTTGACTGATGTCATGACATGGTGTGTATGTGTGACTGCACTGTAGGTTAGAATATCTAACTGTACTCTGATGTCTTGACTGATGTCATGACACACTTGAGTAGTTACTGCAGGATTAGCTAATACAGGATTTATTGAATGTCAAACTGGATGTTGTGACATTCATCCCTGTCAGCAGATACTAAGGAATAGAACAGCTGGTGTTCTGTTAGAACTTAGTATTTATTTCCAGTCTGGTTATCAAGGAAATACCAGACCTGGCATAAGGCCTACTGACTGAATGTCAAACTGGATGCTATGACTTTCATCATTGACAGCATATACTGAACAATAGACAAAGTGGTGTTCTGCTATACTTCAGCATGTTTCTTAGTCTGTTCTTCAAGAGGATAACAGAACTGACTTAAGGCCAAATGTGTAAATGTCAAATTGGATACTTTGACATTTATTAATGTAAGCTGTTTCTGTAGTATGGTCATTTTGGTCATATACAGGTCAGCAAAATTGTACAATCTGTTTTCTGGAAAAACAGACTTAGCATATGATCCTTGATGTCAAGCTGAATGTCGTGACATTCATTCCTGACAGCATATGCTATATTGTAGGTTGTTCGGTTTTCTGTTTCAGCTTTTTCTCAGGCTATTCTTCAGGGATTCAACAGCTGAGAGAAAATCCAGGAAATCAACAACCAAGCTACATTTAATGAACCTAACAAATAGCCTATTTGTTAGTAACCTAGATGTGGAATTTAGGGGAACTCGCGTGACCTTAAATTCAGGAGAATACAAGTGCAAAGGCCCAAGTACTGCAATATAAAAGGAAGTCGTTCCTTCATTCAGAACTGGGGATTTTGAGGCGTGAAGATTTAGTGTGTCCATCATACTTCACTGCTGTATTTTTGTGAGTCTTGTATTAGACATATCTTGTAAGCCAAGCCATTATCACGTAGATGATTGCTTTGGCATAGGGTGTTCATTGAGTTGTAAGTGTTGTGTCGCTCAAAGCTTTTAAGCGTGAGTGCTGTGTATCTTGATTAAAGCTGTTAAGCACAATCAAGAGTTGTTTGAAGTGTGACTTCAAAATTGTCTTTAATATTGATTAAAGGTAGTAATCACTGAGGTGATTGAGGGGGAGTGAGTAGGAACTCTGATCTTAGAGTAAGATTGAAATTGCATTGGGTAGGGATTAAGTAAAGAGTTGTAAACGGGTGAGTTTAGCTTTGAATTAATACTACTGATAGTGGATTTCCGCCCTGGCTTGGTAGCCCCCAGATGTAGGTCATGTTGGACTGAACTGGGTAAACAATTACTTGTGTTATTTACTGCACTTACTTTTAAGTTCTGCATAATTCTTGCTTGTGCAGAATTGGATGTCATAACAACCCGTGTGACATCTAAAGTCTGATAACTAGAATTTCAGAAATGCACTCACTTTGAAACTGTTACCACGAACTATGAGGTTTTGATCCCTCATTTTATGTTGGTACGTAGGCACAAGTATGTAGATCTTGTCAAACACAAAAATATAATTAATGAATTCTTTTCTCATCCTATAAGACCCCAATTTTGACCCTAAGATCCCTCAGGCATTCCCATCATGAGCATAAGCATTGGGATCATACCTTGGCATCCTCCTTACCCCTCTTCCATTGGGTTTGTTTTGGGAGAGATCACCAAGCATTTTGTGATTATATCATATTTGTATTTTATCATTTCAGTAACCAAAATACCAAAAATATGTCCTTGCATTTGCTTAACTCTTTTGTAGGTAGGGCATGATCTCATTGATTCATCAAGATCACATCTAGGGTCTGAGACCCTCATGAACAAAGAGCACAACCAATAATTGATTCAAGAATGGTCATGAGAATCATATATGAGTCCTAATGATCTCTACATGTTATAATGATCAAGTTTGCTTCAAGAGTTTGACGGTGATTTGCCTTGGAAACCCTAGTTTGACTGGGTATCTTGAGTAACTTCTCTAACAAGCTATCTCACCAATTGATCAAATTTATTAAGGGACACTTCAAATTTCATCATCTTATGCATATATGATCTACCATGAGCTAATAAAGTCAAGAGAATTGGATTTTAGCAAGTTGGTTCATGGTGGTTGGCCAGATGAATTCATCTAATCAAAATTGGGTCTCCCTAGACCCTATCTCCTACAATTTGCATCATATGAAAAACATTATAAGAGAAAACTTACTCTAAATGACATTACAAACAACTTTCATGTTGAGACCTAGAGCTAGTTTTTCTTGGAAAATCATTTTCTATATTGAAACATTATAGGTCATTTTGTCTAAACCCTAATTTGAAAGTCAACTTCCCAAGGCCATAACTTGCTCAATTTTTATGAGATGAAAGATTTCCAAGTTGAAAAATGAAATTCAATGTGTCTACTTCAACTTTTATGTTTGGATTGGGATCTAATTAAACTTCTTTGAACATGTGATATGAGGCTACATTATAGGTAACTTTTGACCTATACCATTGATCAAGTGATTTTTCCAAACTTCAATAATGCATAACTCTATCATTTCAAATCCAAATGACTTGAAATTGGTGACCATTTTTAATTTCTTTGAGAGATATACAACTTTGATGAAGACACTTTTCTCATTTGAAGCTCCTATAAAAAGTTAAGCAAGGTGGAATATTGAGACATATGGCTTGACACTTAGAAAAATTTTGATATGTCAATTTTTCCAAACTTCCACCTAAAATCTCTCCAAGTTCCAAGCTCCAAATGAAAAAGTGTTCAACATAAAACTTGTTCCTTTTAATCTCACCTTTCTAAAGAGCTAAAATTCATCCAATTTGGACTTGAAATGCATAGGTTGCGGATGGCTTAAACAGGCTGATATCATTTTGCATGGATCCAACTTCAAACATCAATGTTCAATTGCCTTGTATTCCAAGCTTGCTTCAACATATCTGATCATTAATTTTGGACTTCAAACTATCATTTCATGGGCCTATGCGCACCCATGCACCATGCTATCATCATTTTCCATATTTGGAAGGTTGAAAAGAGTGTGCAAATATCACATGGATTTGGCTATATATACAGTTGCATTTGCTCAGAAATCACACACACATTGCGCCAGCTTTGAATCTCCATTGAAAACCCTTCACTCTCATAGGATAACCCTAATAAATTCATTTGAATTTGAGCTTAAATCTCCACTATTTTGGAATTCAATTCTCCAGGAGTCCATTGCTTCTAAACCTTTCCATTCCTCTCCTGCAAGCAATTGAAGTGAAGCCAGGCACAATTCAGATCAAGATCTAGCAAGTTGAGACCTCCATTGAAGGTGATTTGCAGAAATGTTAAACTCTTTGATTCTCTCAATTTATTGTTCAATTTCTTTGATTCTTGAGTTGTCTGAAGTCCTACCAATGTAGGCAAGAAGATTGAGTTGCTTTGAGGCCAAATCGAAGCAACTCAGATCATGAACCTCATTTTTCAATTCCACATATCTCTCAATATATTTGGAATTGGAGGAATTGGAGGTCATATTCGTGCTCAGTGATGTTTTTTCTTTAAGATCATGTCCCAATTTTCTTTTTTGGTGATGGTTCATCTTAACCAGACCGGTGGAGCTCACCGGGGAAGATGACTGGAGCTATGGCTCCGGTGATGAGGTGTCTCACCTATGAACCACTTGATCCAAGTCCCAAGTTATAATCTGGGGCGTTGATGTTGATTACTTCATTTGCCACGTGGTTGACTAGGACATTGGTGGAACGCGCATTTTGGATCATCAGATCTGCCACCTCAATTAATGAGGGAGATCAGATGGTCCACGTAATTTAGCATTTTCTGAATTTCATTTTAATTCCATTTTCTTCAATTATTCATATTAAATTTAATATTGATCCAAAAAATATGAGACTTTCACCAAAAAAATTCAAATATTTTTATCTTTCATATTCTGAATTAAAATTATTTTTTGTATCATTATTAATATTTTTCATGAATTAATTGATTTTTCATTTGTTTTTAATTGTTTAAAAATATTTTTAAGTGTCCAAAAATTATGAAATTTTTTCTCCAAGGTCCTTTGACCTTGTTTGACCTATGATAAATCTCATGGCCATTTATTTGGTGTTTTGATGAGATTTTAGGATTTGGACAAAATATATTTAAATTTAATGCATTATTTTACTATTTTTAATTGAATAAATACCATTTTAATTGTGTTGACCATTTGTATTGACTTGATTGAGTTTTTTATTTGTTGTTGGGCCTTGGTCAAGGTTGATTTGACTTTGTCAAATTAATATTATTGGATTTAGGGGATTGATGGAATGTACATTCCATCTCCCAAAGTGAATGAATAATATTAATTTGGTAAAAGTTCTTCTTTGACCAATTTGTGATCTCATTCATCCATTTCCCTCTTCATCTAATTCCTTTTCTTCATCCATTCATTTCCAATTGGCCAATGACATCTCAAAGTCCTAATGCTAGTTGATTGAAAAATTAACATGAGTATGGATGAGATTAGGCCACACCTTTTGCGTATTTTTTGTGTGTGGTATGTTTAATGAGCATAGTTCTTAATAATATGTCTCCAACATGCATTAACACAAAAAGTTTATAGCCCGACCTCAAATAGTTGTGACTTCTACGTAATTCCAATTACGATTGCTTAACATAGCGCTAAATTTCTGACATAAAAGGCATAAGCATTCTAGTTAGTGAGATTGTAAGTCTCCTCTCTTCCATGGTATTGTGTGGAAACTTGACCTTCTTTCCTTCCTTTAGAAGATGTTTTGGTTCAAGGATCCATGCTTGTGGCAAGTGGGTTGAGTGTTCTCCAAAGAATGTCTTGAAATCAAAAGCAAAACAAAACTAACCTCTAACTTACTAACTATTAGCTTTTACTTTCAAGCTTTTACTTTAATGAAATTTACTTTTAGCACTTTATTTCATTTGCCATTGTACATATCATTCTAATAGTTTATGTTAATGTAATTTTCATTTTGTCCATTTGGACCATATTGTGCGATATATTTTGTTTGTGTTACTTTGTTGGTTTGTGTGGTCTTTGACCATTAATGCACATAATAATAATAATAAAAACCATAAAAGACTTTTTGGATGGACTGTTGGTTTGATCTTGCCCAATTGGACTTAGAACTTAGGCAACATTCCTTTGCTAATGGACTTAGCCAATGCCAATTTGTTGAAGAACCAAGTGCTTGCAATTTGAAATTCATCTGATACATCATTCAAGATCTCTCTAAGATTCATCTGTGAGATTGATCATTATTAAGTTGTTATATTGAACCTGTGACTAGTGGAATTCATCTGTTACATGGGCCATTTTTGAAGAAGATCATTGAAGTGGACAAGCTTGGATGAGACCATCGTTATTTGATGCCTTTGCTCTTCAAGATTGATATAATTGTGCATTTGTTTGTTGCTTGTTTCTAAAAAGTCCAAGTGAGTTCTGGGTTTCTATTGACATACTTGTCTATTGGATTGCTCCCATTTGATCAGATCTTTTCAACTTTAAACTTTTAAATTTTTTTGTATAGGTTAGCCTCTTCATCTTCTCCCCATTTCTTTAATTTCAAAATCTCTCCCTCCAATTTTAAAACCTTCTTTGTGTGAACTACTTTTATTCTAAACTTTGACCACTTTCAAAAAGATAGAAACTTTGGCCTCATGCCATTGCATTTTCAAACTTATCTTTTTAAATCAAACTTGTAAATAGACTTAACTATACTTGACTTAAACTTTCAAAAAACCAAAAAGAACTAACCCATTCAAAACATTTTAGGCTTTATTCCTTTCAAACTTAAATTTTGTTAAAATCAATGCAATCATTTTGAAATTTGTATCCCGAACTATGAGGTTTTGATCCCTCATTCTTATGTTGGTACATAGGCACGAGACCGAAGGTCTTGTCAAACACAAAAATATAATTAATGAATTCTTTTCTAATCCCCTCATTCTATTTGTTTTTAAACATCACTTTATACCAAGTACATATGCATACAAAAAGGGCTCCCTAGAAGTACCTAGGACACTTTGGGTGCTAACACCTTCCCTCTGTGTAACCAACCCCCTTTCCTATGATCTCTGATTTTTATTAGTTTTTATTTGAAAACTTCTTACTATTTGGGTTTTGTTCGTACTTTTTCCCTTTTCCCTTAGAAACAATAAAAGCGCGGTGACGACTCTTGTTAATTGATCTCTAGCTTGTTAATAGCTTGATGATCATGAATTTCCCGCTACAGAAATTAAGTGGCAACTCTGCTGGGGAGTAGTCTCAAGTGGGTTTAGGCTAATTTTTATGTGAATATATTTGTATATATGTGATGTTTGTGTATATGTCTGCTTCATATAATCTGCTTGTTGTGGTTGGTGATCTCCGAGTGGTGAGATAAGTTCTAACCCGAACTTAAGTGCAATTAAGATAGGAGGATGGTATAGCCATGTACGACTTGTGTGGAGTAGTCCTTAACAAGTTAGCTTGAGATCCATCTGCTCGGTGGAGACTCCTTTGGATTTGGAAATGTCACACAAGTATTCGTGGTTACGCATTACTATTTCTAATTGGATCTGAGAAGCTGGGGACCTTAGAACACCTAACCCATCTTGGCCTATTTAGGACGTAATGTGGAAATTGTTCAAGTGTAAACTTGACAACAGTTGTTACGTGATACTACACTCAGACGAGTTTCTCTTGAGAATATTATGGGTCGATGAGTCAATCATCTTAACCTGTAATATCCGATAGATGGAATTAAGACTCTAGGAACTTTTTAGAACATGATCTACAGGTTTTATCCTTAGTTCACTCCTTTGGGATGGTTCTTACCCAGACTCCATGCTCGTGACTTGCAACAAACCCTTGATTCTTGGTTGATCCAATCAAGTCTTGTCAATATCAATGGAACTTGGGTGTTGATCAGGTGTAAACCATAATCCACCAAAATGGATGATTGATCTTTACAATGACTTGATTCATCCCTTGACCTTTGTTTGTTTGCCTTGTGTGTGATCCCTTATTTGTGATTGTTGCATTCATGCATTTCATGCGCATCATAACATTCATCACACAAAATTTCAAGGAACTAAGGTATCATTTGCAAATATTTTCAGACCATGGATTGTAGACGAAGGAACACTAAGAAGTGCAGTTTCAGATGTCCAGACTTGAAAGAGTTAAGGAAGCTAGCATCTTTTGTATTAGATCCCTTGGATTTCAAACAACGTCATGGGAAGCTTCTGTCTATCTTATTTGCTGATGTAGTTGAAGGACTCTTTAGTGTATTGGTGCAATTCTATGATCCTCTCTACCATTGTTTCACTTTCCCGAATTTTCAGCTTGTGCCTACCTTGGAGGAGTATTCTCATCTTTTGGGGATACCAGTTTCTTGTAGAGTGCCTTTTAGTGGATTGAAGGAGATTCCCCGGTCTAGTATTATTGTTGAAGCTCTTCACTTGAAGAAGTCTGAGATAGAGGCTCATTGGGGGGAGAAAGGAGGGTTATTCCGATTGCCATCTGTTTTCCTCATCAAGGAAGCTACTACTTTTGCTCAAGGTGGTAGTGTGAATGCTTTTGAAGCTATCTTTGTGTTGCTCATCTATGGATTAGCTTTGTTCCCTAACATTGACAGTTTTGTTGATGTTAATGCCATTAGACTCTTCTTGATTGGGAATCATGTGCCTACTTTTTTGGGTGATATGTATTTCTCTTTGCATCTAAGAAATTCTAAGGGTGGTGGAACGATTGTCTGTTGTACTCCTCTTCTGCACATGTGGTTTATTTCGCACTTGCCTCAGACACCTGCTTTTATAGAGAACAAACAATGTCTAAGGTGGTCTCAGAGACTTATGTCTCTCACTAATGATGATATAGTTTGGTATGATCCATCTTTAAGCAGTTTGGAGATTATTGATAGTTGTGCTGATATCTCTAATGTGCCCCTCATTGGTACACAAGGAGGAATTAACTACAACCCTACTTTGGCTCGTCGTCAACTTGGGTTCCCCTTGAGAGATAAACCTAATAACACTTTATTAGAAGGTCTTTTCTATAAAGAGGGTAAAGATCCCCAACATTTGAAGCAGAAGATTATGCATGCTTGGCGTAATGTGCATAGGAAAGGAAGATCTGAGCTTGGTCCGCGCAATTGGGTAACTTTGGAAGCTTATGCTCTTTGGGTGAAGAAGAGATCTATGGAGTTGAAGATGCCTTATCCTTGTGAAAGACCTATGTCTATGGTTGTGGTTGAGCCATTAACTCTCCATAACCAAGATGTAGAGGAGTTGGAAGACACGCTCGCCAAGATGAAGCAAGAGAAAGATATGTGGGAAGAGAGTTTCCATGCTTTGAGCAAGAAGCATGAGGAGTTGCTATTGGAGTCTAAGGAAAAAGATGCACTGATTGAGCTACTTGAAGACCGAGTGACAAAGAGACAGAGAGAGCCAGAGGTTTCATCTTCTAGCATGCCTTAGCTTTTCGTTGCTTGGAAGAAGATTGTTGACCATCTTGTCCTCGAGAAGACTCAGATGGAGGCTTCTTTTGAGACCGAGATCCGTCGCATTCGAAGGAAGTATGCACCTTCAGCCAGATCTTCTAACATTATTGTTAGGGATCCTTAGGATGACTAGTCTTTTTTTCTCTTATATCTTTTATTTTGGTTTCTGAAATTGTACTCAGTTTAATCCTTCCAATTTATATAAATAAAATGAGATTTTTTTGCTCATATCAAAATTGTTGCAATCGGCATTTAATATATATATTTGCAAATGATATAGTAAGTTCCTTGGAAATTAAAAATAATCAAGCATTGCATGTCATGCATCATTTTCATAAGCAGGTTTTTGCTAGATGTATGATTGGTGTTCTTCTGTGCTTTAGCCAAGCTGACTCACCGGTACAACACCAGAGCTAATCGTCCAAGAATCATGGAGCACCTTGAGCAAGAGAACTGAGATTTGAAAGAGGAGATTTCCCAACTGACTGCCATGATGGAGTCAGTTCTTGCTGCCCAAAGCCAAGCTTCTCCAACACCTATAACTCCCCCCATGAGGACTGTCATTTCTGAAGTGGTTACCTCTAATGTGCCTGCTGTCACCGTCCTCTTCACTCTAAACTTGCCTGATGGATTCCCGTGGGGAATGCCTCCGGATTTTGAGCAAGAAGGTTTCGCTCCTACTTTTGCTTCCATGTCGGCATCTAGCCCGGTCATGTCCGTGCCACCTCCAGTTGTGGACACTTTGCCTCGTGTAGAGGATACTATCTATCATTCTGAGCCATCTGAGGGCCCGAACGTCTATGAGAAGATGGATGAAATGAAAGACCAATTCCTTGAGATGCGTAGGGAACTGAAAACACTGAGAGGCAAAGATCTGTTTGGGAGTAGTGTTGTTGAACTATGCTTAGTGCCCGATGTGAAAATCCCAGTGAAATTCAAGGTGCCTGACTTTGAGAAATACAAAGGGAACTCTTGTCCACTCAGTCATCTTGTGATGTATGCCCGCAAGATGTCAACTCAAACAGATAATGATCAGTTGCTGATTCACTATTTCCAGGATAGCCTGACAGGTGCTGCACTCTGTTGGTATATGGGGCTAGATAATGCCTGCATCCGCACTTTCAATGACCTAGGTGAGGATTTTGTGAAATAGTACAAGTACAACGTGGATATGGCGCCAGATAGGGACCAGCTGAGGTCCATGTCTCAGAAGGATAAAGAGACACTTAAGGAGTATGTCCAACATTGGAGGGAGCTGGCTGCCCAAATCACTCCTCCTTTGGAGGAGAAGGAGATGAAAAAAATCTTTCTGAAAACCCTGATTTCATTTTACTATGAACGCATGATCGCCAGTGCCCCCAGTGATTTTACCAAAATGGTAAATATGGGGATGAGACTTGAAGAAAAGGTCCGTGAAGGACGATTGTCAAAAGAGGAGGCGTCGACGAGCAAGAAGTATGGGAGTAGTTTCAGTAAGAGGAAGGATAATGAGACCAACGCAATTTCTAGTGGAAGGCAAAGGAGGCCTCAAGCAAGAAGAAATCCATCACCCCGTCAACATCATCATCATCAAGTGTCTTCTGTCATTCCAGTATTTTCCAATCAGCAAACAACACCAATTCAGCAACAACATCAACCGCAACAAAGAACGAACACCTACAACAACAATAATTCCACCAACAATCATCACCATCAACAGAATTTCGAGAGGAAGAAGGTCTTTTTTAACCCTATTCCTATGTCATATGCAGAACTGTATCCATCCCTGGTCCTCAGAAATTTGATTCAACCGAGGAATCCACCGCAAATCCCAGAACCACTTCCTTGGTGGTATAAACCCGAACTTCGTTATGCTTTTCACCAGGGTGCACCTGGGCATGATATTGAAAACTGTTATCCGTTGAAGTACGAGGTGCAAAAGCTTATGAAGAGTGGCATGGTGTCTTTTGAAGACCGTGCACCTAATGTGAAATCTAATCCTTTGCCCGCTCATGGGAACACCTCAGTGAACATAGTGGACGGATGTCCAGGTGAATTCAAGGTTTTTGATGTCCGGTTTATCCGAAGATCTTTGGTGCAGATGCACAAAGATATCTGTTTGGTGAGTGACTATGACCATGACCATGATGGTTGTGATATTTGTAGCGTAAACCCAAGGGGGTGTGTTGTAGTGAAAAGGGACATCCAGCGTCTGAAGGATGAAGGCATGATCCAGATTGTTCAATCTCGTCATATAGATGATGATGTAAATGTCATTGTGCCTGTTTTCAAGCAACCAGAGCAGTTGGTGATTCAGTATGATAGCAGCAGTAACCAGAACGTCATCAATAGATCAGTTTCTCCGTTGGTAATACGGTTAACAGGCCCAGTCCCGTATGCATCTGATAAGGCTGTACCATATCAATACAATGATACGATGTTAGAGAATGGTCAAGAGGTCCCATTACCTATAACCAGTTCAGTAGTGAGCATTGCAGATGTTACGAAGGTGACCCGCAGTGGTTGATTTTTTGGACCGGTGTTCCCGGAGAATAAAGAAGAGTTGATTGTTGGTAAGAGGGTGGAGGTGCCTAGTGTAGATCATGTTGGTTGTTCAAAGGATAATTCTGGTGAAACCAGCAATTTGAAAGCCAATAGTGATGATGATGAGGTACTCCGACTGATTAAGAGGAGTGAATTTAATGTGGTTGAGCAGTTGCTCCAGACTCCCTCAAAGATTTCCGTGTTGTCTCTGCTTTTAAATTCTAAAGCACACAGAGAAGCACTCCAGAGAGTTCTTGAACAGGCATACGTGGAGCAAGATGTTACTGTGGATTAATTCGATCACATTGTGGCTAACATCACTTCAAGCAATAATTTGAGCTTTTGCGATGAAGAACTCCCTGAGGAGGGAAAAAATCACAATCTGGCTTTGCACATTTCTATGAATTGCAAGGAAGATGCTTTGTCAAATGTGCTAGTTGACACTAGGTCGTTGTAACACCCCAAAATTTGCCCTCCTCATTCATGCATTCATTTTGCATTTCATCATGTCAATCAGAATTAGATCCAAGAAACTTTATTTAAAAAAAAACGAAATATAATAAAAAAAAATGAATAAATAAATAAATAAATAAAAATAATAATAAAAAATATATATATATAATAGAAAAAACTTGGACTTGGACCTCTCTCATTTGAGCCCACAAAGCCATGAAAATCAGGTTATAAAAGAGGGAGATCAGACAAAAAAAGGAAGAGAAGCAAAATACTCTGAGGTTTCCTTGAAACAAAACCCTGGACAAAACCTGGAGAGGAACCTGACAGAGAACTCAGAGCAACCCCCATCTCACGCAAACCCTAACATTTCAACCGGTCTCTCCCATCAGGTTTGCCTCATTCCCATAATTTTATGCTCTTAATTTGGATCATCTGAATGTATGAGGTATGATGGATGAATTTCATTATGTTTTTGCCCACGGGTTTAATTATGCATGAATGGGTGAAACCTATGCCTTGAATGTTTAATCACATGATTTCTGAAATGTATGCCACAGGGTTTGAGGTTTCTGAAACCATGCTGTTATCCATGAAAAAATGCTTATCGTGTTTCACTAACCCTTTTGTTGAGTTTTTGTGAGGGCTCACAGACTCTTGCAGAGATGGTTTGCGTGGTTTTCCCACTTTATTTGTGGGGTACCCCCTGGAGGTTCATTCCGATTACCTGTACTGACTCACCTTTCTTTGATGGCATTAGCTTGGGAGATCCCTGGGTTTCTTACTCCTTTAATTGTTGTTACTTCGGATCTTTATCCGTGTGGTACTTTTACCTCTTTTCCGCATTTTATCGCTTTCTTAGTTGGAAGACCTCGATATGAGGCATTTGTTTTCTTTTGTTTATTTACTTCTGAGCCCCTTGTTGGCACATTTACTTTATACATGTTTGTTTCGTATGTGTTTGTATCCCCACAAGTAGCGCGGTTCCTTCGTCGAGGACTGCCTTTTTTCCCTTGAGCATCCCAAACCCTAAAACCCAAAGCAACACGTTAACTCCTTCTACTACAGGCGAGTAAGTCTCCAAAGGTCGAGCATCCGGTAGATTGCGTAGTGACGTCGTTCGTCCAAAACCCAATCCATAACCCCGTAGTTAGCCGAACTACGTTTTGCTCTGATTCTCAGGCCAGATGAGATACGTAGGCATAAGACGCGATGTCTTAGCGAGCACAATTACCCAACTCATAGGTCAGCCGAGCTACGAAGACTCTGATTCTCATATTCAGATGAGATACGTATGCAGTGGATGCGACATCCGCGCGAGTCATTTTCATTTAACCCTTTTTTTCTTGGTAAACAGTGCAAGATCAACTCACACCCTTTAGACAAGAACTACAAAAGTGGATCCTGTAGAGTACTACGGATGCGTAGGGGTGCTAATACCTTCCCTTCGCATACCCGACTCCCGAACCCAAGATTTGGTTGCGAGACCCCGTCTTGTCCTTTCCTTTTTCAGGTTTACTTCGAGCGTTTCCTTTCCCTCCTTTGGGATAAATAACGCACGGTGGCGACTCTTCTGTCATTTTCTTTCGCCGGTTGTTTTTTCGCGCACTGTATTTTTCAAGTTGCGACAGCTGGCGACTCTGCTGGGGAGTGAAAGAAGTTGACCTCTTGCTGGTCCATCTTCCCTAAGCGAGTCCCTCCTAGCTTGTGTGATTTCTTGTTTATTGGGTGTTCATGCTTTTGTACCTTTATTTGCTTACCTGCTTGCATGCATCTGTTGTATCTGTTGGATCTGTTTGTTTGTTTGTTGGGATGGGGTGTTCTATGAGAGATAAGCCCATTACCCAGGCTTGAGTGTACACACAGGTTTTAGAGTGGATAATCATGAGGCTTGCGTGGCGTGTTGCTACGTTAAGTCGTTCGTGAAGAACCACACCCAGACGAGGTTTCTTTTGGATATATTATGTCTTACGGGTGTTCCGTAACGGCAGGATGTTCCTCTAGAAATCGTCGACTCTGGTGACCATTTCCCGAGAACTCAGTCGAGGCCTCTCCTCCGAGACGTGATTATGTTAGCTCTGGTGGGCGCATTCTCGCTGCTCAATCCGAGGATCCCGAGACTGGGAACTTGCTATTAGGATGTCCTATTGAGGGGAGTCAATGGAGGTCTTTTGTCCCGTAATAATACCAAACCTTCAGTGGTAAACGTATTATTCGCGACTGAAGGGCTGAAGCTGACGAACTTCTGTTCTTAGAACCTACCAGTGAGGGGCGGGCTAAATTCAGGAAACCTTAACCTCCAACCAACCCGGTTTTCTGGAGCAGAGTTTTTGTCTTGTATTATATTCCTTAGTGAATTTCTCTCCAGGCAGTGCAACCTGACAGATGTTCAAGCGGATCCATCAATTCTGATTGACATGCCTTTGCATTGCATAACATCATCTGCATATTTGCATCCAACATCTCATGCTTATTCATTTGCAGGGTATTCCCTTTCAAAACGGGGGTGCCTTAAAACTGAACAAGCAGTGCATCGCATACCATGCATATTAACCCTTGTCTGTTTTGCAGGTGTCACCGCAATGTCTAATGTTTGTTCCCTGTATCAGACAGTTATTAGTCCCAAGCGAGTCCATAGGTACCCGACAAAGGAAAATCGTCCACAGCTAGCGATGGACCAAGTACAGAAAGAGCTGGCTGATATGCGTGAAAGGATGGATCAGTTCATGACATTGATGACTGGTATGGCAGAAGGCCAGGAAAAGCTGAGGGAATTGGTTGAGCAACCGAGACCCGATCCGGAGGTGGAGATACCAAATGCTGAGGGAAACCCTGGTAACCCTGGGAACGCTGATAACCCTGTGAACACTGGTAACGCGGGTAACGCAAATGCTGATGGAAACCCGGGTAATGTTGGCAACACAGGGAATGTTGGAAATGGTATTGGCGGAAGGTACAATGTGAATCAAGGAATTCGGATTAACGGGCGCCCCGTTACTGAAGATTACCAGTATGATCAATTTTCTTTGCACGACGAGGCCCTCGAGACCACCCGCCGTATGGATGAGCTTGCTGAGAAGCTTAAATCTTTGGAGTCTCAAAATTCCTTAGGCTTTGAAGTCACAAATCTTGGTCTGGTTCAGGGAGTAAGGATTCCTCACAAGTTCAAACCCCCTACTTTTGAGAAATACAACGGGGCTTCTTGCCCACGCACTCATCTCCAATCTTATCTGGGAAGGTTGGGAGCTCACACGGAAGATGAAAAGCTGTGGATGTACTATATTGAAGACAGTCTAACTGGAGCTTCTCGTGAATGGTATTCTCATTTGTCTCGTACTACCATCAAGAGCTGGAAAGACTTGGCAGAGGCTTTTGTTAAGCAATATCAATACAACTTCGACATGTCTCCAAATCGGACCTTGTTGCAAGGTATGTCTCAGACTGCCAAGGAAACCTTTAGAGAGTATGCTCAGCGTTGGAGACAGATTGCTGCGTCCGTCCAACCCCCTATGTCTGAAAGGGAGATGGCGGACATGTTCATGAACACTCTTCAAGGCAATTATATTGAGAGATTGGCTGCTTGCCCGTCAATCAGCTTTGCAGAGATAGTAATTGCTGGAGAAAGGATCGAGAGTCTGTTGAAGATGGGCCGAATTCAAGACAATAGTGCTTCCAACTCATCAGGTCCCAAGAGACCGTTTGTTGGTAACGGTCAGCGAAGAAAAGAAGGCGAGGCAAGCGTTGTGTATGCCGGCAGAGGCAGGGGTAGAGGACGCCCTAATTATTATCAAGATCAAGTGGCCGCAGTCACTATTCCAACACCTGTTCCTCAACCGCAATATCATCCGCAACAACAACCCAGGTACAACAATCAACAACAAGGAGGTAATCCGGGTCAGCAGAGACACTATCAACAACGTCCAAGGCAGACGGACCGGGTCATCGAGTCAATCCCAATGCCTTATTCAGTATTACTTCCCAAGCTGATTGACATGAATCTGGTTACGTTGAGAACTCTGGCCCCACCAACCGATCCCAATAATTTTCCTAGAGGTTATGATGTCAACGCCAGATGTGCTTTTCACTCCAACGCACCTGACCATACTACAAATAATTTCAAGGCTCTCCAGTTAAAGGTACAAGATTTGAGAGATGCCCAGGCTATCAATTTTGCTCTAGTGCCTAATGTTATCTAGAACCCGATGCCGGCTCACGGCGGGCAGAGGATTAATGCTGTTGATAGTGGGGAAACTTTGAATTTGATTTCTGATGTGACTAAGGTGAAGACTTCGCTATCGGTGGTTAAAGACCGACTTCTGAAAGGATAGATTTTCCCGAGCTGTGGGGAAGAATGCAGAAATTGTCAAGCTGCCGAAAACGGATGTGACAGTTTGAGAAGGGGTATTCAGCAACTGATAGATGAAGGTTGTCTTCAGTTCGATCAGACTCGTCCAGTGAAGAATAATGTGTCGACGGTGACGTTTTATTTCACTCCTGAAGAAATATATGTTCCTGAGAGACTCGCTCCGACAACAATATATTTCCCAGAAAGTACAGAACCAGCAGCGGTGAACATCGAAAGTTCAGCACCAGTTGCAATTTACTCTGATAGCCCTCAACCGACTTTGGTTGGTCCGATCACCATCACAATACCAGGACCCGTTCCGTATGAGAAAGACAGTGCTATCCCGTGGTACTATGGGGCTGATATCTACTGCCAGGGGCAGAAAGTTAACGAAGAAGACATTGACATTGGTAGCTCCGCTGTAGACAATGTTGGAGGGGTTGGTGGCTTCACTCGCAGTGGACGCCTATTTGCACCATCAACATTACGCGCGAATACTGAAGCTAAGGCAGCTGCCAAGGCTAAAGGGAAACAGATGGCCGCCGAAGAGGTTACTACTGATGAAGATCCTCCTAAGACCGCATTCGAGAAGGAAGTGGATGAGTTTATGAGGATTATCAAGAAAAGTGACTACAAGGTAGTCGACCAGCTAAATCAGACACCCTCAAAGATCTCCATTCTCTCACTATTGCTGTGCTCTGAGGCGCACAGAGCAGCCTTGTTGAAAGTACTGAATATGGCCTATGTTCCACCGAAGATAACTGTTAACCAGCTGGAGTCGGTAGTTTCCAATGTAAACGCTAGCCGGGGGCTAGGTTTCACCGATAATGACCTGACATCTGAGGGCAGGAATCACAACAAAGCCTTGCATATCACAATGGAGTGCAAAGGGGTGATGCTTTCCCATGTTTTGGTTGATACAGGCTCTTCTCTGAATGTTCTTCCAAAGAAAGCCTTAATGAAGTTGGATTGTGATGACACCATCCTGAGGCCAAGTAACTTAGTTGTGAGGGCTTTTGATGGCTCTAAGAGAGCTGTCTTTGGCGAAGTTGAGTTGCCAGTTAAGATTGGACCGCAGGTGTTCAAGAGCACCTTTTATGTGATGGATATCCAGCCTGCCTACAGTTGTCTGCTAGGTCGGCCTTGGATTCATGTTGCCGGTGCTGTTACTTCTACCCTCCACCAGAAGCTCAAATATGAACTAGAAGGTCAGGTCGTCACTGTCTGTGGTGAAGAGGATATTTTTGTTAGCTACCTGTCTACATTTAAGTATGTAGAGATGGACGGCGAGATGCACAAGATGCTGTGTCAGGACTTCGAAGCCATAAACATCAATGAGGTCACGCCCGAAGCTGTCTTTTCACCTGAGTTTGAGAAGGTCGGGACTTCTATCTCTTCATACAAGCAAGTTGTCGAAGTGGTTAAAGCTGGTAATGCCGAAGGCTGGGGCAAATTTGTGGAGCCAGTCATCAAAGAAGACAAGTTTGGATTGGGGTATGCTCCGGGATCTCAGAAGAATGAAACAGGTACTCTCTCCAGCGGGGGTTTGGTTTCTCCCCACATCGTCAATGCTGCAGATGAAGACAAGGCTGACAGCGACTGTGACTTAGATAGCTGGATTCGCCCGTGTGTCCCAGGAGAAAAGCTCAACAATTGGTCGTCCGAAAAAGTCGTCCGGGTTACTCTACTGAAAGAGTGATTTTTATTGTTTTCTTTTATTACATGCATAATAAAGTCTTACACTTTGCCCAAGGTGTAACGGCTCATTTGTAGGGCCACCCATTTAGTTACATTTCGCAATTATTTTTATCATCAATAAAGGACGGCTTTTGCAAACAATTTTGTGTTCTCTTTCTTTCAGTTTTTTTCTACTTTTACAAAAAAAAATGGCAATGTTTCTTTTTTCGTTTTTTCTTTCTTTCCAAAAAAAAAATATCTCATTCTAAGGTAAAGCATGATCCTCCATCATGCAGAGCGGACCACCCAGATCTCACTACTAACGACACTGCTATGGCCAAGTATGACTTCGACAATCCTATCTATTAAGCCGAAGAAGGGGTTGAGAAAGATTGTGAATTTCCTGAAGGGTTAGCCAGATTGTTGAAACAGGAGGACCGAGCTATTACACCTTATCAGAAGGTGATTGAGACCATCAACATCGGTACCGCAGACGACAAGAAAGAGATCAAGATCGAGGCAAGTCTACAGGCCGAGAGGAAAGACCGTTGATCATGTACTTGATTGGGTTAGAAAGGTCAATGGGTTGTGTGCTCGGTCAGCATGACGAGTCAGGTCGAAAAGAGCATGCAATATACTACCTTAGCAAAAGTTTACCGACTGTGAACAAAGATACTCATTGCTCGAGAAAACTTGTCGCGCTTTGGCATGGGCTGCTCGCCGACTAAGACAATATATGTTGACTCACACGACTCTATTGATATCAAAAATGGATCCAATCAAGTATATTTTTGAAAAGCCAGCACTTACCGGAAAGGTTACTAGGTGACAAATGATGCTGACAAAGTATGACATCCAATACCCTTCACAAAAAGCCATCAAAGGAAATGTCTTGTCAGACTATCTTGCAGAGCAACCGATTGATGATTACCAACCTATGAGGTTTGACTTTCCTGATGAGGACATCATGTTTCTCAAATCGAAAGATTGAGAGGAACCACTCCCGAAGGAGGGGCCTGACCCTGAATCCAAATGGGTTATGATGTTTGATGGGGCGGTCCATGTCAATGGTCGTGGAGTTGGTGTAGTGTCACTATGCCAAAATAAGGGAAAAGAGGGCGCTTTTTTTGGCCTATAACAGCGCTTTAAAGCGCCCTCTAATCTGGCGCTGGCATAGGTAAAGACAGCGCTTTTTTTCCTAGTGAAAGCGCTGTCTAAAGTGGCTCTTTAAGACCTTTAAGGGCCACTTTAGAGGGCGCTTTTTCAAAAAAGCGCCCTCTAAAGTGGAAACATTTAAGGGGTTTAGAGGGCGCTTTTACTGGAAAGCGCCCTCTAAAGTGGAAACTTTTAAGGGTTTAGAGGGCGCTTTCCAGTAAAAGCGCCCTCTAAACCCTTAAATGTTTCCACTTTAGAGGGCGCTTTCCAGTAAAAGCGCCCTCTAAAGTGGGTGGTTATTTAAATTTTTTTTTTTTAAAAAGCGCTATATTTTTTTATTTATTTTAGACAACCTGTATATTGAAGCAGTACACCCAAAACTATATAATTTGAAGCCCTTTTTCACACATTGCATTCAACAAGCCTTATATACAACAATCCATACATATACAACAATCCACTGATATATAATCGTTTAACTTCTAAAGATTCTATATACAACCAATTCATAACTTAAAAAGAAATAAAACTAAGTAGCAAAAGCATCTCTGAGATGTATGTTTTTTTTTGTAGCAACAGTCTTCTTAGCAACAACCTCTTTTTGTTCAATATCAATAGCATGAACCTAAAATATCATAAAATTAGTTAGGTGATGTATAAGTTCAAGAATTAACATTTTCTATGCATAAATATCGTATAATTGTGTTTATACCTTTTTCTTTTTATGCAACTGACTCGATTTGTTGCGTAATCCCCTTATATTTTTGGTCCCTTATCTTTTGAAGATAGAATTGATATATGTTTAGATGGACATGTTCCATTGTCGTAGAGGGATACTTTCAAATATCCAGCATCATCATCTACGCGAATGAGGCTTGACGACAATAGAGCATCTCTATCTAAACAAATATCAATTGATACTTTAGAGCATCCCTTGCCCCTTGCACGAATGATTGACTTCATAATAGCCATTTTACCTGTAAAAAAGAAAACAATTAAAATCAGATGACAAATGTAAAAACAATTAAAATCATAAATATCATATAATTGTGTTTATACCTTTTTCTTTTTATGCAACTGACTCGATTTGCTGCGTAATCCCCTTATATTTTTGGTCCCTTATCTTTTGAAGATAGAATTGATATATGTTTAGATGGACATGTTCCATTGTCGTAGAGGGATACTTTCAAATATCCAGCATCATCATCTACGCGAATGAGGCTTGACGACAATAGAGCATCTCCATCTAAACAAATATCAATTGATACTTTCGAGCATCCCTTGCCCCTTGCACGAATGATTGACTTCATAATAGCCATTTTACCTGTAAAAAAGAAAACAATTAAAATCAGATGACAAATGTAAAAACAATTAAAATCATAAATATCATATAATTGTGTTTATACCTTTTTCTTTTTATGCAACTGACTCGATTTGCTGCGTAATCCCCTTATATTTTTGGTCCCTTATCTTTTGAAGATAGAATTGATATATGTTTAGATGGACATGTTCCATTGTCGTAGAGGGATACTTTCAAATATCCAGCATCATCATCTACGCGAATGAGGCTTGACGACAATAGAGCATCTCCATCTAAACAAATATCAATTGATACTTTCGAGCATCCCTTGCCCCTTGCACGAATGATTGACTTCATAATAGCCATTTTACCTGTAAAAAAGAAAACAATTAAAATCAGATGACAAATATAAAAACAATTAAAATCATAAAAGTCATTTTACCTGTAATAAAGAAAACAATTAAAATAAACAAAAAACAATTTCAGAAGACTTCAAACACATTCGGACCTAGGTTTCTAATAATACTGGTGTTGACACAAAATCATATGTTCATAGGTCGTATAACCCTAACTACTGGGTAATGTAGTCCCATTGCATGCGCTATCATGGTCACTAAAAACCAACCGTCAATTTCCTAATAAACCCAAACTATTTAAATGACTATGAATATTGAAACTTTACAGGTCGAAACAAACGTAGCATAGACAACAATAACATAAAACAGAAATTGGGCAAAGCTAAAACAAAGCAATAACATAAAACAGAAATTGGGCAAAGCGTGTACCTTTGATTGGTAGAAGGAGGAAACGCGCAGTAATAATGTAGATCTAACAGAGGTGGAAGGAAAACGCCTTAGAACCCTAACGTGAAAAAGAACGAAAATAACAGATAGTGAAATAACAAAACGCGCAGTATTTTATAATTTTAATGTTTACTAAAGGGGACATTAGAGGGCGCTTGTGGAAAAAAAGCGCCCTCTAAAGGGGGCCTAAGAGGGCGCTTATGGAAGCGCTCTCTAAGGCTTTCCAGAAGCGCTTTATAAGCTGGAAATGCACATGGACTTATAACAGCGCTTTATTCAAAGCGCCCTCTAAGGGTAACCTTAGAGGGCGCTTTACAAAAAGCGCCCTCTAAGGGTAACCTTAGAGGGCACTTTATAAAAAGCGCCATGTATTGTTGTCCCTCTATCTCCTCCTTATTTTTTCGCTTCACCTTAGAGGGCGCTTTATTACAAAAGCGCCCTCTAAAGTGCGCTGTCTATTGCTCCTTATTTTTCGCTTCACTTTAGAGAGCGCTTTTGTAATAAAGCGCCCTCTAAGGTGCGCTGTCTATTCCAGTTTTTGGCGTAGTGTGTTGATCACACCGGAAGGGGGTTCATATTCCATTTGGTGCCAGAATAACTTTTCCCTGCACCAACAATGAAGCCGAATACGAAGCTTGTATCCTAAGACTTGAGGAAGCCGTCAATATACAAATTAAAACCCTGGATGTATACGGGGATTCAACTTTGGTCATCAATCAAACCAACGGGAAATGGTATACACCTCAGCCTCATCTGGCTCCTTACAGAGACTACACGAGAAGATTGTTGACTTTCTTTTGAAGAAAACCAATTTGTTGATGCTTTGTTTACCTTTTCTTCGATGATTAAGGTGCTATGCTGGAACTACGTACCCAGAATTGACGTATCTCGGTCAGAGACGAATGAAGAAAGCATTTGGTCAGAAAGTGCGCCCTTGGGGGTATCAAGTCGGTGAATTGGTACTCAAAAGATTTCTTCCTCCCAACACAGATCACAGGGGCAAATGGACACCGAACTATGAGGGTCCGTACGTGGTTAAAAGGATTTTCTATGGCGGAGCTTTGATGCTAACAACCATGGATGGCGAAGGATTTCCGTCCCCTATTAACTCAGGCACAGTTAAAAAAAATACTTCGCATAAAATAGACTCGCTAGATGATAAAAAGAATAGTCCAGGCAAAAAAAGGGCATCCCGACGAACAAAAAAAAAAGAGAATAAAGAGGTTCGGGCAAAAATTAGGGATATAAAAAAAGAGTACACCCGGTGAGTCGAAAACCCAAAAGGGCGGCTCAGGCAAAAATGGGTATCCCGGTGGATTGAAAACCCGAAAAAGGGGGCGATCCAGAAAAAAGTTAGGGAATAAGCGAATAACTGCGATCTGAGTTCATCCGTGTTATATCACCGTTTCATTCAATCCGGCAATCTTCGAAGGTAAAAGATCGACTAATCATCCACTTCAGAAAGCAAGATGAGCAGAGCGTCTTGAGGACATACGAGCCATAACAGAGTCGAAACTCGGTGGGACCCCGTATCCCCATTGCCATTAGGATAGTTCTCTTTTTATAGCGATCACCTCTTTTTAGGGATCAGCTTCCTGATACCCTCGCCTATTCCTGGCACAAATTTTCTCCCCAGTAAGAGTCGAATAATTCAGTTAAAGAGCCTCTTTATTTTTCATTTATTAGTTTGTTTGCAAAAATGTCCGAATTTTTGATAAAACATATTGCATATGAACATAATGATGGCTTTTGCAAATGATTTGCACAGGAAAACATTTAAAATTGCTTTGAATGTGCTTAATCCCGGACGGTGAATTCAAACCGAGTAATTCCCCCGAGGCATACGTGTATTTTTGGTTGCAGGTCACAGGAACCGGATGCCAAGCCATGAATCCTCATCCCCAAGCGGTTGACAAAGTCTCTCCTCAGCAGAGCATGTTCCCCAGCAGAGTTGACAGTATCCAGACGATATATCCCCAGCGGAGTTGACAGTGTCAGACTGTATCTTCCTAGCAACAGCGGAGTGGTTGCATAACCAACAGATGAGAGGGTGGTGTTCCCAGTAGATCATTCCCCAGCAGATTATTTTTAACAGATTTGTTAATACCCAGCTTGAGGGCGATTAGCAAGTTCATATCCCCAGTAAAGGTCGTTTCCTACGACATTTCCCTAGGAAGTGTTTTCCCCACAGACTCTGCTCACAGAGCCTCGCCGAACAAAGTTTCCAGAGTTGATACTCCCCCCGCAAGGTCAACTTTTCAAGTAGCCAATTTATTTTTGGTGGCTCATTGGTCCCGGCAGACGGATCATTTCCCACAGAGCATTCAAGGATTGATACAACGATCTGTTCCCTACCGGAGTTTGCTTCCCCAAGCAGATTTCTTTTTATACCATGCATAACATTTGCATTTGCATGCATATCATATCAAGCATACACATAAGCTGATAAACAGGTTCTTCCAAGCAGACTGAAGA
The DNA here is from genome assembly GCF_024323335.1 of Lathyrus oleraceus. Taxonomy (NCBI): domain Eukaryota; kingdom Viridiplantae; phylum Streptophyta; class Magnoliopsida; order Fabales; family Fabaceae; genus Lathyrus; species Lathyrus oleraceus. The sequence continues at coordinate 459,798,217 of NC_066585.1, forward strand.
ATTACTTTACAACCAAGGTCATGAGATCCAGCCAGAGGATCAAGCGTGAGTGATCCAGCCTGAGGGTCGTTTTGAAGATTCAGCCTGAGAATCGTTTTCCAGTAATCCAGCATGAGGGTCATTTCGAAGATTCAGCCTGAGAATCGTGTTCTAGTGTTCCGGCCTGAGGTTCATTTTGAAGATTCAGCCTGAGAATCGTATTCCAGTGATCCAGCCTGAGGGTCATTTCGAAGATTCAGCCTGAGAATCGTGTTCCAGTGATCCAGCCTGAGGGTCATTTCGAAGATTCAGCCTGAGAATCGTGTTCCAGTAAGCCAGCCTAAGGCTCAATTTGAAGATTCCCCAGTGAAGTCGCCTACAAGCTTTATTTCCCCAGCAAGCCCAAGTCTAATTGAGGAGTCGTTACAACATGTTATAGCCCGAAGAATATGTACGAAGCCCAAAAGTGGAATATTCTCGAAGCTGCATATCTAATATGAAGGTTGGGTGTAGATTTCAAAAGAGGGTCAACCAGCGCATACCTCAGATGCGGGATCCTAATGATGGGAATTTATCATCAAAACAATCCAGATCTAGCCAAAAGATCGAAGTCAGGTCTAGCCCGAAGACCGGAAATAGATTCAGCCAGAGAATCGAAACAATTCAGATCTAGCCAGAACATCGAAGTAGATTCAGCCAGAGAATCAAAGAAAATAGATTCAGCCAGAGAATCGAAACAAAAGAGATCTAGCCAGGAGATCGAAGAAGATCTAGCCAGAAGATCGAAGTCAGGTCTAGCCCGAAGACCGGAAATAGATTCAGCCAGAGAATCGAAACAATTCAGATCTAGCCAGAAGATCGAAGTAGATTCAGCCAGAGAATCAAAGGAAATAGATTCAGCCAGAGAATCGAAACGAAGGAGATCTAGCCAGAAGATCGAAGAAGATCTAGCCAGAAGATCAAAATCGTATCCAGCCCGAGGATCAAAATTAATATCCAACCAGAGGACTAAATTGAGTATAGGTTCAGCCAGAGCATCGAAACTCCAGATTAAGCCAGAAGACTGATTCAGATCCAGTCAGAGGATCGGAAGAAAAATAAACAGCGCGGTGTATTTCCGCGTTTTTGTGGTGTTCTCGGAGCGCAAATTTTCGGTCTGTCTTTGGTATTCAATCACAGCGCACCCCGTTTGTCTGATAAGCTGTTCACTTTCATCCTACTCGGGTTAGCTGATGATTGAATAGGGGCAGCTGTAACACCCCAAAATTTGCCCTCCTCATTCATGCATTCATTTAGCATTTCATATTGCATTTCATCATGTCAATCAGAATTAGATTCAAGAAACTTTATTTTAAAAAAAATAAATAAATAAATAAATAAAATAATAATAATAAATAAATAAAATATAATAGAAAAAACTTGGACTTGGACCTCTCTCATTTGAGCCCACAAAGCCATGAAAATCAGGTTATAAAAGAGGGAGATCAGACAGAAAAAGGAAGAGAAGCAAAATACTCTAAGGTTTCCTTGAAACAAAACCCTGGACAAAACCTGGAGAGGAACCTGACAGAGAACTCAGAGCAACCCCCATCTCACGCAAACCCTAACATTTCAACCGGTCTCTCCCATCAGGTTTGCCTCATTCCCATAATTTTATGCTCTTAATTTGGATCATCTGAATGTATGAGGTATGATGGATGAATTTCATTATGTTTTTGCCCACGGGTTTAATTATGCATGAATGGGTGAAACTTATGCCTTGAATGTTTAATCACATGATTTCTGAAATGTATGCCACAGGGTTTGAGGTTTCTGAAACCATGCTGTTATCCATGAAAAAAAATGCTTATCGTGTTTCACTAACCCTTTTGTTGAGTTTTTGTGAGGGCTCACAGACTCTTGCAGAGATGGTTTGCGTGGTTTTCCCACTTTATATGTGGGGTACCCCCTGGAGGTTCATTCTGATTACCTGTACTGACTCACCTTTCTTTGATTGCATTAGCTTGGGAGATCCCTGGGTTTCTTACTCCTTTAATTGTTGTTACTTCGGATCTTTATCCGTGTGGTACTTTTACCTCTTTTCCGCATTTTATCGCTTTCTTAGCTGGAAGACCTCGATAGGAGGCATTTGTTTTCTTTTGTTTATTTACTTCTGAGCCCCTTGTTGGCACATTTACTTTATACATGTTTGTTTTGTATGTGTTCGTATCCCCACAGGTAGCGTGGTTCCTTCGTCGAGGACTGCCTTTTTGCCCTTGAGCATCCCAAACCCTAAAACCCAAAGCAACACGTTAACTCCTTCTACTACAGGCGAGTAAGTCTCCAAAGGTCGAGCATCCGGTAGATTGCGTAGTGACGTCGTTCGTCCAAAACCCAATCCATAACCCCGTAGTTAGCCGAACTACCTTTTGCTCTGATTCTCAGGCCAGATGAGATACGTAGGCATAAGACGCGATGTCTTAGCGAGCACAATTACCCAACTCATAGGTCAGCCGAGCTACGAAGACTCTGATTCTCATATTCAGATGAGATACGTATGTAGTGGATGCGACATCCGCGCGAGTCATTTTCATTTAACCCTTTTTTTTTGGTAAACAACGCAAGATAAACTCACACCCTTTAGACAAGAACTACAAAAGTGGATCCCGTAGAGTATTACAGATGCGTAGGGGTGCTAATACCTTCCCTTCGCATAACCGACTCCCGAACCCAAGATTTGGTTGCGAGACCCCGTCTTGTCCTTTCCTTTTTCAGGTTTACTTCGAGCGTTTCCTTTCCCTCCTTTGGGATGAATAACGCACGGTGGCGACTCTTCTGTCATTTTCTTTCGCCGATTGTTTTTTCGCGCACTGTATTTTTCAGGTTGCGACAGTCGTCACTCAATGTGCTTCCAAAGTCAACATTGTCAAAGTTGTCTTATCAAGGAGCTCCCATGAGGTACAGTGGAGAAATTGTCAAAGCCTTTGATGGCTCGCGCAAGATAGTTATTGGAGAAGTGGACCTTCCGGTCAAGATAGGTCTGAGTGACTTTCAGATTACTTTCCAGGTAATGGATATTCACCCGGCCTATAGCTGTTTATTGGGAAGGCCATGGATTCATGAAGCAGGAGATGTTACTTCCACTCTGCATCAGAAGCTCAAATTTGTCAAGAATGTCAAGCTGGTAATTGTGGGTGGAGAGAAAGCACTATTAGTAAGCCATTTGTCATCTTTCTCGTATGTTGAAGCTGAGGATGAGGTTGGAACTCCGTTCCAACCTTATCTATTGCTGCTGAGAAGAGAGTTGAGGCACCTATGTCCTCTCTGAAAGATGCACAGAAGATCGTGGAAGAAGGTCCTGTTGATCAGTGGGGGCGTGTGGTAGAGGTCACCGACAACAAAGGAAGAACTGGTTTGGGGTTCTAGAAGGGCTCGTCAACCGTTAGATCTAAAGAGATGCAAATCAGCCTCCGTAGCGGAGGGTTCATCCATGGGAATGAACAACACTTAGCTGATGTGCTAGAGGACAATGAAGAGGAAGACTGCACCAACTTTGTGACGCATGGAAAGACATGCAACAATTGGACTGCTGTTGATATTCCTGTTATTTTGCATCGACCTAAGTAACTGCTTTTATACTTTAAAATCCTTCTCATATGCCTAAGGGAGAAGTGAACATTGTTTGGGCATTTTAAATTGATTATTAATAAATTAAATCTATTCATCCACATCTTTGATGTTTATTTTTACTTTTTGCTTTATTCTGAAAAACGGTAATCACAAAAAACATAAATAAACAATATAATTTTCCATCTTCATAATATTTGATCACAAATTCACTTCTCTAAAATCAAAATATCAAATCATTATGCAGGTTGGTTCCTAACCCCATTGAATACAATGATCATTCTCCTTCTCCAAATTTTGAATTCCCTGTGTTTGAAGCCGAGGAGGAGAGTGATGTAGAAGTGAGTGATGAATTGTCTCGTCTCCTTGAGCAAGATGAGAAGACTATTCAACCATTTGAAGAACAGATTGAGCTAGTCAACTTGGGTTCCGAGGATGATGTGAAGGAAGTCAAGATTGGGTCTCGACTGTGTCTAAAGGCTATAAAGGGGTTGATTGATCTTCTTCGAGAGTATTCAGATGTTTTTGCTTGGTCTTATCAAGACATGCCTGGGTTGGATTCTGATATTGTGGAGCATAGATTGTCGTTGAAGCCAGAATGCTCGCCAGTCAAGCAGAAGTTGAGAAGAATGCATCCTGATATGGCTGTGAAAATCGAAGAGGAAGTTCAGAAGCAGATTGATGTCGGTTTCCTTGTGACTACTGAGTATCCGCAATGGGTGGCCAATATTGTGCTTGTACCGAAGAAAGATGGAAAAGTCTGCATGTGTGTTGATTATAGAGATTTGAATAAATCCAGTCCGAAAGATGATTTCCATATGCCACACATTGATATGTTGGTAGACAATACTGCTAAATTCAAAGTCTTTTCATTTATGGATGGATTTTCCGGATATAATCAGATCAAGATGGCACCCGAGGATATGGAGAAGACCACATTCATTACACCCTGGGGAACATTCTGTTATAGAGTGATGCCTTTCGGTCTAAAGAATGTTGGTGCAACTTACCAGAGAGCAATGACTACTCTTTTTCATGATATGATGCATAAAGAGATTGAAGTTTATGTCGATGACATGATTGCTAAATCAATTGATGAAGAGGAACATGTTGACCATTTGTTGAAGCTATTCCAGCGTTTGAGGAAGTATAAACTCCGCTTGAATCCCCATAAGTGTACTTTTGGTGTTCGTTCTAGTAAGTTGTTGGGCTTTATTGTCAGCGAGAAGGGTATTGAGGTTGATCTTGCCAAGGTCAAAGCAATACAAGAGATGCCTACGCCCAAAATTGAGAAGCAAGTCAGAGGTTTTCTCTGCCACCTGAATTATATTTCCATATTCGTTTCCCACATGACTGCCACATTTGCGCCTATATTCAAGCTTCTTTGTAAAGATCAATCTTGTGATTGGACCGAAGACTGCCAGAAAGCATTTGATAGTATCAAGGAATATTTGCTTGAGCCTCCGATTTTGTCTCCACCTGTTGAAGGAAGACCGTTGATCATGTATTTGACTGTGCTAGAAGATAGCATGGGTTGTGTTCTTGGTCAGCAAGATGAGACTGGAAAGAAACAATTTGCAATTTACTACCTCAGTAAGAAATTCACCGACTGTGAGACTCGGTATTTAATGCTTGAAAGGACTTGTTGCACATTGGCTTGGGCTGCTAAGCGTGTGCGTCAGTATATGTTGAATCATACCACTTGGTTGATATCCAAAATGGATCCAATCAAGTATATATTTGAGAAGTCTGCTTTAATTGGGAGAATTGCCCGTTGGCAGATGTTGTTATCAGAGTATGATATCGAATACCGATCTCAGAAAGCAATCAAAGGTAGTATCTTGGTTGACCAATTAGCTCACCAACCAATTGAAGATCATCAGTCAGTACAGTATGACTTTCCTGATGAAGAGATTTTGTACTGGAAAATGAAAGATTGTGATGAACCATTGCTAGAAGAAGGGCCAGAACCTAGTTCCCGTTGGGGCATGGTATTTGATGGAGTTGTTAATCAATATGGAAATGGCATTGGGGCAGTGATTATTACTCCTCAAGGCACGCATCTATCATTTACAGCTAGATTGACTTTCAAGTGTACAAACAACATGGCAGAATATGAAGCTTGCATTATGGGGCTTGAAGAGGCCATGAATCTCAGAATCAAATATTTGGATGTCTTTGGTGATTCGGCTTTGGTAGTGAATCAGATCAAAGGAGAATGGGAGACGAATCAACCCGGTTTAATACCGTATAGAGATTATGCGAGGAGGATTTCAACTTTCTTTACCAAGGTTGAATTTCATCATATCCCTCGAGATGAGAACCGAATGGCAGATGCTCATGCAACATTGGCATCGATGATTATGGTGAAGTATTGGAATGAAGTTCCCAATTTATCTGTGATGCGTCTTGATAGGCCAGCTCATGTGTTTGCTATTGAAGACATCAAAGACGAGAATCCATGGTATTACGACATTAAGTGTTTCCTCCAAAGTCAAATTTACCCGCCTGGGGCATCTTTGAAAGATAAGAAGACTTTAAGAAGATTAGCCGGTAATTTCTACTTGAATGGTGATATATTGTACAAGAGAAACTTTGACATAGTTTTGCTCAGATGCGTGGATAGCAACAAAGCAGAATTGTTGATGACCGAAGTGCATGAAGGTTCCTTTGGTACTCATTCCAATGGACATGCAATGGCAAAGAAGATGTTGTGAGCAGGTTACTATTGGCTGACAATGGAATCTGGCTGTTGCAAATTTATGAAGAAATGCCACAAGTGTCAAATTTATGCTGATAAGATTCATGTTCCTCCGACACTGTTGAATGTTATCTCTTCCCCATGGCCTTTCTCCATGTGGGGAATTGATATGATTGGGATGATTGAGCCCAAATCTTCGAATGGACATCATTTCATTTGGTGGCAATTGACTTCTTCGTAAAATGGGTTGAAGCAGCATCGTATGCAAATGTAACCAAGCAAGTTGTTGTAAGGTTTATTAAGAATCAAATTATATGTTGTTATGGTGTGCCAAGTAAGATCATTATTGATAATGGATCAAACTTGAATAACAATATGGTGGAAGCTCTTTGTAAAGACTTCAAGATTGCCCATCATAATTCTTCTCCCTATAGACCCAAGATGAATGGGGTTGTTGAAGCTGCAAACAAGAATATCAAGAAAATTATCCAGAAAATGGTTGTCACGTATAAGGATTGGCACGAGATGCTCCCATTTTCTTTACATGGGTATCATACATCCGTCTGCACTTCAACAGGGGCAACCCCTTTCTCTCTTATATATGGTATGGAATCAGTGCTCCCCGTAGAGGTTGAGATTCCTTCATTGCGTGTGCTCATGGAAGCCAAGTTGACTGAAGCCGAATGGTGTCAGACCAGGTTTTAGCAGCTGAATTTGATAGAAGAAAAAAGATTAATTGCCATGTGTCATGGCCAGTTGTATCAGTAAAGGATGAAGAAAGTTTTTGATAAGAAGGTCAAACCTCGTGTGTTCAGAGAAGGTGACCTTTTGCTCAAGAAGATTTTGTCGTTCAAGCCAGATTCCAGAGGAAAATGGACTCCTAATTATGAAGGCCCATATGTTGTTAAGAGAGCTTTTTCAGGCGGTGCCCTGATTCTTACAACTATGGATGGTGAAGAGTTCACTCGTCATGTGAACGCAGATGTAGTCAAGAAATACTTCGCCTAAAAAAAAAGAACGGCTCGCTAAGTTGAAAACACGAAAGGGTGGCTTAGGAAAAAATGAGCGTCTCGGTGGATTGAAACAACCCGAAAGGGCGATCCAGATAAAAATTAGAGACATAAAACAGAAAGAATTTCCCGATAAGTTGAGTACCCCACCTTGGGGCAACTTATGCAAAAGTTAGGTATTATGGCAAGTATTTGCACTCTGCTGATCTTCAGTGATTTTGAAGACTTGTTTGAGCATAAGGATTGATATCAGTTCATCATCCCAGCAGCGGTCAAGAGCACAGTGGATATCAAGAGTTGGTAGAAGGATTAAGGACCATGTGTATTCAATGTAACCCTTTTCCATGTAAATTACCATTTTCAACTTTGTAAAATCTATGGAGTCTTGTCATTTACAGACTACCATCCTATTAAATAAAGTTGAGATTTTATCCAATTGTTTCTACTCTTATTTACTTCAGCCAATAGTTTTAAACTTTTATTATGATCATTTTAAAATTAAAGTTTTAAATCTAAATCAAGTTTTCTTTAAAATATAAAAGCAAGAACTTTTCCAAAGCAAGTAACAGTAATATCAACAACATTTCAATGAAATGCAAGTCCTTAAGTGTGAAGCATCTATGGTTCCCCAAGCAGTTAGCTCTTCAGGTATCCCTAGACGTTTGTGTTGATTCGGTTCCTCGGCGGAGTGTTTGACCCCCAGTGGAGCTTCTTTCTTTATCCCAAACTGAGTTGGTTGATTCAGGTACCTTGCGGTGTGTCCTTGTCCCCAACAGAGTTTCGGCATTCCCCAACGGAGTTCGTATTTTCTCAGCAGGTGGATCTTCATCAGAGATGCTTGATATTTCCCCAGTAGATCGCCTTGGTGTCCCCACCAATCGTTGTATCTTTACTCCCAGTCAGAGTTTCCTCCTGGTTCCTGAGCAGCTTTTGACTTCTTCCCCAGTAGGGTTGTCTCCCATTTTTATGGTGTTGACCTAAAATTTCCTACAAATTGGATGTTTTATCCTCAGCAGATCTCCTTCCCCAGCCAGGGTTGAGCCTTTGGGTTGTTGATCTCCCTGTTCTCCAGTAGTTTGTCTCCATGATTTGTGGATTGACCGAGGATTGTACCGGTGGTTCAATTTCTTTGCGACACCTCTGTGTCCTTCGTGATCGTTTTGTCAGCATAATCACCATGTACACATATACATATACATTCATATAAATTCATGATTTGCATCTCCTGCATCTTCATATTTAATTTGTTTGAGATTTTCATTCGCTGTTATGGCGGTACTTTATCCCCATAACAAATCTGGTGTCTGTCCTCTTTTAATTGTAGAGTGTCAGCCCCTAAGCAGAAAATACTTTAACCTTTCTCTATTTCCCCACTGAGTTTGTTTTCTCGTGGATGATTGTTATTTCAGTTTCCTCTCCAGCAATTTTTCTGGATGGAATTACTCCCCTTGAGTTATGTCCTCATGGGGTTGAGTCTTGATTGACCGTCTTCTTTCTAGCTCTTACCTAGATAGATATCTTGGTCCCCTAAGAGTCTATTTCCCAGTAACTGGTAATATTCTTCTTGGTTGGTAGTTTGCTACTTCTTGCCCAATCCCCGGCAAAAGTACCCTTTTTCTCCTCAGCAGAATCCCCAGTGGATCTATTCCTCGAAAAGTATATCCTCGATATGTTCACTTTAACCGGTGACGGATATCTTTTATTTCCCCGTGGAGTCTATCCTTGATATGTTCACTTTAATCAGTGGCGGATATTCTCTTCTTTGGTATTCTACCCAGTAAAAAGGTAGTTGTAATCCCTATTTTTGTTCCTCAGAAAGTTAATCCTTGATATGTTCATCTTAATCGATGACGTGTTTTCTTCTCCTTGATGATTTTCTACCCAGTAACCGGTACTTCATCTTAAACGACAAACGAAGAGGGCAGGGGCACCTCTTTCCCATTTTCCACTTCTACAACATTGTAGCGATAGGGGACCACCTTCTTAGAAGAGTACTGTATAGGGCCGGCTGGCTTAATAGTCAGAGCAGGAGAAACCTTTTGCTTGCTACCATCATACTTGATAACAACAGGCTTAGGTATCCGGAATACCGGAGAAATTACGTTGACTTCAACAACATCTTCGTCAACATTTCTGTTTTGAAGGATCTCAATGACTCCCTCATCTAGCATTTCCTGAACATCCTTGCGCACCTGACGACAACCTCTCTGATTAACAGAACAAACTCGATATCTATCATGGTCATGTTCATAATGGCTATAATCACACAGCAAACGATGCATCTCGACCAGCGATTGTCGAATATGACTGACATATTTGACCTTGTACTTGCCAAGACAGCCCTGGACCATATTGACAGATTTCCCATGCTCGGGCAATGGGTTCTTCTTCACATTCGGACCTACGTCCTCGAAAAACAAAATCCCGCCTCTCACAAGGTCTTGCACCTTGGTCTTCAAGGGATAACAATTCTCCACGTCATGTCCGGGAGCACCGGAATGATATACGCAGTGAAGCTCAGGCTTGTACCACCACTGGGGGTTGGTAGGTACAGCGGGAGGGTCTCGCGGAGTAATTAACTTTCTATCAATCAAAGACGGATAGAGTTCAGCATAAGTCATCGGAATTGGATCAAAGGTGACCCTCTTCCTCTCGTAGCTAGTACTGGTGTTGTTGTTGTTGTTCCGAGGTTGGTAGGCCTGTTGTGGTGGACGCTACTGTTGTTGCTGAGATTGTTGTTGTTGATAATGTTGAGCTTCTCTGAAAACAGGTGCTATATGAGCCACCTGATGCTGGTTGTTAATGGGGCGGGCAATCTTCCTCTTCACAGAGGGTCTTCTCTTGACATGGGAAGACACAGCATGTGCCTCTCCTTCCTTCTTCTTCGCAAAACGTCCTTCACAGACCCCTTCTTCCGGTCTCATTCCCATATTCACCATCTCGGTGAAGTTTGAGGGAGCATTGGCTATCATCTTCTCATAGTAGAATGAACTCAAGGTCTTCAAAAAGATCTTGGTCATCTCTTTCTCCTTAAGGGGTGGCACTATCTGAGCTGCCAACTCGCGCCACCTCTGGGCGTATTCTTTGAAGGTCTCTTTCTCTTTCTGGGACATTGCCCTTAGCTGGTCCCTATCAGGAGCCATATCCACATTATATTTGTATTGCTTGACGAAGGCCTCGCCAAGATCATTGAAAGAGCGTATGTTCGAACTTTCCAGACCCATGTACCACCGGAGAGCGGCACCGGACAGACTGTCCTGGAAATAGTGGATGAGCAATTGGTCATTATCAGTTTGCGTCGACATCTTGCGAGCATACATCACAAGATGGCTGAGAGGGCATGTGTTTTCCTTATACTTTTCAAAGTCAGGTACTTTGAATTTAATAGGAATCTTCACGTTGGGCACAAGGCACAACTCAGCAGCACTTTTACCAAAGAGGTCCTTCCCCCTCAGGATTTTCAGTTCCTTGCAAAGCTCAAGGAATTGGTCTTTCATGTCATCCATCTTCTCATAAACATCTGGACCTTCAGATGGTTCAGAATGGTAGATGGTATCTTCAACTCTTGGTAATGTGCGCACAACGGGTGGTGGCACTGAAAGGACCGGGCTAGATGCCGACAAAGAAGCAAGAGTAGGAGCAAAACCCTCTGGCACAAAATTGGCGGGCATTCCCCACGGGAATCCGGCTGGCATAGATGACGCAAAGTGGGCAGTTGCAGAAGGCACAGTAGAAGTCACGATCTCAGAAATGACCGTCCTCTGGGGAGGAGTTGAGGGTGTCGGAGAAGACTGGCTCTGGGCAGCCATGAATGACTCCATCGGGGCAGTCAATCTGGCTACTTCCTCCTTCAGCTCGCGGTTCTCTTGTTCTAGATGATCCATCAGTTTCGATGAGTTGGCTCTGGTGTAGTACCGGTGAGTCAGCTTGTCTTTAAAATAAATGAAGAATACAGAGTTAGACCATAGGACAAGAAACCTGGAGCAAAACCTGCTTATGCGTATGATGCATGCAATGCTTGTGCATATGATTTGTTTTTATATCAAAGGAACTTTAGAGTTCTTTTTGCAAATATTGGAAATATTAAACATTTATCACATATGGAAATATCTCATCAATAATATCTGGAAAATATTTTTACACCAAAGAAGTACAGCATTGGTAACCAAATATAATACAAGAGAGAAGGAAAATGATCATCTTATGGATCCCTAGAAACAATCATCCAAAGCTCGAGAGACTGGAAGATAAGATGCACGGAGCCTCTTCACCTCCTCCTCATAGGCTTCCTCCATATCTGCCTTCTCCTTGGGGGCCGATCGTACCTCCTCTTCCAAAACTTGGAAGACTGAGGAAGAAGAGAAGTCCATACATCATTAGGATCATCAATAACCTGATGCTTGAGGAACTCTATCAAAGCATCCTTCTCCTTGATCTGCTGAAGCAACTCCTCTCGTTCACGGATCCAAGCACGTGAACGGTCTTCATCTCTCAACTCCTCTACTCCTTTCTTAGGGAGGGTTGAAGGCCCAGCCACAACCAAGGGTGTAGGTCTTGGATACTCGTAAGGCATGAGGTATTCGAAAGCTCTCCTCCTAACCCAAGAAGTATAAGGCTCCAAGGCGATACAGTTCTTCGGTCCCAGCTCCTTCCTTCCTTTCCTATGGATCTTGCGCCAAGCGCGGAGCATCCTAGACTTCAAGCCTTGGGGATCTTTACCCTCCTGAAAGAACACACCCTCTAACAGAATGTTATTGGGTTTATCCTTTAGGGGGAACCCAAGCTGACGACGTGCCAAAACAGGGTTGTAGTTAATCCCACCACATGTACCGAGAAGAGGCACATTGGAGAATTCACCACAAGAGTCGATAATCTGCACACCATCGTACACACGGTTGTACCAAGAGATATCATCATTAGTGAGAGACATAAGTCTCGTGGACCACCGTAGACATCCTTTGTTCTCCTTGAAGGCAACCGTCTGCGGCAAGTGAGAAATAAACCACTTGTACAACAGAGGCAAACAGCACACAATGGCACCACCACCCTTTGCATTCCTCATATGCAAAGAAAAGTAAGTGTCACCCAACAGAGTCGGAACGGGACTAAGAGTAGAGAAAATCCTAATAGCGTTCACGTCCACAAACTTGTCGATGTTGGGGAATAACACTAGCCCATAGATGAGAAGTACAAATATGGCCTTAAAGTCGTCCTCTCTCATGGCCTTCCCATACATAGTAGCTTGAGCAATGAGGAACTCAGAAGGGAGACCTTGAATTCCACCTTTGGTAGTCATATGAGCACTAACCAGAGCTTCATCTATATGCAACATATCAGCTATCTCTTGAGAAGTAAGGACACTCTCTAAGCCACTGAACAGCAACTGGTCTAGAATAGGTATACCCACAAGATAGGCATACTCCTCAAGCGTGGGCAAAAGCTGAAAATCCAGAAATGTGAATCAATGATACAAGGGATCATAAAACTGCACCAATACACTCATCAATCCTTCGTCCACTTGACTAGTCAGAATGGATAGAAGCTTCCCAAAACGAGCCTTGAAACCCAAGGGATCTAATACATAGGATGTCAAATTCCTTAGCTCTTTCAAGTCGGGTTGTCTGAAACTATACTTCTTTGTATTCCTTCTTTGTCTTTCCATGTCTGAAAATTTGCAAATAGACCTCTTCAGTTCCTTGAAAACTTTCTTATTGTTTTGATGATATGGATGAAAATGGGTGCATGAATGCATGGATGCAACAATCACACTCAAGGATAAAGCAAAGCACACCAAACAAAGGTCATGGGATGGATCATGTCATCCTTAATATCAATCATCCATTTTGGTGGATTATGGTTTACACCTTATCAACACCCAAGTTCCATTGATATTAAGGATACATGAACGGATCAACCACGAATCAAGGGTTTGTTGCAAGTCACGAGCATGGAGTCTCGGTTAAGAACCACCCAAAGGGAATGTACTAGGGTTTAAACCTGCCAAACATGTTCTACAAGCGGTTCCCATGGTCATCATCCCATCTTTCGGATATTATCGAAGAAACGACTACTCGTATTCCAAAAATATTCTCAAGAGAGACTCTTATGAGTGTAGTATCGCGTAACAATCGTATCAAATCTTACACTTGAACGACTTTCGCACTACATCCTAGGAATAGGCCAAGATGGGCTCGGTAAACTAAGGTCCTTGGCTTCTAAGGTCTATATTGGAAAGAGTAATGTCTAACCACAACTACTTGTGTGACATTATTGATCCCAACATGACCTCCACCAAGTGAATGGGTTTGCAAGTCAACTTGCTAAGGAATAACTCCACACAAGTCAACAAGACTAAGCCATTCTCCTATCCTAAGTACACTCGAGTTCGGGTATAGAACTCATCTCACAAAGATCACCAAGCACTCAAGGAATTAATATTCACGCAATTCAATCATTACATACAATACAGTAATCCCAAATTGCACAAAAATATGTCACAAAACAATATACAATACAATACAACACAATATGAAAAGTAGGCAAAACCCACTAGGCAATTTCCCTCCCCAGCAGAGTCGCCACTTTTCTGTAGCGGGGTATTCGTTACCATTAGAGATATTAACTAAATCCAAGGTAAGCCATACAAGTCGAGTCGCCACCGCACTTCTATTTATCCAAAGGAATGGTTAGAAAGCGAACAAAAACCTAAAAGTTTTATCGAATCAAAAACTAGTAAAAATGTCAGAGATCTGGGTAAGGGGGTTGGTTATGCAATGGGAAGGTTTTAAGCACCCAAAACATCCTAGGTACTCTTAGGGAGCCCTTTTCATACTTGTTGTAAGGTTGGTATTTTGTGAAAATTTATTTGTGCAAACATGATTGAAGAGATGAGAAGAGAATATACAAGTTTATTTACATTTTTGTGTTTGGATGGATAAACCCATTGCCTACTGTAGCACCTCAAATTTGAACCTCCCATTTGTATATACATTTCATTTTTAGGTCATTAGGATTGCATTAGCATTACATAGCATGTTACATCTCATTAGTCAAAACTGGTCAGGAGATTCAACTGTGCAAGGCAACAAGAGCATTCTCTATGTAATCAAAGCCCTAGGGTGGTTCCATTGAGCTTACATGACCCAAGGATCATTTGGAAGTAGCTTGGCCAAGTGTTGAAGGCTCAGAACTCATCAGTGCATGTGCAAATCATCTGAGGCCCATAGAAGTCAACAGAAGTCAACTGCAAAGTCAACTGTGGATTTGGAGGTGGGAAGTGGTGAGAGATGCTTCATTCATGTTCAAACAAGTCTCATTTGACATTTCAAACACTCACATTGAAGAATTTGAAGTCAGGTCAAGACTTTCCCAAAATAGAAGGTGACCCATAATTTGAAATTTCCCAAAATGGAAAGGTTTTTGACCAACTTCAACTCAAGATTACATCATCAAGAAAGCTTCAAATGAAATTTTGTCAAACATGAAAGTTGAAGATCTTTCTCTCCCATTTCCAAAAAGTCCAAGATCATGAATTTATAATATGTGGTTGAGGAGATATGATCCGATCATGGCAAAGTGTGCTTGAAGATTCAAATGGGCATAACTTTTGAACCAAAGCTCCAAAATGAGTGGTTCTTTTTGCATTTTGTTCATCATGACCTCTAGTTTCCAAAACATCCATTACATGGCATGAATTCCACTTGCATAATCATGTGCTCACTCATGAAGATTTTTGAAGGAAATTTCATAAAACCATTTTGGATGATTGTATGCATACAAAACCAATTCAAAAGTGTGCATGGGCCTTGTTTAAGAGGATTTGGATCAGATTCGTGTACTATTCACGCATGCATTTCATGCATGGGGGTGAAAATACCAATTTTGCACATACACTTCATAACTTGTTAATCTTGATTAACTTTGGCTAAAACAGATTTTCAGCATCATTAGCAAGTGGTATATATTGTTAATCACAACTGTTTTCAGCATTAGCATCCATTTCAGATCTGAATCTTGAGAATCACCAAATTTCTTCTCTCAAAATATTTTTTAAATTCTTCACACAAGAGCATTCTCTATTGATTGATTCATGCTCAGGATGTGTTTTTGAGGAGATTTGAACGTGGAATTGGAAGGAATCGTGCCATATTTGTTCATACTCGAAGCTTGAAGCATCCATGGAATTCTCAAAATCTACTGGATTCACGTGCAATTGAGCTTCAATCTCACTAGCATTCATCTCCACAAGCATCATAGAGGAACTTTGAGCCATTACAAGCCTTATATCACGCGATTCCAATTTCTGCTCTTCAAAGAGGTCAGGATTCGATCTCAATAATTCTTGAATTCATTAGGATATTCATGTAGATCTTTCGCTGGTGATGATTTTGGTATAAAGTTTGATTGAAATGGTGCACTGTACGCAAAGTTATGCATGATTGAAAGTTTGATGCAAATTTTTATTTCCTTCGATTTGGATGATGTATGATGATTCATGTTAATTTGTGGTTTGATCTTGAATGTATGTGGAACAAGGAATCGAATGGTGTAGGTTTTGTTGATTTCTGGACACTTTTTGAATTTTCTGGAAATTCACATGAAGATCATCATGATCTTCATCTTCAACCTATGAAGTTCATGCAATTTCCAGATTTAGCTATGAACTTGCTTCGGTTTTGCTACGAGTTCATGGATTAGCTACAATTTCTGGAAAACGCGCTGCCAGGTTTAGGGTTAAGTCAAAACGATGCCGTTTTGATGTTGAGCGCGCTATTTCAAATCCTCACCGGGTTCGATTCCTAGCTGAGGAGCTTTTTCAAATGCCATGCTATTTTCACCTTTCCCTCCACTTTCCATGCCATGCTTCATTTACATTATTTTAATTTTTTCTCAACTTCAAAAAATCACTATAAATTGAAAAATGCATCAATTTCACTCCAATTTTTTGCACAATGCTCCTTATCCTGTCTAGTTTTTTATGAGTATAAATTTGCAAATTGTGCAAGGCTGGATTTTATTTGGTGCTAGGTTGATTGAGCATGTATCCATTTTTGACCTTGCCTTGCTTATCCCTTTGTGAAATGCTTGTTTCTTATCTAATGACTCTTAAATTTTGCATGCCAATTCTAGACACATTGTTAGACATGTTGGCTTTGGTTTGATATTTTTCCCATGATCCATTTCTGTTTTATGCTCATGCTAACTTGGTGTGACATTTTGTGTCACACATTTGGTTGTCTGTTTTGTACCATGTGATTGCCATGCCTATTGATGTCCAATGCTTCTGATTTTTTGTGTGCAGGATGTTATAGATGTCTTGTTTGCTCATGAATTTTTCCATATTTGTTTGAATCATTTCTGTTTTGATTTGAATTTTTCATTCATGATGATCACATATGAACTTTGAAATTTCCTTTGACTTCACTTGATCATGAAATGCATTTTGTTAATGATTTTGATGTGAGCCTTTTTAGGATATATCAATATGTGTTTGAAGTTGATTCATGTTAAATTTGAGCTTCTGTTTTGGATTTTTGATCCTCTTTTGACCCTAGGCTTTGACCTAGTGGTTTGGACTTACCATTTGGATTGTGATTTCAGGTTCAAGTACATCTCCATGAGTGATGATGATCCTTCATTTGAGCTTGATTATTGGTTGTGTTGGCTAACCTTTGTGTGTTTTGTAGGATTTGAGAACCAATTAATTTGTGCTTGTGGCTTGCTCATTGTTGTCTGATGATGCTTCTCTGTCTGTGTGATATTAACTGTTGATTGTTTGTCTGTACAGTTGAACTGATTGGTTTAGATTTTTTCACAGGTACCTAAGTTGCTTTGAGTTCATTTTGAAATTGCTTTGCTAGCTTGTGGTTTGCTTACCACTGAGGTATAATTCTTCTGACTTCATGTAGTCTGGAAGACCTGTCCTGTTATGTGGGCAGGCACCTGTCTGAAGCCCTCCTTAAGAGGCAATGCTTGTGAATGTTTAATTTTGTGACAAGCAGGTAAAGACCTCTTAAGAGGCAATTGGTAGATAAAAGAGATGTGTAATCCATCTCCTGCTACTCAATGTGTCATTCACTTTGCTCACACATCATGTGTTGATGCATTGTGAATAAAAACCCAAACTCTTGTAGTGTCAGTCATCTGTGGAGAAGAGTTCCTACATTCTGAACTGTGAGGTCTTACCCTCACTTCCCACACTTTCTATTTGAGTCAAGCTCTCCCAGGCCAGGGATAAGAGCTGTGAGGTCTTACCCTCACTTCCCATTTCATCTGCTTCACCCTAACTCTCAATGTTAGGGTTAAGAGCTAAAAACACCCCATTCCAGTTGGCTTGTTTTTGCAGCCTAGCCTTGTATGAGCCCACACTGTTTGCATATAGTGTGTGTGCTTGTTTATTGTGCTTGTGTTTGTTTGATTGTGCTGTTTAGGATAGCTTGCTCCCTGTGCAAGTTAGGGTAGAAACCTCAACCTAGAACCATTGTGGATTACATGATAACTATTAGGCTCGAGTCAGGCTCCCTTCTAGTTTGTCATTTCCCAGTCTCTGGTTAGGTTAGAAGTTCTTTCCCTGTTAAGGGGAACTACGTCGCCCTGATCCTCATACCAGATGAGGTACATAGGCAGGAGATGAGCTGATCTCTCCGGGCGCCCTTTTTCTTTTTCACCCCTTTGTGTGTGTTTGGAGTCTGACGTAAGTCCAACGATTGGCAGTCGGTTTCCTGTGTCTTGTTTGCTTGTTGGAGTCTGACGTAAGTCCAGCGATTGGCAGTTGGTTTCCTGTTTGTGTTTGTTGGTTCGGAGTCTGATGTAAGTCCAGCGATTGGCATTCGGTTTCCATGTTTGCCTGTTTGTGTGGAGTCTGACGTAAGTCCAACGATTGGCAGTCGGTTTCCTGTGTGGTTTTGTTTGGCGTGCGTTAGCCGAGCTACGAGTGCTCTGATTCTTCTCCGGTCAGAGAAGATACGTATGCATAGGATGCGACATCCTAGCGAGCATGTTTCCCCTGTCCCGAACTACGTTGACTCTGATGTCTGTGCTTGACAGACTACGTAGGCTTGGGATGCGATATCCTGCCGAGTCCCGTTTCTTCCGTCTTTCTGTGTTTCCTTCCAGCCTTGTGCAGTATTTGAGCAGTCTTTTAGCAACCTTATCCTTTCTTTTTGTGCGTGGATCCCGTCGAGTACGACAGATGCGTAGGGGTGCTAATACCTTCCCTTCGCATAACCGACTCTCGATCCCATCTTTCTCTGGTCGCGAGACCATGTTCTTTCCAGGTTTACTTCGAGCGTTTCCTTTCCCTCTTTTGGGATAAATAACGCACGGTGGCGGCTCTGTTGTTTCTTTTCCCGCCGGTTTTTCGCGTAATGCGACAGCTGGCGACTCTGCTGGGGACTATCCCGAGATGTTGACCTCTTGCTGGTCCATCTTCCCTAAGCGAGTCACTCCTAGCTCTTTAGGATAGGGTTTGGTTGCTTTATTGTTTCATTTATTGCATTCAATTATTTATGTTTGCATTTATGTTTGCATTTATGTTTGCATTCACCATATTTTCATCTGTGTTGGCTGTGTGTTTGTCTCTCTGTGGGGTGGGAGTTACAAGAGGTAAAAGGCCCAATACCCAGGCTATGAGTGAACTCTAGGACACCTAGGAATAAAGTGATTCGTGGGAAGCGGGTGGTATTGCGCCACTTAGCGGAATATGGTATCACGAGCAGTTCAGATCCTGATGGGGTATTATCGGTGCATACATCGGGTGTGCACATGATGATATTCTATGAAAGGGTTGTTTATCCTGCGTTTCTCTCGACCTTACCCTGGCCTAGATGACACCCGTGAGTGGGGAGGGAATGAATCATATTACAGGTACAGTTGGTGACTATTAATTTGTTGGTGACTTTTGGTTCTTGTTGGTGACTTGGTTCCGAGATATATGGGTTCAAGATGACTTGGGGTCTCAGATGACTTTGTGGTTCCGAATTCAAGCCGAAGCTTTGAACCTGTGCTCCGTGACACATAGCCAACCAGTCGTGTTTGCATCATTTGCATCATAGCATGTTTATTTTCAAAAAAATAATGCAAAAAAAAAATGAAAAAAGAAAAGAAAAAAAGCTAATCTCCTCATGCATATCATTTCTTAGGTTCATTCAGGAGTCTATTCACCGTGAGAGATGGCATCCGTTCCAGAGTTGAAGAGGAAGACGTGCACCTACAGTTTTCACCGTGAGCCTTTGACATCTTTGATAGAGTTGAGCAACTTTGTGATCGGCGGTAATCAGAAGGTGTTTGTTGATCAGTATGGGGATTTGTTGACACTGTTGAGGATGGTGGTAGATCCAGTACCGTTGCAGACTCTCCTACAGTTCTATGACCCCGAGCTCCGTTGTTTCACCTTCCAGGATTATCAGTTAGCGCCCACTCTTGAGGAGTACTCCATTCTGATGAATGTCCCGATCAGGTACCAGGTGCCCTTCTTGGATGTTCCAAAGGAAGTGGATTTCAGAGTCATTGCCAGAGCTCTTTATTTGAGTATCAAGGAAGTGAGTGACAATTGGAAGTCGAGTGGTGATGTTATGGGTTTGCCTTTGAAGTTCCTGGTGAGAATGGCTAAAGAAGAAGCAAAGAAGGGAAATTGGGAAGCTTTTCATGCCCAGTTAGCTATCATGATCTATGGAGTTGTGTTGTTTCCGAGTATGCCTAACTTTGTGGACTATGCTGCTATCACTATCTTCCTTGGAGGAAACCCGGTTCCTACTTTGTTAGCTGACACTTGCTATGCTATACACAACAGGCATGGTAAGGGTAGAGCTATCAGATGTTGTCTCCCATTGCTACTCAGATGGTTCTTGTCTCTTGATGGGAAAATAGCAAGTGTACTATTTTTCTCACTGTAGTAATAAAAGGGAAATTCCCCGTTTGTCGATCTCAAGGACTGCTTGACGATACAGAGTTTATAGATTGTTTCAATTAGACAAAAGCCTTTGGTTTTTGTGTTGTGAGTAATTATACTACCAATTGCAAATAAATAAAACAAGTAAAAAGGTTGAACGAGATACAAATGAGAGAAGATTGCTAGGGTTCGGTGAATGAAACTTCCTGTAACAGATATAATTTATGACGGCTTAGACATATTCCTGTCAAATTAATTCCGGTCCTCAAGGGTATCTATTCCTAAGTCCTTAGTGAACAAACCTTTGATTATGTAACCTAATTACTATGTCCATAAATAATTAAGTTCATACTCAAGCATTCAAATATCAAGAATTACCGGTCAGATAGAAAATCCCTAGTCCTAGGTTATTTTTACTATCCAAAGTTCTTATCCAGATCAATGAACAATCGCTGTCCAGCTTAAATTATTCATAAAAATCATCATTCGTTGGTCCGACGAATAAAGCATAAAGAACGGTAATAAGAACAAATCAATGGAAAAGAAGAAATAATCAATGCATTCATAAACATCAAATCTGTCACATTCAGAATCAGGGTCACCCCCCTAGCAATGGGGGTTTTAGCTACTCATAATCGAAATAAAAACAAAGATTAACATTGTTGTCATTACAGAATTTCGTGAGGAATCAATCTTCAATCGTCGGAAAACTCTTGAACATATGAATCCTTTGATAAACGTAGAGTCTCCAGCTCTCAAAACGTGTCTTTTTTCTCTCCAAAACGTCCAACCCTTGAAAAATCGTTTTCTCCCCTCTAAATAGCTATTCAGTTGGGCTTTTCCTGATTCTGGGCTTGATACGCGTATTGCCCAGTCTCATACGCGTATTGCCCAGTCTGGTACGCGTATCACACGTAAGACAGCCTCTCATACGCGTATTGCCCAGTCTGGTACGCGTATTGCCCAGTCTGGTACGCGTATCACCAGTTTGGTACGCGTATCACCAGAAGCTTGTCTTTTGGCTTGATTTTCAACCCCTCTGGTCATTTGCGTATGCTACGCGTACTGGGAAGGTCCATACGCGTATCATGTACGGTCATACGCGTATGGACAGCAAGTTCTTCAAGAATTGATTTTTTCTTCCGTTTTCTTGCTCGGGCTTAATTTCGCATCTGACGTTTGATTCCCTGAGCTTCCAGACTAGTTTTTTACCTGCTAACATACCCAAAAGTGTAAAATATCCTCAAGAAATTCATAAGTAACAACACACTTCATATTATAGAATTGAGCTTATATCTAACTAAAAATGCTTCAGTTTACGCAGTTTACCTGACTTATTTACGGTTAAATAGTGAAATACCTAGCCTAAATGGTGACTGATCACAACCCCAAACTTAGCTTGTTGCTTGTCCTCTAGTAACATTATATTACCATCAAAGATCATGTCACCCCAAACTTACTGTAAAACGGTTCTTACCACAATACTGCTGAAATCTTTCGCACTGGACTTCTTGATGTTTTTTCAGGTTTTCTGATTCTTCCACATAGCCAACGAGCTAGAAACTCTTTCCCTCAGAGATATGACTTTACCTGTCAGCTTATATCACACTCTCACCAAGTCTCTCTGGGTTAAAGTGTTATCACTCTCAAATCACAATATGCAATATCAAATCAGAAGTTTGAATAAATTCTCTCATCCTATCAACATGTACAATCACACACACTTTTTGAGGTCTTTTTGGGTTGTAACGGGGCTTTGGTTTAGGTAGGGTATGAAATTTGAAAAACGGTTTTTTGGTTCAGAGTACATGAAATCATTCTCTCACTACGTTTCTTTCCTATTATTCCTGTAGGGTTTTGCAATCCTCTTTTCCTTTTATTATAGTGAATGTAGCATTTTTCAAAAGCTGATCTTTTATTGTTTTTCGCTTTTCTCTTTCTTTCTTTTCATGTTGTTGTTGTTTTTTTTCTTTTTTTTTTCTTTTTTTTTTCTTTTTTATACGACATTCACTTACGATTCACGTACTGCAAAGCTACCCCAAACTTAAAGGTTGCTA
Organism: Lathyrus oleraceus; assembly: GCF_024323335.1. Lineage (NCBI taxonomy): Eukaryota > Viridiplantae > Streptophyta > Magnoliopsida > Fabales > Fabaceae > Lathyrus > Lathyrus oleraceus. Next base: position 459,820,459 of record NC_066585.1, read on the forward strand.
TTCCAACAGCAACCCCAAACTTAGATAGAAACGAAGAGCTGAAATCAATCCTCACATACTCTGAACCGGGTAGGATAGGTACAAGGTCATGGCTTTAGAAGAAAAAAAACGGGTATATCAAAAATAAATGATTAACAGGCTCAACAGGGTAAAACAATGGATAATAATAATAATGGGATGGCTAGAAAGGCTCTAGGTGATAAACAAAAAAAACATGCCTCAGTGTGTGTATTCGTACAGCTAATAATAACAAAAGAACATACGTAAACCAAGATTGATAAAGACATACCTGATATCTCTCATATGATGATAAGTGTTTGGCTTTTTATGAACTCACCAGGACGGGTTAAGCTGACTTGTTCTATCATACCTCTGAGTTCAAAGCTCATACTCGTGGTTCTGATGTTAATCTTAACCAGTGCGTCCAATCATAAACAACAGTATCTACAGTCAGGGGACTGAAATAGAGGACACCCAAGTATTTGGTGTAAGTGATCAAGAAAACCAATAGCCCGACATAGTCACATATCTAACGAAATAAACCGGAAATTGGAGGTAAACAAAATCAAATTCATTAGATTAAGCCAACCCATAATGGGTGATTACATCAAAGTAACAGAAATTAAAAACTGAATAAATAAAAAAAAAAAAACAAAAATTACACAAAGAAATTTCAAACCTCCCTTGGGTTGCCTCCCAAGCAGCGCTTCGTTTAACGTCGCATGGCTCGACGGGACACCCTCTTAACCGGGATTATATGGTTTCACCCTCTGACCATTAACCCTGAAGGTGTCACCCTTCTTCTCATTTAAGACACCAATACCACTTTTATGTTTCTTCAGTACCTTTTCATCTTCTAATTCTGGTGAAGCTCTCAGATCCTCCCACCTGCGTGGTTTGGATTTCCTCCAAGGGGTTTGTGTATCCAGCATAGCAAGCACTTCTTTTTCTTTTTCATCATCCTTCTCCTCAATCTCTCTGACCGACAGACTAAGAACTCTTTCTAACGGTAATTCAGGAAACTTACTTTGAATTGTGCTAGTTACAATTTGATCAATCACTTCCACGGAGTGGTTTGTACACATATTCTCTTTATGTTTCATAGTATCTCGGACATCAATTCTGAGCTCTTCATCATACACTTTTAGGGTCATGGTACCTTCCTCCATATCTATATTCCATCTACCTGTTTCTAAGAAAGGTCTGCCCAGAATCAGAGGTATCTCTTCATCTTCTGGCATTTCCAAAATTACAAAATCAACAGGAAAAACAAATTTATCAACTTTGACCAGAACATCCTCAACTACCCCAAAAGGTCTCTTCACTGAGTGGTCAGCAAATTGAAGTGTCATTCTGGTATCTTGAACATTTCCAATTCCTAGCTTCCTGTAAATAGACAAAGGCATAAGGCTAACACTAGCCCCCAAATCAATCAGCGCCCTTTTAAAAGACCTGTCTCCAATGGTACACGGGATGGTCACAGAACCTCTATCTGGCTTCTTTACTGGAATCTTCATACCCTGCAAAATAGCACTACAAGTTTCAGTTAATATAACAGGGTCAGTGTCAGTGGTGCGCTTCTTGGAGATGATGTCTTTCATGAACTTCGCATAGATAGGCATCTGCTCGAGTGCCTCAGAGAATGGAATATTGATTTCTAATTTCCTGAACAACTCCATGAATTTCTGAAAAAATTTCTCATCTTGCTTCTTCTTTTTGTTTCTTTGTGGGAATGGAAGCTTAATGATGGGTTTTGGTTCAGGTAGCTTTTCTTGTACCACCGGCAGTGTCACACTTTCTTCCTCAGGTGGTGTCTTGTTTTCTAAGATTTCCAGGTCCACTTCAAGCAATTGATCTTCTTCTTCATCCTTCTTCTTAAGATCTTCAACAGATTTCCCGCTTCTTGTTGTTACCGCACTCACATTATTGTGCTCCCTCGGATTTGTCACTGTTGCACTAGGTAATGCGCCTGGTGTTTGGGAATTTGTTATCTGTTGTGCTATCTGACCCAATTGAATCTCCAGATTTTTAATGGATGCATTGGTGCTCTTCTGATTATTCCTGGTTTCTTCCTGAAATTGCATACTCTGAGTTGCCATCTTCTCTATAGCAATCTCCCAATCCGCTTTCTTAGGTACTTGTTGCTGATAAGGTTGTTGTTGGTATGGTGGTTGTTGTTGTGGAGGTCCTTGGTTCTGAATATTACCTTGCTGATCTTTCCAAGAGAAATTAGGATGATTTTTCCACCCCGGATTATAAGTATTTGAGTAGGGATTATTCTGCCTCAGGTAATTTATTGCTTGCACCTGTTCTGCGGTTGCAACACAATGCATGGTAAAGTGTGGTCCACTACAAATCTCACAAATCATGGTCGGAACCGGTTGCACTTGAGCATCAGTCTGGGTACCTAAATTCATAGCTTTCAATCTTCTTTCAACCTCAGCAGCAACCTGGTCTTCCATTTTCACTACCTGATTTGCTAATTTCAAGTCAATTTTTCCCTCCGGCTGATTCACAGTACGATCATATAATTCCAAATGCTCATTCGCTGCAATAGCTTCGATGATCTTTTTGATACCGGTTGCTGTTGAAAAATTAGATGAGCCACCAGCCGCTGTATCAATGAGTTGCTTAGTCTTCATCTTCAGCCCGTTTACAAAATTCTGCATTTGTTCAGTTTCATCTAGATTATGTGTAGGACATGCAACTAAACATCTCTTGAATCTTTTGTATGCATCTCCAAGTGTCTCTCCGTCTTTTTGTTTAAAATTCACAATGTCATACCTCTTACGGATATACACAGAAGCAGGAAAATACTCGTTCAAGAATGCTGTTTCCATTTGTTGCCCAGTAGTAATGCTTCCTGCGGGTAGGGAATAGAACCATTCCTCAGCGTCCTCAGATAACGTGAATGGGAACATGACCAATCTCTTTGCCTCTTCAGAATGCCCATCAATTTTTAATGATGTAGTCATAGTCAGAAACCTCTGCAGATGCTTGTTTGCATCCTCATTGATCTTTCCTGCAAAAGGTTTGCTTTCTAACTGACGGATAGTTGAGGGGTGTAACTGGAAGTGAGCAACATTAACAGGTTGGCTAACTATGGTCAACCGCACTGCTGGGTTATTCTGTCTGCCATAGTCACCTAAAAGTCTTTCCGCTGGGGGTGGGTCTGCAGCCATGTTTACAGTGTCTGGATGTGAATCTGTGTCTGACTCAGATTTTTCGGAGTGAACAGAGACTGATGTGCCAGGTGTGACCGGTTCTTCGGTGTCAGAGTTTGCCAGTTTCTTTCTTCTAGCTTCTCTGAGCTTTGCACGCAATGTTCTCTCTGGTTCTGCGTCAAAATGAAAATCAGCTGAGGCCTTACCTCGCATACACAGATTAGAAAGAAATTAGTTATAATAACAATAAAAATAAAAATGAAATTAGCAGTAAATAAAATTTTGGATGCAGAGCAACAAAATTCTAATTGAAAATAAATTAATAAACTCTATTATCTTTGGCAGTCCCCGGCAATGGCGCCAAAAACTTGATGGGAAAATAGCAAGTGTACTATTTTTCTCACTGTAGTAATAAAAGGGAAATTCCCCGTTTGTCGATCTCAAGGACTGCTTGACGATATAGAGTTTATAGATTGTTTCAATTAGACAAAAGCCTTTGGTTTTTGTGTTGTGAGTAATTATACTACCAATTGCAAATAAATAAAACAAGTAAAAAGGTTGAACGAGATACAAATGAGAGAAGATTGCTAGGGTTCGGTGAATGAAACTTCCTGTAACAGATATAATTTATGACGGCTTAGACATATTCCTGTCAAATTAATTCCGGTCCTCAATGGTATCTATTCCTAAGTCCTTAGTGAACAAACCTTTGATTATGTAACCTAATTACTATGTCCATAAATAATTAAGTTCATACTCAAGCATTCAAATATCAAGAATTACCGGTCAGATAGAAAATCCCTAGTCCTAGGTTATTTTTATTATCCAAAGTTCTTATCCAGATCAATGAACAATCGATGTCCAGCTTAAATTTATTCATAAAAATCATCATTCGTTGGTCCGACGAATAAAGCATAAAGAACGGTAATAAGAAAAAATCAATGGAAAAGAAGAAATAATCAATGCATTCATAAACATCAAATCTGTCACATTCAGAATCAGGGTCACCCCCCTAGCAATGGGGGTTTTAGCTACTCATAATCGAAATAAAAACAAAGATTAACATTGTTGTCATTACAGAATTTCGTGAGGAATCAATCTTCAATCGTCGGAAAACTCTTGAACATATGAATCCTTTGATAAACGTAGAGTCTCCAGCTCTCAAAACGTGTCTTTTTTCTCTCCAAAACGTCCAACCCTTGAAAAATCGTTTTCTCCCCTCTAAATAGCTATTCAGTTGGGCTTTTCCTGATTCTGGGCTTGATACGCGTATTGCCCAATCTCATACGCGTATTGCCCAGTCTGGTACGCGTATCACACGTAAGACAGCCTCTCATAGGCGTATTGCCCAGTCTGGTACGCGTATTGCCCAGTCTGGTACGCGTATCACCAATTTGGTACGCGTATCACCAGAAGCTTGTCTTTTGGCTTGATTTTCAACCCCTCTGGTCATTTGCGTATGCTACGCGTACTGGGAAGGTCCATACGCGTATCATGTAAGGTCATACGCGTATGGACAGCAAGTTCTTCAAGAATTGATTTTTTCTTCCGTTTTCTTGCTCGGGCTTAATTTCGCATCTGACGTTTGATTCCCTGAGCTTCCAGACTAGTTTTTTACCTGCTAACATACCCAAAAGTGTAAAATATCCTCAAGAAATTCATAAGTAACAACACACTTCATATTATAGAATTGAGCTTATATCTAACTAAAAATGCTTTAGTTTACGCAGTTTACCTGACTTATTTACGGTTAAATAGTGAAATACCTAGCCTAAATGGTGACTGATCATCTCTCTTGCCAGTCAGTGGACCTTTTGTGGATGCTCAGAGCACTCATAAGTGGACTCAGAGGATTATGTCTCTTACCTCCTATGATATCAGGTGGCAATCTTACCGGATGGAAGTGCGTAATGTCATCATGAGTTGTGGAGAATTTCGTAATGTGCCACTTGTGGGGACTAAGGGTTACATCAATTACAATCTGGTTCTTTCTCTTCGCCAGTTGGGGTTTGTGATGAATAGAAGACCACTTGATGCTTAGATAGTTGAAAGTGTGTATTTTGAGAGGCGAAGTGACCCTGCTAGATTGGAGCAAGTAGGAAGAGCTTGGAAGACCATTGGTGTCAAGGATGGAGCTATTCTGGGGAAGAAGTTTGCCATTGCTATGCCTGACTACATTGAGTGGGTCAAGAAGAGAGTAGAGACTTTGTTACTACCCTATGATAGGATGGAGTCATTGCAAGAGCAACCACCTTTGATCCTTGCTGAGAGTGTGCCTGCTGAGCACTACAAGCAAGCCTTGATGGAGAATCGTCGGTTGAAAGAGAAGGAACAAGATACCCAGATGGAGCTTTACAAAGCCAAAGCTGACAAGTTGAACTTGGCTCACAAGCTCAGAGGAGTGCAAGGTGAAGATGCTAGCAGATTGAGAAGCAAGAAGAGGTCTTATGAAGAGATAGAAGCAATGTTGGATGGAGAACACCGGGAGTGCTTGAGGTTGCAGAGAGCTGAAGCTAGTTATCAGAAGAAGATACGAGACTTGGAAAAGCAACTTAGGGACAAAGATGTTCAGGTGAAGAAGGAGGTAGACTTGAGACGTGCATCAGAGAGCCAGCTTGGAGGAGAAGTTGTGGAGCTCAAAAGACAACTGAAGGAGAAGCTCACTCCTCTGCCAGAGTGTTCATAATGTGACCTGTTGATAGACCAGTGCCAGTACCTGAAGACGCTCATTCCTGGAGGACATCTGTCTTAGCTTGTATCTGTTGTTTATGTTGAGAATCACCTCCAGACTTGTTGGATGGGATTCATTGTTGTACTTTGATCATTTGGATCTTTGCTTGAATATTGTTGTATGAACCTTGTTGCTCACATCTATGGATGAGGTTGTTGATGTTTCACCTTGTGCATATTATCCTGTGTAGGTTGTTTCTGTGTTGTTCATTGTTGCAGGTTGCCATCTTTTGAAAGACGAACTAGGCTCTTGAATGCCTGAGAAATGAACATATCATGTGCATCATACGCATCATTAGCATCATACACATATCATTTTGCATTACAAGTGTTCTTGATCGAGACTTCTCACTCTGGTTCCTGTTTTAGGCAGGATTGCTGATCAACGTCCGCACCGCTACGCAACCCGGTTGAATCAACAGAGGAACATGGACCAAGTGCAAGCTGAGTTGGCTGAGATGAGGGCTAAGATGGCCTAATTCATGACCATGATGCAGGGGGTCGTTCAAGGGCAAGAGGAGTTGCGCGTCTTAGCCCAGAGACAGGAAGTTGTGCTCCCACCGCCCAGTCGTGCTTCGCCAGTGGGCGTTCTTGTGAATGATAATGTTGCTGCTGCTGCTCCCGTCAATGATTACGCCGTGGGTGATGAGTTGAGGGGTATCAGAATTAACGGTTAGCCTATTGCTCCAGAGACTGCTAATGTCAGAGCAACCCGTGCTCCAGTTCGCCATCCTGCTCCATTGGTTGATAGACAGGAAGACATGTTTACTCTCCTCAGTGAGGATGATGAAGTTGTGGGAAGAACTGACGAAAGAGATAGGAGGGTTGATGCCTTAGCTGAAAAGGTCAGAGCCATGGAGTGTCAGAACTCTTTGGGGTTTGATGTTACGAATATGGGCCTAGTGGATGGGTTGAGAATTCCCTACAAGTTCAAAGCGCCTTCCTTTGACAAATACAACGGTACTTCTTGTCCTCGCACCCATGTGCAGGCCTATTTCAGGAAGATCTCTGCCTATACAGATGACGAAAAGATGTGGATGTATTTCTTCCATGATAGCTTGTCTGGAGCTTCCTTGGATTGGTACATGGAGCTGAAAAGAGAATCCATTCGAAGTTGGAGGGATTTGGGTGAAGCCTTTTTGAGGCAATACAAACACAATATGGATATGGCTCCGAGCCGAACTCAGTTGCAGAGCCTATGTCAGAAGTCTGGAGAGAGTTTCAAAGAGTACGCCCAGAGATGGCGGGAATTAGCTGCAAGGGTGCAACCTCCTATGCTGGAGAAGGAGTTGACCGATATGTTTATTGGGACTTTGCAAGGTGTGTTTATGGATAGGATGGGAAGCTATCCGTTTGGTAGCTTTTCTGACGTTGTGATTTGTGGAGAGAGGACAGAGAGCCTTATTAAAGCTGGAAAGATTCAGGATGTTGGTTCCTCATCTTCGAAGAAGCCATTTTCCAGGGCACCTCGCAGGAGAGAGGGTGAGACTAATGCGGTGCAACATCGTAGAAATGTGAACAGAGGGCAATACCGCCAGGTTGCTGCTGTAACCATTCCAGCACCTCAACCACGACAACAGCAACAACAAAGAGTTCAACAATAACCACAACAACAACAACAGCAACGTCCGTTTCAGCCGAGACAGAGAATGTCGGATCGTCGTTTCGACCTGTTGCTTATGACATATGTTGAGTTGCTGCCCGAATTGCTCAGATTGGGGTTTGTTGAGTTGCGTACAATGGCTCCGTTGACGAAGATACCGCCTGGGTATGATGCCAACGTTCGTTGTGACTTTCATTCTGGTGCACCGGGACACCACATTGAAAACTGCCGGGCTTTTCATCATAAGGTCCAGGACTTAATTGACGCCAAAACAATCAATTTTGCTCCTGTGCCTAATGTTGTGAACAATCCTATGCCTCAGCATGGTACGCATAGGGTGAACAATGTGGAAGATGGGGAAGCTGTGGATTTGGTGGTCAGTGTTGATGAGATTCAGACTCCATTGTTTGTTGTGAAGGATCGTCTATTGAATGGGGAAGTGTTCCCGGGTTGTGGTAAGGGTTGTTCAGAATGTGAAGAGGCAGTGAATGGTTGTATGCAGTTGAAGACTGGTATCCAGAATCTGATTGATGAGGGTTGTCTGCAGTTTAGTCGGGCTGTTAAAGATCGTGGGGTGGTGTCAACTGTCACCATTTATTTCAAGCCGTCTGAGGGACGTGGCCAGAGAATTGTTAGTGCACCCACAACCGTTGGTACTCCTGTTACCATTTCTGCTCCAGTAACTGTTAGTGCTCCCACTACTATTGTTATGTCTGGTAGAAGGGCTGTTGAGAATAGTAGGGTTGTGCCGTGGAAGTATGATAATGCTTACCACAGTAACAGAAGGGCGGAAAGTCAGATCAGGCCAGTTAATCAGTCTCCAGTGACTGTTGGTTTACCAAGTAGAGCTCCTGCAACTGTTGGTCCGGTGGTGGACAATGTAGGGGGTCCTGGAGGGTTTACAAGGAGTGGTCGTCTGTTCGCACCGCAGCCTTTGAGAGATAATAATGCTGAGGCTCTCGCCAAAGCAAAAGGTAAGCAGGCTTTGGTTGAGGAAGAACCTGTTCAGAAGGAGGCGCCTGAGGGCTCGTTTGAGAAAGATGTGGAGGAGTTTATGAAGATTATTAAGAAGAGTGACTACAAGATTGTAGATCAGCTGAATCAAACTCCGTCCAAGATTTCTATACTCTCATTGCTGTTGTGTTCTGAGGCACACCGTAATGCCTTGCTGAAGATGTTGAATCTGGCTTACGTGCCTCAGAAGATTTCTGTCAACCAGTTGGAGGGTGTTATTGCTAATGTGAGCACGAGGCATGGCTTGGGGTTCACCGATTTGGATTTGACGCCTGAAGGTCGCAACCATAACAAGGCCCTGCATATCACTATGGAGTGTAAGGGCGCAGTGTTGTCTCATGTGCTGGTGGACACTGGCTCGTCGTTGAACGTGTTGCCCAAGAAGACTCTGAGCAAGATAGATGTTGAAGGGGTTGTCCTCACTACGAGTGATCTTATTGTTCGTGCTTTTGATGGATCCAAACGGTCTGTTTTTGGTGAAGTCACATTGCCAGTGAAGATTGGCCCGGAGGTGTTCAGTATTGTCTTCTATGTGATGGATATTCAACCAGCATATAGTTGTTTATTGGGGCGTCCCTGGATACATGGGGCTGGGGCAGTTTCGTCAACTCTCCACCAGAAGCGTAAGTATGTATGGAACGGTCAGATTGTAACTGTGTGTGGCGAGGAGGACATTCTGGTGAGTCATTTATCCTCTTTCAAATATGTGGAGGTGGATGGCGAGATCCATGAAACTCTATGCCAAGCGTTTGAGACCGTTGCTATTGTTCCTACATTCTGAACTCCCACACTTTCTATTTGAGTCAAGCTCTCCCCGGCCAGGGATAAGAGCTGTGAGGTCTTACCCTCACTTCCCATTTCATCTGCTTCACCCTAACTCTCAATGTTAGGGTTAAGAGCTAAAAACACCCCATTCCAGTTGGCTTGTTTTTGCAGCCTAGCCTTGTATGAGCACAAACTGTTTGCATATAGTGTGTGTGTTTGTTTATTGTGCTTGTGTTTGTTTGATTGTGCTATTTAGGATAGCTTGCTCCCTGTGCAAGTTAGGGTAGAAACCTCAACCTAGGACCATTGAGGATTACATGATAACTATTAGGCTCGAGTCAGGCTCCCTTCTAGTTTTTCATTTCCCAGTCTCTGGTTAGGTTAGAAGTTCTTTCCCTGTTAAGGGGAACTACGTCGCCCTGATCCTCATACCAGATGAGGTACGTAGGCAGGAGATGAGTTGATCTCTCCGGGCGCCCTTTTTCTTTTTCACCCCTTTGTGTGTGTTTGGAGTCTGACGTAAGTCCAGCGATTGGCAGTCGGTTTCCTGTGTCTTGTTTGCTTGTTGGAGTCTGACGTAGGTCCAGCGATTGGCAGTTGGTTTCCTGTGTGTGTTTGTTGGTTCGGAGTCTGATGTAAGTCCAGTGATTGGCATTCGGTTTCCATGTTTGCCTGTTTGTGTGGAGTCAGACGTAAGTCCAGCGATTGGCAGTCGGTTTCCTGTGTGGTTATGTTTGGCGTGCGTTAGCCGAGCTACGAGTGCTCTGATTCTTCTCCGGTCAGAGAAGATACGTATGCATAGGATGCGACATCCTAGCGAGCATGTTTCCCCTGTCCCGAACTACGTCGACTCTGATGTCTGTGCTTGACAGACTACGTAGGCCTGGGATGCGATATCCTGCCGAGTCCCGCTTCTTCCGTCTTTCTGTGTTTCCTTCCAGCCTTGTGCAGTATTTGAGCAGTCTTTGAGCAACCTTATCCTTTCTTTTTGTGCGTGGATCCCGTCGAGTACGACGGATGCGTAGGGGTGCTAATACCTTCCCTTCGCATAACCGACTCCCGATCCCATCTTTCTCTGGTCGCGAGACCATGTTCTTTCCAGGTTTACTTCGAGCGTTTCCTTTCCCTCTTTTGGGATAAATAACGCACGGTGGCGGCTCTGTTGTTTCTTTTCCCGCCGGTTTTTCGCGTAATGCGACAGCTACGTACCATCTTAAAAAGATTAGGATCAAAACCTCGTAGTTCGGGGTAAAAATCTCAAAATGAGTTGGTGAATTGATTGGTCCAAAAGCCTTAAGGTCTTTTGTTATCCAAGGGAGAAAACTCAACCTAAAAAAACCACAATTCCACCATGTGGGGATAGCTTCAACATGCTAGTGAGGGGTTAACCCTATAATAAGCATGGAAGACTCATTGTCCATCACTAAGGATATAGGTGATTATTACATCTACCTCAAGGATAACTCAAACCTAATAGCTAAAGGTTATAAAAAAAATTGATTAAGAGAGTGGCCATTGAAACCATAAAAAGGTATTTGAATGAGTGGTATTTACCAATGAAAAGTATTTACAAAATATGGTCAAAGTTGACTTAGAAGCTCAATTCAAAATAAGTGTTATGAAAAGAGAGTTTGAAAATCAAAAGCATAAGGCTTAGGTTTCTAATGTTTGAAAAGAAGTGTTAAATGTTTGCACAAAAGTTTTGGCTTGGGTTAGAGTGGAGGGAAGAAGAAGAATGGCTAAAATCCTAATCATACAAGAGATAAGGGATAAGAAAAAAAGACCACAAATGTAGTTCATCTCTTGAGATCATATTGATGATCCAAATAGCTCCCATCCTTTGGAATATGCAAGCAGAATAAGTGTAAGCTCAAGCAATCAAGCACACAATCAAAACAAGCTCCTAGGAATCTTCCAATGGCTTTCAGATCTCTCTCTCTTAGAAGCTTATGGCAATGGTTCCTCAATTTGGCTCAATGTTGGAATTCCTAGCACAAGAACACACACATTAAAAAGTTCTATCAACAAACAAAGAATGAACAAGAAGGAGTTTAAAAATTGGTCCTTTCAAGGTCCTCTTCAACATTTATAGCACTCTAAAGGCCCAATGCCTAGTTGCTCTTTGACTTTTATAGCACTCTAAAGGCTCAATGCCTAGTTGCTCTTTGACTCCAAATTTGCATAGGGAAAGTCCTAAAATCTAAGTCCAATTGTTCATTTCTTTGCATTTTGGTCCACAACAATCAAAACAAAACACAAACACAATGATATATACACAATTATATGCTCAAGGGAGCAAAAGGAAAATTTCATTAACATAAACATGTGCTCAAGTGAGCAAAAGGAAAAAGCAAATGAATAATATGTACAAGAATAATAAATTGCATAAATGTAAAGAGCAAAAAGTAAATGTTAATGGTTAATGATTAGTGTTAGTAGTTAGTGTGCCATAAGGCAAATTTAGCGCTATGTTAAGCAATCGTAATTGGACTTATGTAGAAGTCACAACTATCTGAGGCCGGTCAATAATAATGTAGGCAACAACACAAGTTAGAAGTCTTTATTAGTGAACCAAGTTCCAACAACTTGCCATGCCAAAAGGAAGATGAGAAATGATCTTGTATTGGTTTAATCTCTTTGCATGATTTAGAAAGCAGTTTATCCTTAATGCAAAGCCATTCACTTGATCAATTGATCAAGATGAATTAGATTTGAATCAAGGAAGATTAAACCTCCCTAACCAATGCTAACTTATCAACCTTTAACTCATTGATCAAAAAGAAAAGAAGAAGAAGAAGATGAAGATAATGGAAATGAAGAAAATGAAGTGCATTAGATAAAATAGAATGTACCAATCTACCAATGTTGACCAAAGATAGGGAAGATCAAGGTCAAACCATAAAAACCAGAAGTGAGATAAAGATTGGAAGTCAAGAAATAATCAAAATATTTTTGGCATTTTTAATATTTGAAAATAAACTTGAATTAAAATATTAAAGAAAGGTCAAACTTCAAATTCACTTCAAATCAACTTTGAAAAGTCCAAGTGAATTATCCCAAGTTCAACAAGGTCAAACAAAGATTGACAAAAAAATTTCAGCATTTTTAAAGGTCAGAAACTATTTTTAATCAATTAAAAATGAAGAAAAAATAACCTAATTGAACTAAAATCTCAAATAAATCTCAAATCAATTAATAAATTGATGAGAATATTTTTCATAGATCCATCATCATTCAAAGAGGTTGAGAAAATATTTTTGTATTTTTTTGAATATCAAAAACTATTTAAAATGAATTTAAAAAAACCAGAAAAGAGAAAATTATTAAAAAGTAGCAAATGATAAAAAAAAATATTAAAAATCATTTTTAGAAACTAGAAATTAAAAGAGAAATAATGCAATTGGTCCCATATTTTTTGGACCAATAATAAAAGAGATATGAATTTTTGTAAATGAGATGGAATTAAAAAATAAAAATGAAAATTTTAGAAATTAGAAAAAACCACATGCGTTAGATGGATCCTCATTAATTGACGTGGAGGATCTAATGGCAATGAGCTGCGTGCGTACCATAGTCCAAGGTCAATGAGAAACACAATGAACTAAATAAAGTCATAAGATCTGATGGTTATGATATAAACTGGAGATCATATCCAAGGGCTCACAATTGATCTGGCAATGAGACGGTGGCCAGCGCCACCGTCTTCTCCGATGAGCTCCGATGGAGACCAAAAAATGCAGAATTTCAAATGCTAACTAAAATGAACGATCTAGACACCATTCAAAAGGTGAAGTGATGTACATCAGTCCTATGCCACTCAATTCCACTCTAGATTCCTATCAGGAGAGAAATCAGAGATTGAAGTTTGGTGGTGTTCAACTGAACTTACTCGATTCCAACAATTAAACACACAATAATGATGCCTCTATAGAGAGGACTTCAGACAACACAATGTCAAGGCAAATGGAGCAAAGTACAATGAGATTCGAAGCAAATTTCAGTCGAGCAAAACCTTTGGATTGTGAAGAATTGAGTCACTCTCTTTGGTTCCTTTTGCAAACAGAAACTTCAATAGATCAAATGATGAAGGTCTAGGAACTTTAGATCTGAAAATTCAACCAAATGCAATTGAATTTCAGATCTGAATTTTTTTGGAGAAAAATGAACTTGTTCCTTTAGGTATGGTTAGGGATTCAATCTTGCAGCATTTCAGGCACCTTCAAGTTGGAGAATTGAAGAGATATGGCAAGGTATTTATAAATGGAGAGAGTTGAATGCATGAGCTAACTCGTGTGCATGGCAAATGGATTTTGCATTGCATGGGCTTGTGTGATCACGTGGAAGGCCCAATGAAGGCTGAAATAACTTGCTGAGTTCATGTGAAAGGCAGATGGACGTGTACATTAAGTATAATCAGCTCATGCATGGCAATTGAATTGAATTTCACAAAATGCACTTAATTCTTCATGTCTTCGAAAATAGTGCTTCCAAACTCCAAATGCTACCTTATGAGTAATGGTTAGAAAGCTTGTTGCATAAGGAACAAATGCTATGTTGATCAAAATTCCAATTGGGCCTTGGAAATTAGATAAATTTGAGCTTGAAGTGTAGGGTGCAAAACATGCATATGTGAAGTTTCCAAATTTGGCCAATGTTCAAGCCCTTCTGCTTTAATGATGCAAGCTCCAAATAATAAAATCTTCAACATGCAAGTTGTAGGTCATTTCAAGACAATCAATTTGGACTTAAATTTTGAATCATTTGGATTTTTAATGAAGGCGTTATGGGCACTTGAAGTTGGACATTTTCACATTTCAATGCATTTGGCCCAAAGTGACCTATAATGTTTTGCATTATCACATGTATTTCTTTTGAGATTTTGAAATTTTTCTCAACATAACATTTGAAATAGATACAATAAGCTTTCAAATTCATCAAGTATCATCCCAAAATCATGAAAAATTAATGAGTTATGTGCTTGGGAAGTTGACCCAAAATTAGGGTTTCAGTCAAAATGACCTATAATGTCTTGGAATGGAAGATGAACTTCCAAGCTTAAAATAAACATTTGATGAACATGAAAGTTGTTCATATTGTCTTTAAGAACATTTTTTCTCTTGGGGTCATCTCCATTTAACCAAGACATAAAAAGTTAGGTCTCAGTGCATTTCAAGATAGTCAGATGAATTGACTGATCAACTTCTCAAGTCCACAACTCATACCTTGATGAATTGATGATTGATGGCACTCCAATAAATTCAAATATGCATGAAATGATGAATTATACAACTTCCCTTGATTGTATTTGATCTTGGGCTGAGGTTGCTTCATGAGCAAGGCACAATTGGTACACAGATGAATTAGGGTTTCCTTGGGAAACAAGCCTCAAACCCTTTGATTTGATTTGATCAAAATGGTGAATTGAGACACTTGGGAATCATATTTGATGGATGAGAGCTTTGAGAACCATTGTCATGCTTGCTTTCATCTTCCCTTGACCATATTAATGCACATAGGATCTCCTAGAAGCTTTGGACCTTGTGATTGCTCAAGCTACAAACAAAAGATGTTAGTGACATATTTTTGTGCTTTTGGTTAATGAATAAAAATGAGAAAAGCAATAATATACAAATCAAGCATGCTCAAACCACTCACAAGAGGTCCCAACCAAAGGGAAGGAGCCAAGATGCTCATGATCCTTGAGGCTTTGCAAATGCAATGTTATGATGCCATAAGGGATCTTAGGGCAAAAATTGGGGTCTTACAGGATGTAATTACTCCCTTTTGTTCAATTGGTATATCCTTGATATGTTCATCCTAACTGATTACGGGTATCCTCCTTGACATCCCCAGGAAAGTCTATCCTTGATATGTTCATCTTAACCGATGACAGATTTTCTTCCCTGTCGAGTTTATCCTTGATATGTTCATCCTAACCGATGACAGATACTCTCACCCTTGGTCTTCTGCCTAGTAACCGGTAGTTATAAATCCTATTTTCTGCAGTTTTCCCCGGCAAGGTTATTCTTACCCAGTAACTGGTAATGAATATTCCCTCCTGGTTTTCCTCAGCGAGTTCATCCTTGATATGTTCATCCTAAACGATGACGGATGTTCTCCCTATAAGATTTTTATTATCTCCTTACCCAGTAACAGGTAATAGATAATAGATTTCTGCTCCTCCTGTGTTGAAGTTTATCTTCTCCCCAGTTGAGTTGAGTGCGCATTTCCTTAGTGAAATCGTTTTCCCTGCACGAGTCGAGTATTTCAGTCTCATCCTGACTTATTCGTATCCCTTGCAGATGTTGTTGTTCTCCCCGACTGAGTTTCCATTTTGTGGAATCCCTCAAGTCTCCCAGCAGTTTTAAGTCGTAGTTTGGCCTACACATAAGTCCCTTTTATCCCCTCAGGGTCTATGTCTCCTAGTGAGTTTTCCTTATGGAATGCATTATGCTCCTGCTGACTTTCGGTTTCTCTGATTTATTTTTCCTTTGTGGCAATATCTGATAACATGAAATAATATCACATTTTTGGACTCGATTTAATTAAATCATATTATTATTTGATTCGATTTATTTCATATTATTCGATATTACTTGGTATTTTCCTTCTATTTATTTCAGGCCACACTATTTGAAGCATACGTGAAAAAGAAAGAAAAGGAGGTGCAAAAAGAGGATAAAAAGCAATCCACTAAAGCCCAGCCCACAACTACAAGGAGAGGCGCTGTGATGCTGTGACGATCGCCACACAAGGTGTGACGAGCGTCACGCCCTCCTGCTAAGTGTTACGAGCGCCACACAAGGTGTGACGAGCGTCACACCCCGATTCCTATATTTTGGCTTTGACGCGTAACAGAAGGACGGTTCACCCTTTTTCTTCGCTTGACCAGTGGACGTGTGACGAAAACCTACTGAAGGACTTTGGAAGAAACGGTCACTTGAAGGATTGGTATAAATAGGACCAATGGTGGAACCCTGGAGCTCTCTCTCAATTTTCCAGTTTTCGGCACCGTGCATTATTTTTACTGCTTTTTAATTTTCCAGCACTCTACTTTCCTAGCAATTTTAATTTCCTTTTCTTTTCCAGTCAATTTTCTTTGCATTCAATTAATTTTCTCACAATAGTTTCTACACCGGAAACTATTGTGTAACTTTTACTAGATCTAACCTTACGTTAGATCATAGTATTTTATTCCTTCGCCTTTATTTTACTGTCTGATCGAAGATTGTGAAGAACAAATCCAACCGGTCTGTGGTGAAGTGTTCAAGCATCGAAGTTAGAGAACAATCAAGATTTCTATTAATTTTACAGGTTCATCAATTTATTGTTTTAATTTATATATGCTTTGTACTGATGTTTATCTATATTGTCTGTCTGATATGGTTGTATTTAAGTATAATGATTGTTTAGGCTTGTTTAGCATGTCCGGCTAAATAAACTTAGGTATCGGTATGTAAAGTAAGCGGAATAAAGGAATCAAAACTAAGTTGGTTTAAATTTATTTAAAGATATAGTCACTCTTTTTATGGTCTCAATTTACAGGGTTAACACCAAAGTTTTTGTATGAGAGTAAAAGACATAAAGAAGTTAAAATCAATAGAACGATAGTTTGAGCTTTTAACTGGACAGTGTAAATCGGACATTAATTTTAAATCAGGGCGAAAGCAATTTTTAGAGTTAATTAAATTCTAATCATTTTCAAAAAGTATTTTTATGGGTTAAATGTGAGGACGAGAGTTAAGCATTTAAGTTTAATCATATAATCTAAGTCAACAGAGCGAGAGTTTGAGACGAGGGTGTTTAGATGGTTAGCATTTCCTTAAAAAGAGTTTCTATAGATTCTATTGTTTTCAAAAAGTGATTTTAGTTTTAACTAAATAGTGAGAGCGTACGTTAAGGTAAAATCATAGTCTATTCAACAGAGCGAGAGTTTGAGAAAAGATTTTTAATCAATAGTGTCTAATGAAAGGACTTATTTTAAAACTAAGAAACCAACGAAGATTTGATTCCCTAATTACGACGAACTACATACCGATATCCGTGTTATTCGATATATTTAATCTAGATTTCATTTTAGCTTTACTTTTCCCCCTAATCATCAAAGTATCATCCACCTTAGCTTTACGAAGTGACCTTAGAAAACGGTATATCGATTCATAAGTCCCTGTGGGATCGATATCTTTTATTACTACGCGATTAGACTGTGCACTTGCAGTTAATACCCCAATAGACTCATAAAGTCGCAATCAAGTTTTTGGCGCCGTTGCCGGGGACTTTTATTTAGTCGATATCGTAACTCTTCTGTTACGCTGTAGAGACTAAGGCATTTTTTTATTTTACTATTTTTTTCTTGTTTTTCGTTGATTTGTATGCCACACACTCGCTCACAAGGCGAACCGTATTACTTACGAATCAACGACGTTGAACGATATCTCCGAGTCTTACGACGAATTCGAGAGTATCGTGCTGCAAACAATCTTCCTCCAATCGAAATTCCTGATCTCAAAAATCTTCTTCCTTCGCCGATACCCGAGATGGCAGAACCAGCTCGTGCCCTTCGAGATTATGCCGCTCCATCGCAAGATGAGCCGCATTCGAGTATTGCTCCACCCGCAATCGAAGCAAACAACTTCGAACTTAAACCTTCGCTGTTACATGCAGTGCAACAGAATCAATTCTCTAGAAATCCTACCGAGGATCCAAACCTTCATTTATCCGTATTTGTCCAATACGCTGATACTGTTAAAGCTAATGGTGTCACTTCAGAGGCAATTCGACATCGCCTTTTTCCTTTCTCGTTAAGGGATAA
Organism: Lathyrus oleraceus; assembly: GCF_024323335.1. Taxonomy (NCBI): domain Eukaryota; kingdom Viridiplantae; phylum Streptophyta; class Magnoliopsida; order Fabales; family Fabaceae; genus Lathyrus; species Lathyrus oleraceus. The sequence continues at coordinate 459,838,547 of NC_066585.1, forward strand.
AGCTAGAAGATGGCTTCAGTCTCTTCCTTCCAACTCAGTCACCACATGGAATGAGTTGAAGAAAGTCTTTCTTGCCCGATATTTTCCTCCAAGCAAAATAGCTATGTTAAGAGCCCAAATAAATGGATTTAAACAGAAAGATAACGAGTCTCTTTTCGAAGCCTGGGAAAGATACAAAGACATGATGAGACTTTGTCCACACCATGGTTTAGAGGACTGGTTTGTAATTCATACCTTCTATTATGGTCTTCTATACAACACAAGATTAACAATAGACGCCGCCGCAGGTGGTGCGCTTATGGATAAACCTTACGCTGACGCTTACCAACTTATCGAAAGCATGGCCCAAAACCACTATCAATGGGGAAGCGACAGAACAACGGTAGAAAAACCTCAAACGAAAACTGGCATGTACGAGATAAGTAGCCTTGATCATGTTAATGCAAAAGTGGATGCTCTTGCCCAGAAAATTGAAAGTTTAAATGTATCACCTCCAGCCACCGTGGTTGTCGTGACTCAAAATTGCGAAGTCTGTGGAATCCAAGGTCACACTCCTACAGATTGTCAACTCCTAACAGGAATCCAAGCAGAGCAAGTGAACTATGCTCAAGGAAATCCTTACTCGCATACCTATAACTCAAACTGGAAGAACCATCCTAATTTTTCATATAAGAGTAATAATGCTTTATACGCACCAGGACAGGCTCCCAGTTAAGCCCCAGCTATACCTCCTGGATATCAAAAGCCGACCTCATCTACGCCTAACAATAACGTCCCTAGGAAATCCAACTTGGAAATCATGATGGAGAACTTCATAGCTTCTCAACAGCAAACCAATAAAGATTTCTTAAACCAGAATGTACACACTAACGAACAGATTAAACAACTAGCAAGTAAAGTAGATGCCCTGGCTACCCATAACAAAATGCTGGAAACACAAATCTCACAAGTAGCTCAACAACAAGCGCCTACTGCTGCCCCAACTGGTACATTTCCTGGACAGCCCCAACCTAACCCGAAAAGCCACGCTCATGCAATTATATTGAGAAGTGGAACAGAGGTAGAAGGACCATCTGATCCAAGAGTTGAGAACCAAAACTCTAAAAAGTCAACTGAGGAAGAAGATAAACCTAAGGAAAAGGAAGAGAGTAATAAGGAAACCGTAGAAAAGAAAGAACCTTATGTACCTCCACCGCCTTACAAACCACCTATCCCTTATCCTCAGAGGCTGATTAAAACCAAAGACGCGGGCCAATTTAAAAAATTTGTTGACCTACTAAAACAATTAAACATCACCATTCCTTTCACAGAAGCTATTACACAGATGCCCTCGTATGCTAAGTTCTTAAAAGAAATTCTTTCTAATAAAAGGAAACTTGAAGATAGCGAAACCGTTACACTCACTACTGAATGTAGCGCTATAATCCAGAATATGCCTCCTAAACTTAAAGATCCTGGTAGTTTCTCTATACCCTATCACATAGGAAAATTTGTCATAGACAAAGCTTTATGCGATTTAGGAGCCGGTATCAGTGTTATGCCCTTGTCCATATGCAAGAGACTTGAAATGGGAGAATTAAGACCAACTAAAATGTCTGTGCAATTAGCAGATCGTTCCGTTATATATCCCGTAGGAATTCTTGAAAACGTTCCCATGCACATAGGTCAATTCTACACTCCAACCGATTTTATAATTATGGACATAAGAGAAGATGAAGTTACCCCCATTATATTGGGAAGACCATTCTTAGCAACCGCCGGTGCTATCATAGACGTAAAACGAGGACGACTCACTTTCGAAGTAGGAGAAGAGAAAATTGAATTCATTCTTTCCAAATTTTTGAAAGCACCTGCAATAGAAGACACATGTTACTTCATGGATATCATCGATGAATGCATAAAAGAAACAAAATTAGAAAATGACGAATTAACTGACTATCGTGTAGAAGACAGACTGAACTAATGTTTAGCAATAACATCGGATCCTACGCAATGCCTTAAGAAACCTACCCTCGACCTGAAAACACTTGCCAAAAATCTGAGATATGAATTCCTAGACTCAGAACTTGAATGACCCGTGATAGTCAATGCAGAATTAGGAAAACTTGAAACCGAAAAAATCCTACATATCTTAAGAAAATATCTGACCGCACTAGGATATAACATCACCGATCTTAAAGGGATAAGTCCTTCTATTTGTATGCACCGCATCATGCTAGAAGAAGACTGTAAAACTTCTAGGGAACATCAGAGGAGACTAAACCTGATCCTGAGTGAGGTAGTGAAGAAGGAAGTAACGAAGTTACTAGAGGCAGGTATCATATATCCTATATCCGATAGCAAATGGGTTAGTCCTGTACACGTAGTACCAAAGAAAGGAGGTATAACCGTTATCGAAAATGAGAAAGGAGAAACTATAACCAAACGAATTGAATCGGGATGGAGAATGTGCATTGACTATAGGAAATTAAACAAAGCAACCCGAAAAAATCATTTTCCTTTACCATTCATAGACCAGATGTTAGAACGATTAGCAAAGCATTCTCATTTCTTCTATCTGGACGGATACTCGGGCTTCTTTCAAATACCAATTCATCCTGATGACCAAGAAAAGACAACGTTCACATGTCCTTTTGGTACCTTCGCTTATCGACGAATGTCATTTGGCTTGTGTAATGCTCCTGCAACCTTCCAAAGGTGCATGATGGCAATATTCGCCGATTTTCTTGAAAACATCATGGAAGTCTTTATGGATGATTTTTCCGTATGCGGACAAAGTTTTGAAGAATGCCTTGAAAACCTAGAAAGAGTTCTAGAACGATGTGTAAAAGTAAACCTAGTACTCAATTGGGAAAAATGTCACTTTATGGTACAAGAAGGAATTGTTTTAGCACACATCATATCAAATAGAGGAATTGAAGTAGACAAAGCCAAAATAGAAGTAATCGAAAACCTTCAACCTCCGAAAACTGTGAGAGAAGTACGAAGCTTCTTAGGACATGCCGGTTTTTACCGACGATTTATTAAAGATTTCTCTAAAATAACTAAACCTTTAACCGGATTATTAATGAAAGATGCTGAATTCATCTTCGACAATAAATGTTTAGAAGCATTTCAAACGCTTAAACAAGCATTGATCTCCGCGCCCATAATGCAGACCCCGGATTGGAATGAACCATTCGAAATAATGTGTGACGCAAGCGACTACGCCGTAGGCGCTGTTTTAGGACAACGAAAGGATAAAAAACTTCACGTCATATATTATACAAGTAGAACTCTAGATGAAGCGCAAATGAATTACGCCACGACCGAGAAAGAACTTTTAGCAGTAGTGTTCGCACTTGATAAATTTCGTTCTTACTTGGTCGGAGCTAAAATAATTGTTTACATTGACCATGCTGCCATTAAGTACCTCTTAACAAAAAAGGATGCTAAACCTAGACTCCTAAGGTGGATCTTGTTGTTACAAGAATTTGATTTGGAAATCAAAGATAAAAAAGGAACTGAAAACGTAGTAGCAGATCACCTTTCTAGACTTGAAAATCTGGAACCGGAAAGAACATCGATCAACGATGACTTCTCGTACGATAAACTTATAGCTAATTTGGAAGAAAATAGAGTTGATGAACAGGTAGAGACCACCTTGGATGTATGCGTTACACCATGGTACGCCGACTTTGTCAATTATTTAACCACCGGAATAGTTCCACTTGATTTATCCTACCAACAAAAGAAACGATTCTTCCATGACATAAAACATTATTATTGGGACGATCCTTTACTTTTCAAAGAGGCCCCGATGGTATTTTCCGTCGGTGTATACCCGAAGAAGAGATAGAAAGTATAACCCAACATTGTCATTCCGCCCCTTATGGTTGACACGCAAGTACATCCAAGACCTGCTCTAAAATCCTACAAGCCGGTCTTTATTGGCCAAACATATGGAAGGATGTCCATGCTGCTGTCAAGAAATGTGATAGATGTCAACGCACAGGAAACATATCTAGACGTGACGAGATGCCACAAAAGGGCATTTTGGAAGTAGAGATTTTCAACGTGTGGGGAATAGATTTCATGGGACCTTTTCCACCTTCTTTCGGTAACAAGTACATACTCGTAGCGGTTGACTAGGTATCAAAATGGATTGAAGCTATAGCTTCTCCAACAAACGACACACGAGTAGTAACTAGACTCTTTAAGAATATAATCTTTCCAAGATTTGGTGTCCCAAGAATAGTAGTCAGTGATGGTGGATCGCATTTCATATCTAAGATACTCGAAAAACTATTGTTTAAGTATGGTGTAAAACATCGAGTAGCGACACCTTACCATCCTCAAACCAGTGGACAAGTGGAAGTGTCTAACAGAGAAATTAAACAGATATTGGAAAAAACAGTCGCCACGTCAAGAAAAGACTGGTCATCAAAATTACCTGAAGCTTTATGGGCTTATCGAACTGCTTATAAAACTCCCATAGGAACAACCCCATTTAGGCTTATTTACGGAAAATCTTGCCACCTCCCGGTAGAATTAGCACATAAGGCCTATTGGGCTATTAAAAATTTAAATTTAAACTATAAGGCCGCCGGTGAAAAGAGAATCCTTGATATAAACGAATTAGAAGAACTTAGACAAGACGCATACGAAAATGCCAGAATCTACAAGGAAAGAACGAAAAAATGGCATGATAAGCGCATATCAAGGAAAACTTTCAAACAAGGCGATGTAGTCCTTTTATTCAACTCTAGACTTAAGTTATTCCCAGGAAAACTACGCTCTAGATGGTCAGGCCCTTTCCAAGTCACTAATGTTTTCCCTAGTGGAGCTGTGGAAATTAAGGGAAAATCTATGGAAACATTTATCGTAAACGGGCAGCGTCTGAAACATTATCACTATGATGAAAACAATGAAGACTCGCAAGTCCTGAAATTAGACGTATTGTCTCATAAATCTATAGATTAACATTTACTAATTTTATGTCGAGCTTGCGACATTAAACAAAGCGCTTCGTGGGAGACAACCCACACCAAAATTTTTATTTTTTTATTTTTTCTTTGATTATTCTCTTTTTAATTCTATTTAATTTTCATTCTCCGTATTCTTTATTTTAATTAAATTTTTCTTCTTTTCTTCTTTTGGCATTTGGCCAACTCCTGACTAAATTCTTGTTTTTTCTTTTCTTTAGTTAACACTGACCTGATGGGACAAATTGATCGTATGGGTATCAAATTCAGAGGGAGAGCTCAGAGACAAAAATTTGAAGAACTTTCTGAGAGAGAGATGCACCCAACCTTCTATGCTGATGAAGATGCAATGATCGTACTTGGGCTAAGAGATAGTGTCCTGTATCTGCTGAATCAAATAGGGTGGGAAACCACTCCTATTCGCAGACAATTTGTTACTTACCGAAGGCTAACTCTAGAATTCCTTAGCTCCCTGATCTATTTACCAAACCATGGAAAAGGAATAAACCGAGGTTTCATTCAATTCAGGATGTTCAATATGGAGTATCAGTTTAACATTCAAGAGTTTACTAACCTTTTAGGGTTCCCTACCTCTTTTGATACATTCACCGTGAGCCAAGAAGAGCTTTTTGAATATAGATAGCTTGAACATTTTTGGGGAAGTTTGACGGGTAATGACGACCCTAAGGAACATGAGTTTCTCTCTGGAAACAAACATAACCCGGCTTTTCGCTATTTCCACAAAATCCTAGCACACACTCTTTTTGGAAAGAGATCAAACATTACCACGATATCACGTGATGAACTCTTCATAATATTCTGTGCTTCCCAGAACCGTCCAGTGAATGGTGCCACATATATGTTGGCGAGTTTCGACCGCCTTATTCAAGCTGACCGTGCACCTATTCAAATAGGAGGATTGATAACCATGATTGCCAATGCCATTGGATTGCGCCAACCCATGCTTGCCTCGAACCCTTTCTGTGGTATCGAGTCTATGAACATACATTTCCTTTTCAACACTTTGTTTATCAGAAATCTGGGACATGAAGAGTTTGAATTAATAATTAATAACCAAGTTGTTTACCTATTCACAATGCCTAGTCCGATGACTAGTGTTCATGACCAAAATAATTGGCTTTACAACCTGGATGGAATACCTTCTCCTGTTAGATCTGTTGAATCCATCCAAGATTATGAGATTCTTGGCGACCAGATTCCTTATGCCGAGTCTGATCCACAGACACCAACTGGTTACCACGATGCAGCCTCTCCACCTCATCCTATCTCGACCGCAGAATCAACAATACCTGATCTTAGACATCATCTGCCCGGAAATGATTATAATACCGTTATTCAAGCTTTGATGTCAGAACAAGCTGCCATGCGAGAGGAGTTAAATATGATGGGACATGAAATTCTGCAATACATGAGCATTATGACAAATCATTTTCTCGAGTTGGACCGCCGTGTCAATTCCTTTGCTCCTCCGGCCAGAGATCCTGCAAGTGGCTAGAAGTTTTTAGTTAATTAATTTTAGTTTTAGGGAATCTATAGTTTCATTTAACATTGTTTTAATCTTAGTATTTACTTTTCCATGTTTTCTTTTACCTTCAAATGTTACATTATGTTTATTTTATGAAGCTATTGCATTATTAGTTAAATTTTATTTTGGTTTATGCAATACTGTATGCTGCTTACATAGCCTATTAGAGAAAAAAAAATATTTATACACTATAGTGTGTAGTAGAGTAACATGCATGGCAGTTCAAAAATATAACAATAGCAAAATATAATAAACATAAACAAAACAAAATAAAAACAATAAAATAATAAAAACATATTATGAAGCACCCACGAAAGTGACCGTTGCAAGCTGACTGGTGTGACGAGCGTCACACAATCCATCACGGTCGTCACGCAAGCACAATGTGACGCCCGTAACACCTTTTGTCACGAGCGTGACAGCTCCAGAATAGGTGAACGTTGGTGACCGTTGGGGACACGACCGTTACCCCCCACCTTTTTATTTTCCCCATTCATTCACCTCTTTACTCAATCCCACTCACATTCCTCCACATTTATTTTTCTCTCACCCACTCCTCTTCCAACTTCCAAAAACCTTTCCTATAAATACCTACACTCCATTTCTCCCTAAACCACATCATTCCAACAAACTACTCTATACAAATACATTTGCATCCTCTTTCCTTCTTTCAACCCACCTATCAATATGGCGGAAAACCAACAATTCGGAAATATCATCTTCCGATCGAAGATGATAACTATCAACGAGAGCAATTCGATCGGTTTCAACAACGAGGTGTCATCTCTACCAGGTATCCTGATTTAAATTGTTTACAAGAATTAGGATTACTTCAAGGTGTGCAATGGATGCTTCGGCTTGCTGATTTAACTTTTCTTTGCACACACAATCAACCTACCTACCCATCACTCACCTTAGAATTTTTAAGTTCTTATTCGTACACCACTCCAACCGGTGAAGACGAGTACTTAACCGGTACCGCAACTTTCCGCATGTTCAACACCGAGTACTCACTATCCCAGGATCAGTTGAGTGTCATGCTACAGTTCCCTGTAGGAGACCAAGTCCACCCAAGAATCCCTCCGAACTCACAGTGGCACATAAACGCCTTCGACCTCTTTAGAAAAATATCTGGTGTGGAAACAAACAACTGGGATGTACTACTTGTTTCACACATACATAACCCAACCATCCGGTATTTTATCCGCATTCTGCAAAACACCATTTTCGGTCGACCCAACAATAGCAAAGTCAATGCCAAGGAATTATTCTTCCTCCACTGCGTCTTTGCAATGGATACAAAGGTAAACGCCGCTTCTTTCTTATTTCACCATATCCGCACCCTATGTGCTAGAGGCCGCCAACCTTTCGTGATTTGAGGATTGATAACCTCCATAGCACTTGGTCTGAATCTAGGGGACTGACTTCAAAATTTACAATCTCTACCACCCCTATTTATGGATATAAGCTATTATCGCTCCAGCCGCTTAATCAAAAATAGGGTAGGCGGAAGGTATTATCTTATGGTGAATAACCAAGAAGTCCCAAGTGTTGTTTTGCCCAACATTGCCCTCACAGATGTCACAAACCCCGACCGATTCATCTACGATCTGAATGCTCCCGAACCTACCGAGCCTACACAAGCAAACCCGCCCCCGAACGAGTTTGAGGAAATGGAGCAAGGTGATCACGGTCCTGAACAACAGTCAGCCCCGCTTAACCCTTCCGATAATGCAACTGGTCCATCCTCCCGACGTCTTCGAAGAAGAAGGCCAGCAACTACTGATGACATCATGGATGCTATTGATGTTGTGCAGGCGCAAAATCTTGAAGTGATGCAACTGATGCGCCAGATGCAACATCAACAGGAAGCGAGGAATGCAATAACCGACCAGCGGTTCACTGACTTGCTCAACAGGTTTGATGACTTGGAAGTACGTCAACGCTCACCGGGTCTGAGAACAAGGGGACGCAGGCAGAATTGAGCATATTTATTTAATTTTCCCTTCTTTTCGCTTTTCTTTAAAACATTGGGGACAATGTTTCATTTAAATGTGGGGGGGAAAACTTTGTTGCAGTTATTATTATTTCTCTTTCAACATTTCTTTTTCAAGTATGTTATTTCCCTTTCATTTACAAATAAAAAAAAACTTAAGTCAAGTCCCTAGTGTGAAAATTTCGTATTATCTATTCCCCTCAATTTTCTTGAGCCATAACAAAAATTTAAAATTCAACATACTCAATAAGTATAAAGGTTGCTTATTTTATCAAACTTGAGTAAAATTAAGACGAAAATTATTACCGCCCCAACGCTCTAAACACCTCAACATGCTAGATCAGAAAAGTACCTATTATACCGACCCCTTGAACTTTTAGTTTTATAGTAACCCCGAGTAGTTTATACGAGAAGTCGGCATCATCCTAATAGCAAACTACGTGGAGAGCCGATGAATATAAGTGAATGATTCCCAAAACAACATAAAAAATATATATAAGGAAATGCACTAATTAAGTTAGGTGATCCTTACCAGATCATTTAATCCAAAGGTTGCGGACCCTACAAAAGCACGATATGAAAGATCCATTATGAGTTGGTTCAGCTGGTATCTGGTGCTGAACTTGGTAGGGCGGACTACGGTCCGATCCCCCGCAATTTACAATGGACTAAATAACGAAGTTATCCAACTTATGTACCAGAACTTCCAGCTAAAAAGGGAATCAGAATCGCTAACCGGTTACTCCACTATGTGCGCGAAAAGATAAAGGGCTTAATGTGATTTCGCTAGAATGAAAACGGGTGAAATAAGAGTAAAAGAACTAGGATAGCTACAATAGCGTGACTCGAACTGGTTTGCATAAGATGAGGTTATCTGAGGTTGTAACGGTAGTTGTTGATGTTGAGATTAAGCTCAGGTTATTCATAAACAAGATTTACTTGCAACCTGGTACGAATTGATGTGTGTTTGGAAATTTCATTTGGCTAGTATTTTAAACTGATTTCTACATTGAATCTTGCTTGAGGACAAGCAAAGGTCTAAGTATGAGGGAGTTTGATAACATGAAATAATATCACATTTTTGGACTCGATTTAATTAAATCATATTATTATTTGATTCGATTTATTTCATATTATTCGATATTACTTGGTATTTTCCTTCTATTTATTTCAAGCCACACTATTTGAAGCATACGTGAAAAAGAAAGAAAAGGAGGTGCAAAAACAGGATAAAAAGCAATCCACTAAAGCCCAGCCCACAACTACAAGGAGAGGCGCTGTGATGCTGTGACGATCGCCACACAAGGTGTGACGAGCGTCACACCCTCCTGCTAAGTGTTACGAGCGCCACACAAGGTGTAACGAGCGTCACACCCCCATTCCTATATTTTTGGCTTTGACGCGTAACAGAAGGACGATTCACCCTTTTTCTTCGCTTGACCAGTGGACGTGTGACGAAAACCTACTGAAGGACTTTGGAAGAAACGATCACTTGATGGATTGGTATAAATATGACCAATGGTGGAACCCTGGAGCTCTCTCTCAATTTTCCAGTTTTCAGCACCGTGCATTATTTTTACTGCTTTTTAATTTTCCAGCACTCTACTTTCCTAGCAATTTTAATTTCCTTTTCTTTTCCAGTCAATTTTCTTTGCATTCAATTAATTTTCTCACAATAGTTTCTACACCGGAAACTATTGTGTAACTTTTACTGGATCTAACCTTACGTTAGATCATAGTATTTTATTCCTTCGCCTTTATTTTACTGTCTGATCGAAGATTGTGAAGAACAAATCCAACCGGTCTGTGGTGAAGTGTTCAAGCATCGAAGTTAGAGAACAATCAAGATTTCTATTAATTTTACAGGTTCATCAATTTATTGTTTTAATTTATATATGCTCTGTACTGCTGTTTATCTATACTGTCTGTCTGATATGGCTGTATTTAAGTATAATGATTGTTTAGGCTTGTTTAGCATGTCCGGCTAAATAAACTTAGGTATCGGTATGTAAAGTAAGCGGAATAAAGGAATCAAAACTAAGTTGGTTTAAATTTATTTAAAGATATAGTCACTCTTTTTATGGTCTCAATTTACAGGGTTAACACCAAAGTTTTTGTACGAGAGTAAAAGACATAAAGAAGTTAAAATCAATAGAACGACAGTTTGAGCTTTTAACTGGACAGTGTAAATCGGACATTAATTTTAAATTAGGGCGAAAGCAATTTTTAGAGTTAATTAAATTCTAATCATTTTCAAAAAGTATTTTTAAGGGTTAAATGTGAGGACGAGAGTTAAGCATTTAAGTTTAATCATATAATCTAAGTCAACAGAGCGAGAGTTTGAGACGAGGGTGTTTAGATGGTTAGCATTTTCTTAAAAAGAGTTTCTATATATTCTATTGTTTTCAAAAAGTGATTTTAGTTTTAACTAAATAGTGAGAGCATACGTTAAGGTAAAATCATAGTCTATTCAACAGAGCGAGAGTTTGAGAAAAGATTTTTAATCAATGGTGTCTAATGAAAGGACTTATTTTAAAACTAAGAAACCAACGAAGATTTGATTCCCTAATTACGACGAACTACATACCGATATCCGTGTTATTCGATATATTTAATCTAGATCTCATTTTAGCTTTACTTTTCCCCCTAATCATCAAAGTATCATCCGCCTTAGCTTTACGAAGTGACCTTAGAAAACGGTATATCGATTCATAAGTCCCTGTGGGATCGATATCTTTTATTACTACGCGATTAGACTGTGCACTTGCAGTTAATACCCCAATAGACTCATAAAGTCGCGATCAATATCTCCCCACAGAGCATTTACTTTTTGCATTCATATCATATGCATCACGAGGTCTCTTAGGGACCAAAATTTGTTTCTCTATGTTTTTATTTAAGCCCATTCTACTGAGTTGAGCCGAAGATTTTAACCTTCACCTCCTCAGTTAGAATGTCCTTAAATAGGGGCAGCTGTAAGACCCCAATTTTGACCCTAAGATCCCTCATGCATTCCCATCATGAGCATAAGCATTGGGATCATACCTTGGCATCCTCCTTACCCCTCTTCCATTGGGTTTTTTTGGGAGAGATCACCAAGCATTTTGTGATTATATCATACTTGTATTTCATCATTTCACTAACCAAAATACCAAAAATATGTCTTTGCATTTGTTTAACTCTTTTGTAGGTAGGGCATGATCTCTTTGATTCATCAAGATCACATCTAGGGTCTGAGACCCTCATGAACAAAGAGCATAACCAATAATTGATTCAATAATGGTCATGAGCATCATATATGAGCCCCAATGATCTCTACATGTTATATTGATCAAATTTGCTTCAAGAGTTTGAGGATGATTTGCCTTGGAAACCCTAGTTTGACTAGGTATCTTGAGTAACTTCTCCAATAAGCTATCTCACCAATTGATCAAATTTATCAAGGGACACTTCAAATTTCATCATATTATCCATATATGATCTACCATGAGCCAAGAAAGTCAAGAGAATTGGAGTTTAGCAAGTTGGTTGATGGTGGTTGGCCAGATTAATTCATCTGATCAAAACTGGGTCTCCTTAGACCCTATCTCCTACAATTTTCATCATATGAAAAACATTCCAAGAGAAAAATTACTCTAAATGATATTAAAAACAACTTTCATGTTTAGACCTAGAGCTAGTTTTGCTTGTAAAGTAATTTTCAATGTTGAAACATTATAGGTCATTTTGTCTAAACCCTAATTTGAAAGTCAATTTCCCAAGGCCATAACTTGCTCAATTTTTATGATATGAAATATTTCCAAGTTTCACAATAAAATTCAATGTGTCTACTTCAACTTTTATGTGTGGAGTGGGAGCTAATTCAACATTTTTGAACATGTGATATGAGGCTACATTATAGGTCACTTTTGACCTATACGATTGATCAAGTGATTTTTCCAAACTCCAAAAATGCATAACTCTATCATTTCAAATCCAAATGACATGAAATTGGTAACCATATTGAAGGTCTTTGAGATAGATACAACTTTGATACAGACACTTTTCTCATTTGAAGCTCCTATAAAAAGTTACGCAAGGTGGAATGTTGAGACATATGGCTTGACACTTAGAAAATTTTTGATATGTCAATTTTTTCCAAACTTCCACCTCAAATCTCTCTAAGTTCCAAGCTCCAAATGAAAAAGTGTTCAACATTAAACTTGTTCATTTTGATCTCACCTTTCCAAAGAGCTAAAGTTCATCCATTTTGGACTTGAAATGCATAGGCTGCACATGGCTTAAACAGGCTGATATCATTTGGCATGGATCCAACTTCAAACATCAATGTTCAATTGCCTTGCATTCCAAGCTTGCTTCAACATATCTGATCATTCATTTTGGACTTCAAACTATCATTTCATGGGCCTATGCGCACCCATGCACCATGCTATCATCATTTGCCAAATTTGGAAGGTTGAAAAGAGTGTGCAAATATCACATGGATTTGGCTATATATACAGCTGCATTTGCTCAGAAATCACACACACATTGCGCCAGATTTGAATCTCCATTGAAAACCCTTCACTCTCATAGGATAACCTTGATAAATTCATTTAAATTTGAGCTTGAATCTCCATTGTTTTGGAATTCAATTCTCCAGGAGTCCATTGCTTCTAAACCTTTCCATTCCTCTCCTGCAAGCAATTGAAGTGAAGCCAAGCACAATTCAGATCAAGATCTAGCAAGTTCAGACCTTCATTGAAGGTAATTTGCAGAAATTTTAAACTCTTCGATTCTCTCAATTTATTGCTCAATTCCATTGATTCTTGAGTTGTCTGAAGTCCTACCAATGTAGGCAAGAAGATTGAGTTGCTTTGAGGCCAAATCGAAGCAACTCAGATCATGAACCTCATTTTTCAATTCCACATATCTCTCAATATATTTGGAATTGGAGGAATTGGAGGTCATATTCGTACTCAGTGATGTTTTTTCTTTAAGATCATGTCCCTGTTTTTTCATTAAGATCATGTCCCTGTTTTCTTTTTTGGTGATGGTCCACGTAATTTAGCATTTTCTGAATTTTATTTTAATTCTATTTTCTTCAATAATTCATATTAAATTTAATATTGATCCAAAATATATGGGACTTTCACCAAAAATTTCAAATATTTTTATCTTTCATATTCTGAATTAAAATTATTTTTTTGATCATTATTAATATTTTTCATGAATTAATTGATTTTGAATTTATTTTTAATTGTTTAAAAATATTTTTAAGTGTCCAAAAATTATGAAATTTTTTCTCCAAAGTCCTTTGACCTTGTTTGACCTATGATAAATCTCATGACCATTTATTTGGTGTTTTGATATTTAGGATTTGGACAAAATATATTTAAATTTAATGCATTATTTTACTATTTTTAATTGAATAAATGTCATTTTAATTGTTTTGACCATTTGTATTGACTTGATTGAGTTTCTTATTTGTTGTTGGGCCTTGGTCAAGGATGATTTGACTTTGTCCAATTAATATTATTGGATTTAGGGGATTGATAGAATGTACATTCCATCTCCCAAAATGAATGAATAATATTAATTTGGTAAAAATTCTCCTTTGACCAATTTGTGATCTCATTCATCCCTTTCCCTCTTCATCTGATTCCTCTTCTTCATCCATTCATTTCCAATTGGCCAATGACATCTCAAAGTCCTAATACTAGTTGATTGAAAAATTAACATGAGTATGGATGAGATTAGGCCACACCTTTTGCATATTTTTTGTGTGTGGTATGTTTAATGAACATAGTTCTTAATACTATGTCTCCAACATGTATTAACGCCAAAAGTTTATTGCCCGGCCTCAAATAGTTGTGACTTCTAGATAAGTTCAATTACGATTGCTTAACATAGCGTTAAATTTGTGACATAAAAGGCATAAGCATTCTAGTTAGTGAGATTGTAAGTCTCCCCTCTACCATGGTATTGTGTGGAAACTTGGCCTTCTTTCCTTCCTTTGGAAGATGTTTTGGTTCAAGGATCCATGCTTGTGGCAAGTGGGTTGAGTGTTCTCCAAAGAATGTCTTGAAATCAAAAGCAAAACAAAACTAACCTCTAACTTACTAACTATTAACTTTTACTTTCAAGCTTTTACTTTAATGCAATTTACTTTTAGCATTTTATTTCATTTACCATTGTACATATCATTCTAATTGTTTATGTTAATGTAATTTTCATTTTGTCCATTTGGACCATATTGTGTGATATATTTTGTTTGTGTTACTTTGTTTATTTGTATGGTCTTTGACCATTAATGCACATAATAATAACAAAAACCCTAAAAGAATTTTTGAGTGGACTGTTGGTTTGATCTTGCCCAATTGGACTTAGAACTTAGGCAACATTCCTTTGCTAATGGACTTGGCCAATGCCAATTTGTTGAAGAACCAAGTGCTTGCAATTTGAAATTCATCTGATACATCATTCAAGATCTCTCTAAGATTCATCTGCAACATTGATCATTGTTAAGCTGTTATGTTGAACCTGTGACTAGTGGAATTAATCTGTTACATGGGCTATTTTTGAAGAAGATCATTGAAGTGGACAAGCTTGGATGAGGCCATCTTTATTTGATGCCTTCGCTCTTTAAGATTGATAAAATTCTGCATTTGTGTGTTGCTTGTTTCTAAAAAGTCCAAGGGAGTTCTGGGTTTTTATTGACATACTTGTCTATTGGATTGCTCCCATTTGGTCAGATCTTTTCAACCTTAAACTTTTAAATTTGTGTGCATAGGTTAGCCTCTTCATCTTCTCCCCATTTCTTTAATTTCAAAATCTCTCCCTCCAATTTTAAAACCTTCTTTGTGTGAACTACTTTTGTTCTAAATTTTGACCACTTTCAAAAAGATAGAAACTTTGGCCTCATGCCATTGCATTTTCAAACTTATCTTCTTAAATCAAACTTGTAAATAGACTTAACTATACTTGACTTAAACTTTCAAAAAGTCAAAAAGAACTAACTCATTCAAAATATTTTAGGCTTTATGCCTTTCAAACTTAAATTTTGTTAAAATCAATGCAATCATTTTGAAATTTGTACCCCGAACTACGAGGTTTTGATCCCTCATTCTTATGTTGGTACGTAGGCACGAGACCGAAGGTCTTGTCAAACACAAAAATATAATTAATGAATTCTTTTCTCATCCTCTCATTCTATTTGTTTGTAAACATCACTTTATACCAAGTACATATGCACACAAAAAGGGCTCCCTAGGAGTACCTAGGACACTTTGGGTGCTAACATCTTCCCTCTGTGTAACCAACCCCCTTACCTGTGATCTCTGATTTTTATTAGTTTTTATTTGAAAACTTCTTATTATTTGGGTTTTGTTCGTACTTTTTCCTTTTTCCCTTGGAAACAATAAAAGCGCGGTGGCGACTCTTGTTAATTGATCTCTAGCTTGTCAATAGCTTGATGATCATGAATTTCCCACTACACATCCCTCCACTCTAACCGGACAACAAAATTAAAAAATGATATTAACTGCAATTTCATCTTCAACTAAATAATTATTATTTGTCTGATGTTGATTTCACTTTATTGTTGACTAGTTTAAGTAAAAGGTCATTTTTATGATTATGATTATATATATATATATATATATATATATATATATATATATATATATATATATATATATATATATATATATATATATATATATATATATATATATATATATATATATATATATATATATATATATGACCAATATTTAAAGAATATGAGAAAAATACATATTATTGCAATAAGTGATCATTAATCCTTAAAGAAGTACAATGATCTCTAGAAAACCCCCCACTTTATTTTTTTATTACTTAAAAATTAGGTGAAAACCAAAATTGATACAATGAAAAAAAAAGACAAGAATTATATATACTAGTGCTGGACACTCTTCACTTTTTGCACAATATGCAAAATATGGCAAATCATAAATTCATAAATTTACATGGAATTGGATAATTGCTTCTTTAAGAGGGAAAATTGGCAATGGCAATGGCAAAGGCAAATGGTATAAGAAATCCAAAATATACATATATAGTAATCAACATTTGGGAAGATCCTTAGGAGGAGGAGGCAATTTCTGATTAGGGAGCTCTCCATCCTCAACAATCCAAGCCATCCTCAATCCCCAACTAAGGTGCACATCAAAGTGGCAATGCATCAACCAAACACCTGATTCAACCACACGATCTTATAAAAACAACTTATGATATTTTGATTTTATTTTATCTTTCGTCGTAAAAATAACCTATCCATAAACACTTATATGATAAACGATTATTACTAAGCCGATTATTCAAACAAAACATTAGTCAATCACCTGGATTATCAGCAAGGAACCTTATTGCAACCCAACCACCAGAAGGAACAGCAACAGTATTCCTCTCAACAGGATCAACAAGATTGAACTTTATAGGATCACTACTTTCATTAAAATTTCCAAAACCTTGACCAACAACAAAAAAATTAAACCCATGAAGATGCAAAGGATGGCTTTCAGCTCCCAAAATGCTTGTCTCCTGCAACACCACCTGAACTCTAGTGTTATAAGGTATCACCACTGTCTTTGTTCCATTACTAACCATAGTGTTATTCGGAGGAGTTCCGGTATAATTAAACGGCCGAAGAGGAACGCCCGGAAAATCGGTCGTATAGCTACTACCGTTATTAGCTTCTCCGGAGAAATAATGTTGTTGAAGAAGTGCTATAGAAGGTAAAGCAAATGACTCATTGTTCATTGAAGCTGCAAATTTCGAACTATTATTTGGTCCTTGACATGTTTGGTTTTTCGGGCAAGGACTAGTTCCAAGTCCCACGGTAAAGAAAAAGTTCTTGTCAATAGTTTTAGGCACATTTGCAGGGTATTTAGGACTATTCAAGCTAAGAAATTTGTTACTGAAATTAGCAACAAAATTAGTATCATTGATGGATGGAAGTGAAGGTTTTATAATCGAAGATTAGTGATAATTGTTTGATTATTATATGGTTTAGTGTATTCTAAAATTCCAGCTACCGTGGAATTGTCGAAAGTGCCCGTGCCGGTGAAATATGGTCTAGCTAGCATGAAAAAAGTGGAATTTGGATAATTTGGTTTTGTTTTTAACAAAACATTTGTGGTTTGCCCTGGTCCAAGTAGGATGGTGTCGGATTCGAATGGTTTAACGTAAGATGCATCTGCTTCGACGACGATTAAGGTGTGGTTCGCTATGGTGAAAAAGAGTTCATCATTAAGTGCAGCGTTGATTAAACGTAGTAGATATGTTTTTCCTGGTTTCACCTTCAATTTGTATGTATCTGTTCATCATATAAGATGTATAGTTCTTATAAGTCAAAACTTGCACAAAAAATCAAATCAATTAGACCAGATACATTAATTATTCAATAAATCTAAAAAAATAAATTTTCTGTTATAAATATGATTAGAGGGAGTACTTATCAAATTTTTGAGTCTGAACAGAATAATTTTGATATTTCGAATGTGACGCGCGAGATACGGAGAAAAACAAGTTGAAAAAAAATCATGCACAGACATAGAAACATGTAGACACACAAGTTGCATGTGTACCTTTGGAGCAATTATAAAGAGGTCCAGGAAGGCCATTAATGGTGTATGCATCAGAAACATTTGGGCCACCCCCTGTCTGAAGAGCTTGTGCAATAACAGCTTCAGGATCTGCATTCCACCACTCACCTATATATATGTATTTGACAAAGATTTATAGTAAGAATTATCAATATACTATAACATGTTAAATGAAAAATTTAAAAGAGTATGGAATAGTATTATTGATGAATAATTGTGGATGTACCAAAGAGGATGGGGACTTCCTTGTAGGGTTTTTGAAAAGGATAAGATTGGTTGTGGGATGGAAGAAGAATGAGAGGTCCATAGAGAGTAGCTCTTAACCATGAGAAATGAGCATGCCAGAAAAGAGTTCCTCTTTGTCCAACAATGGTGAAATTGTACACATAACTCTGACCTGTTTTAATGGGGCATTGAGTTATGTATGATGGACCATCCGACCAACCACTACCAAGCTGTCTCACTCCATGCCTGTTTTTGTTATTGTCACACACCATTATTTTGTCAACATTTATATAATTATTCATTTCATGTCATGCTTCTAAACTTATACTTTTCATCACGATATCGTCAGATATATCTCTATCTCTCTCTCTCTCTCTCTGTGTATTAGCCTGCATGGTAATCTAGACAGTAGATGATTCAATTTGATTAAAGAGAATCTGAGTCATCTACTGTCTGGTGTACCATGCAATCGACTATTTAATTGTAAAATCACGTGTTGAAAAAAATTAAGTTCTTACCAATGCAAAGTGATATTGTTTGGAACATGATTAACAACCTTAACCAATAATCTATCCCCTTCTCTTACAACAATTCGAGGACCCGGAAACTTTCCATTCACAGTAACTATGCTTTTCGTGTGACACAGCCTCGTAACGTTTGCGAGTTTTATCTGCACAAATAATTAAAACAATGATATACATATACTAAATATATAAAGAAATTTCGTGCACTATGTCAAAAATGAATTCTCTAAATTTGTAATATTTATGAATCACGCAATCAGTACATCAGTACATTGATGGGCTGAATGTGTGAATTTGATACTGATAAAAAAAAATCATGATCTATATATGTTATACTCTAGGATGTTTTTTTTAAGCTAATTTTGTTGGGAAGATTTAAGAGGAATTATTATATATACGTCGAATTTGTAGTGTCTTGTAACGCTTGCACTATTTGAAGTAGCAAGAACAGGTTCGGGCAAAGTCCAGAAGAAACTGGTGGCAAAAAGAAAGGCACCAAAAAGGGCTTGTGATGAAGGAACAGTGAGAATCATTTTGATGTGCAAGTAGGTTTTTATACTTATGGAATTAGTCACAATGAGCTGCATGAGGAAACTTGGTTATTTATATACAAGAACATGGTACAAATGAAAATGTTTGGTGGTATGTCTGTTTCATTGGAAGTAGGATACAAGAGTATTGATTTTTACCAACTTTGTAAGGTCCCATTTTCTTTGGAATTGGAGTGCCACTAACGTTAGTTTTTTTACTAGTTGTGTTTCAATTAGATGTCCTAATCTTTACCCTAATTACAAGTTTCTTTTTCTGTTTCAAATAACATATTTCTTAAAAATTGAGTATTGAGTTCTCCGACACAACTAAATAACACGGGCTCTAAAATATTAAAATATGTAAATGTTTGCTAAATATGACATTGAATATTTTATAACTGATTGAACAATTAAGATTTTAAGAATAAGATGATGAAGAAGAATAGAGAAAAGAGAGAATTGAATTATCAAAACGGAATTCATATTGAGTGAAGTTGTTATTATTTACATCATATTATGTCTTTTATATAGGTACAAAAGCCCAAATCAAAAACTTATAAAGTGCAAAATATAAAGTTACAAATTACACTTCGACATAACAATTACAAGTTGTATTCTACTCTATCCAATACAACCATCTATAAACAACTCAGTTCGACTGAGTCGAACACACCACAGTCGAACTCAGACCTAATGTACTGAATTATCAGCTTCTAACACACCTCCTAATTCATGCTTTTGAGGTTTCTCATCCCGATACTTTTATTTAAGTCATCAAATCTGACTTTTTTCAGAGGCTTAGTGAGCATAATAGCTAGTTGTCATTCTGTCTTTCAATGCTCAAGTTCAAACTTTCCTTTGTTAATTTGATCCCTTAGAAAATGATACATCCTCTCTATGTGCTTACTTCAACCATGACACACTAGATGATTCGTCAGGTTGATAGCTGACTTGTTATCGACAAACAACTTCATTTTTTTAGGTTCCATAATCTTGAGCTCTTCGAGCAACATCTCCATCCATGCTACTTGACATGTTGCATATGATGCAGTCGTGTACTCAGCTTCACAAGATGACAAAGCCATAATGTTTTTCTTTCTCGAACTCCATGAAATTGGCGCACCTTCAATCATGAATATGTCTCCTGTAATACTTTTCTTCTCGTCTTGATCTCCATTAAAATGTGAATCAGCGTAGCTGTAATGCCCCATACTGCTTTCACGATTATCGGTTGACCCTACAAACCAACACGGATGTTTTCAGCATGTTTTATCATCACTCACACGCTTTTCGAGAAACTTCCTACAAGGTCATCCATCCAAATACTACTCCGAGTCAAACAAGCTTAACTATGGAGTTCGTATTTGTTAGGCTATCAAAAAAAGATGTATCTTGTTGGTATAGGTAGTACCAATCAATTCTTATAAGCCTTCCTTCAATCATGCAGTCTCATACCTGCACAACCTTAGGATCCTCTTGTTCCGATGTGAATTCAAGAGACTACTCCCCGCCCTCTTCGGCCTCGAGTGTTACAACCACCACCGCCCTCTTCAGCATCGAGTGCTACATGCCCACAAGCTTTCGCTTTGCTTGTCCTTGAACCACGCCGTATTGGGAGAAGTCTGCTCTAATACCATTTTTAACGCCCTAGATTGCCTTCAGGATTATCGACTGACCTCATAAACTAACATGAGTCTTTTCAGCATGCTTTGTCCCCACTCACACACTTTCGGTGGAACTTCCTAGAAGGTCGTCCATCCAAGTAATACTTCAAGTCAAGCCTCATTAACTATGGAGTTCTTATTTGTTATGCTACTGAAAAGAAGATGCATCTTATTAGTATAAGTAGTACTAATTAATCCTTATAAATCTTCCTTCAACCATGCAATCTCATACAGGTACAGCCTCAGGATCCTCTCATTCTGATGTGAATTCGGGCGACCACTATCCTCCCTCTTCGACCTCGGGTGGTACAACCACCCCTCGCTCTCTTCGGCCTCAGGTGTTACAGTAGCCATATACCTCCACATCCATGTTGGTCTTCTTTTTCCTCAGCATCAACACACCAGGATCAATCATTATAGAGGCTTCTCCGTGAACCTGCTTAACAATCCGACACTTTGACAAATGTATGGTCTGTTATTGCAAAAACACCCAAAAGATCCAATGATTTTTCTGTTCAGTATTGCACTTACAAACTCATCATTTGTTTCCTTTGTCAACTTTGCTTCAGTCTCCATTGGTCCAACATTTTCATTATAGTTACTCATCTTGAACCTCTTCAAGATGTCTTGGGCATACTTCATCTGATGCAGAAACACTCATTCACGTGTGTCTTTAAACTCCACCCCTGAAAGTATGATAAGTTTGATAGGTCGGACATTTTCAACTCCTGCATCAGTTTTGACTTGACTTCTATTATTTATGTTTCGTCTGCACCTGTAATTAGCAAATCATCTGAACACAAGCATATGATAACTCGATTAAGCCTGCTTTCATTATTGACATAGACTTCATGTTCTAAGACTCATTTTGAGAAACCTATTTTGATCGATAAGTTATATATCCTCTTATTCCAAGCCCTTGAGGCTTGCTTCAAACCATAGAGAGTCTTCCTCAATCTGTATACCTTCGACTCCTACCCTTTGATTTTGAATCCTGGTGGTTGACTATAACAACTCTGAGTCACTATTGCATCAACAAATATCAATTTAATTATTCGCAATTCTCAAGGGTATTTTATCCTAAGGCATTGGTGAGAAAACCTTTAATCATTCAACCCTAATCTCTATGTCCATAGAAAATTAGCGGTGAAATTAAGCCTTATTATATCAAGAATCATCTGGTTCATACAGGGTATCCCTAGTCCTAAGTGATATCTACTGCAGAGTAATCTCATGAAAATCTCATTAATGGAAATCAAGCCTAATCGATAATCATACATCAATCTCAATTATTCAGAAAGATAAAGTTTTACACACATCAAAAGATTACCGTAATTATAAAAAATAATATTGTCATTGCAATAGCAAACTCAAAGTCATACCAGATATAAATTAGGGACACCCCATAGCATTGAGGGGTTTAGCTACTCATATTGTTCAAAACAGATTCAAGATAAAAATTAGACATTACAAGTAATTGGATGACGTGGATTTTTAATTGCTTCCGCTCATGAAAATCTTCCGCTCTCTGAATTCCTCGGTCTCTCCAATTCTTGATCGTGTGACAATTCTTCGTGCTATATTCACTCCTGACCAAAAGTCCCATCTTTTCTCATAGAAACTATTCTAAATTAGTGAAAATCCCTTAGCATTGGTTGGAAATCCCCATAACGCTCTTGCTACTCAAGTCTTGATAAAAAACACAAAAACTGAAATAATTTGCGCCTGGGCCAACACGGCCCGTGTTAGCTGATACAGGTGGCCGTGTTACGCCCCTGTTTGTCCACTGCATCTTCTTTTCATCTCAGGTAGGCTGACACAGGTTGTTGTGTCACGCCCATGTCTTGGCTTCTTTTATAGCTTGTTAATGCCCCTCCTGACACGGCATGTGTCAGGTGACACGGGTGGTCGTGTCAGACTTCTTGTAACTTAGCAACTTCCTTCCTCAAACGCCAGATTTCTTGAATTTCTTGCACTGAGTCATTTCGGTCTTCTACTTGGACCTGAAGAGAATCAAAACAAACAACCAAAGCATATAATCCAGAAAACACGAAATAAAACTAAAAAATGATAAAACTCTCAATTAACTTACAAAAATAAAAACTAACTTGAAAGGTAACATAATACGAAAAAAGTATTCCAAAATCCTTGGCTTCTTGTCGAATAAGTCATGAAAATAAAGTAAAAATGGTGACCGGTGACAAATATAGACTTCTTCTTCTAAATTTCCATTTAGAAATGCTAACTTTACATCTAGTTGATGTATCTTCCATCTTTTGTATGTTGCAGTTGACACAACAATTCTGATGATTTCCATCCTTGCCACAGGTGCCTAAACATCGTCAAAATCAATACCATGTTTTTGTAAAAAACCTCTTGCTACCAATATTTCTTTTTTTCCTAGCAATCTTACCATTTGGCCTTAGCTTCAACTTGTAGACCCATTTCACATCAATTGGCTTCTTGATTTCTTTTTCGATTGTCTAAGTTCTTCTTGCATGGATGCTAACCAATTCGAATCATTCATGGTTTAATCCATATTGATTGGTTCTAATTCATCCACCATCGTTACTTCTTATATTAAGTTATCATCTGCATCAAGTGTTTGATCTGCAATTGTCTCATATCCAACTAGCCTTTTCAACTTAGTTCTTGATCTAGTTGATCTCTTAACATTCCGCTCACGTGGTTCTCCAATTCGATTGGTTGTGGCTTTAGTCTATTGTTCTCCATCAAGCACAATTGTGATTTTTTCTTTCTTCTGTCGAATCGACCATTGACTCCAATCCCACATTTTTCTTTCATCGACTAGAACATCTTGACTGGTAATTAGTTTATCATTATTTGGTGAATACAGTGTGTATGCAACAATCGAATGATAACTATGAGTACCATAGCCTGACTTCAATCATCTAGTTTCTTCCTCAATTGTCCAGCTACATGCCCGAAGCACATTGATCCGAAGACTTTAAGATGACTAACATTTGGCTTCTGTCATATCCAAGTCTCATAAGGTGTCTTCTCGACTATCTTCTTTGTTGAACATCTGTTTATAATGTATATTATTGTCAAAGTTGTTTCACCCTAAAATCTCTTTGGTTCTTCTTTAGCTTTTGACATGCTCCTAGTCATGTTCAATATACTTTTATTTCTTCTCTCAGCTATACAATTATGATGAGGTGTATAGGATGAAATGACGTCATGCTATATACCTTTATTTGTACAAAATCTTACAAACTCTCTAGAGGTGTCTTCACCACCACCATCAATTCTCAATTTCTTTAACTTGCATCCACTTTGCTTCTCGACATGCAATTTAAACTTCTTGAATTGTGTGAATACCTCACTTTTCCTTTCGATAAAATATATCCATATATATCTACTGAATTCATCTATGAAGGTTAGTAAATAGTGGTTACCTGCATTCGAACTTACTTCAAAAGGTCCACACACGTCAGAGTGAACAAGCTCCAACTTTTTTCTTGACTTCATATACAAGTCATGTTTGAATGCCTTCCTAGTATGCTTTGATTTTCATAATTCCTCACATAATTGACTTGGTTCTTTCACTTAAGGTAAGACATACATCATCTTCTTCTAGTTGAGCACACCTAGACCTCTGAAGTTTAGGTGTTTGTGTATGTGATGCCATAGCCAGTTCTTGTCTTCGACAATAGTCAAGTCAAGACACTGATGACTAACCATGTTAATCTCAATCTTGAAGGTTTTGTTGTCTTCCAATAGTGCCTTCAGGATCATCCTTCCTTCACCATTATACACCTTCATCAGATTTACTTCAAACTTCATGTTATACCATTTGGCAAGTAACTGACATATGCTTATCAAGTTACTTGTCATTGAAGTTACATACAATACATCAATAATGTTGGCTCTTCGACCGTTCCTTCTCATCAAATCTATGTTTCCTCTTTCCTCTGATGTAACATACATGTCATTTGCAAACTTGATCACTTTCTTGACTGATTCATCCAACTTGGTAAACCAATTTTTATTTTCAGTCATGTCGTTGTTGCATCTTGAATCCATATATCACATGTTGGTTTTCTCATTGTTCGACTGAGTATTTTCCATGAGCATCATATCATTAGAGTCGTTTTTTCTAGCATGTTCATATTACACTTCATCATCATCTTTTGCTCTAGATTCCTTCTTTCTCCTATGATATTTAGTATTATTACCAAATCCATGACTTTCAAGCATGGATTAGAGTGATCCTTTAAATTTTTGCTTGACGTCTCATCACTAGCCAAATTCTTCCTCTGTTTTTCCTTTTCTTTCCCATAATTCTATGTGAATCTCGCTTGCATTTCCTGTTCAGCCACTTTCTCCCTCTATGAGTTCATATGCTTTAGTCTCATCTCATGAGCTTCCAATGAAGCTTGAAATTCTTCCACCTTCATCTCAGCTAGGTTCTTAGACTCTTCGATGGACACGATAGTGTAATCAAAGTTTTGAGTTAGAGATCTCAATACTTTCTCAATCTTCTGTAGATCAGTGATTCATTCACCATTCACTTCCATCTAGTTTGTTAGTGATACTATACGCATAAAGAATTCTGAAATTGACTCATCTTCTTTCGTTTGAGTCATCTCAAATTGATTTCTCAGCGTCCGCAACTTCATCCACTTAAACTTTTCATATCCTCTGTACAAGTTATTTAACTTGTCTCACACTTCTTTTGTTGTTTCTTCTTCAATGATCTTCTCAAACACGTTAGGATCCACGCATTGAAGGATCAAGAACATAGTTTTTCCATCTTTCTTTCTTTCTCCGTTCCTTGTGCGTAGCTTGCTGAAAATCATTCGCATTCTCTTCTAATGCAGGTACTCCATCGTTCACGATTTCAACCACATCTTGAATTTTGAAGATGACCTTCATTTGCGCAACCCATCTCTCGTAGTTCTCCCCTTTGAAAATCGATAGATTCGCTAAAAATTGCGTTAATGTTGTGTTACTGTTTTCCATTTCAAAATCTCTCTTAATCGCAATTGGGCTCGTTGATACGAATTTGTTAGAATTGAAGGAACAATTAGAGTTCAAGAAGAAGATGATGAAGAAGAAGAATAGAGAAAAGAGATAACTGAATTATCAAAACGGAATCTTTATTAAGCAAAGTTGTTATTATTTACATTATACCACACTTTTTATATAAGCAACAAAAGTCTAAGTCCAAAACTTACAAAGTGCAAAATACAAAACTATAAGTTACACTTCTACATAACAAACACAAAATATATTCGAATTTATCAAATACATCCATCTCTAAACAACTCGGTTCGACTGAGTTGAACGCACCACAGTCGAACTCAAACTTAAAGCGCTGAATTATCATCTTCTAACATAACGGAGTAGGTATATAAAATATATAAAATTACTATATACTTTTTTTTAAAGTTTAAATTATTTATCATTGCAATTAAAATCTCGGCTCATTAATCCACATCCGTTATAGTTGAAAAGACATTCAATTACCGAAGTACGAGTTTGTATTCTCCTAGAACACAAAGAAAATGTCAATTTTCAAATCAACTGTTATAAGCTTACTAACCAAGTCATAAACAAAAAAAACACCTTTCAGTTTCAAGTTACATTAATTATTCATATCCTTTTCATGAAAGGCTTCAATTTGTGTGACTGGTTGGTGATGTATATTGTAACTTTCTCTACTTACCGTAAACAAAGTAAGCAAGAAGGAGAAGGACATTTGATCCAACTTTTCTTTTTCCGAGGAAGACAAAGAAAATATTGTGAAAAGTTTGAGAGCTTGGACCTTATCATGCTAATAAGTCAATTATCAAAGTTTGATGGTTCTATCATAGCCTTTATCACTAAGATAGTAAGACTTAGAAAGCTAAAATGAATACTTAACAAAGCAACATTGATAACAATCTAGCAACTATTCTTTAAATTGGACTTATGAAATAATTTTTTTAGGACCCACATAATTTATTTATCAACCTTTATTAGTAGTTAAATGAGGATTTATATGTTACAATGTAGTATACATTGTATAGCAGATCGAGCTCATAGGGAACAATGCTAGTGGAGCAGAAATCACTTGGTTAATGTCTTATGTTTTTCAACTCTTCTCAGAGACAATTTTAAGGATTAACTACATTTTTTTTTGTCACTTTATTGACTCTTATGATGAAATAAATAACCTTCAAAATCATGTTTCGTGGCTTCAAATAAAAATGTTCATAAGCAGAGCTAACAACAATTTACAATGCAAAAAAATTGCGATGACCTTAACAAATGTAGTTCATAAGTGAACTCTAGGGCTTTTTGAAGACCTGGCAATCCGTTTTGTTACCCAATTTGGTGCAAACAATGAGAATTCTTTCTTCATTGCCGACTTGTTTGATGTCCAACATCGTTTAAATGAGTCCATGAAGAGCTACCTAGTTCAATAGCCAACCTCAAAGCGGCGGGGTCAAATGAAGATATATTTGTCATAACCTTGGAGAAGAGTTTGAGTTCACGAACTTTCAGCAAAGTCTCAACTCTGTGTAAAGGATAAGTTTCAAAAATACGTAAAATACAAAGGTATTTATTAACGTATTTTTCAAGCAATCAATAAAAAAAATCTCAATTTATTAATAAACGACGATAAAACGGCTGTATGAGTTTTTTAATAGTGTATTCATTAATTAAATGTAAAAAGTATCAAGAAATCATCAAAATTAGAGAAAAAGCACATTTCAATCAACAAGGCTCGCTTAACCAAGAACGGGGCATCGCTAAGCGAGTAAAGGTGGCAAAAGATTTCTTTAGAGTCATGTAACTTTAAGGCTAAGCAACAAAGCTCGATTAGCGCAGTATCAGACGTGATAAACGAGGTATGGTGATTCAGAAATTTAAAGGCTAAGTTACTTCATGGCAAAGTAAGTGAGAACTCGTTAAGCGAGCTTGGAGGCACACTAAGCAATGATAGGTGGCAAAGACCACTTGTAAGATGAAGAAAGTAGGCGTGTTAAGCGAGCTTTGATCCTCGCTTAGCGAGAATGATAAATAAGCACCCTATAAATAGGGGTTCAGACAGTTCAGTTGAGGAAATTTGGTTTAAACTAAGTAGTTTTCCTAGTAAGAGTGAGAGAAGTCCATTATATACCAAAAACATAACATGAGAGGAAATGAGAGGAAGATTGGGGGTGGAAGCGTTGTCCGAGAAATCGCCAACAGATGCTTTTCAATGTCTTTCTTTTAGGGCTTAATTGTAAAGTTACAATAAGTAATTGTAGCTAATTTCTATTGTGTTGAGGTTAGATGTAGTCGTCTTAATGCTCATGACTTCTTCGTCTTAATGCTTGTTTTGGATTAGCTACCTGATGACTTCTCGACAAGTGTATCGATAGTGTCGAAATAATAAAAATATAGATCGTATCCACGGAAATTGTTATTTAACAAAACTACGATTGCGTGAAATATAAATGTAACTATTGATTTGGGGGGGGTCGAGTTATTTTGCAAAAAGTAAATTTGTTATGAATTCAATACGAGAAAAGCGACTAGATTTTACTGTGAATCCCCTATTTATCCCTTGTTGATGTTTAGTGCATTAGATGAATGATAAAGTCGTTATATTTTTACAGTGAATTAACGCAATCATTATACTCAATCCCTTGGTGTATAGCTCACTAATTTCTACTAGTGACTTTGTTGTGACAAACGCTACACCATAAATGAATACAAAACTATGAGAAATATTGAGTTTCTCGAACAAACACAAGAAACCCTTTAGTTTTACGAAAGAGAAGGAAGAGAGAAGAAGAACAACAAAAATGGGTCAAAACCGTTTTCTATTCACTTTTCCAGTTAGGGAAAAAAGTTACAAGTGAATAACAACAACCAACGCTTAACCCCTCTCTCAACAACCTGAGAGGGACGCCTATTTATAGACTACTAAGCTAACATAAGCATTAAACTAACTTAAGCAGTAAGCTAACTTAGAAAACTGCATGCTTGAATAAACTTTGACTATATCATGCATAATTATGTTGAAACATGAAGTTATCCATGTCGAGACTAGAGTTCGATCCAAAATACCACAAATCTCCACCTTGGAATACCTTATTATGTCCAAGCTAATGGTCAAGTCAAAGCGGCGAACAAGATCGTGATTGGTTTGATAAAAAAAGCACGTATGTCAAAAGCCAAGAAATTAGCATAAGATTTTAAACCAAGTGTTATGGACATGTCGAAACTCTCCCAAAGAATCGACTAACTTCACACCATTTCGACTTGTTTATGGACATGAAGCAGTGCTCCCTTTAGAGATTTATTTACAATCAGTCAGGATCTAAAGACAAGCAAAGATCCCGACAGAGTACTATTGGGGTATAATGTATGACGATTTAAATTATCTAGACGGAGAAAGGTTAGCTGCTTTAAATGTCCTAATGAGACATAAAGAGAGAGTGGCTAAGGCATACAATAAGAAAGTTAAGTCCAAAACGTTCAGCTTGGGCGACTTAGTTTGCAAAGTCATCTTGTCCATGGATAAAAAGGATAGAACTTTGACAAATGATCCCCAAATTGGGAGAGTCCCTTTAAAGTTCTACAAGAATACACAAACATTGCTTACGAAGTCGAAGAATTGACCCCTGAAGGTCGAATCCAGCGAATAAATGGCAAGTATTTAAAACAATATATACCTATTTTCCAGAAGATACATATTGATGCAGAGTAAAAATATAATTTCAGAATTAAGAAGACTAAAAACAAGTAGCCTCAAAAGATTTTCAAAATGCCACGAAGGATATACTTGAAATTACGAGATTCAAACTGTTACTACAGGTGACAAAATACTCTAACAAAAAACATAACAACAGAAGTATACCCCTGGAAGGGAAAAGAAATCTTGAATCTTTCATATTGAAGCTTTGTTGGTTCAGTCGACGGTCAGCCTGAGAAATTAGTGAAGCAAAACCAGCAATCTCAGTGTCAAGAGTGGTTACAGTTTCTAGGTCTTGGATCCCAACTTGGGTCTCTTCATCTATATGCAAATGACTCACCCTCTGGATGACTTTCTTTTCGCCTTTGGCCTCTTGCACCTTTTTCTACAAGGCTTCGATTTCCTTTTTCCAGTCAAGGATCTTAGCATCCAGAGCGGCGACAACTTCATTCTTCCGGCGAAGTTTTTCTTCCAATTGCTCAACGCACTGGTCTGATTCGTTGGCATGGTTCCATGCCATCGACCTTTCATTTGCTTTTGGTGCCATTTTTTGTTTTAGCATCATGTTTCCTTTGGAAATCAGCAATGATATGGTCGACTAAGGTCCCAAAAGTCATGAAGAAATCAACAACTTCACTGGGGACATCAGGAACGTTGAGCTTCTTAGCAGCGTTTTGATGATATAACAGTAGATAAATATTCCTCCAATGCTTCAAAAAGATTAACTCCCCCAATTTAGGCCTTCAGTTGTTTCAGAACTTCATCGATGGTCTCAAGTCCATTGTTTCCTACAAAAACAATCGAGGAGCTTGAACATCTGTCAGTGGAACTACCCTTGCGGCTTAGCACCATCTTCATGTAAGCGTGTGGATTGGTTTTCTTTAGTGCATCCGTTTTCTCCTGGGATAGGATATTTCTTGGTGAGGAGGTTGGTTTTGATGTCGACATTTTCTTAGTTTCTTTTTTGACAATTGGATTAGTCTCCACGCCAGGTTGTTCAACATTGGGCAAAATTTCAGCAGTCTTCAATTGTTGATGAGCATTATGAGTTGGCTTAGGGTTGTCATGAGAAGTTATGTGTTCCGTCTCTTCTTGCTCAAAGGTCTCCCTTGAAGAAGTTTCGTCCATATCGATTTGGTGTCATGCGCCTTCATTGGATATCGAGGAAGCCAACGCAGGTGGTTACGCCTTCTCAGTCAAGTGGTGGCATATGTTATCATCAACTTCTTTAGGTTTGCTGACCTCTTCAAAAAAAATTGCAACAGGAGTATGCTGATTTATGGGTGAGCTATCTTCTTGTGGAGTTATCTGAGTAAAGGCTGACACTGGTTTGGTTGACGCCTTGTCCTGCAAAACTCAAATTCTTAGTATTTAGAAAAGGAGAGAGATATGGAAAAGGGACAAGGAAGAGGAGGCTTACTTTTAAGGTTTCTGCATTTAGGCTTGAGTTTGCGTTCTTAGTAGAAGCCAATTTCCTTGATGTGCCAGTTGTTTTCCCTGAGGGAGTTTTCTTTTCCTTTTTCGATTTGGGAGTGGCAGCCACTCTAGGGCTAGCTGGGATTTTCCTGGCGCCAATAGAGGGGTTCCTTAGTTTCTTCTTTTGTGGGAGAGGCTCGGGAGATGAGTCTTCAACATGAATTAACTTAGGAATTATTTCAGTAGTGTCACCCTCGATGGTTGCATCATCATCCTACACAAAGTAGAAAGAATTCAAATGATGAAAATTACCTAAGTTCAATATGTTGAGTGATTTAAAAGCTTAGAATTATGATGTGAAATTTACCTGAATAGGTTTCGAGGAAGTTCCTTCGATGTTGGGCTGCCTAAGCGTTACTTTAGCACTGACACCATCCTTAGTCCTCTTTTTGTGCTCGACATCTATGTGCAAACGAAATTGATTGTGAGTACAAAGAAAGAGTATGTCAGGATTAGAAAAGATGGAGACGAGATCTTTCTCTTTTCTCACCTTTATGTATGGGGGTTTCGACCCTGACATGCTTTATGTCGACATGAAGTTGGCATTTAAAACTCTATATATCGTGCTTAGTCAGAGTCACTCATTGAATAGGTCGAATGCATTCTTTCTTATGTACCTTTAAAAATTCCCCACAAACGAACCACCGTGGAACCGGAGGGGCCAAAGCCAGAGCCATTTTGCTGGTGGACAAAGGGATAAATTTAGGAGGATGAAATTTTAGAGCGAACGCACACTTGTCCTTTACGTAATCAAGAATGCGTAAGTTGGGAAGCTTCGCAATTTTTTTTTCTTTTAGAGTAACAGTTGCTTCAGGGATCGTTCAACTAAGGTCGTCAGGGTCACACAAAGTTCCAAGGTATTTCCGGAAAGCTTGGATCTCTTTGATATGTCGAGCTTTTCCTTTTTTGAACTTTTGTTGCAGGGAACAAAAGTCATCAGTTAGATATTGGTTTAATGTTGCAGCAATCATGAATTCTTTGGCATGATACGCCTTCCATCAGGTGTCAAATTATGGAGTACAATAGAAGGATGGTTAGAAGGAAAATGGAGTCAGCTTAGGGCGATCACTGGCATGTTGAGTTATCCGTCGAAGGTAGTCATCTTTAGAGTAGTCAATCGTGTAAAGGCATAAGTCACTTTTTTGACTGAAAAAGGATTTGGGTTTGGTTTGACTGATCCTAAACTGGCGAAATACCAAGTTGGGTTGGTAGTCGGGAATCTTCACAACTTCCTTCAAAGTCCCAAGTCAGGTGGAAAGAAATCTAGGATTTAAGAAAGTTGCCCATATTTTCTTCGATTCAGCTTCATGTTTGTCGGTGGCTAGGAACTCACGGGTGAGCCATTTAGGCACATGTGTCCTTTTAGCAAAGGGGGACATCATTGCATTGAAGTGGTAGCGCTTGGCGAACATTAATAAATAAGACACAAAGGCCTCTCGATGTGATTTGTTCTTGTCAGTCGAAGTCATCAGGTTTAACCAATTTCCTTCGATGCTATGTTCCTTAATGGCTTCGTCGGCTTCGTTAGACGGTTTAACATCTAGAGAAAGCTCAAATGTGGCGTTAAGCCAGAGTTGAAGCATCCAAAAAGAACCAGATAGCAGTAAGCCATCTTTAGGCTGAATATTCCTTAAGGTTTCAGTTTCTAATCCTCGGGATTCATAGAGGGATCCAAGGATCAGTTGGCTAAGGCAAACGTCTTTGCCTTTATGTGGTCGGTTGGCTAAATTGATATACCTCTTCTCCACCTTTAAAGACCTATAGTAGAAAATACACATCGACAACTACAATGCAAGAAAGGCGACGTGCTCTTCGTCTGAAACATCGTCGTTGTCAGCGACATGGTAATTCTCAATATATCTGCTAAAACTGGCACGACTACCGTCGAAGTTTATGGTATCTTCGCCACTCTTGTTTGGGTCGAAATTTTCACCAATTGGGCGAAGGCCAGTGATGACTTCCATGTCAAAAAGAGTGAGTGCATGCATCCCACAGGGGAGTTGAAAGGTATTAGTTATGCTTTCCGAGAAGTATAGGGAAGCGACCAAGATGTTTTAGCAGTAGGCGGGACCAGTTCTCGACAACTGGTTTAGGTCGAAAATACCTCTTTCCTTCCATAATTCACTCTTTTTTGCCTCAATCTTGTTCAACCTGAGGATGTAATCCTCGTGTTTCTTGGTAGGGGGAGTTGAACGGAAGACACGCAAAGAAGTGGTCATGTACTCTAAGTTTAAAGGTCCTTTAACACTAACTATGAGTTTGGTCTTATGGTAAGAAAGGAAAAATCCCTAATGTTGGTAAGATCTACAAAAGTTTTTTCAGAGATAGAATAAGGAATTATTACATGGGATTTGTAAATGCGCAATTTCTCCTCATAAGTGGGAGGTTTAGGAACATACTCTTGGTTCTCAATCACAATAACACAGGGGAGCATGTTTGTTATTGGGAAAGAGTCCTTGGTAGCTTTGGTGTTCTTGGATTTGATGCTATTGTTGTGAGCTTAAGATTTCTGAGAGTTTTCTTGAAGAAGACACTTTTAAAATGGAAGTTTTTAAGACAATGAAGGAAAAGAGGAAAAAAGCGAAGGAAGCGATATTTATAATTAAAAAAACATTGTCTAGTCTTTACTTTGACAGATGGAGCGAAGAGGGTTGACACGTGTCACCTCCTGATAGGCGAGATCGAAATGATTTGATTCACGTAGCCACACCACCCTACGAAGGTGAGGCCATGATGAAGAAAGTTATGGGATAATGTAAAACACATGTTTTCAAGGTGACGGTTGATGGAAAGGTTATGATGATTGTGACGTCAGCCCACTAGTTGAATAGTGTCAAAGGTAAAAAAATCTCATACCTTCTAGTCCTTAAAAGAGACCTTTTTGAGAGGCAATTCGTTAGCTAGAATTTTCGACAAGGGCAAAAAAACCTTAGCATTAGGTCAAAGTTAGAGACATGTGGACTTTTGGTGACGTGTACGCAGATTAGAGTCTCAGACGAAAGAAATTAGGACTTAGTATTTTTAAAAATGTTTTGGAAATATTTCGACAATATTATTTTTGACAGTATTGAGTGCGTCGAATACGAGGTTATTTGGGCGCGCAAATGTTTTGTTCAAATGTGAGTAACCACTTTTTCGTTTTATCATAAAGACACATGGAGGAAATGCAGGACGAAATACATGCAAATTTCTTACGTGACAGAAGCTGAAGGAGTAGACGTTAGGAAGTAGTTATTCCATACTAATATAAATATGAATTTTATTTTAAAATTCAATGTGTTCATTTCATTGCAAAATCTTACTTATACTCAAAGTATCATCGCTAAAAGAAAAAAGTTTTCAATGAGAGAATGTATGAACCTTGAAACACCACTTTTTACTTTAATACAAAAAATTTCAATTCAATTTATGTTTTTTGCCCAGTTACTTTTACCCATACGTTAATAGCATTATCTTTTACTCTTGTTTTACTGCAACATTTTTGCTTTGTCACTGTCGAGATTACATCTCTGCACCTTCTTTATAACTTTTTCGACCCAGTCGAAACCATATTTTTTTCAAAGGAAAACTATAAACAGAAATCTTTAGCATTGTATCCTAAGATTTACTAGTCGATCCTTCCAATAACCTCTAATAAGAGAGTAACGATTGTTTATCAATTTTCAGAATAAATTAGATCAATACAGAGAAAGTTTATCAATATTGAATCCCATTTCTTATGATTAAACACTTAAACAATGTGGATTTTACATATCCCATGCCAAGTCCCAACCAATATTTTGTATTCATCTAAAAACTACATATTTATAATAAAAGTAGCTCGGGTGCATTCTTTTCTCTTGCAAGGACACAATTTTTTAGCAAGACCTCCATTTAGTATGAAATGTCTCGTGATAATAGGTTGAAAACGTAAACTTTCCACATAATGAGACAATCTTCACTTTCCACATGATGAGACAAACTTCAACCATGTACATGTTGACCTATCCTACAAAGAAGTGTGTCACATAAAACTCCTCCCTAGCAAAGGGATTGAGGATTGATAAACTCTCCCAATAATAAAACCCTACTTGAATCATTTACACGTCGACCTATCCTGATAAGTAGGCCACATAGAACTCCCCTCCCCCTAAAAAAGGGTAGGTCACATAAAACTACTCCCTATAAAAGGGATTGAGTATTGATTAAAACTCTCCACATAAAAGGCTAGGAACCTCGCTGAACTGGAGAAATCAAAACTAACTCTTAGATCCGATGAAAAAGATGTATAACCCAGAATATTGCGCACTTTACAGCCATATCAGAATAATATTACAAAATATCTGAATCACCTGACTCGCTATCGGTGTTTCCCTGCCTTTCTGACCCCATCCTAAATTTGCACACAGGACATGTTCCTTGTTGCCGAAGCCATGGAACGATGCAATTGGCATGAAACTGGATGGAAAGGAACAAGAAGCAAGTAAGAATTTTAGAGGAATGAGTTGCAACTGTAGTAAAGTGGCAGCAATCATGCTTTGTTTCAAGGAAAACGATATCGGATTTTATTGAGTTAACACAATAAAAATTTGATACTTCCAGAAACAAGTACTAATCTCGATTACTGCTAAATAATTTGTTTATAACAACAACAAAAAATGATGAAAGCAAGAGATAGGCTGCATTAAACCTGATGCAAGCACGGCAAGCTACGCACAAGTTCCCCCCTCGTAACTTGGTCCAAGCATATAGTACATATCAGCTCATCTTCTGAACCTTTGACACTTCTCTCTGCTCCTTTAGAGTCTTCTTTACTCTGATTAAAACATTTGAAAAAGAAATTAAAAACAACTCCATTTCAAACGAAAAAGTAGGAAAACATCACATAGATTGCCAAGAGATGCATTGACACTATTGCTACCAAAAAATGCCTCCATTACTCAAACAACCTAGTGAAACAACATAAACCTAAAGCGAAGATTTAGCTAACCGAGATATTTACCTCAGCTGCCTCTGAAAAAGATGTTAAACCGGTAGAGCCATGTCTGTTAATACAAACAAATTATGTCAATTTATTTATCGTGGCTTAGAATTTATTAACAAAACGCATACACACAAAAGGGAGAAAACAAATCCCGTTAACCATCTAACCTACTATAAGAACCTTAAAAATACACAAAAAAAACGGACCACTGGAAACATTTTTCTCAAGAGCTATTATTAAATACTGCTTCCTAAGCAATGCCATAATAAGGCCGTTTTTCCCCACAAATGATCAACTAGTAAGCTGTGTGGATATAGAATTAAAACTAATTAAGTAGTTAAGAATTGTTAAAAAAGTTTGTCAGTTAGATTTTAGTCTTTAAATAGCTAAGTACTTTTGTAACGAAGCATTATTCTTTTGGTTGATATGTTGTGACTAGAGAATTATCTAGTATGAAAGGAGAGTGCTCTCTGTGCTATAGGTTATCTACTTGTTCGTTCCTATTATTCTATTAGTACCAGAAAGATATTCAATTTTTTTCTCAATTCTGTTATTCAATCTTCATTTTAGTTATAATCATTCTGCTGTTTACTCAATTTTTTCCAGTTTTGGGGAATTCAAATGATCCTTACATAAGATCACCATTCTTTATGCAATGATTATGTTTCTAGTGTACACTATTCAATTTATCTTAAATTTAGGATGGAAATCAGCACCAAATATTTCATGATCAAATTTGAATCACAGTCTGTGGTTTATGTACACTATATTTCATTAAGTCATAAAAATAAAAAAATCATAATAATTCTAAACATTTGGCATAGCCAACCTCAGCAGCTCTCCTGAGGCATGTCTATTTCTGCATGGAGGAAGATTTATATTTTATAAACTTGATGGTTTTCTAAAACAAAATACGAGGACTTTAAAATCACCAAACATTAACAACTATTCAGCAGTAGGTGCCAGCTGAAGAACTGCAAAAAATGGTAAACCGACACACAAAACACTATCTTGCTCCTTGCAAGAAAAGAAAAGAAAAGAAAGAGCAAAGATGCACACAAATACAGCAAGCTTTTCTTTTGATTCATTAGCATTACTTTTTTTAATAGACTGTCACAACTTACTTTGTTGGGCCTGATACTTTATACTTGTGAATAGGCAAGGCATTTATCTCTTCCTCAGTCATTGAAGGAGTACTAGAAGCAGTATCAGAGTCTAAAGCTCTCAAAGTGTCATAATCTGCCACAAAATGAGCAAAAAAATAAAGCACAATAAGCTTTCATCTGTTTTGGCTTCCATTTTAGGCATTGTCAACTTAAAAGAATTTGCCAAAATACTGATAGAAACTGGTACCAAAACAAACATAGAAATATAAAGGAAATAACAGTCTTTTATTGAACAATTATGGTTGCTGTGACTAAAATTTGGATTACAACAGGAAATCTAATTTACAGAATCATAAGAGAGATTAAGATAGACACTTCCTACATAAGAAATTTGAGAATCTTGGTCTATCCCTTCCTAGAATTCGAGAGTTTGGTATCTCCTAATCAATATCCAGTCCAAAAATAAAATGCCTAGTGATTTTCCTTTCATTTCCCTACGTATTCAATAACTGTCTAACAACATAACTGCTTTCCTAATATATAACTGCTTCCTAATAATACAATAGCGGCAGTCTAATAATATAATAACCATACTAATAAGAGGTCTAACAAATACACGTCCAAAAGTGAAACACAGAAGCATAATACCTAGCTCATCAAATTCTCGGTCAAGAAGTGCAAGCTGAAGTCTAAGTCCCTGCAATCGTCCTCTAGTTGCAATTGCAATAGATGGTGGCATTTGAAAATGTAATTCAGCATGGCCAAGCAACCCAGAGGCTGCTGCAGCATGAGCCCTGGCTTGCGCTTGAAGCTGTTGACATGTTGCATACATTCTCAGACTTGTAGCCATCACGAAGACAGCCAGTACTATCCAGAGCTGAAAAAGAAAGAGTCAATCGTTACTTTTGTAACTTCATGAAGAAGAGAGCTAGTATGAAAACTAGTAGCATATATACATTATATTTTAAGTGATTGCTTACCAAAAAATAATGTGACATCTGAGGGGAGTTTAATATCATGAATACCAAAATAACTGCCAAATAAGTAAGAGTAAGTCAAATATCGATTAATATTCTACATATATGAAGCAGAAAAGCATAGGGTCTTGTTTGGATAAGCTACTTCTATGACTAAAAATAAGATAAAGTCAAATTGTTTCAATATAAGCTATAAGTTGTTTTCACAAGCTATATGATGGAACCTCACAAAAATTAAAATAATCGCACAGAAAATAGATAAATGAGATATTGTTTATTGAAAAAATTTGAGAAAAAGAGTAGTTACAGTGAATAGGAAACCAGAGCAATGCTCCTACCAGAGAAAATATTCTCCTAACTCATTCGTAACAATAAACATGTGCACCCATTCTACAATACCCTTCACCCTATATCCCTCTCTGCTAACAGAATTTCCAAGATTTCAACGACATTCCCAGCCATTTCACTAACTAACCGATTCTTCTCTTTTTTAGCCTTCCAGACACATCCACTCTCCACACCTCGTGTTTGGGCCTCTCACTAGCATTAGGCCAAATAGTCCTATCATTATCCTAGAAAATTTATGAAAATAAGTTGAAAACACCTTATGGACATATCAACCGTTGAATTCCATAAACTCTCTCAAACAATCTTATAACTCAAATAAGTCAATACAAATAGACTTTACATACATAAGATAACAGCTCACCCGTAATCAGAAAAGCTAGAGAATTGCTATGAGCCAACCGAGATCGATGAACTCGCTGAGATAAAATAGAGTAGCATAAGAATTACAACACAATTTAATCATGTACAATCCGAGCCACATGAGAAAAAGCAAGCACATTGCACAAAGATAACACCAACACATAAAAACAACAATGAGTAATCATACCATAGAGGTTCTTTCAGGAACATATTCTGAAAACCCGCTTTCAATATCTCCCCTACTCCCTCGAAAAGCAAAACTCATGACTGCAAAGAAACACTTTCAACCGACAAACGACGACGACAACAACAACACAATCTGCAAGAATTATTCCTTTAATTATTTACACGAAGATGAACTTATCAAGAGAAATAATGCAATTAACACACAGAATCCCAAATTATTGAACTAATTATGAAAAATCAATAAGCACTCATCCATTCAAGGAACAAACAAAGCAAATAAACAGAATTCAAACATGCATTTATGTGAATAGTTAACGGCATAAGCTACAGTACGAAAACGACGACAATAAAGCTAAGAAAACGACGGTTTCACTAGGGAGTAGAAAATACTTACACGAAAAATGGGTTGTAGACTTGAAGTGTACTGAAGGTGTTGGTTTGGTAGTTTCTACGTCGTTCGTGTGATGTAATGCGGTGGGGTATATAGTGACGGAATGGGAATACTATTTGTAAATAAATATTTTAAATAATAATAATATTCTTAATTCATAAATTTTATTGGCCTATATTATAAAAAGAGTTTAATTTTAAATATTATTATTATCGGTATTAAGAATATTACGTATGTATTATAACTATTCATATGTGTTATTTTAAATATAATTAAAATAAAAAATAAAAGTTATTTAAGATACTATAGTTGAAATTATTAAAAAGTGTAAAATACTTTTTCAGCGTCCATACATAAAGGCGCTTGTTTTTGAAATTTTAAAACTAATATAGGAATAAATTTACAAAATTTTAATTTAGAGTCTAATTTGTAAATATTGAAAATAAATAAATAAAAAGATTGAAATAAGATAAGCTATGAATTTTAACATGCAAATCCAAAACTCCAATGAGTGTATGAATAAACTTTTCAAATAAATTAACAAAAAAAAATGCTTCTTCTACTATTTTTATTATATGTCATTTTGACTATTTTAGGAGTGCTAAGAAATTTAATAATTATTATATGTGTCGCAGCCTGAAAAATACAGAGTGCGAAAAAAACAACCGGCGAGAAAGAAATGACAGAAGAGTCGCCACCGTGCGTTATTTATCCCAAAGGAGGGAAAGGAAACGCTCGAAGTAAACCTGAAGAGAAGGAAAGGAAAAGACAAGGTCTCGCAACCAAATCTTGGGTTCGGGAGTCGATTATGCGAAGGGGAGGTATTAGCACCCCTACGCATCCGTAGTACTCTACGGGATCCACTCTTGTTGTTCTTGTCTAAAGGGTGTGTGTTTATCTAATGTACTATTTACTAAAAGAAAGGGGTCAAAGAAATGACTCGCACGGATGTCGCATCCACTGCATACGTATCTCATCTGAATATGAGAATCAGAGTCTTCGTAGCTCGGCTACCTAAGGGTTAAGGATAAGTGTGCTCGCTAAGACGTCGCGTCTTATGCCTACGTATCTCATCAGGAATGAGAATCAGAGCAAAACGTAGTTCAGCTAACTATGGGAACAAAGGGTCTCGATTGCAACTAGGGCAAGAGAAAGGGTAGGTCTCGATCGCAACGAGGGCGAGAGAAAGGATCGCAACAAGGGCGAAAGCAAACAAGGATTAGTTGTTAGTTGTTAGTCAAACTCGGCAAGACATCGCATCTTGTGCCTACATATCTCATCTGAACATGAGAATCAGAGTTACCGTAGTTCGGCTACACGCACGCCAAACAAACAAACACACAAGCAGGCAAACATGGAGCCTGAATGCCAATCACTGGACTTACATCAGCATCCGAACCAAAACACAAAAAGGCAAACGTGGAGCCCGAACGCCAATCACTGGACTTACATCGGCATCCGAACCAAAACACACGCACACTGGAACCCAAATGCCACTCAATGGACTTACATCAGCTTCCAAGCACACAACAACCAAACAAGTTAATAGGGAGTCGGGAACTCGAGCCTATAACTGTCAAGCAAACACACACAAAAAGAAAAAGGGTGCCCGGAGAGATCTTGCACGATCCCCTGCCTACGTACCTCATCTGGTATGAGAATCAGGGCGACGTAGTTCCCCTACATAGGGATTGCCATCTGAACATGGACTTACAAAGGAGGAACCAGTTGTGTCAAAGGAGAGTGGGCAATGTGTCCACATCCTAGCAGTAGGTGTCGCAGCTCGCTGAATCGAGTCTTAGGCGGTTACCTCTTTGCAATAGGATGGACTACATGCCACAAGATCGGAGACGCTCGGAAAGGTCTAGAAGTGGGGGAAGCTCTGCCCTAGAGTTGTCATGCAATATGTACTTAAGTGTTAGGATTTACAAATGGGAATATCTACCTAATGTTAGCATGCAAAGAATAAGGGAATCCTACCTATGTTATCATACAAAAGGATATAGGAATCCTACCTATATTATCATACAAAAGGATATGGGAATCCTACCTATGTTATCATACAAAAGGACATGGGAATCCTACCTATGTTATCATACAAAAGGTTCTATCTAATGGGTGCTACCTAATCGGAACAAGAATTGACGAGTGGAGCAAGGAGAGGTGCTAGGAATAAAGGTAGACGGCGATGCATGAAGCAATCGACTTACAAGGTTGATGGCGATGCATAAAGCAATCGACTTACAAGGTTGATGGCGATGCATAAAGCAATCGACTTACAAAAGGGTGGATGAATACGTGCTGGTTCTGTTAGGTTTTGAAAAATGATTACTCGACGTTGGATCGAGGTTTTGATCTTGTTTTGAAATGGTTATCGAATGTTCATTTTAATTCTTGTATTAACAGATGAATAAAGAATGAAAGAATAAATATTATACATTTCATGGGAGAGGGATACATTTGTTATGAATGGGGATTGTTCATGGCAATCAAATAATAATAATATATGCCTCATACATCATACAAGTAGGCAACAGTTATTAATCAGACAGATAAGATATATAAACAAGTATATGATCAAGTCAAATAATCAGAGAATGAAATAATGAAGCATTAAACAATGTATGAGAATTATAAACATATTAAGCAATCAAACAATAAAGACATGGATGAAAGAAACAAGTACAAAAAATATCAGATGAATAAGACAAGTGAAATTATGCACACAAAGAATCAATGAATAATTTAATCGGGAAATGATGCAAGGATCAAATAAAATCAAGATGAAATGCCTCTAATATGTGGCACATGAGATGAACAAGGGAGGATCAAAAGATCTCTTCAATTGCCCTAAGCAATCCCTATGTCAAACATCAATCATAGAAAAGTCAACCGAAAAGTCAAGTCAACTTAAAAAATGTCAAATAAATAGTAAATTAATCACAAAAATTATGAAAAATTAATTCAAGTTAGATGGGGTCAGGACATCATCATCCCCCAAAAAGGTTTCAAAAACAATAAAAATTGGTTATTGAATTAATTGAAATAAAAACAGAAGTCAAATGAAATGTCAATCAAGCAAACTAGGTCAAAAATAAATCCAAAATAAATTAAAAAGGGGAAATAAAATTCCAAGAAAAGGTCAGGTTGACCATGGGACATTGGTCAACCCTCATCCCAAAAATCAGAATCTAAAAATAATTCTAAGTTATGAAAATAAAATAAATGAAAGAATGTGTATTAAAATGGACTATTTGAAATAAATAATTGAAATAAAATAGTAACATTAAATAAAAACGAAAATAAAAATTAAAATAAATTAAATAAGACAATAAGGAAAGTAAAAAATATTTTTTGGCATTTTTATGAATAAATAAAGCATTTTTATTAATTAAAACAAAACAGAAAAAGGAAATAAATAAAAATGAAATAAATAAAAATGAAAACAGAATGGGCCAGGTGGGTGAATAGCAGCTCTACAGTGCTATGCCCATTTTGCACACTGCCAGGCGTGACATCATAGATAATGAAAGGCAAAAGAAATAATTAGAACAACATGTCATAAAATAACTTGCAGCATGCATGTGGGATTCGGAAAAAACGCAGCCAACATGTCCGTTTTCCAGCCAACATAACTCGAGCTACGGTGCTCCAAACGGGATGATATAAAAAGCAAACTTCAAGTATCAAATGAGAGGAACACAATGGTATTTTATTTTGTTAAAAATGGTGACTCAAACATGGTGAAAAGTGGACAGCAAGGTGGACATGTGAGCACAAGTGTGAGCAGAAAAATTAATTTTTACAAAACAAGCAAACATATGGTTAGCAATGTACACAAGCATGGCACAAGGTATGAGCATGGTAAAATAGCATGATGATGAGCATGGTGGTGTCAAATAAACAATAGTAATGGCATGACAATAGCTATGAAATGGCATGAACACATGAGGAATAAGCACAGCAAAACAGTAGTGAACAAATCAAGGAATGTTTACCTAATGGAAGTCAATCCCTTACTCCTTGCTAGTGGAGAAAAATGGAAGAAAGTGTGTCACTCCTAGTGCTGCAATCTTGGAAAAAGGAGGCTGACTTGTGTTGCTCTTACTTGCTTGCTCACTCTTGCTTTGCTTCAAAAATGCAGCCACCCTTTTCAGATTAGGGTTTTAGTGCTTATATATGTTGGGTTTAAAGTGTCTAATGGGCTGAAATCCAATCTGTTTTGGTTATGTGCATTTGGAGCAAAAATGGCAATGTGAGGTGGTATGAGCAAATCTCCTGTTTTGGCAAAACTTAAGTGAGTGGACAAGATAAGTACATGGCCAAATGAGGTAAAGAAAGTGGGCTGGCTGGATTTGTGGTCTGGCAAACAAAAAAACAGCTTTTCACAGTGGAAAATACTCAGAAAACTGAGTTTTCGCGCGAGCGGTCGACCATAGGTCGGCTCAAAGTATGCTATGCGTCGAC
This sequence comes from Lathyrus oleraceus, assembly GCF_024323335.1. Classification (NCBI taxonomy): domain Eukaryota; kingdom Viridiplantae; phylum Streptophyta; class Magnoliopsida; order Fabales; family Fabaceae; genus Lathyrus; species Lathyrus oleraceus. Next base: position 459,882,591 of record NC_066585.1, read on the forward strand.
CATAGGTCGACTCCAGTATGCTATGCGTCGACCATAGGTCGGCTCCAACATGCTATGCGCTAACCCGTGGTCCATGCGCTGACCCTTATGGTCGACTCAAGCATGCTATGCGCTGACCCGTGGCCCATGCGCTGACCCTTATGGTCGACTCAAAGCCTGCAACAATTTTTTTTTTTTTTTTTTGAAAGAAAAGGAGGGAAAATTTTGAGATGTTATAGCTGCCCCTATTCAATCCACTGTGAACCTGTCGATATGAATAGCCTCGGCTTTCTAACGATTAGGGTGAAGAGTGATTGAATACCAGGAACAAACGAACAATTTGCACTCCGCTGGGAAAATAATTAACAATGCCTGTCAGAATCGGCAAAGAAGCAATCTCAAAAGAAGAATCCGTCTGGTATGGTGAAAATCGGCCTGAGCACCGAAACAGAAAGTTGACCTGGATACCAAAATAAATGGTAACACAGGAATACCCATGGCCTGAACGCCGCACATTAGTCTGAACACTAAGCATGAGAGTATCAATGTTGGTCTGACCACCGGAAATCTGGTCTGAACACCACTTCAATCTGGAAATCGGAGACTGGCCTGAATGCCACTTCGGTCTGGATACCGGAAACTGGCCTGAATGCCACAAGTTGCATCGACCTGAATGTCGGAAACTTCTTCGATCTGAATATCGGAAAAGACTGGCCTGAATGCCACTTCGGTCTGGATACCGGAAACTGGCCTGAATGCCACAAGTTGCATCGACCTGAATGTCGGAAACTTCTTCGATCTGAATATCGGAAAATTGGCCTGAATGCCACTTCGGTCTGGATACCGGAAAAAACTGGCCTGAATGCCACTTCGATCTGGAAATCGGAGACTGGCCTGAATGCCACTTCGGTCTGGATACCGGAAACTGGCCTGAATGCCACAAGTTGCATCGACCTGAATGTCGGAAACTTCTTCGATCTGAATATCGGAAAAGACTGGCCTGAATGCCACTTCGGTCTAGATACCGGAAACTGGCCTGAATGCCACAAGTTGCATCGACCTGAATGTCGGAAACTTCTTCGATCTGAATATCGGAAACTGGCCTGAATGCCACTTCGGTCTGGATACCGGGAACTGGCTTGAATGCCACAAGTTGCATCGACCTGAATGTCGGAAACTTCTTCGATCTGAAAATCGGAGATTGGCCTGAACGCCACTTCGGTTTGGATACCGGAAACTGGCTTGAATGCCACAAGTTGCATCGACCTGAATGTCGGAAACTTCTTCGATCTGAAAATCGGAGATTGGCCTGAATGCCACTTCGGTCTGGATACCGGAAACTGGCCTGAATGCCACAAGTTGCATCGACCTGAATGTCGGAAACTTCTTCGATCTGAAAATCGGAGATTGGCCTGAACGCCACTTCGGTCTGGATACCGGGAACTGGCCTGAATGCCACTTCGGTCTGAATACCGCCTCGGTCTGAACACCGGAAAATTCTTCATGTCTATCAGCATCGACGAAGATAACAAGACAGTGATAAATGAGCCGACACGCATGCCAAAGACCCATGCTGGGGATAACAACCGAAAGATTGACCAAAGAGTGCATTAGATATATTATCTATAGCCGTCAAAACGTAGATAATACACTCGCATGGAAGATTATCCATAACCGGGTTGTAGGTTGTTAAATGGATAAACGACCGAAAAGAAAGGCAACGGGGTACCAGACTAGGTATGCAAAAGATGACCAATCAAAAGAGGATAAAGTTGCTTACTCGGAGCAAGTATCCAAGAAGAAGGGGAAGACCCAATGGGGACAATACTGCTTGATCAAGGCAAGTATCCAATGGGGAAAAGAGTATCAATACCGCAAGTCGGATACTGATAACTGCAAAGAGGGGATTACATCTACCGGTTTGTAGGCAGAAAACCACGGAAAAAGTAACCGTCATCAATCAGGATGAGCACAAAGGGTTAACTCCAACAAGGGGATGAAAGTGGGATTTTACAACTACCAGCTAGTAGGTAGAAAACCACAAAGATAGGACTTACAACTACCGGTTTGTAGGTAGAAGCCAACAAACAGCATGAACCACAAAGGTTACCTCTGCTAGGGGGTGAAAGTGGGATTTTACAACTACCAGCTTGTAGGTAGAAAACCACGACGATAGGACTTACAACTACCGGTTTGTAGGTAGAGGCCCACAAATTCCGCTGAGGATAAGATGAACGAGTGCCGGTTAGTGAGCAACTATTCATTTATGCCCCAGGGAAGCACAAGAAACAGTCAACGGGGAGCCAATTTAGGATCGATCCAAAAAGGCAGACTGAAACAAGACTCATCCTAGTGAGGAAAGAACTCAATAGGGAAAACCCATCCCAATGTGTGTTGGGAGGGAACGGAAACAACCGTCATCCATGAGGATGTATCTCAGTGGGGAAATGGCAGGAAAGGATAGACACTTTCTGCTTAAGGGGTTGGCTCTACATGGAGAGATCAGACACACCCACATCCGCTAGGGAAATAGACCCAAGCTGGCAAGACGCTAACAATTGGGGAGTAACACTGCTGGGGATACCCACTCGACTAAGGAATCACTTGTTGGGAAAACACCAACCTCTCAACCATGCTGAGGAACCCAACTCTGAAGCCGATCCAATCGCGCGATGCTAAACTCTTTCCAACAACCGAATCTCGGCTGGTCACTACTGCCTAGGGCTAATGGACATGTTTGCAATGTTGATGCATGAGTTTTTTTTTTGTTTTACACAATGCCCCATGATCATGGAAATGCTATGCACTAATGATGCAATATGCTATGCTTGTCTAAATGATGGATGCATAAAACACACGTCTCCTCCAGGGACAACGCCAGGGAGCTCCAGGAACTGTGCTGAGGGTTTCATCACCGCGTCCATTTCCAACCTGCTGGGGAAAGACAACCTTTGCTGGGGAAAAACCATCAACACAACCTCTGCTGGGAAGACAGCTTCAGACTTGGAAAACAATCACAACTCCGATGGGGATACGGCAACCTTCAGGCTTGCTGAGGAGACACTGATCTCGAATCTGCTAGGGAGATGACACTCTCAAACCCATTGGGAAAATACGGACTATCGGACACGGGCTGCCGGTCGACTCGTCGAACACTGGTATTCAACATCCACCCACAGTATTGACTTTCCACTTTCGAGAACTCCCAGGCTCATCTGGACTTTTCTGATCCATCCCACGAAGATCGAATTCCTGGGATTCATACAAACTTTCCAGTCCTTAGACTTTGAAGAGTCTTCTTGATTAACTCCTTCCAGGATCGTCATCCTTCTTTTGTCGTCTCTTACGTTCTTCTATCCCTTGCCCCTGATTGGACTCTGTGGGGATTTCTTTTTTTTTTTTCAAAAGGCTTCATATCACCACCTGCCAGCGAATGAAGATATCTAACAGCACCGACACAAGAGATTGTTAGATAAAAGCGTGCCCCAGGCGTGCCAACACTTCAACATCTTGGTCGCTCAAACTTCCGAACAAGGTTTCCAGATTCCAATCTTATAAGCATGCATCGGAAGGGACCTCTATGTTTCAAAATGCAACTATTCTTATCAAAACAAACGGATGTTTTTGCAATCAAAGCGGTAATGAAGACAAAAACAAAATTATCTGACTGAACACGCATTTTATTGACTGAAAAAGATAGCTCGAAACCGAGCAACACACAGGAAGCAATCCCTGGAAAGAGGTGATTGCGCACAAAAGGAGAAAATCTATCCTAATGGCAATGTGAAACCGTGATCTCATCGGGTTCCAACTCGGTTACACCTCATATGTCCTCAAGACTTTCCGCACTTTCGGCCTTCTGAACAAGACGCTTCTGATTCGATCTCTGTCGGAGATTAGCCGTGATGTCTTAATCAAAGCACAAACGATCATGCCAGACACAGTTGTTCGTTTCATTCCCTCTTTTTCCTGGATCGCCCTTTCGGGTTTTCAATCCACCGGGATACCCATTTTTGCCTAAGTTGCCTTTTCAGGTTTTCAACTTACCGGGTGTACAGTTCTTTTCTTTTATTATCCCTAACTTTTGCCCGAACCTTTCTTCTTTTTTCTTGGTTCGCCGGGATGCCCCTTTTTGCCTGGACTCTTTTATTCTTTTTGTCCAGCGGGTCTCTTTTTCACGAAGTATCTTTTAACTGCGTCCGCATTCACAGGGGATGGAAAATCCTCATCATCCGTGGTCGTCAGCAACAAGGCTCTGTCAGAGAAAACCCTTTTTGACCACGAACGGACATTCATAATTGTTTATCCACTTGCCCCACGATCGTCTTGAGGAGGAAGGATCCTTTTCAACACCACATCTCTTCCATGCTACCCACGAGGTCGCACTTCTCGGTTAACAACACGCTTCACTCACTGGGTACCACTGCCCCAGGTAGATGCACGTACCGAAGTACGACACTCAGGATACCAACTTCGTACTCAGCCACCATCGTTGGTGTGTTCAAATGTTATCGGGGAAGCACTAGCTCATTCACCTTAAACTCTCCCCATCAGACATCAGAATCCGTTCGGATTCGGGGTCAGGCCCCTCCTCCGAGATCGGTCACTCTCAATCTTTCGATTCGAGTACCTCGAGATGTCCTCATCAGGGACTTCAAACTTCCTGGACTAATAATCATCAGTGGGCGAGATAACCATACAGTACCCTCCTCTTGATTACTTTCTGGGAGACATACTGAACATCGTATTCAGTCGACACCATTCGCCCTCTCTTAACCCGTCTGGTCCATGCTGACTTCTCAAGCACGTACTTGATCAGATCCATTTTGGACATCCACAAAGTGGTATGAACCAGCATACACTGTCTCAGTCGGCGAGCAGCCTATGCCAAAGTACATCAAGTTTCTCGAGCAGTGAGTGTATTGTTTCACAGTCGATAAACTTTTTGCTTAGGTAAACTGCATGCTCTTTTCGACAAGACTCGTGATGCTGACACCATACACCTCATAGACCCCTTGAGGGCTGTCAAGTACCAGATTAACAGTTGTTTCTTCCCCGGAGGGTATCAGAATCAGAGGTTCCTGCTACTCATTTTTTCTTTCCATGCCCCTGGGCAGTCATTATTCCACCTGACCATTTGATTTTTTTTTCTTTTTTTTTTTGTTTTTGGTTCAGGCGTTTCTTGCACTGTTCTTTTTTTCTTCTTTTTTTTTTCTTCTTTTTTTTTCTTTTTTTTTGCAGGATCGACCTCGATTCCTCTTTCATTCGCAACATGCCTCGGCAGCTTGCTGGACAACACCCCATAAGTGCGCTAATTCGAACTCAACAGTATGAGTTATCTCTACCTGTCAAACAACTTGATCCACCGGATGCCCCTCTTCTGCTTGGGACTTTGCCATCATGTCATCAACATGGCATTTGCTTTCACGATGAATCATATCATGAAACAAAGTCACCCTAGACTTCTGATACTTGGCACCGGCCTTCTCGATACTGAACGACATCACCTTATAACCAGAAGGTGCCCCTTGTGTGATGGACATGGTTTACGTCATATCATCTGGCAACAGTTCAATCTGGTCTCGGCCAAGAAGCCATCCATGAAGATAAACTGAGCATTATAATCAATCCAATACCTCGTTGTGACGTACCGGGAATTCATCTTTCAGATTAGCTCAGCTCACATCTCGACAGTCCACACACATTCTCATCTTTCAGCACCGGTTTCCGCTTCCCTGGAGGACAGTCTTCTCTCCATGGTAACTCGTGCCTCCACAACATTGGTATCTTACCTTGGTGTATCTAGATACAACCAGGCGCACATATACCATCCTGTTCTTGACTTGCCTCTGAAGCGTCCTCAATATTCGCTTTCTGACCTCGGCGGTGCTTGGAACAACAATTCTGAGCACTCCTCATGCGGTTGAATCATCTTCTCCTCTGGTTTCAACGACCCGGCTAATTCCAACAAATCACAATCTTCTTCGCCTTCTCCTTCGGCATGATAGATCGAATTGTCGAAGTCATACAAAGGTGTAACCAAATTGTTATCGATGAGATCAGGAGGGTAATCACTTTTGAGGTTGGAACGAGACAAGTTCAAAAGGAAATAGAATGAAAAACATTGCCATTTTTATTATTATTTTTTTTTTTTAAAACTGCAAAAAATGAAAAACAGGGAACACCGCTGTTAATTACAAAAACATCCATTTATTACTGATGCAAAAGGTTGCATAATGAAACACATGAGATGGCCCTTACAATGGACCATTACGTTTCGGGCAAAACGTATGGCTTTCATGCAAACAAAATTAAAACACAGAAATACTACACTTCCGGATGAGTGACAGTGATGCTCTTGGAGGCCTTCCAATTGCCTGGTACGCACGACTTTATCCACAGCTCGAGCTCGCGGTCGCAGTCGATCTCTTCACTCACCGAACAGGCATGATCAGAATCCAGCATTCCTGCACTGACAAAGATGTACGGTGGACGACGTCCTCTGTTTGGTCTAGACGACTCTTGATCTGGATAACCAATCCCGAACATGTCTGCCTTTACCACTATGTCAATGATTCTACCCCAACCTCGGGCCTCTTGGTTCTTCACCACCTCTAGAGCTTGTTTATAAGAAGAAATGGACAGCTTATTCTCTTTCTCGACAACAAGAGCGCTCTCCACCTGGACGGTTTCGATTGCTTGACTGGGTATTTCAAGTTTTCCAATGTCCATTTCTACTTCTTTCATCTTCTGGGTCGTGTCTCCCATCAATACACACCCCTCTGTGGCAACGGCCGCACAGCAATTATCAACCACAGGGAAGACTCCATCCTGCACCAGAGGTTTTGGAACCACAGCCAGGGGAACCTTTAGCTGATCTTCCTCAGTCATCTCCATTCCTTTCTTGACCTTTTTCACCATCTTCACTTTTACAGGACCCTGCCTGGGTACCGGGTTGACATCCCCATTCATGATCTGTGCCAAACTGATGATCTTGGAGTCTACCATGTCCTGGACAACATGCTTGAAAGCCCTACAACCCTCAACACTGTGCCCGGGTGCCTCAGAATGGAACTCGCACCTGGCATTCTCATCATAGTGTGCAGGCCTCTTCTGTTGTGCTATGGGAATCAAAATCCTTGGCCGGACTAACCCCAAATCCCTCAGTCTCCTGAACAGAAGGGTGTAGGTCACAGGTGGCTCCTCAAACTGACGATCCTCCTTCTTCTTCTTCACCTGGCTCTTAGCTCTCGGTGCCTTCTGTTGAGGTGGTGGTTGTTGCGGGGGTACAGGTGAGTTACCAACAAGAGTGGTTACAGCAACAGCATAAGGATAATAACGATCCTTACTGCGTTCTTTCTTTGCTGGCACACCACTTGACTCAACCTCCTTTTTGAGCGGACCACTGTCAGAGCGTTTCTTTGCTACCGAGCCAGAGGGATTTGTTACATCGGATGATGGAGCCCTTCCCTGAACTTTCCTCCTTGATCATCCAGCTCTCAATCCTTTCCAATCTCTCAGACATGGCTTTCTGCCCCAAGGCAAGCCCTTGCACAATACTGAACAATCCCCTCATCATCTCTTTTAGTTCAAGGATGTCGGCGTTGGGAAGATCCATCAGCTTGGATTTGTTGAGTCTGACTGTATGTCTGAATGGAAGAGCTATGCGCACCGGTTGACACCTTCAAAACAACAAATGGGTTAGTATGACTCACGCATGCAATGTCTATCCGTACCAGGAATATTCCTTTGATTTTGGTTTCACAGAGAACAAATAATTTTTCATCAATAACATTCTGACATCTGGATATCTCTCAACCAGAATCTTAATCAAAAAGTGGACCCTGAGTACGGATAGACACGAGTTGAATGCAGATGAATGCGATGCAAATGCATGAATGCAAGTCACTGCGCCCACAAGTCATCTGAAGACCCATTCTCTGAACCAGTCACAGTCAACTGAGTCACCATGAATCCGACTTGGGGAGTTCCGAAATAAACGGAACTGGAGATTACATCACTATCATCACATGAACATCCACTGAACGGATGACAGTCAGATCCTCTGAACAGGTACTCTCAAATTCAACCCGGGGATCCGAAATAAACGGAACCCGCTGATAAACTACGGACAGAACTCCGGCGTCCCAGAAATAAATGTCCATAAATTTGGCTGAACCAAAGTCACCATCACAGCACCACTGGCAGAAACCGTATCTGTAGAGATCAAACCCTCCCCTCACTGGTAGGTTCTAAGAACAGAAGTTTGTCAGCTTCAGCCCTTCAGTCGAGAATAATACGTTTACCACTGAAGGTTTGGCATTATTACGGGATAAAAGACCTCTGCTGACTCCCCTCAACAGGATATCCTAAAGCAAGTTCCCAGTCTCGGGGTCCTCGGATTGAGCAACGAGAATGCGCCCACCAGAGCTAGACTATAAACGCGTCTCGGAGGAGAGGCCTCGACTGAGCTCTCGGGAAATGGTCACCAGAGTCGACGATTTCTAAAGGAATATCTGTCGTTATGGAACACCCATAGGACAAAATATATCCAAAAGAAACCTCGTCTGGAATGTGGGTCTCATGAACGACTTAACGTAGCAACATGCCACGCAAGCCTCATGACTATCCACTCTAACACCTATGTGTACACTCAAGCCTGGGTAGTGGGCTTATCTCTCATAAAATATCCCATCCCAACAAACAGTCAACCCACAGAACCCACAGATACAACAAACATATGTACATGAATGCAATAAGGTAAAGCAGGTAAATGCTGAAAATAAATAACTGTACAAAAGAATAAACACCCAACAAACAAGAAACCTACAAAAGCTAGGAGGGACTCGCTTAGGGAAACCGATGTCCCCAGCAGAGTCGCCAGCTGTCGCAGCCTGAAAAATACAGAGTGCGAAAAAAACAACCGGCGAGAAAGAAATGACAGAAGAGTCGCCACCGTGCGTTATTTATCCCAAAGGAGGGAAAGGAAACGCTCTGAAGTAAACCTGAAGAGAAGGAAAGGAAAAGACAAGGTCTCGCAACCAAATCTTGGGTTCGGGAGTCGATTATGCGAAGGGAAGGTATTAGCACCCCTACGCATGCCGTAGTACTCTACGGGATCCACTCTTGTTGTTCTTGTCTAAAGGGGGTGTGTTTATCTAATGTACTATTTACTAAAAGAAAGGGGTCAAAGAAATGACTCGCACGGATGTCGCATCCACTGCATACGTATCTCATCTGAATATGAGAATCAGAGTCTTCGTAGCTCGGCTACCTAAGGGTTAAGGATAAGTGTGCTCGCTAAGACGTCGCGTCTTATGCCTACGTATCTCATCAGGAATGAGAATCAGAGCAAAACGTAGTTCAGCTAACTACGGGAACAAAGGGTCTCGATTGCAACTAGGGCAAGAGAAAGGGAAGGTCTCGATCGCAACGAGGGCGAGAGAAAGGATCCCAACAAGGGCGAAAGCAAACAAGGATTAGTTGTTAGTTGTTAGTCAAACTCGGCAAGACATCGCATCTTGTGCCTACGTATCTCATCTGAACATGAGAATCAGAGTTGCCGTAGTTCGGCTACACGCACGCCAAACAAACAAACACACAAGCAGGCAAACATGGAGCCTGAATGCCAATCACTGGACTTACATCAGCATCCGAACCAAACACAAAAAGGCAAACGTGGAGCCCGAACGCCAATCACTGGACTTACATCGGCATCCGAACCAAAACACACGCACACTGGAACCCAAATGCCACTCGATGGACTTACATAGCAGCTTCCAAGCACACAACAACCAAACAAGTTAATAGGGAGTCGGGAACTCGAGCCTATAACTGTCAAGCAAACACACACAAAAAGAAAAAGGGTGCCCGGAGAGATCTCGCACGATCCCCTGCCTACGTACCTCATCTGGTATGAGAATCAGGGCGACGTAGTTCCCCTACATAGGGATTGCCATCTGAACATGGACTTACAAAGGAGGACACCAGTTGTGTCAAAGGAGAGTGGGCAATGTGTCCACATCCTAGCAGTAGGTGTCGCAGCTCGCTGAATCGAGTCTTAGGCGGTTACCTCTTTGCAATAGGATGGACTACATGCCACAAGATCGGAGACGCTCGGAAAGGTCTAGAAGTGGGGGAAGCTCTGCCCTAGAGTTGTCATGCAATATGTACTTAAGTGTTAGGATTTACAAATGGGAATATCTACCTAATGTTAGCATGCAAAGAATAAGGGAATCCTACCTATGTTATCATACAAAAGAGATATGGGAATCCTACCTATATTATCATACAAAAGGATATGGGAATCCTACCTATGTTATCATACAAAAGGACATGGGAATCCTACCTATGTTATCATACAAAAGGTTCTATCTAATGGGTGCTACCTAATCGGAACAAGAATTGACGAGTGGAGCAAGGAGAGGTGCTAGGAATAAAGGTAGACGGCGATGCATGAAGCAATCGACTTACAAGGTTGATGGCGATGCATAAAGCAATCGACTTACAAGGTTGATGGCGATGCATAAAGCAATCGACTTACAAAAGGGTGGATGAATACGTGCTGGTTCTGTTAGGTTTTGAAAAATGATTACTCGACGTTGGATCGAGGTTTTGATCTTGTTTTGAAATGGTTATCGAATGTTCATTTTAATTCTTGTATTAACAGATGAATAAAGAATGAAAGAATAAATATTATACATTTCATGGGAGAGGGATACATTTGTTATGAATGGGGATTGTTCATGGCAATCAAATAATAATAATATATGCCTCATACATCATACAAGTAGGCAACAGTTATTAATCCAGACAGATAAGATATATAAACAAGTATATGATCAAGTCAAATAATCAGAGAATGAAATAATGAAGCATTAAACAATGTATGAGAATTATAAACATATTAAGCAATCAAACAATAAAGACATGGATGAAAGAAACAAGTACAAAAAAACTTAAGTGCATTTGGAGCAAAAATGGCAATGTGAGGTGGTATGAGCAAATCTCCTGTTTTGGCAAAACTTAAGTGAGTGGACAAGATAAGTACATGGCCAAATGAGGTAAAGAAAGTGGGCTGGCTGGATTTGTGGTCTGGCAAACAAAAAACAACAGCTTTTCACAGTGGAAAATACTCAGAAAACTGAGTTTTCGCGCGAGCGGTCGACCATAGGTCGGCTCAAAGTATGCTATGCGTCGACCATAGGTCGACTCCAGTATGCTATGCGTCGACCATAGGTCGGCTCCAACATGCTATGCGCTAACCCGTGGTCCATGCGCTGACCCTTATGGTCGACTCAAGCATGCTATGCGCTGACCCGTGGCCCATGCGCTGACCCTTATGGTCGACTCAAAGCCTGCAACAATTTTTTTTTTTTTTTTTTTGAAAGAAAAGGAGGGAAAATTTTGAGATGTTATAGCTGCCCCTATTCAATCCACTGTGAACCTGTCGATATGAATAGCCTCGGCTTTCTAACGATTAGGGTGAAGAGTGATTGCATAATGAAACACATGAGATGGCCCTTACAATGGACCATTACGTTTCGGGCAAAACGTATGGCTTTCATGCAAACAAAATTAAAACACAGAAATACTACACTTCCGGATGAGTGACAGTGATGCTCTTGGAGGCCTTCCAATTGCCTGGTACGCACGACTTTATCCACAGCTCGAGCTCGCGGTCGCAGTCGATCTCTTCACTCACCGAACAGGCATGATCAGAATCCAGCATTCCTGCACTGACAAAAAGATGTACGGTGGACGACGTCCTCTGTTTGGTCTAGACGACTCTTGATCTGGATAACCAATCCCGAACATGTCTGCCTTTACCACTATGTCAATGATTCTACCCCAACCTCGGGCCTCTTGGTTCTTCACCACCTCTAGAGCTTGTTTATAAGAAGAAATGGACAGCTTATTCTCTTTCTCGACAACAAGAGCGCTCTCCACCTGGACGGTTTCGATTGCTTGACTGGGTATTTCAAGTTTTCCAATGTCCATTTCTACTTCTTTCATCTTCTGGGTCGTGTCTCCCATCAATACACACCCCTCTGTGGCAACGGCCGCACAGCAATTATCAACCACAGGGAAGACTCCATCCTGCACCAGAGGTTTTGGAACCACAGCCAGGGGAACCTTTAGCTGATCTTCCTCAGTCATCTCCATTCCTTTCTTGACCTTTTTCACCATCTTCACTTTTACAGGACCCTGCCTGGGTACCGGGTTGACATCCCCATTCATGATCTGTGCCAAACTGATGATCTTGGAGTCTACCATGTCCTGGACAACATGCTTGAAAGCCCTACAACCCTCAACACTGTGCCCGGGTGCCTCAGAATGGAACTCGCACCTGGCATTCTCATCATAGTGTGCAGGCCTCTTCTGTTGTGCTATGGGAATCAAAATCCTTGGCCGGACTAACCCCAAATCCCTCAGTCTCCTGAACAGAAGGGTGTAGGTCACAGGTGGCTCCTCAAAACTGACGATCCTCCTTCTTCTTCTTCACCTGGCTCTTAGCTCTCGGTGCCTTCTGTTGAGGTGGTGGTTGTTGCGGGGGTACAGGTGGGAGTTACCAACAAGAGTGGTTACAGCAACAGCATAAGGATAATAACGATCCTTACTGCGTTCTTTCTTTGCTGGCACACCACTTGACTCAACCTCCTTTTTGAGCGGACCACTGTCAGACCGTTTCTTTGCTACCGAGCCAGAGGGATTTGTTACATCGGATGATGGAGCCCTTCCCTGAACTTTCTCCTTGATCATCCAGCTCTCAATCCTTTCCAATCTCTCAGACATGGCTTTCTGCCCCAAGGCAAGCCCTTGCACAATACTGAACAATCCCCTCATCATCTCTTTTAGTTCAAGGATGTCGGCGTTGGGAAGATCCATCAGCTTGGATTTGTTGAGTCTGACTGTATGTCTGAATGGAAGAGCTATGCGCACCGGTTGACACCTTCAAAACAACAAATGGGTTAGTATGACTCACGCATGCAATGTCTATCCGTACCAGGAATATTCCTTTGATTTTGGTTTCACAGAGACAAATAATTTTTCATCAATAACATTCTGACATCTGGATATCTCTCAACCAGAATCTTAATCAAAAAGTGGACCCTGAGTACGGATAGACACGAGTTGAATGCAGATGAATGCGATGCAAATGCATGAATGCAAGTCACTGCGCCACCAAGTCATCTGAAGACCCATTCTCTGAACCAGTCACAGTCAACTGAGTCACCATGAATCCGACTTGGGGAGTTCCGAAATAAACGGAACTGGAGATTACATCACTATCATCACATGAACATCCACTGAACGGATGACAGTCAGATCCTCTGAACAGGTACTCTCAAATTCAACCCGGGGATCCGAAATAAACGGAACCCGCTGATAAACTACGGGACAGAACTCCGGCGTCCCAGAAATAAATGTCCATAAATTTGGCTGAACCAAAGTCACCATCACAACACCACTGGCAGAAACCGTATCTGTAGAGATCAAACCCTCCCCTCACTGGTAGGTTCTAAGAACAGAAGTTTGTCAGCTTCAGCCCTTCAGTCGAGAATAATACGTTTACCACTGAAGGTTTGGCATTATTACGGGATAAAAGACCTCTGCTGACTCCCCTCAACAGGATATCCTAAAGCAAGTTCCCAGTCTCGGGGTCCTCGGATTGAGCAACGAGAATGCGCCCACCAGAGCTAACATAAACGCGTCTCGGAGGAGAGGCCTCGACTGAGCTCTCGGGAAATGGTCACCAGAGTCGACGATTTCTAAAGGAATATCTGTCGTTATGGAACACCCATAGGACAAAATATATCCAAAAGAAACCTCGTCTGGAATGTGGGTCTCATGAACGACTTAACGTAGCAACATGCCACGCAAGCCTCATGACTATCCACTCTAACACCTATGTGTACACTCAAGCCTGGGTAGTGGGCTTATCTCTCATAAAATATCCCATCCCAACAAACAGTCAACCCACAGAACCCACAGATACAACAAACATATGTACATGAATGCAATAAGGTAAAGCAGGTAAATGCTGAAAATAAATAACTGTACAAAAGAATAAACACCCAACAAACAAGAAACCTACAAAAGCTAGGAGGGACTCGCTTAGGGAAACCGATGTCCCCAGCAGAGTCGCCAGCTGTCGCAGCCTGAAAAATACAGAGTGCGAAAAAAACAACCGGCGAGAAAGAAATGACAGAAGAGTCGCCACCGTGCGTTATTTATCCCAAAGGAGGGAAAGGAAACGCTCGAAGTAAACCTGAAGAGAAGGAAAGGAAAAGACAAGGTCTCGCAACCAAATCTTGGGTTCGGGAGTCGATTATGCGAAGGGAAGGTATTAGCACCCCTACGCATCCGTAGTACTCTACGGGATCCACTCTTGTTGTTCTTGTCTAAAGGGTGTGTGTTTATCTAATGTACTATTTACTAAAAGAAAGGGGTCAAAGAAATGACTCGCACGGATGTCGCATCCACTGCATACGTATCTCATCTGAATATGAGAATCAGAGTCTTCGTAGCTCGGCTACCTAAGGGTTAAGGATAAGTGTGCTCGCTAAGACGTCGCGTCTTATGCCTACGTATCTCATCAGGAATGAGAATCAGAGCAAAACGTAGTTCAGCTAACTACGGGAACAAAGGGTCTCGATTGCAACTAGGGCAAGAGAAAGGGAAGGTCTCGATCGCAACGAGGGCGAGAGAAAGGATCCCAACAAGGGCGAAAGCAAACAAGGATTAGTTGTTAGTTGTTAGTCAAACTCGGCAAGACATCGCATCTTGTGCCTACGTATCTCATCTGAACATGAGAATCAGAGTTGCCGTAGTTCGGCTACACGCACGACCAAACAAACAAACACACAAGCAGGCAAACATGGAGCCTGAATGCCAATCACTGGACTTACATCAGCATCCGAACCAAAACACAAAAAGGCAAACGTGGAGCCCGAACGCCAATCACTGGACTTACATCGGCATCCGAACCAAAACACACGCACACTGGAACCCAAATGCCACTCGATGGACTTACATCAGCTTCCAAGCACACAACAACCAAACAAGTTAATAGGGAGTCGGGAACTCGAGCCTATAACTGTCAAGCAAACACACACAAAAAGAAAAGGGTGCCCGGAGAGATCTCGCACGATCCCCTGCCTACGTACCTCATCTGGTATGAGAATCAGGGCGACGTAGTTCCCCTACATAGGGATTGCCATCTGAACATGGACTTACAAAGGAGGACACCAGTTGTGTCAAAGGAGAGTGGGCAATGTGTCCACATCCTAGCAGTAGGTGTCGCAGCTCGCTGAATCGAGTCTTAGGCGGTTACCTCTTTGCAATAGGATGGACTACATGCCACAAGATCGGAGACGCTCGGAAAGGTCTAGAAGTGGGGGAAGCTCTGCCCTAGAGTTGTCATGCAATATGTACTTAAGTGTTAGGATTTACAAATGGGAATATCTACCTAATGTTAGCATGCAAAGAATAAGGGAATCCTACCTATGTTATCATACAAAAGGATATGGGAATCCTACCTATATTATCATACAAAAGGATATGGGAATCCTACCTATGTTATCATACAAAAGGACATGGGAATCCTACCTATGTTATCATACAAAAGGTTCTATCTAATGGGTGCTACCTAATCGGAACAAGAATTGACGAGTGGAGCAAGGAGAGGTGCTAGGAATAAAGGTAGACGGCGATGCATGAAGCAATCGACTTACAAGGTTGATGGCGATGCATAAAGCAATCGACTTACAAGGTTGATGGCGATGCATAAAGCAATCGACTTACAAAAGGGTGGATGAATACGTGCTGGTTCTGTTAGGTTTTGAAAAATGATTACTCGACGTTGGATCGAGGTTTTGATCTTGTTTTGAAATGGTTATCGAATGTTCATTTTAATTCTTGTATTAACAGATGAATAAAGAATGAAAGAATAAATATTATACATTTCATGGGAGAGGGATACATTTGTTATGAATGGGGATTGTTCATGGCAATCAAATAATAATAATATATGCCTCATACATCATACAAGTAGGCAACAGTTATTAATCAGACAGATAAGATATATAAACAAGTATATGATCAAGTCAAATAATCAGAGAATGAAATAATGAAGCATTAAACAATGTATGAGAATTATAAACATATTAAGCAATCAAACAATAAAGACATGGATGAAAGAAACAAGTACAAAAAAACTTAAGTGCATTTGGAGCAAAAATGGCAATGTGAGGTGGTATGAGCAAATCTCCTGTTTTGGCAAAACTTAAGTGAGTGGACAAGATAAGTACATGGCCAAATGAGGTAAAGAAAGTGGGCTGGCTGGATTTGTGGTCTGGCAAACAAAAAAACAGCTTTTCACAGTGGAAAATACTCAGAAAACTGAGTTTTCGCGCGCGCGGTCGACCATAGGTCGGCTCAAAGTATGCTATGCGTCGACCATAGGTCGACTCCAGTATGCTATGCGTCGACCATAGGTCGGCTCCAGCATGCTATGCGCTAACCCGTGGTCCATGCGCTGACCCTTATGGTCGACTCAAGCATGCTTATGCGCTGACCCGTGGCCCATGCGCTGACCCTTATGGTCGACTCAAAGCCTGCAACAATTTTTTTTTTTTTTTTTGAAAGAAAAGGAGGGAAAATTTTGAGATGTTATAGCTGCCCCTATTCAATCCACTGTGAACCTGTCGATATGAATAGCCTCGGCTTTCTAACGATTAGGGTAAGAAGAGTGATTGAATACCAGGAACAAACGAACAATTTGCACTCCGCTGGGAAAATAATTAACAATGCCTGTCAGAATCGGCAAAGAAGCAATCTCAAAAGAAGAATCCGTCTGGTATGGTGAAAATCGGCCTGAGCACCGAAACAGAAAGTTGACCTGGATACCAAAATAAATGGTAACACAGGAATACCCATGGCCTGAACGCCGCACATTAGTCTGAACACTAAGCATGAGAGTATCAATGTTGGTCTGACCACCGGAAATCTGGTCTGAACACCACTTCAATCTGGAAATCGGAGACTGGCCTGAATGCCACTTCGGTCTGGATACCGGAAACTGGCCTGAATGCCACAAGTTGCATCGACCTGAATGTCGGAAACTTCTTCGATCTGAATATCGGAAAAGACTGGCCTGAATGCCACTTCGGTCTGGATACCGGAAACTGGCCTGAATGCCACAAGTTGCATCGACCTGAATGTCGGAAACTTCTTCGATCTGAATATCGGAAAATTGGCCTGAATGCCACTTCGGTCTGGATACCGGAAAAAACTGGCCTGAATGCCACTTCGATCTGGAAATCGGAGACTGGCCTGAATGCCACTTCGGTCTGGATACCGGAAACTGGCCTGAATGCCACAAGTTGCATCGACCTGAATGTCGGAAACTTCTTCGATCTGAATATCGGAAAAGACTGGCCTGAATGCCACTTCGGTCTAGATACCGGAAACTGGCCTGAATGCCACAAGTTGCATCGACCTGAATGTCGGAAACTTCTTCGATCTGAATATCGGAAACTGGCCTGAATGCCACTTCGGTCTGGATACCGGGAACTGGCTTGAATGCCACAAGTTGCATCGACCTGAATGTCAGAAACTTCTTCGATCTGAAAATCGGAGATTGGCCTGAACGCCACTTCGGTCTGGATACCGGAAACTGGCTTGAATGCCACAAGTTGCATCGACCTGAATGTCGGAAACTTCTTCGATCTGAAAATCGGAGATTGGCCTGAATGCCACTTCGGTCTGGATACCGGAAACTGGCCTGAATGCCACAAGTTGCATCGACCTGAATGTCGGAAACTTCTTCGATCTGAAAATCGGAGATTGGCCTGAACGCCACTTCGGTCTGGATACCGGGAACTGGCCTGAATGCCACTTCGGTCTGAATACCGCCTCGGTCTGAACACCGGAAAATTCTTCATGTCTATCAGCATCGACGAAGATAACAAGACAGTGATAAATGAGCCGACACGCATGCCAAAGACCCATGCTGGGGATAACAACCGAAAGATTGACCAAAGAGTGCATTAGATATATTATCTATAGCCGTCAAAACGTAGATAATACACTCGCATGGAAGATTATCCATAACCGGGTTGTAGGTTGTTAAATGGATAAACGACCGAAAAGAAAGGCAACGGGGTACCAGACTAGGTATGCAAAAGATGACCAATCAAAAGAGGATAAAGTTGCTTACTCGGAGCAAGTATCCAAGAAGAAGGGGAAGACCCAATGGGGACAATACTGCTTGATCAAGGCAAGTATCCAATGGGGAAAAGAGTATCAATACCGCAAGTCGGATACTGATAACTGCAAAGAGGGGATTACATCTACCGGTTTGTAGGCAGAAAACCACGGAAAAAGTAACCGTCATCAATCAGGATGAGCACAAAGGGTTAACTCCAACAAGGGGATGAAAGTGGGATTTTACAACTACCAGCTAGTAGGTAGAAAACCACAAAGATAGGACTTACAACTACCGGTTTGTAGGTAGAAGCCAACAAACAGCATGAACCACAAAGGTTACCTCTGCTAGGGGGTGAAAGTGGGATTTTACAACTACCAGCTTGTAGGTAGAAAACCACGACGATAGGACTTACAACTACCGGTTTGTAGGTAGAGGCCCACAAATTCCGCTGAGGATAAGATGAACGAGTGCCGGTTAGTGAGCAACTATTCATTTATGCCCCAGGGAAGCACAAGAAACAGTCAACGGGGAGCCAATTTAGGATCGATCCAAAAAGGCAGACTGAAACAAGACTCATCCTAGTGAGGAAAGAACTCAATAGGGAAAACCCATCCCAATGTGTGTTGGGAGGGAACGGAAACAACCGTCATCCATGAGGATGTATCTCAGTGGGGAAATGGCAGGAAAGGATAGACACTTTCTGCTTAAGGGGTTGGCTCTACATGGAGAGATCAGACACACCCACATCCGCTAGGGAAACAGACCCAAGCTGGCAAGACACTAACAATTGGGGAGTAACACTGCTGGGGATACCCACTCGACTAAGGAATCACTTGTTGGGAAAACACCAACCTCTCAACCATGCTGAGGAACCCAACTCTGAAGCCGATCCAATCGCGCGATGCTAAACTCTTTCCAACAACCGAATCTCGGCTGGTCACTACTGCCTAGGGCTAATGGACATGTTTGCAATGTTGATGCATGAGTTTTTTTTTTGTTTTACACAATGCCCCATGATCATGGAAATGCTATGCACTAATGATGCAATATGCTATGCTTGTCTAAATGATGGATGCATAAAACACACGTCTCCTCCAGGGACAACGCCAGGGAGCTCCAGGAACTGTGCTGAGGGTTTCATCACCACGTCCATTTCCAACCTGCTGGGGAAAGACAACCTTTGCTGGGGAAAAACCATCAACACAACCTCTGCTGGGAAGACAGCTTCAGACTTGGAAAACAATCACAACTCCGATGGGGATACGGCAACCTTCAGGCTTGCTGAGGAGACACTGATCTCGAATCTGCTAGGGAGATGACACTCTCAAACCCATTGGGAAAATACGGACTATCGGACACGGGCTGCCGGTCGACTCGTCGAACACTGGTATTCAACATCCACCCACAGTATTGACTTTCCACTTTCGAGAACTCCCAGGCTCATCTGGACTTTTCTGATCCATCCCACGAAGATCGAATTCCTGGGATTCATACAAACTTTCCAGTCCTTAGACTTTGAAGAGTCTTCTTGATTAACTCCTTCCAGGATCGTCATCCTTCTTTTGTCGTCTCTTACGTTCTTCTATCCCTTGCCCCTGATTGGACTCTGTGGGGATTTCTTTTTTTTTTTTCAAAAGGCTTCATATCACCACCTGCCAGCGAATGAAGATATCTAACAGCACCGACACAAGAGATTGTTAGATAAAAGCGTGCCCCAGGCGTGCCAACACTTCAACATCTTGGTCGCTCAAACTTCCGAACAAGGTTTCCAGATTCCAATCTTATAAGCATGCATCGGAAGGGACCTCTATGTTTCAAAATGCAACTATTCTTATCAAAACAAACGGATGTTTTTGCAATCAAAGCGGTAATGAAGACAAAAACAAAATTATCTGACTGAACACGCATTTTATTGACTGAAAAAGATAGCTCGAAACCGAGCAACACACAGGAAGCAATCCCTGGAAAGAGGTGATTGCGCACAAAAGGAGAAAATCTATCCTAATGGCAATGTGAAACCGTGATCTCATCGGGTTCCAACTCGGTTACACCTCATATGTCCTCAAGACTTTCCGCACTTTCGGCCTTCTGAACAAGACGCTTCTGATTCGATCTCTGTCGGAGATTAGCCGTGATGTCTTAATCAAAGCACAAACGATCATGCCAGACACAGTTGTTCGTTTCATTCCCTCTTTTGCCTGGATCGCCCTTTCGGGTTTTCAATCCACCGGGATACCCATTTTTGCCTAAGTTGCCTTTTCAGGTTTTCAACTTACCGGGTGTACAGTTCTTTTCTTTTATTATCCCTAACTTTTGCCCGAACCTTTCTTCTTTTTTCTTGGTTCGCCGGGATGCCCCTTTTGCCTGGACTCTTTTATTCTTTTTGTCCAGCGGGTCTCTTTTTCACGAAGTATCTTTTAACTGCGTCCGCATTCACAGGGGATGGAAAATCCTCATCATCCGTGGTCGTCAGCAACAAGGCTCTGTCAGAGAAAACCCTTTTTGACCACGAACGGACATTCATAATTGTTTATCCACTTGCCCCACGATCGTCTTGAGGAGGAAGGATCCTTTTCAACACCACATCTCTTCCATGCTACCCACGAGGTCGCACTTCTCGGTTAACAACACGCTTCACTCACTGGGTACCACTGCCCCAGGTAGATGCACGTACCGAAGTACGACACTCAGGATACCAACTTCGTACTCAGCCACCATCGTTGGTGTGTTCAAATGTTATCGGGGAAGCACTAGCTCATTCACCTTAAACTCTCCCCATCAGACATCAGAATCCGTTCGGATTCGGGGTCAGGCCCCTCCTCCGAGATCGGTCACTCTCAATCTTTCGATTCGAGTACCTCGAGATGTCCTCATCAGGGACTTCAAACTTCCTGGACTGATAATCATCAGTGGGCGAGATAACCATACAGTACCCTCCTCTTGATTACTTTCTGGGAGACATACTGAACATCGTATTCAGTCGACACCATTCGCCCTCTCTTAACCCGTCTGGTCCATGCTGACTTCTCAAGCACGTACTTGATCAGATCCATTTTGGACATCCACAAAGTGGTATGAACCAGCATACACTGTCTCAGTCGGCGAGCAGCCTATGCCAAAGTACATCAAGTTTCTCGAGCAGTGAGTGTATTGTTTCACAGTCGATAAACTTTTTGCTTAGGTAAACTGCATGCTCTTTTCGACAAGACTCGTGATGCTGACACCATACACCTCATAGACCCCTTGAGGGCTGTCAAGTACCAGATTAACAGTTGTTTCTTCCCCGGAGGGTATCAGAATCAGAGGTTCCTGCTACTCATTTTTTCTTTCCATGCCCCTGGGCAGTCATTATTCCACCTGACCATTTGATTTTTTTTTCTTTTTTTTTTTGTTTTTTGGTTCAGGCGTTTCTTGCACTGTTCTTTTTTTCTCTTCTTTTTTTTTTTCTTCTTTTTTTTTCTTTTTTTTTGCAGGATCGACCTCGATTCCTCTTTCATTCGCAACATGCCTCGGCAGCTTGCTGGACAACACCCCATAAGTGCGCTAATTCGAACTCAACAGTATGAGTTATCTCTACCTGTCAAACAACTTGATCCACCGGATGCCCCTCTTCTGCTTGGGACTTTGCCATCATGTCATCAACATGGCATTTGCTTTCACGATGAATCATATCATGAAACAAAGTCACCCTAGACTTCTGATACTTGGCACCGGCCTTCTCGATACTGAACGACATCACCTTATAACCAGAAGGTGCCCCTTGTGTGATGGACATGGTTTACGTCATATCATCTGGCAACAGTTCAATCTGGTCTCGGCCAAGAAGCCATCCATGAAGATAAACTGAGCATTATAATCAATCCAATACCTCGTTGTGACGTACCGGGAATTCATCTTTCAGATTAGCTCAGCTCACATCTCGACAGTCCACACACATTCTCATCTTTCAGCACCGGTTTCCGCTTCCCTGGAGGACAGTCTTCTCTCCATGGTAACTCGTGCCTCCACAACATTGGTATCTTACCTTGGTGTATCTAGATACAACCAGGCGCACATATACCATCCTGTTCTTGACTTGCCTCTGAAGCGTCCTCAATATTCGCTTTCTGACCTCGGCGGTGCTTGGAACAACAATTCTGAGCACTCCTCATGCGGTTGAATCATCTTCTCCTCTGGTTTCAACGACCCGGCTAATTCCAACAAATCACAATCTTCTTCGCCTTCTCCTTCGGCATGATAGATCGAATTGTCGAAGTCATACAAAGGTGTAACCAAATTGTTATCGATGAGATCAGGAGGGTAATCACTTTTGAGGTTGGAACGAGACAAGTTCAAAAGGAAATAGAATGAAAAACATTGCCATTTTTATTATTATTTTTTTTTTTAAAACTGCAAAAAATGAAAAACAGGGAACACCGCTGTTAATTACAAAAACATCCATTTATTACTGATGCAAAAGGTTGCATAATGAAACACATGAGATGGCCCTTACAATGGACCATTACGTTTCGGGCAAAACGTATGGCTTTCATGCAAACAAAATTAAAACACAGAAATACTACACTTCCGGATGAGTGACAGTGATGCTCTTGGAGGCCTTCCAATTGCCTGGTACGCACGACTTTATCCACAGCTCGAGCTCGCGGTCGCAGTCGATCTCTTCACTCACCGAACAGGCATGATCAGAATCCAGCATTCCTGCACTGACAAAGATGTACGGTGGACGACGTCCTCTGTTTGGTCTAGACGACTCTTGATCTGGATAACCAATCCCGAACATGTCTGCCTTTACCACTATGTCAATGATTCTACCCCAACCTCGGGCCTCTTGGTTCTTCACCACCTCTAGAGCTTGTTTATAAGAAGAAATGGACAGCTTATTCTCTTTCTCGACAACAAGAGCGCTCTCCACCTGGACGGTTTCGATTGCTTGACTGGGTATTTCAAGTTTTCCAATGTCCATTTCTACTTCTTTCATCTTCTGGGTCGTGTCTCCCATCAATACACACCCCTCTGTGGCAACGGCCGCACAGCAATTATCAACCACAGGGAAGACTCCATCCTGCACCAGAGGTTTTGGAACCACAGCCAGGGGAACCTTTAGCTGATCTTCCTCAGTCATCTCCATTCCTTTCTTGACCTTTTTCACCATCTTCACTTTTACAGGACCCTGCCTGGGTACCGGGTTGACATCCCCATTCATGATCTGTGCCAAACTGATGATCTTGGAGTCTACCATGTCCTGGACAACATGCTTGAAAGCCCTACAACCCTCAACACTGTGCCCGGGTGCCTCAGAATGGAACTCGCACCTGGCATTCTCATCATAGTGTGCAGGCCTCTTCTGTTGTGCTATGGGAATCAAAATCCTTGGCCGGACTAACCCCAAATCCCTCAGTCTCCTGAACAGAAGGGTGTAGGTCACAGGTGGCTCCTCAAACTGACGATCCTCCTTCTTCTTCTTCACCTGGCTCTTAGCTCTCGGTGCCTTCTGTTGAGGTGGTGGTTGTTGCGGGGGTACAGGTGAGTTACCAACAAGAGTGGTTACAGCAACAGCATAAGGATAATAACGATCCTTACTGCGTTCTTTCTTTGCTGGCACACCACTTGACTCAACCTCCTTTTTGAGCGGACCACTGTCAGAGCGTTTCTTTGCTACCGAGCCAGAGGGATTTGTTACATCGGATGATGGAGCCCTTCCCTGAACTTTCTCCTTGATCATCCAGCTCTCAATCCTTTCCAATCTCTCAGACATGGCTTTCTGCCCCAAGGCAAGCCCTTGCACAATACTGAACAATCCCCTCATCATCTCTTTTAGTTCAAGGATGTCGGCGTTGGGAAGATCCATCAGCTTGGATTTGTTGAGTCTGACTGTATGTCTGAATGGAAGAGCTATGCGCACCGGTTGACACCTTCAAAACAACAAATGGGTTAGTATGACTCACGCATGCAATGTCTATCCGTACCAGGAATATTCCTTTGATTTTGGTTTCACAGAGACAAATAATTTTTCATCAATAACATTCTGACATCTGGATATCTCTCAACCAGAATCTTAATCAAAAAGTGGACCCTGAGTACGGATAGACACGAGTTGAATGCAGATGAATGCGATGCAAATGCATGAATGCAAGTCACTGCGCCACCAAGTCATCTGAAGACCCATTCTCTGAACCAGTCACAGTCAACTGAGTCACCATGAATCCGACTTGGGGAGTTCCGAAATAAACGGAACTGGAGATTACATCACTATCATCACATGAACATCCACTGAACGGATGACAGTCAGATCCTCTGAACAGGTACTCTCAAATTCAACCCGGGGATCCGAAATAAACGGAACCCGCTGATAAACTACGGACAGAACTCCGGCGTCCCAGAAATAAATGTCCATAAATTTGGCTGAACCAAAGTCACCATCACAGCACCACTGGCAGAAACCGTATCTGTAGAGATCAAACCCTCCCCTCACTGGTAGGTTCTAAGAACAGAAGTTTGTCAGCTTCAGCCCTTCAGTCGAGAATAATACGTTTACCACTGAAGGTTTGGCATTATTACGGGATAAAAGACCTCTGCTGACTCCCCTCAACAGGATATCCTAAAGCAAGTTCCCAGTCTCGGGGTCCTCGGATTGAGCAACGAGAATGCGCCCACCAGAGCTAACATAAACGCGTCTCGGAGGAGAGGCCTCGACTGAGCTCTCGGGAAATGGTCACCAGAGTCGACGATTTCTAAAGGAATATCTGTCGTTATGGAACACCCATAGGACAAAATATATCCAAAAGAAACCTCGTCTGGAATGTGGGTCTCATGAACGACTTAACGTAGCAACATGCCACGCAAGCCTCATGACTATCCACTCTAACACCTATGTGTACACTCAAGCCTGGGTAGTGGGCTTATCTCTCATAAAATATCCCATCCCAACAAACAGTCAACCCACAGAACCCACAGATACAACAAACATATGTACATGAATGCAATAAGGTAAAGCAGGTAAATGCTGAAAATAAATAACTGTACAAAAGAATAAACACCCAACAAACAAGAAACCTACAAAAGCTAGGAGGGACTCGCTTAGGGAAACCGATGTCCCCAGCAGAGTCGCCAGCTGTCGCAGCCTGAAAAATACAGAGTGCGAAAAAAACAACCGGCGAGAAAGAAATGACAGAAGAGTCGCCACCGTGCGTTATTTATCCCAAAGGAGGGAAAGGAAACGCTCGAAGTAAACCTGAAGAGAAGGAAAGGAAAAGACAAGGTCTCGCAACCAAATCTTGGGTTCGGGAGTCGATTATGCGAAGGGAAGGTATTAGCACCCCTACGCATCCGTAGTACTCTACGGGATCCACTCTTGTTGTTCTTGTCTAAAGGGTGTGTGTTTATCTAATGTACTATTTACTAAAAGAAAGGGGTCAAAGAAATGACTCGCACGGATGTCGCATCCACTGCATACGTATCTCATCTGAATATGAGAATCAGAGTCTTCGTAGCTCGGCTACCTAAGGGTTAAGGATAAGTGTGCTCGCTAAGACGTCGCGTCTTATGCCTACGTATCTCATCAGGAATGAGAATCAGAGCAAAACGTAGTTCAGCTAACTACGGGAACAAAGGGTCTCGATTGCAACTAGGGCAAGAGAAAGGGAAGGTCTCGATCGCAACGAGGGCGAGAGAAAGGATCCCAACAAGGGCGAAAGCAAACAAGGATTAGTTGTTAGTTGTTAGTCAAACTCGGCAAGACATCGCATCTTGTGCCTACGTATCTCATCTGAACATGAGAATCAGAGTTGCCGTAGTTCGGCTACACGCACGCCAAACAAACAAACACACAAGCAGGCAAACATGGAGCCTGAATGCCAATCACTGGACTTACATCAGCATCCGAACCAAAACACAAAAAGGCAAACGTGGAGCCCGAACGCCAATCACTGGACTTACATCGGCATCCGAACCAAAACACACGCACACTGGAACCCAAATGCCACTCGATGGACTTACATCAGCTTCCAAGCACACAACAACCAAACAAGTTAATAGGGAGTCGGGAACTCGAGCCTATAACTGTCAAGCAAACACACACAAAAAGAAAAAGGGTGCCCGGAGAGATCTCGCACGATCCCCTGCCTACGTACCTCATCTGGTATGAGAATCAGGGCGACGTAGTTCCCCTACATAGGGATTGCCATCTGAACATGGACTTACAAAGGAGGACACCAGTTGTGTCAAAGGAGAGTGGGCAATGTGTCCACATCCTAGCAGTAGGTGTCGCAGCTCGCTGAATCGAGTCTTAGGCGGTTACCTCTTTGCAATAGGATGGACTACATGCCACAAGATCGGAGACGCTCGGAAAGGTCTAGAAGTGGGGGAAGCTCTGCCCTAGAGTTGTCATGCAATATGTACTTAAGTGTTAGGATTTACAAATGGGAATATCTACCTAATGTTAGCATGCAAAGAATAAGGGAATCCTACCTATGTTATCATACAAAAGGATATGGGAATCCTACCTATATTATCATACAAAAGGATATGGGAATCCTACCTATGTTATCATACAAAAGGACATGGGAATCCTACCTATGTTATCATACAAAAGGTTCTATCTAATGGGTGCTACCTAATCGGAACAAGAATTGACGAGTGGAGCAAGGAGAGGTGCTAGGAATAAAGGTAGACGGCGATGCATGAAGCAATCGACTTACAAGGTTGATGGCGATGCATAAAGCAATCGACTTACAAGGTTGATGGCGATGCATAAAGCAATCGACTTACAAAAGGGTGGATGAATACGTGCTGGTTCTGTTAGGTTTTGAAAAATGATTACTCGACGTTGGATCGAGGTTTTGATCTTGTTTTGAAATGGTTATCGAATGTTCATTTTAATTCTTGTATTAACAGATGAATAAAGAATGAAAGAATAAATATTATACATTTCATGGGAGAGGGATACATTTGTTATGAATGGGGATTGTTCATGGCAATCAAATAATAATAATATATGCCTCATACATCATACAAGTAGGCAACAGTTATTAATCAGACAGATAAGATATATAAACAAGTATATGATCAAGTCAAATAATCAGAGAATGAAATAATGAAGCATTAAACAATGTATGAGAATTATAAACATATTAAGCAATCAAACAATAAAGACATGGATGAAAGAAACAAGTACAAAAAAACTTAAGTGCATTTGGAGCAAAAATGGCAATGTGAGGTGGTATGAGCAAATCTCCTGTTTTGGCAAAACTTAAGTGAGTGGACAAGATAAGTACATGGCCAAATGAGGTAAAGAAAGTGGGCTGGCTGGATTTGTGGTCTGGCAAACAAAAAAACAGCTTTTCACAGTGGAAAATACTCAGAAAACTGAGTTTTCGCGCGAGCGGTCGACCATAGGTCGGCTCAAAGTATGCTATGCGTCGACCATAGGTCGACTCCAGTATGCTATGCGTCGACCATAGGTCGGCTCCAACATGCTATGCGCTAACCCGTGGTCCATGCGCTGACCCTTATGGTCGACTCAAGCATGCTATGCGCTGACCCGTGGCCCATGCGCTGACCCTTATGGTCGACTCAAAGCCTGCAACAATTTTTTTTTTTTTTGAAAGAAAAGGAGGGCAAATTTTGAGATGTTACAATATGAAAAAGAGAAAATTATAAAATATTTTATAAAATCATTAATGATATAAATAAATAAATTAAAAGAATTAGAAAAAAAGGAACCATAAATATTTAAAGACATCAAGTTTAAAAAAAAAATACATTAATAATTTATTGATATTACAAAACAGTTTTATGATTTTTTTTCTAAGACATGTCATAAAAAAAATAGAGTATTAATTAAAGTAATAAGAACTTTAAAGAGGCCATATGTCAAAAGACTTTCAATTTTCTAGCATCTTTCTGGTTACTTTCATATTCATCATATTTCAATAATTTTTCAGAGAATATTCAAAGTAGACAAAAGTTTAGAATTAGAAAGTGTTTCGTAGAGTTGTTTTGAAAATTGATGAAGTAGTGCATGCTATGGTAGATTTGAGTTCGGTACGATGGAGAGGAGATTGATGTATAGAATTATTATTTCGACATCCAAGTTAGTAAGAGAGTGAAAAGTGATGTGACATTGAAAATGAATTTGAATACTAAGAAATGACATATATTTCCTCTTAAATAGGAGAAACGGTTAACAACATAAAGTGTAAAGTGAGGTTTAGATCGCAACCAGCTATCAGATTAATTTGGATGGTCGGTCAAGGTCCATGGGTAGAATTCTCTGCTTCTAAGGAAGAAAAGGTTTGTATGTTCAGTGTGCTCTACAACTTCCGCTATATTACTAGGCATTTCGTCTTGGGCCTTGTGGACGATTGTTGTCCCTCAAGCCTTTGTCTCTGTTTTCTATGACGAGGGTTTGCTCTACGGGCTCCAACCCGACTGCTGGATCCGGGAAAGTGAAATCCTTTTATGGAATGTCATTGTAATCGGGAACATGCACATATGATTCCCTTCAAGTAATAGATGGTGTTTCGCTAAAAAAAAACTGTTTTGTAATATCAATGAACTACTAATGTAATTTTTTCTAAGACATTTCGATAAAATCCTAATGATTGTATGATCTTTAATAGATAAGGCACGTATAAGAGGTTCCCGAAGTTTCATTTTGCCTATTTTTCTTCCATTTGCAACCTGCAAAAGAATTCCTTTCAGCATTTTACTGTCATTCTTTCTTCCGAGCTTTTTTGTTCTAGCTTTTGATTAAGTTCATACGAGATCTTTTCTCATTGGTACTTGACACGCCTGAGTAATCGATCCATTTTCCTATAGATAAAATTTATCTTTTTCTTCTTGCTTTCACATTTTTCCTAGGCTTTCCTGGGTAGTGAGCTTTTGATACCCTTGTTTCTTTTTTTTAGAGATTACTTCAACAGTGGGAACTTTCTAATATAAATGTTTGGGCCTGAAATTGCTGGCTTATCATGTCTTGTTTGTATTAGATTCTTCTTCATAGTACTTCTTACCACGAAGATTGTATGAACCATGATTAGGAATGTGAAGAAAGATATCTTGGCCGACTGGGTGGACCGAGAAATATTACATACCATTTCTGCTTCTCCCTGCGAGGGTGGTTTTGATTATGCTTCGACTAACCTGGGATCTTCGTACGACTAGGGAGTCTTACCACCAGATGGAGATAAGAGAATATACATTAAATATGACGTGTGTGTCATCCCCCTTCACGAGTGTTATTCTCCCTCATGGGCTTTCCATTTAATGATTAGATCATCATTATGAACCACTTGATGGTTATAACACCCTAAACTCCGAAACTTTTATAAAAATAATTACTCGATAATTTAAGGTGTCACGAACGACCACCATCCAAAACTCATCAAAACATGTGACAACAAGCAACAGAAATTCATTACACAACAACTTCATTTTAAACTTCGTAAATAAAATATTAAACTTTAAAACATCAACATTTACCCAAAACATAACAAACGGCCAGTTCCCGATGTTATAAGATCAGAGTACTATATCATACCCCAAAATTTGCCCTACTTTTTTTCAATTTTGTTTGGCTTATTGATCATCTCATCTGCATAAACTCACACAATCTAATCATTCATTTATAGTAGCATCTTTCAAATAATATCATTGGATTCAAAGACTTCTTGTTACAAGACATTTAGGTGGAATTTGCAAGTTTATGGCCATAAAGGTTCATCTGGACATTCTGATTGTATATGCACCATTGGGGATTAATCTTGATTCTTAAGTCAAAATTTCATAAGAACCATAATCTTCGGTTTTCGATCTCTGGTCATTTTTAAGAGATGTCGTTGGTTAACCATTTTCATTTAGTAACCTCATTTGGTGGTCATCTTTAATTTTGTTTGGTTCACGATGTGTCACCCAAGAGGTCAAGATCATTCAGTTTCAAATGTCACTACGCCAAAAACTGGAATAGACAGCGTACCTTAGAGGGCGCTTTATTACAAAAGCGCACTCTAAAGTGAAGCGAAAAAATAAGGAGCGAACAACTGGAATAGACAACGCACTTTAGAGGGCGCTTTTGTAATAAAGCGCCCTCTAAGGTGAAGCGAAAAAATAAGGAGGAGATAGAGGGACAACAATGCAGGGCGCTTTTTAGAAAGCGCCCTCTAAGGTTACCCTTAGAGGGCGCTTTTAAAAAAGCGCTCTATAAGTCCATGTGCATTTCCAGTTTATAAAGCGCTTTCATAAGCGCCCTCTTAGGCCCCCTTTAGAGGGCGCTTTTTTTCCACAAGCGACCTCTAAGGTCCCCTTTAGTAAACATTAAAATTATAACATACTGCGCGTTTTGTTATTTCACTCTCTGTTATTTTCGTTCTTTTTCACGTTAGGGTTCTCACTGCTACGATTTTCGCTACTTCTAAGGCGTTCTCCTTCCACCTCTGTTAGATCTACGACGTTTCCTCCTTCTATTAATTCGTTGTTAGCTGTTCGATTTTGACACCATAGGTATTTTTCTAATCTTCATATTACTTGGTTTCTCTTCTGACGTTCGCTATTGCTCATTTTTGGTTTCATTTTTCTTGGTTCATACATTTATTGAGTATTCTCAACAATAATTATTGTGTTGCAATGCTAGCAATGGAGACTAGGCATTATGGGTTAAATTTCACCAACTGTTCCATTTGTTTCTCGATGTAGAAAAAGGAGACAGCAATATCTAAAACACCTTCTACCAATCAAAGGTACACTATGCAGCTTATGAGTGTATTTATTCTAGCATACATAGCGTAGCTAGTAACTTAAGAAGTTTAGGTATGGATGTTATTTGATAGAGTAAATTAGAGTCGACTATTCTTCTGTTAGCTTTCAGTTAGACCATTATACAATTCTACATATATATTTTCTAGTCAATGTTTATCTTTTGTAAAAACTATATGATGATATATAACTATGCTACAAATTAGTGCATACCACTAATGCTTAATGCATGGTTCATACATTCTCATGCTATTGAAGTCAGAGATATCTGAAAATGTTGATAAACTAACTCAATAAACCAAAATTGTTTTGGTTTTGGGTTGTTGTTGGAGACATGAATGCCCTGCACAGAGACTAACTCAATAAAGCGAAATTGTTTTGTCTCATCCCATTTTTGGTTTCTCTTCTGAAATTGTTTTTTGTTTATTCTAATTAGTAATGGATAATACATGGATGTCTTCCAATCGATTGTCGAGAGAGTACGAGAATGGGGTATCAGAATTCGTTAAGTTTGCCGTTGCGCACGCCGAAGACCCCAGTAGAATGATATGTCCTTGCTTGGGTTGTTGTTATGGGAAACGGGTTGGCGCAGTTCAGTTGACATCGCATCTAATGAGGCATGGAATTGATCGAAGTTATACATGTTAGAATTTGCATGGTGAGAAAAGTAACGAGAATGTTGAACCGGGGGATAGTACGACCTATGCCTCAAACTATAGTGGCGCAGATACATACGATTGTGATCGAGTTGAAGAGATTGCATAAGCACTTGAAGGAGATCTTAAGGATTGTCCCGAAATGTTTGAGAGGTTGGTAAGTGATGCAGAGAAACCTTTGTATGATGGTTGCACTAAATTCACAAGATTGTCTGCGGTATTAAAGTTGTACAACTTAAAGGCGGGCAATGGATGGTCGGATAAAAGTTTCACAGAGTTATTAGCCCTTTTGAAAGATATGCTTCCTGAGGATAATGTTCTTCCCAATCGAACATATGAGACCAAAAAGATGTTATGCTCTATTGGCATGAGCTATGATAAGATACATGCATGTCCAAACGATTGCGTTTTGTTTCGAAATGAGTATGCATCGTTAAATGAGTGTCCTAAATGCGGTGTCTCGCGATATAAGAACAAGTTGTCTCCAGCAAAAGTCTTGTGGTATTTTCCTGTTATTCCGAGATTTAGACGCATGTTTCGTAGTGAAACCGATTCAAGACACTTGACCTGGCATACAGATGAAAGAATTATAGATGGAAAGTATCGACATCTGGCAGATTCACCACAGTGGTTGAAAATTGATAATGATTATCCTGAATTTGGAGAAGAATCAAGAAACCTTCGCTTGGCATTATCTACTGATGGAATGAACCCACACGATATCAAGTGTGAAGGACTTAAACCCCAAATTTGCAAATCTGTCGTATTTTGGTGTTATCGAGCGCATTTGGGTGTTTGATTATGAGAAGTTTCAGATTCCTATATTTGGTTGCAAGTGGGTTGAAAATAATAACGACATTCGAATGGATAAGTCAGGATTTTTGCAAGTGGATCTTAATAGGGTGGGATACAAAGATGAGTCTTTTATTCTAGCCTCTCAAGCTAGACAAGTGTTCTATGTCAATGATCCGAAAAGTACGAAATGGTCTATAGTTCTTTTTTCCAACAAAGTAATTGATGAAAACACTGGAGATCAAGGTGATATTGATGTTGAGATTGAATCGTTTACCAGAAATGATCAAGATGAGAATATTATATCAAATGATTCATATATTAGAAATGATCATAATGAGGGTATTTGGATCAATCCAACCGTCCGTGTTGTTAAGAGACATGTAGAACATATTCCAACCAAGAAAAGAAAGAGAACTTAGTGAAAAAGGTACAGGTCAAATGATTTTAATTGTTTTCTTTATTACAGGTAAAATGGCTTTTATTACAGCAAATCGAGTCAGTTGCATAAAAAAAAAGGTATAAACACAATTATATGATATTTATGCATAGAAAATGTTAATTCTTGATCTTATACTCCCCCTAACTAATTTTATGATATTTTAGGTTCATGCTATTGATATTGAACAAAAAGAGGTTGTTGCTAAGAAGACTGCGGCTAGCAAAAAAAACATACATCTCAGAGATGCTTTTGCTACTTAGTTTTATTTCTTTTTAAGTTATGAATTGGTTGTATATTTAGAATCTTTAGAAGTTAAACGATTATATATCAGTGGATTGTTGTATATGTATGGATTGTTGTATATAAGGCTTGTTGAATGCAATGTGTGAAAAAGGGCTTCAAATTATACAGTTTTAGGTGTACTGCTTCAATATACAGTTTGTCTAAAATAAATAAAAAAATATAGCGCTTTTTAAAAAAAAATAATTTAAATAACCACCCACTTTAGAGGGCGCTTTCCAAAATAAGCGCCCTCTAAACCCTTTAAATTTCCACTTTAGAGGGCGCTTTCCAGTAAAAGCGCCCTCTAAACCCTTAAAAGTTTCCACTTTAGAGGGCGCTTTCCAGTAAAAGCGCCCTCTAAACCCTTAAAAGTTTCCACTTTAGAGGGCGCTTTCTTTAAAAAGCGCCCTCTAAAGTGGCCCTTAAAGGGCTTAAAGAGCCACTTTAGAGAGCGCTTTTGTAACACCCCGATAAAATATGATAATTATTTAAATTACGTTAATAGTATATTTATTAATTTAATTAAATAATTAGATTATTATTGGAATATTATTTGGAATTATTATTATTGGAATAATAAGTTGGAATATATAAAGGTCCTATTTGGCAAAGAGGGTTTTTCACGTGAAAACCAGAGAAGCGACAGAAAGTGGAAAAGGGCAAAGAGGAAGAGCAAGAGAGAAAGGGTTGAAGAAGGGAAAAGCTTGAAGCTGAAGGATTGCCAAATTAACTCAGGTAAGGGGGGTTTATCGTCGTTTAATGGATATTATGGGTTAACATGTAATGGGTAGTAATAAGCCATTGAATTGACCCTAATCAGGATGATGAATGCTGAAAATGGTGATGAATAAATTACGTTAAAACCGTGAATGAATCTATTTTTGGATGAGTCGTAAATTTCTGGACGTGTAGCTTTTTACGGAATCGAAATCGGAGGTCCGGAAGTCCTCCAACGGCGAAAAATGCGGGCAATTCTGCATTCTGTTCGTTGTTAGCGCAGGGACAGCTTTCTGTCTTGCGTTAACCGGTTAACCCAGGGCGTTAACCGATTAACACTGTTATGATAATAAAAATAAATAAATTTTCTGTCTTGCGTTAACAGGTTAACCCAGGGCGTTAACAGGTTAACACTGTTATAATTTGCCAAAAACGTATTCTGTCTTGCGTTAACGGGTTAACCAAATGCGTTAACAGGTTAACGCTGTTGAAATCCTGTTAGAATTGCATTCTTTCTTGCGTTAACAGGTTGACCCAGGGCGTTAACCAGTTAACACTGTTAAAATCCTGTTAGAATTGCATTCTGTCTTGCGTTAACAGGTTAACCCAAGGCGTTAACCGGTTAACACTGTTGAAAAACTGTTAAATTTGTATTCTGTCTTGCGTTAACGGGTTAACCCAGGGCGTTAACCGGTTAACACTGTATGATAATTAAAAAAATTAATTTCTGTTTTGCGTTAACGGGTTAACCCAGGGCGTTAACGGGTTAACGCTGTTGGAAAAGTGAAAAATTGATATTTGAATATTGTGTACGTTTTGGAATGGAATTATGTGTACATATTTGATGATTGGCCTATATTGGTGAATGATATATTGCATGTATGATATAGTAGGGATCATTTCCCGTGGTTTTGAGCAGTATAGGTATTAGTAGAGTGTGCTAATACTGTGATTTATTATTTGGCATGATATGAATATGATTCTGTGATACATATGCTGATGATGTGTGATGGTATGCATAATGCTGTGAATGTATCTGTTATGTATGCAATTGTGGATGGACTGTTTATGGCTTAGAGTGTGAGCATATGTCCATTGTGGATTGTTGTTGATGTTGCATGCTAGGTGATTTAGCGTGCATAGTATGGCCTTTATGGTGGTAGCTAATTCCCATGGTGAGGAATTAGTGAGTGAGTTATTGTGGATTGTTGTTGATGTTTGCATGCTAGGTGATTTAGCGTGCATAGCATAGCCCTTGGGGTGGTAGCTAATTCCCATGGTGAGGAATTAGTGAGTGAGTCACTAGGTCTCAAATGAGTGGGACTAGTGAGCTTGGTAGCCGTATCTGGGTTTGATCGGTGAGGTTGAACTATGTGTTCACGAATAGTCGGTACCGCATGCATGGAGTCTTATTGCATAATATATGTATGGCGTATAATATGAATGGATGTATTCCAATATTATACGTGTGTTTTGTGTTGTGTTGTGTTGAGTATGATTATGAGTTGATGTTGCCGTTGCTGAATGTGTGATATGATTAGGATGATGAAATGTGTTAATTACTTAGCATTACATGATATTTTATAATGCTTATTATATCGATTGAGGAACTCACCCTTACAACTATGTTTCAGGTAACGAGCAGTGATTGAGTAGAAGCTAGTGCTTGGAGTCTAGTGTAGTTCCTTAGTGGGTCATGCTCTGGTAGATGTAACATCGGGACGGGATGTTTTACTTTGTTTTCAATTGTGGTTGTTGAACAGTTTTACATGTAATGCGATTACATGGTTTGCATGATTGATTAGATCTCTATCCGCTGCGAAATGTGCAATGTTTATTTTTGATTAATAAATGAGCATGACAAGTGTGAATGGTGTGAAGTGTCAAGTGTGACACCCTTAAATTGCATATCTACTCTGATTTATATTTTGTTGAATTTAATTAATTATTGGGGTATTTTAGAAGGGTGTTACATTAGTGGTATCAGAGCATAGTCGGTCGAGTCGAGTCGTAATTATTCTGTTTCCCTGTACGTGATAGGTGTTGTGTAACCCTATCAGTACTTATTGTTTTAGCTTGTTGGAGTATCTCAGAATAGAGATGGCTGGAAGAGGTAGAGATGATGCTGCGATTGCTGAGGCTCTGGGTATGCTAGCTGGAGTACTTGGAGGGAATCCGAATGTTGTGGGATTGGGAGCTGCTCGTCAACTGAGTGAGTTCCAGAAGAACAATCCTCCAATGTTCAAGGGAGCATACGATCCAGATGGTGCTCAGAAGTGGTTGAAGGAGATCGAGAGGATCTTCCGAGTGACTGAGTGTGCCGATAACCAGAAGGTCAGGTTCGGTACGCATATGCTGTCAGAGGAAGCAGATGATTGGTGGGTTGCTGCCCGCACTGAGTTGGAAGCTGCTGGGAGTGCTGAGATCACTTGGGCGGTGTTCAGAGAGAGATTCCTGAGGAAGTACTTTCCAGAGGATGTCAAAGGAAAGAAAGAGATAGAGTTCTTAGAATTGAAGCAGGGCAACCGGTCTGTTACTGAGTATGCTGCTAAGTTCACAGAGCTGTCGAAGTATTACACTCCCTATGATGAGGCAGTAGCAGATGGGGCAGAGTTGTTTATGCTGTTAGCGACTTTGGAGGCTAAAGATAAACTGGCGAATTGCGATCTAGCCGTGGTGTGTGATTTTCCTGATGTGTTTCCTGAAGAAGTGAATGAATTACCGCCAGAGCGTGAAGTTGAGTTCTCGATTGATTTGGTACCTGGTACTAGGCCGATATCGATGGCTCCGTACCGTATGTCTGCTGTTGAGTTAGCTGAATTGAAGAGTCAGCTGGAAGATCTGTTGGATAAGGAATTTATTCGTCCGAGTGTGTCACCGTGGGGCGCACCAGTGTTATTGGTTAAGAAGAAAGAAGGTACGATGAGGTTGTGTGTGGACTACAGGCAACTGAATAAAGTGACGATCAAGAATCGGTATCCTTTGCCGAGGATTGATGATTTGATGGATCAGTTGGTTGGTGCGAGTGTGTTCAGCAAAATAGATTTGAGATCGGGGTATCATCAGATACGTGTGAAAACTGAGGATATTCAGAAGACTGCTTTCAGAACAAGGTATGGACATTATGAGTATTCTGTAATGCCTTTTGGTGTGACTAATGCGCCTGGGGTATTTATGGAGTATATGAATAGGATTTTCCATCCGTACCTAGACAAGTTTGTTGTGGTGTTTATTGACGATATTTTGGTGTATTCGAAAGCTGAAGAAGAGCATGCTGAACATTTGAGAGTGGTTTTAGGAGTTCTACGAGAAAAGAAGTTATTTGCTAAACTGTCCAAGTGTGAATTTTGGTTAGAAGAGGTTAGTTTTCTTGGTCATGTGGTTTCAAGAGGTGGTGTTGCTGTTGATCCTTCTAAGATAGAAGCGGTATCTAAGTGGGAAGCTCCGAAGTCAGTTTCTGAGATAAGGAGTTTTCTTGGACTTGCAGGTTATTATAGGAAATTCATTGAGGGATTTTCTAAGTTGGCGTTACCGTTGACGATGTTGACTAGAAAGGGGCAAGCGTTTGTTTGGGACTCAAAGTGTGAAGAAGGTTTCCAAGAGTTAAAGAGAAGGTTAACTACTGCTCCTATTCTGATATTACCAAGTCTGTCGGAACCATTTGAGGTTTACTGTGATGCTTCATTGTTGGGTTTGGGTGGTGTTTTGATGCAGAATAAGCAGGTTGTAGCTTATGCTTCGAGACAACTGAAGGTTCATGAGAGGAACTATCTGACACACGATTTAGAGTTGGCAGCTGTGGTATTTGTTCTGAAGTTATGGAGGCATTACTTGTACGGGTCAAGATTTGAGGTTTTCAGTGACCATAAAAGTTTAAAGTATTTGTTTGATCAGAAAGAGCTGAATATGAGACAGAGGAGATGGTTAGAATTTCTGAAGGATTATGACTTTGGTTTGAATTACCATCCGGGTAAAGCAAACGTAGTGGCTGATGCATTGAGTCGGAAATCATTGCATATGTCTATGTTAATGGTTAAGGAACTGGATTTAATTGAGCAGTTTAGAGACTTGAGTTTGGTGTGTGAGAGTACTCACAATAGTGTTAAATTGGGAATGTTAAAGTTAACGAGTGGTATTCTGGATGAGATTAGAGAGGGTCAGAAATCCGATGTGCTTTTGGTTGATAAGTTGACTCTAGTGAATCAAGGTCAAGGTGGTGAATTCAGAGTTGATGAGAATGGTGTTTTGAAATTTGGTAACCAGGTGTGTATTCCGGATGTTACCGAACTTAAGAAGAGTATTCTTGAGGAAGGACATCATAGTGGCCTGAGTATTCATCCTGGGGCTACGAAGATGTATCATGATTTGAAAAAGTTATTTTGGTGGCCGGGAATGAAAAGAGAAATTGCGAGTTTTGTTTATTCTTGTTTGACTTGTCAGAAGTCAAAGATTGAGCATCAGAAGCCGTCTGGGCTAATGCAACCGTTGGCTATTCCAGAGTGGAAGTGGGATAGTATCAGTATGGATTTTGTTTCTGGTTTACCGAGGACAATTAAGAATTTTGAAGCTATTTGGGTGATTGTTGACAGATTGACAAAATCGGCTCATTTCATTCCGATCAGAATGGATTATCCGTTAGAGAGATTAGCTGAGTTGTATATTGAGAAAATTGTAAGTTTGCATGGTATTCCGTCGAGTATTGTTTCAGACAGAGATCCTAGATTTACATCGAAGTTCTGGGAAGGTTGCAGAGGGCTTTGGGAACTAAGCTGAGATTGAGTTCTGCATATCATCCGCAGACTGATGGTCAGACTGAGAGGACGATTCAGTCACTGGAGGATCTTTTGAGGGCTTGTGTTTTGGAAAAGGGAGGTGCTTGGGATTGTTATTTACCTTTGATTGAGTTTACCTACAACAATAGTTTTCATTCGAGCATTGGTATGGCACCGTTTGAAGCTTTGTATGGTAGGAGATGTCAGACACCTTTATGTTGGTATGAGTCCGGTGAGAGTGCTGTGGTTGGACCGGAGATTGTTCGACAAACTACGGAAAAGATTAAGATGATTCAGGAGAAGATGAGGATTGCTCAGAGTCGTCAGAAGAGTTATCACGACAAGAGGAGGAAGTCACTTGAGTTTCAAGAGGGAGATCATGTGTTTCTTCGTGTTACTCCGATAACTGGGGTTGGTCGAGCTTTGAAGTCGAAGAAGTTGACACCTCGATTTATTGGTCCTTATCAGATTTTGGAGACGATAGGGGAGGTAGCCTATCGTATCGCTTTACCGCCGTCACTTGCGAATTTGCATGAGGTTTTTCATGTGTCTCAGTTAAGGAGGTACATTCCTGATCCGTCGCATGTGGTCCAAGTAGATGATGTACAGGTGAGAGATAACCTGACTGTTGAAACATCACCTATGAGGATCGAGGATCGAGAGTTGAAGCAGTTGCGGGGTAAAGAGATTGCTTTGGTAAAGGTAGCTTGGGGAGGACCAGCAGGTGGCAATGTGACTTGGGAACTTGAGAGTCAGATGAAGGAGTCTTATCCAGAGTTATTCGCTTGAGGTATGTTTTCAAGGACGAAAACTCTTTTAGTGGGGGAGAGTTGTAACACCCCGATAAAATATGATAATTATTTAAATTAAGTTAATAGTATATTTATTAATTTAATTAAATAATTAGATTATTATTGGAATATTATTTGGAATTATTATTATTGGAATAATAAGTTGGAATATATAAAGGTCCCATTTGGCAAAGAGGGTTTTTCACGTGAAAACCAGAGAAGCGACAGAAAGTGGAAAAGGGCAAAGAGGAAGAGCAAGAGAGCAAGGGTTGAAGAAGGGAAAAGCTTGAAGCTGAAGGATTGCCGGATTAACTCAGGTAAGGGGGGTTTATCGTCGTTTAATGGGTATTATGGGTTAACATGTAATGGGTAGTAATAAGCCATTGAATTGACCCTAATCAGGATGATGAATGCTGAAAATGGTGATGAATAAATTACGTTAAAACCGTGAATGAATCTATTTTTGGATGAGTCGTAAATTTCTGGACGTGTAGCTTTTTACGGAATCGAAATCGGAGGTCCGGAAGTCCTCCAACGGCGAAAAATGCGGGCAATTCTGCATTCTGTTCGTTGTTAGCGCAGGGACAGCTTTCTGTCTTGCGTTAACCGGTTAACCCAGGGCGTTAACCGGTTAACACTGTTATGATAATAAAAAAAAATAAATTTTCTGTCTTGCGTTAACAGGTTAACCCAGGGCGTTAACAGGTTAACACTGTTATAATTTGACAAAAACGTATTCTGTCTTGCGTTAACGGGTTAACCAAATGCGTTAACTAACGCTGTTGAAATCCTGTTAGAATTGCATTCTGTCTTGCGTTAACAGGTTAACCCAGGGCGTTAACCGGTTAACACTGTTAAAATCCTGTTAGAATTGCATTCTGTCTTGCGTTAACAGGTTAACCCAGGGCGTTAACCGGTTAACACTGTTGAAAAACTGTTAAATTTGTATTCTGTCTTGCGTTAACGGGTTAACCCAGGGCGTTAACCGGTTAACACTGTATGATAATTAAAAAAATTAATTTCTGTTTTGCGTTAACGGGTTAACCCAGGGCGTTAACGGGTTAACGCTGTTGGAAAAGTGAAAAATTGATATTTGAATATTGTGTACGTTTTGGAATGGAATTATGTGTACATATTTGATGATTGGCCTATATTGGTGAATGATATATTGCATGTATGATATAGTAGGGATCATTTCCCGTGGTTTTGAGCAGTATAGGTATTAGTAGAGTGTGCTAATACTGTGATTTATTATTTGGCATATGATATGAATATGATTCTGTGATACATATGCTGATGATGTGTGATGGTATGCATAATGCTGTGAATGTATTTGTTATGTATGCAATTGTGGATGGACTGTTTATGGCTTAGAGTGTGAGGATATGTCCATTGTGGATTGTTGTTGATGTTGCATGCTAGGTGATTTAGCGTGCATAGTATGGCCTTTATGGTGGTAGCTAATTCCCATGGTGAGGAATTAGTGAGTGAGTTATTGTGGATTGTTGTTGATGTTTGCATGCTAGGTGATTTAGCGTGCATAGCATAGCCCTTGGGGTGGTAGCTAATTCCCATGGTGAGGAATTAGTGAGTGAGTCACTAGGTCTCAAATGAGTGGGACTAGTGAGCTTGGTAGCCGTATCTGGGTTTGATCGGTGAGGTTGAACTATGTGTTCACGAATAGTCGGTACCGCATGCATGGAGTCTTATTGCATAATATATGTATGGCGTATAATATGAATGGATGTATTCCAATATTATACGTGTGTTTTGTGTTGTGTTGTGTTGAGTATGATTATGAGTTGATGTTGCCGTTGCTGAATGTGTGATATGATTAGGGTGATGAAATGTGTTAATTACTTAGCATTACATGATATTTTATAATGCTTATTATATCGATTGAGGAACTCACCCTTACAACTATGTTTCAGGTAACGAGCAGTGATTGAGTAGAAGCTAGTGCTTGGAGTCTAGTGTAGTTCCTTAGTGGTTCATGCTCTGGTAGATGTAACATCGGGACGGGATGTTTTACTTTGTTTTCAATTGTGGTTGTTGAACAGTTTTACATGTAATGTGATTACATGGTTTGCATGATTGATTAGATCTCTATCCGCTGCGAAATGTGCAATGTTTATTTTTGATTAATAAATGAGCATGACAAGTGTGAATGGTGTGAAGTGTCAAGTGTGACACCCTTAAATTGCATATCTACTCTGATTTATATTTTGTTGAATTTAATTAATTATTGGGGTATTTTAGAAGGGTGTTACAGCTTTCACCAGGAAAAAAAGCGCTGTCTTTACCTATGCCAGCGCCAGATTAGAGGACGCTTTAAAGCGTTGTTATAGGCCAAAAAAAGCGCCCTCTTTTCCCTTATTTGGCGTAGTGTGTTCATTCAAATTTAAAATTAGGGAGAGAATACTTGAAGCATAAGCATAATTCATTCAAGAAGGCCTTTTACATTCAAGTCACCTTACAATAAATGCACATTACAAAATTCCATACAAGAACCACATTTTGATCTACAGTTGACTTTGGTCATTTATTGACTTTTTGGTCAAACAGTTGACCAAAGTCAACTGATCTAACCTAGACCCTAGTCAACCTTTCTTCAAAAGATATTCCTCCAAAAGTCTTCAAATACTTCATGAGTCTTAATGGTGCACCGAGTTTTTTCATGATCAATCATGTCCATGCCTTGTGCCAAGCCTAGTCCCTTCCCACTATGTGCATACATGCCCTGCAAATCACACCAAACATGCATACATAATCAAATAAGACATGGATATTCAATGCATACACATACATTAAAGTCCTAACCGTTCACAACCTCTACATTTCACAATTTGTCCTAATATTAATACTTCAAACATTTTTGACATTTAACTAATAGCTTCATAATTGATCCACACATAACAAGTTTGGCATAACATATATAATCAATAATTCCACTTCATCTTTCATTAACATAACTTCGAAATGAACTATGACTTCAAACCATTTTCATGAGGATCCTAGTATTCCTGACAACAAGCATACGTCATAAAATCATCCATTAACATTTTCAACTAACTTTCAAATTCATTCAATGCTAACATTCAACAGGTGATCTCAAGTGCATTAATACCTAAGACTAAATTCAATATTAATTGTCTAGCCATTTGACACCAACTTACAATTCAGTCACATCCCATATTAGCTCAAGTTACATAGCAGTGCAAGTATTTTAACATCAATCAATATCCTCCCAACATAATCAACTAACTCTAACTAAAATAAAAGTGAGTATGTTTAAATTTTCTAACAATAACAATTCAATACAACTCGCTAAACAAACTTCAAGTTAACTTTCAATAACTAACTTTCAAACACTTCATTCAATTCAATTTGTGATGACTTACAGTCTAAAGTTCTAGCTACAAGTTCTAACATTTAACTTTGAGCCATCTCATTAAATAGCATATTCCAACTAATTGAACACAATACCACACTAACATCAAACTGATATACTAATTGTCATAGATAATGTACAAGAGAATTAAGCTTATCTCTAACTTAACACTAACCAACTGACACTTCCAATACAAGCATATAATCACTAACAACCAACACAATCTATTAGCATCTAACTTCCTAACTTCAAATTTCACTAACATTCCCTTACTAAGTCAATTTTAAGTTTCACTAACTCTTTTTTTTAACTAACTTTCAGATTCAATTAACACAATACAAACTCTCTAATTCTAACAACTACCAACTAATTAACCATAACATTTATTTCCTCTAACCGTTACACTAGAATTGAAGCCAATTCAATTTTCAATCACTCTCTCAATTCTCTATATGTTCTTCCATTCACTCCTCTCATGCTCACACAAAATCAACAACATCACATAGCAAAATAAGTTATCCTACAGACTGTAGACCTCTGCTGCCGCCCGAGGCCATTTTTGATGCGGCGAGGTTGATCTCTGGCGAGGAAAAGGGTGAGAGAGTTCATAATATTGTATCGAACGTGAAACGTGTTTGAGAACTTCATACCCTTCCCTTTGGCTTGCAATGCATTGGGCTTGGCAAACTTTGGCCCAAGCATTTACTGCTGCACCCTACAACAAACGACATACCCCCTATGTTGTTCCATTGAGTTCACCTTGGGCTTTTGGCATAAAGCCCATGCCAAACTACTATATATACCCTGCAAACAGGCACACACCCCTGCCTTTTCTTTTTTATTTATTTATTTCCTTTTTTCCTTTAGTTTCTACTTGCTTTTTAAATATTTTTTATTACATTCTAATGTCTTTTACATGAAAGATGTTTTGAAAAATGATAAATGTTCTTAGGTTAATTGTTTTTCCATGCTTTAAAAAATTTAACAAAGATGATAAGCATTAGTTTTAAGTGTTTGTTTTCACTTTAAAATCTTCTTTTAAAAATAATACATGTTCATTATTATTTTAGATTAGTATTAATTTTAGAAATTGATATGCTTGATAGTACTTTGATTTTCTTAGGTTTTAGGCATAAAAATCTAAGTGCTTGATTAACACTCTGATCTTGTCTCTGATTGACTAAGTGATCAAAGTTATCTTTGACTAAGTATTTAGTTGACATATGTCTGATTCCCATATCCAATCAAGTGATCATAAGCACTGCAATAGATCTCAAGTCAAGTCAAGGCAACATGTAAGACCTCATGTCTAAGCACTTTGGACATCAAGCACAATAAAAAGATTCATCCTCAACACTTGTCAGTCATGATGCGAATTGTGCGCCACAAGC
Organism: Lathyrus oleraceus; assembly: GCF_024323335.1. Classification (NCBI taxonomy): domain Eukaryota; kingdom Viridiplantae; phylum Streptophyta; class Magnoliopsida; order Fabales; family Fabaceae; genus Lathyrus; species Lathyrus oleraceus. The sequence continues at coordinate 459,926,768 of NC_066585.1, forward strand.
CTTAAGCAATAAAGAAGGATTTTTCCTATCGTTGTTCTGAGTACCTCTGTGTACAGGGCGTAGGCTCCTATTATTCAAGGTATTCGCCTCCGTTCATAGACTTTAGTGCAATTCAAATCGAATAATTGTCACGTCTTCTTCTCCACAGACAATATCTCAACACCTTAACACTACAACAATCTTCACTCACAATACTAGTCTCTTTTGACCAAACAAAACATTCTCTTTGATATCCATACATACTTTGGATTAATCACCTCATGGTTAAATACTCATCTCTAAATCAATACCTCATCCATTCCCCTGTGGAGCCTCGTGCTCTGGCAACCTTCATGCATTGACTTGTGGAGCCTCATACTCTAGTGACCTTCATGCATTGCCTTGTTGAGTCTCATACTCTGGAAAACCCCTTTTCTTTTATTTTTTTCCTGTGGAGCCTCATGCTCTAGAAACCTTCATATCATTGCTCTATGGAGCCTCATTCTCTGGGAACCCCTTTTGTAGGTCTTGATCCTTGGATCTAGACAAATCCTACAACCTTGAATTGGCCACGTCATCTATTGGTCAACGCCACACTGGTTTATACACACTTCTTTTATGGATCCAAACAACACAACATTTGGTTCAAACAATACTGTCACACATTCACAACACTTTCCTCATTTTCTTACTTAAAGCTCATTTCAATCCAAGCAACTTTCCCTCTTTTTTGTTCACTCAATCAACTTTTTCTTTTTCTTTTGACACATAAACCTTTTTTAAAAATATTTTTCTTCTTTTTTTTTCATAAAAGAACTGTTAAAATCCGTTCCTTAGTAGTCATAGTAAAAGCTTAGAGCACCCGAACAAGGGTCAGAATCAACTAACCTCTACACCCTTCTAGGATACGATAATAACTATTCCCTAAAATCAACCAACATATATGTATTTCCTACCACGAACTAAGGAACTCTAATTTTCTTATTGCACTATAAGAATACGTAGGCATGAGGATTCGAATCCTTGGCAAGCATACTAATTATTAAACCTTTTTCTCCTTTATCATTTGCAAGTAATCTTTAGATATAACACTAATTCGAGCAAAGAAAAATCAAAATGGTTCTCATTGAGTGCAATGGATGTGAGGGATGTGAATACCTTCCCCTTTCATAATCGACTTCCTTACCCATTTTCTTTTCCCCTGGATTTTATTAATATTTTCCCTTTCCTTATGGAATAAATAAAGTTCAGTGGCGACTCTGTTATATTTTCCAGCGTGTGATGCACTCAGATATTTTTTGCGGCACGATACACTAAAACCACTAAATTATGATAAAGGATAAATAAAACAAAGAATAGCTCCAACATGCCACCTTCCACACACATCAATAACTTTACTCCTGAGTATCTCCAAGATGTTCGTTGTGGACAACATTAAGCAAAATGAGTGAGAAATAAACTTCGATATAAAACGATTTAAAGAATGCAAAGGTAGAGAACACACAAAATTTCATACATTCAATATATAACCAGCATCACCATAATCTCAAACCATTCCACAATAATATGCACATATATATGCAATGCGACTCACGATATAATGTGATACTATGCATGTGGTGCCAACTCAACATTTGGTTCTCTCATGAACCAGTTCCCCCTTCTAAACCCATGATTCTTCCATTCTAAGCTTCAAGACCCCATTATGAATTTGGGACAAGCCACTAGTACCCCCTTCTGAACTAGCAAACATGTCCCTTTCAATGATACGGCACAATGATGCATGTCCATACAAATTAGCAAAAATAATAGTAATGCTTATTGTCCCCTTCTGGCCATAAATAACATGCATTGACACACAATACTAATCCCCCCTATCATACCCTAATTTTTAATCCTAATATCCCACATATCATTTGCATCCTTACATATAAACAAGATCAGATCTTGGTCCCTCCCCTATCCATTTTTGGGTTTGCTTCTTGTAGGGATCACCAAGCACCTCTTTGTTGGTTTGTTTTACCTTTGTATTTACATGATTAATTTCTTATCTAACCACTAATCAAAATATAAAAAATATGTATTGTTTACCTTAAGTTTATTATGCAAGGTAAGGACTTTTTAACCAAGGACATCTCAAAGATTTGTGGCTTGCTTCTCAAGGAAAGTCAAAGGTTCATGTGTTTATTTCCATGCCTTCTCCAATAAGCAACTTCAATATTTGAGAAATTTAATTAATAACAAATTAAGGATACCTTATTCTGAGTTCATATAATCACCCATGTGCTTTGAAATGCAAGAAAATTCCAAATATACAAGCTTGTTCCAAGTGGTTTGACCAAAAAGTCAATATTTTGAAGTCAAGGCTCCAAGGATCACAACTCCTTCAATTCTCAACATTTTTTAATGCTTATTTTTTCATATGACTCTTCTCAGCATCCTCTACAAATTCTCTTTACATGACAATATCCAATTATGCTTGGAGGATCATCAAATGTTTGGAGACATTATAGGTCATTTGTGGACTTAGTGAAATTTGACCTATTTTCAAGTAACTTTTCCCCAACTTTCAAAGATCACAACTTCTTCAATTTTCAACATATGAAGCTTATTATTTTTACACAATGTCACTTGTTATGCTGTCTACAAGTTTGCTTCAAGGGTCAAGGTCAGAATATGCTTAGAAGGCCATGGAATTCATTGAAACGTTACAGGTCATTTTCAGCCATGAAGCACTCAGATTTTTCTAAGTTGTATGATCAGCTTTTAATGCCAACTTCAACATGACATAACTTTATGCTCAAGCATCCAAATGCAACCTTTCTTGTCACATTGTAATATTTTCCATGATGTTGACACATTGCAAAAAGAATGGGATCAAAAAGTCTCCTGAGTAGGGTGCCACATTGGGTTGAACATGGTGACTTGTAATTGAAGAAATTGCCATTGCCCAAGTTTGGAACTTCACTAATCTCAATTCCAATCCAAATTAGCATGTGTTTTGGACCTAAACATGTTTAACCAAGTCCCTAGAAGTTAATTGACCCTTAAAATGCATCATTTGGCTGAGTTTTGATGAGTTTCAAGTCATACTTTCCTCACACTCTGACCAAATTCATTTTGCACGAATTCTGCATCATTTCACACGTATTTGGATCTAATCACATTCCCTATAAATAGAGGAAGCTATTGCATTCATTTCCAAGCTTTGGAGAGCCAAGAAATCCTTGCCACAACTTGAAATTTTTCCAGAAAATTCAACTATCGTGTTTTGAGTTTCAGCTTGTTTCAATCCAGATTCTTGATTCCATTAGCACCTCCGGCATCCTCTGAAACTTTTGCAACAATTTCGAAGCTCTGAGACCTTATGAAGTGCTCTAACTAGATCGAGCTTCATCAACTTCTAATCACCATTTGGACAAGGTAGTTCTGAGCATCATTTGAACTCAAACAAGTTACCACAATGTAATCCTTCACTCTCTGATGTTTTCCCCTAACTTATCTGTTATTGATTGATCGTGTTCATCATTTAATTTTATTTTTCGTGGCTTGCTTATTTTTGAAACTTCTCTGAAATTCCCTTTGCTCAGTTTATATAAATGAATTTGGAGTACGGGGTTGAATTCGGGATGAGAAGAGGATCACAATGGTGATGGTCTCGTATCCTAATTTTCCAAAAGATGAAGCTCCGGTGAGAGCTCACTGAAGAAGAAGACCGGAGTTTTCTCAGGTTGTCTGAGTTTGGTCAAAAATGTTAGAGGAACGAAATATTTTGATTGGTTGGATTTGAATTGGATCTTGTGTTTTGCTTGTAGCGTGTTCCATCGTGTTCTCTAACATGCGGAGTGTTGGATTTGCCACGTCAATTAATGAGGCGTAATCCAAAACTCCGTGTTTTTTCTGATTTTAATTATTTTATTTTATTATTTTTAATTGCTTTTTCTTTTAAAATTCATAGTAATTTCATTTTTTATTCAAAATATCCCAAAATAAATTCTAAACTTCTCTTTTATTTTTGTTCATATGATTTTTATTTTTTCACATTTCATTTCACTAATTTTCTATTTTTCATGAATTTTAAATTTTCTCCTTTGTTTTAATTGGCTTAAAAATATTTTTCAGCATTTTTAAATTCTGAAAAAATTATTTTATGCTTCTTATTTTATTTTCAACCTTCCATAACTTTCTTGGTCATTTATTTGGTGTTTTGAAGGATTTTCTGGATTTTTCATTTTATTTCTATTTTAAAATTCATTTAAAATACCTTTGGTGCATTTTTATTTTATATAATTGCACTTTATATTTGTGTGACCTTGTGAACTTCTGTTGGCGTTGGATCATGATGGTTTGGACTTCAAGTCTCATCAAACTCAATAGATCTTGGATGTTGATGGGGTAAAAAAACATAACCCACAAAAATGAATGATTGATTTTGATGATGACTTGATCAAACTTTTGGTTCAATTTGGGTGTGACTTCTCTTGTCTCCTTCTTCTTCATCTCCTTCTTTTCGCTTTGATTATTTGGATGGTTTGTATCCATCTTGTTCATGATGTATGGATTGGTACTTGATAAACTTTCATCATTTCAAATCTACCTTCTAAGTGATCATGGATCATTTAAGGTACTTTGGATTGATGCATAAGTTTGTCCTAAGTGTCATGAAGTGTGGATTGAAGTAATGAATCATCCTCCTAGCCTTTGTACTTGACCATCCCCTTTCTTTTCTGTTTGTGTGACATGACTTTTTAGGAGAATGATTTACATATAATTTCTCTAGTATGTATTAACACAAATATTGTTATTGACCAACCTCAGATAGTTGTGACTTCTGTATAAGTCCAATTACGATTGCTTAACATAGTTCTAAATTTGTCCCCCAAAAAAAGGAATTTTTATAAGAGAGAGATTGTAAGTCTTCTACTCCTCATGGTATTGTGTGAAAATGTTGCTCCTTTTCATTTGTGAGAGCTAGTGGCATACTTGTTGATTTTATCCAAGTTGGATCCCTTCTCATAAATGATGTACAGGTTCATATTTTCATGCTCACGAGTGGATAGTTGATTGTTCTCCAAAAAATGACCAAACCACCTTTCATCTTTGATTAGTAACATCCTTTACTAACATTTTATGGTATTAACTTTTATTTTATGTCATTTACTTTACGCTTTTATTTTATGTCATTTACTTTATACTTTTATCTTTATGCCATTAACTTTATACTTTATGTTTAGCATCCCATATCCTATTATTTGTGATTTTGTGATTTTTTTCTTTTTCCATTTGGACTTTACATTCATATCATTGTATAGAAAACACTAATAAGAAGAAAAAACATAAAAAGAAGTTTGGTTATCCTGATTCATGGACTTATGATTACTATCCTTGGCATTATTGTGGAGTTATAGACTTAAAATTAGGATCTTAACCTTTTCTTTGGTACTTATGATTTGAAACCCTAGAATTCATATGGTACCTTTGACTTTGGATTTCCTTTTGGATACCTGGTTGAGTTGCTCTAGATTAATCTGATACATGGATTATTATTTGCTTATTCTAACTTGCTTGAGGCTTAATCCAAAGGAGGGAATTCTCGCATGACTTATGTCATAAAGCTTGTTATTTCTTGGTTATATCTTTTCTCTCTATCTTTTACTTTATGCTTTAGGATAGTCTCTTCCTCTCCTCCCCTTCTTTAATTTTCAAAATCTTCTCTCTTTTTCAAAACTTTCTTGTTTTTAACTTGAACCATTTTCTCAAAAAACCTTGACTTATGTCAAGTGATTCTCAAAACCTTTTTCTAAACAAATTTTGATTCATCTTAAGCATATTGAGACCAATTTCAAAAGACTTAAAAAATGCATAACTCACTCAAATCATTTTGTGCTCTTTGTGAACTTTTCCTTCTAAAACTTTTCTTAAGGCATTAGACATAAGTCATTTCCATAGTTGAGATATATTTCTCCTATATCCATAGTATTGATGGTAATTATTTTCCATATAAGAGAGCTAGTGGCATACTTGTTGATCCTTATCCAAGTTGGAGCCCTTCTCATGATGATGCAAAGTTCTAATACTTGTGGGTGATTAGTTGAGTATTCTTCTTAAAATGACAAAATGTATTTCCATTAAAAAATGAATCAAAACAAACATTTGTTATTTTTACCATGAACTACGAGGTTTTTATCCTTCATTTCACTTTGTTGGTACGTAGGCATGAGACTTCAAAAGTCTTGGCAAACACACAAAAAAAGAAAAATATACTTCTTTTCCTATCTCTCCAATCTTTTATAAATAACACTCTTTTCAAACCAAAATGTATACATTTTCAAATAGGTTCCCATGGAGTACCATGGATGTTTAGGGTGCTAACACTTTCCCTTTGCATAACTAACCCCCAAACCTTTATCTCTTTTATTAGTTTTGTTTTAAAACTTCTTCGGGTTTTGTTCGTACTTTTTCCCTTTTCCTTTGGAAATAATAAAAGCGCGGTAGTGACTCTTGCTTTGTGAGTTAAGTTAATCGATAACTTAATCTCGAAATTTTTACTACTACACCCCTTCTGAATTACTATCCACCAATAGTAAAAACAATGCTCACCATCAATACATGATTAATCACCATATAATCATGCATTTCATAACAATAAGAATCATATTCACATCATATAATATCACCAAACAACATCACCCCATCAAATATGTATTCATGCAACATTCAATCATGTTAAATCATATTAACATCAATCCATCATTAATTCATTCGTTTGTATCAATTAACCCTTTATTCGTTATTGTTCACTAGTGTGTAACAAGTAAACTATTAATTTTCACAATTTACAGTACCTATATAGTCTATTAATACATCATTATGAGATAGCCATACATATTATCTTTCCAACTCTTCAAACTGCATCTCATTTAGATTTACGGGCCTAAAGTTATGGCAAAAACAATTGAATAAAATAACATTCTTCAGCTTAACAATTTTTCAAAAATCAACTAGCATCGATCGATTAACATTTGAGTGCAATCAATTGACGTTAACCCCTACTACCTTCTTCCTTTTCAATTTTTCATGTTTTTTTAAGAGAAATCAATTGATTGAGATGGTTCAATTTTTTTTTCTTCCAAAATTACACGCATGCAATCGACTGACATGAGCCCAAAATACAAAAATTCAAGTTTTTCACACGTTAACTTCGTCTTCCTTATTCCCTATCCTAGATACATCAAACCAACTCTTAATATAACATTCAAACATATCATATCATGAATTTAACATCATATAACAATCTCATCACAACTAAACATGTTATAGTGCATAGATTAAATCATGAATCATAACAATTTGGACACACCATTTATTCATCACTTTTATCAAATTTAGATTTATTGACATGCCGCAAGCATACGAAAAATGTCAGAGTAGTAAAAAGTATCTAACCTCGTAGACCAATGGTTAAGTATCGATTTGTATTCTATAAGTGTAAAGCTAGAGCGGCCGAAAATGGGTTTTAATGAATAACTTAAATGGAAAAGTACTTTTGGAAAGACAACTTAAAAGAGAATTTCTTGAAAATAACGATAAAACGAACAGGACCTAGGGTTATGACTCCTATCTTATATTTCTCCATATGACTTAAGCCTTTCTATTATGAGAATTTCGACTCAGTTTATAGAAAACTAGATTATTATGGCAATACGTACTTTCACCAGCCTATTGCCATACCTCTAACGAACGGGACGCTCGTCAGCTTTCGCTCGCACAGAAACGTTTGTTAGTGGTGTTTACATTTGCATAACTATTAAAAATTGGAACTTTTCTCAATTTCATTCGAGAACTTTTGTGACTTCGGACTTGATTGTTTATATACCTGCTTTCTGGCGTTGCCTCTATCCTTTCAGCATAAGACAAACGCCTAAAGACAACACTCCTACTTTCGTAGCGATTTTGGAATAAAACTCAGACTCTTTTAATAAAAAGGGTGGAATTCTCATAACTAGATGAAGTTCATGTGAATAATCATATGATATGGTTCATAACCCTTAGTCCCTAGAGGACTACTCACTCATGGTGAGAAACGATTAAGACAAATGAAGACATAATCGATAATCAGATAAATAAAGCAATAAATAAGAACCTGAACAATGAAAAAGAAAAACTTGAATTGACAACTTGATCCAGCAGCTCTAATGGACACTTTTACAAAGTCCGATAAATAGAAGCGCAAAACTAAAAACTGAAATAAAAACTGGATAAGAACTTAAGAATACATATGAGTTTTTATATTAAATTCTAAACATGGTAATAATCTCCCAGTTATCAATGCAAATTACACAAAATGAAGATCAGATCCAAGCAATCAAAATCCTTAAAGTGGAAAGAATCAGGCTGAAAAAGGAAACAAATCTGGAGAAAGCTCGCCTTCCTGTTACGAGCCGTAATAGCCATTAAGGGTTCCCGTAACAGGCCTATGGTTTTAGTACTAGGGTGCCTCAAAGTAGGGTTAAAGGAGCAAGCTTGTTACGGGTTGTAATAGCCATTACGGGTGCGTATAACAAGCCTCTGGTTTTTGTATGGAAACTTTATGATTCTTCGCCTTTTTCCGTGTTTTGTCCACTTGTCATCCCTCTTTCACTTGAAATGCATATTATGACCTGAAAAAAAAAGGAAACACAATACCGAAGTGTAAAACATGATAAAATGAAAGGAAAGAAAACGAAAATGGTAAAATATGAAGGAAAAATTATTAATAAAAATGATATAAAAACCCTTATCAAACTCTCCCAAACTTAGACCATTGCTTGTCCTCAAGCAACAAAGCTTGCATAAAGAATTTTTGGATCAAGCGGTTCACTTTAATTGAAAGAACTTGTGAAAGTAAAGCATGATGGTACTCATACTTGAGCTTTCATTCCGATTGACTAGTCCTAGTTCTCTTAGTAATCATCCATCGAAAAAAGTATTACAAGAATACACATTTGTAGTGGTAAATTTTTTGAGATTAAGTTATTAATAAACTTAACTTACAAAGCAAGAGTCGCCACCACGCTTTTATTATTTCCAAAGGAAAAGGGAAAAAGTACAAAAAAACCCAAAAAATATTTAAACAAAACTAATAAAAACAAATAAGCGTTTGGGGGTTAGTTATATAAAGGAAAGATATTAGCATCCTAAACATCTATAGTACTCTATAGGAACCTCTTTGAAAAATCTTTGCATTTTGGCTTTAAAAAAGGCGTTGTTTGCAAAATATTGGAGAGATGAGAAAATAAATGTTTTTTTAATGATTTTTGTGTTTGCTAAGACTTTTTGAGTCTCATGCCTACGTACCAACAAAGTGTAATGGAGGATCAAAACATCGTAGTTCGTGGTAAAAATAACAAAGATTTTAGTTTTGATTCATTTATAATGAAAAGGAATTTTGTAATTTTAAGGAGAATACTCAACTAGTCACTCATAAGTATGAGAACTTTACATCACCATAGAGAAGGGCTCCAACTTGGATAAAGATCAATAAGTATTCCACTAGCTCTCTTGGGTGGAAAAAAATTATCATCAATACTATGGGGATAGGAGAATTACATTTCAACTATGGAAATGGCTCATGTCTAAACTTTGAGAAAAATTTAAAAGAAAAAGGGCACAAAGGGCATAAAATAATTTAAATGAGTTATGCATTTTTTAGTCTTTTTAAAATTGATTTGAATATGCTTAAGATGTATTAGCATTTATTAAAAAAATGTTTTGAAAATCACTTGACAACAGTCAAGGTTTTATTGAGGAAGTGATTCAAGTTTGAAAAACCAGAAAGTTTTGAAAAAGAAAGAGGGGATTTTTAAAATTAAAGAATGAGAGAAGAAAAAGAGACTATCCTAGAGCATAAAGTAAAAGCTAGGGAGGAAAGATCTACCCAAGAGATAGCAAGCTTTATGACATAAGTCGAGCAAGAATTCCCTCCTTTGGATTAAGCCTAAATCAAGCTAAATAAGCAAAGAATAAATCATGTATCAGATGAAACCAGGATAACCAAGCCAAGTCTTTAAAAGAAGTCCAAAGTCAAAGGTACCAGATGAATCCCAAAGTCTCAAATCACAAGCTTCCAAAGCAAGGGTCAAGGTCCTAGTTCTAAGTCCATAACTCCACAAGAATGCTAAAGATAGGAACCATAAGTCCATGAATCCAGAGAACCAAGTTTTTTAGGGGGTTTCTCCTTTACTAATGTCCTTAAAAGAAAAACAAATCCAAATGGACAAAGCGTAAAAGAGCATAAACATAAGCGATATGATATGAGATGCTAAAATAAAAGCATAAAGTAAACGACAAAAAGATAAAGAACATAAGATAAATGACATTACAGTAAAGTTAATACAAAATAATGTTAGTAAATGAAGTTAGTAATCAAAAAGGGAAAGGAAATTTGTCATTTTTTTGTGAACACTTAACTATTCACCCACAAGCATGAAAATATGGACCTTTACATCACCATGAGAAGAGCTCCGACTTGGATAAAATCAACAAGTATGCCATTAGCTCTCATAAGTGAAAAGGAAGCAATATTTTCACACAATACCATGAGGACTGGGAGACCTACAATCTCACTTATGAAAATGACTTGTTTTCGGGACAAATTTAATGCTATGTTAAGCAATCGTAATTGGACTTATGAAGAAGTCGCAATTATCTAAGGTCGATCAATAATAATATTTGTGTCAATACATGCTAGAGAAATGATATATAAATCATTCTCCTAAAGTTATGCCACACAAAGAAAGAAAAGAGAATAGATCAAGCACAAAGGGTAGGAGAGTGATCCATTACACCAATCCATACTTCATAGTACTTAGGACAAACTTAAGCGGATTTGACCGTGGAGACATTACCTATGCGGATATAAGATAGAGAGGTGAAACAACTCCGTGGTAAAGAGATCAATTTGGTGAAAGTCATTTGGGGAGGACCTGTTGGTGTAAATGTGACATGGGAGCTTATGAGTCAGATGAGGGATTCCTATCCCAAGTTGTTTGCTTGAGGTAATTTTTTAGGACAAAAATATTTCAAGTGGGGGAGAGTTGTAACACCCCGATTTAATTTCCGAATTTATTTATTAGGTGCTCATTTTAATTAATCATTATTTGGTGTGATAATTAATTATATATGTATTCTGGTGATTATTTGAATCATTTGAATATATGTGTTATTTGAATAATTGAATTTTATGAGTAGAAATAACAATTGTCTAGTAATGGGCCTAATTAATTAAAATGGGTGGATAAGTGGGTTAAGCCCATTATTAGTTAAAAAGATAGTAAGAGTTTTAGAGATTAGAGTTAGTTTTGTAAAACAAGAGAAGAAAGAGAATAGAATAAAAGAGAAGAGAAACAGAAGAAGAGGAAACTAGAAGAAGAAGGACCTAGAGATTTCATCTATACTAAGGTAAGGGTGGGATTTCAAGTGGTCATGGCTAAACATAATGTATATAATGTATGTGGGTTAGATAACATAAACTTCGAATTTAGGGATTTTAATTTTTGAGAAACCCTAACATGTGTTTATATTTTAATCCATGAAATTGATGTTTATGTTACGCTATGATATTTCTATATTGAATTCCATGAATGTGTATGTGTATAGAACATGATTTGGTGTATAATTGCATGTTTGAGTTTCACTTGAAAATGGTTGATTTGGGATTTTAGTGAAAATTAGTGGAGCTTAGAATCTTGTTTCTATGATCCTAATAGTTGCTATATGATATATATAGGTTGTATAACTATTTATTTCATAAAAAATGATGGATTAATATGGTTTTATGATGAAAATTCGTGCTGGACAGTAGTATTTTTGCAACAACAATTTTCCTGGTTTTTGGGAGTATTTTTGCAATAGCAAATTTTCTGGTTTTGACAGCATTTTCGCAACAGCAAATTTTCTGGTTTTTGACAGCATTTTGAAAAACTTGTAAATTCAATAAATTTTGAACCTTAACTCCGTTTGAGGTGCCGTTTGGACCGTTATGGCGCTAAGAATATTATCTATAACGTGATATTCATTTTGATAACAATAGATTAATATTTTATCAAAATAATCCTAATGTGGATGTATTTTATATGTGTGGTGAATGTGAATGACATGTTTTCTATTGTTTGGCATGTATTGGATGGTTTTAGATGGATTTTGTAAAGAAACATAATACTTGAAATTATGTATGTGATGATGTGAATTGGTGAATTTGATGAATAACATGAATTGGCTTGTTTGCTTTATGTTAATGTATTGTGATGACATGATGAAAGCTATTTGATGTATTGTTTGGGATTGAAGTCATGTTTGGTGTATGTTGTGCAAATGTTGGATTTGGCATGCTTATGTATGATTAAGGGGTTACGCTCGTCTTAATTGCATGAGTCTTGTTGTTGTTGCACACTTACACTAGCATGAGTCTATGAAAGAGGCAATGTTGGGTAATCTCGCGTAGATTATTTGCTTGTCCCAAACCTAACGCCGAATGGGGTTTGAAAGCTTAAGGCCGAATCGAGCTTTAGAGGTGGTTATCTAGTCTATTTGAGAGACGCTCAGCAAGCCGTAAATGATAACGGATGAGATCCACATGCATATCGCATTGAGTCACACATTGAGTCGCACGTGTCGGTATGAATTGTTGTTTGTATGATTATGTGATATGATTGTGTGGATATGATTTTGGTAGATATGCATATACGTGGATTGTCCGGTGCTGATACTTCTACTGAGGAGAGATTGATTCGAGGCACGTGCTTTATTAATAATATGCCTTTGATTGTTATTATTGATATCGATGCGACGCATTCTTTTATTTCTTTGGACTGTGCTAAGAGATTGAATCTTGAATTATCTGTTATGCGTGGAAGCATGGTTATTGATACTCCAGCTATGGGTTCAGTGACTACTTCATCTGTTTGTTTGAAATGTCCGTTGAATATTTGTGATAAATATTTTGTGAAATTATGGTATCAGATATGAGATGTCGAAGGTAATGTCACGACACTAATATCTGAACAACAAGTGAAATATGAACAAAATAAAAACCATGAAACAATTGAAAAACGACACAAGCAATTGTTAACCCTGTTCGGTGCAAACACACCTACGTCTGGGGGCTACCAAGTCAGGAAGGAAATCCACTAAAAAAAATTAGTTCAAAGACTCTCAACAAACAACTTCAAGTTATAGTCTTTTCACCTAATCTCTACCCATGTGATTTCTATCTAAGAACTCTTAGACATGAGACCCTACTCACTCCCCCTCGATCACAACAGTGATACTAGAACAAATACCAAAAAGAAAGAAGACACACTTCAAGGACACACACTTGATCTTGCTTAAAAGCTTCAATCAAGTAAGCAAATACACTCGTACTTCAAAGCTTAGAGTGGACAAATTACAACTCAAAAACTTAGTCCAATTCACACATCAACAAGATGGATGAATGGCTCACAATTTACAAACGCACACAAGACTAAAACCCTAATACTTACTTACTTCACCATTCGTATTTTCTATATCTAAAACAGGGTTTACATAGTCTTTAAATAGAAGCTTTCTAAATGGGCCTGGGCAGCATGAAACCCTAATTCTATTTATTGCGTATTCCCTAAGAAATAGCAGCGAATCATTCCTTTTCGGGAAACAAAATATTCTGGCTTTAAATAGAATTACTCCTTGAATAGTGCATGAAATCTCCACATAAGCACACAAAGACTTGCATTAAAATCGCAACAACAAAATACATAACATTCAGACTGAATGTTCTGTATGCACATGTCGTAACATCAGGTCTGACATCTTGAATAAGTCGTGCACAACCATATCAAACAACCTGCAGAAAGTTGATATCACATGTCAAGACTACAAGCGTGACATCTTGTGATAACACTAAGTTTTACCAAAATTGATGCCAATTCATAGAACCAACAAACTCCCCCTTTGGAAATTTTTGGCTAAAACAAACAACAGATCACATGTTCACAAGAAATCAATCAGAGCATCAGTTCAGCAGCAGAAGAAAACATACACACATCACTAGCAAAAATAACAACTAGTAAACACACAAGCACTTGCACATACAACACTAGTAAACATCAGGACACACAAGTGCTTGTACTCTCCCTCAAGTCCATGCAACTTCCCAGAACACAACAACTCCCCCTTAAGCCAGTCCACAACAAGCAACAACCACACTGCTTCACACAAACAGAACACAGAGAATTCTCCCCCTGTACGAAACAAATAAACACCAGAATTTTCCCCCTGTATCAGACAAGCAGAGCAACATCAATACTACAGAGCTAAGCTAAGATACTCAACTACATCTACAACTACTTCTCCCCCTTTTTAGCCAAAAGAGACCAAAGAGACAAAATAAATGTCTATTTAGTCATTAACAGAAATACCAGAAGTTAAAGAGTTACATCACCAAGTACATACACAACTGTAAGAATTCTGAGAAACAAACAAAAAAACACAAAGAAATCCACCAAAAAACCAAGAAAACCATCAAAACAAGAGGGACCAAAGCCAACAGAGCTACTCAGTAGAGCTTGAGTTTGCAGCCTCTTCAGCAGCACCAAAAGCAGAATTACCACTCGCATCATCATTGTTAGCAGACCTCTCACTAGAGGTGTGGGCTTCAGCTTCTTCTTCATGGCTGACATTAGCATGTTCAACATTTTCACCCTCAGCCTGCTCCAAGCTTTCAATCAAGGCTTCCAAAGATTATTTTCTAGCTGTGGCTACCCTAATCCATTCACCTGGCTCTTTGCATGTCTCTTTAAGCTCAACAATTGCTCCAACTTTTGAGATTGGCCTCCTCAAGGCAGATGTCATCAAAGAGTTTGTAGTGCACATATAAAGTTAGTTTTCTCCTACTAGGTAAATCATTTGAGCATAGAATACCAGGATGTTGATTCAAGATAATTCCACAGATCATAGAGGGAAAAGCAATTGGCAGCTTAACTGCATTAGTAGTTGCATGCTTGATGATTTGATCAAACATATATCTACCATAGTCAAATTTCACTTTTGTCCCAACAACAAAAATAAACCTCCCAAGAGTATTAGCAATGGTGGAGATATGGTTGGTAGGGACCCAGTTAGCAGCTCCTATTTTATGCAGGATAGCATACTTGATAGTCAACTTCCAAGCAGGAAGATGCTTTTTAAAAGGCCAAAATTTCACCTGCTTAACTGTAATCTCCCTACAGACCTGATTGTCTGTAACCTCTAATTCTCCTGCACCCTCATTATTTCTGCCTAAAAAATTATTAATAATAGTAGGAGAGAATGTTATACACTTACCCCTCACATACACCTTGTAGAACTCCTTGTTGTTCTTATCAGAAATATCCTCAGGAATATTAACAATAAATTCCTTGGCTAAACCTTCGTAGCATTGAGAGAACCCAACAACAGTCTTCAAAAGCCCAGCAACTTGTATCAGGTCCATGACCTCCTTGACATTAACAACATCTTTTCCCAATTCCCTTTTCACAGCTACCCTTCTCTGAATCACAAATTTCCACTTAGCAGCTCCATCCTCAAGATGGAAGGAGATGTTATCCAAATGAACAACAGGTACTTTAACAGGAGACTTCCTAACAGTAGTTTTCTTCGCAGGCGAGATGTCAGGGACATCTTCCTCAACATCCTCTTCAGGCTCAGAATCATCTCTGACCTTCCTCTCCTTTATTTCAACCTTGCTCCATGGTTTGGAGGGACCGATGACAGCAGTCTTCTTAGCTTCTCTAGCTGACATAAGTTCAGCCACAAATTTTCCTTTGCGAGTCTTCATGCGTTTAGCCACACTTGGCTTTATGTGATGAATCAAGCTTTCCTCTTGATCATCAGAGCTACCATCCTCTAGATCAATCACAACTTTTGCATCATCATGCTTCTCAGAGTGGGAAGAATTAGTCGTGTTAGAGGCTACAAATTTCCCTTTGTCAGACACGGTTTGCCCTAGAGAGCGCAACCCTTCAGCAGCCAAGACCTTTTTCAGAACTGGAGGAATCATCACCCTTACCACTAGGCTGTTCAACCTCAGGAGGGGGATACATTTGAGCAAGGGGAGTAGAAACCCCCTTCACAGAGTGGCCTTCATTAAGAATTCTAGTAACTATGTCTCTTATAACACGATCAGTATAATGTGTTCCTTCCTTATACTTAGTGATAGGAGTTGAATCAGACAGAATACTAGAGGGATTACCTTGATTGGAACATGCAGAAGCGGAGGCATCAATGGAGATGAGTTGGTTCAAATCAATGTCCGCGGCGAGAATAACAGAGAGAGGAGCAACATCCAGAATCACATCATCAGGGACGCCCATGGGAGGAACACTAAATTTTGGAGTAGACTTAATATTTTTAGAAGCAGATGTATCTTGATGTTGTGACATTTTGGAGTTTTTCTGGAAAAAGTAAGGTTGCCCTAGCAGAGGTTTGTGGAGAAGGAAAAGGAAGATGGAATAGTTGGAGTAGGTAATGGGGTTATGGGGGTAGCGTGTGAAGATGGAATAGATGGTATTTCCAATACAAGGTAATGATTTACCATAATGGGGGAACTTTATTTTAGGAAAATAGACTATAATTTGAGTACTTTTTCCACTCCATATTAATTGCTACAAATTTTCATAAATGCAAATCCCTAATCTCCCTCTCAGGAATTCAAATTGATTTGCATCCAAGGCCTTTGTAAAAATATTATCTAATTGCATCTCAGTAGCAACATGCTCTAAGGCTACAATCTTATCCTCCACAAGTTCTCTAATAAAATGATGACGGATATCAATATGTTTGATCTTACTGTGCTGAATAGGATTCTTTGAGATGTTTATAGCACTCAGGTTATCATAGTAAAATTCCATGACATCTTGTGTGACATTGTATTCAGTCAACATTTGTTTCATCCACACCAGTTGAGAACAACTACTTCCAACTGCTATGTATTTAGCTTCAGCAGTAGACAGAGAAACACAATTTTGCTTCTTACTAAACCATGATATTAGATTGTTCCCCAAGAAGAAACATCCTCCTGATGTGCTTTTCCTATCATGAGCACTTCCAGCCCAATCAACATCACAATATCCAGACAACACAGAATCAGATCCATGAGTGTATAGGATCCCATAGTCACAAGTGCCATTGACATATTTCAGGATCCTTTTCACTTGGTTTATATGGCTCACCTTTGGTTCAACTTGATATCTAGCACATACACCTACAGCAAAAGCAATGTCAGGTCTGCTTGCTGTAAGATATAGCAGACTCCCTATCATGCTTCTGTAGAGACTTTGATCCATACTGACACCATTTTCATCTTTAGATAACTTCAGATGAGTAGGAGCAGGTGTCCTCTTGTGGCTTGCATTCTCCATGCCAAACTTCTTAACTATATTCTTGGCGTATTTACTTTGAGATAGAAAGATAGAATCTTCCACCTGCTTGACTTGCAGGCCAAGAAAATAAGTTAGTTCTCCAACAAGACTTATCTCAAATTCAGACTGCATTTGTTCAACAAAATGTTGAACCATCTTACTTGACATCCCACCAAACACAATATCATCCACATAAATCTGAGCAATCATGAGCTTTCCTCCTTCATCTTTGACAAATAAAGTCTTATCAATGCCCCCCTTTCTGTATCCATTGTCAATGAGAAATAGTGTGAGTCTCTCATACCTAGCTCTAGGAGCTTGTTTCAACCCATAAAGAGCTTTCCTCAACTTATTACACATGCTTTGGAAGATTTGGATCTGTGAATCCCTTTGGTTGTTCAACATATACTTCCTCATTCAAGTAGCCATTTAAGAAGGCACTTTTCACATCCATTTGGAACAGTTTAAACTTCAGAATACATGCCACTCCTAGCAATAATCTAATGGACTCCAGGCGAGCTACGGGTGCAAATGTTTCATCAAAGTCAACTTCTTCAACTTGAGTTTATCCTTGAGCTACTAACCTTGCTTTATTCCTAGTAACCACACCTTTTTCATCAGATTTATTCTTGTATACCCACTTTGTTCCAATAACATTTATTCCTTCAGGTCTTGGAACTAAATCCCATACTTCATTTCTCTTGAATTGGCCCAACTCTTCCTGCATGGCATTGA
The DNA here is from genome assembly GCF_024323335.1 of Lathyrus oleraceus. Lineage (NCBI taxonomy): Eukaryota > Viridiplantae > Streptophyta > Magnoliopsida > Fabales > Fabaceae > Lathyrus > Lathyrus oleraceus. The sequence continues at coordinate 459,944,896 of NC_066585.1, forward strand.
TCCAAAATTCATCTGTTAAAGCTTCTTTAACATTCTTAGGCTCAATCTTTGACACAAAACAGACACGTGAGATCACTTCCCTTGATCTAGTGGTGACTCCTTTATTTATATCTCCTATAATGAGATCTTTAGGATGATCCTTCTGAATTCTGATAAAGGGTCCCTTGTTTACTTGATCAACTTCAGGTTCAACCTGGGTGGACTCACTCTCACTACTTTTATCAGAAGGTTCAGCTGGGGCATCATTCAGAAATGTTTCAACATCGTCTGTGACATCAGTCTCTTGATCATCAACAACAACATTGATAGATTCCATCATAACTTTAGTTCTAGAATTAAAGATTCTAAAGGCTCTGCTGTTTATTGAGTAGCCCAGAAATATTCCTTCATCACTCTTGGGGTCCATTTTCCTTCTTTGTTCATGATCAACTAGGATATAGCATTTACTACCAAACACATGGAAGTATTTGACAGTAGGTCTTATTCCCTTCCAGACTTCATATAAAGTGGTTGAGGTCCCTTTTCTCAAGGTTACTCTGTTGTGAACATAACAAGCAGTGTTCATAGCTTCAGCCCAAAAGTGGTAAGGAAACTTCTTAGCATGAATCATAGCTCTAGAAGATTCTTGGAGAGTTCTATTTTTCCTTTCCACCACACCATTTTGCTGAGGGGTAATGGGAGAAGAGAACTCATGTCCAATCCCTTCAGATGAATAGAAATCAACAAATTTACTGTTTTCGAATTCTTTCCCATGATCACTTCTGATTCTGATAACATGAATCTCTCTTTCTCTTTGAAGTCTTTGGCAAAGGTCTTTGAACACATCAAACAAATTAGATTTTTCCCTTATAAAATTCACCCAGGTATATCCGGAGAAGTCATCCACCACAACATAAGCATACCTTTTTCCACCAAGACTTTCCACCTGCATAGGCCCCATCAAGTCCATGTGGAGAAGTTCCAGCACTTTAGATGTGGTGTCATGTTTGATCTTCTGATGTGACATCTTTGTCTGCTTTCCAATCTGACATCCACCACATACTCTTCCTTTTTCAATCTTTAATTTTGGGATTCCTCTGACAACTTCAACAGATATGATCCTCTTCATCCCTTTAAGATGCAGATGACCCAGTTTTTGATGCCATAGTTTCATTTCTTCTTCTTTAGCTAGAGGACATATTGATGAATAGCTAGTTTATTGAGGAATCCACATGTAACAGTTGTCCTTAGATCTGACTCCTCTCATGATCATTTCATTTTTTGCATTAGTAACCAAGCATTCAGTTTTTGTGAAGTTCACATTGAGACCTTGATCACATAGTTGACTGATGCTGATCAGGTTTGTAGTCAATCCTTTAACAAGCAACACATTATCAAGGTTAGGAACTCCAGAGTAGTTTAGCTTTCCAGTCCCCTTGATTTCACCCTTTGCTCCATCACCAAAAGTTACATAGCTGGTGACATGAGATTGGAGGTCAACCAATAGATTTTTGCTTCCAGTCATGTGTTTGGAGCATCCACTGTAAAAGTACCAATCTTCTTTGGCTGAGACTCTGAAGGAAGTGTGAGCTATCAAGTTAGTAGAACCAACCCTAGGAACCCACTGTTTTCTGTTAGAAGAGATGTGTTGTTTGGGTCTAGGTTGATGAGTAGGACTGGGATAACCATACAGCCTAAAGCAAAATGGTTTTATATGACCAAATTTCCCACAGTAATGACATCTCCATCTTTGGTATTTTCCTTTTGAGTGCTTATGTTGTCTTCCCTTGTGATGTTGAGACACCTGATGTGACATCTTTGGTTTGCTATCAGAGGGACTACAATCAAGAGAAGATTCATTGAACCCAAGGCCAGTCACGTCTCCTGCCATCTTTCCAGCCTGGAGGATTTTGTCTAAGGTGTCAGATCCATTGTTTAGCATTTTGACAGACTTAGTCATCTCATCCAGTTTGGAATTCAGGAACAAGGCTTCAATCTTCAAATTAGAAATGGTTTCTAAGTGTTCTGTCTTCTCAGCCTCTAGTTGGGTTATCAGTTTCTTCTGATTCTCCATTTGTTGACACACTTCTTCACTTCTGAGACACAACTTCCTATAAGAAGTAGCTAATTCATCAAAGGTTAATTCATCATCACTGGAATCTTCATCAGAATCACATCTCCCAGTCAAGGCAATCACAAGATTGGAAGATTCTCCTTCTGTTTCACTTTCAGAGTCATCATAAGACCAAGTAGCAACAAGACTCTTCTTCTATTTCTTGAGATAGGTCCCACATTCAGCTCTAATATGACCATACCCTTCACATTCATGGCACTGAATTCCTTTGCCCTGTTTGGATTTTTCTTTAAATCTTGTTCTTCTTCCAGCACCATTGGACCTACTGCTGTCAAATGAGTTATTCTTGACATTAGACTTTGACCTCACATCCATCCTCTTCATGATTTTGTTGAATTGTCTTCCAAGTAACACTAAGTCATTTGACATACATTCACCAGTATCCTAACTACTTTCTTCCTTTCTATCTTCAGTGTTGGACACAAAGGCTATGCTTTTAACTTTCTTTTGAGATCCATCACTCATTCCCAACTCGAATGTTTGGAGGGATCCAGTTAGCTCATCCACTCTCATCTTGTAGATATCTTGAGATTCTTCTATGGCTGTCACTTTCATGGCAAATCTTTTGGGAAGTGACCTGAGAATTTTCCTCACAAGCTTTTCATTTGACATCTTCTTACCCAGGGCACCTGAGGAATTAGCAATCTCAAGAATATTCATATGGAAATCATGAATACTCTCATCTTCTTTCATCCTCAAATTTTCAAACTTGGTAGTAAGCAGCTGCAATCTAGACATCTTCACTCTAGAGGTACCTTCATGAGTGGTTTTGAGAATATCCCAAGCATCTTTAGCCACCTCACAATTGTTCACCAGTCTGAAGATGTTCTTATCAATCCCATTGAATATAGCATTCAATGCTTTAGAGTTTCCAAGAGCTAGTTAATCCTCCTCCTTGGTCCATTCTTCCTCAGGCTTCTTATCAGTTGTAACTTTTCCATCCTTAGTAATGAAAGGATGTTCCCCACCTGTTAGAATAACTTTCTAAGTCTTATTGTCCAAAGATTTCAAGAAGGCTACCATCTGAGGTTTCCAGTAATCATAGTTAGATCCATCCAGAATTGGTGGTCTGTTTACAGATCCTCCGTCTCTGTCCATAGTACCAGAAAGTAACGTCCCAAGATCTCACCCAGAACCAGAGCAAGATGCCTGCTCTGATACCAACTGAAATTCTGGTATCAGATATGAGATGTCGAAGGTAATGTCACGACACTAATATCTGAACAAAAAGTGAAATATGAACAGAATAAAAACTAGGAAACAATTGAAAAACGACACAAGTAATTGTTAACCCAGTTTGGTGCAAACACACCTACGTCTGGGGGCTACCAAGCCAGAAAGGAAATCCACTAAACAAAATTAGTTCAAAGACTCTCAGCAAACAACTTCAAGTTACAGTCTTTTCACCTAATCTCTACCCGTGTGATTTCTATCTAAGAACTCTTATACATGAGACGCTAATCACTCCCCCTCGATCACACCAGTGATACTAGAACAAATACCAAAAAGAAAGAAGACACACTTCAAGGACACACACTTGATCTTCCTTAAAAGCTTCAATCAAGTAAACAAATACACTCGTACTTCAAAGCTTAGAATGGACAAATTACAACTCAAAAACTCAGTCCAATTCACACATCAACAAGATGGATGAATGGCTCACAATTCACAAACGCACACAAGACTAAAACCCTAATACTCACTTACTTCACCGTTCATATTTTCTATATCTAAAACAGGGTTTACATAGTCTTTAAATAGAAGCTTTCTAAATGGGCCTGGGCAGTATGAAACCCTAATTCTATTTATTGCGTATTCCCTAAGAAATAGCAGCGAATCATTCCTTTTCGAGAAACAAAATATTCTGACTTTAAATAGAATTACTCCTTGAATAATGCATGCAATCTCCACATAAGCACACAAAGACTTGCATGAAAAGCACAACAACAAAATACATAACATTCAGACTGAATGTTATGTATGCACATGTCGTAACATCGGGTTTGACATCTTGAATAAATCCTGCATAACCATATCAAACAACCTGCAGAAAGCTGATATCACATGTCAAGACTACAAGTGTGACATCTTGTGATAACACTAAGTTTTACCAAAATTGATGCCAATTCATAGAACCAACATTTTGAAGTTGATTTAGTGTGTCTTCCATTGAGTCAACTTGATGTTATTTTGGGAATGGACTGGTTAAGGGCCAACCATGTCTATATCAATTGTTTTGCGAAAGTTGTTCTTTTTCTTGAGCCAGAGAAGGAAGGTGATTTATTCTTGTCTACTCAACAAGTGAATGAATATGTGCGAGATGGTGCTAGAGTGTTTATGTTGGTGGAAAGTTTGAAGCTTAGTGAAAATGGAACAATGGGTGAATTTCCAGTTGTTCGTGATTTTCCTGAAGTGTTTTCTGATGAGGTTATCGATTTGCCGCTCGAACGTGAAGTTGAGTTCACGATTGATTTGATTCCTGG